>NC_134095.1:91376506-92716504 GCF_000715075.1 Nicotiana tabacum | reverse complement strand
CGATTTCTTGTATTATTACTTCCGAGCTAGATTGGCTTTTAAAACTGGGCCGAAGATTCCTCATGCATGTCATATCATTGATATCAGCATAAAAAGAACTGTACAAAAGAAAAGAAAAGAAAATGGAAAGAAAATTAGGGACGAAGAAAATTGCATTTCATTGAATGTAAAGATAACAAGGTTTTAACTCATCCAAACGGACGGAACATAGCTACTGGATTACAAACCCTGGAATAATCCAGGTGACAAAACGAAAACAAAACCCACTACCACGACTCCTTCCGAATCGGAAGGGGAGTAGCTTCCCAATTGTTGATGTTAGCATGTGGTCCGATGTACTGTATATCTGCTCCGCTTGACCTTTCCCCGGCCTCAACCATGTTCACTTCAGCAAATACTCTCTCGAACACCTTATCCAAATTCCCCTCTGACCCAATCAGTGAACCTGACACCTTTGCCTATGACTGTTTCTTGCTACCCGGCCTGACGAAGGACCTGGACAAGCGTGGAATTGGTTTGGGAAGAACCCAAGATTTCTTTTTCAATTTACGGGCCCTTCTAACATCTGCCGCTGTTGGTTTGAACCCCAATCTGAAGGTGTCCAGATTTTTAGGCAGGGAAACAGGTTGAATAATGCCCTGAAGTTCAGCCCCCAGACCTTTTCCTGGCACGAACCCGTTACTCAGCATTTCTGATACTACCATGACGGTCGCAGTTTCCACCCTGGGACATGGAACGCTTTTACCCTCGGGCACTCTGCTCACCGGGACCGTGTCAAAGACTTGATAAACCCATGGTCCCTTATCATCTTCAGTTTCTATAAAGGGCACAATGGCATCATTCATGGCGCATGTGGGATCTTCCCCATATAACACAACTTCTTGTTTGCCCCACTCGAACTTGACCATTTGGTGCAGCGTGGAAGGCATGGCTTTGGCCGCGTGGATCCATGGTCGACCCAACAAAAGATTGTAGGATACTGCAGCATCCAACACCTAAAATTCCATAGTGAACTCGATTGGGCCAATAGTCAATTCGAGTACAATATCCCCTACTGTGTTTGTTCCCCCTCAATCGAACCCTCGAACACAAATGCTATTTTTTGCGGATTCTATCATCATCGATCTTCAACTTGTTCAATGTGGACAACGTGCAAATATTAACTCTCGACCCATTATCGATCAGTGCCCGAGTAACCATTGAACCTTCACGTCTGACCGTCAAATAGAGAGCTTTGTTGTGTTCTGTGCCCTCCACAGGCAATTCATCATCAGAAAATGCTACCCTGTTCACTTCAAAGATTTTGTTGGCAATTGTCTCCAGATAGTTCACTGAAATTTTGTCGGGCACATGAGCCTCATTCAATATCTTCATCAAAGCTCGACAATGCTCGTCATAATGAATCAATAACGACAACAACGAGATTTGGGCCGGTGTTTTTCTCAGTTGTTCAACAATAGAATAATCTTGCACTTTCATCTTTTCCAGAAACTCTTCTGCCTCTTCTTCCATCACAGCTTTTTTGACTGGCACTGGATTGTCTTTAGTGCCCTTAGCCTTTCTCAACTCTTCGGGAGCAAAACAACGTCCCGGCCGAGTTAGTCCTTGTGCTTCACAACTCTCTTCCTCAATTTCCTTTCCTTTGTATGTCACCACTACCTTGTCGTATTTCCACGGTACGGCTTTGCTATCAACCATGGGTAACTGGACTACTGGTTTTATGACAACCGGTTCTACGTAGGCCCCTTTCACAACCACCACGAGTGCAGATGATGACCCTGGTACCACTAACTTGACTGGCTCCGGCTTTTTGCAGCCACAAATGGTCCCTTTCCCATTACCAACACTGGCTTGTCTTTTATTGTTTTTAACTAAACCACTGGCCTTGCGCTCACTGTCTTTTCTTTGGCTTCCGTAGAACGAATCACCATAACCACCTGCGAAAGTTTTTTAGGCTCTGCCCCCTTATATATCAGTTCGATCATATTGGCTTCATAATGTGCTGGTAACGGATTTTGATTGATGTTTGGGGCCTCTGGAGCCTGTACTTCAATGCGGCGATTATCAATGAGCTCTTGTATCGCGTTTTTCAACTTCCAACATTTTTCAGTATCATGCCCCGGCATCCCTGAGCAATACTCGCAGCTAACAGAATGGTCCAGGTTTCTGGGAAGGGGGTTTGGTGCTTTGGACTCAATTGGGGTCAACATTCCCAACTGTTTCAATCTATGGAAGAGAGCAGTGTAAGATTCTCCCAGCGAAGTAAATGTTTTTCTGTTTGGGGCCTTCTCGCTTCTAAAAGCTTGGTTTGGGCGGAAGCTGGTTCCTGGTCTGTTTGCCCTAGGAGGTGGATAGGTGTTTTATGGGAATGGATGTGTGTTTTGGGGATTCGGTGCACACCATTGCGAGTGCACCGGAGGCTGAGTGTAGGTCTGGGCGTGGTGGATAGAAAAGTGTGGTTCTGGTGGTGGATAGTAGTGTTGCGGTGGGCCATATGGGGTATATTGGTAGTTTGGGTTGTGGGGTCTGGGTTGGTTGTAGTAGAGTGGCGGGTTATTGGGCCTGGACCAAGCACTAGCTTCAACCGTAGCAACTTCTTCCTTCTTATTCTTTCCAAGCACACCATCAGTACCGCTTTGGATGGCCTGGGCGGTTGCTTTCAATGCCGAGTAGCTCAAGATCTTGTTAGATTTCAATCCTTCTTCAATCATGGCTCCCATCTTTACCACTTCATTAAACGACTTTCCGACAGATGTCACTAGATGACCAAAATAGGTAGGTTCCAATGTTTGCAAGAAGTAATCTACCATCTCGCTCTCCCTCATTGGAGGATCAACCCTTGCAGCTTGTTCCCTCCAGCGAAAACCAAACTCTCTAAAACTTTCCCCAGGCTTCTTTTCTAGTTTCAACAATGACAAACGGTCGGGGACTATCTCAAGGTTATATTGAAAATGGCCAATGAATGCATGTGCCAAATCATCCCATGTATACCATCGGCCAGGGTCCTGTCTCGTGTACCATTCCAGCGCGGACCCGCTCAGGCTTTGACCGAAATATGCTATCAACAATTCATCCTTTCCCCCAGCACCTCTCATTTTGCTACAAAAGCCACGCAGATGGGCTACTGGGTCACCGTGCCCCTCATACAAGTCAAACTTCGGCATTTTAAACCCCGCAGGCAACTGAACATCAGGGAAAGGGCACAAATCTTTGTATGCGATGCTGACTTGGTTACCTAAACCATGCATGTTCCTGAAGGATTGCTCCAGGCTTTTGACTTTACGAATCACTTCCTCCTGTTCTGTATTCTTAACTGGTTTCTCAAACTCTCCCGGGATTTCAAAATGGGGAGAATAGGTATATGGCTCAGGCGCTTTGAAAGTGGGTTTGGGAGAGTAATATCGGGCGTCGTGAGCTTGGAATAGCAGCTCATTGGACGATCTATGTAATGGGGCTGGGGGAGGTGCCACAAAGACTGGAACCATGGGTGGTGGAGGGTTCTGTTTGGGGGGTGGAGCTGGGGGAGCGTATGAAGTGGTACCATAACCCTGGGCGTGATAGGGGAAGGCTGAAGATGCGTGGGGAGTGGTAGGCTCCTGAACTTGAGCCAGGGGTGGGATGTAAGATGGATTAGCGGGATATAGTGGTGCCGGATGTCCCTGAGACCATGGCCGATGCATTTCAGCCATTTGTGCTTTTAATTTCCTCATCTCTTCTTTCATAGCACCCACATCTGTTACCTCAACTTCATTTGAAGGGTCTACGATGTTGATTTCCGAATCCTGCCCGGTCATTTTTACTTGATCTTTCGACCGGGTGTTGCACGGGTGAGTTGCCAGAATTGCCAATCAACTAACCACATGTCTGTACTCACACATTTAGACAACCACTTTGTTAGCAATTAAGTTTTAACAGATTTAACAACCGCACATTGGCATGAATGCACTTATACAGTTAATCATTTCTATTATGCGTTTGCTCGATTGCATGCGTCATCCCGGCACTTCGTTCCTTGTTTCTTTTTACCTTTCTTTCAAATTTCATCACCTCATCCCTCTCTTATTCTCTTCTCTTTCTTTTATTTCTTTCTCTTCTGTGTTCTCTCTCATTTCTTGCTTTCTTTTTCTCTTTTTGTTTTTCCGCTCTTTTCTTTCTTTCTCTCTTTCTTTGGTTTTTCTTCTTTTTCTTCTTTTTCCTTTTTTCTATTTTTTCTTACGATTATGATCGAATCCTATGGAGATTGTCTACGTATCGTGACCCCGCACGAATCAGACCAAGCGTAGTTCGTGAAAATAAATGCAAAAATAAAGGGTGGAAACAAGAATTTTTTGAAATTTTCAATTTTCATTACTAAAACAAACTATTACAAACTCAACACTTTTCGGAATGAAACTTACAGACGCAAATTAAAAGCAAATACAGACTCTAAAACTGCAGACGTACTTGACCTGGAAAGATAACGGACATATGAAAGACTGACTCAAAATGGTAGAAAATTACAGACACGGACTATGCATATTCTAGTACTTCAAACTTAGGTGTCCACGAGGCGTCGTTCGGCCTCGCCGCGGGCCTAGGATCCAAATCCCTTTCAAGCTGCTCTAATTCATTCATGGTTCGCTTCACATAGATCATTACTGTTGAGACAAAAGTAGTATAGGTCATGTCTTCACAAACCCGACATCTCCTGAAAATGGCATGAGCAATGGCTCTAATCCTGTCTTTTGTTTGCTTCTTTTCTATAAGCAAGCGTCTTATCTGATCGCTGCACGTCTTTAAAGCTCGAGAGTCCTGCAGGTGTTGATCTTGCAACCGCTGCACTTCTACCTCCATTTGGGCCAACAAGTCGTAACAATGTCCACTTTCAATTTCAAAATCTTTAGCCTGCCTAACCGTTTTACCCTCAAGGGAAACCACTTTTCTCTTTAAATTGGCAACAATTTTCTCATGGTCCCTTTTCAATTGATTCAAGTACTGGCGACGCTCCTCTGTTCTTGTAGCCCACTGTGCTTTAAGTTCAGCCATGACATTCTCAGATTTTTCTAATTCATCCCGCCATTCCCTGACTTCGTTTTCCAATCTTTTTATCAATTTCTCATCGGATCGGTTCCTCGGTTGCTTATCGACGGTTATCTTCAATTGCCGGATTTGGGCCCTAAGTGCTTCATTTTCTAGAGTCAGTCCATTCTTTTCACCTTGATTCGCCGCAACCTGTACACTGTTCTCGAATTTCAGACTCTCAACTTGCTGCTTCAGTTTACCAATCTCAACTCGATAGCCTTCTTCCTTTGCTAACCAGTCCCACTGCTCTTGGGACGACTTGGCGAAATCTTCGATATGAGGTCTTTTAGCCGGTCTCCCACATGCCACGTCACCTCTTAACCAATCATGATACCTTGAGGCAACTTCCCCTTTAACCCTATCAGACACACAAGTGTTTGTCATCAAATATTGACACTCACTCCAGATTTGGCGAACCTCTTCCTCGGGGAACCGACCGTCAAAACTAATTTCGACCACTTGGGTACTCAGATCTTCATCTCTCGGTACTACTTGATACCTCCCGAGTTGCCTCAGAACCCGATATGGTGCATAGGGTTGGATGCTTTTGAGTCCCATCAATAAAAAATGTGGCCGGGCTGCTGGCATATATAAGACTTCTTCGACAGGCAACCATCCAAGCCCCCACTGTATCTGGCTGGCATTGAGGTTCCGAAATAATGATGTCCAGGCCGTGACTCCTTCAGGTAGACTAGCCCCTTTGATTCTTTGTGTAAAATTCTCCTATACAAGTTTTCTCAACCGAACCATAACTCAATAGCTGAGAGCGAGAGCACAAATGCTCAGTCATCCACATTTGTAACAATTTACATCCCTCAAAAAATTTGCCCCCAGCTTTGCACGCAGTGAGAGCCTGGAAGATGTCAGCCACGATCATAGGTGCTAAAGTGCTTTTCCCCATGGTTTGCAAGGTACTGACGACCCCTGCTACTTTCAAATCAATACTACCATCTTTCCTTGGGAATATTATGAGGCCCAAAAAAGCTATCATAAATGCCACCCGTCTGTGTCCCTCCCATTTTTGTCGGTTACTTCTACTACATAGTTTAAAGTCTGGATTATTGAACCCGCCCACGTGGCCATATCTATCATATATGAAGCGGAAACTGCAGAAACCCTTTGCAAAATCTGGATGATGAACTGTTCGGGGTATTTTCACAGAATCCAAGAACCGGTGTATGGTAATGGACCTAGGAGCAATCAAGTATTTGAACCTCAATGGAGCTTGATCACTTCCAATATACCCCGCTATTTCTTCCAATGTTGGGGTGAGTTCAAAGTCTGAGAAATAAAATACATTATGTGCCGAATCCCAATGGGCGACCAATTCCCTGATAATATCCCCCCGAGGCTGAATGTTTAATAAATTCGGAAGGTCTTTCAAATATTTTTTCACTTCGTCTTGCCCCTCTTTGCCTAAATCATTCCACCATAATTGCAGCTCAAAATGGATTTTGGTCATTATTGAAAAGGGCTCATTTATCATCGTGCTCATCCTGCACATTTATTAAAGCGTTTAAGCAAAAAAGAAAAACTTTTATTCGATTCAAAATAAAAACTTTCTATATTTTCCGACTAAAAAAATAAAACTATTCATATTCTTCAGATTTTTTTTATTTTATTTTTTAAAAAAAAATAAAAAAAAATGAAGGACTCGACTTTCAACGCGGCCTTTCGATACTTCGGGAACAAAGATTTTAAGGCTGCAAGAGTCATCCAAGATGGCCGTTCTTGCAAAGTCAACCTTCCGGCGTTCCGTTTGGGAACATTTGGCTATTTTTGACAGAAACGGCATCACCTGGTTTATTTATGACAAAAATTAAAATTTTGATATTTTTTGGTTATTTTTGCAAAGGGGCGGTTGGACCCGATGGGGGTTGCCTACGTATCTCACGCCCTGTGAGAATCAAACCATGCGTAATTCGGGCAAATTAACCGAGCTGTTTTAAAACAATTTTCAATTTTTCAACGAACAATAAACAACCTATTTTCCAAACTAAGAATAAAAGACTCTTTTTTTTTTCAACAACCACTTTCCAAAAATAAAAGACTCGTCCCTTTTTTTTTGCTTTTAGTAAAACAGATTATTAGAAATAAAGCATTTCCCTTTTTCTCAAAATTTCGGCAGAGTTTCGACAGTGTTTGGGCATTGGGTTTTTAGCTCCCTAACTGTTATCTCTCTCTTCCTTTTTTCTTTTTTTTTTCCTTTCTTTTTTTTTCAATTTTCCAAGATTTTCGGGATCCAGAAACCGGTCAACATGCAAGTTTGGAACGAATAAATGCACAGCACAAGAGAATGTATCAGGATGGTCTTTTCATTTCAGGTTGCTAGTCCTAGACGGACCCAACCCCTGTGTTGAGTCCCCTAAGTCAAATGCAACGTGATGCAAATAAGCGTTCCTACTAGGGATCCGGCATGAAGTCACGTTATTCTATGTTCAAAACCTGAGTCGGTGTTCTAGACTGTGTACCCGAGCGAACAACTCGAGTCGAGGAGGGGGCAACTTACCGGGAACCAAAAGGTCATCCGGCTTCGTAACTTGTCCGGCCTCTTTCTTATTTCAAGGTATGACACTAACAGAATAGGGAGTCTCAACCAATAAGCACATCCCCTGAGGTGAAGAGAGAAGGGTGTCGGCGCAGTTTATATACAGTTCAAATAATATCAAAGCGGTAACATTTAGCACATTTAGCATGAAATATGTAGGAAAATCAAATGCAATGAAATACAACAATTTATCTAAGCTCAAATTATGAACCCTGAACCAGAGATTCTGGGTTCGGTCCCCAACAGAGTCGCCAGAGCTGTCACACCTCCTTTTTTACACCTACACCCCGCAAAGGGCATGAAGGAGTTTTTCCATTTAAAGGACAATCGGAACGAGATTCAATTATTAATTATTCAGAGTCGCCACTTGGGAGATTAATGGTGTCCCAAGTCACCGGTTGAATCCCGAACCGAGGATATTTATGACTATGTTAACAGTTCGCGAACTAGAAATCCGAGTAAGGAATTCTGTTAACCCGGGAGAAGGTGTTAGGCATTCCCAGGTTCTGTGGTTCTAGCACAGTCGCTTAACTATTTTATTTGATTTTATCTGATTTTAATTCCGGCTAGCTTATGTGCCTTTTATTCGTAAACCGCTTTTTATTATTATTTATTTTAAAGAATTACGATGTCGTGAAAGCGCGTTTCGAACCTCGTCGCAATCAATGCGCCCGTGATTGTCAACACATTTTGACTTCATCGAGATTTGGACTTGGGTCGCATCAATGCGCACCCGAGTTTAGGAAAATAATTTTATTAAGAGCGCGTCTAAAGCAACTACGAGTTTGCACTTTGCGAGGGCCATGGAATTTCAACTAAATGGCACGCCTCGATTTCTAAAGGAATAAAATTAATTAAGTGAGAGCCATGCAATTGAGATTTTGTTTGGCGAGATTCGTCTTAACACTTATTAAAAGGCCCATTTGAGAGTGACCACAATTTTCTAGTGATCAAATATCCCTAAAAGAAAAAAAAACTTAATTACGTGTAAGCTGAATAAAATTCAGTAGTCCAACCTCAACAATGAGCTGGACCACTAATGGGCTTCAGAAACGGCCCAAAATTTGGTCAGGCAGGAGAAAGGGAAGCCCAGGTGACAGATAACAGCACCTGGGATCGAATCCCTTAAGAAGCCCAAACTCATGAAGGTCATCCGTGTGACAGCCTGAAGTGACTTATCGCTGAGCCCAGCGAGGCATTGATTTCAGCTTAACCAAACGCCCCCTGAAATTACCTCTAAATTAGTTTAAGTGTTCAATAATTAACAAAGGGGAAACAATACATATCTACTCGAATTAGAAGGATACTAGTCAATTGAATTCTAGTTTTATACACATGCTAATTTATCCACTGATATTCCGGTGAGTTCTTAGACATCATCAAGGTGAAAACCAAGCTGTAAACACGATCTCAATAACATAAAGCAGACTAACTATTTCTGAATTAATTCATGCTAACATTACTATCCACCTATCATGTAATCAACTAACACTAGTGTTCACTTCATAGTAATCACATGACTCCGAAATATAACAGTTTATATAGTCCATTTAGCACAAAAGCAAGCAAAACTTAAACAATATCCATGAATTAAACATTGAATACGTAGATCTGGGAATTAGCTAAATCAGAACTCAATTCTGCAAGTAAATTCATTCTTCTCATAATTCATTTCTGCCCACTTGAGCTCACAGTCATCAGGGGTACAATTGTGTACCTGGATAGGGGAAAATATGAGAAGGAGAGAAGTCAGCTACTTTGAACAGCAACAGCAACAAATTCAACAATATACCATCACAGAACAGGCCAGGAACTGCTTTTGAAAAATCAGAAATATAAGCAAACTCAACAGATCAGTCCAACACACACTCGGAATACACTCTTAGCCTTCACAGCTGAGCCTAGATGCTCTCAAATCCTGCTAGACCCAAATCTCCACTGAAGTCCAAACTAATAGGCCCCAAATTCACCTAAATCAGTTGTTAATCACTTTTGAACACTTTTTAAAAATAAAACCTTGAGCTGGAATGAAGAATGCCCAAGGAAGGACTGAGAATCACCAACACTAGTAATGAAATAGTAAAACTGTTTTTGATTTCTTCATTTTTTGGTGTTTTATTTTTTTGAGTACTAGAATTGAAATGCTAGCTGAAATTGAATGCAATGAGGAGAGCTTTTGGTGGGGATTTTTTTTTGGCTGAAAGTTCAAGTCCCCTTCCTCAAGGCACTTGATGCCCTTTTATAGGTGATACAAGAGGGTTAATCAGATTTTGGGTTTTCTTTTTAGTCCCTCCCCTATTTGCAGTTTAGTCCTCTTATTTCTAACTTGTTACTCAAGTAAGCACCTCTATTGTGCTGAAATGTGCACTAAAATCCTATTCTAGAAGGCCCTAGGGTATTCTTCTACCCATACAATACCTTTACTGCCCTTTCATTACTTTGCAATTACTATTCCTATCAGAATTACCATGTTCCATGCCCAAACTACCCTTGAAAGCTTCTCAAAGTTACTGATTCTACCCACATTCTCAACAGCTATAACTAATCCCCTAAATTAATCCAAAACTAACTACGACTGATTAATTAGAACTCAGAAATTAACTAATCAAACTACTCAATCCCAATTGTTCAATCACACCAACTCAATCAAACTAGGAAAAAACAGAAATCAGGATCAATCAAAGCAAAGCTTAAGCTACTGATCAACATTAAATGAAATTAAACTAATTCTTAACCAATAAGCTCACAATCGACCATTCAAACATCAAACTCAGAACTAACAGAAATTGACAGAACTATACTAATACACAAAAATAAATCGTAAAATTAACAGAACACTTAATGAAACCAAGACTGTAACTAAAACTTCAACCATGCAAGTAAAAGGAAACAAGAAAACTCACGGAAGCACGAGAAACTCCGACCAGTCACTGACGTCCGAATCCTTTCAGATTTTTGACACGCAACATCCCTAACCATGTGTTCTTACAAGAGAGCACATGGTTAAGGATATTACGGTTCGAAATCATAAAGATTTTGGTTTAGGGTTTTGGCCAGAAATTCTTAGATCCTAAATTCGAGCTGCTTCACAGAGATTTGAAGGAAAATAATCATGGATTTGGGTTGAGGGAAGACCGGGGATTGTGTGGTGTGATTTTGGGCTGGTTTGGATAAACCTGCGATCTGACCGGAAACTTCAATCGAAGATTCGACGAGCTCCGGCAACATTCGAGGAAAACTAATAACGGGAGTGGAAAGAGGGATTCATGGGGGATCTATGGTGTTAATTTGGGTTTGAATGGTGTAAGTGGCGTTCACCGCCGGTGAGGGATTTAGGGGCGGCGCGGATTAGGGTTTGAGAGGATAGGTGGGGTGAGGAAGACGAGGGACTGGGGTGGGCTCTCCGATCATTTTAAATCAGAAACCTTGTTAGTTCTGAATCGTTGGATTGATGAGATCCAGCGGTCCTGATTCGAAGACCACGAAACGACATCGTTTCGATTAGAAGAGGGAGCGGACCGGGTTGCTGGTACTTGGGCTTGGTTTCTGTGTGATTGGGCGGGTAGGTAGATGAAGTAGGTTTGGGCTGGGGTTGGGATTGATTTTTGCCCAAATTTTGGGTCCTTTTTAAGACCACCTATTCTACTCTTATTTTCTTTTCTCTTTTATTTCCTTTTTCTCATTTTTAAAATTTTTTATAATTTTTCCTAATTTTATAAAGATGTAAAACTAACATGAAATCTTAATTATTTCAAAAAAAAGACTAATTAATTCCTAAAATTGTTTAAAAACTATTTCATGACAAATTCACAATTAAAATGCAACAGTGAACTAATTTTGTGATTTTTCATGATTTGTTCTAAACAAATTAACTCTTAATTGATACTAGAATATAAAAATAAAACCTAAATGCGAAAATGCATATTTTTGTATTTTATAAAAATTAAACATGCGCAAATAAAATGCAACAATTATCAGAAAATGACACCGAAATGCACAAAAATTGTAAAAATAAAGAAAAATTATTTTGTTTGGGATTTTGGGAATAATCATATATATGGCAAAAATCACGTGCTCACAATCCAAACAGACCCCACCCCCTTAGAACACCCCCCTCCTCTCTCTCGTCTCTCTTCAGAGACCAACCAACACACCACCACCTTCCGCCCACCGGAAACCACCCACGGCGGCAGACGGTGGCCAACCAGCCCCAAAAACACACCCCAGAACCCCCTCGATCTCCTCTTCCCAAATCCCTGCTCCAATTCCTTCGAACACCCCTGGAACTCTTCGAATATTGATTCAAAGGGATGAACCCTAGCGATGCCCTAACTTTCTCCGGTGGCGGTGCCACCTCCAATCGACCCTAAACTAACACCCCTTGACCACCACAACTCCCTCTTCCCTAATCTATAACCAGTTTCCTTCGAATGGGGTCCAATCTGCTCGAATCTTAAATCCAAGGATTCAAATTCTAAAGCCAAACTTGAACTCGAGACTGAGGTTGATTTTAGAGCCGAGTTCATCACGAAATAGTGTTACTCACTGGTTTTGACAAAAAACAAGTGACTAACATTATTTGGCGATAAAATCGGAAAGTCAGGGTACCAAATTTTCCAATATAGTCGGTGAGTTCTTTCACATTTCTGTGTTTGTTTGGTTGAATTTTATTCTGAGGCTCATCTCCCTTTTCTCTTTTCCCTTTTTTTTGGTCTATTTCACTTGAAATTCGATTAATCTTCTGGTAAGCTTATTTTATTCACTGTTTGTTTTCTTTAGTTTGGTTTTGTAGATTTGTTCCGTATAGTTAGGATTAGTTCAATAATTTGGTTTAATCTTTTATTTAAATGTGTACAATAATCAACTGACTAGTATAAGTTTAGTGCAAGTGATCACTAATTAAGTCTGCTAACAAATGGTAGTGGTGCACTACTGAACTAATAAATTATAAGCACTAAGTAGTGGAATGAATTAAAAATAAAAAGGGGACTGGTAGTGGCTAGCTTAATGCCCTTTTAGGAGCTGGAAATCAGAAAACATGGGGGGATGTAACTAAAAGGCTAAAGATACATGTGTAAAAGGATATACAGTCTGGAAAGGGAGGAATAGAATTAAAAAGGGACTGATTACACCTTAAGAGGGGACACTCACTGATATATAAAAGAGGAAGAAGCTAGACATAAAGGGGAGTTTTTTGGAGAACTTAAGAGATTGAGAGGAGTCTGGTACTCAAAAATAAATAGAGCTGAGAATACTCTGAAAAAGAAAGGGAGAAAACTATTGTTCCATTGCTGTTCTGCATTGAATTTTGAAACTTTCTATTCATAGATAGTTTCTGATTTTCTGTAGTGTTGAAAAACGATTTGAATTGGTCTCGGAAAGTGCTTGTTCAAGTTTTCTATCCGTTAACTGTTACATTGATATATCCGGGGTCACTCATTGTTTTCTCGAATAAAATCTGGGCTGTTTTCCTGCTTCTACTGACTGCTGATCTTCCATTTTCTTTTGGTGTTTCTTTGCTATCATCAGGTACATATCCTTGACTATAAGCATGTAAAGATTGATTCACGAAGTATTTCTTTATTGAGGAAAAATGGAGATTATGTTCTCTTTCATCAGATGTTTTTTATTCTTTTAGTTTCTTTCAGTTTGTCTTGTCGATTTCTATTTCGATATGCTTAGTGTACAGTTGTTCTTTGAATCGTATGTTTTACATTGAAACTGTAATGGATTATCATGTAGTATTTCTTGATTTTCATCTATTTCATTCTTAAGCTCTATTGTTGTTGGAAGTGTCCGTTAAATTTAAGATCTATGAATATAGTCTATTTGAAAATTCTAGATAGCTATCTCTATTAGAAGTTCGAGTAGCTAGATTAAATGATGAAATGGGTTGCATGTTGTGTTAATTGTGCAAGTTTGAATTATCATGGAAATATGATTCTCCCTTAGATATGTTTGAGCCGAATTTTGATTGAAGTATAAGCAATTTGTGAATTCTTGTTCTGTGAATACATATGGAGGCATAAGTCAAATGGAAATGATAGAAGATCGAGGGAAACAATTGTGATTAAATGGGATTGGTTTTGTCTTAAGTTTATTTTGATTGACTCTGCTATGTATGTTTATTGATATGGAGGGATCAATCTAGTTATTGCCTTTATTAAATTAGTTGTTGAGTTTGACTTCCAGTGCTAGCATGCTAAATTAAAAGGAGGCTACTGCTGCAACACAAATAAATTTCTTGGTCTTTCCTCTATCCTTCTCCTTTTCTCTCCAAAGAACCAAATACGTTATCGGGTATTTTGGTAAAGATTGTTAACGAGGGACTCAAGAATCATGTTAGCTAAGTGAATTTTTATTTTTGTGAATTTTTGAATAAATTCACTCTAAAATTAGCTATGGCTTGTAGTATTGCAGATTCTAGTTTTTTATTCTTAGCCTCCAAACAAAGGCCAATTTATAGCACTAGAATTATCCAAGTTGCTTCTTCAAGAACATATTATTTAAAGTGGGAAACGATTATGTGAAATGCATGGCTCTAGACAAATTGGAAAACCACTACTTGATAAAGTTACGATGAAAGACATTATTGAGACTCTCACAAAGAAGATACTCGGGATTGACAATGGGTAGGCGAATTTTTAAGTGCGTTAATTAATAATTATCATAGCTAAGGGTACGATTTCCGTAGCGTAGTTGTGGTAACTAATTTCAAATTAGTTTTAAATACGTATATCCTTAATTCTTTTAGTTGAATAGTTTTGAGGTGTACCATTCACACATAGGTGCCATTCACCTATGGCTATCACTTGATTAAATCTTAATCTTTTAGAAATCGAGGCGCGCCATTTAGCGAATTTTCGTGGCCCTTGCAAAGTTGCAAATGCGAAGTTGCTTTAGGTGCATTATTTTAATAAATTACCTTCCTAAACTCGGGTGCGCATTTATGTGACCAAAATCTAAATCCTAACAACGTTATATAAAATGTGTTGCGGACCGCGGGTGCATTTATGTGACGCGGTTCAAAATAGGTTTTGTGTAACGTTGAACCTTTCTTAAAATTAAATAAAAGCGGTTATAGAGTCAAAATTGCACCATAAGTTAAAACATGTACAAAAATTAGATAACTAAGCCAATAATAACAGTTGAGCGACCGTGCTAGAACCACGGAATTTGGGAATGCCTAACACCTTCTCCCGGGTTAACAGAATTCCTTACCCGGATTTCTGGTTCGCGGACTGTAATACAGAGTCAATCCTTTCCTCGATTAGGGATTTAAACCGGTGACTTGGGGCACCATAAATCTCCCAAGTGGCAACTCTGAATCTGATTTAATGTAAATAATCCCGTTTCGATTGTCACTTTAAGTTGGAAAAAAATTCCCTTATATACCCTTTACGGGGTGTATTAAAAAAGGAGGTGTGACAGCTCTGGCAACTCTGCTGGGGACAAGAACCTAGAACTTCTGGTTCAGGGTTCGAGAATTCGAGCTTGGAATAATTGTTATAATTGGCTTTGTTTATTATCTGATTTTTACATGTTTGGGCCTAATGTGCTAAATGCTGCTTTTACCGCTTTGATATTATCTGAACTGTATATAAACTGCTACGAAACCCTTCTCTTCTCACCTTCGGGGATGTGCTCTCTGGTCGAGATTCCCTATTCTATTAGTGTCATACCTTGAAATAAGAAAGAGGCTCGGACAAGTTACTAAACCGGATGGCCTTTTGGTTCCCGGCACGTAGCTCCCTCCTTGGCTCGAATTGTCCGCTCGGGTACACAGTCTAGAACAAATACCCAGGCTTTGAACCTAGAATAACTCAGCTTCATGCCGGATCCCTAATAGGAACGTTTGTATGCATCATGTGCATTTGACTTTGGAGGCTCAACACAGGGGTTGGGTTTGTCTAGGACAGGTGTACCAAAAATAAAAAAGACCATCCTGATGCATCTTACTTGCTACTTGTGCATTTATTTGCTTCGGACTTGCATGCTAACCGGCTTTTGAATATTTTGAGGAAAGAGAAATAACAGTATGAGGGTTAAAGAGAGTTAATCGCCTGTTTTGAAAAAAAAAACAATGTCCAAATAGTGCCGAAACTCTGCCGAATTTTTGAGAAAATTTTTTTAAAAAAAAAAGGAAAAAAAGGAGAAGGAAAAGAAAAAAGATTTGTTTTCAAAAATAGTTTGTTTTATTTGTCGAACTACGTCAGTTTAATTCTCACAGGGTGTGGAATACGTAGGCAACCCTCATCGGGTCCAACTTCTTTTTGCCAAAAATAGCCCGAAACAAAAAAAAATTTATTTTACTGTAAATAGGTAAGGTGATGCTGTTTTTATCAAAAATAGCCGAATGTTCCCGAAAGGGACGCTGGAAGGCTGATTTTGCATAAACAGCCACCTTTGGTCTTTTTCCAATTTTTGGCTAGTTAGCAGGCACAACTGTAAAATCTCCCTCCGGAAGTGCTGAAAGGCCGTATTTGCAAAGTAGGGATTTTGGTTTTAGAAAAAAAATCTGAAAAAAAGGGTCAGTTTTGATTCAAAATAGAGTAAATCATGATTAATCACCTTAATAAATGTGTAGAATGAGCACAAGCCAGAATTTACCAGTAACAATTATGAACAAGATCCCTTTGGAGTTGCACATGTGGTGGGATGACTTGGGCAAATCAGGGCGAGACACAGTCAATCTATACTTGGGAGGCCTCGCTGGGTTGCTGAAAATTAATCCCAGAGGGGATATCATAAAGGCATTGGTCACATTCTGGGACCCAGCTCAGAACGTATTTCATTCTCAGATTTCGAACTTACCCCAACATTGGAAGAAATAGCCGGATATATTGGGGGTCCCAAAGTTCCTCTGAGACACCAGTACTTAATTGCTCCGAGGGCCATAGCCGTGCATAGGTTTCTATACTCTTTGAAAATAAGTAGGGAGGTCCACAACCCAGACTTGGCAGTTGGTTTTTGTACTTTGCAGTTTATATACAACAGATATGGTCATATAGGGGGGTTCAACAAGCCAGAAAACAAAATCTGCAGCAAGGGAAACCGCCTTAAGTGGGAAGAACACAGATGTTTTGCATTTATGGTGGTCATTTTAGGACTTTTGGTGTTTCCTAGAAAAGATGGGAATATTGACATACGAGTAGCCGGGGTTGTCAGCACTTTGTTTACTCAGGCCAACAACACCCTCACACCCATGATAGTAGCTGAAATCTTTCGCGCTCTCATAGCCTGCAAAGCCGAGGGAGACTTTTTTGAGGGGTGCAACGTGTTGCTGCAGATGTGGATGATCGAACACCTATGCCATCGTCCTCAATTTATGAGTTATGGGTCGACAGAGAAAACATGCATAGAGGAATTTTCTACGAGGGTTGATGGAATCAGCTTGCCAGAAAGGGGTCACAGAATGGATAGCGCGCCTCCGTTCCGTCACTGCAAGCCAAATAGAGTGGACATTTGGATGGCTGCCTGTGGATGAAATCATATATATGCCAGCCACTAGACCCCATTTCCTTTTGATGGGACTCAAGAGTATCCAGCCCTATGCCCCGTATCGAGTTTTGAGGCAGTTAGGGAGATGCCAAATAGTTCCGAAAGATGAAGATCTTAGTGGCCAAGTGGTCGAGATCGGGCCTAACGGATAATTTCACGAAGCAGCAGTCCGCCAAATTTGGAGCGAGTGTCAATACTTAACGGCAAATACATGTGTACGTGATCGGTCCAAAGGTGAAGTTTCACCGGGATACCTTGCTTGGTATAGGAGAGAAATCGAGTTTGGGAGGCCGGCCAAGAGACCCCATCTCCAGGAGTTCGTCGGGGCGTCGCAAGAACAATGGGATTGGTTGGCTAAAGAACATGAGTACAGGGCCACAATAGGAAGATTGGAGAAGCAAGTCATGGAGTTGCAGTTTGAGAAAGATCTGCAGGCCGCCGCAGAAGAGGGCGAGAAAAATAAACTAGCTAAAGAAAATGAGGCCCTTCGAGCCCAAATTTAAAAGATGAAAATAGATGCAAAAACCCCCGCCCGAAGTGCCAAAGATGAAAAACTTATAGATAACCTGAGGCGGAAAGTGGGCGAATATAATTTTGATCTGAACAAAGCAGAAAGTGAATTAACCAGGGCTCGAAAACAATTGGCCGAAAACTCGGCAGAACGAGCACGTCTGGTAAAGCAACTGAAAGAAAAGTATGACAATGAGGTTGCAGGGCTAAAGAAAAGGGTCATCGCCACAGAAAACAAAATGATCAAATAGGCAAAAGACTTCAGGGTTGAAAGGGAACATTGGTATATGGCCTTGGTGTAATTAGAAATAGACTTGCAACAACTCCAGGAGCAGAATCATGTGGCCGAGCAAACTTTGGAAGCTAGGGCCCAGCAGATTGGGCATTTGTTACAAGAAAAGGGCGTCATAACAGAGAGAATTAGAAATATCGCCGATTACGTCGTTATGAAGTGCCAGATCTGTGAGGATATGACTCGCACTACCTTCATCGCAGCAGTGATAACATTTGTTAAGCAGATAATGAGTGACTTGGACCGACTTCAAAGGGATCTTGCATATAGGCCCGCGGCGAGACCGAATGATGTCTCGCGGGCACCAGGAGCATTGATGTATTCATGATTTCTCATGAAGTTTGTATTTCCGTTTTGGTTAAAGTCTGTTAGTCGTGTTGAGTTTGTATTTTCTTTCTGTTCTGTATTTCCTTTTGTTGGAGTATGATAGCTTATTTTCGGAGTCTGTATTTCCTCTTTGCATCAGAGTCTGTTAGTCTTTTGGAATTTGTTAGTTTTGAGTTTTGTAATGGAAGCATTTGTTTTTTTTATTAAAGTTGTTTACTTGTGCACTTATTTGCCAGAACTACGCACGATCTGATTCATGCGGGGACATGATACGTAGGCAATCTCTATAGGATTCGACCACCACTAAAAATAAAAGGGGGAAATGAAAAATAAATAAAGAAAGATAGAATAAAGGAAGCTTAAAAGAAGGGGCACAATTATGAGAGGCCGGAATGACGCACGCAACCGAAGCAAATGCATGATAGAAAATGGTTAATTGCCTAGGTGCATTGCATCCCAACGTGTAATTGCATATGTGTTAAACTCTAAAAACTAATAAGTTTTTTGTTTTCCAGAGAATTCAAGCAGTTAGTTTATCTAGAGGATACCGGCACATTATCATTACCAAACCAGATCAAAAGGACCAATACCAGAAATCATGTCTATCCCGGATGTCGACACAAGTGTTGAGGTAGAGGAGTTGGACGTTTAGTAAAATGAAAGAGGAGATGCTCAATCTTAAGCAACAGATGGCCGAGATGTATCAGGCCTGGTCTAAAGGACAATCACCCCCAGCTTACCCTGCTAACCCTGCTTCCACCCCACCACCGGCTCAGGCTCAGGATCATCCTGCCATCGATCCAAGCTTTCCCATTTACCAACATTACCATGGCACTACTTCTCATATGCCACAAGCTCCACTACCAAAATCAATTCCATACCCCCCTCCGCCAGTCACCCCTGTCTTTGTGGCATCTCCACCAGCTGCAATCCATAGATCCTCGAGTGAGCCTATGTTCCAAGCTCAGGACAACCAGTACTACCCCCGGAGCCCACCTTCAAAGCTCCACAAACCTACCCCTATAATCCACGTTCTAATCTCCCGAGAGAAGCTGAGAGACCAGCCAAAAATTCCGAATATGAGGAGATGTTCAGGAAAGTTAAGAGCCTAGAATAGTCATTCCAGGACATGCGAGGATTAGGAGGTCAAGTAAGCGTGGCCTACAAGGACCTATGTCTGTTTCCAAATGTGCAATTGCCGCTAGGTTTCAAGATGCCCAAGTTTGATCTATACAATGGGCACGGTGATCCAGTAGCACACTTAAGAGGTTTTTGCAGTAAGATGAGGGGAGCCAGAGGAAAAGATAAATTGTTAATGGCTTACTTCAGTCAGAGTTTGAGTGGATCAGCATTGGAATGGTACACCCGCCAAGATCACGGAAGATGGTACACATGGGATGATCTGGCACAAGCGTTCGCTTGTCACTTCCAGTATAATCTTGAGATCATTCCAGACCGACTGTCCTTAACTAAACTGGAGAAGAAGCACAATGAAAGCTTCAGAGAATATGGTTTCCGATGGAGGGAGCAGGCAGCAAGGGTAGATCCCCCAATGAAAGAGAGCGAGATGGTTGATTACTTTTTGCAGGCTTTAGAGTCGACCTACTTTGGTCATTTGGTGTCCGCAATCGGCAAGTCTTTTAATAAGGTTGTAAAAATGGGAGGCATGGTCGAGGAGGGACTTAAGTCCAACAAGATCATGAGTTATTCAGCAATCAAGGCAACTACCCAGGCCATCCAAAACGGCACTGGGGGTGTACTTGGAAAAAAGAAGAAAGAAAATGTTGCGACAATTGAGTCCAGAGCCTGGTTCGGATCTAGAGGCCCATCACCCTACTATAACCAACCCCGACCCTACCACCAAAATTACCCACACACTCTATATAGCCCTCCACAACAATACTACCCACCGCCAGATCCCTATTTTTCTATCCATCAGGCACAAACCTATACCCAAACCCCGGCACACGCACAATGGCGTGCGCCGGCTCCACAAAATTCATACCCAGCTCCACAAAACACATATCCACCCCCAAGAGCCTACAGAAATCCCCCCGGAACGGGTTTCCGACCAAGCCAAGCCTTCAAGAATGAGAGGTTACAGAAGCAAAAAACTTTCACTCCACTAGGGGAATCGTATACCAGTCTTTTCCACAGGTTGAGGCAGTTGGGCATGCTGAATCCAATTGAGCCTAAAATGCCAAATCCCCCTCCTAGAAATCTTGACCACTCAGTGAGTTGTGAGTACTATTTGGGGGCCCCTGGACATGATACAGAGAAGTGTTGGAAACTGAAAACAATTGTGCAAGAGCTTATTGATACTCATCGGATCGAGGTCCAGGCCCCAGAAGCACCAAATATCAATCAGAATCCACTGCCAGCTCACCATGAGACCCATATGATTGAGTTGGTACATAAAGGAGAGGAGCCTAAGAAACCCTCGCAGACGGTAATGATGATTCGTTCCAGCAAAACCAGTTCAAAGGAGAAGGTAACCAGTGGGAAATCAGTGGTCCAGTTGAAAGGGGTAGACAATAAGCCAGTTGTGGTAGCCGAGAAAGGGTCGTCAAGCATTGTTGCAGTGAAACCAGAGAAAGCTAAAGTGGTAGTACCATGGGTTGCAAGTAAACCTATTGTGGTCGTGAAGGGTGCTCGCACAGAGCCTGTTATTATAAAACCAGTAACTCAGCTTCCAGTGATCAACAACAAAGTTGTTCCTTGGAATTATGAACGGGTGACAGTGATTTACAGAGGGAAAGAAATCAAAGAAGAAGTTTGTGAAGCACAAGGTCTGACTCGCTCAGGAAGGTGCTTCACTCCCGAGGAGTTAAGAAGAACTAAAGATAATCCAATGCCGGTAAAGAAAGCTGTAACTAAAGAAGAGGCAGACGAATTTTTGAGGAAAATGAAAGTGCATGACTATTCTATTGTAGAGAAGTTGAGGAAAACGCCTGTTCAAATCTCATTGCTCTCATTGCTAATCTATTCTGATGAGCACCGTCAGTCGCTGATGAAAATCTTGAATGAGGCCCATTTCCCCAGAAAGATCTCGGTAAACCATCTGGAAAAGATAGACAACAAGATTTTTGAAGTAAACAGAGTCACTTTTTCCGATGATGAATTGCCCGTAGAGGGTACTGAGCATAACAAAGCCCTTTACCTTACAGTGAAATGTGAGGATTACATGGTTACCCGGGTATTGATTGAAAATGGTTCAAGTGCGAACATCTGTCCTCTATCCACTCTAAGCAAGTTGAAAGTAGAAGATGAGAGGATCCATAAGAACAGTATCTATGTGCGGGGATTTGATGGCGTGGGCAAAGACTCCGTCAAGGACATAATGTTGGAGCTGACTATAGGTCCAGTAGAATTCACAATGGAATTCCAAGTGATGGATATAGTTGTTTCCTACAATTTGCTATTAGGGCGACCGTGGATTCACGCCGCTAAAGCAGTACCATCAACACTCCATCAGATGGTCAAGTTTGAATGGGACAGACAGGAAATAATTGTGCACGGCGAAGATAATTTTTGCGCTCACAGCAACACCATTGTGCCATTCATTGAAATGGAAGATGACAAGGGACCATGGGTCTACCAAGTTTCTGACGCAATGTCAGTCGAGAAAGTTCCAGAAGGGAAGTGTATCCCAAATCCAAAGATAACCGCCGCATCAGTCATGGTAGCGTATGAAATGCTGAAGAATGGTTTTGTACCAGGAAAGGGTTTGGGATCAGCTCTGCAAGGCATCATACAACCCGTGTCTCTTCCTGAAAACTTGGGAACATTTGATCTGGGATTCAAGCCCATAGCCGCCGATATAAAAAGAGCCAGGAAATTGAAACAGAGGGCATGGGTCCTTCCAAAGCCGGTCCCACATCTTTCCAGATCATTTGTCAAGTTCGGTACGAGGAGTCGCCCAGTAACAGCAATTCCCAGTTCTGTGATTGATCCTGACAAGGAGTTAATTGAAATATTTGAGAAGTTGTTCGATAGTGTGAACATGGTGGAAATTGGAGAAGGTTCTAGCAACGCGGAAGTGCAATTTGTCGGGCCAAAAACAAAGCTTAATAATTGGAAGGCTACTCATCTCCCTACTCGGAAGGAGTCTTGGTAGTTTGTTTTGATTTTCTTTTAAGTTTGTACGGATTATTCCAGGGTTGTAATCCAGATTTCATTTTTTTCAGTCTGTTTGAGTGTGCAAACCTTGTTATCTTTTATCATTCAATGAAATACAATTTCCTTTTCTTCATCATTCCTGATGGTTTTCCTTTTTGTTTTGTTTTCTTTTCTATACAGTTCTTTTTACGCTAGTTCTAATGACATGGCATGCATAAGAAATCCTCAGCCCAATCTTAAAAATTAATCTGATTTCGAAATATTAGTTCAAGAAGTAGATTGTGATTACGAATCAGAATACGATAATGACGATGAAGCCTTCGAAGAGATTAGTAAGGAGTTAATTCACTTCGAAGAAAAACCCAAACCCAACCTGAATGATACAGAAGTCGTCAATTTAGGGGACACAGACAATGTCCGAGAGACTAAAATAAGTGTCCACCTTGAGCCAGAGATCCAGAAAGAGTTAATCAAAGCACTCATCGAGTACAAAGATGTTTTTGCATGGTCATATGACGGCATGCCAGGTTTGAGCACTGATTTAGTGGTCCACAAATTGCCTATTGATCCAGTATTCCCTCCCGTCAAGCAAAAGTTAAGGAAATTCAAAACTGATATGAGTGTGAAGATTAAAGAAGAAATTACCAAGAAGTTGGATGCAAAGGTTATTCGGGTCACTCGATATCCTGTTTGGTTGGCTAATGTCGTGCCTATACCGAAAAAGGACGGCAAGATCAGAGTATGCGTCGATTATTACAATATCAACAAAGCAAGTCCGAAGGATAACTTCCCACTACCTAATATCCACATTTTGATCGATAATTGTGCCAAGCGTGATATAGGATCTTTTGTGGATTGCTATGCCGGGTATCATCAAATTCTAGTGGATGAAGAAGATGCAGAAAAGACGGCTTTCATCACGCCATGGGGGACTTATTGCTACAGGGTAATGCCATTTGGTTTGAAGAACATTGGGGCAACTTACATAAGGGCCATGACTACCGTGTTTCATGATATGATACACAAGGAGATTGAGGTATACGTAGATGATGTGATCATAAAATCAAAGCGTCAGGCCGACCATGTTGGGGATTTGAGGAAATTCTTCCAGAGGCTTCACAGGTACAACCTCAAGCTTAACCCTGCCAAGTGTGCATTTAGTGTTCCATCCAGAAAGGTGTTGAGATTCATAGTCAGTCGGCGAGGCATCGAATTGGACCCATCAAAGATCAAAGCCATACAAGAATTGCCACCTCCGAGGAACAAGACTGAAGTGATGAGTCTGTTAGGAAGGTTGAACTACATCAGCAGGTTTATTGCTCAGCTCACGACAACTTGTGAGCCTATTTTCAAGTTACTAAAGAAGGACGCTGCGATCAAGTGGACTGATGAGTGTCAAGAAGCATTCGACGAGATAAAGGGGTACTTGTCTAACTCGCTTGTGCTGGTACCACCAGAACCAGGGAGACTTTTGATTCTTTACTTGATTGTCTTGGAAAATTCATTTGGCTGTGTACTAGGGCATCATGACGTCACAGGCAGGAAAGAACAGGCCATCTACTATCTTAGCAAGAAGTTCACGGCTTATGAGGTTAAGTACACTCACCTGGAAAGGACATGTTGCGCCTTAACTTGGGTGGCACAGAAATTGAAACATTATTTGTCATCCTACACTACTTACCTCATTTCACGCTTGGATCCATTGAAGTATATTTTCAAAAGCCCATGCCGACAGGAAGACTTGCGAAGTGGCAGATTTTGCTCACAGAATTTGACATCATCTATGTGACTCGGACTGCGATGAAAGCCCAAGCATTGGCCAATTATTTGGCCGAGAACCCAGTCGATAAAGAGTATGAGCCACTAAGGACTTATTTTCCCGATGAAGAGGTGATGCATATTGACGAGCTAGAATAGGCCGAAAAACCAGGTTGGAAACTTTTCTTTGATGGGGCTGCTAACATGAAAGGAGTGGGAATAGGAGTCATGCTTATTTTTGAAACAAGGCATCACTATCCTATTACAGCTCAGCTTCGTTTTTATTGTACCAACAATATGGCTGAACACGAAGCATGCATTTTGGGTTTAAGGCTAGCTGCAGACATGGATGTCCAGGAAGTCTTGGTCTTAGGAGACTCGGATCTTTTGGTACATCAAATTCAAGAAGAATGGGAAACACACGATTTGAAGCTCATACCATACCGACAATGTTTGCATGATCTTTGTCAACGGTTTCGATCAGTGGAGTTTAGGCATATTCCAAGGGTCCATAATGAGGTCGTCGATGCTTTGGCTACCTTAGCGTCAATGTTGCACCATCCGGACAAAGCATATGTCGATCCTTTGCACATTCAAGTACGAGATCAGCATGCTTACTGCAACATGATTGAAGAAGAACTTGATGGCGAACCATGGTTCCATGATAACAAGGAGTACATCAGAATGAGGATATATATAGTGCAAGCCACGGGGGATCAAAAGAGAACAATTCGACGGTTGGCAAGTGGATTCTTCTTAAGTGGAGGAGTTTTGTATAAAAGAACACCAGACCTTGGATTGTTAAGATGCATAGATGCTAGACGAGCTACGGCTGTCATATCCGAAGTACATTCTGGAGTCTGTGGACCACATATGAGTGGATATGTGCTAGCAAAGAAAATTCTCCGAGCAGGTTATTATTGGCTCACCATGGAGCGAGATTGTATCAGTTTTGTGCGCAAATGTCATCAGTGCCATATACACGGAGATTTGATTCATTCTCCACCATCGGAATTGCACACGATGTCAGCACCATGGCCCTTCGTTGCTTGGGGCATGGATATCATTGGACCAATTGAGCCAGCAACGTCCAATGGGCATAGATTCATTCTAGTAGCCATTGATTATTTCACCAATTGGGTTGAGGCCAAAACTTTCAAGTTTGTAACCAAGAAAGCAGTGGTCGATTTTGTTCATACAAATATCATCTGTCGATTTGGAATCCTAAAGGTGATCATCACGGATAATGGTGCTAATCTTAACAGCAATTTGATGAAAGAAGTATGTCAACAGTTTAAGATTGCACACCACAATTCCACCCCATATCTTCCCAAGGCGAATGGAGCAGTTTAGGCAGCCAACAAAAACATAAAGAAGATACTTCGGAAAATGGTAGAAGGTTCCAGGCAATGGCATGAAAAATTACCATTTGCGTTGCTAGGTTATCGCACTACTATCCGTACTTCAGTAGGTGCAACCCCTTATTTGTTGGTATATGGAACCAAAGCAGTGATACATGCGGAAGTTGAAATCCCGTCCCTTCGGATTGTCGCTGAGGCTGAGATTGATAATGATGAGTAGAGCAAAACCCGTTTGGAGTAGTTGAGCTTGATTGATGAAAAACGATTGGCAGCTGTGTGTCACGGCCAGTTGTATCAAAAGAGAATGTCAAGAGCATACAATAAAAAGGTGCGTCCGTGGAAGTTTGAAGTGGGCCAGCAAGTGCTGAAACGCATCCTTCCACATCAGGCTGAGGCAAAAGGCAAGTTCGCCCCGAATTGGCAAGGGCCATTCATTGTAACCAGAGTATTGTCCAATGGTGCTTTATGTTTAACAGATATCGAAGGAAAATTCATAGGCATGGCTATCAATTCTGATGCAGTAAAAAGATATTATGTATGATTTCTTTGTTATAACTGTTGATTGTTTGTATTTGGCATTATTTCGAAGATTGAAATGACGAAGGCAATTTGTTCTGCTATCTAAACACTTTACCCTTTGTTTCCCCTTTCTGAGGCTTATTTATTTCTTTCATACCCCTCTTTTGGAATCAATCACGAAAAAGAGAGAAAAAGAAAGAAAAGAAAAAGGGAAAAGAAAAGAAGTGAAAAGTATAACAACAAGGAAATTCAGGTGTGAACTACGTTTGACTTGATTCATGTTAAGGATACGTAGGCAATTTTACGGTTCGGTCATAGTAAAATAAAAGTCAAAAGATCCCCAAGAGAGAAACTGGGGCAGAGGTTGTATTTGTAACAAGAAATGTGATTCCAAAAGTCGTAATTTTAAACCCATGTCAAATTGTTTTGAGCCTTTGATACCCTTTCTTTCTAACCCCATCCAAAAGCCCACATTACGGTCCAAAGAAAGACCTTCCAATTAGTTTTCGAGAGATGCCAAGTCGAGCAAATAGAGGTGATTCATATCAGGGTAACACTCTGGTCCAATCAGGAAAAGTAATGAAAATGAGAGAGTCTTATTGGTGAAAATCCTCATGGGCACCATGAGGCGACGAAAGCTGAGAAAAAATAAAAATGAGAAATTCTTATTGGTGAAAACCTTCAGGGGCACCATCAGGCGACAAAGAATTGAGGAATCAACAAATGAGAGAGGTTTGTCGGTGAAAACCCTTCAGGGCACTGCAAGTCGAACAAGATCCGTAAAGTTGGCGGAAAGTAAATTGGGTTGTGGAACATCTTGGAGCACAAAGTAAAACAATTGGTGAAGAGATTGGTTAAATAGACTGGGTTTATTAATCCAAAATGCATACCATGATCATTGGTGCCAGTGACTCCACTCAGATAAGTTCCTTTTTTCCTATCTCCAACGGTCATCCAAATTCGGATTTTCTTCTTTATTCTTAATTCCCAAAATCATTGCATTTCATTGCTGTTAATTTTTCCAAGTTTAGCCTTGTTTCAACAAATAAGAAGGAATTTCAAAGCTTACTACCAGTTTCGAAATTGCACAAAGAAAAATACGGCTAGAACATGCCATAGATGATATGATGAAAAGTGGGACATATGGTGTAAGCAAAAGTTAAATCGGTGGAATGGTTCAGTAATGCCGTGGGAGATATACGAGTTCAGACAGAAAGGTCAGAAATGGAGAACAATAGTTGGGGATCCTGCAGTTAAGGATCAGTCAGAAGGTCAAAACAATCCTTCGACCATGTTCAAGGCAGTCGGAACGAAGCAGAGCCTAGCAAAGAGAAAACCACCCCCAGCAAGAATGCCACAACTAACCGCCACATTTAAACTGACAAGATTTTCTTTGATTTGAAACAGGGGCAAAGATGACATTTGTTTCAGGAAACACCCTGTAAGGAAGAAAAGTACCATGCAGGTTTGATCGCAAAATTCTCAGGACCCTCCGGGAAAATGGGACTTAGTTTAAAATTCAAAATACACGACTGAGTAGCAAGATCTGGCATAAATGTACCCCAAAAGAATATAAGTTGGTTTCAAAATTTTCATTCTGGAGATAGAATTTAGTTAGGAGTTGTCAGGACCTTCCTGGAAAATAGGACCTAGTTTAAAATTTAAAACAGTCATGAGTAGTAATATCTAGCATAAATGTATCCCAAGGAATAAGATGGTTTTAAAGTTCGCATGTTTAAGATATGATTCAATTAGGAGTTCTTAAGACCATCCTGGATAATGGGACCTAGCTTTGAGATCTCCATTAGATAACAAGGTTTAGCATAAGTTCTTATTGTAGGGTAATATAATTTAGCCGTAGAATTGTCACTCTTAAGATAAGACTTGATTTAAGAGTTGTCAGGGCTCGCCTGGATAATGGGACGTAGTTTAAAACTGGTTTGGATAACAAGATTTAGCATAAGACATACCCTTCAGTAGATATAATTTATCTCTAAAATTTTCATTTAATTAAGAATTGTCAGGACCCTCCTGGATAATGGGGAGTAGTTTAAGACCTCCTTAGATAACAAGATATAGCTTAGATTTAAAATCGTCGTTTAGTTAAGAGTTGTCAGGACCCCCTGGATAATGGGACCTAGCTTTCAAATTCTTAGTAATATTTGGTGATGTGATTCAGTTTAAACTCACAGATGCGCCCAGCTACCAAACTGGGGCAGAAAATTTTCTTTTGTTTTGTCTATTTTTGTTGAAGTCAGGTGCCCATCTGAAGAATAGGGAGAACAACACGGATATCAAAGATAAGAGCGTGACCAAGTACTAGCAATCAGGCGTCCACCTGGAGAACAAGGAACAATAGTTGAAGTATCAGCAATCAGGCGTCCACCTGAAGAACCAGGAACAACAGTTCGAGTTTCGGCAATCAGGAGCCCACCTGGAGAACAAAGGAAAACAAATCAGGTTTCAAGGAATATTGGCACAAGTATTGGTTATCAGGCGCCCACCTGGAGGAACGAAGGAGAACAAGTCAAAGAAAAGCAGTTTCAAGAAGAAGATGGACCAAGTTTCAGAAATCAGGCGTCCACCTGGAGAACAAGGAAAGACGGTTGAAATTTCAGCAGTCAGGAGCCCACCTGGAGAACAAGGGAATACATTCGAGTTTTAGCAGTCAGGAGCCCACCTGGAGAGCAAGGGAATACATTTCGAGTTCAGCAATCAGGAAGTTTGAAGAATTTTCATTAAATTTTTCTTTCAGCAGTCAGGAGCCTACCTGGAGAACAAGGGAATACATTCAAGTTCAGCAGTCAGGAGCCCACCTGGAGAGCAAGGGAATACAATTCAAATTTCAAGTAGTCAGGAGCCCGCCTGGAGAACGAAGGGAAGAAGCAGTTCAAGTTTCAGTAATCAGGAGCCCGCCTGGAGAACAGTGGAAAGGAAACAATAGTCAAAGGAAGACATTTAAAAGGTTCAGCAATCAGGTACCCGCCTAGAGGAAAGGGAATGCATCTCAGAAAATACAATTTAAGTCAGCAACAAAGGAACTTCTGAAGAAAATACAAGTCAATGAGGCAACAAGGATCGCAAGATCAAGCTTGAGAAGTATAGAATAGATCTTTGTAAAACATAGATCATAGTTTTAGTCTAGCTTCTTTATTTTGTCATGGTGTAATAAGGAGGTCAGTAAGCAGTATCAGCAGCAACAACAGTAACAGTGAAACCACAACTTCGTGGTAGTCCCAGCTACCGAAACTTCCTGAACTACATTAACCTGATTCCTTTATAGCCAAGGATATTTAGGAAACCTTTGAAGCAGAGGTTCGGTCAAATTCTTTCAAAAATGCTTCCCACGGAGTATTCAGACAGGCAAAAATCGCTCGTATCCGCTCATTTTATCTTTGCACGAAAACTCTTCGAGTTTCCGGGTAAATAGGGGCAGCTATGAGCACGTGACTTTTGACTCGCACGAATTACTCCAAAAGAACTCCCAAATTAGGTCTTTTCTTTAATTATGTGTTATTTTAGGAATTACTGTACATTCTCCTAATTGGTTGCATATGTTTGTGTACATGTTTAATTTTATTAATGTATTAAAAATACAAAATATAGCATCTGCATTTAGGATTTGATTTTTACATTTTTGGAATTAATTAGTAATTATGTGTTTTATAAAATGGAGAAAATTACAAAAAAAATAATTTATTTTGCTTTTAATTTTAGTCTTGAATTTTAGTAATTTTTCCTTTAATTGATACTTAATTTAATTGTGGTAATTATAATTTAAAGTCTAGTTAATTAATAGGATAATTTAATCAGGGATTAATTTAGGTTTATATTTTTATTTTGGTTTAAAAAATATTATAAAAGAAAATCAGAAAATAAAAAAAAAGAATAAGAAATCCATTTGGGGCCACATTTAATTAAAAATTCCAGGCCCAAGTCGTTTTACCCCAGTCCAGCCCAAAACCTAGCCAAAACAATAGCCCAGACCCGCCCCAACCCGGTCCGCCCCCTTTACAATCCAAACGACGTCGTTTTACCACCCATTCATCTGAGCCATTGATTTGATTTCATCCAACGGCTAAGCTTTTGCCCCTTGCCCGTATCCGACCCCGACCCATTTGCATCAGAGACCGATTCGGTTTCTAATGCATCTAAACGACGTCGTTCCATTTAGTCAAATGATCCAAGCCGTTGATTTCGTTTGATCGAACGGCCTGGATTCAATTCCACCCCCAGTATATAATTATCCAAACAGACCTCACCCCCCTTAGAACACCCCCTCCTCTCTCTCGTCTCTCTTCAGAGACCAACCAACACACCACCACCTTCCGCCCGCCGGAAATCGCCCACGGCGCCGGACGGTGGCCAACCAGCCCCAAAAATACACACCAGAACCCCTCGATCTCCTCTTCCCAAATCCCTGCTCCAATTCCTTCGAACACCCCTAGAACTCTTCGAATATTGATTCAAAGGGATGAACCCTAGCGCCGCCCTAACTTTCTCCGGTGGCGGCGCCACCTCCAATCGACCCCAAACTAACACCCCTTGACCACCACAACTCCCTTTTCCCTAATCAACAACTAGTTTCCTTCGAATGGGGTCCAATTTGCTCGAATCTTAAATCCAAGGATTCAAATTCTAAAGCCAAACCTGAACTCGAGACTGAGGTTGATTTTAGAGCCGAGTTCGTCACGAAATAGTGTTACTCACTGGTTTTGACAAAGAACAAGTGACTAACATTATTTGGCGATGAAATCAGAAAGTCAGGGTACCAAATTTTCCAGTATAGTCGGTGAGTTCTTTCACATTTCTATGTTTGTTTGTTTGAATTTTATTCTGATGCTCATCTCCCTTTTCTCTTTTCCCTTTTTTTTTGGTCGATTTCAATTGAAATTCGATCAACCTTCTGGTAAGCTTTTTTTGTTCACTATTTGTTTTCTTTAGTTTGGTTTTGTAGATTTGTTCCGCATAGTTGGGATTAGTTCAATAATTTGGTTTAATTTTTTGTTTAAATGTGTACAATAATCAACTGACTAGTATAAGTTTAGTGCAAGTGGTCACTAATTAAGTCTGCTAACAAATGGTAGTGGTGCACTACTGAACTAATAAATTATAAGCACTAAGTAGTGGAATGAATTAAAAATGAAAAGGGGACTGGTAGTGGCTAGCTTAATGCCCTTTTAGGAGCTGGAAATCAGAAAACATGGGGAGATGTAACTAAAAGGCTAAAGATAAAGGTGTAAAAGGATATACAGTCTGGAAAAGGAGGAACATAATTAAAAAGGGACTGATTACACCTTAAGAGGGGACACTCACTGATATATAAAAGAGGAAGAAGCTAGACACAAAAGGGAGTTTTTTGGAGAACTTAAGAGATTGAGAGGAGTCTGGTACTCAAAAATAAATAGAGTTGAGAATACTCTGAAAAAGAAAGGGAAAAAACTACTGTTCCATTGTTGTTCTGCATTGAATTTTGAAACTTTCTATTCATAGATAGTTTCTGATTTTCTGTAGTGTTGAAAAACGATTTGAATTGGTCTCGGAAAGTGCTTGTTCAAGTTTTCTATCCGCTAACTGTTACATTGATATATCCGGGGTCACTCATTGTTTTCTCGGATAAAATTTGGGTTGTTTTCCTGCTTTTACTGACTGCTGATCTTTCATTTTCTTTTGGTGTTTCTTTGCTATCATCAGGTACATATCCTTGACTATAAGCATGTAAAGATTGATTCACGAAGTATTTCTTTATTGAGGAAAAATGGAGATTATGTTCTCTTTCATCAGATGTTTTTTTTTCTTTAGTTTCTTTCAGTTTGTCTTGTCGATTTCTATTTCAATATGCTTAGAGTACAGTTGTTCTTTGAACCGTGAGTTTTACATTGAAACTGTAACGGATTATCATGTAGTGTTTACTGATTTTCATCTATTTAATTCTTAAGCTCTATTGTTGTTAAAAGTGTCCGTTAAATTTAAGATCTATGAATATAGTCTATTTGAAAATTTTAGATAGTTATCTCTATTAGAAGTTCGAGTAGCTAGATTAAATGATGAAATAGGTTGCATGTTGTGTTAATTGTGCAAGTTTGAATTATCATGGCAATATGATTCTTCCTTAGATATGTTTGAGCCGAATTTTGATTGAAGTATAAGCAATTTGTGAATTCTTGTTTTGTGAATACATATGGAGGCATAAGTCAAATGGAAATGATAGAAAATCGAGGGAAACAATTGTGAATAAATGGGATTGGTTTTGTCTTAAGTTTATTTTGATTGAATTTGTTATGTATGTTTATTGATATGGGGGGATCAATCTAGTTATTGCCTTTATTAAATTAGTTGTTGAGTTTGACTTCCAGTGCTAGCATGCTAAATTAAAAGGAGGCTGCTGCTGTAACACAAATAAATTTCTTGGTCTTTCCTCTACCCTTCTCCTTTTCTCTCCAAAGAACCAAATACGTTATCGGGTATTTTGGTAAAGATTGTGAATGAGGGACTCAAGAATCATGTTAGCTAAGTGAATTGTTATTTTTTAATAAATTCACTCTAAAATTAGCTACGGCTTGTAGTATTGTAGATTCTAGTTTTCTATTCTTAGCCTCCAAACAAAGACCAATTTATAGCACTAGAATTATCCAAGTTGCTTCTTCAAGAACATATTGTTTAAAGCGGGAAACGATTATGTGAAATGCATGGCTCTAGACAAATTGGAAAATCACTACTTGATAAAGTTACGATGAAAGACGTTATTGAGACTCTCACAAAGAAGATACTCGGGATTGATAATGGGTAGGCGAATTTTTAAGTGCGTTAATTAATAATTATCATAGCTAAGGGTACGATTTCCATGGCGTAGTTGTGGTACCTAATTTCAAATTAGTTTTAAATATGTATATCCTTAATTCTTTTAGTTGAATAGTTTTGAGGTGTACCATTCACACATAGGTGCCATTCACCTATGGCTATCACTTGATTAAATCTTAATCCTTTAGAAATCGAGGCGCACCATTTAGCGAATTTTTGTGGCCCTCGCAAAGTTGCAAACGCGAAGTTGCTTTAGGTGCATTATTTTAATAAATTACCTTCCTAAACTCGGGTGCGCATTTATGTGACCCAAATCCAAATCCTAACAATGTTATATAAAATATGTTGCGAACCGCGGGTGCATTTATGTTACGCGGTTCAAAACAGGTTTTGTGTAACGTTGAACCTTTCTTAAAATTAAATAAAAGCGGTTATAGAGTCAAAATTACACCATAAGTTAAAACATGTACAAAAATCAGATAACTAGGCCAATAATAACAGTTGAGCGACCGTGCTAGAACCACGGAACTTGGGAATGCCTAACACCTTCTCCCGGTTTAACAGAATTCCTTACTCGGATTTCTGGTTCGCTGACTGTAATACAGAGTCAATCCTTTCCTCGATTCGGGATTTAAACCGGTGACTTGGGGAACCATAAATCTCCCAAGTGGCGACTCTGAATCTGATTTAATGTAAATAATCCCGTTTCGATTGTCACTTTAAGTTGGAAAAAACTCCCTTATATACCCTTTACGGGGTGTATTAAAAAGGGAGGTGTGACAAGTAACACTTCTAAACTCTATGTTGAAGGTATGAAACCTCGAATTTCGTGTTGTATGATTGATTTTTGAGGTGACGTACATGCTAGGTGACGGGCGTGTGGGCGTGCACCGTGTGAATTGTGACTCCATTATTTCTATGGTATTGTGTAGTTGCCTGATCTTACCTGTAACCATGAAATTTCTACAAATTTGAGCTATTGAGCTGTAATCCATGTTAGAAACCATGTCTAGGCTACATGTTTACCCTGTTGGGGCCCACTAAGGTCATTTTTGTTGTTGTGTTATCTGCTTTCATTGCTTTATATACTTAGTCATATGCATATCATATCTCGGTCTCTGTTACCATTTATTGGCATATCATATCATCATTTTGGGCTAGTTTCATAGCATTGTGAGCCCGAGAGACTGGAGAGATTGATGACTAAACAAGGTCGAGGGACTGAGTGTGAATGATATTATGGGATTGGGCTACACGCTGCAGCATGTTATATTGATTACATATATGGGATCGGGCTACACACCACATCAGTTATACTGATTTATGATAGCGCTTGGGCTGAAGAAGCCCCTCTGGAGTCTGTACACCCCCCACCCGCACACACCCCCAGTGAGCGCGGTTGATTATATTGAGGGATGGATCTTCCCTTGACATGGATCTTGTCCAAAGCATTTATATACCTAGATCTTCTCTGTGGCGCCGGATTGGCCTTCCTCGGTACTGAGTGACTGATGGTCAGTAATGTATATATTCCGGATGGATCTTTACTGGGTTGTATGGGCCATATACCATACCAAGTGGTTGGGCATGATTTGTGGAAAGTGTGAGACAGTGAGATTGAGTACTCTGAGAGTGTGAGTACATGATTCATCTCTGAGATACATGACATTGGCATGCACATATGACATACATGCATAGAGATACATTTTTCCTCATGTTATACGGTATCACGTCATTCATGACTTTTCACACACATTGATATGTGGACATAGAGAGGTATTTCACACTTACTATCTGGAAAGAAATGAAATAATTTATTTATTGTTGAAAGGATTTTTGGAAAAATTTACAGTTTCAAACTATCTCATATTTTTCGATGATTTCGGTAAAGGGTTTGGGTTTTCACTGATATACTTGAGAACGGAACTATTTTTGGGAATTATGAATAAGTTGAGCATTTTGAAGTCCGAGTTATTTCTTTTATTACTTGCTTACGTTATTATGAACTGCTGTTGGTTATTGGTGTTGGACCCGACCTTTGCTCCAACTCGTCACTACTTTCAGCCTAAGGTTAGGTTTGTTACTTATTGAGTACATGGGGGCGGTTGCACTCGTACTACACTTTTGCACATTGCGTGCAGATGTTGGCTATTGTTGTTGATATGTTTGATGGTAGCTGGATTTGAAGGTGTACCTGCGTCCCTGTTGTAGCTGCCTCTTGTCCATAGTAGCCTTAGAATTATAAATCTCTTTTTATGTATTTTTCAAAAAGAAGATATATTTACTTCATATAAGCTTTGTACACTTTATTCTTTGAAGTTCATGATTTGTACTACCAGTCCTTGAGAAAATGTATAAGATTCTGATAATTTCTTTGAGTAATTGTCCTGTTAAATATTATTGAAATTGGATAGTTATTAGTTGACTTACCTAGCAGGTTGGGTTAGGTGCCATCATGACTAGCATTTTTTTGTGTCGTGATAGATTGGTATCAGAGTTCTAGGTTCATAGGTTCTACAAGTCATGAGCAAGTGTCTAGTAGAGTCTTGCGGATCAGTATGATGACGTCCATACCTATCTTCGAGAGGCTACAGGACATTTAGGATATACTTCCCATATTTTTTTCTTATCGTGCGGCATTAATTTAGCTTGAAACGTAACTCTTTAAATTCCTTCCATGCATTCATATGCGCACATGAGCGCTCGGTATCGGCTATGCATCGACAACTTATAATCCTATGGATGAGCTGCGAGATGTGATTTCAGTATGCTAATGATGGGCTAGTCTAGAGGACTTGAGGCAGGTTTTGACTATAGCTTGAGCATAGAGATGTTGATTGTGTGAGCACGTACTTTTGGATTTATATGTCTGGTAGTGTCCCTATTAGTGGAATTTGTGGCTAGATGGCTACGTGATGAGTATGATGTGACTGCGAGATGTGTTCATATGGGTTGAATGTGACAAGAAGGGTTTGCTTGAGGTGTAAAAAGGACTATTTGGTGCTTGATTTCTATCTTGATTTGACGTATAGTCTCGAGTTATGAGTGCATTGGGAGATTTTTCATGATTGTCTAATTGTGGAACGAAGTAGATTTTCATTTCTTATTGATGGGTTCAGACTCAGGAAGATTAAGTGATTGCGTAGTAGTTGTAACTGTGGAAGGATATAGAGATATATTAGTTTGAGGCAAAGCAGGTAGGTTAACTCCTACGGGGTGTCCTGAGGTTTGTGTGATTCCTATGTTGTTTTATATCGAGTTCACTTTTACCAGTGAATTATATGTAATGCAATTTTAGTTTGGATCGCTTATGAGAGTTAGCTTGACTGTTACAAGGGTGAATGCGAGATTTTCACATGATTTGAGGTATTAGATAGTTTGTGTTACACGAGCTTATGAAGGATTTAGTTGAATCCTATTGCGGTATTATGGTAGTATGTGGGTTGCTTATCAGTTATTAGATGCTTTATTCCTTGGCTTTGAGCTAAGTGGAGGAGTCTGCTATTGATAAGTTGATTGCACGGTTATGTGTTGTATTGGTTCTAGTTTGAGGTATACTGGCGAATCAGTTATGAATTACAGAGGTTGAGATCGAGAATGACTCGAGTGAGAAAATTTCTGGATACGGTTTATATTACACTTAATGGGTATATGGGCATCATGGAATGAATCGAGTTTGTTATTCGTAAAGGATGTAGTGTGCATGGAGTAAGGATTCACTCGGTTGCTTAGAAGTATGGATTACTTCTTAGGGTGTTGGTGTGCAAATGGGACACAGGTCGTTCGGTCCGTTTGATAGGTCTAAATGAGATTTGAGCATAGTGGATGACTCACGAGAATGGTTCTAATGATTCAAGATTTATATGTAGCAATTGGGAATCTTCAGGATGTGTATATGGCTAGAAACTGAGATTTACATTGGGTGGTGCCGAGACTTGTGGCATTTCTATATCCCTATGGATTCTACATTTCAGTATCAGAAAGGTGAAAAAAATGACTTTAGATTCACAGAAGGTCTCTTTAGAGTAGTTGTCTCGGTTGTGGTACTTTTGGGGTGCTTAAGAAGGAATACAACGGCTTATGGGCCTTAGGGCAGTGTGGTTTTATACTAGGATCTCGTGGGGTGACTTTTTGTTAAAGATCGTGGTGTTCTGGCAAGGAGAAGTGTTGACTTGAGGGTAATTCAGAAGGAGCTCGGAGAAATAGGACAGCTTGGTGGTAGTTTAGGTCAGAACGATAATATGATCGGTTCTTTGGGTGCTTATGATGTGGTGGATTTCTACAAGTGTTTCGTGGTAATGCTCTTAGGCTTTGGCGACCTGCGTGGATTGGTTGAGTTAGAGAGATTTGGTTATGATAGCTTGGTTATGTGGAAATGTGCTTCAAAGGGGTTTCAATGGTTCCTACCACGGTTCGAGGAGTATATTTCCTATTGGCGTGAGGAGCATGTGGTGTATAGTGGTTTTCTCCTGGATGAAATCAAATGGAAGTCCTTGGCTAATTGAGTATATAGTTATTTGTGACTCGGAGTGGATTATGAAGTTCTCATATTTTCATATGATGGCATGGTATATGTGGTGTGTTGTGTGGGATTAAGATTTGCATGAGTGAGGTCACAGTTCAATTTTGAAGGGAAGGTCATAGAATTCTTAGGCATCATGGACAGTTTCAGATGACTAGGTAAATGATATTACTATTTGGTATGGCTTGATGAGTGTACATTTCAGAAGAGGCAAGGTGTTTTGATTTATGGATACTTCATTGGTATTGCGGCACTCTCCTAGTTGATCGACTGCTGATATTCAAATTTTGCCTTGTGGCACCAAAGAATTATAGATATTCCTCATGGGATGATCGTGTATGAGAGATGTGTCAGACATTCAGACGGTGGAGTAGGGATCAGATATGGTGATTCGTGTGTTTTATGGATTTGGAGACTAGGAGTTCTCAGGAGCAGATTGTTTCATGGTTGGATTGTAAAGTTGTGGCCGAAGCTAGCCAGATGATAGTATGTGTTATTATTCAATCATTGTGGACTTTCATAGGGTTATTTATCTATTTGTGGGTGACTAGAGCTAATTGGGGGTTCATTGGTAGGCTCAATTATGATGTGTATTCTACACTGAGCCGTATTAGTTGGCTCCATACTGCTATTATTGAGGGATGTGCCATTCAGTTGTTGTTGACTTATTCGTGTTCCAAAATTATCTGTGAGTTACTCTTCTATGCTACAAGGGGTTGCGATTCGTGGGTTATATGCGCACACAATGCGATTCTATTTGGGCTTTATAGCGGAATTGAGCGAGATGAGTATTTGGGTATTGCATAATTGATTGCGCATTGGCTATATTCTTTCCAGATTGTGGTATTACGTTATTTGCTCTCCGTGATTATGGTAATGCACTTTGGGTACTTGATGACGAATTTCGCGTGGTTATTGATTTTGAGCATGGTGGCTGAGGTATTTAATATGGACCAACGTTTGGATGGGGTCATGCATTGTAGCGGAGTTATATTGAGGTATGATCATCTGTGTTAGATTCGTGTGTTTTGGTTCAGTGGTGTGTGATCGGTTCTTAACATCGCATTATGGTGGTACCCATTGAGCTTGCGGGACGGTTCTCTTATTTGAGTCATTTTCCATGTTTGAGTACATCTGGAATATTGCTTATTGGTGAACGGATTGCACGGGTTGTGGCTTTAGATTGTATTGATGTGTCATGTCACTAAGTGGTCGTGTTGGATAAGATGAGGTCATTGGACCTAGAATGGATATTATCATAATTGATTACAGCATGGTTGGAATGATAATATCGAAAGTCGGCTTAGAAATTTATTTTAGTTCTTATCGAAGGAGAGGGAGCCCCATGACTTGTGATCTAATGAACGGTTATGAGTTTATGCATGTTTCTTTCATCATCGGTAGTGTACGAAGGTTTTAGAACGAGGATTTGTTTGGTATGAGGTTTATTACCGGTATTGGGTTGTTTTGAGCAGCTACTGTGATTAAAATTATCGCTATAAGTATTTGAGTTATGCGGTATATCATGTGATTACATCCTGGGTTATGGTGAAGGCTTGATACAGCTTGTTCAGACTTATACAATGTAGATATGAGATTATGATCTTATAGAAATTCCGGATGTTGGAAATTGGATTCTAAGGCTTATGGGCTAAGGTTGGATTAATAATCTTCAGTTATGTTGTATTGTCGGGTTTGATGGATTTGGTGTATTGATATTTGTTTGTGGATTATAACTCTAATTTTATGTATTGAAGCAGTTTTGGATGATTTAATCGGTGCATTTTTATATTCACTTGTTCATGTAATCGAGAGAAGCATAACTTGTGATATCTTTGCATTATATTGTGGTTGAGTTCATTAATTCTTCTTAGTAATTGGAAGAGTCTAGTTGAATCATTGATTAAACATAATTAGGAGGATAATCGAGAGAGGTTCTCCTAAAGACCAATCCACGACACATTCTTGCATATCTTCTATAATGACCCGACGATCATTTTGAGCATTTGCACTTCGCTCGGTAGTTTACGGGCATGAATAGCTCTATATGATGTATTATGACTTATGTGAATCGTCGGTTTTGGTTTTCATGTTATTCGGAATCGATTTGGAAGAATGAATTTCATGGTTAAGCTTTAAGTTGGAAGAGTTGACCAAGTTGGACTTTTGAGCATTCGACCTCAGATTGGAGTTTGATAGTTCTATTAGGTCTGTATGGTGATTTTGGACTCGAGCGTATGCCCAGATTTACAATTGGATATTTCTAGAAGGATTCGGCACTAATTGGCGAAAATTGGAATTTCAAGGTTTGGAAAAGTTCATCAAGTTTGATTTGGGGGCGATTCATCGTTTCGATGTTATTAAGCGTGATGTGAGACCTCGAGTAGGTCCGTGTTATGCTATGGGACTCGTTATATGTTTGGACGGGGTCCCGAGGGGCTCGGGTGAGTTTCGGATATGTTTGGGTTGTGTTGCGCTCGTTTTTTATGTTTCGACGTCGTTTCTTCAAGCATAAATGGTACTACATTAAGCAAATGAGCTCAAATTTCTATTTTTATTAAAGCATTGGATCCTTATCGTAATTACAGAGTCATATCAAAAAGAATCGTCGGATTTGGATATCGTATGAGGAGTTTATGGTCATCTTACTAAGAATTGGGTTGCTAGATTTTTCAGATTGATTATGAAATTGTCACTGATTTCGTATTGTAAAAATCCACACTATTTCAAAATATTGAAACCAATATATCTCCATCAATATAAGGTCGAATGGAGTAATTCAAAAGCCTAACTTGACTGCATTTCACAAGAAATTCATTAGAGACATCAAAAGTGAGTTTTGAGATTATTTGGCACAAGAAATGAGGTAGAACAGTATTAAAATAAGGGTTTTGTTTATTTATCATATTTTGTCAGTTGGGGACCTCGAAATTGGGTAATTTTTAGGCGATTTTCATCGTATGAATTGGATTAAGTGTTCTCTACTCGGTTTTGGTTATATGTCGTAAATCTATCTTTGTTTTTGGTAACTAGTTTGTGAATTTAAAGAGAAAATTGAGGGTTTTGCCTAAAGTTTCATAATGTGAATTTTTGAGTTTTGAACATCGATTTGGAGTCGAATTTGAGTGAAACTAGTATTGTTGGACTCGTAATTGAATTGGTTGTCGAATTTTGTAGTTTTGTCGAGTTCCAAGGTGCGGGCCCGAATGACTTTTTGGCCGATTTTGAGCTTTTGATTAAAGATTCGACCTTTATCGATTGGGTTTGCTTTCTTTGGCATTATTTGATGTATTTGAGTTGCTTTTAGCTAGTTTTGAGCCATTCGAAGGTCGATATACGTGGGATGGCATTTCTGGAGTATCGTTTGACTTGCTCGGTATTGGATTTAACTTCTAGGTAAGTAACACTTCTAAACTTGGTGCTGAGGGTATGAAACCCCGAATTTCGTGTTATGTGATTGGTGTTGAGGTGACGCACATGCTAAGTGACGGGCGTGTGGGCATGCACCATGTGAATTGTGACTCCGTTATTTCTGTGGTACTGTGTAGTTACCTGATCTTACCCGTAACCATGAAATTTCTATGTATTTGAGCTATTGAGCTGTGATTCATGTTAGAAACCATGTCTAGGCTACATGCTTATCCTGTTGGGGCCCACTGAGGTCATTTTTGCTGTTGAGTTATCTGCTTTCGTTGCTTTATATACCCAGTCATACGCATTCATATGCATATCATATCTCAATCTCTGTTACCATTTATTGGCATATCATATCATCATTTTGGGCTAGTTTTATGGCATTGTGAGTCCGAGAGACCGGAGAGATTGATGACTAAATGAGGCCGAGGGCCTGACTGTGAGTGATATTATGGGATCGGGCTTCACGCTGCAGCATGTTATATTGATTACATATATGAGATCGGGCTGCACGTTGTAACAGTTATACTGATTTAAGATAGTATGGGCTGAAGGAGGCCCTCCAGAGTCTGTACACACCCCCAGTGAGTGCGGTTGATTATATTGAGGGATGGATCTTCCCTGGACATGGATCTTGTCCGAAATATTTATATACCTGGAGATGAATCTTCTCCATGGGGCCGGATTGCTCTTCCTCGGTACTGAGTGACTGATGGTCAGTGATGTATATATTCCGGGATGGATCTTTCTTGGGCCAAATGGGCCATATACAGTACCAAGTGGTTGAGCATGATGAGTGAAAAGTGTGAGACAGTGAGATTGAGTACTCTGAGAGTGTGAGTACATGATTCATCTATGAGATACATGGCATTGGCATGCACACATGACATACAGGCATAAAGATACATTTTTTCTCATGATGTACGGTATCACGTCATTCATGACTTTTTACACACATTGATACGTGGGCATAGAGAGGTATTTCACACTTGCTATCTGGAAAGAAATAAAACATCTTATTTATTGTGGAAAGAATTTTTGAAAATTTTTACAGTTTTTAAACTATCTCATATTTTTTGATTATTCGGTAAAAGGTTTAGGTTTTCACTGATATACTTGAGAAACGGAACTAACTTTGGGAATTATGAATAAGCTACGCATTTTGAATTCCAAGTATTTCTTTTATTACTGACTTTACGTTATTATGAAATATTGTTGGCTATTGGTGTTGGACCCGACCTTTGTTCCAGCTCATCACTACTTTCAACCTAAGGTTAGGTTTTTTACTTATTGAGTACATGAGGTCGGTTGTACTCATACTACACTTCTGCACATTGAGTGCAAATATTGGCTGTTGTTGTTGCTGTGTTCGATGGTAGCTGGATTTGAAGGTGTACCCGCGTCCCTGTTGTAGCTGCCTCTTATTCATGGTAGCTTTAGAATTATAAATCTCTGTTTGTGTACTTTCAAACAGAAGATGTATTTACTAAATACCAGCTTTGTACACTTTATTCTTAGAAACTCATGATTTGTACTACCAGTCCTTGGGAAATGTATAAGATTCTGGTAATTTCTTTGACTAATTGTCCTGCTAAATATTATTAAAATTGGATAGTTATTAGTTGGCTTACCTAGCGGGTTGGATTATGTGCCATCAAGACTAGTCCACTATGCATTCTTGCATATCTTCACGTGCTTAAATTGGTTCATCTCGTGAGGTTGAGACTTAATCGAGAGAGGAGTTTCTACTAAACGTTTGAACTAATAATTGAGTGAATTTGAGAGATTCACTTGAACATTAGAAGTGAATTATGTAGAGTTAAATCCCAGACAATTATCTTGCACCTATTCTATCAAACCCCTATCTTCTCCCATTAATATCTTTCTTTGATTAGTCCTTGATTCGATTGTCATTAGTCAATAGCTCTAGATTATTAGTTAAATTTAGTATAAATCACATAAATCTCAACTGTTGATCATCTTCGATAGCAATCAAGCTAGAAACCACGATAATACTGTTTAACTCCAATCCCTATAGATACGATATTTTACTATATTATATTTAATTAGCAAGCACAATTTAAATGGTGTTTTGCAATCGTCAAATTTTGTGTCGTTTTATCATGCGGACATTTAATATGAACATATTTTACCTTATACAATTCCTCGTCCCCATCAACCCCTACCAACCCACCCGCACACCCCTACCCTCCACCAGACCACACCCACTCCACCCCAACCCCCTACTCTAAATAGAATAGTATTATTAATAGTACTTTCTTTTCATGTTGTAGATAGAGTACTTTATTTTTCATTTCAACAGATGAGTATTTTCTTTACATGATGTAAAAAAAGTATTTTCTTTCGTTTTAACAAAAATAATACTTTTTTTAAAGATGTAAAAAAATTATCTTCTTTCATTTCAACAAAATGATGTAATAAAAAGTATTTTCCTTCATTTTAACAAAAAGAATATTTTCATGATGTAGAAAAAGTTTTTTCTTTCATTTCAACAAAATGGGTACTTTCTTTTCATGTTATAGAAAAAGTACTTTCTTTTTCAACCAAAAAAAGTATTTTCTTTAGTTATGAATCACAAATTTTAACGTTATTTTTGTGTGAAAAAGTAAAGCAACACATTAGTTCCTTTAGGTTTGTGTGAATATTTTTAGAAGAATAATTAAATTTTGAAGAAATAGTGTCCTGAAAACATTGAGTAATTGGGGATTGGCTTGGGGGGGGGGGGGAGCACATAGCATAAAATATTATTTTTATAAAAAATATTTTCTACTTTCTAACCAAACACTAAAAAATATTTTCCGAATTGTTTTTCACTCGCCAATCAAATAAGGGATAATAAGTGATAAAACCACTCATTTTTCATGAAAATATTTTCCAGAAAAATATTTTCCTTCATGCCAAACACACCCTTAAAGTCAAACTAAATTTGGAGTAAATACTCTGAGCAATTAAGTAGCTCAAGAAAAGAATAAGAACATCAAATTATTATTAATAATGTCCCATTACTCATCAACAAATACAGTACATAAAACTAAAATAAAGGTAACGTAAAGTATACCTTAGAAAAAACAACGGAAGTACACTGCTGAAGGAGATGAACTTTGAGAATTCACACCATAAAACTATATCTTACAGAAAGCAAAGATGTAAACAATTTGTTTTCAATAAGAACTATATACAGTTGTCACTTTTGGAGAGGGATTCAAAAGTTCTAGTTACGTGTATGTTCGGTGAGAATAAAATATATGCTAATAAAACTCTATGTAAAGAGGTAATAGGGCGTCAAAAGTGTTTTGCTCCATGTGAAATTTTATTTAGAATTCTACACAATACTCCAAATAGCTTTAAAAAGTTTAAGTCGACACCTATTTGAATGAATGAAGGATTCACATTCCATTACAAATTATATGACTCGCGGTACTAAAAATTGTGTAAATATAATAAGGCTACTATCCTCTAAACAGTAATTCCTCTAAACCATGAATAGTAGGTGATCAGTAGCCGTCCGAAATGATTAAGTCCCAAAAAAAATTATATTCAATGTCAACTTTGTAAGGTCGGCAAATATGTAGGTTAAATTGAAAAAGAATTTCATCCTTGAGTTATTTATATTTATATCCTTAAATTATATAAATATTTGTAATGCACAAAAGCATATTAAAAATATATGATGAAGCATAAAGATGATATAATTATGCATTTTAACTAGAGAATATAGAAAGAGAATTGCAAGCAACGACACAGAAGCCAGTAAACCTAGAAAAGGTATTACTTCATTCAGTCATCTCTTCTTATGGCATTGTATACAACCTGAAATTAGAAAGAGTTTTTTTTTGGCTAGATGCGAAGTAGTATTTAAATAATTAGAAAAAATAACAAAAGTTCCTAACATGATTGCATATGATAACATGATAAAAAAAGATAAATTTTATTTTTAATGTAAATTTGAATTTTAGAACTTTATCTATAAATTCAAAATTATCTTTTAATTCAAATTCCGTATATATATACGGAATTTGAATTAAATATATATACGAAATTTCAATTAAAAGATAATTTTGAATTTATAGATAAAGTTCTAAAATTCGAACTTACATTAAAAATAAAATTTATCTTTCTTTTATCATGTTATCATATGCAATCATATTAAGAACTTTTGTTGTTTTTTCTAATTATTTAAATACTACTTCGCATCTAGCCAAAAAAAAAATACTCCATATAACTATAAAACTTTTTCATATTTAAAATCTTATAAGTATTGTTCTTTGAAACATTGCAGCTAGATTTGAATAGAACGAAATTCATTTAAAATAAATGTAATATATAGGGTACACGCCTATGTTTATCTAAATAACAAAAAAGAGTTTACAAAACCAAATAAAAGTCTACTTACATATATAATAAATTAAACATACATGCTGGAGAAAGAAACATCACAAAATCAGTCAATATTTATAAAAAAGTTTTTTTTTCTTGAAGCATATTTGTTTGAAGAGTCAATTTGCATAAATGGACATCAAACAAATAACAAAACTTTGTCTATACAATTGCATCATTAATTTTAATTTAGCACATTCAAGGAATTGAAGGGTATAAGCTGAAACCCCTTCATTTAGCTGTAGTCAGACCAATATTGCAAGGGTATAATATTTTTTTCGTTGAAGAATATTAATTATGAATCATTAAATTATGTGCAAGGTTTTTTTTTCAAACTCAACAAGAGAGAAATTATTTTCTAATTGATAGTTTCTATAGTGACTTTTAAGTGTAACAAAAAGTATATATAAAGAAAAAATTGGTATGACATGAAATATTTTTTTTTAAAATGTAAACAAATTATTTCGAAAAAACTCTTTACTTTTTTTAATTCAAAGATAATAAAAAAATAAGATATTTTTAAACATTAGTAGAGAGTTTAAAATTATTATAATAAAAGTTATATCATGGATAAGCTCAAAAAACCGAAATCTTATGGAATATTTACATAATAGCCGGCCATATTTATTGTTTACTTTTTATAGCTAATATAAATACATGATATGCCGATAACACACGATTATACACATATTATATATGGATTATATATAAACTACACATCATTCATTTTTTAATTTAAGTGGTCGGGTGAGCACCTATTTAGGCTGATTAGATAAAGCCAAAAGAAAAATATGAAATAATTTCAACTAAAGACTAAAAATATAATTAAAGTTCACATGTAGATAATTTTTATTAAAATACATCCTTTTATAGTGAAATAAAATAATTTTTTTGTTACAAAAGAAATAATGACATAAAAAATAAGATAAAGAAAATAAATATTGAAACAAAATGTTAGAAAGATCTAAAAACGAGACATAAAAGATGAACAACAAATGTCTTCTTATGCTTCATCTTTGTTGAGTATAAAAAATTTGAAAGTTAATCTCATCGATTTCAAATATTTTTTTTTTTAACTCAAATACATAGATTATAAGATAAGGATATCTTAGAATATTTTTTTAAATTTACATTATGTGTCGTTTTTAAAAAATCACTATTTCTAACAAACTAATATGATGTTCGCATTTGAATTAGAATGCAATTTGAGTAGTTTTCATTGAGGTTAAGCCAAGTATGGTGTCAAAAAATAAACCATGTGACAATTTTAAGATAATATATGTAATGTTTTATAATAATAATCAACTAATTTAATATTTACTGATTCAAAGAACAAATTTTTTGTATATATAGGGTATTAAAAATTCAAATTTTGGGGCTAGAGATATCGATAAACTTAAAGTGGAGTCATACTCAAATAAATCGGTCCAAAGAATCATTTAAATTTTTAGATAGCCGATTAAAGTGAATTTTAAATTAACGATAATATCTTCACTTGCATCATTATAAAGATAATTATTATTATTATAATACATATAAAGTTTTAGAAATTGAAATTTCAAAATAAAAATATTTTTTGAAAGATAAAATCATACCAAATAAGAGTTCAAATCGTAGTATAAGAGTCACGTCGTAATCAAAGAATCGTTTATATCATGTCAACCTTTGTGCTTTGCCATAAATATGAGTTATTGTTTCACTTTGTGGCTATTTTTTGGTTCCAATGATACCTATGAGAATAGTGCAAAAAATAAATTATCATTACGAGAATTGAGAAAGTGTTAGTCTTTTTTCATGTAGTATTCTTAATTAATATCTGACGATTATCTATAATTATTTAGAAGGTTTAAATGGTAAGGTTATTTACATATAATTCAAATAACTCAGATATTTAACATGATTAAGGTCAAATATCAAAATGGAGTAAAAAAAAATCACTAACTAAAGAATTTTTTATATTTTTAGATAGCCAACTAAAATGAGTTTTGAATTAAGAATAATATTTTCAATTACATTATTATAAAAATAATTATTATTGAAAAATAATGTTTTAGAATCTGAAATTTTAAGAAAGAAATATTTTTAAGTGATATCAACACACCAAATAAGAGTTCAAGTAGTAATAAAAGAGTTAAGTCTTATCCAAATAGTTATTCATTGTCTCAACATTTAATTATTTTGCCATAAATATGAGTTATTATTTTGCTTCCTCATTATTTTTAGGATCCAATGACACCGGCAACAATAGTATCAAAATAAAATAAAATAGAAGAAATGATTAATTTTTTCTATGTAGTTAATATCCAATTATTATTTATATTTACTGAGAAAGTGTAAATTTTAAGATTATTTACACACAATCTAAATAACTTAAATATTTGACATGATTAGTGTCCGCGCTTCTGCGCGGATACTAATACTAGTTAAACAAATAAAGAAGATAAGGCACGGAGAGAGGGGAAAGTTGGTGCTGAAATGTAACTCTTGAGATGGCATAAACATTAGGCATCTATGGCCGAATAGTCAAATAAATACACATACTTGATCATGTATATACATATATATAAAACAAATGGGAAGCATAAAAAATTCAAGACATTGATATAAGACATTGAGATAACAGATGTGAAGGGGTCATTAATTATTAATTTTTTTGAAAAAAAAACTTGTAATACGCTCATAATTGAAGAAAAAAACTTGTAATACGCTCATAAAAAAGATATTTTTAAAACATAAATATAAGAGCATCAAATTAGAAATACTAACGTTAATTTGGAATTTATGAACATGCAGGGGGAATTTATAAATCAACAACAGAAAAAATATTGATCCACCATCGTATCCACATATAATTTAAAATCCTTAAATTTTGACAAAAAAGAAGAAAAAAGAGGCAAAACATAATCACTTGGAGACCAAAGGAAAAGAAAAAAAAAAGATTAGAAAGAGGGTGATAATAATTTAAAATAGAATTAAAAACAGTAGTAGTAGCCATGGAGGTAAGAAAGAAGTGAAGGAAGGAAGAAGCAATGTTCATTGGCACTTGGTAGAAGAGGGCAACGGCAATAAAGGAAATAAAAGACGCAATTTTCAGGTTTTGATATAGATTATAGAGTACAGAAATTAAACAATTCCGGCTTCTAAAACTTGCCACGTCACTAAGATATGCCCCTCATTTATATTAATATAGATATAGATATAAATACATATATGGATGGACTCGATCTAAGTAGAATCTGGCAAATGCAATAAAATTTAGAAAGTAAACAAAGATTTGGTAGTACATAAATCTAAAATCTCCTAAAATCCTTTTTTTTGGAGGAGGAATTATATTATAGCTAAAAAGCAAGGGGTCGTTTGTAAGAATGCATTAGATAAAATAATGCATGCATTAGCTTTGTGTATTAATAATATCTTGTTTGGTAGATATTTTGAACCTATGCATTAGTTATACATCATATTTGATATTATCCTATGCATAACTAATGTATAGAAAACAATGATATTAGCAATTGAATGGGTTTTAATGCATGCATTAGCTTAGTTAAAGACAAAATTGACCTTCAAAATTTATGCTTGATTAAAATATGCTAGCTAATATATTAATGCAAGTATAAAATAATCCAAATAGTGAGAAATAAAATTATATCTCTAGTAAATAAATAAATTTACTCTTAGCATATTTCCTTTTTTATAAATAAATATTTGGTTATATATTACAATATAGGTAGACAAATCAAATAAGTTTTTTAACTTTTTCATATAAAAACATTTCTTAACATATGTTTTTTTTTAAAAAGTTAGAGTGATAGACTGCTTTTGAGGACATTTTTGTAAACAAATAATTCTTTTAAAAATTATACAATTCTTGAATACATCAAATCAAACAATGGATAAGAAATATGTTAATATACCCTATTCAAGTTATTATTATGCACCCTGCCAAACGACCCTAGGAGTGTCTGACCTGGGGGCGTACATGTTTATGAAGCAAATTCCCAAAGTACGAGGGGATGTACTCCCTTTAAGCCAAACAAAAGCTACTCCCACCTCCCCTCCCCACACACGCACTCTCTCTCTCCCCCCTTGGTCGGTTGTTCTCTCCGCCTCTGACCCAATTAGGGCTTCGAGTAGATACAAGACAAAAGAAGAGGAATTACTTGTGACGATCCTCAATTTGTGTCAGAGACAGACACTAGGTATTATATTGCACTCTACCTTTCTGTTTCCTGGGGGTTAGTTTGCTTTTGAGTGTGTGGGTTGGCTCAAAATTTGCTTCTTTGCCTAATGGGTATTTCAAAATGTAATCACCCGTTTAAGTTTTATGTATAATGACCAGTCTTGTTGAGTTTTCTTGGTTCGATTAGTACCAATTCGATTTCTCCAGTTTGAGTTGAATGTTTACTGTTGTTGCTCTGAATTTGAGGAGTTGTTTCCTTCTTCTTCGTTTTCTGCGACACCAACCTATTTTTCTCGATTTTGATTTTTTTGTTGAATGTGGAAGGTTAGCATTACTATCTTGAGTTATTTATCATAGTTTGTATACAAAAAAAGTTGTCTTTATGTCTATTTCCTCCATGCATGGCTCATGTCTACTGCATCATTGCATTTTCTAAAGTTGCACAATGGAACCCCTTATTACTCTTTTTTTTCCTTGTGTTTCAGTTTTTTGTGAAGTTTATGTTGTTCAATTTCCATGTTTACCTTTTTTGACAATAGGATTGTTTGATGCTATTCACTTAGATGCGTGCCCATGTGGATCCTGTTGGTGGTTTTCTAGAGTATGCTCGTACCTTCTTCTTTAATCTGGTTATTAACTTGCTTTTAAGACATCGCTCCCATCTGGTAAAGGAATAGTTTACCATTGAATCTAGTTATGAATTATTTGAGTGCCTGGTTTATGATCTTTTTTTGACGTTGCCATATTGTTGTTTGAGTACAGGTTGGTTCTATATTCTCTCCAATGGATGCAATTAGTATCTCTTCGGATGATTCGGATTTGCGTGAAATAGACAACTACAAAGATGATTCACCTCTCAGGGATTCTGCCAGTTCTCGAATCCTTCCACCATGGGGAACAGGTAAAGAATGACCTTTTTCTCTTCCCAGCACAAAGTTATGGTGAACTTGTTTATAACTTAGACCTTGGAACAATGTCAGATAGCTCGTCCAAAAGAACAATTTATCCTAATGGAAGCTCCTCCAACTATCATAATATTACTGATGACAGTGGACCATCAAGTTCACGAGCAAGTAGAGACGGGAATTCCAAGTATTCTTCTGGGAATGGTAATAATGGTCTGCCACGAGCATTCAGTAGTTTTCACAGGACTGTTTATTGAAAAAGAAAACATTTGTGTCTGATGCAGATAATGGAAAGCATTTTCCACAGCAAACTTTAAAGCGTACACTTCCAACATCTTTTTATCCTTCTGGCTCAGTAGAGGATATAGGTTTCAGTCAGGCTCGTCAATCTCATGAAAGATCATACCAATCTGCATGGGCAAGTTCGAGCAGTGCTGGTGATAACTACTGGAAAGACAGTTTCAACAGGGGCAACCATAGTGAGTTAGTTCTCTATGAAAATAAAGGAAACAGAGTGTTACCTCCGTCTTTGATGCACAGAAGGTCCACTTCAGGTGTTCAACATATCAGTGTAAATGATCCCTTACATTACCCTGCGAAAGGTGAAGACAGAGCTGCAGCAGCTGATGAGAGACTGATCTTTCAAGCTGCTCTGCAGGTACTTGTTTGTGCCCTTTCTTGTGATCTGTAAATGTTGTATTTTATTGCACAATTCAGGAACTTCATGCAATGATCCTTCCTTTTATCTCCACCAAATCAGAATGTCTTCACTATTCCCTCCTCTGCATAATGGACCAATGGATATCCCTTTCATTTTATGAATTAATTATTCTGTATGCCTGGAACTATACAGTTGAACAGAACAAAGCTAGTCTAGAACACAGTGGTTGTTTCTTGCGAATGCCCTATTGTTTTATCTGTTGGACGAAACTGAAATGTTTATCTTTCTGGTGGGATTTGGTTTCCTTTCTTTAATTTCCTTCTTTTATTCAAAAACTTCATGACATTATTGACCTAACCAGGATTTTTTTAAATTTAATTTTGATGTCTATCATTAGATCTTTTCAGTTCTAGGGAAAAGGAGCAGGGATTTTCAAGTGCGGTGTAAAGATATCAATTTATCTGGGAAATTATGTGAATGAATTCTTAGAATATTTGTTCTATCCCACCTCTCAAAAGATGTATGTTTTATCCTCTAGGGAAGACATAACGTGTATCTGATTGCTGTACTTTATGGATATGCTGTAACGTGATTAGGTGTGAGGGGGAATTTTTTCCCCTCAAAATTGTTTCAAACACCCAATGAGCCTCCAGAGGTGGCATCTCTTGTATATTCACCCAGCTTATAATTGAACGTACTAATGTCCTTTTCTGGCAGGATTTAAACCAACCTAAGGTAGAGGCTCGTCTGCCAGATGGTCTTTTGTCAGTTTCTCTCCTAAGACACCAGGTCTACTTGTGCTACTTTAAATATCTTTTTATTTCTTGTTATTAATGCGTCTTCTTTTTATTTTGTATAGTATGCCTTCTAACTACCATTTTTCCTCCTCAAGAGAATTGCTTTGGCGTGGACACTTCAAAAAGAAACTGGTAGTGTTCATTGTTCGGGTGGTATTCTGGCTGATGATCAGGTCGAGTATAATGCCGTTTGCCTTATTCTGCTTAGCTTCTTCTTGCATCTCTGTTGGTATTCATCATGTTTTCTTTTTTATTCTGGTATGCTACAGGGTCTTGGTAAGACTATTTCAATGATTGCCCTCATACAGATGCAGAGGTCAGCTCAGGATAAGTCTAAAGAGAAAGATCTGGATGATATTAAAGCTGAAGCCTTGAATTTGGATGATGATGATGAAAATGTTGCTCCTGCTTCTCAGGAATTAAAACAGCGTAGAGAGACAGATGGTGTCGAGGTGATTCCAGATGCAAGAACTTCTATAAAGGGGTTTCGTCGTAGGAGGCCAGCAGCTGGTACTTTGGTAGTTTGCCCAGCAAGTGTTCTTCGACAATGGGCTCGGGAACTGGATGAGAAAGTTACGGATGAAGCAAGTCTATCTATTTTAATCTATCATGGAGGCAATAGGACTAAGGATCCGGTGGAATTGGCAAAATATGACGTGGTTCTAACTACATATGCCATTGTGACAAATGAAGTTCCTAAACAAGCTTTAGTTGAAGAGGATGACGATGACCAGAAAAATGGAGAACGATTCGGAATATCTTCTGACTTCAATTCAAGTAAGAAGCGGAAAAAGCCATCTCTTAATAAGAAGGGAAAAAAAGGCAGAAAAGGATTTGATGCAGATGACTTTGATCCTAATTGTGGTGGTCTTGCCAAAGTCAGTTGGTTTAGGGTGATTTTAGATGAAGCCCAGACAATAAAGAATCATAGAACACAAGTAGCTAGAGCATGCTGCAGCCTCAGAGCAAAACGAAGGTGGTGCTTATCTGGAACACCGATACAAAATGCCATTGATGAGTTATTCAGCTACTTCAGATTTCTGAGATATGACCCCTATGCTGAATATAAATCATTTTGCAGCCAAATTAAGTTTCCAATAGCTATAAACTCAATTAATGGGTATAAAAAGCTTCAAGCGATTTTGAGGGCCATAATGTTGCGACGAACAAAAGGTAACCTTTGTCTTCTCCTTATTGTTCTTTTAGTCGTAGTTTTGCAAATGAAACTGCAAAAATGAAAACATCATGGGGTTTAAGCCTTTTGATCGGGCTTCTGCCTTGGCTTTTTAAAGTAATTTACGTCTTTATGCCCTTGCCTTCTAACACTGGTTGCATCAGCAAATTTTTATTTACTAAATAGTCTCCCATCAAGTTTTCCTCTCTGGATCACTGAGTGATCTTGATGCTGTAGCAGCTTTTCAGTATTCATTTTTTCTCGATCACAGTTTTATTTTACCTTACCGTGCATCTATGTGGGGCCAGGCATGCATGTCTGAATGGGTTAATATTCCTTTGTTCGGTAAATGATCTTTTGTATATGTTAAAACCTCACTCACTCTCATGTGCTCATTTAGTCTGTTAATTCACTTTCTAGCTACATCTTCAACAGATATATTTATATCTATCTGATTATGTCAACATTACTGATTTAGGTACACTGATTGACGGTGAGCCAATTATAACCTTACCACCAAAAACTATACAGTTGAAGAAGGTGGCTTTCTCTGCCGAGGAACGCGCTTTCTATAACAAATTAGAAGCTGAATCGCGATCGCAGTTTAAGGTACTTCACTATCTGCCTCTTTTAGCCCGATATGTGTCATACCTGAGAATTATTGATGAAAAGAAATATTTACTGCATCACATCATCCTTTTTTGTGACCTTTCTCCAATAACTTAAGGGGAGTGCTTACATAACATAGACAACTTTCTTAAAATCAGTTTCTAGTCATAGTCTTTGAGTTTCTGCTCAACAGAAGTCTGAATAACTAAGGATATGTTTTGCAATACATGTTATGCTATGTGAACTGTATTCTCAAGTTGTGGTTTTTGAATTGAGTTTTTGACTGATCTAAAGGCTCATGAAGCGCGCATACTTTTAAAAGGTCATTTTAACCGTCTAAAATCTATTTCATCTGTCTTTAGCATGTTCTACACCTCTAATGGTATCTTCTTTTCCTGAAGATGTAAAGAGTAACCATATATACAGACGTTCTACTTTGAGAATAAAAAACACGCTGAAATTTATTGAAGCTGCCCCCGGGTGGGGGGGGGGGGGGGTAGAGAAGTGGTTGTGTACAAAGTGTAGTCTTATAACTTGAATATAGCTACATCTCATGACAGATTGATAATGTTATTTTTTGCTTGACCGTCACAAGTTTTTCAAGGAAGCTGCAACCTCCGATACTGTATGCACTGGGAATGACTGTAACATGATACACCTTTTAATTTGTTGACATCCGGGGACATGCAAGAGTGGGGCTTATTAAACTGCTGAATGTGTGCAATCCGTGTGAGATAATAGAGTACCATATTTTAATGCATTTGGATATTAGACATGTACAAAATTAATAGACTATCATATTTTAATGCATTTGGATTTGGCATGTAAATATGCTGTTTATCAAGTATTTAGTATATATGATGATTAACTGGCGAAAGATGTACATTAGCATAACTGTAATCTTCATTATGTTTATATCCTACTCATATTTGGGGAATTGAAGGTCCATTTATTTGGTTCAATATGGTCAAAATTTCTATGCTACATATCTGGGGGCTCAGAAAAAGGAAAAAGATGACTTCAAATTGAAGATGGGGGAATATGAAGTGATGTCATCTGGTTATGGAAATGTGAGAAGAAAGAAGCTTTTGTCTCATCCTCATGATAAATTTAACACACCTCCCTTGTTTTGGATTTCGGAATCCTATTACATAGAGGGCTTCATTTTCAAGACTAAGCTTTTGGTTCTTTTCCGAGTTGTGAAGCAATTGTTAAAATTTTGACCTCCAGAGCAGCTTGAGATTTCTAGTAGTCTTCTGATGTTTTGTTAATTGGCTGATTTCATTAGCTCTAGTGGTGTATCTTTAATAAAAGAGGTACTCTGTCTTGCAGGCATATGCTGCAGCTGGAACTGTGAAGCAAAACTATGCAAATATCTTATTGATGCTTCTACGACTTCGGCAGGCTTGTGACCACCCAAAACTTGTCAAAAGGGAGAGTTACAATTCTGTTGGAAGAGCTTCATCAGAGATGGCGAGGAAACTCCCAAAGAAAATGGTGGAGGATCTCTTGCAACAATTGGAAACTTCATTGGTAACATGTTCTGTATGCGATGTAAGTTTCCCTTGGTCATTATCCTTGTTTGCTTCTAATGAGTAGAGTTTGTGGTCTTCACATTTCTTGAATTATTTATCTATTTTGCAAGAGTACAACTGCAAGTTGAGGTAGAAGTCTTAGAAAGAAAATAGTCCTTATCTATGTTACATGCATTCCCCTCCAATCGAGTCTGTGTTGATATGAAATGACTGCAGTAGTGGAATGGGATTCAGATGTCTTCTTCTTTGAGTACAAACGGGTTATATGTTCGTGGATTTAGTAAGAAGCCCTAAAGAAATAAGTTTTGTCAGGGGAACTTTTTCCATTTTTTCCCTTATCTGGACAGCAAAATTGTTCACTTAATAGATTGAGAAAAGGAAAAAAAAGCTTGTTTAATACCATGCTATGATACTTTGCAATATTATCCGAGTAGACTTACTACTAAGAAATAGGAGAGCTCTGGAGAGGATAGAGAATGACTATTTACATTTGAGGAGTAGCCTCTCGTTCCTAGTTTCTTTTGGTGCGCCCATATGGTTTCATTTTGTATACAAGATCGGGTGTCGTTTGTAGAGAATCACATTCTGATGGAGGGTCTCTATTTTTAGTATATAGCTTGTATACGGAGATCTTTCCATTATTAATAAAATTATTCACCTTATAATAAAAGATATACTACATGAAATAAAAACCTTACAATCCACTTTCTATAACTGTAAACTGAGAAGCTATTGGGATACCCTGAGTAGCTAATTTCATGTGTAAAACTTCCATGTTTGATCTATTTGATCTATCAAGAGTTCATGTAATATTTAGGTTCTTATAAGCCTCATTGTGTTTGAGACATGTCTCAAACACGTTCAGCCTCTCGAACTCTCTTTTATTGCTGAAGAAGGTACTGTTACATCTTTTCCCCCCTTCTTCAGTGGTATGTTGGCTTGAGATATCATGCTTAGCTGGTCATTTTCCTCTTGCCTTTTCTGCATCTCTCTTCCTCCTCTTCCACCCCATTTGTACGTGAAAACAGTATATCTGAAGTGCAAGCTGACCATCCAAGCTCTCAAACAACTCCATCTTCTTTCCAAAGGTTGAAAGTTGTTGCTTGAGCTTTGTGCCTGCTTTTTGTAGAACACAGGCTGCATAGTTCTCTATTATTTTGATTGGTTTGTAAATGTTAAATTTGACAACAAATAAAACAAGTAGGAGAAGATAATAATTGGGCGATGGGACAAAGAGTAGGATTAAGGGAGTTTGGGTGCTGAATGCCCCCTAGGCTTTAGTCTAGTGGTAAGAGCACAGTACGTGATGTGAAGGTTAGGCATATGTCACAGGCTCTAACCCTGCCACAGACAAAAGCTGCCTGGTAACTGGAGAAGGGTAGGGGCGGACCATTATTCACCGAGTTTCAAACTGTCCGCCACTAGCCCTCGGGGATTTCTCGGTTAGATAAAAAGGGATTTTGGGTGCTGAAGAGAGGAGAAAGGAGAGAGCTAGGCAGCTGGTGTGTATTTCTGTCACTCTTAAGCTGAATTCCGCTACTCCAAGGCAAATGTTAAGATTCTATGGGCTTTGAGGAATTCAAAGAGAATAGGAATAAAATGAAAGAAAACATTGATTGATCTGGTCTGAAAACAAAATGCTTCAGATTACACTCCCATCAATCATGATTACCTTATCGACAAGCTGAACTCAACTGTCTATACTGCCCTTGAAACATGTTGTGAGCTAAAACCTATCATTACCTCCTCCATATCTCCCTGACTAACTGGAGCCTCCCAAACCAAATAGCTTAAAACTTCAAAGGTACAAGTACAACTAATGAGTGCAAAGCAATGGTGTAACTATAAGTCCACAGACAAAATAAATTCAGTGAGCTGTCATATCTGATATGTACTAGCTTCAAATTGCTATCCATCAAAGCATTTGAAGTCAAAAGTGCTTTTGCCCCCCTTGTAAAAGGAAAATGTGAATAAATCTGAAGATTAAGTGGAATACCTTATGTGCATCTAGATTGATTTGAGCTCTTTTAGCTATGAATGTATAGCTACAGTTGAAGATAACTATTGCATTGCACTCTCTAGTAGCACATTTCTCGTCTTTCGATTTATTTTATTAGTTTGTTTTATAGTTATGGTCTTTGTCATGGTACAACTATCAATAGTTGTACATACTAGTCTGATATCTACTTTGTTATTTCCCCAGGATGTGCCCGAAGATGCAGTTGTCTCCATGTGTGAACATGTGTTCTGCTATCAATGTGTATCAGATTATTTAACTGGGGAAGATAATACATGTCCGGCACTTGGATGCAAAGAGCAACTTGGTCCTGAGGCTGTATATTCTAAAGCTACCCTAAAAACTTGTGTATCAGATGGTGTAAATGGTGATCCTTCCAGCTTGTCTGAATTTGATGAGAAATCCATCATGGAAAATGAGTACATTTCTTCTAAAATAAAAGCTGCTCTTGAAATTCTTCACTCATGTTCTAAGTCAAAGGGTCCTTATTTAGAATCAGATATCTTGGTTCAATGCAATGGCGATTCGTCAAATTTGGGAAAAGCAGATTCAGAATCGCAAGACAAGGGGCCAATAAAGGCCATTATCTTCTCTCAGTGGACAGGCATGTTAAACTTGGTTGAGCGTGCTTTGAACCAGTCTTGTTTTCGGTATGAGAGGCTTGATGGTACAATGTCTCTTGCTGCTAGAGACAGGGCTGTCAAAGAGTTCAACACAAATCCTGAGGTTGGTCTTTTCCTTGTATGTTTACTTGTAGCTACAATCTCTTAGATATCAAAATGGCCAATATTTTCCCCTTTAGTAAGTTTCATTAATATCACACCAAGACGGTGTATGGAAAACAGAACAGTATGGATTTATATTTCAACCACAATCTCCTATTAAGTTATCCCAGCTCTCTATTCAAACGGGAGTCCGGACCATAAAACATTAGATGAAATAAGAATGTTTCTAATAGTCCTAATGTCGTCTAGCTATTATGGAAAGAATATGCTATTTGTTTCCATCCATATAAACCAAAAGACATGGTGGTCTGATCCTCCAAGTTGGCTTCTTTTACTTGCCAATCGTTTAAACCTTCATCTCGACAGACTTTATTCACTATTCATGGTCCATAGATATGGAGCTGCAATGCAATTGGAGGTGATCTGTATTTTCTTCAAACTCCTTGCACAAGCAGCCAACTCTCTAATTTTTCTCCTTCTGAAATCACATGCCTATAAGATTTCGCACTGCTTAGGTTCTTTTTTTGTTTTAAGCTACTTTCTTTGATGCCTTTGTATTCCACATATGCTTCCCTCTACTCCCCTGCTAGTAACTCCATTGAAAACAAGTTCACCTTGAAAGATTTCCCCTTTGATTCCTCCATATCATCTTGTCTGCTTCATCTATCCCTACTACACGTCGATATATTCTTCTATAAGAAATCTCAACTTATTTATCCAAAAAGTAAATCCCCAACCTCTTCCCTTTATATTGATGTATGGCTCTCCAGAAATTGATATCCCATATGTTCCCTAGCCTTCCTACACCCAAGGCTGTAGCCTAGTAGCCACTAAAGTGGGTGCAAACCTTGGAGACGAGAGTTCAAATTCAACCGGAGACAAAAAACACTTGGTGATTTTTCCCATCTCCTAAGTCTTGGTCGGCATGGTCGGCAGAGTTATCTAACACCTTAATAGTGGGAGATGTAGGTACTAAGTAGAATAGTCGAGGTGCGCACAAGTTCTCTTGGACCCCACCTTTATCTAACTACAAAAAGAAAAAGAAAAAAGAAGTGGAAGTACAGGAGGTGGCATTTTCAAATATGGATACGACAAGAAATCATGTTATGCCTCTTGCGCGATATTGCTCGATAGTTGTAGGCCCATATACCTCTTAGATAGATCAGTACCTTCTATTTTTTCTAAAATAGTTTGTAGCTATGCCATTGTTATGCTTGCATATCACGTAAGAATTTAAATTTAGTTGGCTCATAACTTCTCTTTATACTCACAAGGAGTACTGATACAAGATCAAGAAGGCCAAGAAATTCTAGAAATCCAAGAATCCACTCAAGATTAGGAGTTCTGTTTTTTTGAACAAGGTAACAGGTTAAAGATTAGGAGTTCTTATTTCCTCTTTCCTAGTAATTTGATTTTTGTTTAGTAGGATTATACTTATAGTTCTAGTCAACTAGGATTGTTAGTTGGTATTCCTTTCCTACAAAAATTCCTTTTCCTATTTTAGTTAGGATAAGTTTTTTAACCTTATTCTTATTCTAGTTTAATTAGGATTGTAATCCTTAACCTCATCAATTTTACTCATTGTAAGGCCTATTTAAATGGCTCAATATGCTGTGAAAATAAACATTGGTTATTCTCTTGCTTCAAAAACATGATTTATTTTTTATTTCGTTCTTCTTCCTTTATTCAACACTTTGTGCAATCTTGCAGGATTGAGGAACAAGTGAGTAAGATTCTTTTCATCTTACATTCTTCTCATGTGAGTTTGAAGAACGCTTTCGTTAGTTTTGTGAAAAGCTTTAGCGGGTTTATTTGTTTTGTTTTTCTCTCTTCTTTTTTCTTGAGAGAGGGGCAAAACCTTGAAAGTACATCAATTTAGTATCAGAGCACAGGTTCCAGATTTCGAGTTTTGATTTGCTATTTTCCATCATGTCGCTAGAGAAACAAGTGGGATCCTCTCAATCGAGCTAAAATTTGTAATTCAGAAATTAAGAACTATAGTCCTTGAACGAGATAATGAAGAAATTAAAGTGCAACTAGATGGCTTTGAATGCAGCTAGATGGCTTGAAGGAATCAATGGCGAATCTGACTGAATTAGTTGGACTCTTGGTGCTTCAAATTAGTCACCATATCCATCACAACGCCTACAACCTCCACCACCACCTCTTCCACCATATAACATACCAGTAATACGACCACGTCTACCACTTCGATATCCACCAATTCAATCGCATAGAGCAAGATATATTGAGCAAGTTGAAGAGGTTGAGGCTAACCAAGGCATAAGAGTACCGAGGCACCATTCTCAATATGATAAACATTCAAATTTTCAAGGAACGAAGATGATGGAACCGATGAAGACCAATATCAAAGAAACAAAGACCATGCATTGGATCCACAAGTTGAGGCTTTACCACCAAAGTTTTATGATGATCTATTAGAGTATCCAACCATGTTTGTCATCGACTTTCCGCTTTACAGAGATGCTCAAACACAATATTGACATAATTGTTGACTCCATCATTCCAAATAAGGTAGCATATTGCGTTAATTTTAAAGTCCATAAAAATATGCATGAGCAAGAACAAGGATTACCTTAAAAAAGTGGATAATAGAGAGTTTGAGGTATATTGGAGAAACAATATATCTTCATACTTCATCAAAAAGAAAAGAAGATATCTTCATGTCATAACTATATCCAGCTATCCCCAAAGCGACGCTTGGTGTACAAGCGTTGCAATTGATGCATTCCCAAGAAGAGTGTTGTTCTCCATGCTTAATTCCCAAGAAGAGCGTTAAGTTCCCTGAAGTTTTAACACCAATAACGTTATATCGTAAGTTGATGTTTGAGAGTCAACATAGAAAGAGATTACATGGAGAAGGCTTGGTAGAAATTTGAAACTTAGAAAGAGGGATGTAGTTCGACCAAATGCAAAGTTTTCTTACAACGTGAAGCTGCTTTGTGATAAGCATACAAAATGTAACTTAATCTTGGTGAGTATTTGGTCCCCATTCTTTACTATAACAAATCTTGCACTATTTACGGAAGCTGTTAGACTCGAGGACGAGTCTTTGTCAACCAGGGGAGAATGATGCAAGAGAAATTCAAGAAGTCTTAGAATCCATTGAATATTAGGCTTTCTTATCCATAAAGATTAGGAGTTTTTATTTCTTGTTTCCTAGTAATTTGGTTCTTGTGTTAGTAGGATTATATTTGTAGTTCTAGTCAACTAAGATTGTTAATTAGTATTTCATTCCTACTAGAATTCTTTTTCCTATTTTAGTTAGTTATGTTTTTCGTAACCTTGTTTTTATTCTGGTTTAATTAGGATTTTGCCTTATCCTCATCAATTTTGCTCATTATAATAATGCCTATTTAAAGGGCTCAGTATGCTGGAAATAAACATTGGTGATTAGTTTTTCTGAGCTCTTGCTTCAAAGTCGTGGTTTGTCTTTTATTTCGTTTTTCTTCCTTTATTTAACTCTTCGTGTAATCTTGTGGGATTGAGGAACGAGTGGGTAAGGTTCTTTTCATCTTATATTTTTCTCACGTAAGTGTGAAGAACGTTCGCTAGTTTTGTGAAAAACTTTAGCGGGGTGCTTTTGTTTCTCTTCTTTGTGCTTGAGTGGTGCCAAACCTTGAATACCCTCTTCCTAGTACACTGCTCAGAAATGATAATTTAGCAATACTGTCATAGGACTTCAGGATTATTATTTGATGGTAAGATATAGGTCTAACCTTGAATATGTTCATTACTAGATAATTTTACGTTCATATACCATTCAGGAGATGTCTGTGCATATGTTTTTTCTTCAGGAAATTTTTTTCCTGCTATACCCTTATCATACATGCAATTCATTCAAAGAGTTTGAATGTCCTTTTCCTTCTACTGGTCTTTATATTGACAAGGAGTACCTTCTCTAGCACCATGTTCGCAGTTAGTATAAAAACTTAAATAGAGTGGTGTGGACTAATAGCTATGCGTTATTTAGTCATTTCTTTAGCACATTGGAGCACCAGTACAGCAAGGTAGTGCTTCTTTGTTTTGAAGTTTTTAATTGCATACTTTGGATTTCCCAATCTAGCCATTTCTTTCTCCTTGAACCCTATTGTATTTTCAAATTCAAGCGTAAGTTCTTTTGCAGGTGACTGTCATGTTGATGTCACTAAAGGCTGGAAATCTTGGCCTAAATATGGTGGCAGCTTGTCACGTAATTCTTCTTGACCTTTGGTGGAATCCAACTACTGAAGATCAGGCTATTGATCGAGCTCACAGAATAGGACAAACTCGTGCGGTCACTGTGTCTCGATTAACAATTGAAGGCACAGTTGAAGATCGAATTCTAGCTCTCCAGGTTAACCTCTCACTGTATCTGGATTAACAATGAAGGATCAGCCCCACATTTTTTCTATATGTTCTTTAGTTGAACCGCATAGTTTTTTGGCATGATGTTTGGCAAGTCGTTATATCTCACTTTCTCCTTCTCCCCTCCATCCCCCCCTTAAGTTTGTTCTGATTCTGTTCCCTGGCCTTCTAAAATCCTGTTCTTATTTTTTTACTGTGTTATTCTTGTGATTATTGTCCTTGTATCTATTCAGCAACCATCTTCTCTCCTTTTTCTTCTGTAATTTGCTTTCTGTTTTATATTGGTTAAAACGCAGAATGGTGATTAGCTTTGGCTCTTATGCGCACCTTGTGTAGTGTTCATCGATGCCTAATCTTTTAGATTTCAATATCATCTTATAATTTCAGGAGGACAAAAGAAATATGGTTGCATCCGCTTTTGGTGAAGATCAAAGTGGAGGCACAGCTAGTCGACTAACTGTAGAAGATCTTAGATATCTCTTTAATCTCTAAGAAAGGGCTTTTTTTATCTGCATTTGGTCCATTTAGCCAGTTAGCAGAATGTTCATATGTAGGGGAGTAGTAGATCACCACCTGGGAGATATTTTAGATGCAACTGAAGTCATTAGAATTGCTAGGCTCATCATAGTGAGACCGATATGTATTTGTACTGGTAATTCTTCCAATTTTGTTGCCTCATAAAGGCATTTTCCTATTTCCCTGCTAATTTTGTCTCTGTATATACTCGCTTATCATGTATATGAATCATCTTATTGTTCATTGCGTATCATGTATGTGAATCATCTTATTGTTCATCATGAGACGCTCAGTATAAAAAAAGCTTCTTATGATCACACGGGGTGCTGCTCGAGTTTTGATTTTCTGCTAAGGTAGGTTGTGCCTGGCCTTTGATTGTCAGGTTGTGAAGATATTTGGTTAACCATTAATAGGTTGGCGATCATGAGGGTTCTCAATATTGATTCTTCTCCTTTTAAAAAAAAAAGAAAACTCAAACAAACAGTTTTATTAAAACTGAATTATCTACCAACAAATTTACAATAAAATTAGGAGCTTGCTCCTAATAGAAAGGGGAAAAATTAGTAAAATTTTAGATTCTCTTGTCAAGCATTGAGCAATCAAAATTTGTTTGCCTTTAATCCAAACTAGAAAAACATTGGTATTTTTCTTTAACAAGAAACATCAATTATCCAACAACGCTTGTAGGCAAGTACAATTTTCTGAGCATCACATTCGATAATACATGGGCAACCAAAAATATAGGAACAATTAGCCGAGAGCAATGCAATCCCATAATTTCGACCTTGAAAAATCGAAGAAGTTGCAGCAATAAATTGACTTGCATAATCATGTACAACAAACCCTACTCTCCCTTGTGACCTGAAGCAAGGAAATAGCTGCATCAATATTGCATTTTCAGATTTCATGTGGAGGCTTAGACCAAGAAGTGGCCATAACCCAAGAGAAAACATCCATAAGATCTACCAACCACTTTTCAGCCATGGAACACATGTTTACTATCTTTCTCCGATCCTCAAAAATAACACCCCACTTGAAGATTAACGCTTTTAGCTAGTAAATTTGACTTAAATAGGCATGCCATTTCGAGCTAATCTCTAAATAAAAATCTTTAATTTTTAGAGATAACTCCAAGTGCCAAAGCTTTTTCTAGTTAACAAAATCCCCGTGCACATCTGAAGCCAGAGAGAGTTAGTAGCAAAGATAATAACTTGATTTAACCATGCCAAATTAAGCGATCAACCTCTACTCTTACATTAACTGAAATACATATCATTTTTGCTTTTCTCTTTCTTCATTAAAAATAGAGAAAACGTTTTCTTCATCCCACCTTCTACCATCTTCACAAAGCAGTAACCCACATACCTTGAGCTTAAATAGATAAATGACTTTCGAGAAAAAAATTATATCCAAAGGCAGCTAAGGGTCATTACCAATAGTACTAATTTTTGTTACCATTATCCACTCCCCACTTGACACCATTTTACAATAGCTCCTTACAAAGCAAAATGTTCTTCCAAACGTATCTAGGATTTTGGCCTAATTACGTCGATAAGAAAGTCCATGAACAAAAATATTTAGCTTTGAAGACTCGACAGAGAAGAACATTTTGTCAGAAAGAAATCTCCACCCATGCTAACAAGAAACACTCCTTTCGGTTACGCAACTAGTCATAATAATATAATGCATTAAGCACTTAATATTGATTCATTCTACTAAAATTCCTTATTTCAATTATCTTGACTGTTTACTTCGAAAAATGGAGGTAACAATTAAATGTAATTTGTGGTTTTAAAAATATGTAATTTATTCTAATACTAATGAATATACAAGTAATATTAAGTTTAAGTAAGAAGAATTGATGAACCAAACCAACATTGCTATAACAATGAGGACCTCGAGCTTGACTTTTTTGGGGACCTCGAGGTCAACTAAGAACAATGAAGTATGAATAATAAAGTAAAAGCAATAAAGCTGAAGAACACTTGTTGAGCACATTAAACAAGAAAAGCAGAGTAGAATATTCTATTGCAGTGAATAGTGTGAGATGATGCTTACAAAATGATTGGGGTCCCCTTTATATAAGAGGAGAAAACCCCAATATAGTACATTCCTAATTGAAGTAAGAATTATATTGGTACAGGTGTATAACAACCTAGTACGAATCTGTACCATTTCGTACAAATCTTATCCTTTAATTTATGCCTTGATCCACGTGTCCCTGAGTAATTCCCGCTCTTTCTTGAGTACCCTCGAGAATGTACTGCTCTCGATGTAGGTCGTGCCAGACCTTTGATCTACTTTCTCGGTGTGTGTATTCTTCAGCCAGGTCCGACCCCCACTTCGAGTTGCCCGGACTCGAACTCATAGCCCAATTTAAGACTTCAAAATCAAGCTCCTTGGTTTTGACCGTACACAGATAGTCCCCGCGTTTCTTAGAATAAGATGATAAAAAATAATTTGAACCTCAATTTTCCCGAGCCTCTCGCGATGACGTCATGCTTGTGACGTAGGTGCTTGAAGTGATCGAAACGTCCCGCCGGTTCATATCCCCAAAAGCATTGAACGTCTCGCCGATCCATTTCCCCAAAAGCATTGAATGTATGCCAGCATTAATCGGCCACTTGTGCCGCTGAACCGTCACTCGCTTTCTATAAATAGGGGGCCACTTGGCTGAACAAAAACTACACTCATTCCTTCTTCATCAACTTTTAGCCCTTTTCCTTCTCTATCTCTTCCTCTAATCACCGATTTTTATGGTTCAAATCTGTGACCACAAGGTCAAATGACAGCAACTTTATCAGTTATGTCAAGGCTCCCTTTTTTAAAGCTTTACCCCACTAAGTGGGATTATACTAAGTTGTTGTTGTTGGCTCGAAACAACGAGAGAAGGGCGTCGAATTCTTCCCGTATAAGAAGATATGCAAACTTTACACTGCTGCTCATCTCTCTTAACTTCAACCTGGTGTGGTGCTTCATTCCTTTTCCTTTCCATGGAGTGAGGTGGCACTATCATCTACTAACATTTGCATTCTACACCGGTACAACATCTCAAGAAATGATTTTAAAATAGTTGTGCTGATAAGACCCACACTCACCAAGTTTTTCACCAGGCTATAATTTTCTCTAAAGATCAAGATGGAGTCCCCGAGGAGGAGGTTCTCGAAGATGCCGCTCTCGAGGATATGCCCCCAAAAGTATATTAGGTTCTTGGATTTTTGTTTTTGCTTCTTTGTTTCTATGTAAGGTCCCCTCATGGGCTTAGTAAATATCTTTTGTCAATATAAAGAATTTTTCTATTTCATCTTCGATTCGTGTTGAATTCCATTCTGCCTTCATTTGTGAAAAATCCGAGTGTATAACTCTAATGATTAGTCCGAATACTGGATCGGAACATAATAAACCCTTAGGTTCTTTCCTTTAATGTTACTCCCTCCGTTTCAATTTATATGAACCTGTTTGACTGGGCACAGAGTTTAAGAAAAAAATGAAGACTTTTGGAATTTGTGGTCCTAAACAAGTCCAAATGGGGCCCAGAGTATTTGTGTGGTTATAAAAGCTTCTCATTAAGGGTAGAGTTGTAACTTTAAGCTAAATTGTTACCAAATTTAGAAAGGGTTCATTCTTTTTGGAACGAACTAAAAAGGAAATAGGTTCACATAAACTGGAACAGAGGGAGTACCTCTTAAGGTTCTTTATTAATCCTTGAGCTAAGCTTAAATTGATTTGATGCGAGCTCGGGACACCAGGACTCCTAAGTTCGAGTTGAGTGAGAGTAAGGTCTTGGATTTGAAAAAAAGTTAGCTCTTTAGGCTTCGTAGATAGTCCCCGAGTGAGAATTTTTTCGAACTCGGGTAGCCCTTGGGCTTAGTAGTCGAGTGAGTACTTGCTCGAACTCGAAATAAAGTTAGCTCTTAAGCTTCATAGATAGTCCCCGAGTGAGAATCTTCATAGATAGCCCCCGAGTGAGAATCTTCTCGAACTCGAGCGGCCCTTATGATTTTTGACGGATTAATCCTTGATGCCTTGGTCCTGACACAAATATTGCAACGTCAGCGATTGAAGCGACTGAAAAGTTACTTTTTGTGCGATTCCTAAAGTCATTAATTGGAGGCGGCTGACGGTCAGCCTTTTGGCTTCCTCCGCACTCTTAAGTGACCTTTATAAATAGACAGATTCCACAACCTTACAAACTTTATTCCCATATTGTTTTTGAAGTTTCAATACCCTTTTTTCAATCTCCTTGAGCTCTCCCTTATCTTCACTATCAACACTCTTCACTTTCTTGGATCTTTCGTATTGCGATGGCTAAAACCTCCAAATTGGTTTCCCAAAAGGAAAAAAGCTTCATCATCTTCTCAACCGACCAAGGGTAAACTAGTAGTGCCCCCTCGTATCGAGGAGTGTATTCCCCCCATGTGAAATAACATTCGATTTTAAAATCGAGAAACCTATTTTGACACCAGGACGATGCGAGCCCATGTCTCGATATGTTTGTCTGGTGACCAAGGCCGAGCTCAAGCAAGTAAAGGAAGATTGTAAATGGGACAATAAAGAAATAATGATTCCTTCCTCCGAGGAGGACATCACCATGTATAAAGCGGGGTACCCGAGCGTATACACCTACCCATTTATGTTGGGTCCTGCAATTCCGGCTCAGGGTCCCAAAGATCCAGTTATTCTTGACTTTTGCCAATGATACCGAGTGACGCTCGACCATATCTACCCCTCCTTCTGGCGAATCATTTACTTAATCAGGTTCTTTTTGAGCCAAATCGAGGGGATGTCTTTTACCCTCGATCATCTGATCAGACTGTACAATCCCCGACTTTATGATGGAGGCTTGATAAAATTGCAACGCCAATCCTTAAAATCTCTGTTTGCTAGTATTGATGAGGACAAAGACCATGGGTATATGAGCCGGTTTGTCTGAGTCAGGACTTCCGATCTGATTCTTGCCGATTGGATGCCGTTCCCCGAGGAGTGGAATATGAAACATGAGTACGCAACAGGTTTATACCTGCTTTTTTTCTTTTCCCAGGATTTATATTTTTCATCAGTCTAACCCATTTAAAATGGTGCAGCTGCTGCTTAGTTTCCTGGTGGGGTCCCAGACCTCGAGGGCTGGGTCTGAAAGCTAGCCTCGCCTCTCTTACTCAGAGCGTTGCTGGCGAGATCTGTCCAAAGGTCGATGGGAGGCCAAAAACCATGGTGAGCTCTTTAGTTTGTTTTCTTGTGCTTCTGCTATGGGATACTGACCTCAGTTTTATGTAGGTCTTGGAGACGCTATTGATTTACGGCCAGCCCTGGCTGATGAAGTGGAGGTTCCGAAGCCTTCAAAAGAAAGGAAAAGAAGAAGAGAGACATTTGAATTTCCCCGAAGCCAAAGAAAAGTGTGGCTCGAAGGCCTAAGGCCAATACAACGGCCTTATCTCCGAAAATGGCCCAACGCCTTCGGGAGTAGGAGGAAGAAGAAGATGACTGCCTGCTGGTAACCCGCGAAAAAATAAAAAATGTCGATACTCCGAAGCCCATCGAGCCGATGGAGATTGACGTGGTTCAATATAGAGCCGAAGAAATTTCCGAGGGGAGTTCAAACAAAGTCCTTGAACCATCATCCAGAAAGAAAACGCCTCGCCTAGGAGATCATTTGGAGGGCGAGGCCGAACAACTGGACCCCGAAGTAGTTTTAGGTCACTTTATTTTGTTTTCTTATAAACCTCCCTTGTGTAAATATTTCCTGTAATCATATTTTGGAAATACGAGGGGAACTTTTATCTTGTCTTTGGTTTATGCTGGATTTAGCATTGCCTTTATTTATAGAAGACTTCGTTCGAATGATCGATCCGAGGATGGTTTAGGGCTCGAGGCATTATAAATCCTTAGATCTTTATCAATACTGTCGTACTTTATTACTGCGAAGCGTAACATCTCCATAATGTAATACTGCTGGGTAGAACACTGTCGTAACTTAATACTACAGGACGTAATATTGACGTAATATTGCAGGGTGTAACATCATTCCCCCCTTTGGAATATTCGTCCTCGAATGTTGACTGATGCTCTTATCATTTTCGTAACTTATAGCTCTTGTGAATACATTAATACTCTACTTGCCATTCAAGCAGTTGCTCTGTGAATAAATCCAAAGTCTAGGGTATTCCCCGCTTTAGTCTTTTTGCTCATATCATGACCTGTGGTCGAAATCTTCCTAATCATGCAACTTCTGTTACCTCTTGTCATGCGGCCTGTATGACCCTGGCTTTGTAGGTGCACTTATGCGATTCATCTTTCTTTTTTCTTCTTACCTTTTAGTCGATCTGTAGGCCTTACTTTGTATATACAAGGCTTAATAGGATGCCTTTCTGGGCCTCTATAGGTATATTGAATTCCTTTGCTTGATACTTTGTTGGATTTACAAATATTGCTATATCTCATTGCTTAGGTTCGTCTAACCATTCGTATGAATTTACTGCCATAACTCTTACTTTAATTTATCGCTGTTGAGGTCTGCTACCAAGTCCCAGCTCACTCTCATTGCTCATTCCATATGTATAAATTTAAGTCCTTTAATGCTTCCTCATTACTGTTCATCTTCAGAATGGCGGCTTAATCTCTTCTCATACTTTATAACTTTTGTCCATCTATTGTTGATTCACCTCAATATTGATCTACAATGTACTGTTGATAACTTAAAACCTCTTATGTAATCACTAAGGCTTGCGTTGATCGTGGAACATTTGAAGTGATTTTTCTGATCCACCTAGGGCGATACTATACTCCCATAACCGTATTTCATAGCATTCTGATGTGACTTACCTTACGTGGGTATTTTAATTTTAATCTCGTACAATTCGTGAAATCCTCTTCAAATTATTACTCAATTGAAGGTCCAAACATCATTCCTTATCCATCACAATTACACCCTCATTCTACTACCATGGCAGTATTCTATTTCTTCTAAATGTCATTAGTCTTAGACCCCTTTGAGTTCATTCAGTCTATACTGAGCTTTGTATACCTTATAGAAACCATAAGCTCTTCTTGTTTTCATAGGCTTAATCATGAGGACTTATCCATTCTCGGTGCCTTCTTACTCGCCCTTTCTTATCCGTATTCCTGACTTCCTAAAACCTTGTCGCTTTACCATACTTTAGTTTGCCACTTACACGTATCCATTTATACTATTCGCATCCTCCTTTCAACGTGCTTGTATCATAGATTTCCTTGTGTTATTCTAGAACATCAAGCGAGACATCATATTGTCTCCAACTTTTCTTTACTCTCTTAGTCAAGCTTTTCGATACCTAGACCATAGGCTGGAAGGTATGCTACTGACGATGCTGCTATTATTCCTAAATACTGAATCCCAATACTTCTAGCCTTCTATTCGAAGCATGGACTATTCACATATTCTGCCTTGAGTATCTCGTACGCTGTTCACTTTTACCTTTCTTACCTTAAAATATCACATCGTATCTTCTATCTCTTTCATGACCTTCCTTCCACATAGGTATAATTTACGTCTACAACTTGAAGTTCTATTATAATTCTTACACCTCTGGTGCATACACAATCCGGTGGGAGCTTCGTACTGACTTCTTATGAGGCTAATACTCTTCATAGAGCTATTATAAAATATGGCTACTATATATGGCTACTGCACTATCTTTCTTATACCTCTACTACTTAAGAGTGATCCTGAGGTCTATAATTCTCTTGGTCCATCCTGTTTTGCTTAGTCGATGTAACTTTTTAGTCTCCTCTTCTTTCTAATCAGCCTTTATATAGGCTTAAGATACCTTCCGACCTGCGGCTCCTGGTATTAGTTATTACTTTAGCCTTTCATAGGCGTTGAGGTATATTCATGATAAAATCCTTTAACAATTCAACCCTTCATCTATGGCCTGGGCTCAATTCCTTTTTTTTAACGTATACCAGAATCTTCTACGGCTGTATAAGATGCAGGTATAAAACTCCAAACCCTTAAGTGAGTTCTTAATGCAACCGATTCTGGACCATTGATCAAATAATTTTTTTGTTCCATCTTAGATTCCTTTCAACGTAAGCTATTACTTTTCCTGGTCTTTCTGCCCCCTCGTTGCGTCCATACTTATCTTATCTTAGTGCCCATATACATAGAAATTCCATACAACTCATATGATTCTTGAATATTACTTTTAATTCTTACTTCCCGTTCATTAACCACAGTAGGTGCCACTTTCCTTTGGAATGCTTACAATGTTGTTGCGAGATTGTTGTTACACGACCATTTCCTCTTTAGGTCGTTGTGTTTATGTTGAAGCCTTCTTTCTTATCTCTTCATCTAGTCTTTCGTTGTAGTACTTAGGGAGAACCTTTGGCTCTCGTAAAGCTGTGAGCTTATTACGGACTTTTCTGATGTCCTTACTTGCCTATAATCATCTGTAGTTGCTTACTTCCATGCCCTTCTACTTATATGGTTGCTTCTGAACTGATGTTTTGACTGCCTTTCCAGTGGGACTATCTTTTATTTCTGTAACACTCATACGGTACCTTTAACTACTCCAACTCCTATTTGAATATTTCTCAAGTATTACAATGTCATAACTGTGGGGCTAAATTCACTATATTGGGTTTTACTATCTTTATCTTGCACGACCTGCTGTCTTGTATTGTATTCTCTTGACTAGCCATGGCTAGGCTCTTTCTGAATCAACTACTAACTACTCATTGGCCCATCCTCATGTCAATATTCCGCAAAATCTTTCTTAGGTTATTTCCTTGGTCTTAACTTATGTCTCGCATTGGCTCCTTAATTATCAATAACATCTCGAGCAGGAACCCTTACTTCTTCTCCTTGACGTTGCGTTTGCATAATGTTTTGGAATCATAGCATATTTGTAGCATTTGGATAAGTGCAATATCACCCCTTTCTTATTTTTATCGCATTCTTCATTTTATCATTCCATATTCCCCCCTTTAGGGGAGTACTAAGAGTTGGATCTACGATGACCTGCCTATAGATGATTCACCTTTTCATTTTTGCCGTTCTTTTACATCATCGATGACCCTTACTCGCCTTGCGGTAATCCTTATGTACCAATGATACAAATTTCCTTACTCACAATGGTGACATTTAGTGTAACTGACACATACATTCCCTTAAGCTTAACTTTGTTCCCCTTGCTTGCTAGGGAAACGTCTTCCTGAATGACCATTCTCTGAATTTCCCATGAATTTTCTTTTATTATCCATTCTATTATCGTCGGAACGCGATCTGAAATTCTCATGACGCCGACCGTTATAGAATCACTCAGTCCCTAATTCATGTTTAGTTTATCTTGTTTACCAGTCCATACTGATTTCTGTTACTCTAAGGATTAACTCTCCCCTCTGGTAGTCGCGTTGGAGTCACGAACTTATTTCTCGAAATAAGGATATAACCTTATGGCCTATACTCTTTTGTTGTCTTAAGGACCATTACCTTTTGTCTCTTCCTTCATTTGACTATAGGTTCTGTAACATTCTACCGTTTTCATCCATGTATCACACCTTATTCATAATGCTTCCTTATCTCTCTTCTCATTACTCTCCTAATATTTCTGCATATCCCTTTTCTTGTAAAAACTTCAATACAACATTCTTTCGCTTTTAGCTTTCCTTTGCTCCATCCAGTGGCTCTTCAAATTGCTTAACGTTCTCACTTTACTAGAGAGCACTTTTGTCATGACCCAAACCGATGGGCCGCGAGCCACACTAAGTTAATATTTATCCCTTCAAGGCTTATAGTGCATGTCTTTGTAGTACTCATATCTAGCTGTACTATTTTAGGGTGCACCATCGAGGTGTCTCACAGGGTGATCCATTACAACGTTTGCACTATCCTTCAGAAACGTCAACTAACTCTACCAATCCATCCACTATTTTAGGTTACTATATCCCTAGCCGGATCCTGATAACTCATCCTTTTCTTAAACTATGTCTGTTAGCCCTCATAGAGCATAACTGAGATGGGTACGACCAATTATACATACCTCTTTTACCATTGAATATAACTCAAAAAGCTTACATTCCTCTGCTTGAATTATAAACACCGTTAACCTTCATTAACTGGGCGCCTCGTACTTTTCTTCATCTTACTTCTTTTACTTATTGACACTTGTATTTACCTTCTAAATCTCTCATTGTCTTTCACCATTAAGGTGGATATGTAGTCAAGATCCTTACTAAGAGGCTTACACCTTTTAGTACGCACATGATCTGCTGGAGACCTCATATTTATTTATCATAGGCATCATACAAAAATCCAATTCCTCTGACTCAACTCTTCCACAACTATCTCTTATCGATCATCTTTCTAAATGTAGGCATCGTCTTATTATGAATAAAAATAGAAGCTCGGGACTTGAATTCTAATAAGTGAGCTCTACCACACGATCTAGAGTAAGAGGAAAAAGTAACAATCTTAAATGCCATGTAGCCTCCTACTTATAAGTGTGGTGCACGACACACCCATAAACAAGACTCTACTAGACACGGCTTGTAGACATCCCTAGGAAAGAACTGCTCTGATACCAATTTTGTCACGACCCAAACCGATGGGCCGGGACGGACACCCGATACCTTACTCAACCGAGTACCAATGTAACGTATCTTTCTTATTACATCATTATATACACGTGACATACAGGCCTAGTAGGCCAACATAATCATTTATAAACTCAAACATACGCCGACAAGGCCGTAAAATCTTTCACGTATATGACATATGTCTACAAGCCTCTAAGAATACATAAATGTCATAAGGGTCGGGACAGAGTCCCGCCATACCAAACAATACATGTCTAAATCATACTAACCAAACGAGCAACTCCGAAGCAAATGGAGCGCACCAACATCTTCCGCTGAGCTGATAACCTACTTGGAGTGCTCTCGACCTGTCTATCGGGACCTTCGGGCATGAAACGCAACGTCCCCATGCAAAAGGGACGTCAGTACGAATAATGTACTGAGTATGTAAGGCACATAAATAAATACATGAGAGATATGGAAGACATATAGAGTACATGACTTAACCTGTAAGTCTGAATAACTTTGTAAATCATAAATTACTTTTAACGTCATGCATATGCGTATGAATGTCATGTCGTGCATAGGTACATGTTTCATAATATCATCAGCCTCTGAGGGCATCCCATCATATCATATCGGCCACTGTGGGCAAAATTATCATCGTATACTAGCTGATCAGGCGGTGGTGCGTATATAACGCCATAACCTTTCCCATATCCCATATACATATATATATACATATATACGCGTGTATAACGCCATTTGAGTGCATACATATATATGCGTATATATCGCCGTTTGTATCATATTTCAGCCACTGTGGGCAACATCATCATCATATACCAGCTGATCAGGTGGTGCTGCGTATATAACGCCGTAACCTTTTCCCATTCCATATACATATATTTACATATATACGCGTATATAACGCCATCTGGTCATGGGTCAATGCACATGAATGCAATGCATGAAAAATACGTCAATAAAATCATTCGGAAGGTCATAAAACCACTTTGCCTCTTGAGCAATATCATAAAATAACATCTTTTCAACTTTCGTATTTTTCTGAAACCCATGAACAAATGATAATATATTATGACATATGGGAATTAAAGAACATATATATTTCTATTACTTCTATGAGTAGAGTCACTTGTGGAATTTGTGCATTTGCACGTTTCGTTCATATCGTATGGATCGTGCCAAAAGAAAGAAGGGATAACCTTAACATACCTGTTTCTTGAATTATTTGATCGAAGTGAAGCTTTTACTTCCGAATTTGAAGGAAACTTTGAATATTTGGACGAAATGATTCTATGTCTAACGTCCTTGGTTTGAAATTTTATGAGCAAAAATGTTTCTGGTTCTTGTTAAGTCTTGAAAGAAATGGTTTTGAATTCCTTAAGAATTTGAGAAGAGTAATGTCCTTGTTTTCTTGAAATTTTGGAAGAATACATTTCAAATTAAGAAATGAGCCTTTCTTGTTTTGCTTTCTGAAGTGGGTAACGTCCTTTTTAGTCCATGGAATTCTTAGACATTATACAAGTATTTTACTTTGGGATAAGTATTATCTCCTAGGTTGCCACATAGCTTATTTTAGTTGCTTAGTCACTTCATGTGTTGACACATGTCTTTGGAGTATAATTAATTAAGTTTTATCCACTTATTAGTTAACTGGGTAATGTCCTGTTACCCGGTAATTAATCAATTACCCGCAAAATTAAGAATTATTCCCACTTACTTGAAATATTACTTACTTTTTACATACCTTATACCCCTTACTATTATGGTCATGTGGTACCTTGTATAGTACTAGTCCAAAAATACCGGGGTATTTTAGCTCGGGCCGTATTTTACCCCAAAGTGTCAAACTTGGACAAAATTCACTTTCTTTGACTTGCTCCCCTTTTCACCTTCATGAATTTACTAATCACTTATGAAATTGCAAAATCCTTATAATCCCCAAATAATCTTTTCCTTGGACTGATGTCAATTACCTTATGACAAACTCAACGTAAAATACTGCAGGTGCAACACTGTCGTAACTTATTACTTCAAAGCGCAACATCATCGTAAAGTAATACGGGTTCAATACTATCGTACTTTATTATTGCGAAGCGTAACATCTCCATAATGTAATACTGCTGGGTAGAACACTGTCGTAACTTAATACTGCAGGACGTAATATTGACGTAATATTGCGGGGTGTAACAATCGAAGCCCTTTATATTCTAATTTTGTTGAGGGTAGCCTGATTTAATCAGTTTTTTAATAGTTGAAGGCCGTTAATTTATAGCGGAAGTCGGACGTCACCGAGCTGCATTATTTCGGCCGTAGCCTTTTTATATGACCGTATTCTTTTATATGGCCGTAGCCTTTAGTCCCTGAGTGTGATGGACTTGGCCTTAGTATCAAGGGGATGCCTCATCGAGGTCTTGTGAGCTCGAATGTGCCTCTTTGAGGTCTTATAAGTTTGAGTGTTCGACAATTCGGTATGTTGATAGTTGATAACAGTCCCCGAGTGTTTTGGTGCATTCGGGGTTTTGCCCCTTGAGCCGTTAAATGTGAAAATAGTGGAATTCTTTGAGTCACAAAGTGTTTTGATATAATAAAAATGCTTCTTCAAATAATTGATACATGCGTACATATTTTGCCGCTGGGGGCTCGACTATTCTATTTGGACACGGTTCTTTTGACCGTTTAGCCCATCATACCGCTAGGGGCTTGACTATTCTATGTGGACACAGTTATTTAGACCGTTTGGCCCATCACAACATTCCCTATCGAGGCCCTCCTTGGCATGAATTACTTTCTTCGAGGACATAACCTCCAAGGGTGATGCCCCCCAGTATTCGAGGTTGATCGAAAAAAAACCTTGAATACTTTGTTGAATATTCCTTAGGTAGCATATAGGAGTTGCCTCGTTAAAAACCTTGTTGGTAAAACCCATTTGGAATAAAATTCGAGCCAAGGAAAAAAGAGTGCAACACATGCTTTAAAGCCTACGTCTTTCGTGTAAGAAGGGGTGTCTTCGAGATCGCGAGCTTTTGAAAGCTCCTATCGTTCTGAGCTTGTAAGATCCTTTATCAATGACTCCGAGGCCTTGCTATCCGTGATCATGGTATCCTTGAGAGCCTTGACCTGGTCGGGGATGATTCTTAATGCCTTGATTTGACACCGTGGGATCGAGAAATTCACTCGTGCCAACTCCGAAGGCACGTTCCTCTAGGTTGAACTTCATGTCGTGTCGCCCCGAAATGTTGACCGTTTCCTACAAATGAATTAAAATGGTCCTTTGTGCGCAGGGACCTAACCAGTCATATTCTCAATATAGGCTTTTGTTATTTTACCGGTCTGTTCTTCGTACGTCCTGTAGACTGGATGTTGATACGAAGTTTTACCTGTTTTCTCTTCGTAGTGATTTAAGGCTAAATCCCTATCATATCTGAACGGGGCTAAGAAATGCAATCTATATAATCAATAATAAACTAAACGAGTTTTTTCCTGAGTTCGGGATTTAATCCCGTTCCCAGGTGTACCTTTCTTTTGAGCGGTTGACTTGGTGGCATCGGGCTTCTCGGTTACAACAGAGCTAAGGAGTTCCCTTATTCACCTTCGGTTACCTGTTTATCCTGCTTCCGTCTAGACTTGGAGATATGATTGCTACTTAGCCACCTATTTTATCTTTGAGGCTCCACTTCTCCGAGGTTAAGGGTTCCGACATCGGCACCGCTTCCTCGATTACAAACATCTCTTTTGCATCGTGCTGTTCTTCGTGGACTATTTTCATTCCTTCCTTTGTCGGGAACTTCATCATCTGATGGAGGGTCGACGACACTGCCCTCATGTTGTGTATCCATGGCCTCCCGAGGAGTGCGTTATACCTAGTGTCGCCTTCGATGACATAGAAACTGGTGTCTTGTGTGGTCCCGACTACGTTTACTGGCAAAATAATTTCTCCCTTTATTGTTTCACTTGCCATGTTGAAACCATTCAGCATCCGGAATGCAGGTGCGATCTAATTTTGCAGGCCGAGTTGTTTCACGACCCTCGATCTGATTATGTTCGCCGAGCTACCTGGATCCACTAAAACATGTTTAACCTGAACTTTACTCAAAAGGATAGAGATTGCCAGGGCATCATTGTGAGGCTGGGATACGTCCTCTGCTTCCTCGTCACAGAATGATAGAGCGTCCTTGGGCACATAGTTCCGAGTCCGTTTCTCTTTCGTGATGGATACTTTGGTGCGTTTAGGTTCCTGTGGGACGTCGACTTCCCCGATGATCATGTGAATGACCTGTTGAGGTTCTTCAGGTTCATTCTTCCTGCTTTCATCTCTTTCTCAGAAATGGTTCTTAGCCTGGCCACTGAGAAATTCACGAAGATGCCCTTCGTTGAACAATCTGGCTACATCCTCCCTAAGCTACCTGCAATCCACGATCTTATGCCCGTGAGTCCCATGATTCCTCTGAGAAGGGTCGGTCTGTATGGGCTTGGGCCATTTAGTATCTCTAACTTTGCCAATGGCTGAGACGATACCTGAGGCATTGACGTTGAAGTTGTATTCTGACAATTTGGGTGCCTCCATCGGTCCCGAGCGCCTGTCGAACCTGGTTTTGCTCATGAGCCCCCGGGTATTTTGGAATCGATGTACTCTTCGATCATTCCGATGTGTATTATGCCTTGAAATGTTCCTTCTATCTTTGATGTATGGTTGGTATCTTTCCTTGTTTAATCTTGATCCCCGGTCTATGTCCCTCGGGGGCTTGGCTGCAAATCTGTTAGGATGAACTGAGCCCGAGGGGGCTCCCAATTGGTCGTCCTCGACCCTAATTTTTGACTGATAATGATTGTGCACATCCGACCATGTCGCAGCAGGATATTCAACAAGTTCTGCTACAGGTGTCGAGATGCAAACGAGCTTCTTTCATTCAAAACTTGCATAAAAGCTTGAACTACCCAGTCATCAAAGATCGGTGGTAATTCCATCCTTTCCATATGAAACCGGGACATGAAATCCCATAGCATCTCATCATCCCTTTGTTTTATTTTGAAAACGTCTGATTTTTTTGTGGCCACCTTTATAGCCTCGGCATGTGCTTTCACAAAGGCGTCCTCCAACATGGCAAATGAATCTATAAAGTTAGGAGCTAAGTTGTGATACCATATCATAGCTCCTTTTGATAGTGTTTCCCCAAACGTTTTCAATAATACTAACTCGATTTCATCGTCATTCAAGTCATTTCCTTTGATTCCACAAGTGTACGAAGTAATATGTTAGTTAGAGTCAGTTGTTCCATTGTATTTTGGTATATCGGGCATGCAAAATTTCTTGGGAATGGGCATCGGAGCCGCACTTGTGTTACATCCCATGTTTTCGTACATGAGAGTAAGTCGTAAGACAATTGATGTAAGCTCGGAAATGAGATAGTTTTTAAAGTACATAACATAAGTTCATCATGTCATCTTGGAGGTTACAAATCTTTAAGATCATGAATAACAAGTACCAAATGGGTTGGAAAGCTTAGACGCTAAACAAATTGAAGAAAATAAGTTTCGTCGAAAGTCGACAAGTTTGGAATATTATAACATATACTTTTGGGGTGAGACTAGGGTGATTAACATGATGAGGAGGTTAAGTTATGAGTTATTTTATTCGTATGATAGTCGTGTGTTATTGTTTTAAGTCAAGCGAGTTGTGGAACAAAAGTTGGCAAAGGTCATCACAAGTTGCATTCATAATGTGCTGAAATTTAGGTCAAATGTAGATGAACTTTTCTCCCAATATACTTGGAATAAAGGGATGATCTACATATCAAATTTAAGATCTACAAATCTAGTTTCTAACTCATTAAACCTTTTGTCAATATGACATTGGAATAGAGAGATATTCGCTTTTTTGCAAGATTGCGCAAGCAGCTCCCATGGGACCCACAAAGTCGGTTTAAACTTCAGCTTGTATCTAAGTCATTTATATGTCGTTTTATCTCATTTTTTCTCATCCAAAACAGTTCCTAAACCCTCCTAAATGCTCTCCAAGGGTTACTCCATGATTCTAGGGTGAAAACCTAAAATAAAAACATGAATCCAACGCTAGAAATCCCGTGGTGCTTGCTAGATCGTAGTTCTTTATCTTGTGGCTGTTTTGGAGGGTTCTTCAAAGGTAAGTAATCTCAAATTTTGTGTTATTCTTTATGATTAATCTAAGAATCAGTACCTCCTTCAGGTATATTAGAGTTTCAAGGTGAAATACAAGTGTTTACACACCAACATGAACACAAAAGTTGATTCAAGAAGAGAGTACAACTGCTATAGTGTTGTGGTGTGATTGAGAGATGTTGTGAGCTACACCAGCTGGGGATTTCAAGTTGTATCTACTGCCTAAGGTTAAGTAAATTATGTTCTTGGTAGTGATTAAGATCAATCATTTGTTGGTTGAGTTGTTTGAGTGAAAATCTACAAGAGAGTAATCGACATGGCATAGGGAATCGTTATAGTTTTTGTGGACTATATTGAGGCTATATATATATGGTTTGTTGTGGCTGAAAATTATTATAAATACTTTTATTATGTTGTGGATGCTGTTGTTAAGCTTATCTATGTGCTAATTCAGTGGATTGAAGAAGATATCATGAAAAATAAGATGTTGACGATAAATGTTAAGGTGCTAGATGTGTGGACTATATTTGAAGATTATGCTTATGATGTTTTTGGGTTGAAAATAATATGGTAAGAATAAGTATGATGTTATATATGTTGTAGGCAGATTCATGGAAAAGTAATTGGATTCAAACCATATTTTGTTAATCGTAAATCGAGCTTGCCACTCAAATTGGTTGTTGAACAAACCAAAGAGCTTATTGTGAATTATATTGTTGTTGTTTGGGCTGTTTGGTGACTTTTGGTAATATATGGGATGTAGTACAAATAGGGGAGGTGTTGTCCGTTTTCTTGTAGAATATTGGTTTCCAAATAGAGAGTTACAATGCTTATATGATGACGACGAAGTCGGTTTACTCATTGTACACGTAAGAAGATCATATTGAGCTTGCTTGAAGATTGGATATAAGATTTCAAAGGTAAGTTAAGGCACTTCCTTCTTTCTTTTGGCATGATCTAAAATGAAATGCACATAAATGATACGCTATTTCATAACGGATCTACTCCTAGCAACTAAGGCTGCCTATGTTGTTCTTTCCTTATAAAGTTATTCTTAGCAAGTATGTATGATCCTTAAATCCTACTGAGGTTCATATTGATGGTATGGATGTACATAGTATTAATCGAAGGTATAATGACCTTACGTCACTCCGAAAGGTTTAGAACGTGATTCCATGAGTCCAGCATGCATTATATATAGTATCTATTTTACTCTATCGAGCCGCGCTATAGTCGGCCGGGTACGTCACCTATTGTGCAACCACTGATTAGTTGGGTTTACCGAGCTCCACGTGGTCGGGTACGATTCTATCGACCTTTATAATTTTATGTGCTCTTAGAGGCTTGTAGATAAATGTCAGGTGTATGGATATTTGTATGGCCTTGTCGGCCTATGTTTTGAGTTTACAAATGGTCATATCGGCCTTATAGGCCCGTATGTCACATGTATAAGTTTGTATATCATGTTGGGTCGTCATATGTTGAGTATTCCCTTATGTTTTATTCTTGTTATCTCATGACGGGTTTTCTAGCTCATTTACCTTGATAGTATGATAAGAAAGATATGTTACGTCGGTACTCGGTTGAGTAAGGCACTGGGTGCCCATCGCGGCCCTTCAATTTGGGTCGTGACAAAAGTGGTATCAAAGCAGTTCCATCCTATGGAGTCTACAAGCCGTGTCTCGGGTGTGTTGTGCACCACACTTATAAGAAGAAGGCTACAGGGCATTTAGGACTGTCACTCTTTTTTCTTATTCTAGATCATGTGGTAGAGCTCAGTTGTAAAAATTCAAGCTCCTAAATTCGACTTTAGTCGTAATACAATGATACCTACATCCACAAAGACAGTTGGTAAGAGATTGAATGTGGCTCTGGAAGAGCTGAGTTAGAGGAACTCGATTTCGCATCACGTTTATGATGAGTAAATGTAAGGTCTTCAGTAGATTATGTCTGTACTAAGACGTGTAAGCTTCTTGATAAGGAGCCCTAAAGCATGAATATATATCCACCCTTATGGTAAAAAGCAATAAGAGAATTAAAAGGTAGATACAAGTTTCAACAAGCAAAAGAAACAAGGTGAAGAAGGGTACGAGGTATCCAGTTAGTGAAGATTATCAGTTTTTACAATTCAAGCAGAGAAATATAAGTATTATGAGTTACTTTAAACAATAACAGAGATATATACAATTGGCCACACCCATCTCAGTTATGTCCTATGAGAGCTAACAAATATTATTTAAGAGAAATATGGGATATCAGGATCCAGTTGGAGTTATAATAACCCAAAATGGTGGATGGATTTTTAGCATTAGCTGACATTTCCGAAGGATATTGCAGATGTGGTAATAGTTATCCTTGTAAGACAGCTCGATGGTGCACTCTAGAATAGTACATTCAGATATGAAATACTAGAATGTCCAGAAAATTTAGATGATCGGCACAATCCTAGAAGAGATAAATATTTACCTTTGTATGGCTCCCTCCCTAGTAAAGAGATAATGTTAGGCAACCCGAAGAGCCAGTGGATGGAGCAAGGGGAGCTAAAAGAGAAAGAATATTTTGTGAATTTTTCAGAATAAGGTGATAAACAGAAATATTAGCAGGAGAATAAGAAGAGAGTAAATAAAGTATTATGAGTAAGATGTGAAAAGTGGGTGATAACGGTAAATCAAAAGATGACACGATGATAGAGTCTATAGTTAAGTAAAGGAAAAGACAAGAGGTGACAGGCCTTGAGACAATAATAGAGTATAGGCCAAAGCTCATATCCTTATTTTGAGAAATGAGTTGGTGAGTCCAACGCGATTACCAAAAGGCTAAGTTAGACCCCCTGTAGTAACAAAAATTAGTATGGTCTAGTAAACAAGATCAAAAAGAACATGAATTAGGGTCCAGAGGATTTGATAATCGTCGACATGGTGAGAATTTCAGAGATCGTGTTCCAATAATAATAGAATAGACAATAGACAAATAACCTTTAAAAGTCATTTAGGAAGTCTCTTACCTAAAGCAAGCACTCTGAGCAGAGTTAATCTTAAGGGACTAAGTGTGCCAGTTACACTAGGTGTCACCTTCGTATGTAAGAAATTCAGTTATCCCTAGTACAGAAGAGTTACCATAAAGCGAGTAAGGGTCATTGATGATGTGAAAAGACGCCAAAGATGAAGAGGTAAAACACCTATAGGTAGATCTTCGTAGTACTAAATTTTAGTACTCTCCTAAAGAGGGGAAGATGGTGTGATATGGTATTAAGTCGGAGTTATTGGTTCAGGTAACTATGGAATAATAAAGGAAGAATGTGGTAGAAATGCGAAAGGAATGAGATTGCATTTATTCAGATCCTACAGATATGTTACGACTCCGGAACATTACGCAAGCACGACGCCGGGAGAGGCAGTAAGAGTTCTCAGCCAGGATATTGTTGATAAATAAATGTGAATGGACACTTGATACATTAAGAGCTGGTGGCAAGAGGTAAGTTAAGACAAAGGATATATCCCAAGAGAGATTATGCAGAATATATATATATGAGAATGGACCAATGAGTAATTAGTAGCTGATTTAGGAAGAGCTCGGTTATGGCTAGACAAAAGGTCACAGATAAATCAATAGATCATGCAAGATAAATGTAGTGAACCACAACATAGGGAATTCAGTCTCACAGATACAAGATCGCAATCATCTAAAAATTTTCGGATAGGAGTTGAGGCAGTTAAAGGTACCATTTAAGTTTTATGAAAATAAGAGAGAGTGCCACTAAGGAGACAATCAAAATTTAAGCTTAGAAGTAGCCCTACGAGCACAAAGACACAAAGTTATGTAACTAAGGATTATTATAGGTGAGTAACAACAACGAAAATTTCCTTCGGGTGTACAATATAACAAGCTTACAACTTTACAAGAGCCAGAAGGTCTCCCTAAGTATTACAATGATAGACTATATGAGGAAATAAGGAAGAAGGTTTCCACCTAAGCATAGTGAGCTAAAGAGTAAATGATCTTATAACAACAGTCTTACTACAATATTGCATACACTCCATAAGAAAGTGGCACCTATCGTGGCTAATAAATGGAAAAAAAATCAAAGGTGATGTTTGAGATCATATGAGGTACATGAAATTACATTATTCGTGGTCAATAAGACAAGCCAATTATTCATGCAACAAGTGATAGAATGACCAGGAAAAGTTATTGCTTACATTTAAGGACAACTGAGAAGGAACGAAAGGAAATTTAGGTGTAGGTCGTAAGGTAAAGTATCATAGAGCAACAAGGTTTTAGGTATATAGGAGTAAGGATATGAAAAGGTGAGTGAGAAGGTGACGAGAATATGTAAGTCCTCGAGATTAAACCCATCAAAACAAGGGAGCTGATGATTTCCATATGTAGTAAAAAGCTCGGTACAACCTGAATGAACACAGAGGAGTCTAAGACTAGGAGCAATTAGAAGAGATGAAATGCTGCCCCGTTAGTAGAATAAGGGTGTAATTGTGATAGATAAGAGGATGACATTTAGGCCTTTGATTGAGGAATAATTTAAAAAAAAAGGATTTTATGAATTGCATGGGATTGGAATACCCCCATAAGATGAATCATGTTAGGATGCTATTAAATACGGTCATTGAGGTATAGTATCGTCCCTAGATAGATCGGGCAAATTACTTCAGATGCTCCCCGATGAGACGTGAGCCCTAGTGACAATGTATTACGTAAGAGGTTTCAAGTTTTTAGTGGTAGATTATGGATCAACATTAAGGTGAATCACCAGTGGACGGATTAAAGTTGAAAAGTATGAGATGAGATTAAACCGTCATTATTAAGATGAACAACAATGAGGAAGCATTAAAGGACTTAGATTTATACATATAGGACAAACATCAAAAGAGTAACTCGGAGCTGGGTGGTAGACCTCGGTAATAATAAACCGAAGTAAGAGTTATGGTATAGTATGACCTACCTAGCTGTATTAAATCCATAAGCATAGATAACTGAGACTATGAAACAAGATATAGCAAAAGTCGTAAGTTCGACAAAGTACCGAGCGAAGAACTTTAGTACACATATAGATGCCTATAGGGACATCTTGTCATAGTTTTGTATATGTTAAAAAAGTAAGGCCTAAAGATTGGCTAAAATCTGGAGAAAAAATGAGATAAGAATCGCATAGGCACAAATACAAGTATATGGTTGTACATGATGCATGACACAAGGTAACAACAGTTATGAGATTGGAAGAAATTCGACCACAGGTCGTGGTATGAGAAAGAGGCCTAAAGGGGGGAATACCCTGGCCTTTGGATTTATATACAGAACAGTTTCCTAGATGTCAAGAACAATATTAAAGTATTCATAAGAGCTATAGGTTATGAGACTGATAAATGCATCAGTCAATATTCGAGGACGAATGTTCCAAAGGGGGGAATGATGTTACATCCCATGTTTTTGTACGTGAGAATAAGTCGTAAGTCAATTGATGTAAGCTCAAAAATGAGATCGTTTTTGAAAGTACATAATGTAAGTTCATCATGTTATCTTGGAGGTTACAAATCTTTAAGATCATGAATAACAAGTGCCAAAAGGGTTGGAAAGCTTAGACGCTAAACGAATTGAAGAAAATAAGTTTCATCGAAAGTCGACAAGTTTGGAATGTTATAGCATATACTTTTGGGGTGAGACTAGGGTGATTAACATGATGAGGAGATTAATTTATGATTTATTTTAGTCATATGATAGTTGTGTGTTATATTTTTAAGTCAAGCGAGTTGTGGAACAAAAGTTGGCAAAGGTCATCACAAGTTGCATTCATAATGTGCGGAAATTTAGGTCAAATGTAGATGCACTTTTCTCCCAATATACTTGGAATCAAGGGATAATATACATATAAAATTGAATATCTACAAATCTAGTTTCTAACGCATTAAACCATTCATCAATACGACATCGGACTAGAGAGATATTCACGTTTTCACGAGACTGTGCAAGCAGCTCCCATGGGACCCACAAAGTCAGTTTAAACTTCAGCTTGTATTTAAGTCATTTATATATCATTTTATCTCATTTTTTCTCATCCAAAACAGTTCCTAAACCCTCCTAAATGCTCTCCAAGGGTTCCTTCATGATTCTAGGGTGAAAACCTAAGATGAAAACATGAATCCAATGCTAGAAATCCCGTGGTACTTGCTAGATCGTAGTTCTTCATCTTGTGGCTGTTTTGGAGGGTTCTTCAAAGGTAAGTAACCTCATATTTCATGTTGTTCTTTATGATTAATCTAATAATCAGTACCTCCTTCATGTATATTATAGTTTCAAGGCGAAATACAAGTGTTTACATACCAACATGAACACAAAAGTTGATTCAAGAAGAGAATACAACTCCTATAGTGTTGTGGTGTGATTGAGGGTTGTTGTGAGCTACACCAGCTGGGGATTTCAAGTTGTATATACTGCCTAAGGTAAGAAAATCATGTTCTTGATTGTGGTTAAGGTCAATCATGTGTTGGTTGAGTTGTTTGAGTGAAAATTTACAAGATAGTAATCGACATGGCATAAGGAATAGTTATATTTTTTGTGGACTATATTGAGGCTATATATATATATATATGGTTTGTTGTGGCTGGAAATTGTTTTAAATAGTTTTATTATGTTGTGGCTGCTGTTTTAAGCTTATCTATGTGCTAATTCAGTGAATTAAAGAAGATAACATGAAAAATAAGATGTTGACGATAAAAGTTAATGTGCTAGGTGTGTAGACTATATTTGAAAATTATGCTTATGATGTTTTTGGGTTGAAAATAATATGGTAAGAATAAGTATGATGTTATATATGTTGTAGGTAGATTCATGGAAAATGAATTGGATTGAAACCATCGTAAATCGAGCTTGCCGCGCAAAATGGTTGTTGAACAAATCGGAGAGCTTATTGTGAATTATATTGTTGTTGTTTGGGATGTTTGGTGACTTTTGGTAACATATGGTATGTAGTACAAATAGGGGAGGTGTTGTCTGTTTTCTTGTAGAATATTGGTTTCCAAATAGAGAGTTACAATGCTTATATGATGACGACGAAGTCGGTTTACTCATTGTAGACGTAAGAAGATCATATTGAGCTTGCTTGAAGATTGGATAGAAGATTTCAAAGGTATGTTAAGGCACTTCCTTCTTTCTTTTGGCATGATCTAAAATGAAATGCACATAAACGATACGCTATTTCATAACGAATCTACTCCTAGCAACTAAGGCTGCCCATGTTTTTCTTTCCTTATAAAGTTATTCTAAGCAAATATATATGACCCTTAAATCCTAATGAGGCTAATATTGATGGTATGGATGTACATAATATTAATCGAAGGTGCAACGACCTTACGTCACTCCGAAAGGTTTAGAACGTGATTCCATGAGTCCAACATGCATTATATATAGTTTTTATTACTCTACCGAGCCGCGCTATAGTTGGCCGGGTATGACACCTATTGTGCAATCACTGATTAATTGGGTTTACTGAGCTCCACGTGGCCGGGTACGATTCTACCGAGCCTTATGATGACCAAGTACATTTTTACCGAGTCCTTTTTGAGGTCGGGTATGATATGATGATGATGATGCCCACAAAGGCGTATGTTTTTAAAAGTTTATGTATATATATGTATTATGCATTTCATGTCAGTAGCCCTCAGAGGCACTCAGATGTTACATGTTGTATCTCCTCTATCTCTCTTTACATTACTATTCTTGTTTATGTTTTTTCTGCCTTACATACTCGATACGTTATTCATACTGATGTCCCTTTTGCTTGGGGATGCTGCGTTTCATGCCCGTAGGTCCCGATAGACAGGTTGACATTCCTCCAAGTAGGCTATCAGCTCAGCAGAAGGCGTTGGTGCACTCCACTTGCTCCGGAGTTGCCTATTTGGTCAGTATGCTTTTGATATGTATTGATTAGTATGGCGGGGCCCTATCCTAACCTTTATAATTTTATGTACTCTTAGAGTTTTGTAGATAGATGTCGGGTGTATGGATACTTGTATGGCCTTGTCAGCCTATGTTTTGAGTTTACAAATGGCCATGTCGGCTTTATAAGTCCGTATGTCACATGTATAAGTTTGTATATCATGTTGGGTCGTCATATGTTGAGTTTTTCCTTATGTTTTATTCTTGTTATCTCATTACGGGTTTTCTAGCTCATTTACCCCTGATAGTATGATAAGAAATATATGTTACATCGGTACTCGATTGAGTAAGGCACCGGGTGCCCATCGTGGCCCTTCGGTTTGGGTGGTGACAACTTGGGGGAAAAGGTTTTTGTCTGAATATTTTGGCACCTATATCTTTCAAAACCCGAGGTGCTCCCGGTATTTGGTCTACCCGGTAGTTATGAGTTTCCACCTTCTTATCATTGTCTTCTATCTTCTTTTCTCGTGACTCGATTCTTTTAGTCAGTTCCTCGAGCATTTTCATGATTGTGAGGTCAGTCCCCGAGCTGCTTTTGTCGGGCCTTTCTAGCGCTGGATCGTACAAGGCGTTTACTGGTTCGACGGTGTCGGGGGTTCTATTCTGACTCTGAAGTTGAGTGATGGTGGCTTGCTGGGCTTGCAGCATTTCAAATATCACTTGGAGGCTGACTCCTCCTTCTTCCATCCTTCGTGTTTCTTGGCCTCCGGCTCGGGCTTCCCTGTGTGCATTCCTTGCGGGGTCTGTGCCTGAATCCGTATTTAGAGCGTTGTGCGAGCTGCTATCAACTGGCTCCACGTTTGTCACTCCCTCATGGTTTATGGGTGGTACACCAACCCCTATACCACTATTTTCTCCAAGACCTTCGTCCTTGTGAATAGGTGCATTCTGTGTGCTAGACATGATTAAGCCTGAAATCAAAGAATCCTTGACAAGAAAAAGTGTGAAGAATAATGTGTGTTATCAGAAAACTAGCACTAAAACAATCACTATTATCTTTAGCCCCACGGTGGGCGCCAAACTGTTTACCTTGAAAAATGGGGGTAATAATTAAATGTAATTTGTGGTTTTACAGATATATGATTTATTCTAATACTAGTGAATATACAAGTAATATTAAGTTTAAGTAAGAAGAATTGATGAACCAAACCAGCATTGCTATAACAATGAGGACCTCGAGCTTGACTTTCTTGGGTACCTCGAGGTCAGATAAGAACAATGAAATATGAATAATAAAGTAAAAGCAATAAAGCTGAAGAACACTTGTTGAGCACGTTAAACAAGAAAAGTAGGGTAGAATATTCTATTGTAGTGAATAGTGTGAGATGATGCTTACAAAATGATTGGGGTACCCTTTATATAGGAGGAGAAAAACCCAATATAGTACATTCCTAATTGAAGTAATAATTATATTGGTACAAGTGTATAACAACCTAGTATAGATCTGGACCATTTTGTACAAATCTTATCCTTTAATTTATATCCGGATCCACGTGTCCCTGAGAAATTCTCGCTCTTTAATGAGTACCCTCGAGAATGTACTGCCCTCGATGTAGGTTGTGCCAGGCCTTCGATCTGCTTCCTTGAGGTGTGTATCCTTCAGCCGGGTCCGACCCCTACTTCGAGTCACCCAGACTCGGACTCATAGCCCAATTTAAAACTTTAAAATCGAGATCCTTGGTTTTGACCGTACTCATTGACTAATCCAATTAACATATCTCCTAAATCTCCCCTCTCGATTAAAGTCAAGACTAGAATTAAAAGTGATACGAAGAACTAAGCAGATTCGAATGACCAATCCTTCTTTTTCGATTAAGAACTAGCATAAATTCATCAATAATAACTCATAAATGCAAACACCCATTAAAAAAAAGCTAGAAGTCATTCTACCTACTTCAGTAAATGCCAAAAGCAATAAATGAGAGTATTAATGGTGGAATCACAAATGAGGAAGTAAAAAAAAGATTGGCTTAAATTAGTACACCATTCATCAATATCTCAACAAGAAACTATACCCTATAGTATAGTTCAAACTACTAAAGATGCAAGCAAGCTTTACATATACCATTGACAAAATAAAGAGAGAGAACGTTAAGAGTAAACTTTAAAAGTTAGGTCTTTCTTCCTCTTGTAGCTTGAACATGGGAAGAAATGGTGAAATTCTCTCTACATTGATTCTTGTTTCTTAGGGCAAGAAAGAGGTAAAAGTCTCTCGAAAAAAGTCAAAAGTCTTATATTTATATCCCTTGTAGTTACCCCTAAAATATAATAAACATAGCAAAAATTCATTTCAATTGTGGCTCCAGCAGTGACACTAATTGCTCCATAGAGAAGGCTAAAAACTAACACTTCAGAATTTTTACTCATGATTGGAGCAGCAAAGCTTAAGGTTCCAATAGTGACCCTGAGTATAGTAGTCTGCCCAAAAACTCATCTTCACAAATTTTTTCTTTCATCAACTTCTTCTAATTTTCATTCTTTGATTCTCCAATTCATTGTTTGATACTATTTTCTTCAAAATTATCAATCTTCTTCCTAGCACCAATGAACAATAAAATTATAAGAAATCACTCTAAATTCAACCACCAAAGTATACAATTTATGCCTACAAATGCATTAGGGATAACTATTGATTAGAACCAAAAAAACTCCGGACTAATGAAAATTCATTGCGTAACCCGAATCTCTCTCACAAATAAAAAAATTATTTTTGGCCTATTCGTAGCTTGGAAGAAGAAAAATGAGTCATTAGCAAAAAGAAGAGAAAAATACTAGGAGCTCTCCTGCAGATATAACTACCATGGATATTACCTAAACTTTTTTCATAATGAAATAAAGAAGACAAACCTTTCACATACAGAATGAATAGGCAAGGAGATTGTAACGTCCTCGCCGGTCGTTTTGTATATTAGAGCCTTGTTTTCCTATTTGATACTTCTTGTATGGTTGCTTGATGTTTTTGTGACTTGCGGATGGTTGGTTTGGTTTCAGGAAGGTTGAGGAGTGAATTGGAACACTTAGTTCCATTTTTGAAAACTGAAGTTGTAAGAGTTGAGCAAGATTTTACTTTTGAGTAAGCAACATTGGAATCAGAATTTGATGGTTCAATAAGTTCATCTAATGATTTTGGAACTTGAGCGTATGTTCGTATTTGGTTTTGGAGGTTCCTAGAAGATTTTGACTCTAATTGTCAAAAGTTTCCAATTTGAGAATTGAGGAGTTTATAGGTTTGACCGATAGTTGACTTTGGATCCGATTGGTGTTCTGGAACTTTAGATAGGTTCATTTGGTTGAATGAACTTGTATGTTGAGATCCAAGGAATTTAGGCATGAATCGAACACCTGGTTGGAAGTTTAGAAATTCTTGAACCTAATAGAGTTCAACGTGTTAACCTTTGATTCTTAGATGTGATGTTTTTGTATGTGTTTGGAGGCCTTGGATTGGTCCGGGTAATATTTATGGATTTATAGATATTATAGGACGGGGTCTTAGGAGTCTCGGGTGAGTTATCCCGGAGCATATTTAGATATTGCTGATTTTCTGGTATCTGGTGTTCATTGCATTTGCGAGGGGAGTATCGCATTCGTGATGAAGGATTTTGGGCTGGGGGATGTTGTTCTTTGCATTCTCGAAAGGGTCGCATTCGTGAAGAATGATATTGGTCTGGAGGTTTTGGCCTTCGTGTTCACGAAGGTATGGATCGTGTTCCCGAAGGAGAGACATATGGCCTTCGTGTTCGCGAGACTCCTGCCGTGTTACTGAAGGAGGTTTTCTGGGCAGTGTCATCTTTTGCTTCACCAACGCGGAGCTGAGGTTGCGTTCATGAAGGGTAGTGCTGGGCACACTTTTAAGTTGTGATTTTCGGGATTTTTACCTATTTTCTCATATTTTGAACCCTAGACTTGGAGAAGAGCGATTTTTCAAGGAGATTTTTGTACAAGCCAAAATGGTAAGTGATTTTTACTCATTTGTGATTATATTTTAAAAATCTACATGGATTTTTAACCCCTAAAAATTTAAAGTGTAAAATTTGAGGTTTTTGTATGAACTTAAGAGAGTAATTTTGGGGTTTTGATTATGGAATTTTAACCCAATTTGGAATCTAGTCATATATTTGGAGTCATGGGGTTATGGGTGAGCTATATCTATGATCAATTTCCCGAGGCCTGAGGTTGACTTTTGTTGACTTTTTAATCTGAGTTAAAGATTAAATCTTTTTGTTATGTAACCAATTCCTAAGGCTTGTATTGACTCATTACAAGTAATATTTGACTAGTTTCGAGTCGTTTGAGTGTGTTGAGAGAAAAACAATTTTTGAAGGTTGAAGGTGCTACTAGGTAAAGATAAGTCTCTTGTCTATCTTTGTAAGACATAATTCTTCCCATATGTGATCTTTTTGCTACTTGTTACTTAATTTAGGAGCCATGTATGTGCTTGGTGACGAGCGTATATGTGTAGCAAGGTTATGATCATATCCAATAAAGTTTATATTATTATACCTCATTTGGACTATGTAAATTTATTATATATGTTTCATTGGTTTTATGACTAATGTGATGACTCATAATTACGATTTAGAAGCATACTTAAGGTAATGACATGTTAAATGGGGCATAAAAGATTATCTTTCCATGTTAAGCTTTCTTATTAAGCTGCAGTCATACACTTGTCTTATTTGATTCATGATTTGGTGGTAATATGGCTTAATTTACTCATGTTAAATATTATGATTAGACTTGAATGTTGAAATAGCTTATTACACTATTGTCATAAATTGAATTACATGAATAGCCATAGTCATCTTTTAGCCATGTGAGATTTTATATGCATTTCTATTGTTATGTTCTGGTGCCTCTTAATTATATTATTTTATATACATATGCATGATTTGGAGAGCTGAATATTGTGAAAAGTTGAGGAATTGATGCTAAGGAAAGTATGAGCAGATATTAATTATTGGTTATTGATTATTAATTGTAAAATGATCAACACTTGAATATGGATTCGTATATCCAGAATCAGGTGATTACCCATGTTACTTTGGGCCCTGTGAGTGTAGGCACTCAGACTTATTGCTTGATTTGGACACGTGGCCTGTGTCAGGCACATGAATTTGTGTTGTGAGATAGTGTGAAGAGATATTGAACATGCATATTTATACATATTAGACTTGTGTCATGGCTTTTATATAGCTATTAGTATATACATAACATGGTGTTATACGAGGATTGAGGTATTTGATATATGAGTTGACCTCTCTTTATCTATAAAGCATGCCTAAATCCCATATGTAGCATGTCTCTATTCTTTGTATCACTTTGATGATACCATGCTTTGCTTTGTATCTTATTTATGCTTTTACCTGATTATTGGATTGTTAGCAAGTGGAGACGTCAACTTGTCGCCACTACTTCTTCGAGGCTAGACTTGATACTTACTAAGTATCGTGGTTTATACTCATATTATACTTCTGCATATTTTTTTGCAGGTTCTGAGGCAGATATCAGTGGTACTCATCCTGCTGAGTAGGAGTGTCACGCCATGAACCTGGGCCTGGACGTAACACAACACTTGATGACTGGCTACATGTGACCGAACGAACCAACTGGCTGGCTGAATTAACATGTGATATCATAACATACTAAATGCGGAAGATAAACTAACACATATTGATATACTGAAAGTCTGAATGATAAAATCAAAGTGTGGAAACACTAATACAAGTCTGAAACATGTCTGTAGCCAACATTGCTTAATACAAAAAGCTTGTGACTCTTCTAACTATTACTCTAGTCTATAAAGTCTCTATTAGAGTACTGAAAACACCGACTATTTGTAAATACTGAAAGACTGTAAAGTAATGATAATGCCTCGAAAGAACTGGGGATCACCACATAGCTGGGTACGAGAATCCTAACACTCTGAATCGTCAACCTGTAAATTAGTACCTGCATCGTGAGATGCAGGCCCGGGCAAAAAGGGACATCAGTACAGTTGAATTGCACTGGTATGTAAAGCAACTGAAAGAATGAATTATAAATGCTGAAATTAATACTGAGCTAATAACTGATAATTGATAATTGATAACTAAAATTATAACTCTTGAAACTGAAATGATAACTGATAACTGGTAACTGAAATTATAGCTGATAACTGAACTGAACAAAGGAAGTAAGGATATGAATACTCCTTTTTCTAAATGATGAACAACCTAATTATCTGAATTTTAAACTGCGGCCTCATGCCTAATATATATTGCACAAACTGTGGCCTTGAGCCCAAGTATACGTATACGTAACTGTGGCCTTAGGCCCAAAGATGCATAAAGCATAAATTGTGGCCTCAGGCCCAAAGATGCATAAAGCATTAACTGCGGCCTGAGGCCCAAATACAGGGGTTCAACATTCAGGAATTTAAAATCAGGAACTGAGAATCATACTACAATACATGATACTAAAATATTAAATCATAATGAGTTACACGATACTCGAATGCTAAATAGAACTAGACTTAGACATGTATTCATGAATCAAAGATTCTGTTAACATTGCAGATGACACTTTCTTACCTCTTTCACACTGTGGGTCTATGTCTTCATCCCGGATCCTTCATGATAGATTCCATTTTCCTCCTAAAAACAACTTGTTTTCTTATGAAAACTGAAACTTCAACTGTTTATGACATGTTGAGTAATCTAGACTGAGACTCATGGGCATCAAACCCAAGTCTATATTGATTATGCACTGATTTCATAATGTTTAGAATGAAAGTCATGAATGAGTTACGAAGCTAAAGAATAGAAGCTCTACGACTATTCATTGAACTAAGGCATAATTACTTTATGAGGAAACTAGTAATAGTCATAATGAATGGGACTAGGGAGAATCATAGACATTCCCAAACGTAAAGAGAATTATCCACACATACCTCAATTTCTCCCCTTACTACTACTACAATGATCCACAATACTAAGAACCTTCAATCTACAATAGGAACATCCAATGGAACCAATATTAGTAACAAATTCCATAACTTAAGTCATTTAGGCATATTATCAAATATACCTTGTAGGCATAAATCTTTACATCTCATCACCATATAATTAGTTCATCCAACTACCACCATTCATCAACAATTTATCCCACCATTATGATTAACCAATTTATAACTTCCAACATCACATATATGATCATCCATCCACACCTAACCAACAAAATTCCATCAAATAATCATCTTTCAATCTCTACAATAGTTATGTAATTAAATTGGGAACTTATGGCTTCCAATCACCATACCAAGAGTTACAATACTTATTCATACTCATATTCTCTTAATAAATTCATACATGTAAGTCCAAGGGTGTAGGATTACCTTTTTGAAAGAAATCTTGCAAAACACTCATTTGAGTTCTTGAAGAAATCTCTTGAAGATCTAAGTATTTTATGTCTAGATTTTATCAATACTAGTGTAAAAATGATGGAATTCACACCAAGATAATAGGGATTGCTTACATTGAATATGGGAGGGGTTGGAGGTCTTGACAGAGTGGAGGAAAACCCTAAATTTCGTCCAAAAAATGGGGGAAGATGGACCCCGAAATCGTGTTTATAGGCCCAAATTTCGGATGTGACCTTGGATGCTTCGCATCCCCAGTTCACTCTTCTCAGGAGCTCGAATGCTGACCTGGATGCTATGGCAGCACTTCACTGCCAGCCCCTCTTTTCGGACGCAGCCTCGGATGCTTCGCATCCGCACACTCCTTTGCCAGCCTTTGGTAATTTGGTCAAAACTTCTTGTAGAAATGTCCAAATGACGAATGGTTTGAAGTGTTAGAAACTAGACTCAAAGAAATTTCATTTGATAGGTTGTTCATCACATAAAACCTTATATATATATATATATATATATATATATATATATATATATATATATATATATATATATATATATGTATGTGTGTGTGTGTGTGTATGTGTGGTCTTGTGCTTACCCATTTGGAATTTCAGTCTTTCATGTACTTTTCCAACTTGGCTTAGGCCTAGGTATCTCCTTAGACCCCAAATTATGATATGCCTTGTACACTTATTATCATATTCAATTTATAACCATCATATTAATAGTCCTCGTCCGCACATGACTAATTCAGATTTACGGAGTGTTACATTACCCATACTCATCCCGATAGGGATTCACATTTCTAAAAGATCATATTAATACTCATTTAACACATCCGCAACTAATTCATATTTACGGGGTGTTGCAAGGAGTATTTGCTGAAGACTTCGTGGTGAGATGCCTTACTTGATTCGACCCGAAACATATGGAGTCCCCCTTCCCTACTTATGTTTCTCTGTTTATTTATATTCTTTCCAGAAGGATGTTATTGTTCAGTTGTGACTATTACTCTTGTTATTGCTTGTGACATCATGATACCAAGTTTTAGGATACTGGGGAGACAGTTGGGGTCGCATTTAGACCATATCTGAGACTTATTCATATCATGATACTATTTTGAGACTTGTTCCGCTTTTATATTCTATATCATATCTCAAATAATGACTTACTAATTAAAATTGATTATTGTTGTTGATAGTTGGCTTTCCTAGTAAGTGAGTTAGGCGCCATCATGCTATTTGGTAGGATTTTGGGTTGTGACAAGTTAGTATCAGAGCTCTAAGTTTTATGGGTCTCACAAGTCACGAGCATGCCTAGTAGAGTCTTGTGGATCAGTATAGAGGCATCAATATCAATATGTGGGAAGTTATATGACTTTAGGAACTTTTCCTTTCTTGATTCTTTATCATGTGTTGATTATTGTCTAAGTCTAAATCTTTCTATTCTGCTCTCACACGGATGATTAGAATGCATGCTTCAGCAGTAACAACAAATGAGGGAGAGGTAGTACCACCAGTGGTAGCAGAGATATTCAAGGCCCAGGGGAGGGCCAAGGAGTCGCAGCTAGGGGTAAATCACCTATCGAAACCTTTGGCCATACCAGGTAGTACCAATGGACCTACTTGCAGATCAGGTGAAGGATTAAGTTATAGATGATCAGGTTGAGGCTCTGGCACCCGCTCAGTATCTAGAGGGCTTTGTTCTTGCACCAGTATTCCAAGAGGATATGACTAAGATGTTAGTTTGATGCCTTGGCTTAGATTGGAGTGGTTCCAGTGGCCCCAGCCACATCTCAGGATGGAGGGGGAGCTCATACCCATGCCATTCATACTTCAAAACAAGTACCTACGATGTTTTAGTTGCTGATAGTATTGCTAGTTATAAGTGGATAACACATTATAGCAGCTAGGCTCGAGGTTATGCTTGGTATGTCTGCTGAGGAGCAAAAGAGGATGGATCAGTTTTAGAGTCTACATCCTCCTTACTTCAAGGGTGGTTCTTCATAGGATGCACATGATTTTCTATACATATATCATCTGATGCTTCACAATTTGGATTTGGTAGAGTCCAATGGGGTGGATTTCACTATATTTCAGCTGAGAGGGGCTGCCAGCAGGTGGTGGTAGACTTATGTGCTGGGAAGGCCAGAAAGTTCATCTCCTCTTACTTGGACTCAACTTTTGCACTTGTTTCTTAAGAGGTACATCCCACTGACCAGGAGGGATGAGTTGAGAGGTCAGTTTGAGCATCTTCAGCATGATCGTATGTCAGTGACCGAGTTTGTGGCGAGGTTCACATAGTTGTCTTGTCATGCAACATTCTTGATCCCCACTGGGGCAGAGAAGGTGAGGCAATTTGTTGAGAATTTGACTTATGGAATCAGGTTGCTATGGCCTGAGAGTCAGGGATAAGGACCACTTTCCATTAGGCCATGGAGATAGCTTAGAGGATTGAGCATATTCGTAGTCAGGGGATAAATTCCATGATGAGGGATAAGAGGCCTCGCCATTTTAGTATTTTTAGTGGTACCTCATATGGATGTAGGGCTTAGTTTGGTAGAGGAAATCATGGTAGGCCAGCTTATTTTGCTCAACATGTAGCTTGTGGTGTAGTAGCTCGACCAACTTTCGGCACTCCAGTTCCATTATCTTTTATTGCTCTTCCAGTGAGTTCATACCGGGATCCGTCTATTCCAGGTTCTTTTGGTGTGTATTTGGGTCATCAAGAATAGATTCAAGTTCAACACCTCAATCAGTCACGATTTTTTGTGAGTGTGGAGAGTTCGTCCATGTGAGGAAGTATTGCCCAAGCATGGTAGAGGCACATCCGTAGATTTCTAAGTCAATAGTTCTTGCATAACTTATAACACCCCCTGCCTAGTCAGCTAGAGGGGGAGGACATGCAGCGAGAGGTTGCCCTAGAAGGGTGGGTCAGGTTGGTAGAGGTCCTGCTAGTGGAGGTTAGGCCAGTTTCTATGCTTTTCCTGGTAGACTTGAGGCAGTGGCCTCAGATACTATGATCACATTTATGGTTTCAATCTGTCACAGAGATGCTTCTGTGTTATTTTATCCGGGATCTACTTATTTATATGTGTCATTGTATTTTGCTTCTTATTTGAATAAGCCTTGTGGTTCTCTGATATTCCAATTCATGTATCTACACCTTTTGGTGATTCTATTATGGTGGATCGTGTACATAGGTCTTGTGTGGGTACTAAATGGGGGTTATAAGACTAAGATTGATCTTCTATTATTGAATATGGTAGATTTTGATGTAATTTTGTGTATGGATTGATATCTTTGTATCATACTATTCTTGATTATCACGCTAAGACTACGATGTTAGATATGCCGGGATTACCATTGTTTAAATGGAGAGATTTTATTATTTACCCCTAGTAGGGTGATTTCATTTCTAAAGGTTCAGCGGATGGTTGAGAAGGAGTGTTTGGCATATCTGGCTTTTATTAGAGATATTAGAGCTAAGACTCTTACTGTTGAGTTAGTTCTAATAATGAGGGAGTTTCCAGACATGTTTCATGCAGACGTACTATGCATGATACCTGACATACATATTGATTTTTGTATTGATTTGGTATCAGACACGCAATCCATATCTATTCCACCATATCACATAGATCTGGCTAAGTTAAAGGAATTGAATGAGTAGTTGTAGGAGTTGTTGGATAAGAGATTCATTAGGCTGAATATTTCTCCTTGGGGTGCACTAGTGTTGTTTGTGAAGAAGAAGGGTGGTTCTATGAAGATGTGCATTGATTATAGACTGTTGAGTAAGGTCACTATCAAGAATAAGTATCTATTGCCTCGTATTGTTAATTTATAAGTGTAATACCTCACATAAATTAAGGGCATATATATAATTAAGCTAATAAATAAATAAAGATAGAAATAAAAGAAAATACAAGAAAGATATGGGCTTAATCCAACCGTACCTAATAGAGTAAGAAGCAAAAAGGGGTTCAAGGAAGGGGTTATGCAAATCTAAAGCTTTTGCTGAAAGAGAAGCCACCAACAATAGCTATACGAATAAAAAAACATCAAAAACATTTCAAAATTCCAGAAGCTGCAGATTTGGAGTAAACCAACAGAAAAAGAATTTCTTTTCTTTCTAACAGAGAAGGAAACATAGAAATGCCACACAAATAATTTTGAAAGTCATATTCACCTGTTGCTAAGAATGGTCTTCCTAAGATAAGGGGGACCTCCTTGTTTTCCTCCATATTCATCACTATGAAATCTACTGGAAATACAAACTTATCTACCCGAGCCAAAACATCTTCCACTATACCCTCGGATATCAAAGTCATTTGGTTGGCCAACTGCAAAGATATTGGTGCTGACCTTATCTCTCCAATCTCATTCTTCAGTTTTTTGTAAATAGACAGAGGTATTAAGTTAATTAAGGCACCGAATCATATAAAGACTTATCAAAACTAATAGTGCCTAAAGAGTAAGGTATAGTAAAACTCCCAGGATCTCCACACTTTTATGGGAGTTTGTTTTGCAAGATTGCATTGCAATGCTCTGTGAACTTGACCACTGAGGTCTCTTCTATCTTCCTCTTCTTTGTTAGGATTTCCTTCAAGAACTTGGCATAAGCTGGAATTTGTGAGAAAACCTCTGTGAATGGTAAATTTACATTAACCTATTTCAGTATATCCAGAAATCTCTCAAACTGCTTGTCCAACTTTTCTCTATATAGCTTTTGGGAAAAGGTAGAGCATGCATATGCTTGCTCTCTTCTAGTTCCTCTCTTCTTGAATTCTCTTCCTTCTTCTTTTTCTCATCTCCCTTCTTGCCTTTCTTCTTCTTATTAGCTTCAACTTTTAGCTGCTCCCCACTTTCGTTTTCAAGTATCACCTCTTTTTGGATTGGAGTGAGATCATTCAACACTTGCCCATTTCTCAAGGTCACAATATTCACTGTTTCTTTGGGATTTCTCTCAGTATTAGCCAGGAGAGTGCCTGGAACTCTCTCAGATAATATTGTTGCTAACTGCCCAACTTGTCTTTCCAAGTTTCGAAAACCAGTGCCTAGTTCTTCGATAGCTGAGCTATGAACTTCAAGTCTCTCATCAGTTTTGATAATGTGGCCTTCTGGAGATCTTCCATGCCAGACCGAGTGGGTTGTTGAGGCTGAAATTGCTGCCTCTACTGATTCATAAAACCATGAGCTCCTTGTCCTCGGTGTTTGGGTTTATTCTTTTGCCATGCATTCGCAGTACCCCCAGGTGAAATCCATGAAAAATCGGGGTGTCTCTGACCAATTGCATTAAAGTTATAATTTCCAACAACATTCACTTCCTTAGTTGAGGCTTGACATTCATGAGTAGGGTGTCCTCTTCCACATATATCAAAAGTTGCATGAGTCTCATTATGTATTGAGGCTAAGGTCAGCTTTCATATTTCTTGGCCATGACATCAAGCTGTACCTGTACAGATATGTTAGCATCAACTTGGTGAACACCTGTCAATATTCTTCATTTAGCACTCTCAAAGGGCCACTGATTTGCATCTTTAGACGACTTATCAAGAATTGTAACTATCTCCTCTGGAGTCTACTTCATCAACTATCACGACCCAAACCGATGGGCTGCGACGGACACTCGGTACCTTACTCAACCGAGTACCAACATAACGTATCTTTTCATGTCATACTGTCATAGATAACTGAGCCGGAGAGGCTGCTGTGAAATGGGTAGAATACAACAAGAAATGCTGACTTATACATAAAACATATAGACCTCTAAGACCAATATAACCAATTGAACACTGAATATAGGCCGACAAGGCCATACAATCTTTTACGTATATGACATCTATCTACAAGCCCCTAAGAATACATAGTTTTCATAAAGGTCGGGATAAAGTCCCACCATACCAAACAATACACATCTAACTCATACTAACCAAACAAGCAACTCCGAAGCAAATGAAGCATACCAACATCTTCCGCTGAGCTGATAGCCTACTTGAAGGGCTCTCGACCTATCTATCGGGACCTGCGGATATGAAACGCAACGTCCCCAGGCAAAAGAGACGTTAGTACGAATAATGTACTGAGCATATAAGGTACATAAATAAGTACATAACAGATATGGAGGGAAATATAGAGTGAATGACTCCACCTGTAAGTCTGAATAACTTTGTAAATCATGAAATAATTATAGTATCATGCATATGCGTATGTATGTCATGTCGTGCATAGGTACATGTCTCATATCATCATCAGCCTCTGAGGGCATCCCATCATATCATCTTGTCCACTGTGGGCAAAATCATCAACGTATACCAGCTGATCAGGTGGTGGTGCGTATATAACTCCATAACCTTTCCCATATCCCATATACATATATATACATACATATATAACGTCATCTGGTCACAGGTCAATGTACATGAATGCAATGCATGAAAAGTACATTAATAAAATCTTTCGGGATGTCATAAGCCATTTTGCCTTTGAGTAATATCATAAAGTAAACTCTTTTCAACTTTCGTATTTTTCTGAGACCCATAAACAGATAAAATATTATGACACATGGAAATTCAAGAACGTAGATATCTCTAACACTTCTATGAATAGAGTCATTTATGGAATTTGTGCACTTGCACATTTCGTTCGTATTGTATGAATCATGCCAAAAGAAAGAAGGGATAACCTTAACATACCTGAACCAATTCTCTTGACAACCCCTTTAATATACGCCAATTGCAATAAATACGTAACAGCGAGATCCGAGTAGGAAAAATTTGCATGATATTCTTGAGAAAGATTGTACCGTGCTTTCTTAGAATTGCTTCTCACGCATAATCGGATCTTGTACGAAGTTTGCTGAAGCTCACCCGTCATTTTATGAATATGACCATCTTCAATCTTGAGATTTTAAAGAAGTATTTTCTTGTGCTAATCACCCAATATTGCTGGTCAATAATTAGATTGGCAAGAATGCCATAACTTCCTTCATTTTTCTCCAAGTTATATTATAATCTAAGAGACCAAGCAATGGAAACAACCAAGAATCACGTTGCAACTTTTTTAAAAAGCTCACATCTGATGGTATTGAAACTATAAGAAGGAAAATGTCTTGTAATTAATAATGTTAGATTGCCACCTATCTAAAATGACTAAGAGTCATTGTCTAAGAAGTGGCTTGCTGCCACATTTTACTTTGATACTTATCCCAAGTTTTTGATTAATTTAATTAGGTAATATCTCGCTACCCTGTAATTAACCAATTACCCGCATAATTAAAAATTGTCTCAACTTACTTAAAATACTACTTACTTTTAACACACCTTATACACCTTATACATCATACTATCATGGCTATATGGTATCTTATATGGTACTAGTCCATAAATATCGAGTATATTAGCTTGGACCGTATTTAATCCAAAAATACCTAATTTCAATGAAATTCATTTTCTTCGACTTGCTTCCCCTCTCACCTTCACAAATTTATTCATCATTTACAATCCTTATAATCTCAAAATAATCTTTTCCTTGGACTGATGTCAATTACCTTATGACAAATTCAACATACAATACTACAGGGTGCAACATCGTCGTAACTTAATATTGCGAAGCGTGACATCACTGTAATGTAATACTGCTGGGGGTAACATCATCGTGATGGACCGTGACTGGCACCTGGTACCTTACTCAACCGAGTACCAACGTAACGTATCTTTCTTATTACATCATCATATACATGTGACATACAGGCCTAATAGGCCAACATAATCATTTATAAACTCAAAACATAGGCCGACAAGTCTGGACAATCTTTTACGTACACGACATATATTTACAAGCCTCTAAGAGTACATAAATGTCATAAAGGTCGGGACAGAGTCCCGCCATACCAAAAATACACGTCTAAATCATACTAACCAAACAAGCAACTACGAAGCAAATGGAGCGCACCAACATCTTCTACTGAGCTGATAGCCTACTTGGAGGGCTCTCGACCTGTCTATCAGAACCTACGGGCATGAAACACAGCGTCCCTAGGAAAAAGGGACGTCAGTACAAAATAATGTACCGAGTATGTAAGGCAATATACTGAAGCTAAAACTGAAAGGGTAATATAATAACTGAAAATAATTGGGAGTCAAAGAAAATCTGAAGATATGCTCATCTGCTGATACTGACTCAACTCTCTCAATATAGTGAATAAAATAGCAGTCCGACCCTATAAGGCTCGATATATATATAACTGCTCTTCCATAGCAGGCTCGCTCATAGGCGCTCGACCATACAAGGCTCTGTATCTCGACAAACTATGCTCGCTTATAGGTGCTCGACCACAGTAGGCTTGGTGTATATCTTACCATCTGATCAGAGGTTGCCCAATGGGGGCCTGCCCATCGATTATAGCTTGATGGTAATGAAAATACTTTTAATATTGTATATATGTAAACTCTCTATTCTCTTGACTGGATAAGGAAATACTCAACTGAATATGAATTCCCTATAAGGAGAATATTATAACTTACAAAACTAGGAAAATATACCCAATTTGCGAGACTAGCAAAATATACATAAATTCCGGGATATGAATTTTTCTTTATGCCTCGTTATCAAACTTGTATAATGACGAGATCATGCCAAAATAAAGGAAGAGCTTAACTTTAACATACCTGTTCCTGGAATTATTTGAACGAATCTGCTTCTGCAAAATTTACACTGGATTTCCTTGAAATTGGAATGAACTTGGCTTGGACGTTTGGATGAAGCCTGGAACGAATTTGCTTGGAACCAAACACTCTGCTTCATTTAGAAAGAATTCCTTGTTGCCCCTTTCTGAAAGTGACTAACGTCACCCTTTCGTATCCCTTTGTTCTAAGACTTGGACAAGTATCATTCTTGTGGATAATAATCATTTCCTAGGTTGCCACATAGGTCAATTAGTTGCTTAGTCATTTCATATGTTGCCACATGTCTTTTGGAGTATAATTAATTAAGTTTTATCCACTTATTAGTTAACCAGGTAATGTCCTGTTACCCGGTAATTAATTAATTACCTGCATAATTTAAAAATTACCACAAATTGCTTAAAATTCTATTTATTTTTAAAATACTTCGTATATACTTTATATATTATACTACCATGGTCATATTGTAGCTTGCATGGTACTAGTTCATAATTATCGGGTATTATCATTCGACCCGTATTTTATTCCAAATTGACTACTTTCAACGAAACTCGTTTTATTTAATCCGTGTATCCTCTTATTCTTCATAACACTTATTTATTGCTTGCTACAAATAGCGTATGTACGTTAACATCAAAATGATCTCATCCCCGAGTCTTACATCGGTTAACTGAAAATGAAGTTTTAACGTACAATACTTCAGGGTGCAACATCGTCGTAACTTAATACTGCGAAATGTGACATCACCGTAATGTAATACTGCTGGGTATAACATCGGCGTAATAGTGCAAGGCGTAACAACTGCAAGGTATAACATCATCGTAATATAATACTGCAGGACGTAACATCATCATAATATATTACTGCAGAGGGTAACATCATCGTAATATAATACCGCAGGACGTAATATCGTCGTAATATTGCGGGGCATAATATCAATGAGCCTCTAGCTGCATTGCTCAATGTTCTACATGAGGCCATTGTCAATCCATCCCAAAAGTCGTGGAGTTGCATCCAGAGTTCAATTCTGCCATGTTGACACTTTCTGACTATCTCCTTAAATCTCTCCCAAGCTTCAAACACAGCTTCAGTCTCCTCCTTGCAGAAGTTATGGATTTCTCTTCTAAACTTTTCCATTTTAGATTGTGAGAATTATATGTCAAGAAATTTCCTGGTCATCTCATCCCATGTTCTAATCGATCCTGTAGGCATGCTTCGAAGCTACTGCTTTGCATTATCTTTGAGTGTGAAGGGGAATGCCCTTTAGTAAACTACATCTTGTGACACACCGTTATATTGAAAGGTGTTCATAATCTCCTCGAAGTCTATTAGATAGTTATTTGGATCTTCGTTCATCTTTTCTCTGAAGACACAACAATTTTGAAGGGTTTGGAGCAACCCTTGCTCAACTCGAAATTGTCGGCTGTAACTGGAGGTGGTCTAATACTTGATAATCCTTGGTTGTAAAACAATCTAGCATAATCACCAAGTGGTCTCCTAGCACCGGGAGCTATATTTCCGAACTAGGCTGCAACCAAGGGTTGATTTTGAGCAATTCTCCGAGCCCTCTCCTCTTCATAGATGATCTGTGCATCTCTAATCACTTCTTCCTCAGCATCTCATGTAACTCTTTTTTGTTGTTGGGCTGCCTCTATTGCAGCCAAATCCACATTATCATCATCATCGATTCCGATGGTTGAGGATTGCCCAATCTTTTCTAACATCTCAATGAGATTTCTTTTCTTCCTCAGCTGTCGTAGTTGTTTTTCTATCTCTGGCTCGTATGGTTGCACTTCTTTCCTAGAAGATCGAGTCATGCACCAACCTACACCTCTAGCCTGCGCACACTCAAAGAACACCAACCATAAAAAGAGAAAAACAAAATAAAAAGAATTTTTTTATTGAATTAACACTACAAACTTTTTCATACACTATTGATTGCCAATCCTTGGAAACGATGCCAAAATTTGACGAGCACATAACACACACTTAAATATGCTTGCTAGTCGAATATAGTATATTATAATATCGTATCCACAGGGATTGGAGTTAAATAATATTATCATAGTTGGTAGCCAGATTGCTATCCAAGATGATCAACAATTGAGATTTATGTGATTAATACTAAAATTAACTAAGAATCTAGAGTTATTGACTAATGATAATCGACGCAAGTAATGAGCAAAGAAGGTTGTCACTGGGAGAAGATAGGGTTTTGATAGGATAGGTGCAAGACAAATGTTTGGGATTTAACTCTAGTTTATTCACTTCTAATGTTCAAGTGAGTCTCTAGAATTCACTTGATTATTAGTTCAATTATTTAGCAGAAACTCCTCTCTCGATTAAGTCTCAACCTCATAGGATGAACCAATTTAAGCTCTGTGAAGATATGCAAGAATTGTGTAGTGGATTGGTCTTTATGAGAACCTCTCTCGATTATCCTTTTAACTAGATTTAATCAACAATTCAACTAGCCTCTTTTGATTACTAGTAAGAATTAATGAAGTCAACCGACAAAGTAATTCAAAGAAATCACAGGTTATGCCTCTCTCGATTACATTAACAAGTGAATATAGATGCAAAGATTAAAACATCCCAAACGATTCAATACATAAAACTAGAGTTATAATCCATAAACAAATATCAATACACCAAATCTATCAAACCCTAAAGAGAACTACTCCATAGACATGGAGAAATTCATCACCAATATATTTAAAGTATATAAAAACATAAAACGATCCAAACTCGTGTCTTGAGTGAGGATTGAATTATGAATTCCTTATGCTTTTTCTTCTACAACTCCTTCTTAGCTTCCTTAGGTCTAAATTATGTCCAAAAGTCTATGAAATAACGTTTTTCCATATATTTATACCAAGTAGGGCCGGGCAAAGACGAAACCACCTTCTCCTAGCGAAGATAGGATTTTCACTTAGTAAAATTTGCACAGGCCACCGCATTGGGCGACTCGCTATGCGGGGCAGCAGTGAAGATCTTAAAAGCCTTCACAATTTAAAACAAGCAGCTTTTGTACAGCCATAGGGCCCCACGTGTCGCGGCACTAGGCATTTCTCATAGTACATAATTTTTCTTGATTTTTGATATCCAACTGTGGTTCTCGACCCCCTAACACAATCCCAGCTTAATCCCTTGGGCTTTTACTCAGACTTCAAAGCTCCAAATAGTTTGAATTAGCTCCGTAATATCTACATCACTCAGAATCACACCTACAAGACATAAAATACAATATAAGTACAAAACACTAATGATTAAAGCTCAAACACAATTAAAGTGCAGTGAATGAGAATGCAATAAGCGACTAAAATACGAGATTATAGCCTACCATCAATAGCACTTTTAAAGAAATTGTCTGGAGCTGGGGTTGATCAAGATTAACTAAGAACCCGGTCCCTCGATGATGGGCTATGAAAGGATAGAAAGGTACAATAATAAAAAGTATTTTCTGGTGACATCTAACTCAACTCTATACTATTACAGGTAGACACACATGGCAGATCTAGGACAAACACGTGACAAATGACACTGCACATATCTAGAAGTTGTTGCTCACATTTTCAGAAATTTGTCAAGGAACCTGGTTCTTATGACTCAGGTTAGTAGTTTTTTTAGACTTGCACGCATTTTGAACTGCTTAAGTGCCACATTATTATTTTGTTCCCGCCTCTTCTGTTGCCCTTTAAGCTCAAACATTACAATCATTCTAAATCGACCCGATGACCGGTCTCCTATCTAGCACCCATTTGTAGCCGATCCCCTTTTACTTTATATACCAAGAGTCAATCTCTCTCCTCACTTCACACATCGAATAGAACATCCCCTTTCCATCAAACCCTCTTCTTCTTGTCTTATTACATCCAAAATCGATCATGTTTCAACAAACCACTCCACTCCTAAAATAACAGAAGCCAACCCAGCCTCGTATCCATCTAAAACGACACACTTCTATCTGGATCTGAGCTAGACTCTTCGCCCACAAAAGCCCCAATTTACAACTAACCCAACCCCACATCCACTTATCCTAAACCATCTAGTTCTGGTACCCATGGCAATTATAAAAATTAAACTCCCAAAAAAGTTTATTTCTTCTCCATCTCCATCTGCTCCTGCTGAAAGAGTGGACTCTATACAAACAATTTTCACCTCTTAATTTATTCAAACCACAAAAGAAATTATGGAAGGGGATGAAGGTGTCGAGGTCTCGAGTCAGCGTGTTACGACAGAGAAAGTAAGTTTGAACGAAGAGTTGGGTTCCCGTGTTGCTGAGGGCTCATATGCATCTGAAACTTTCTAAGGTTCAAGGTGTTGAAGGGATTGTTCCGAGCATCTCATCTACATTTGGTAATTTTCCATCCCCTTCTACAGTTACAAAAGTTTTGGGTTCAGAGGGTGAGAAAACTATGAGTGATACACTTAAAGAAGGCTCTACTTCTCTTGAAAAAGAGCATGCTGTTGTGGAGAAATTTGTTGAGAGAGTATATGTCTGATGATATTGGTTCAGGGACTTAGGAGGGAACCACTGAGTCAAACGGAAAAATATGGTAAAGGGGAACATGTGCGTCAAGGGGAACACATGCGTGTCAGTACTACATGGGAACCTACAAAGGGACCTCGTTCCTCTGTCCAAGGAAAGTTTTCTGCTCCTACTTGGGATGAAACTCCAAGTTCTACAAGATAACCACTGGATAGTGCTGAAACAACCCCATTTGATCACCCTATTACTGTTCCGTTGGATATTATTTACCCATAAATAAGGTCTATGTTTGAGGGTAGTTCTGGTGAGAGTGAGGATGATATTGATGATCTACCTGTGATAAGCTTTATAACTTCGCACTTCTTTAAACCCTTGTTCCTCCAAAAGCCCAAGGGTGATATTTTATGAGTTGGAAAGGGGCAAATCTTAAGAAACAAAAGGTTTTGTGGGGTCGAATTTTTTATCTTGAAATCCTTGAACAACAAGGCATGAAATAACTGGCAGAAATATTTTAGTTCAAGAAGTGGGCCCATCTCTTTGACATCAAAAGTCCAAAACATTTATGAAGATGAGGTGAGAAGTTTCTATTTGAACTATTCGTGGTGGATCGGGATACACTTTATTTGAAAGCAAATGGAAAAAACTTTGTTATGGATGAAGAAACTCTTAGTGAGATCCTTGATGTCCCCACTGCTGGGCTGAAAACTGTGGAGGGAACTAGTTCCCCTGATTTTACAAAGTTTATCATCAAGAAACAAGCAGTTATGTTGGGGAAAACTCTTCAGCTAGAGTACCAACTGTTGTTTGAGCTGATGAACAAGGTGTTGTTTCCTAGGACTGAGAGACGATCTATCACCTTCATTGGGGACCTGGTTCTTCTGGAAGCACGAGACTCCTTCTCTTCTATTAGTCTGCTTGACATTATGATTGAACATGTGCTGAAGGTGGCAGACTTCAACGATGGTAATCTGGTCTTCCCTATGGCTTTCTCCTTACTAGAGTCTTTGAACACTTTGAGGTTCCTTTGGGAAAATCATTTGTGGGAATTACAAAGCAAATGTTCACCATGAATAATTTGGAACAGTGTGAGTCTGTAGTGAAGAAGGGAGGAGTAGGAAGAAACTCAACTATTTCTCAACCGATCGATGCTGATGAGGCTGCTAATGAAGAGATAAAGCGTCTTAAAGCGCAAAATGCCATTCTGAAGTCTAAGCTTACTCAGGCCAGCAAGGAACCTGGTTCCAACAACGGTCAAGATGAAGAGACTTTCCGTTTGAAGGATAAGAATGCTGAGTTGAGGAAACAAGTTGAGAACATGAAGGAGCAGTTGATCAATGATCAAAGAGCTGCTAATGCTCGAATAGATAGTCTATCAAGGCTCTTTCTTCGTAATCCTTCTAGACCCCTATCCAGTGTCTCCTGTTTTTGCATCCCCTCCCAATCCTCTCTTAATCCTGTCCTTTTGTGATTCTATTTTATGATTGTGGTACTTTAGCTTTTTGATTTGTAATATTTGTGTAAATGTGATACTGCTACTCCTATGTTTTATTTTCTCTCTCTTATAATTATTGGGCATGACTATCTATTTTACGCAATGTTAATCTCTTGTATTTTTTTTTACCTATATTGTGTGCACACAAGTGGCATGAGTTAATATTGCTGGACTTTTTTTAAGTATGCATGTCTTATTTTCTTAATGATGCCAAAAGGAGGAAGAAAATTAAAGGGGCGGGAAACTGATTCTTAGGGGGAAGGCATCTGATTTGTAGGGGGACATGTGGAAATCTGGTTCTCAAAAGGAATATCAATTCAAAGTTTGTTATCATCAAAAAAGGAAAAATTGATAAGTTATGCAAGTATGATTTTGATGATTTGTCAAACTTCATGGAAGAACCAGATAAGAACCTGATACAATCAATTCCCTTGTGCTCACTACAACATACTCTATTGTCTGGTTTAATTCTCAAGGAAATCAGATAAGGGAACTGCAAAGGGAACGGATAGGATCAGGTCCTCATGTCGTCGCACAAGTCAACTCAACAACTATTAAAGCTGTTTCACTGTGCTTGCAACAGTACAACAACACAACTGCAATTTGCTAGAAACCGGAAATGCCCTTGTATCTACTCTCATGATCTAACATATACAAACAACATGATACAAGGTTTTGACCTAACACTTGCAAATACAAAAACATATATTCTCTCACATGTGCAACCTCTGTTTCTTTAGGTGTATTGAAGAACAAAGCTGCTACAAAACAAAGGACCAGATCCCAGTATTGGATATGTCTTGTGTCCTTTAGTTTGTTATGCCTTTGTCTTTTGTTATTTACTTGTATTCCCATACAACTTTTTAGAAGCATTTAGTAGGACATCATTTAACCATTATTACTTTTGGTCGTTTGACTAGAGTTAGTCAAGAGTAGAGTTACTACAAAGAGCTTATAATGGAGTATTGTAAAAGGTGAGGGATTGAGAGTTTAATTCCTAGATTGCAATAGGTTGTAATATGAAGTTTACTCAATAGTGAAGTTAAAATCCTACTAGGGTAGGTCGTGATTTTTAATCCCGTGAGTAGTGAGTTTTTCACATAAATATATGTTCTTTATTTACTGCTATTTATTGTGGGAACTAATAGTGAACCTGATTTTCTGTACTGTTTGGTGGGCCATTAGTTTCTATCGGTTACCTTTACCTTAAGTCCTTAACTCGGCATGGTGTATTAAACAAATATACTGAACAACACTGACGGTATTCTGCCAAGGATAAGTATTACAGATCCATAAAACCTTTTGATTCCAAAGCTACTTTATTAGATTGTACCATATTATAGAATTTTTCCAAATGATATTTACACGCTGAAAGTTAACTGATGACTTTTCAAGAATCTCTCTATCTAAACTAGTTGAAAATTATATTACCTTTGGGATTATAATCATAGGAGATTAGCCACATAATTTAGCACATAATTACTACTGTAATATATGGTTTATATACTTTACTAGTTCAATGATATTGTTTTAAGGAAATTTACTTTACTAGCAAAACTTCACTTTACATATACTATATAGTCTTATCAGCCTAGCATATGTTGGGGCCAAATCCCACGAAACCATTTGCCCCATCAATAGAAATTTGGATGCCTTCTTGCTGGATATTCCCAATAATGGAAAGTCTAGTAGGAGATGGAGCGAACGCAAAGCAGAATGTGCCCCTTTCGTCCACTGGAATCAGGAAGTTCCTAGCTGGGAGGGTTAGAATTGGACCACCCATGAGGAAAAACGAAACGGTTGGTACCCGAACCGTCACAAACCCGTTTAGATCGTAGCATGTGTCGAATATTGACATGGCAGGTGCCCGTGGAAGGCTAGCAGTTTGGGCAATGAATGCATTACGGAACGCCTCGTAGACCGCTGTCGGAAGCCTTGTCACGGCTGTCCCTGTGTCCATCACCACTCCACCATCTCCTACCTCAGTCAACCTGAAAATATCTTCAGATATTGCTACACGTGCTCCTCCAACTCCAAGACCCGACAAGCCAATATAATAGAAACTAGGGGCCCGTGGGTTTCGGATCAATGGTACCCACGCTGCACCCATGGGTAGTATTTCACGCCCGAATTCAAGTGATCCGGTTGATCCGGTGCCCCGACTAACCAAACAGTAACTAAATGCACCGCCCGTTTGTCCACCGAGTTGTCCCAGGAGTGACATGGACCCACCTCCAAGACCTAACAAACCAGCAGCCCCAATAAACATTCCACCGTTATGGTGACCGCAACCAATTGCTACGTCCCGAACCACGGTGCGACCAAAAGTGAGCGTCTCAAGGGCCATGGTCCCCTTCGTGTACGATCCGTCGCCATACATGACTTCATATTTGCAGCGACCTGCGTGGCAGCCCGAGTTCTCGACCTGTTCACAGAGGGATGAGGTACATGGTACCCCAGAAAAAGAAGCGGAAAGAGACGGGTCAAATACCGGGTCGGACTGGTGGTAGCACTGGGTACAAGGCTGGCACTGGACCCACACAATATCACTGCCAGCATCAATGACCATGTATTGCTCTCTAACAGGACTGCCCACACCAATCCTCACGAAGTATTCTCCACTTCCTTGCTCCATGCCCGAAATCACCTCACTCCCGAATTCCTCCACCTCATAAACTTTATTATTGTTATTATTATTATTATTATTATTATTATTATTATTATTATTATTATTATTATTATTATTATTATGATTATTATTATTATTATTATTATTGCCTCCTGTTATTTTGTGAATGAGTGTATCCACTCTTTTGACGTCTCTTTTAACGCGAGCTTCGAGACGGTGAGGATGATCAGTGAAGTGGGGAAAAGGCAGTTTGTCTCTGTGAAGAAGCTTGAGTTTCCAGTTTCCCTTTTCAAGTTCTTCTTCTTCTTTTGCCACACCCTGTGTTTTAGATGGTGGTGGGTGGATTCTTGTAGATTCTTTAATGGTTTGTTTGACATTAAAGTGTTCGTGGCTGGGAAATGGGATTGCATGGCCAGCTGAGGTTTTTGTTTCAGTTGCGGTTGTAGTGTTGGTAATGGAGAAAATGAACACTGCAAGGAGCAGAATTGCGACTCGTGTTTGTACGGGAACAAACATTCTTGTTTGGGTTTATAGTTTCTAAGGTTTCTTTCTCTGCTCTTCGAAGTTTGGGAGGTGTGTTTGTGAGGAAAAAGGATTCTTGGGAAAGGGGGGATTTATGTACTTTGGCTTCTGAGAAACTGTACAGGAAAAGGTAATTTAAAAGTGGGGCTAGTTTGGGAAGGGGATTATGGAGAACAAAGTTTGGCCCATTTTTGGAGTGAGAGTGATGTTAGGTTGGGGGTGACTAGTGAGCGAGGAAATAATTGAATGATGGGGTTTCTTGTGTTTCTTGGAACCAACTACCCTTAGTTTCCTAAGTCTTTCTATTTCTCCAATTCGTTTCCTAAGTCTTTCTATTTCTCCAAGTTTTTACTTGTATTGGAGATACTTGTTATGGTTAAAAATCAAAAGATAAGATTTTATTGAATAAAATAAAACTCTAACCATGATTAAAATCTTCAATTCCTTCTTTTATTCATTCCAAATAATATCTTTTGCAATCTCACAATTATAGTTACACTTACACATTATTAAGATACCTTCTCTCTTTTTTGTATTCTTCCGTTTTAGTTTATGTAAACCTATTTTCTTTTTGGTCCGTTTTAAATATGAACGTTTTCTAAATTTGAAAATAATTTAGCTTAAGCTTCAAATTCTATCCTTAATAAGAAGTTTTTATAACCACACAAATACTCTGGTATGTTTATCACTACAAATTTCAAAAGAATTAGAGCCATACAAATGTTATGACTTGTTTAAGATCACAAATTTCAATTTTTTTTTTCTTAAATTTCGTGGCCAATCAAACAGATTTACAGAAATTAAAACAGAGGGAATAGTAATTTTCTTTCAGTGAGTTAATTTTTTTTTTCACTTCTACAAAATCTTCTTACATTCTTATTAAATATGAGGAATACTAGAAGTAGATTCCAACATTTTAACAATAAAAATTAAAGAACGGTACAAACCCATTTGGAGGCTCCACTTAAGTTGCCATTTCTCTATTATTTGCATATTTAGAACGGTGGAAAAAAAGATTCAATCTTCCAATATCTAGCAACCATTATAATCTATAATTTTAACTCCACTATATACCACCACACAACAATTTGAATAAGGCAATTTGTTACGCATCAATAGCTCAGAACACAGAAACAATAAAAGAACTGTCGAATCATTGTCAATATTTTCTTCTGGTCTCCTAGGAAAAAAGAAAGAAAAAACAAAGGAAAATCACATAGATTTATACAAGGGGAAACTTGAGCTAAAAGAGACAAACAATATAATTCGGGAATGGATAAAAGAAATAATTTAATATTTTAACCATGGTTAGAATTTTATTTTATTCAATTAAATCTTGTCCACTGATTTTTAACCATGACTAGTATCTTCAATCCAAATAAGCTTGGAGAAATAAAAATACTAGAAAATGGATGGGAGTTGAATCCGTATTTCTTAGGTAGCCTTATACATGCTTTATTATGGGTGGAGCTCCTCTACATTTTTCATTATCTTCATTTTCTCAAGTTCTTACTTGAATAGGGGACATATGTCATTTTTAAAAACTAATGATTGAGATTTAATTAACCAATATAAGTGCTTACCGTGAAAATGGTAACAACAATTAAATTTGTAAATGAGACTCTAAAAATATGTGATCTATTTTTATGCTAGTTATTAGAACAGTTGATGTTAGGCATATGAAGTTTAATGATGAAATACGAGTTAAAACGGGGCAGTGATCAAACCGAGAGGCTTGCTACCCGAGCTTCGGACTGGTCGATGAAAAGGCCTCGGGGTCGATATCCGGCTCGAGCTCGAACTATCGGGGATAACCAAGAAGGGGATAACAGTTAAGATATAGTTAAAGAAGGCTCTTTACGACCAATACTAAGCAATAAATGAAGAACGAATATGAAAGCAATAAATGCAAAGAGTAGCCTCGAGTGAGTAAGTTAGAGAGAAGAAAGAAAGATATTATTGCTCTTGTGTAGAATATTTGGAGTTCTGCCTTACAGAGTGTTAACGACTCCCCTTTTATAAGAGGGGGAAGTCCAAACTTTAATGCAAGATACGTTGAGTGATAAAGGAAGCGGGATGGGACAACTAACTAGCTTCATGACGTATACATAGGCTAATGTTAGGCTGCCCAGGTAGACTTAATCGACTCCGGATGCACTCTTCGGAGGCCTCCTGTGCTCATCGGGGTTTCGGCCAATGTTATCCTCGGCTAGGTATCGACGGATCTTGAGGGAATTAACCGGCTCGAGGTTCCAAGCCTCCGAGGCGACCTTCTGAAGCACTTTATCAATGAGAAATTGGTCCTCCGATTTCACCGTACACAGATAGTCTCCGCGTTTCTTAGAGGGAAGCGATAAGAAATGATTTTGACATCCGACTTTATGGGCTCCATAATGACGTTGTGCTGATGGTGTAACCCTTTTACAAGTGCCGAAACATTTCACCTTTTTGCTTTTTCAGGGCTATTCAATGTGTCGTGACTCTTCGTTGTTTGGGGTCATAATGTTGCCGTCCATTCAACTTCCATGAATGCGTTAAATGCGCCTGTTGTTACGTTCTTCGAGGGAAATTATGGAGCCGTCAGTTACTTTGCCCTCCTCCTCTATAAATGGGGCTTCTTGTGATCAGTTTTTCACCCAAGCATCCTTCGATATCTATCCTTTCCCCCTTCCTTGCTATTTTGTTCTTTGCTGTCTCACCATGTTTGAGGCCCATGGCCTCAAGATATCATGTCAATATCATGCGTGCTACGGCCCGACTCCCGGACCTTCTCCAGTCGGGCGAAGTTGTGCTGCCGTGATGCTATTGTTATTGTTGTTATTGTCGTTGTTGCTGTCTCCATTAGCTCGAGGTGATGAAGCAGAGGACCGATTTTCTCAAACCCGAGGAGGTATTTGGATTATGCACCGCTGCTCAAGAGGGGGCTCGGATTATACACCGCTGCTCACCCTCCTTCCTCGGCTTGGCGTATTACACCACCTTTGGATTCCTGGGGGTATGGCGACACTCTCTGCTGGTTGTCGCCTCCCTGGCCGAGGCAACGTTTCAAGAAATGGCCTTATAATAGTATTACTGGCGGAGTTCACACTAGCCAGATTTTTCACCCAGCCACTTCTTGTCTACTTTCGGCTCTCCTTCGTCACTTTGCTCTTCTCCATCGCTTTCCTCTTCTATATCCTTCCTTTTGAAGATGCCATTCCGGGAGGGTCGAGATGAGGTTCCCGAGGGGATTTGACTTGGAAGATATTGTCTTTGAGGTCACACGCTTGAGGAGATGATGCCAAAGATGCCGCTATTGGGGATGCACTTTGGGAATAGGCTAGATTTTTAGACTTTTGTTGTATGCATACCCTTTAACCTTTCTGTTTCTCTGTGAGGATTCCCTTGCGGGCTTTTGTAATCATATGTAAGGACACCTCGAGGGCCGTTGTATATGAATATCTATGAATACAAAGATATTTTCTTGACTCCTGCCTTTGATACTTGCTGTACTTCTTTATGTTTACGGCAGCTCCAAATGCGCGATCCTGTTTGTCGTTGCTACTACTGGACCTGGATGTGAGTTTTTCTTTTGGCCTTTGGTCGAGAGAAATGGCTCCTTTCCGAGCTCATCGTTGTTGCCGGAATCAAGCCCGAATTGGTCCGGTAAACTTGGATCATCGGGGTCCTCGAGCCCCATGGAGATAGAGCACCGAAGTGAAAGTCGACTTCGGGCGCTTGGAGCTTATACTTTGAGCTTGACGTAGATAACCTTTTAAGGTGTTATAGGCAGGCTTCTAAGAAAGGGGCTATTCGTATTTAGGTGATTTTCTACGATCGAGCCCTTGTGATCGGGCTCGAAGTGCTTATTTTTTCTTCTCGAGGGAAAACTTTGAGGTCGGGTACCACCTCAGAATTGGAGACGATGTCGCTGACCTTATGTGGCCTAACTTCTTCTTGACGAAGATCTCTGGGGTCGGGCACCACCTCGGGATCAATTCCGAGGTCGTTGGCCTCCCGAGGCTTATCTTGGGTAGGCGAATTGTTGCTGTACCCGCATATACATAGGGCGACTCTTGCTTCTTTGGAAGATCCCATTATTTTAGATAGCCATCCTTCCGTCTTGGCATCGAGTCCTTCGTTACCTCAAGCGCAAAAAGTGTTGGCGTACATCCCTGCTTTAGTTTGCCAATTCTACTATAGTAATGACTGCTACTTCAGGGCCTGCCTGGCAGGGAGGGGAGAGTTCCCCTCCCAGTGCTCAGGATCTGCAGGAGTTTTACTCTGAAGACTATATCTTCAAGAAGAGAGGAACATCTGGAGATGGTGAGGAGAGACTGCGGATGGGGCGAGTGGGTAGCGTTGCAGGCACTTTCCCCCGATGAGAGTATTACGAACTCTGCTGATGGATTCCTGAACGTATACTTATACCCGTTTGCACTAGGCCCCCTTGATAGGGTCGTGCTTGATTTGTGTTTCGTGCTTTCTTAGATTCACTTATAGCGAAAACCAGTTTAGTAATTGTGTTTCTTCCTTTCCCGCAGCAACTTCGTGGACGCCAGGTGAAGTTTTCGATTTGCCCGGCTGGGTTCGGAGGTTGGCGACCCATTCGTCTTGCGACGAGCGTAGGTGGCGAGCTGTGTCCCAGGGCAGATAGGAAGCGAAATACCAAGGTATGTGTGTATGCTGCTTTTACTTGGGTCTTCGTATATTTGAGACGACATTTTCCTCTTTTCTTTGTATTGGCTTTGCCGTCGTAGGTATCAGACGGTCCCTTGGGGCGAGGCTATGTTCCTTCGGAGAGGGGGGATGAGTCATCGACCTCCGAGCCAAGGGACGATGGCGACAAACGGGATATGCACTCGCAGTGTAATGGAGCTTTTAGCGGGGATAAATGGGTCTGTATCTTCGAGGAGAGAACATCGTCCGAGCCTGCTGTTCCTAGAGTCTCTAGTTTCGAATCGGTGGTTCCTCCGAGTGATTCTGCCTCGACCGAGGTTGGTTTTTCCAGGGCTGAAGGGGCTGGACCAATAGGAGTGTGTTCGGCCTTCTAGGAAGTCCACCGACTTCACTTTGTGGTGAGTTTCGGCATAGCCCTTCTGCATCTCGCGTCTTCCCTTCCTTATCGTGTTTTTCTTCTGCAGGCCTTTGATAGGCTCAGAACTGAGATGCTCCATCATGGGGCTAGGCTTCGAAAAGCTCTGGATGAGGGTAAGTCCCTTAGGCTCCTCAGCGAGGAGAAGGAGGTTGAGTTGATGCACTGGCGATATGAGGCATACCGGAGCTCGAATTACGAGAGCTATTTGAGGGAGCAGGTAACCTCTCGTAGTATGTGTTTCACTTTATTTAACCCTTAAGGTTAATATTTTTGCCTATCTTAGTTGCAGAGAAAGATAGAGGCTCTGGAGTACCTTAGGGGCAAAGCCGACCGAGTTAGGAATGCTTGTGGTGAACTAAGGGCTCAGGTGCAGGCTCATGCTTCAAAGGAGAAGGGTGCCTTGTCCAAAGCTCACGCCTTCGAGGCCCAACTCTGCCTGGGTCGTGACAACGCTTCAGTTCAAGCGGATATAATCGTGAAGCTCGAGTCCGATCTCTCGAAGGTTCGGGCTGAAATAGTCGATGCTCGGGCTGAAGCAACACTGAGTCGGACTAAGGCTGATCAGGAGATGGCGATTCATTTGAAGTACGCTACTGATGCCCAAGCCGAGTTGAAGCGGGCCCTCGATCGTGAAAAGAGAATCGAGGAATATGTTCGTTGCAGATCCCGAAGAGAGGTACTTGAAGAGATCGGTGCCAGGGGTTTCGTTCTCCTAGAAGAGTTGGCTCCAGCGAGGGCGGAGGAGTGTGATGCTCGGATACTTCTTGCCGACGCCATGGAGAGTGAAGCTGGGGCTGGTAGGCCGTAGCTTTCTGGAGCGGAGCATAGATTTTGCCATTTTGTATTTGATATTCGCAGAGCATGTTTGTAGATGGAGAACGCACCTTTTGCATATGTAAATAAAAGAAAACTTGAAGATTTATCTTTTTTGTATCTTTTTCTACATTGCTTTTGAGCAAGTGGGCTAGTTTCGGAGTTTGGCGGGAACCCTTAGATTCGTAATACGGCTCTGGAGCTCATCAGGCAGGCCTGGAGGCTCTTTCATGCTCGGTTAAGTGCGATTTTAACGCAAGTAGGCGTTAGAGCTCTTGTTCTTTGCCCAACTATTTTGGGTTTAGTCTCCAAGTTAGGTTTTGACTCGAGCTTACTTGACCTTCAATCTCCTGTGCCTGCATGGGCGGATGACAACGACTCTTATGCCTTGCCCTTGGGCATTTGTATTTCAACTACTTTGGGTTCAGTCTCCGAGTCGAGTTGCGACTCGAGCTTAACTGACCCTCAAAATATTTTGTGCCTGCATGGGCGGATGAAAATGGCTCTTATGCCTTGGGTTGAAGCGTCCTTTTAAGTATGTGGCCCTGAGGCTCGTGGAGCTGGCGATGATGGCTCTTATGTTGTGCCCTTAGGCACCTATAGTTAACTATTTTAGATCTGGTCTCCGAATAGGGTTATGACTCAAGCTCATTTTAATCCTCAAGTTTTTAATTTTTAAGCTGGCAAAAGTGGACCTTACGCTTTTGGTCGTTGAGACCTTTTAGCGTGTGGCCCTGAGGCTCGTTTGGCTGGCGGCAATGGCTCTTACGATGTACCCTTAGGCACATATAGGCTTTGTTTTCCTCTCGATAAGGGATTTTGAAATGATTTTGCCTGACCCGTCATTGATTCGGGAAGAACCTCGATTTCAAGTTGTTAGCGGCGATGTTCGAGCACCTCGGAAGGTTTAGCTCGTAGGCTGAGTAGCTCGAAGCCTTGTGATTTGGAGTTGACATGGTCGAAGCTCATTTCCTGTTGAGGGTAGCCTATTTTAACCGGTTCTTTTTGAAGTAGATTCGAAGTAATGGCCTGTGATTTTGTTAGCGACGGTCGGGCATCCCTGAGTCGCATTAATTTGGTTAGAGCAGCCATTTTGACCGTAGTCATATGTGTTTAGCTGGAGCCATTTTTGATCCCGAGTGATAGTTTAGGCATCTACATCGAGGATATGCCCTTTTGGGAGTCTTTCAAATGTGAGACATAGCCTAAACTTTGGAATTGGGTTTTATGCCTGTAGTAAGGTCTTACAAAATTTTCATGCCTGTTGGGGTCTTACAGTTGTTTTTCAAGCCTGTTGAGGTCTTACAGTTTGTTATGTAAAATAAATCTGGTTAGATCGAGTCTGCTCGCTTGGGATCTTACGGCCTCGGGTTTTTTAGTGAATGGCGATTGATGGTAGTCTCCAAGTCATCGAGTTTGTTTAGGCTCGAAGGCCGTTACTCATGAGCTCAGAATTGCCTCGTTGGGGCCTTATGGGCACGGAGTTCCGACCTTGAGGTCGTGCAGGTGCTAAATTGTTGACTCTGAGTCTTCGAGTATTTCGGGATGTACTTGATGGGGGGGATCCTTGCCATGATCATGCCAATATTTTCTTTTTTGGAGTACGAGATGCTCTCGACGAAAGATATTCTTTGATTGCTTGGTACAATAGTATACGTATTTGCTGACGGGAGCCTGGCTTATATGGACACGGTTCATTTGACCGTTTGGCCTGGTACATTATTCTCCTTTAGGAACCCCATTTGGCGTTTCATGACTTTTTTGAGCGAGTGGCTTTCCGGGGGAATGCCCCTCATTGTTCAGAGTTGACTACAAAAGGAGTTGAGCATTTTCTGAGCTTCCCTTAGGCAGCTCGTAGACGTTGCCTCGTTAAAAACTTTGCCAGTAAAAACCCTTCTTTTGGGACAAAAACTCGGTCAAAGCAAAAGAGTGCAATGAGTACGTTTTAGAACCTTAAGGTCTTTGGGCAGGGTTAGCATTCTAACCGCTCCGATCGAGTGCCTGTGCAAGGGTTAGCCCTAAATTCGAAAAAAGGGAGATGATCGTACCTTGAAGTGAGATATGTTGGCGACACCTCGAGATTGATTCGCTACAATTGTGAGGGTTGATTTGTTTCAATTGCCCAAGACGAAGATGCGATATGGTTCTTTTCTTCGTTTTGCCAAGTTCGATCGAGGGTGAGGCCCGATTCACCCTTTGGTTTATTCGGGGTGGAGGTACGAACGTTGGTACTATATTGCAAACATTTCCCTCGCCGCATGCTGTTCCCTGTAGACGGTTTTAATTCTGTCCTTTGTTAGAAATTTTATCATTTGATGAAGGGTGGATGACTCTCATATAGTGTATCCACGATCGCCCGAATAAGGCGTTATACCTCATGTCTCCTTCGATGACTTGAAATTTGGTGTCTTAGGTCGTGGCGGCCACGGTAACCAGAAGGATAATTTCTCCTTTCATTGTTTCGCTTGCCATATTAAATCCGTTGAGGACCCGAGTGGCGGGCACAATTTGGTTGAGCAATCCGAGCTGCTCTATCACCCTCAACCTGATAATATTAGCTGAGCTACCTGGATCCACGAGTACATGTTTTATTTGAAAAAAATTTACAAGGAAGGAGATTACCAGTGCGTCGTTGTAGGGTTGAGACAGGGTCTCGGTGTCCTCTTCGCTGAACGTGAGGGTGTCCTCGGGGATATATCCCCGAGTCTGCTTTTCTCTGGTAATGGATATTTTTATTCTTCTTATTACGGGTTCCTGCGGGGCATCGTCGCCCCCATGATCATGTGGATGACATGTTGCGGCTCATTTGCCTCGTTCTTCTTAGTTGCCTCCCTTTCTCGGAACTGGTCTTTGGCTCGATCGCTAAGGAATTCCTGGAGGTAACCTTTATTAAGCAGCCGAGCTGCCTCTTCTCGTAGCTGATGATAATCCTCGGTCCTGTGGCCGTGCATGTTGTGAAACTCGTATACTAAGTTGTAATTCCTTTGCGAAGGATCTGACTGTATAGGTTTGGGCCACTTGGCGTCTCTGATTTTACTGATGGCGAACACGATGTTTGACATATCGACGTTGAAGTTGTACTCTGATAGGTAAGGTGGCCTTATTGGCCCCGTGTCCCCGTCAAAACCACCGCTGTTGAGGGGTCCCCGAGGGTTCTGTCCTCGGTTCACCAATCGGTCGTTGCAAGGCGGATTGTGTTTCGGAGCTTTCCTCCTATCATCGGGGTACGACTGGTAACTCTATTTATTTGATCTTGACTTCTTTTCTAAGAGCCTGCTTGGGTATATTGAGCCCGAAGGGGCTCCCATCTGGTCATCCACGACCCTGATCTTTGACTGGTATCAATTGTGGACGTCCGACCAGGTTATGGCGGGATACTCGATCAGATTCTCTTTCAACTGCCTTGAGGCCACCGAGCTTCATTTATTTAAGCCTTGAGTGAAGGACTGCACTTCCCAGTCATCGGAGACCGTGGGTAGTTCCATTCATTTTGTCTGTAAATGAGACACGAATTCTCATAGCATTTCGTTCTCCCTGTGCTTAATCTTGAATATGTCGGACTTCCTTGTTGCTACCTTGATGGCACCGGCGTGCGCCCTTACGAAGGAGTCTGCTAGCATGGCGAATGAATCTATGGAGTTGGGAGCTAGGTTGTGGTACCACATCATGGCCCCCTTCGAGAGCATTTCTCCAAACTTCTTCAATAAGACGGACTCAATCTCATCGTCTTTTATGTCGTTTCCTTTCACTGCACACGTATAGGCAGTAACGTGTTCGTTGGGATCCGAGGTCCCATTGTATTTTGGGAGTTCTGGCATTCTGAACTTCTTTGTAATGGGCTTCGGAGACGCTTCCTCTGGGAACGGCCATTGCACGAACTTCCTCGAATCTACACTCTTCAGGACTGGGGGAGCGCCCGGGAGTTGGTCGACTCTGAAGTTATAAGTTTTGACCTTCTTATCGTTGGCTGCTATTCTTTTCTCGCCTGACTCTATCCTTTTGGTGAGGTCCTCCAGCATTTTCATGACGACAAGATCGGCTATTAATCCGTTGTTGCTTGACCTCTCCGGTACCTGTTCGGCTGGGGAAGTAGTTTTCGGCGCTACTATGCTGGGAGTCTTCGGGTGGCTTTGCAATTGAGCGATAGCCAACTGTTGTGCTTGCAATATTTCAAAAATATCGTGAAGACTAACTTCCTGTACTTCCCGATCCAGAGTCTTTAGGGATTCCTGTTGGTCACCATGTTGTATGCTTCCGTCGGTGTGTGAAGTTTCGTCGACCTGCTGCGCTTCTTGCGAACCCGCATCTGCTGGAATCAGTCTAGGTGCGTTATTGGGGTTCTGCGGTGGCACGCCAATGACTGGAATAGCCACACCGTTCTCGCTGTGATTTTTGAGGTAGTCATTCTCAACTCTATTTACGGAGCCAGACATTCCAACCTGAAATCAGAAGATCTTGGACAAGAAAAAGTGTGAAAGATAACTTGCATTTATGTAATGAAACCAGCAAGAAAATAATCACTATTACTTTTAGCCCTACGGGGGGCGCCAAACAGTTTACCGTAAAAATGGTAACAACAATTAAATTTGTAAATGAGACTCTAAAAATACGTGATCTATTTTTATGCTAGTTGTTAGAACAGTTGATGCTAAGCGTATGAAATTTAATGATGAAATAGAGTTAAAACGGGGCAGTGATCCAACCGAGGGGCTTGCTACCCGGGCTTCCGACTGGTCGATGAAAAGGCCTCGGGGTAAATATCTGGCTCGAGCTTGAGCTATCGGGGATAACCGAGAAGAGGATAACAATTAAGATATAGTTAAAGAAGGCTCTTTATAGCCAGTACCAAGAAATAAATGAAGAACAAATATGAAATAAATAAATGCAAAGAGTAGCCTCAAGCGAGTAAGTTAGAGAGAAGAAAGAGAGATATCATTGCTCTTGTGTAGAATAGTTAGAGTTCTGCCTTACAGAGTGTTAATGACTCACCTTTTATAAGAGGGGGGAGTCCAAACTTTAGTACAAGATATGTTGAGTGATAAAGGAAGCGGGATGGGAAAGCTAACTAGCTTCATGACAGATACGTAGGCCAATGTTAGGCTGCCCAGGTAGACTTATTCGATTCCGGATGCACTCTTCGGAGGCCTCCCATGCTCGTCGGGGTTTCGGCCAATGTTATCCTCGACTGGGTATCGACGGATCTTGAGGGAAGTAACTGGCTCGAGGTTTCGAGCCTCTGAGGCAACCTCCTGAAGCACTTTGTCAATGAGAAATTGGTCCTCCGATTTCACCGTGCACAACAAGGTTCTAAACCGTAGTTTTGATAACAAAGAATTTCCTAATCTGTCTCTAAACTTCCCTATAATTCCTCTTTTTCCAGAATTTTTAAATTTGAACTTTTGATTACATCAATTCTTTTCTCCTTTTTCGCGCCTGAAAATATTTGATAGTCGAAATATATAGTTTTCGTATTTTGAGTTAATCTTTCCTTAATTATCTGTTGTGTTTCAGTTTTTCTTTAATCTATTTGGTACTTTTCTTTATCTTTTTTTAAACAATTAATAAGTCAACCTGTTAATTGTATAAGGTAAAATTGGTTTATATGAAATGATCGAATGGGAGCGTGACACGTGAAACCAGAGGCAGGCAAAAGAAAAATCGTGTAAGAACCAATACCGGGAGCAACAATTGCAGTTGGCATCGTATAGACCCCGAAGGGAGCACAATCAACGTGAACGGATCCAATGTTTGCCACCGGATGACATTCAATGAAGAATATTCCCTGGCATTAAATGGGCAGCCGCAGAAAATATTTGCATTCATGGCCTGCCGTTACATATTCATTAATGGCCACCTTTATTATCATTTAAGAGGGGCTTGATTCTAGGATCTTGTTTCTCTAGGGAGATCTATAAATAGTAGTTTCAACAGCCATTGTAAAGACACAAAATTCTTGGCAAAACTTATGCTACGTTCCATTCTCAAGCTCAATAAGATAATTTTACTTGTTCTTTCAAATTGTTCGTATTTCTGTCCTAGGAAGCATTGCTCCCGGATCCAAGCTTTTAATTTCCCTTGATTTTAGCTCTAAGTATTATTTTTAATCTTATTTATTTATTATTTTTGGATTAAATATTATTTTTCTATAAACCACGTAACAAATTCAACCGTACCATTTTACGGATAAACAGTTTGGCCCCCACCGTGGGGCTTAGACAGTTGCGTAATTTGGTTGATCCTTAAGTTTATTACTAACTTGTTTGATTATTTTTTCATTAGAAAAAAATAATAATGGCAGCTAACGATGCTAACATCCCACATAACATTGAGGCACATGAAAATCTGCCTCAACATAAGGATTCAATCAGTGACACCCGCAACAAGGGGGCATGGAGACTCCGATCCATGGCAGACACTACCCCCTACATATGTGGGAGACGACGCTCGATGATGCGGAAGATGAATTGTTGCATAGATAGTAAGGATCTTGAGAGAGCAACAGAAAGCCATTACGGGGCTCCTCTCAATACATGACCAGGTCATGATGGAATTGAAGCAAACGTTGTCAGGCGCTTCCAACAACACAAACGGAAGAGGCCCGGTTCCTCGCGGCGTTACTACAAATCAAACGGCTCAAAAAGTCGATAACAACACCCAAGGGGTAAGGTCAACTTTGACGGTATCGGTGGGGACCGATAGTGAATCCGGTAACATCAAGGATACTAATCCCTTGAAAATCGAACTCATAAGATTCACGAGTAAGATGAACAAGTGGATGGATCAGAACGCGATAGAGTTTCATGCCCGTGTGGATCAGATTCCGGGCACACCACTAGTTTTGAAGGGACCAGATATGAAGAAGTATGCCCAATTACCGTTTAAGACAAGTTCATCCCCGGAGTTAATTCCAAAACGATTCAAGATGCCGTACATACAAAAATACGATGGGACTTTTGACACTTAGGAGCACATCACAACATATATATCATCGGTTAAAGGGAACGATTTGGCTTAATATGAGATCGAGTCGGTCCTGCTAAAAACTTTTGGAGAAACCCTCATGAAGGGGGCCTTGACGTGGTATTCACTCTTACCCAAACATTCAATAGATTGTTTTGAAATGCTCGTAGATTCGTTCATTAAGGCCGATGTTGGGGCCAGAAAGGTCCAGGCTAGGAAGGTGGATATGTTCAGGATCACATAGGGTAAGTTCAAATTGTTGCGGGAGTTAGTGATCAGACTCCACAAAGAGAGAATTTTGCAATCGGTCGTGCCAGACGAGTGGGCAGTGGAGGCATTCATAAAGGGTTTGAACCCAATGAGCACTGATGCCTCCCGAAAGTTGAAGGAGATCTTGTTCGTATTCCAAGCGGACATGGACAGATGTACATTACCACTATGAGTCGAAGATAAGGGTAGAAGATGATCAGTTCGGGTTCCCGACATCAACCAAGGGGAGGGACTGAGACAAGAACCAATATAAATTCAAAGGCGATTTGATGCAGATCGGCAATCTACAAAAGGTTGTTTCTTGCTTTACGAAAGAGCCGAGGGACGCGGCAACAAAGGGTTCTGGTCCTCGGATAGCTTCCCTCCCGATAGAAGAACTGACCGTGGCGGGAACAACAGAGCATTACAAGAAAAAGAGGTACAGGGGACCCAGGATTCTACATATCCTAGGTTGTCAGATTACAATTTCAACATCAGCATAGTGGAGTTGGTATCGACGATGAAAAATATTAAAGAAGCATGATTCCCGTAGCCAATCAGATATGATCCCATCCAGAGGGAACCTAATTATGGTGCAAATATCATAGGACTCACGGCCATAGAACTGAGGACTGCCGGCATTTGCACGATGAGGTGGCAACGCTGTTGAAAAATGACCATCTCAAGGAGTTCTTGAGAGACCGAGGCAAGAACAATTTTGGCTGCAACCGAGATAACATGGAACTCTCGAAGATAGGAGAAGTCTCCTCGGTTGACTATCAACATGATTTTCGGAGGGAATGAAATCAATGGTTTAAACTTTTTGGTGGGCAAGAAGACAAAGGTATCAGTGACCCAACGTAAGAGACTTAGGGAAGTCGCCGAAGACGACATCACGTTCACGGAGGAAGACGTCGACATACTTCTTCTACTGTACAACGACGCTCTGTTAATCTCTCTTAATATTCTAGATTTCAAAATTAAGCATATTTTGGTTGACCTAGGAAGCTCAGCCAACATTATTCAGTGGAGAGTGCTTGAACAAGCCAAATTAATCGGAAGTATCATTCCGGCAATAAAGCTTCTCGCTGGGTTCAACCTGGCAAGTGTGACAACTCGAGGAGAGATCCTGCTTCCCACAAATGCCGAAGGAGTAACAAAGAACATCTTATTTGAAGTGGTTGAAAATGACATGGGAGACAACATAATTCTTGGTAGGCCATGGTTACATGAGATGAAGGCCGTATCTTCAATGTATCACCAACTGCTTAAAATCTCGACCCTAAAGGGAACCAAGCAAATAAGAGGAGATCAACCAACGTCAAGAGAAATGGACGCAGTGTCATTTCCAGCAGTAAAGGGAAGGAGAATAGCAAAGAGCAATTATAGGAACCGACACTTGCTCCATGCCTAGTGAAGACGATAAATGCGAAGAGTCATCAGAATCCCACCAGGTCTCGAAATACTTTCAGGTACCAAAAGAGACGGACGCGACCAAATCCACGATAGAAGAACACGAGCAAGTGGCTTTATTTAAAGAATTCTTAGAGAGGAAGTTTCACTTGGGAACAAAACTCAATCCCGAACTCAGGTCAAGATTAATTAATTTCCTTAAAGCTAACATTGATTGTTTTGCATGGTCGCACTCGGATATGATAGGTATCCCACTAGAAGTGGCCGTGCACAAGCTAACCTTGGACCCAAGCTTCCCTCCGGTAAGGCAAAATAAATGCCCAATAGGTGATGTCAGAAGTATAGAGATTAACTAGAAGATTGGTCGCTTTATGCAGGTTCATCTCTCGATCCTCAGAAAAATGTCATCACTTCTTCTCACTTCCAAAGAAGAGAAACAATTTCGAATAGACTCTGGAATATCAACAGGCCACGAAAGACCTGAAACGTTATCTATCAAGCCCCCCGCTACTATCAAAATCGAGGGAAGGTGAACAATTGCTAATATACCCAACTGTCATAGAAGTAGCGGTAAGTGGCATTCTGGTCAGGGAGGATGAAGGTAAGCAATTTCCTATCTATTATGTTAGTAAAATTTTGTCAGGAGGGGAGACTCGTTATCTGCACCTCGAAAAGCTGGCCCTAGCTCTCGTAGTCGCCTCTAGAAAGCTCAGGCCTTATTTTCAGTGCCACTCGATAGCCGTTGTGACCTTGGTTGGCCAAATGGGCAGTTGAAATTAGGGAGTTCGATATTGAATATAAGCCTAGGAATGCAATCAAATCACATGTTTTAGCCAACTTCGTGGCCGATTTCAATCCTGGGTTATTACCCCTAGCTACTAAAAAAGCAGTGCTGGTGTCGGAAATGACATCAGAAGTTTGGACCTTGTTCACCGACAGAGCATCCAATGTGAAGGGGTCCAGGCTGGGGGTTGTCCTAATCATGCCCTCGGGGGAAACCCTGAGGCAGGCCATTAAAACTGTTTCGTTAACTAACATTGAAGCCGAGTATAAGGCTTTGGTTGCAAGACTTGAACTGGCCCGGGGACTTGGATCTAAGGTCATAGAAATTAAATGTGATTTTCAACTAGTAGTGAACCAAGTGTATGGAATTTTCAACGCAAAGGAGGAATGCATGCAACAGTATGTGATTAAAGTTCAATCTTTGCTTGCACGATTCAGGGAGTGGTCGATCACACACATCCCCAGAGAAGAGAACGCATAAGCACATGCAATGGCCAATTTGGGGTCGTCCACATAAATTAAAGGATCTAACTCCGATACTGTCGTTCAACTTTTGCATTTGGTGTTGGATGTGGACGGCTATTGTGAAGTAAATAAAACCAACCTAGCTGTTGATACCCAATTTTTCCCTATATGTTTTCATATGTAAAATACCTTTTAAAACAACATATATATGCATATATAAGCATATCCCAAGATCCTATTATTTTTTCTCAATTTTTTTAAAGATTTTTTAAATCAATTTTATTGCCCTATTTTATCAAGAAAAACCAATAAGTGTTCCAAAATTGGTATTTTGGTAAGTCATTTATTGGATTCTCTTATTTATACCAAAATATAGCTAAGGTAATTTTCGCACATTTGTTACAAATTTATTTAGTATTTTAAAGCTAAATTGCATATAATTGCAATATTAGCCTATTTTAGATTTAATTGCGTTTATAATTACAAAATTGATTCCAGTATTTTTAATTTAATATTACATATTATTAATTGATTTAGTAATTTTAATTTATTTCCAGAAATTATTTTACTATTTTTAAAATAAATAAGGAAAAAAGTGGCTATTTAAATTCTAGCCCCAAATATTTCGATTATAGCCTTAAATCAGCCCCCAATTAAACCCAATTCCCAATCTCAATTCCCCAACCCAATTTTAATTTAAACCCGCCCCTGACTCAATTAAATCCTACCCGACCCAGACCCCTCTCATTCTGGCCGTTGATCTCTGAGATCAACGACCCCTATTCACTCTTACATTTTTTAACCCAAACAACACCCTAACCTCCTCATTTCTCACCTACCAGCCGCCTCTGAATCCTTCACTCTCTCAAACACTCTCAAACCTTCTAAAACCCTAGCCGCCTCATACCATCTCCGCCCTGAAAGCCACCAGAATCTATGGATTCCAAGGCTATGGGAGTCCTACACCGGCCTCCTATGACTCCCACGTGCCTGATTTCTGAAGATTCAAGGCCTGACCTTGAAGGATTGTACCCAGACCTCTGTCGATTCGAGGTTCCATGGTTATCTCCGGCCTTGCTCCGGCGTACCATGGTTGTTTGAGCCTGATTTTGACCTCTCCGAATCAGATCAGTGACTTTTCAAAGCCTTTCTTACTTCTAGGGTCCTTCTGAAACCCTAACCCTTCGAGGTTTTCTCCGATTCTTTTAGATATGTTGTGTATCTATGCTTTCTCTAAGTTTTCAAACGATTTCTCTGGCTTTTCTTTCAAAATTACTTTCAGAACCATTTCTTTTCCGATCTAGGGTTTTCTGGAAAAATGTTTAAGTGTTTCTCTGACTTTCTTTATTTTTTCTTTTGTGTGCATCTGCCTCTACTATGTTCTTATATTTTTTCTTCTACCGCGTTCTTGTATGCTTCTTCTACTGTATTTTCTATACCCTATTCTTGTATGCTTCTTCTACTGTGTTTTCTATATCCTGTTCTTGTATGCATCTCCTACTATGTTTTCCTATACTATGTTCTCGTATGCTTTTCTGTTGTGTTCTTGTACTTTTTTCTATCATGTTCTGATATGTTTCTCCTACTATATTTTTCTACCGTGTTCTTAAGTGTTTTATTATTTTCCTTCTACTAAGTTCTTTTTAAGTTTCTTCTAAAAACTTCTCAACATGTTTCTGCTACTGATCTTATCAGTCTTTTCCATTACGTTTCGTGTTAGCTTCTTCTACTGTATTTTCTTTGAATTCTTCCGCTATGCTCTGCATGTTACTTTTCTATCATGTTTCTCACGAGTTTCAGTTGCTGAGAGGAACATGGTAGAGGTTTCAGTTCTTTCTGAGACCTCTGAACCTATTTTGAATCTCTGAAATGAGTTTCAAAATATTTGTTCTTCATATGATTCCAGCTCTTGATAAACTCTTCTGCATGGGATCTTCTACTGATTTACAATGACACCACAGTCTTTTTCATGCTTAACATGTTCGTATGCTCCTTATATATGATGAATTTCCCTCTAAAATGGTTTTCAAATTTGCAATTAGTTCAAACTTCCTTCTTAATATGGCTTGATTGATTTCTTTCCCTTGTTTGCTGATTTTCTCCGTGACTCAGCCTAAGTTAAAATCCTTCTTCATCTTTTCTGACTCGGTTCATTCATGCAAAATCTCAGACCCTTTTGATTTACTGTTTGTTAATTGATTTTCTTACCTTATTTGCACAAACCGACTATTTCAAAACCTTGTCCTTAAATAACCTTTTATGTACTTGCCCCTAATTGCATGCTTTGCACAAAGTGTTTATTTAATTTCTTTCCTTAAATGGTTTTTACCTGTTTTTAATCTGAATTCCTTAATTAAAGGGAGTCTTGTATAATTTATTGACAATCAGTTCCTCAACTATTTTCTTACCTTATTTCTACCTGATTTTACACTATAAAAGGCATGACCCTTTTTCTCAAAGAACACTTCACAATCCTCCTGAACTCTTACTTACACCTAATAACATTCTCTCTTCTTGTCTGCACTATGGCTTTTACAAGACTACTGCATTTTCTCTATTTGTTTCTTTGAAACTGATATGTCCTAATTTAAGCTTCATCATTACAACAGTGTGTTTTCCATGTTTATTTACTGTTTCTGTAGAGTTTAATGTTTAAACTAGCATACTGATTTCTTTCTATCTATTTCTGCTATGAATCCCTGCTCCCTACCCCCTTATGTGTTTTGAGTTATGGTTTAAAACATGGCAATATGTAAGTTATTGTCCATGGATTGAACTTGGTCCCTTAAGGGATCCTGACCTCTAAACAATGTGTTCTAACGGGCTTATGGGTGTGCCAGTACTTCCTATTGCTGGGTATGCCCATCAGTCTGTCTTTGCCTATTTACCACCTCTCCATTCCCTATACCCTTATGTGTATTAATGTGAGCTGTTTTCCCTTCCCCTTTCCCCTTTTCAGAAATCTGCACTTGCACCCTCTCTTAGTCCTTATGTTCTGGCCCCCTCTTGCGAGCCTTTCCTTAGGACCTTGAGTTCCCTCTAAACTTAGACACCTGAGGGCTGGCCCTTCCACACTACACTATGGCTTAATCTGCTGATACATTTGGGTGTAAGCACTGCTCGAAGTTCTTATGAAACTCTTAGGGAACTCTGACACACCCAGATGGGAGAAAGGCTTTGAAATAAGATCTTTTGAAGTTGGTTTACTTCATACTTCAGACAGGAAGTCTGAATTAGGCTCTCCTTGGTTGTACTTTTCTGATTGTATTTTTTCTTTACTTTACTCTTTCTGGGCTATAATAACTTTGTAATAAGACTCTCGGGGATGGCTAGTGAAAAGGGAGGAGTAATTATGTATGCAAAAGGGGTAGATAACCTGCCTATAGGAGTTTATGAATTCCTGCTTTCTCATATAAACACCATGTCTATAGGAATCTTGCATTCTCATATAGATACCATGTCTCTAAGAATTTATGCATTCTCATGTATAGATACCATGTCTATAGGAATCTTGCATTCCCATATAGATACCATGCCTATAAGTTATTTCTAAATTTTTGCATATCATATAGATATCCGCCTATAGGAATTTCTGAATTTTCTGCGTATCATATAGATATCCTGCCTATAGGTTCTTTTTAAATCTTGCATATACATTCCTCATTAGGCAAACATGTTTATAGGTCTTAAATAATCAACCACAATTAGATATCATGTTCGTAGGCTTTAAACGAAATTCAACATCTAGATGCCATGCCTATAGGATTTCCGTATTTTTACCATGTTTACAAAAGTGTCCAAAATCGATAACACATAGAAAGCATGCCTATAGGAGCTTTAATCGAATCTAAACCGCTTCACTCGCTTATAAGTCTAAAACCAGTAATAGTGACGCATGCTCTTTTGCTAAAACTCGTCTTTCTTTAATAACAGACGATTTTTTCTTAAATCAGTATGTATTCATGTTTACTTCATTGTTTCTGGAATCGGTAGATATCGTGCCTATATGGTCTTTGTCTAACACTTCGGCAAGCCATAAGGTGAAAGTTTATAAACTAAATCAGACTTTTTATCAGCTACAACCAGCAAGCAAGCCTGATTCAGGCTTCTTATCTGAGCCATGTAATAAATCAATCTGCCTCAATCCTTTTAAGTTTTAATTAGACCTTAAATAGTACATTCAAGTCATTCTATATTATGTGCTTTATTTGGTTTAAATGAGGTCTGTTTGAGCCCTTTTATTTGTTTATATGCTTCCCCAAACCCCGCTATATGTGTTTTGTTTATCGCCTTAGTATTTTACCTTTTGAAACCACAAATAAGCCCAATACCTCCTCCCTCTAAGATTAGTAGTCCCAAGTGCCTCCAGGGCTGGTAGGATTGGGGTGGGTAATAGCATGCAATAAGTAAACGAAACCATTTCGCGCTCTAATACCTTAACGGGGTGGGAAAGGGTAGATATGGATATGATGACCATGCGATAACATCACGTGTAGCCCCTCACTGAGGAGTGATCACCAGATGTTGTGTGGGGTGATCCATATTATTAATAAACTTAGGACCCCCCTTCCCTTTGTTTTCTTTGTTTCTCTTAAATCTTTTTAATCCATTTATTTTAAGAAAATCAACTCTTTTTAGTTCATTTTTCTTACTTGTAATCATTACGTGAAAATCCCCTCTTATTTGAAGCCTTTATTTGCCTATGTGTTATTTGCACCTAAGTCACAACAATAGTTTGGTCGAGAACCACACTAGTGGATCCTGATGGGTGCCTAACACCTTCTGCTTGGGATAATTTCAAGCCCTTACCCAATCTCTGGTTACTCAAGACAAAACCTTTTTAGTGTCCTAATGCACTTTAATCATTAGGTGGCGGCTCTTCAATTCAAAACCCAATTCCTGAAATGGAACGAGTTGTCACCCAAATGTCATATAACCCGATTTTGTGAGAAAAATGGGGCCCGACAGCATGGCGACTCTGCTGGGGACTTTTAGGCTTTTACCATTTCAGAATATTATTTAGAATTTATGCTTCTTTATGCGCAATTATTTGTTTATTTCTTTTAAGCCTTCAATTTCCTTTTCGATTGCAAAACTGACTTGTCTTTTTGTTTCTTTCCTTTATTACTTTCCTTTACTGCTTTCCTTTACTACCATTTAAGTTATGAAAACTGTTGTATTTACTACTTTCCTAACGTGCAAATACGTGACAAAATGTTTAATTATTGCATAATCATACTCAACATCATATTCCACTCGTGCCAAACTAATACCATAGCAACACTTATAATGAGTGGTTGCGCTCTTCCGATATTATCACCCCCTAAATCTGGAAAAGGCGTATTTGCGTAAAACCAGTCGATCAATGGTATAGTCGACGGTTCCGTGCCTTTCCCCCTTGAGTTGTCCGCTCAAGGGCACCAGTATAAAACCCCATAGAAACCTTATTCTGTTTAATTGTGCATGCATCATGGTCAAACCTAGCCGATTCAGTTATGTTGTCCGCATAATGACTCTTTAAGATAGCCTTGTCCAAAGTCAACTGGGTTTCCCTAAAACCCGAATGGACATCACTGCGTTCTTTGCATTTATTTGGAGAACTAAATGCTTCATGCTGATTGTTGATGTTAAATAGTCGAGTCTGGTGGGGGTAAGGGCCTAACACTTTTGTCTTGCAGAAATATGAGGCACGAAGTCCCTAGATTCGGCATGGTCACCAACATCCACCCGAAATTGTTAAGCTGATGGGAGGATCTTCATTCCAGTGATCAGACTCTTGTCCGGAAATACTTAGGAAATCTACCTTCTCTCCTGGAAATCCAACCTAACAACAAGATCATATAAGCTGCTACTCTATTTTGGGATTGCGATAGGTCTGTATTCCATTTCAGGGACATTGAGATGACACCCCTTCTGGAGGAAATAGGAGGATTAGCTGGTATACCATGGGAAACTTCGGGTTTGTTAATGCCGGAAAACTACAAGGGTAGAGGTTTCCTCAAAATGATGGGTCTAAAGAAGACTCCAGATTTGACATGCTTGAAAGAGTCGTATATTCCCTTTGATTATTTGTACGAGAGGTACGGTCACAACAAATCTTACCGTACTTATCCGGGTGAGTTCTCCCTCACATCATTGGGGCATATTCACCGAAGGGTCTTTGTCTTCATGTTTTGCTTCCTAGGGATGATAGTGTTTCCAATGAAGAAAGCCAGGATCCACACCAGGCTAGCTATGGTAGCTAAAACTCTAATGGAGGGAATTGGTGGGCAACCATTCAGCATTGTGCCCATGATTATTGCAGAGATATCCCGAGCCTTGGAGAAGTGTCAACGAAGAGCCAAACGCTTCGAAGGCTGCAATTTGCTACTTCAGCTTTGGATCATGGAGCATCTACAAAGGGGTGAATACCGACAGGAAATTCAGTGAAGAGACTGGGACGATCATATCGCCTTCCATCATCCGAAACGAATGAACTACATGCCCAACATGTTCGTCCAGCCAGAAGACGCCAAGGGATGGTTAAAGCTATTTGAAAATCTAACTGAGGATCAAGTACAATGGATGTTCGAGTGGTTCCCTACTGAGGAGTTCATCGTCCGATCCAGGGATGCGCCGTTTCTGATACTAATCGGTCTGAGAGGAACCTACCCTTATGTCCCTCTCCGAGTTGTGAGACAGGTTGGTAGGAAGCAGGTTATACCAACGGTAGACAAGATGGGTCATTTCTGGGTTGAGTTCCAAGCTAATTACAGTCCTTATAAGTGCCAAGCTAAGCATATGTGGCATTGCAAGATCATCATGGGAAGAGACACTATCGAACCAGATAGATACTATGTTGGTTGTACTCCATACTATTCAGGCTAGTTGGAATCTAATCACGATGGTCTGGGTCAGCCAGGACTTACTAGGGGCCACATGATCATAGATAAAAGGGCCCAGGCATAGGTCAAATACAATCAACTAAGCAAGAGGATCCTGGAATGTGAAAGCGAGCACCGTGAGATACAAGAAGCCAACAAAAAACTGATCGAGGAGTGGAAAGACATGGCTGTCAGTACCATTTGGAGTGAGGCATAGTGGATCTAGAAAGGAAGTTCCTCAAAAGGATCGAGGATTGCCAAAATGCTGAGGGAAATGAGGGCGGACATATAGCCAGAGCCTACCTATTGCTAGGACTTCGCGAGCTGGGAAAGCTGTTCGACGATGCCGAGTCTGGGGAAGGTCCTTCTGGGACCAAGATGATACGAGCTTGTTTTTTTGCTTTAAGAAATGTAATAATGCCCATGGCCACTAGTGACGTTTTATTTCTTGTTATTTGGTGTCATTTTGGGATTCGTCTAATTTTATCAATAAAATGAGGCATTTAGCATTCTAAGTTCTCCAAATCAATTTGTCGCAAGGCCTACCTCGAGCACAACGAGGCTCCCAAATTAGGACACGATTTACATGCTTGCACTACGTGTTTAAATATTGCAACATTTTTTCTTATAATTCGCACGGACTTGTAACCTTTTGTTTTTACTTTTGTTTTATTTATTTCCCTCCCCAAAGGTTAGTTCGTGCACTCTGGCATCGTCATCATATTCCACAAGATCAAAGGGCCCTCCACCCACTCCTCCTCCTAGTCCTATCAGAAGCAGGAACAAAGGAAAGATGGAAGATTTGAACAACACCAGAAAGGAAAACTCAACTGAACAGGTAGAGGTCACTTATGGCGCTCAGGTCTCCAAAGAAAGTGCATCCCAACTCGAGCAGAAATTGTTGAAATATCAGGAGGAACTTGATCAGGTCCGGAATCTGGCAAACTTATCATTTTCCCTCACCACTCCGGATATCAATTTTCCAAACTCTCAGAACCCCACGCCTCCACAAAACATCCCAAAGCCATGAAACCATCCCGCTACTCACCACCACTGCAATACTTGCCACACATCCAACAATACTCCACTGCTCATCCCTGAACCTTTGAATCTCACAAATGACCATTTCCATGTCCACCATAACACCCCCATCTATGTGGAGACCATTCCACACTCCACCCAACCCATCTCAAGCACACCCAAGTCTGATGATAAAGACTCACTCATCAGGAACCTGGCTGTGGAACTCAAGAAATTGACTAGTCGAATTCAGGGTGTCGAAGGAAGTAAGGGGATTGAAGGGTTGAACTACGAAGATCTTTGCATACAACCGGATGTCGAACTGCCCGAGGGGTACAAACCTCCTAAGTTTGAGATGTTTGATAGTACAAGGGATCCGAGAGTCCACTTGAGAAAATACTACGACAAGCTAGTCGGAGTAGGGAAGGACGAAAGGATTCACATGAAGCTTTTTATGAGGAGTCTGAGAGGAGATGCTCTGTCTTGGTACATTAGCCAAGACCCGAAGAAATGATCTATCTTGGTGAGTATGGCGTCTGACTTTATGGACAAGTTCAGGTTCAACATAGAAAATGCGCCAGATGTGTTCTACATCCAAAATTTAAAGAAGAAGCCCACAGAAACATTCTGCGAGTATGCTACTCGTTGGAGATCAGAAACTGCTAAGGTTATACCAGCTTTAGAAGAAGAACAAATGAACAAGTTTTTCATCCGGGCTCAACACATGCAGTACTATGAAAGGCTGATGTTGATTGAGAGCCAGAAATTTTCCGACATCATCAAGCTAGGGGAAAGGATCGAGGAAGGCATCAAAAGTGGTATGGTTACAAACTTTGAAGCTTTGCAAGCTACCAATAAGGCTTTACAGTCTGGTGGTACGTCCAAGAAAAGGGACGCAGATGCCATAATGGTTGCACAAAGAGTCAAATCTCCTATCAAATACCAAGCCTATCCGATACCTCCACTCACATATCCGCCTACCCCGAATTACCAAGCACCCTCATCCTCTTACCAAACTCCACCACCTACTTACCAATCACCCCCACCTCCTACATATCAACCTACTTCACCCAGATATTCCCAACCCGCACATGTCTACCAAGCCTACAATGCTTAGCCATCCCACTATCAATCACCTCCCACATGTCAAAACTTTTCTAGACCTCGACCAAATTTCGACCGCAGACCCCCCAAATAGTGTACCGCCATTGCTGAGCCAATTGACTAGCTGTATGAAAGGCTCAAAGATGCTAGTTATGTTACCCCTATCCCTGCTATAACCCCTGAAAACCCTTCTCAATGGGTCGATCCAAATAAATCCTGTGCATACCATTCCGGCATGAAAGGGCATACCATTGATGAATTCCGCTCTCTGAAAGACAGATCCAGACTTTGATTGATAACAAGATCATTGTGGCAAAGGAGCCTACTCCGAATGTCCGCAACAACCCTCTACCAGACCATAAGGGTGGAGGTGTTGACATGATTGAAATAGAGGATGATTGGGATCCCAAAGGATCGATCGGTTTAATCACAGAAGGTGACGAACCAAAAAAGCCAATAGTCACCCTTAATCCGATTGTAGTCCAGGATTAGCCTTTTGGGGACACTGAGGCAAACATGTATGTGACACTTGAGTTCGAAGCAACTGCAAAGACACCAACACCAATCGAGGTCGAATTCGTGACTCTACCAAATGCACCTCCACCATTTTAAGTTGCAATTTTACCTCCCAAAGCACATGCTCCGTTCGGAGTGGAGATATCCACAGCGATCCCAGTGGCGATGTCGATCATAACACCATTCCATACAAATGCCATATTTTGGGATTACACAGTCTAGGCGAGAAGGAAAGGGAAAGCCAAGTTTGGGGAAATAGTTGCGGCACAAGGTGTGACAAAAACCGACAGGGTTTATACTCCCGAGCATTTAGCTGACTCAAGTAAGCAGGCCTCTGGTCGTCCGACCATCGTTGAAACCGTGCGCGATGATCTCTGGAGAAAGATACAAGCTAAGGAATACTCAGTCATTGATCAACTGAACAAAACACCGGCACAGATTTCTATCCTAGCTTTGCTGCAAAGTTCCGATGCACATAAGAATGCCTTGTTGAAGGTGCTGAGTGAGGCATATGTATCAAGCAACATCATCGGAGGAGAAATGGTAAACATGGTAGGGCAGGTATTGGAAAGTCACAAGATCACTTTTCATGAAGATGAGCTGCCACTAGAAGGGTTGAGTCACAACAAAGCATTGCACATCACCGTGCAATGCGAAGATTATTTTATCACTAGGATCCTGATTGATGGAGGGTCCAGCCTTAATATTTGTTCGTTAGTAACACTCAGAACATTGGGAAAGGGGCTGCATGAGATCAAGGATGGGGCCATCAACGTCAAAGTTTTCGATGGTTCCCAAAGGTCCACTATTGGGGAAATTAGTTTGTGCTTGCAAATGGGGCCTACTTGGTTCGATGTCGATTTCCAAGTAATAGATGTGCCGGCATCTTACAACTTGCTGTTGGGACGGCCGTGGATTCATGCCGCTGAGGATGTAGCATCAACACTACATCAGGCAGTAAAGTTTGAGTGGAATCACGAAGAGGTGATCATTCACGGCGATAGTAGCAATCCCATATACAATCGCCAAACCATCTCGACAATCGGAGGAAGAAGAAAGATAGGTGGGGAAACCTACACCACATCGAGCGAGTCAACGCCGTTGACAAAGACAAATAGTGGGACAACAAATTTGAAAGCATATTGAACTGGAGCAGATATGAACCTGGCAAGGGACTTGGCAAGTACCTCCAAGGAATCGCCAAGCCTATCAAACTAAAGAAACATGGCACCACTTTCGGTCTGGGATACGAGTATACTTGGGAGGAATTCAACAACTGGTTGCCACCATGGCGCGGTCCATACTACCCGCTAGAGCATCCAATACCACATTTGGAGCAGACTTTCCAGCCAACCGATGTTATCTATGGGTCGGAAGAAGAGGAAGCATTGGCAGCAATAAGAACTTATTCCTAGAAGACGATGACATGGATTGTTGTGTCATTTTCGAGGAGGAGGGGGAGGAAGGCCCTTCCATACAGGCCGTAAGCCGAGGAGCATGCCTCAACAATTGGACCATCAGAACCACCAGAGCCCAGAAAGCCTCGGGGTAGCAAGGCCGAACAAAGCATCATGCACTATCTTTTATTTTTACTAGTTGAATTTTCCTTTCGCATTTTGAATTTTCGCAATAAAATCTTCCAATGTTCAAAACAGTTATGAAATTTATCAAAGCATTTCGGTTTCCTTACAAATCTTACTCTTATTATTTTCTCTCATTACTTTATTTATACAACATTACTATTACCTATCTTGATGAACCAATGGCTGTGACATGCAACGAGACAACATAGCAAACAGACATAGATTCAGAGGAAGATGATATACCAAAAGAGATTGTTAAAGAAGTCGAGAACTTTAAGAATATGCCGAAGTCCAACCTGGACGAGATTGAGATTGTTAACCTGGGAGATGCAGAAAATGTCAAAGAAACACGAATCAACGTTCACTTATCACTGTTAGAAAAGGAAGAGTACACAAAATTTCTAAGAGAATAAGAGGACATATTTGCCAGGTCATATGATGACATGACTGGTCTGAGCACATCTATTGTGGCCCACAAACTGCCAACTGATCCGACATGTCCACCAGTAAGTAGAAGCTCAGAAAGTTCAAGCCTGATAAGAGTCTGAAGATCAAAGAAGAAGTCACTAAGCAGGTCAAAGCTAAGGTTCTCAGGGTAGTAGAATATCCGACATGGTTAGCCAATATTTTGCAGGTGCTGAAGAAGGATGGGAAGGTCAGAGTCTGTGTCAACTATCGGGATCTCAATCGGGCCAGTCTAAATGACGACTTCCCCTTGCCAAACATACACATCCTGATCGACAATTGTGCCAAGCATGAGTTGCAATCATTTGTAAATTGTTTCGTTGGATATCATCAGATCTGGATGGATGAAGAAGATGCTGAGAAAACGGCTTCCATTACGCCGTGGGGGATGTACTACTACAAGATGATGCCATTCGTGTTGAAGAATGCAGGGGCCACCTACATGCGGGCCATGACTACTATTTTCCATGATATGATACACAAGGAGATTGAGGTGTATGTAGATGATGTCATCATAAAGTTCAAGAAAGCCACTGATCATATGGAAGATTTGAGGAAGTTCTTTAACAAACTGAGAAGGTACAACCTGAAACTGAATCCTGCAAAATGTGCATTTGGGGTTCCTGCCGGAAAACTACTTGGGTTCATTGTGAGTCGTTAAGGGATAGAACTGGATCCATCAAAGGTCAAAGCTATTCAAGAACTGCCAAAGAACAAGAAGGATGTAATGAGCTTCTTGGGGAGAATCAACTACATAAGCTGGTTCATGGCACAATCTACTGTCATCTGTGAGCCAATCTTTAAGATGTTGAAAAAGGACGCCACTACCGAATGGACTGATGACTGCCAAAAGGCCTTCGACAGAATCAAGGAGTACCTATCAACACCACCAGTTTTGGTCCTGCTCGAGCCAGGTAGACCTCTATTTCTCTACCTCGCAGTATTGGATGGAGCGTTTGGTTGTGTTCTGGGGCAACATGATGAAATGGGAAGGAAGGAGCATGCCATCTATTACCTCAGTAAGAAGTTCACCCCGTATGAAGCCCGGTATTCTCTGTTAGAGCGCACCTGTTGTGCTTTGACTTGGGTAGCTCAGAAGCTGAGGCACTATTTCTGTGCCTACTCTACATATCTCATATCAAGGATGGATCCTTTAAAGTACATCTTTCAGAAGCCCATGTCCACTGGCGAGCTAGCCAAGTGGCAAATCCTGTTGAGCGAATTTGACATTGTCTATGTGACTCAGAAAGCAATCAAAGGACAGGCACTAGCAGATCACCTTGCTGAAAATACCGTGGACGGAGAATACGAACCCCTGAAAACATATTTTCCTGTTGAAGAGGTATCATTCATAGGAGAAGATATTGCAGAGTCCTATGACGGTTGGAGAATGTTTTTCGATGGAGCAACAAATTTCAAAGGAGTTGGCATAAGAGCGGTCCTAGTATCAAAAACCGGTCAGCATTATCCAGTGTCTACCAAACTCAGGTTCCCCTGTACCAACAATATGGCCGAGTTTGAAGCCTGCATCTTAGGGCTCAAGATGGCCATTGACATGAACATTAAAGAGTTGCTAGTAATTGGAGATTCGGACTTGCTTATACATCAGGTACGAGAAGAATGGGCGACCAAGAACTCCAAGATACTCCCTTATCTGCATCATGTATAGGAGTTGAGAAAGAGGTTCACAAAGATAGAATTCCAGCATGTTCCTAGTGTCCAAAATGAATTCACCGATGCACTGGCTACCCTATCATCCATGATACAACATCCAGACAAGAATTTCATTGATCCCATTCCGGTAAAGATCCATGATCAACCAACTTACTGTGCTCATGTCGAAGAAGAAGCAGACAGAAATCCTTGGTTTCATGATATCAAGGGACACTTGGCAAAAGGAGAATACCCAGAACTCGCAAACGCTACTCAGAAGCGCACGCTTCGGAGGTTATCCAACAATTTATTTCACAGCGCAGGAATCCTGTACAGGAGGACTCCTAATTTGGGATTACTAAGGTGTGTCGATGCAAAGGAAGCATCAAGGCTATTAGAGGAAATTCATGCAGGGACCTGCGATCCAGATATGAATGGTTTTGTCTTAGCAAAGAAAATACTCCGAGCTGGTTACTTTTGGATGACTATGTAAACAGACTGCATCCAGTATGTCGGAAAGTGCCACCGCTTCTAGATACACGCAGACATGATAAAGGTGCCTCCAAATGAGCTTAATACAACAAGCTCGATATGGCCGTTCGCAGCCTGGGGAATGGATGTTATCAGACCAATCGAACCTGCCGCATCAAACAGGAACATGTTTATCCTAGTAGCAATTTATTATTTCACCAAATGGGTTAAAGCAGCATCTTACAGAGCAGTGACTAAGAAAGTCATGGCAGATTTCGTCCGCGACCGTATCGTTTGTCGGTTCGGGATTCTGGAGTCAATTATCACTAATAATGGTTCCAACCTCAACAATGACCTGATGAAAGCCATGTGTGAAACCTTCAAGATCAAACACAAGAATTCTACAGCCTACATACCTCAGATGAACGGAGCCGTAGAAGCCGCCAACAAGAATATCAAGAAGATACTTAGGAAATGATAGGGAAGCATAAGCAGTGGCGCAAGAAGCTATCATTTGCTTTATTGGGATACATCACCACAGTCCGCACATCAACTGGGGAAACCCCCTACATACTGGTATATGGTACAGAAGCGGTCATTCCCGCCGAAGTAGAAATCCCTTCCTTGAGGATCATACATGAAGCAAAACTCGATGATGCAGAATGGGTGAAGAGTCGTTACGAGCAGCTGGCTCTTATAGATGGAAAATGAATGAACGCAGTTTGCCATGGTCAACTTTATCAAAATAGAATGTCCATAGCCTTCAACAAAAGAGTCAAGCCAAGACAGTTCACACCGGACAATTGGTGTTAAAGAAAATTTTCCCGCTTCAAGATGAAGCCAAGGGGAAGTTCTCTTCCAGCTGGTAGGGTCCATACATGGTCCACCGGGTTCTAACAGGAGGAGCCCTCATACTTGTAAAAATGGACAGAGAAGTTTGGCCAAAGCCGATCAATTCGGACGCAGTCAAGTGATACTATGTGTAACCTTTATGCTTTCCTTATATGATGTAATTTGAACTACGTCTGACCTGATTCCCGTTTAAGAGGGGATACGTAGGCAGCCCTATGGGTTCGGTCACAAGTCAATAAAATTTTCATTTCCCCCGCAATTGGAAACTGTGGCAGGATTTTGAGGAGGACCCTCAAAATTCCAAAGTGATTTCAGCCATTCGCCGTAAGCAGCCGTCAGAAGCAGCAACCCAATAAACTGGAGCAGAATTTTGAGGAGGACCCTCAAAATTCTGGAGCAAGAAAAATTGTAATGTCTTGAACCACATCATAGTCGTTGGTTCATCTAAATAAAACTATTCTTAATTATGTATTTATGTTACATTTTCTTTACTAAAATCATGCATGTTTATTTCTAAAATTGCTCTGTTTAGCAAGGCTACCCCAATGATACGGGCAGTATCACTAAATCAAAATCGAGCAGGTCAAGCAAAGCCAGCAGGGATACGAACTAACCTCCCCCTTTACAAACTCACGACTTTTTCTTTGGATGCAGGCATTTGAGTTGCAAAATCATCAAATATACTATACGCTCACTTACAAAGTTCAGGAATACAACTCTCCAAACCATTGCGCTTGCTCGCAACTTCTATCCGCACACAATAGTGTCCCCAGCAGGTACAATATCCCCAGCAATCACGATACCACAATCCGCTATCAGCTAAGAAAACTCTATTGCCATTTGCTATTTTTACTTCATGCATAAGGCTACCATTCTGCCTTTTGAGGTTAAGCTCTACCTCCATCTGGATTTCCTGCATTGCATAAGGCTACCATTCTACCTTCCGAGGTTAAGCTCTACCTCCATTTGCATTTCCTGCATTGCATAAGGCTACCATTATGCCTTCCAAGGTTAAGCTCTACCTCCATCTGCATTTCCTGCATTGCATAAGACTACCATTCTGCCTTCCGAGACTAAGCTCTATCTCCATCTACATTCTTTGCATTGCATAAGGCTACCATTCTGCCTTCCGAGGTTAAGTTCTACCTCCATCTGCATTTCCTGCATTGCATAAGGCTACTATTCTGCCTTCCAAGACTAAGCTCTGTCTCCATCTGCATTATTTGCATTGCATAAAGCTACCATTCTGCCTTCCGAGACTAAGCTCTGTCTCCATCTACATTCTCTGCATTGCATAAGGCTACCATTCTACCTTCCGAGGTTAAGCTCTACCTCCATTTGCATGGCTGAAAGATCGCCACTTCATTTACATCTTGCATGACTGAAATATTGCCACTTTATTTACATCTTGCAAGGCTGAAATATCGCCACCTTATTTACGCCTTGCATGGCTGAAAGATCGCCACTTATTGCATTTCATGGGCTGAAAGATGGCCACCTACTGCATTCCATGGCTGAAAGATTGCCACCTTCACACTTGCATGGCTAAAATATTGCCGCTTTATTTTACGCTTGCATGGCTGAAATATCGCTGCTTTATTTTGCATTTGCATGGGCTGAAAGATCGCCACTTATTGCATTTTATGGGCTGAAAGATCACCACCTACTACATTCCATGGCTGAAAGATCGCCACCTTCGCATGGCTGAAATATCGCCGCTTTATTGTACGTTTTCATGGGCTGAAAGATCGCCACTTATTGCATTTCATGGGTTGAAAGATCGCCACCTACTGCATTCCATGGCTGAAAGATCGCCACCTTCACACTTGCATAGCTGAAATATCGCCGCTTTATTTTACGCTTGCATGGCTGAAATATCGCCGCTTTATTTTACGCTTGCATGACTGAAATATCGCCGCTTTATTTTACGTTTGCATGGCTGAAATATCACTGCTTTATTTTACGTTTGCACGGCTGAAAGATCATCACTTATTGCCTTTCATGGGCTGAAAGATCGCCACCTACTGCATTCCATGGGCTAAAAGATCGCCAAAATTGTCCAAAGGCGTCATTGTTCGGAGGCACCATTTTCATAGCCCGAGAACGCCATGCCATGGCCTGAGGACCCCTTTTATCTTTTGCATATCATTATTCAAAGGCGTCATAGTTTGGAGGCATCATTCTCATAGCCCGAGAGCATCATTTCATGGCCTGTGAATCCCTTATCATACGCTTCATGGCCCAATACGTCATGGTCTGAGGACGTCATCCTAACCGTCCAAAGACAACATTCATGGTCCGACGGGAACTTGCATCACGTTTAAATTTCCGCATAATATACACTTGTATTGCTTATTTGCAGGTAAACCGGCGAGCAACAGCCGCCTCAACAGGAGCAATCCCTCTCCAATTCCCGAAGCCCTGTTAGACTTTAACCATCCATCCCAACCCAAATATTGCGCCCGTCTTGAAAAATCTCCATCGGCATATTCCGCCGACGGATCCTGAAATACATATGGCCTGATTCCTGTAAGACCAGAGATATGTAGGCAGCTCAGGAGCCAGATCTCGGTCAAATTCTTCAAACCATTCCGTTCGGTCAAATTGGTCATCATATCTTTACCTGACAACTCTTTCATCCTTCCTGGGTAAAGAGGGGCAGCTGTTGATGCCCAATTTTTCCCTATATGTTTTCATATGTAAAATACCTTTTAAAATAACATATATATGTATGCATATATAAACAATCCCAAGGTCCTATTATTTTTTCTCAATTTTTTTAAAAATTTTTTAAATCAATTTTATTGCCCTATTTTATCAAGAAAAACCAATAAGTGTTCCAAAATTGGCATTTTGGTAAGTTTTGTTGGATTCTCTTGTTTATACCAAAATATAGCTAAGGTAGCTTTTGCACATTTTTTACAAATTTATTTAATATTTTAAAGCTAAATTGCATATAATTGCAATATTAGCCTATTTTAGATTTAATTGTGTTTATAATTACAAAATTGATTCCAGTATTTTTAATTTAATATTTACATATTATTAATTGATTTAGTACTTTTAATTTGTTTCCAGAAATTATTTTACTATTTTTAAAATAAATAAGGGAAAAGGTGGCTATTTAAATACTAGCCCAACTATTTCGATTTTAGCCTTAAATCAGCCCCCAATTGAACCCAATTCCCAATCTCAATTCCCCAACCCAATTTTAATTTAAACCCACCCCTGACCCAATTAAATCCTACCCGACCCAGACCCCTCTCATCTTGGCCGTTGATCTCTGAGATCAACGACCCCTATTCACTCTTACCTTTTTAAACCCAAACGACCACCCTAACCTTCTCATTTCTCACCTACCAGCCGCCTCTGAACCCTCCACTCTCTCAAACACTCTCTAACCTTCTCAAACCCTAGCCGCCTCATACTATCTCCGCCCTGAAAGCCACCGGAATATATGGCTTCCAAGGCTAGGAGAGTCCTACACCGGCCTCCTATGACTCCCACGTGCCTGATTTCTGAAGATTCAAGGCTTGACCTTGAAGGATTGTACCCATACTTCTGTCGATTCGAGGTTCCACGGTCATCTCCAGCCTTGCTCCGGCGTACCATGGTTGTTTGAGCCTGATTGACCTCTCCGACTCAGATCAGTGACTTTTCAAAGCCTTTCTTACTTCTAGGGTCCTTCTGAAACCCTAACCCTTCGAGGTTTTCTCCAATTGTTTTAGATCTGTTGTGTATCTATGCTTTTCCTAAGTTTTCAAACGATTTCTTTGGATTTTCTTTCAAAATTACTTTCAGAACCATTTCTTTTCCGATCTAGGGTTTTCTGAAAAAATGTTTAAGTGTTTCTCTAACTTTCTTTCTTTTTTCTTTTGTGTGCATCTACCTCTACTATGTTCTTATATTTTTTCTTCAACCACGTTCTTGTATGCTTCTTCTACTGTGTTTTCTATACCCTATTCTTGTATGCTTTTTCTACTGTGTTTTTTATATCCTGTTCTTGTATGCATCTCCTACTGTGTTTTCCTATACTATGTTCTCGTATGCTTTTCTGTTGTGTTCTTGTACTTTCTTCTACCATGTTCTGATATGTTTCTCCTACTATATTTTTCTACTATGTTCTTATGTGTTTTACTATTTTTCTTCTACTAAGTTATGTTAAGTTTCTTCTAAAAACTTCTCAGCATGTTTCTACTACTGATCTTATCAGTTTTTTCCATTACGTTTCGTGTTAGCTTCTTCTACTGTATTTTCTTTGAATTCTTCCGCTATGCTCTGCATGTTACTTTTCTATCATGTTTCTCACGAGTTTCAGTTGCTGAGAGGAACGTGGTAGAGGTTTCAGTTCTTTCTGAGACCTCTGAACCTATTTTGAATCTCTGAAATAAGTTTCAAAACATTTCTTCTTCATATAATTCCAACTCTTGCTAAACTCTTCTGCACTGGATCTTCTACTGATTTACAATGACACCACAGTCTTTTTCATGCTTAACATGTTCGTATGCTCCTTATATATGATGAATTTCCCTCTAAAATGGTTTTCAAATTTGCAATTAGTTCAAACTTCCTTCTGAATATGGCTTAATTGATTTCTTTCCATTGTTTGCTAATTTTCTCTGTGACTCGGCCTAAGTTAAAATCCTTCTTCATCTTTTCTGACTCGGTTCATTCATGCAAAATCTCATACCCTTTTGATTTGCTGTTTGTTAATTGATTTGCTTATCTTATTTTCACAAACCGGGTATTTCAAAACCTTGTCCTTAAATAACCTTTTATGTAGTTGCCCCTAATTGCATGTTTTGCACAAAGTGTTTATCCAATTTCTTTCCTTAAATGGTTTTTACCCGTTTTGAATCTGAATCCCTTAATTAAAGGGAGTCTTGGGTAATTGATTGACAATCAGTTCCTCAACTATTTTCTTATCTTATTTCTGCCTGATTTTACACTATAAAAGGCACGACCCCTTTTCACAAAGAACACTTCACAATCCTTCTGAACTCTTACTTACACATAATAGCATTCTCTCTTCTTGTCTGCACTGTGGCTTTTACAAGACTTCTGCATTTTCTCTATTTGTATTTTTGAAACTGGTATGTCCTAATTTAAGATTCAGCATCAAAACAATGTGTTATCCATGTTTATTTACTGTTTCTGTAGAGTTCAATGTTTAAACTAGCATACTGATTTCTTTCTACCTGTTTCTGCTATGAATCCCTGCTCCCTACCCCATTATGTGTTTTGAGTTATGGTTTAAAACATGGCAATATATAAGTTATTGTCCATGGATTGAACTTGGCCCCTTAAGGGATCCTGACCTCTAAACAATGTGTTCTAACAAGCTTATGGGTGTGCCAGCACTTCCCATTGCTGGGTATGCCCATCAGCTTGTCTTTGCCTATTTACCACCTCCCCATTCCCTATACCCCTATGTGTATTAATGTGACCTATTTTCCCCTCCCCTTTCCCCTTTTCAGAATTCTGCACTTGCACCCTCTCTTAGTCCCTAAGTTCTGCCCCCCTCTTGTGAGCCTTGCCTTGGGACCTTGAGTTCCATCTGAACTTGGACACCTGAGGGCTGACCCTTCCACACTGCACTATGGCTTAATCTGCTGATACATTTGGGTGTAAACACTGCCCGAAGTTCTTATGAAACTCTTAGGGAACTGTGACACATCTAGATGGGAGAAAGGCTTTGAAATAAGATCTCTTGGAGTTGGTTTACTTCATACTTCAGACAGGAAGTCTGAATCAGGCTCTCCTTGGTTGTACTTTTCTGATTGTACTTTTTTCTTTACGTTACTCTTTCTGGGCTGTAATAACTTTGTAATAAGACTCTCAGGGATGGCTAGTGAAAAGGGAGGGGTAACTATGTATGCAAAAAGGGGTAGATAACCTGCCTATAGGAGTTTATGAATTCCTGCATTCTCATATAAACACCATGTCTATAGAAATCTTGCATTCTCATATAGATACCATGTCTCTAAGAATTTCTGCATTCTCATGTATAAATACCATGTCTATAGGAATCTTGCATTCCCATATAGATACCATGCCTATAGGAATATTACATTCCCATATAGATACCATGCCTATAGGTTATTTCTAAATTTTTGCATATCATATAGATATCTGCCTATAGGAATTCCTGAATTTTCTGCGTATCATATAGATATTCTGCCTATAGGTTCTTTCTGAATCTTGCGTATGCATTCCTCATTAGGCAAACATGTTTATAGGTATTAAATAATCAACCACAATTAGATATCATGTTCATAGACTTTAAACGAAATTCAGCATCTAGATGCCATGCCTATAGGATTTATGCATTTTTACCATGTTTACAAAAGTGTCCAAAATCGACAACACATAGAAAGCATGCCTATAGGAGCTTTAATCGAATCTGAACCGCTTCACTCGCTTATAAGTCTAAACCAGTAACAGTGACGCATGCTCTTTTGCTAAAACTCACCTTTCTTTAATAACAGACGATTTTTTCTTAAATCAGTATGTATTCATGTTTACTTCATTGTTTCTGGAATCGGTAGATATCGTGCCTATAGGGTCTTCGTCTAACACTCCGGTAAGCCATAGGGTGAATGTTTATAAACTGAATCAGACATTTTATTAGCTACAACCAGCAGGCAAGCCTGATTCGGGCTTCTTATCTGAACTATGTAATAAATCAATCTGCCTCAATCCTTTTAAGTTTTAATCAGACCCTAAACAGTACATTCAAGCCATGCTACATTATATGCTTTCTTTGGTTTAAATGAGGTCTGTTTGAGCCCTTTTATTTGTTTATATGCTTCCCCAAACCTACTATATGTGTTTTGTTTGTCACCTTAGTATTTTACCTTTTGAAACCACAAATAAGCCCAATACCTCCTCCCTCTAAGATTAGTAGTCCCAAGTGCCTCCGGGATGGTAGGATTGGGGCGGGTAATGGCATGCAATAAGTAAATGAGACCATTCCGTGCTCTAATACCTTAACGGGGTAGGAAATGGTAGATATGGATATGATGACCACGCGATAACATCACGTGTAGCCCCTCATAGAGGAGTGATTACCGGATGTTGTGTGGGGTGATCCATATTATTAATAAACCTAGGACCCCCCTTCCCTTTGTTTTCTTTGTTTCTCTTAAATCTTTTTAAACCATTTCTTTTAAGAAAATCAACTCTTTTTAGTTCCTTTTTCTTACTTGTAATCATTACATGAAAATCCCCTCTTATTTGAAGTCTTTATTTGCCTATGTGTTATTTGCACCTAAGTCACAACAATAGTTTGGCCGGGAACCACACTAGTGGATCCTGAGGGGTGCCTAACACCTTCCCATTGGGATAATTTCAAACTCTTACCCAATCTCTGGTTACTCAAGACAAACCCTTTTTAGTTTCCTAATGCACTTTTATCATTAGTGGCGACTCTTCAATTCAAAACCCAATTCCCGAAAGGGAACGAGTTGTCTCCCAAATGTCATATAACCCGATTTCGCGAGAAAAAGGGGGCGCGACACTAGCCTGGGACTAGATGAATGAGTTCATCGAGTATCTTCGGCATGACAAGTTGCCCGAAGACCCTAAGGCATCCCGGGCACTACGCACCAAAGCGGCTCGTTACTGCATTGGAGGGCAACTGTATAGGAGATCATACCAAGGCCCGTTGGCTCGATGTCTGGGGGCCTCGGAAGCGGATTACGTGATAAGAGAAGTCTATGAAGGTATTTGCGGGAACCATTCCGGTGCGGATTCGTTGGTACTAAAGCTAGTTAGAGCAGGGTATTACTGGCCTCGGATGGAACAAGACGCAATGACGTTCGTGCAAAAATGCGATAAATGCTAACGCTATGCACAATTGGTACAACAGCCGGCAGAACTTTTACATTCAGTACTGTCTCCATGGCCATTCATGAAATGAGAGATGGATATAGTTGGCCCACTTCCATCGGGTCCCGAAAAGATAAGATTTTTTTTTAAATTTTAACTGATTACTTCACTAAATAACGTGTTGAAAGGTCCGCGTACACACAATCCTCTTCAGTTCCTACTTGTGGGATTTCAATGAATTTGTTATTGTTGTTATTGTTATTGCCTTTTCTTTTGGTCAAGTTAGTTCAATGTGGTAATAATGAGTTTCTAACGTATAATCTTCTCATTATTTTGCAAACCTGTAAGTTACACTTCAAATTCGAGTCTGCGAAATTTTTTCTTTATAGTCCAACTTGCCATTTTAGAAGGATAGAGATTTCGCAGAGAGCAGTGAGGCTCTGCGATTACAAATCTTTCATCTACTAGGCTAATCCAATGTGCCTTGTATTTCATGGTTTTCTCGTTGGCTTTGGCTGTAGGAAATATTTTGTTTATATTTTTATTTGTTTGGTGAAAATAATAGAATGCAGAATTATTTAACAAGAACTACAAATCAGGGGAAACCGAGAAATTAATAATTGATTATTATTTTCTGCATATATACCTGACTTTGTCAACATATTCTTGTTGCCTTAAATAATCTTTTGGACTATTTGTTTGGACTCTTTTTTGTTGATCACTTTTATTTTTTCTCTCAAGAAAAAGCACTCTCGTGTGTCGAATGTGACAAAAATTACCTCAATGCAATAAAATTGTTTGACTATAAGAGATTCTCCACAAATTTTTAAACTCTCTTTCCATTGAAAGGTAAGGCAAAAGAAAGCTCTGTAGAATTAGAAGAACAACTAGCGCACAACTAATGATAATGATAATTAATGATTAGCTTAATTTTAAAAAGTTTTACCTGGTCAATGTTCTAGTTAGGCGGATTTAGCAGAGTTTGTCTTGACCATATAATGAATAGTGTTTACATTTTTTCTTTCTGAGATTAAACATGGTATGTGAAAATAGTACAATTACATCTAGTGGAGATAAACATTCTTTATACGAACGACCTACCTTTTATCTACAGGAAGAGTAGTATAAGCCTTTTCAAGTGGTATCTATTTCAGCATCACTATCCACTAGTTATAAATTATTATATTAATTTTGTCCCAGTATTGATTATTTGAATTAAGTACGTGACTGCGCTTTATTTGTCATCAGTAGCTCATTAATATTCGTAGTCCACTACCTACAATCTAACAGAACGTCTTATGCTATTTTCTGGTGGCTAATCTAATTAAGTTCTGAGAATATATTGATTTTCTAACTTTAAAGAATCAAATAAGACAATCATCATTTAAAACACCAAATGTGTAATACTCAACCAATTCGACTGCTGTTCTTATTTTGTTATTATTATTACCATCTTGTGTACAAAGTGAATGTTGTTTTGAAATAGATGTAGGAATGTAAATAGGTGTTTGTGACATACAGCGGAAGACAAAAATAATCCTAGGCAGATTTGTTTTGGTTTAAAATTTATATACATATCAAAGATCGGATCTAAGACGTACCTGCTAAAGAGAGTCTCGTTTCAAAAATTGTTCGATGGTGCAAAGACTCTATGTATATCCACACCGATCCTTGCTATAAACTCTTTGATCAATGAAACCCGTGAACATATTGGATGAAAAATATTGTTTTGAAATATTTCTCAAAAATTTCAATTGTAGAAGAACAAGAAACAATTTTTTTCTAATAGTATTTTTTCTCTTGGCTTTGTATTATACCATTACTTTCACAAAGTGATTTTTTTTAAAGCTTAATGCGACAAAATTTCTCCATCACCCTTTTTCCTATTTGGTTAAGGTAATAATTTACTTAGGTTAATGTTTATTCAAAAAATATTCCTTTCCTTTGTTAGATACTCTGGAGTTAGATACTTGTAGATATTCAAAAACTTGTGATCATGAGATTCCGGGTTTTGGGAAATGTATTTAGATTTCGAGAGTTAATATTGTGTATGCCGAACGACACTTTTAAACACTGTTTTGCTTCATTATTTCGTTTTTATTATTTCTTCTTCAAATTGGTTTATTTTCTGCATTGTTAATCTTACCTAGTCGTAGAGACTAGGGGCCGTCACGATGGTTCACAGAGGGGAACCAGGGTCGTGACAGTAGATCCCCAATGGGTTGGTTCGAGTCGGGGGAGGCTAGGCTATTGGGTACTGACTTGGTTCATGATGCATTGGACAAGGTGAAATTGATTTAGGAACGGCTTCGCGCGGAACAGTCGAGACAGAAAAGTTATGCTGACAGGAAGGTCTGTGATGTGTTTTACATGGTTGGGGAGAAGGTTCTGCCAAAGGTTTCACCTATGAAGGGTGTTATGAGATTCGGGAAGAAGGGAAAATTGAGCCCTCGGTTCATTGGGCCTTTTGAGGTACTTCAGAGGATTGGGGATGTGGCTTACAAGCTTGCCTTGCCACCCAGCTTGTCGAGTGTACATCTAATTTTCCATGTTTCTATGCTCCGTAAGTATATCGACGATCCGTCCCATGTTTTGGATTTCAGCACGGTTCAGTTAGATGGTGATTTTACTTATGATGCTATTTTGCAGCGGTAGGTTTGAATCACCATCTAACTGAACCGTGCTGAAATCCAAAACATGGGAAGTCAAAGTTGAGGTCAAAGGATATAGCTTTAGTGATAATGTAGTGGAGAGATCAGCATGTGGAGGAGGTAGCAGGAGATGCAGAGCAGTTATCCACACCTATTTACAGGTCCAGGTATGTTTCTAGACCCGTTCGAGGACGAACGTCTGTTTAAGAGGGAGAGGATGTAACGACCCGACTAGTCATTTTGAGAGTTGTAGCCCCGTTACTCCATTTACTGCTTCTCTTGTATTCTACAACTGTGTTATGACCTACCGAGTTAGTTGGTTTGGGTTCGGAATGGTTTTGGAGTGGATTGACACACTTAGTCTCTTATTTGAAAGTTTAAGTTGGAAAAGTTGATCAGATATTGAATTATGTGTAAATGACCCTGGATTTGAAGTTGTATGGTTCCGTTAGCTCCGTTAGGGGATTTTGGACTTAGGAATGCATCCGGAATGAGATTTGGTGGTCCGTAGTAGAATTAAGCTTGAATTGGTAAAAGTTGGAAATTTGGCTATTTTTGCCGGCAGTGGAAATTTTTATATCAGGGTCAAATTGGATTTCTGAAAGTTGGAGTAGGTTCATGCGGTTATTTATGACTTGTGTGCAAAATTTGAGGTCAATTGGACGTGGTTTGATAGGTTTCTGCGACGTTTGTGGAATTTAGAAGTTTAGAAGTTCCTTAGGCTTGAATCCGTGGGTAATTCTCATTTTTGACGTTGTTCGAGGTGATTTGATGAGTTGACTAAGTTCGTATCGGGTTATTGGACTTGTTGGCATATTTGGTTGAGGTCCCGGGGGCCTCAGATGGAATTCGGGAAGTTTTGGACTTGGTTTTGGAATTGAATGAAAGGGCTGCTGTTGCTGGTGTAATCGAACGTGCGGAGTGGGAACCGCAGGTGCGGGTCCACAGAATCGAAGAAGGAACCACAGATGAGGCCAAGAAGGAGCTGGGTAGGAGTCGCAGGTGCGAATATTTCCCACACCTGCGGGGGTCGTAGATGTGGGCAGCTGGGCGCATGTACGATGTTTGGTCGCAGGTGCGTTGGACTTCCGCACCTGCAGTAGTGCAAATGCAGTCTTGAAGCCGCAGGAGCAGTGTTTGTGATTTCAATTGGAATCCGCACCTACGAGGGAATTTCCACAGGTGCGGCATCGCAGAAGAGACGAAGAGGCCGCATGTGCGGTAAAACTGGGCATAAACATATAAAAGCGGGACTTCGAGATTTTTCACTATTATCACATTTTGGAGCTCGAATTTTGGAGGTTTTGAAGAGATTACTGAGGTAAGGTCCTTATGCTTATTTATCTTCAATAATGATGTTTCCCCATTGATTTTACACCTAGTTGGTGAGTTTTTGAGGTGAAATATGAGAGATTATGGCTTGAGAATTGGGGAGTGAATTTTGGCGACGTGAAGGGGCAAATGATGTCGGATTTGGATGAATTTAGTATGGGTAGACTCGTTAGTGAATGAGATTTTGGGTTTCGTGACTTTTTCGTATTTCGAGATGTGGGCCCGAGGGCCAGGTTTGAGTCGATTTTGGATTTTGGCTCTAATTTAGTAATTTTCTTATGGAATTGATCCCTTTAGCCTTTATTAATTGTGCTGTATTACTTGTGGCTAGATTCGGGGCATTTGGAGACTGATTTGAGAGGTAAAGGCATTGCGGAGTAGGATTTTTGTTGGGATTGAGGTAAGTAACAGTTATAAATCTGGTCCTGAGGGTATGAAACCATGAATTTTGTGTCGTGTGACTATTTTGGAGGTGAGGCACATGCTAGGTGATGGGCGTGTGGGCGTGCACCGAAGGGATTGTGACTTGGTCCTTATCGTGAGACTGTGGAATCGAATAGCTTACTGTTTACTATATGTTTTCCTCTGTTTTCATGGAAATTGACTACACTTCCTGTTAGAAATTATGTTTAGGCCTTATGATATCACTGTTGAGACCTGTTAGGTCGTGTACTTGTTGAATTAACTACTATTTGCTATTTTGTTCTCAGTCATGATATTACTTGCGTATCATACCTCCGTCCCTTCTTATTTATTATTGATACATGTTATTATCTTTGTTTGGGACTGAATTATATGTTTTTTGAGAACCCTAGGGACTGGAGAGGTTGGTGACTGAGATAGGACTTGAGTGCCCAGCTATGAGCTATGTGAGTGTATATGGATCGGGTTGCATGCCGCAACGAGCCTCAAGGGTATGTATATGTATTGGATCGGGTTGCACTCCGCAACAAGCCTTTGGTCTAATTATCTATATTGGATCGGGTTGCACGCCGCAATGAGCCTTATGGCTGTATATATATTGGATCGGGCTGCATGCCGCAACGATATAGTGCTTGGGATGAAGGAGACACTCTGTAGTCTGCACACCCCTAGTGAGCGCAGACACCTCTTAAGTATGACTACTGAGGGATGAGAGCCGATTGATTAAGGTGTTGAGATGAGCTGAGTGACTGTTGTCTTAAGAGGCTGTACTTGCTTTCAATTATTTGTTACACTTAGTTATTCTCTATCTTTGTTGTGCAAATTTCTGGAAGACTTGATATCTGGTTTACTTGAGCACGAATTGATTTGACTTAAACTACTAAATTTGAAAGCATGACTGTTCTTTTTTTGAAAGTTATTGAAATAAACTGTATTTGCATGGCTTATCACTGTTTCTCAATTCCTTATTTATTTCTGTTACTTACTGAATTGGAAGTACTCACGTTACTCCCTGCACCTTGTGTGAAGATTCAGGTGAGATCGGTCGCGGAGGTCGTTGAGTTCGTGCGCAATTGACTATCGGAGATCTACGAGGTAGCTGCCGGCGTCCGCAACCCTTGTCTCTCCTTCCATTGTTATCTTTCTTTCTATTTTTAGCATTTGACAGACTATTGTAAACTCTGATTCTAGACTTATTGTAGATTCTCATGACTTACTGACACCCCGATGTCGGGCTATCTTTTCCGCATTTGTATTTTGAGTTTAACTCTTTTATGAAATTTCTGTTATGAAAAAGCTTTGACTTATCTTTCAATGAAATATTGAAGTGTTTTTGAAAGGTGTTGGCCTACCTAGTACCATGATAGGCGCAATCATGACAGGTTAGAGTTTTGGGTCGTGACAATTGGGTAATGATTCTAATTAATTTCCAACTATATTTCATCAGTATATCTTAGATTTAACATCAAAATCACGGGAATCAAAGTGAAAATTGGTGAAACCTTGTCAAGTTTTTGAAAAATAAAAATTTGAGTTTTAAGAGCAGATTTGGACTCGTATTTTGAGATTAATCACATATATGATCTTATGGGGTTATGGGTAGTCAGAATCTACCCTTTGAGCTTGTGTGGTTATGGTGCGACACCGCGGATGCGGCTTGTGAGCTGCAGAAGCGATTTTGGGGCAGGTGAGCTGTGACTTTAGGTGCAGTCCTTCCTCGGAAGAAGCGGATGAGCAGAAGCAGCCCTTTTCCTTAGAAGCGCAAGCACAAAAGTGATCCATGGTCCGCAGAAGCGCTTTGCCCTAGCTTAAGTGAAAGCCGCACCTGCGATGGATTTTTCGCAGGTGCGGAGCCGCAGAAGCAGCTGTTAGTCCGCAAATGCGAAATCACTCGACTGAAAAAGGGCAGATCCAGGGTTTGTACCCATTTTTATCTTTTGAGTTAGAGACCTCGGTTTTGGGCGATTTTAGGAGAGATTTTCAAAGAGATGACTGGGGTAAGTTATTTTAACTCGGATTTGACTATTATACATGAATCCATCATTGTTTTTATCATTTTATTAGTATTTTGAGTTGGAAAAATTGGGAATTTTGTGAAAACTTCTTAAGATATAATTTGAGAATTTGAAGGTCGATTTGAGGTCGGACTTGAATAAATTTAGTATGGTTGGACTCTTTATTGAATGAGTGTTAGAATTATTCAATTTTTCCACAAAGTTTATAATACAGTAGTACACGTTGTAAAAGCGTAAGAGCTATATAGAACCACCTTTGGCCGGTCTCACATCTTCCCATCGTCTCAGTGCCAGTTGTAAGGTTAGGAAAGCCAGGTATGATGAAATCCTCTTTTCGAATAGGAATTGATTCGATCTTCCCTATATGTATATTATCAAATAGAAGAGTCAAATATAAGAAATGCAGTAATCTTACCCATTGTGAGAGGCATCTTCCACTTTGTAATTGAAGTGTTACAAACCGCCCTACCTTTGCCCTCTCAGGTTCGATCACCGCAGGGTGCCAATTTTGGGTTCTGAGGCGTAATTGTGGGGTTGACATTTTGAGTTGACTTTTTGATTTTCTTTAAAGATTGCAACTTTATTATCCAGAATATTTTTCTATGGTTTGTATTTATGGTATAAAGTTATTTTGACTAGATTCGAGCCATTCGGAGTTGGATATTCACGGAAAAGGCTTGCTAGTTGATTGAGTTAGCTTGTTTGAGGTATGTATCTTGCCTTACTTTATGTGGGGAAATTACCCTTAGGATTTGGGTTGATTGTGCTATTTGTGATGGGTGAAAGAAGTGTAAGCAATGTGACGAGTGGGTACACGGGCTATATGTGGTATTTGACCTGTTTAGGCTATTTGGACTCTTTTCATGACTTTAATTTAATTGTCATAACATGTTATAATTTCATTGTTCGTCTACTCTTACATAATATTAATCTAACCTGACATGCCTTATTTGACAACACTTGTTCCACCATTTACTTGTTAATTGCTCTTATATGATTTATTTGAAGTTGTCATCTTCCTTATTGTTCGTTACTTTTTTAATTCTTTAATTGGTTACTTGAAGTTGTTGTTTTCACGGAATAGCTTCTTATTGAGTTATTGGTGTTGAAGTTGTAAAAGTCGTGATCACATTGAGGCAAAGTTATTAATTTTTGAAATACCATTCTTTTTGAGCTATTCAATCTCAGTTTGCTATTATTCAGACTTTTGTACACATTGTGGTTGAACCATGGGTTGTTTGTTGTGGAAACATCAATATTGTTGATTCTTTTGGAAAGTTGTGGCATTTTAGCACTTGAGATGCGAGTTGTGGTATGTTTTTCTAATGATGCGCATGCAGTAGTATAAGGCTAGGGATTGATGCGCATGCGGAGATATAAGGTGTGTTGCTAGTAGGGGAACTGCTTGAAGCCACGCGGTATGATAAGTTGGGATAAAGCTATTTCGGGAAAAATGATTTTCAAAACTAAATGTAAGGCTTCTGTGGTGATATAAGGAAAGATTGTGATAATGATTGTGAAATGCGATACAAGGTGGTACCTAAGATGTGATTCTTGTTGTTATCTTTCATTTACATCACTTATATTTGTCTGCATCGTTTCCTTGTTATTCTTATTATGTATTCCTTCTTTGTTGCCTTTATTGCCTTACATTTAGTTATAGCTTATCTTATTGTGTTTTGTCATTGTCTCATATTCTCATTTCAAGTATTATATTGTACTACACTTGTTCAGCTTCTTTTATTATCCTAATAGGTGTCTTGACTTGACCTCGTTATTACTCTACCGAGGTTAGGCTTGATACTCACTGGGTACTATTGTGGTGTACTTATACTATGCTTCTATACATCTTTTGTGCAGATCCAAGTACCTCATACAGGGCTAGATATAAGTGAATAGAGCTTTCAAATCGGATACTTCAAGGTATACATGTCAGTGATCGTAAGCCTTGGAGTCACCCTCTGTCCTTATGCTCTTCTATTATACTCTTGTTATACCCCATGTTTTCGTATGTGGAAGTACGCCATAAGTAAATTGATATAAGCTTGGAAATGAGAGGTTACATCCCACATTTTTGTATGTTTAAGTTTCGTCGTAAGCTAATCGACGTAAGCTCATGAGTGAGATTATTTTAAGGTTATAAGTATTATGCTAGTTCAAATAAGTGATAAGTAAATTCGTGAAGGTGAGAGGGTAAGTGAATCGAAGAAAATGAGTTACGTCGAAGTTTGACAATTTGGGATAAATACGGTATGAGCTATAATACCCGATATTTTTGGACTAGTACCATACAAGGTACCACATGACCCTGATAGTAAGGTGTATAAAATGTGTTAAAAGTGAGTAGTATTTTAATTAATTTGAGATAATTCTTAATTATATCGATAATCAGGTAATTATTGATTTAAGTGGGAGATTAACAATTAATTAAGATGTTGGTGGTTAATTGGTTGGGAATGGATAAGCTAAAATGTGGCAGTCAAAGAGGTCTTGAATAATGACTCATAAATCACATGCTAAGGTGGCAAAAATTAGAGGATGTTTGGTGGCCAAGCCTTGAAAGGTGGGGCCCACACCACCAAGACCTAAAATCCTATCTTTATTCACAAATGAAGATGTAATTTACATCTAAATTAAGGAAAGGCTTCAACAAGCATAATTTTGGAATAACAACATCCTACAATTGCTTACATCTTAAGAAAAGTCTTCAACAAGCACAATTTTACAATAGCAACGTTCTTGAATTTGTTCACATCTTAAGAAAAAGCTTCAGCAAGGATAATTTTACAATAGAAACATTATTGCTTCAAGCATTTCATACGAAGACTATGTAATATTATAGCAGCGTGGGATTTGCAATTCTAAGAGAGCACGGTATAATCTTTCTCAAGAATATCATATGGATTCTTCCCTACTTCGACCCGTCATTACATGTTTCATTGCAATTGACGTGTTAGAGGGATTGTCAAAAGAATTAGCTCAGGTATGTTAAGGCTATCCCTTCTTTCCTTTTGGCATGATCCATACGATACAAATGAAAACGAGCAAATGCACAACTTCTATAAATGACTCTATTCATAGAAATATTAGAGATGTCTATGTTCTTGAATTCCCATACGTCTTATTATTCTATCGTCTGTTCATGGGTCTCAGAAAATACGTAAGTTGATAAAGTTTTTTTTCATGATATTAATCAGATGCATAATGGTCTTATGACGTACCGAGAGATTTTATTGACGTACTTCTCATGCATCACATTCATTTATACATGTACATTGACCCATGACCAGACAACGTTATATACGCGTATATATGTATATAGGATATGGGAAAAGGTTACTACATTATATACGCACCACCACCTGATCAACTGGTATACGTTGATGATTTTGCCACAGTGGCCGAGATGATATGATATGATGACCTCAGAGGCTTGATGATGTTATGAACACATGTACCTATGCACGACATGACATTCTTACGCATATGCATGACACTATAAGTATTTCATGATTTACCGAGTTATCCAGACTTACAGGTTGAGTCATTTACTCTATATTTCTTCCATGTCTTTTATGTACTTATTTATGTGTCTTGCATACTCAGTACATTAGTCGTACTAACGTCCCTTTTTCTTGGGATGCTGCATTTCATGCCCGAATGTCCCGATAGACAGGTGACAGGTCGAGAGTCTTCCACGTAGGCTATAAGCTCTACGAAAGATGTTGGTGCGCTCTATTTGCTCCAGAGTTGCTTGTTTGGTCAGTATGATTTAGACGCGTATTGTTTGGTATGGCGGGGCCCTATCCCGACCTTTATGTTAAGGGTGTACTCTTAGAGGCTTGTAGACAAATGTCATGTATACGGATATTTGTATGGACTTGCCAGCCAATGTTTCGAGTTTACAAATGATCATGTTGGCCTTATAGGACCATATGTCACACGTATAATTTTTTTTATATATCAGGTTGGGTCATCCTATATTGTGTATTTCCCCTATGTCTATTCTGGCTAGCCCATGATGGCCCGTTTGGCCCATTTTCCAATGAAAGTATAATAAGAAAGAGATGTTATGTTGGTACTCGGTTGAGTAAGATACCTGGTGTTCGTCGCGGCCCATCGGTTTGGGTCGTGATAGTACTGAGTGCCCGTTGCGGACCATCAGTTTGGGTCGTGACAAATCTTTATCTAGAAAGTGATGTGTTAGGGATATTTTAGTATACTCGTGTAGAGCTTATGACTTAGTCTCACCAAATTTTGGGAGTTATTGTCAGCAGTATTATTGAGTTCTATTATAATAATTAGATGGTTTAATTTGAAGTTGTATTGTCAGTTTTGTTATTTCATCATGTTTGTTAGGCTTACCTCGTCTTAGAGACTATGTGCCATCACAACATTCGATGGTGGGAGGTTGGGCTCATGACAAGTTGGTATCAGAGCTCTAGGTTCAATGGTGTTACGAGTCATAAGAAGGTTTAGTAAAATTTTGTGGATTAGTACGGAGACATCTGTACTTATCTTCAAGAGGCTATGAAACTGATAGGAAACTTCAATCTTTGATTCCTTATCGTGTGAATTTGTTGACTTCGAAATTCTTAATATTTGCCTTTCTATTCTCTCACAGATGGTGAGGACATGCACCGCTGGATCCGACGATCAGAAATCTATGCCCCCTGCTATAGCCGTGAGAGGCCAGGGCCAGGGCTGAGGTCAAGGAGGGGAACATGGTGCAACTAGAGCACCTGCCCGAGCTTTGACAGAGAAGCCACCAGTAGCTCCAGTTGGGGGGCAGGCACCTGAGGCGCCTGTTGCCACCCCTACACTGCAGAAGACCGTCACACAGTTCTTGAGCATGTTTGTTACTCTAGGTCAGGCGGGGTTGATACCACTTGCACTAGCCACATCTCAGGCTGGGAGAGGAGCTCAGACTCCCACGGCCTGTACCCCAAAGTAGCGGGTCCATATTGATCAAGTCCTAGAGGTTATACCAGTGTAGTTGTTCTAGTTCAGCCTGAGGTTAGGGCCGCAACATTTGAGGAAGAGCAGCTTAGACCTGAGAGGTACAAAAAATATCATTCTCTTACTTTCACCGGCCTAGCTATACAAGATGCATAGGGTTTTCAAGAGAAATGTCACCATATTCTATGCATCATGGTTTTTTTGAGACGAGGTTGTTGATTTTACTATATTCTAGTTGTCAGAAGCAACATATCAGTGGTAGCGGCTTACGAGGTGGGTAGCAGAGCCGATGTAGCTTCACTCACATGGGCTTAGTTTTGAGAGATATTCTTGAGAGAGTTTGTTCCCCAAAGACTTTGGTGCATGGCGTGCTGAGTTTGAGCACCTGCACTCGGGTACTATGACAGTGTCAGAGTATGCTATCAAATTCAGTGAGTTGTCAAGATATTCACCTGCCTTGGTTTCCATAATCAGAGAACGAGCCCATCACTTAATCTAGGGGATCGACTATGTATTACATTCAGCATGGCTCGAGAGTTGGAGACAAATTCCCTGTTTACCGTGAAAATGGTAACAATAATTAAATTTGTAAATGAGTTTCTAAAAATACGTGATCTATTTTTATGCTAGTTGTTAGATCAGTTGATGTTAGGCGTATGAAGTTTAACGACGAAATAAAAGTTAAAACAGGGCAGTAATCAAACTGAGGGGCTTGCTACCCGGGTTTCAGACTAATAGATGAAAGGCCTCGAGGTTGATGCCTGGGCTCGAGTTTAAGCTATCGGGGGTAACCGGGAAGGGGATAATAGTTAGGATATAATTAAAGAAAGCTCTTTATGGCCAATATCAAGCAATAAATGAAGAATAAGTATGAAAGCAATAAATGAAAGAGGTAGCCTCGAGCGAGTCAGTTAGAGAGAAAAGAGAGAGAGAGAGAGTTGTTATTGATCTTGTATAGAATAGTTGATGTGCCCCTTACAGAGTGTTAACAACTCCTCTTTTTTAAGAGAGGGGAATCCAAACTTAGTACAAGATACATTGAGTGATAAAGGAAATGGGATGGGACAACTGACTAGCTTTATGACGTATACGTAGACCAATATTAGGCCGCCCAGGTAGACTTGATCAGCTCCAAATGCATTCTTTGGAAGCCTCCTATGCTCGTTGGGGTCTCGTCCAACATTATTCCTAGGCCGGGTGTCGACAGATCTTGAGGGAAGTATTTGGCTCGAGGTCTCGAGCCTCTGAGGCAATCTCCTGAAGCACATTGTCAATGAGAACTTGGTCCCCCCGATTTCACCGTACATAGATAGTCTCTGCATTTCTTAAAGAGAAGTGATAAGAAATGATTTTGACATCCCACTCTATGGGCTCCTATAATGACGTCGTGCTGATGACACAACCCCTCATGAGTGCCGAAACGTTTCACCGTTTCGCTTTTTCAGAGCCGTTTGACGTGCTATAATTCCTTGTTCTTCGTGGTCATGATGTTGCCGTTGATTCAGCTCCCATGAACGCATTGAATATGCTTGTCATTACGTTTTTCGAGGGCGATAATGGCATCGTCGGTTACCTTGCCCTTCTTCTCTATAAATGGGGCGCCTTATGATCAGTTTTTCATCCAAGCATCCTCCGATATCTACCCTTTTCTCCTTTCTTGCTATCTTTATTCTTTGCTATTTCACCATGTTTGAGGCCCATGGCCTCAAGATTTTATGTCGACATCATGCGTGCTACGGCCTGTCTCCCGGACCTTCTCTGGTCGGACGAAGTTTTGCTGCCTTGATGCTATTGTTGTTGTTGTTGTTGTTGTTGTTGTTGTTGTTGTTGTTGTTGTTGTTGTTGTTGTTGCTGTCTCTATTAGCTCGGGGCGATGAAGCAGAGGACCGATTTCCTTTGAACCGAGGAAGTATTTGGATTATACACCGCTGCTCAAGAGGGGGCTCAGATTATACACCGCTGCTCACCCTCCTTCCTCAGCTTGGCGTATTACACCCCCTTTGGATTCCTTGGGGTATGGCGACACTTTCTACTGGCTATCGCCTCTCAGGATGGGGAAACATCTTAAGAAGTGGCTTTACAATAGTAATAGTGGCGGAGTTCATACTAGCCAGATTTTTCTCCCAGCCACTTCTTGTCTCCTTGCGGCTTCTCCTTCGTCACTTTGCTCTTCTCCATCGCTTTTCTCTTCTATGTCTTCCCTTTTGAAGATTCCATTCCGGGAGGATCGAGATGAGATTCCCGAGGAGATTGGTCTAGGAAGATATTGTCTTTTAGGTCGCGCACCTGAGGAAATGATGCCGAATATGCCGCTATTGAGGACGCATTTTTGGGAATAGGCTTGATTCTTAGACATTGTTGTATGCACAACCTTTTGCTTCTTTTTTCCTGTGTAAGAATCCCCTTGCATATTTTTGTAATCATATGTAAGGACCGCTCGAGGGCCGCTGTAAGCAAATATTTATGAATACAAAGATATTTTCTTGACTCATGCCTTTTATACTTGCCGTATTTCTTTATGTTCGCGGAGGCTCTGAATGTACGATCCTGTTTGTTGTTGCTGATACTGAACCCGGATGTGAGTATTCCTTCCGGCCTTCACTTGATGAAAACGGCTTCACGCGGGATCGTTTGTGGCTTCTTGGATTAAACCTGAATAAGTCCAATAAACTCGGGCCACTAGGACCCTGACTTAGCACTAAAATGAGAATAATGTTTTGGCCTTCGGGATCGTGAATTACCAGTTGTGTTCCGTAATAACCTTTGAGAAGAAATTTGCTCGGGGACCCATGGGCGGGGGCTGCTTGTGATTTCTTAAAAGCAATCTTCGAGCAAAGGCAAGCTCGTGATCGGACTATCCGAAGGCGTGTTTTAGTGTGAGTAGCCTCATGGTGCTGTAGATAGATTCTAAAAGGGGATTTTTCCAACCCATGACGGCACCCGGAGCTAGGTCCGTATGGGCGACGTTCAAAAAACGCTCATTTCCTCATTGCCTGGTTCCTTTTGATGGAGATCTTCGAGGTCGTGTTCCACACTTGTATTGGCAAAGACATTGCCTACTCTTCGGAGGCTATCCTTACTTTGACAAAGGTCCTCGAGGTCGGGTACCGCCTCGAGGCTGGAATAGGTTAGCGTCCCCGATCGACTTAGAGGTAGGCGAATCGTCGCCGCCCTTCCCACATATAATATAAGGTTGTTTTTGCCTTCTCAGAGTTACTCCGACTCACGCATTTGCCATTTTCTTCCCACACCATGTTTTCGGTATTAACACGCCTGTACATCCTTCCGCCCCTTAGTCTTTCAACTTTACGACTCCTATGGCGGCAATGTTGGTATTGATCCGATAGGGGGAGGGAGAGCTCTCCCCAGTTTTCGGGATCGTCAAGGTCTGCTGACTTCATGGTGCCGGTCGATTACACCCTCGTTGCTATTGTCGAGGATGGAAGAGACCGGGAATGGACAAGTCACTTCGCCTGGGTGCTGATTGCTAGTATTATACCTTAGGAGCCCGTACTATTTATTGGAAAATGGAGTTATACTCTTAGGCGGCGCCCCCTGTGCTTTACCAGTTCTGCCTATGGCAAGAGCGGATTTAGTAGCTGTGTCTTCCTCCTTTCTTCTGTAGTGCTCAGCCTAAGGATCTGGCGGCCCGCTCATTGGAGGGATATTTCATGGAAATTTAAGGTCAAATTGGAGTTGTTCTTTCTATATAAAGGTAATGAACCTCTTACTCTATATGTATTTAAGATTATCCAAGTTGCGGCTAAGCCATTGAAGCTAGAACTTGTGAGATATATATCGAAAGGCTTGGTAGTAATGTTATTGTTTTGTGGACTATTTTGCGTTGTTGTTGGGCTGCGTATTTTACTACTATCTTGTGGAGTTTTGGAGGAGGAAGGGTGTGTAGAAACACCATATATATGTAGGTTTATGGGCTGATAGTTATTCATAATATTTCCAGGTTGTTTGACACGACTACGGTGGTCGTCGTATGTATGGAGTGATTAGGCTGTGTGTGGACTATTTTGGGAGGCTCAATATGTTTATTATTGATGTTGTTTGGGCTGTTTGGTGATTGTTTTGAATGGTGTGAGGTCATATATATAGGGGAGGTGCTGTCCGTTTCATCGTAAAATAGGTTGTGGTCGATACATAATAGTTATGACGCTTAAATGATAACGATAGTATCGTTTCTCTTATTGTAGACTAAGGAGTTTTGACAATTGCATAGCTTGAGATTGGGGCAGTATATACAAGGTATGTGAGACTATCCCTTTCCTTCTTTTGCACGACTCCAATTGTACATAATGTAATGAACGAGCTTCCAAAGATACTCTACTCTTAGAAGCTAGCAGTACTTACATTGTTTTCCCTCTTATGGAACGATTGATGTTAATGTTGTTTCTCTTATTCTTATGTTATCAATGTTATTGGTACTTCCTGATTCTTATAAGGTTCATAGTGAAGAGTTAGTCCTAATAACGCGTACAGAGGATACCGACCTTACGTCACTCCGAAAGGTTTAGAATGTGATTCCATGAGTTGAGCATGCATTATATATATGTATCTATTTTACTCTACCGAGCCACGCTATAGTTGGCCGTGTACGACACCTATTGTGCAACCACTGATCAGTTGGGTTTTACCGAGCTCCACGTGGCCGGGTACGATTCTACCGAGCCTATTATGGTCGGGTACGATATGATGATGATGATGCCCATAGAGGCGAATGCTTTAAAGGTTTATGTATTTATACATATGTATCATGCATTTCATGTAAGTAGCCCTCAGAGGTACTAAGATGTTACAGGTTGTATATTCTCTATCCTTGCTTACATTACTGATCGTATTTATGGTTCCTTGCCTTACATACTCAGTACTTTATTCGTACTGACGTCCTTTTATTTGTGGACGCTGCATGTCGTGCTGTAGGTCCTGATAGACAGGCAGGTGCAGCCCCCCACCACAGTAGACTGTCCAGTTCAGCGGTGATTGGCGAGATCCCTTCTCCGGACTTGCCTTGGTCTTGGTATGCAATTTTTGTTATAGACATTATGGGTATGTCGGGGCCCTGTTCCGGCTATGTTGCAATACTTATGTTCTTTTAGAGGCTCATAGACAGGTGTCGGCTCATGTATAGTTTGGTATGCCTTGTCGGCTAGTTTTTGTTGTATAGTCTTTCATAGTAGCGTGGTAGCTCATACCTTATATGTAGTTTCTTGATTGTCTGGTCATCCCCTGCTATGTATATTCATGCTCGTCATATTTTATTGCTGGTTGTCCATGATCTAGGTCTACCATTTATATTGATCTCGTCAGCCCTAAAAGATAATAATGAAGGTTAGATGAAATGTGCGTTGGTGCTCGGCAAGTGTGGTCGGGTGCTAGTCATGGCCCTTCAGTTTGGGTCGTGACAAACTTGGTATCAGAGCAAGTCTGTCCTAGGGGTTGTCTATGAGCCGTGTCTAGTAGAGTCTTGATTATGGATGTGTAGCGCGCCACATTTATAATCAGGAGGCTACATGACATCTAGGGTTATTACCTTCTTCCTGAATCTAGATCGTGCGTAGAGTTGAGTCGTAAGTGTTCGTCTCTAATATTCACCTTGTTTTTTCAGTGATGCCTTCGACTAGGAAGCAAACGATTAGTAGACGGCTTGATACAGCAGCGGGAGAGGGTACCAGTCAGGTGCCCCAAGTCAGAGCAGGACAAAGTGAGGCTCAAAGTGAGATGCCCTCTCATACCTCATCTACTCCATCTCCTCCAGAGGATATTAGAAGGCACCCAGCGCCTCCAGTTCCTCCGTCTGGCACTCCAAACCAGGATATGCGGAGTGCTTTGCAGTTATTGACTAGCTTGGTAGCTGCTCAGGCTCAGAGGCAGAATACAGGTGCTGCTGAGAAACCAGTTAGTACAAGAGTTCGTGATTTTATTAATTTAGACCCTCCAGTGTTTACCGGATCAGACCCGAAGGAGGACCCACAGACTTTTATTGACCAGGTTCATCGTACACTTCGGGTTATGCATGTTAGTGATATAGAGGCAGTAGAGTTGGCTTCTTATCGGCTACAGGATTTAGCGGTTCTCTGGTATGATAGTTGGGAGAGATCCAGGGGTCCGAACCCTCCTCCAGCTGTGTGGAAGGAATTTTCTGAGGCCTTTCTTCGTCACTACTTGCCAGTTGAGATACGACGAGCTAGAGCTGATAAGTTCTTGAACCTTAGACAAGGTAATATGAGTGTTCGAGAGTACAGTATGCAGTTTGATTCTTTGGCAAGATATGCTCCCCATATGGTGGCCGAGATGAGTGATAGGGTGCATATGTTCGTGAATGGGTTGGGACCACATCTAATAAATGAGTGTACGACAGCCTCCTTGGTGGAGGGCATGGATATTTCCCGTATTCAAGCTTATGCCCAGACCCTAGAGGATCGTAAGCGCCAGCAGAGGGCAGTTAGGGAGAAGGATAGAGGCCAGCATAAGAGGGCGAGATTTGCAGGGTATTCTGATGACTTCAGAGGCTGCATCAGGCCACAGTTTTCGAGGAGTTCGGCACCACCTGTAGCTAGTGCTCCTCCACAGCTACAGAAATGATCCCTTTCCATTCAATGACGGGTTCACCCGGAAATTGGAACCTAACCATCTTCGTACGACAGTCAACATTTGCATAGCATGAGGCCAACCAGTCCATTCCCATTATCACATCAAAATCAACCATTTCTAACTCAACTAAATTTGCCGAGGTTTGACGACTACAAATCATCACAGTGCAACCTCTATATACCCTTCTAGCAATCACAGAATCTCCTATCGGAGTAGATACCGCGAGAGGTTTACTTATCAATTCAGGTTCAATGCCAAACTTATTAGACACAAAGGGTGTAACATATGATAATGTAGATCCCGGATCAATCAACGCATATACATCATAAGAAAACACAGATATAATACCTGTAATAACATCTGGAGACGACTCGAGATCCTGTCGACCTACTAGAGCATAGGTTCGATTTTGAGCACCACTCGAACTCGGCACTGCACCTCTACCCCTACCACGACCTGTCGACTGTTGAAAACCCCGTGCTGGAGGTCGAACTGATGAGGAAGAACCAGACACAGATCCAGTCGGCTGAGCCATACCATCACCTCCTCTATTAGGACAATCCCGCATCATATGGCCAGGCTGCCCGCATGAATAGCATGCATCAGAACCTCGACGACACAGTCCAAAGTGGGCCTTGCCGCACTGATCACAATATGGTGTTGGGGGTCTCATCTGACTAGTATCCCTGTGATGTTGCGAGCCAGATGCCCGCGAACTCTGACCTGGACCAGAATAGGATCGATCCAGAATGGCCCCGGCAGAGTTGCGAGAGTTGAAGGTGCAGTTGAAGGACTTGCTGGATAAGGGCTTTATTAGGCCTAGCACTTCACCTTGGGGTGCACCAGTCCTATTCGTATGGAAGAAAGACGGGTCGTTACGGATGTGTATCGACTATCGACAGTTGAATAAGTCTACTATAAAGAACAAGTATCCACTTCCAAGAATTGATGACCTGTTTGACCAACTCCAGGGTTGCAAGTATTTCTCTAAGATTGATTTACGTTCAGCGTATCATCAGGTGAGGGTTAGGGAGAAGGATATTCCAAAGACGGCCTTCCGGACAAGATATGGGCACTTTAAGTTCTTGGTGATGTCGTTCGGGCTAACAAATGCCCCAGCAGCTTTTATGGATCTCATGAATACTATATTCAGGCCCTATCTTGATGTGTTCGTGATTGTATTCATTGATGACATTCTAGTGTATTCTCGTTCGGAGGCGGAACATGTGGGCCACTGCAGATAGTATTATAGACGCTTCAGGATCGTAAGTTATATGCTAAGCTCCCCAAATGTGAATTCTGGCTGAACTCAGTAGCATTCCTTGGCCATGTGATATCTGATAAGGGTATTATTGTCGACACTCAGAAGATCGATGCAGTAAAGAATTGGCCGAGACCTACAACACCATCAGAAGTCCGCAGCTTCCTAGGGCTAGCAGGATATTATAGGCGGTTTGTAGAAGGATTTTCCTCTATATCATCACCATTGACTAAGTTAACACAAAAAGCTACCAAATTCCAGTGGTCTGACACTTGTGAACGTAGTTTTCAGGAGCTGAAGAATCGATTGACATCTGCACCAGTGCTCAATCTTCCTGAAGGAACAGAAGGTTATGTGGTATATTGTGATGCCTCAGGTATAGGTTTGGGGTGCGTATTGATGTAGCGTGGGAATGTGATTGCTTATGCATCAAGACAATTGAAGAAGCATGAAAAGAATTATCCAACCCATGATTTGGAATTGGCTGCAGTAATATATGCTTTGAAAATATGGCGGCACTACTTATACGGCGTCCATGTTGACATCTACACATATCACAAGAGTTTACAATACATCTTCAAGCAGAAAGAGTTGAATTTGAGGCAGCGTAGGTGGCTTGAATTATTGAAAGACTATGACGTCGAGATATTGTATCATCCCGGTAAAGCCAATGTTGTGGCAGACGCTCTCAGCCGTAAATCAATGGGAAGCTTAGTACATATTGAGGCAGGTAGATGGGGGTTGATTAAAGAGCTTCATCAGCTAGCCAATATGAGAATCAGATTGTTAGACTCTGATGACGGAGGTGTTACTGTACAGAATACATCAGAATCATCTTTGGTAGCCGAGGTAAAAACACGACAATATGAAGATCCTATCTTAGTACGATTAAGAGAAAGCATTCAACAGTGTAAAAGTATGACTTTTGGGATCGGAAAAGACGGGGCAATGATACCTAATTTGACTATTTTTGCTTTATTTCGTTACAAAAAGAAAAAATTACAAAAAATATATACATAAACTTTTAGTTTATGTATTTCTCATAAAATTGAAAAATACAAAAAATAGTACCTTATTTTGTACTTTACATAATTTCGAAAATTACCAAAAATAGTTCTATTAATGTTTTATAGTCATTTTAATTTTTGAAAAAATACAAAAATATTACTTTATATTTTATCTTCATATAAAAACGAAAATTACAAAAAATAGTTTTATTAATATTTTGTAGCTATTTTTAATCTCAAAAAATATTAAGAAAATAATAATATAGTTTTGTTTTAAATATTAGTCTTATTTTTGTTAGTTATTTTGCTTACATAGGACTAGTTGAGCAACGTCGTGTTCCTATTTCTCGGGTCCGGGCAAAAGAATAATATTCGGGTTCAAACTACCCGGTTTTAGGCCTAATTTTCGGACCTAGCCCATAATAAACCGAGTCCACGACACATGGGGAACCCCACCACGCGTGGGGGACACAACCCTCGAACCCCACCACGCGTGGGGCTCATTTCCTTGGGCAAAACCATTACAAATGCACGGGCAAAACATTTTGAAGGGGGGACGGACAGGGATTTTGAAAAATTGGAACGACTGTACATCATCTTCTTCCTAAAGAGGAAGAAGCAAAAACCCTAGAACCCTACAACCCAAGCCCGTCGACCACTGCCCCAAACACCACCCAAACACCATCACCAAACAGGCCCGTCGACCCTACCGTCGACCACCTGCCCCGACGCCATAACCACCCACCTTCGACGAAAACCCACCATCCTCACATCCGCAACCCCCTCGTCGGAACCATTTCTTCTCCTTCGTCGACCACCTGTTCCAATGACTATTGATGCCACTTCCAGCTTCCCCACAACCACAGCTGCTCCCCGTCGTCGCACCCCCCCGTCGACAACAACCCACTTCCAGCTCCCTCCATCTCATCACCTTCTTCCTTCCTCTTGAAAAACTGGAAAAAACCTAACGACCCTACTGTCCAAAGGTGATAACTCCCGTGAAACCACCTGCCCCGACGACCCACTGCCGCTGCCCAGCTCGATCGTCCAAACACCACCCCCACGCACAGCCCGAACAAAAACCCAGCAGTTCCGCCATTGTTAGTCCAACAAGCAGCTATTGTTGCGTGCCAAGCAGTCGTTGCTGCGCTTCCAAGCAACGCACAGCTGCTCATTCCTCGCATCCAAACGACCCCTTTTTCTGCTTCATCCTCCTCGCGCCGACGCCGTTCAAACGCCCGTCAGCAGCCCCCCTCGCGTCGACCTTACTGCTGTCGACGTTGTTTCATCTTTCGCGAGCAGCTGTGGGTTGCTGCGATCCTGCTTGGCCGAGTTTTCTGTTTTCCGTCGAGGTCGTCTTTGGTTCGTCGAGGTCCGGTACGTTGAGCTTGACGTCGAGGTTCCGTCGTTCTGTTATTGGAGAGGTTGCCGATAATTGTCGGTCCAGTTTGGTTATTGTTCTTGCTTCAAACAGGTGCATACACATTTCCAAACTTGTGATATTTGTTTAAACGGAATGAAAAAAAATGATATGGATTTCCTATGAATTGTTTGTGTGTCGTTTTTGTTGAATTGTTTTTTTATTTTATTTTTACTTTTATCATGGATATTATTACCTATTAGGATTGTTGCTTTTGTTTAACCTCGGATGACTTCATTGATAAAAAATCTTAGTTGTCTTAAGTTTGCCCTATAATAAATAAATAAAAAAAATGAGACTAGCTTCGCCAAATAAAACATGTACAAATTGCGGAGCCCTCACAAAATATATGTATCGAATACTTAGATTCCGGGACAGGCCATTTAGCAAATTTCACAGCCCTACCAAAATAATGCGCTAGTTGCTTTAGGCGCGCCTTTAATAATGTTATCTCCCTAAACTCGGGTGCAGATTTATGTGACCCAAATCCAAATCTCAACGAAATCGAAATGTGTCTCTAATCACGGGTATATTGATTATGGCGTGGCCCGAGATGCATTTCCATGACGTTGCAAATTCTTTAATAATAAATGAGACGAGCCTCGACAAACAAATGTACAAGTCGCGGGGCCCTCTAGATGTATATATTAAAATACTTAGAATTCGAGGACAGGCCGTTTAGCGAATTTTACGGCCTTCCCCAAAATAACAAGACGCTAGTTGCTTTAGGCGCGCCTTTAATAATATTTTATCTCCCTAAATTCGGGTGCACATTTATGTGACCCAAATCTAAACCTCAACCAAGTTGATATATGTCAATAACCACGGGTGAATTGATGTAACGTGGTTCGAGATATGTTTTCACGATGTTGCAAGTCCTATAAAAATAACAGTGAATGATAAAAGCGGTTAAAAGATAAAATTGGCACATAAGTTCACATTTGTATAAAATCAGATAATCAAGCCGAATATAACAGTTGAGCGACCGTGCTAGAACCACGGAACTCGGGAATGCCTAACACCTTCTCCCGGGTTAACAGAATTCCTTATCTAGATTTCTGGTACGCAGACTGTAATATGGAGTCATTCTTTTCCTCGATTCGGGATTAAAATTGGTGACTTGGGACACCCTAAATCTCCCAAGTGGCGACTCTGAAATAAATAAACCAATCCCGTTTCGATTGTCCTTTAATTGGAAAAACTCCCTGCGCCCTCGCGGGTGCGGAAAAAGGAGGTGTGACAGCTCTGGCGACTCTGCTGGGGACAAATGACCCAGAACCACTGGTTCAGGGTTAGAAATTCGAGCTTAGATAAATTGTTATATTTGGGTTTATCTGATTTTTACATGTTTGAGCCTAATGTGCTAAATGATGCTTTTACCGCTTTAATATTATTTGAACTGTATATAAACTGTGCCGAAACCTTTCTCTTCTTACCTCCGGGGATGTGCTTACTGGTTGAGACTCCCTATTCTGTTAGTGTCGTACCCTAAATAAAAGAGGCTCGGAAAGTTTCTAAGCCGGCTGGCCTTTTGGTTCCCGGAAAGGAGCTCCTTCCTCAGCTCGAGTTGTCCGCTCGGGTACACTGTCTAGAACACCGACCCAGGTTTTGAACATAGAATAACGTGACTTCATGCCAGATCCCTAGTAAGAGCGTTTATTTGCATCATGTGCATTTGACTTAGGGGACTCAACACAGGGGTTGGGTCCGTCTAGGACAAGCAACCTGAAAATAATAGACCATCTTTCGGCATCCTATGTGCTACATGTTGTATTTAGTCAAGGGCGAATGGGTCATTTGGTCATTTCCAGCATGGTGTTATTTTAATCAAAGCATGGGGAACATTTGTGGAATCCAAGAAGCCTTGGAATTCCCTATGTCCCCCACGCTTGCTTTTTGGGAAAGCACATGGGGAACATTTGTGGAATCCAAGAAGTCTTGGAATTCCCCTATGTCCCCCACGCTTCATATGTTGGGAAAAGCGCATGGGGAGCATTTGCGGAATCCAAGAAGTCTTGGAAATCATTATGTCTCCCATGCCACATTTTTGAAAGAAATAATAAATATAAAAAATAAAATTACAAATAAAACAAAGCATGAAAATTCAAAAAGATTTTGTATGTTTTCATACTCTGCCGAAATTTTGAGAAAATGAGAAAAAATGTCTTATTAGTAGCAAAGGAAAAATAGAAGAAAAAAATCATCATTGTTTTGTCTTGTTTTTTTTCTTCCAAAACATATTGAAAAGAAAATAGTTTGTTTTGCCATTAATTGAAAATGAAAAAGAGTCTGGTTTTTAAAATGTTTTTTTTTTATTTTATTTTGCTTGTCTATGAAAATGCCAAAAATAAAAAAAATAAAATATAAAAAGAGTCGGGCGTTGAACGTGATTTTATTATTTGTTCCAAAATAAATATATATATAATCCAAAAAAAAAGGTTCAAAAGAAAATTCAAAAATATTTTGATTCTTCCTTAAAAATCAAAATTCAAAAAAAATATTTTTTTAAGCATTTCTTTTATTAAAGGTAAAAATTCCAAAAAAAAAAACATTTTCCTTTTTCTTTAGAATAAGAAAACAAATGAAAAAAAGGAATGTTTTATGTTTTACGTTAGTTAGTTTGTTTGTTATGAATGAAAAATAATAGTTTGTTTGTTTGCTATATAAAAAAAAGAATAGAAAATGGAAAAGGGTCTTCTCAAAAATAGTTTATTTGCCCGAACTACGCGGGTTTGATTCTCACCGGATGTGAGATACGTAGGCAACCCTCATCGGGTCCAACCCCACCTTTTGCTAAAATGCCAAAAACAAATATAAAAAAAAACAAAAAAAAAATAGCAAAAACATATATGTCAAATTTCTAAGAAGTCGGGTGACGCTGTTTTATCAAGACATAGCCGAATGTTCCCGAAAGGGACGCCGGAAGGCTGACTTCACATAAACAGCCACCTTTGGGTCATTTTAGAATTTTTGGTCTAGACCCACACAGCCCTATAAATCTTCGTCCCCGAGGCGATGAAGGGCCGTGTTTGCAATACCAGGTTTTTATTATAATTTGAAAAGAAAAAAAAAAACAAAGAGTCGGCGGTCAGGTGAATACCGTTTGAATTTTTGTCATAATAAGCCGAGCCAGCTTCGGCCGCGTCTTAAACCGTTCTTGCCGAAATAGCCTTAGAGTATCTTTCAGTTGTCGAAAGGTTATTTTCGTAAAAGAACGGACAAGTTTGTAAAGTGTCAAAATAATCCTCCCCGGCCTCAAAGTTCATGTGAAGTTTGCCAGGGGCCATATTTGCAAAAATAACCGTTTGGTTGCATTTGTCAAACGGAGAAAGGGAGCTGGCCTTTTGTTTTGAGTTTATAATATTTTTAGAGTGTGCGGGTTATTTGATTTTCGAGACCGTTTGTTGTCTTTTGTCAAAATCTGTTAGTATTGTTAGTTTTTAAACTTTTGTAATCAAGCTTGTTTTATTATGAAATTGAAAATTCAAAAAATGTTTTATTATTATTTATCGTTTATTTGGTCCGAACTACGCAAGGTCTGATTCATGTAGGGTCATGATACGTAGGCAATCTCCATAAGATTCGACCACGAAAAAAAATGAAAAAGAGAAAAAAAGAAAACAAAGGTAAATATATATATATATATATATATATATATGTATTGATAATAATAAGGACCGACTGAGTCCATTCCATTCTAACATATTTGGTTTTGAATTGTGAAGAAAGTTGAGGTGGTCGGTTTGTGCCTCAAAGAAAAATGACAACTAACGTCGAAGCTGTTACAAGTGCTCCAGAGACTCAGAGTCGAAGGGTTCCTCGTCATGTGTCACAATTTGCGACACAACAAGAGCAGCACCACTCTCCTGAGTACCACTCGTACTCATTTGATCTTGCTGCAAAAACTGAGAAGCCTGCCCGAAAGATGGTACAGGAAGAAATGACCCAAAGAGTGAAAAGCTTAGAACAATGGTTGGAAAACATGCAAGGGTTGGCAGGCCAAAAGAATGTTGCCTTCAAAGATCTATGTATGTTCCCCGATGTCCACTTGCCGCCTGGTTTCAAGACTCCCAAATTTGAAAAGTACGATGGACATGGAGATCCCATAGCCCACCTGAAAAGGTATTGCAATCAACTGAGAGGTGCGGGAAGAAATGAAGAATTGTTGATGGCTTATTTTGTGGAAAGCCTTACGGGAGTAGCCTCCGAATGGTTTATGGATCAAGACACGTCTCGCTGGTATGTCTGGGATGACATGGCACAAGCCTTTGTCAGACAGTTCCAATACAACATCGACATTCCCCCAGACCGCATTTCCCTTTCAAACCTGAAGAAGAAACCAAATGAAAGTTTCAGGGAATATGCCATAAAATGGAGAGAGCAAGCAGCTCGAGTTAAGCCACCCATGGATGACCACGAGCTAATTACTGTCTTCCTTCAAGCGCAAGAGCCAGATTACTTTCAAAACATGGTGTCCGCAGTTGGCAAAACCTTCTCGGAAGCAATCAAAATTGGAGAAATGGTAGAGAATGGTCTTAAGACAGGCAAAATTATAAGTCAAGCTGTTCTTAAAGCCGCAACTCAGGCTGTCCGGGTTGAGTCAGATAATCTTAGCGACACAAATGAGGAGATTGAAGAAATCATGATGACATCAGGGTCTAGAAGAGGTCCCAAGAGAACATCTCGAAGGTATGAGCAGCCTCGTCAGATTTTCTATGGCTCCCCTGAGCAGTATTATCCACCTCAGGACGCTCAATACTCTGTCGCTCCACCTCAGTATGTTGTCCAGCCACCAAAACACCCCAGGAGGCGAGCACGAGCATCACAAAATCTCCAGAAGTCTCCACAAAATTTTCAGGTGCCCTATAACCCACAGCCAAGCCAGTGGTATAAAGGGGAACAAAGGTTGAAAGATAATTTTACACCAATAGGAGAGTCCTATGAAAGCTTATTTGAGAAGTTAAAGAATCATGACATGATTGCACCTATTCCTTCAAATCGTGTGGACCCACGTGCAAGAAGCTTTGACCCTTCTAAAAGGTGTGAATACCATTCCAATGCCCAGGGGCACAATGTTGAAAGTTGTCGGGATTTGAAAAGAGAAATAGAAAGAATGATCCAAGAAGGGCGGATCATGATCAATAACAGTGACCTGGAGCACTCGAACCCTATTGAGAACTTGTTGACAGAGGGTGATGATGTTGAAGCGGGTAATGGTCTTGGCAATATTGATGCAAAGCTCAGTGGCTAAGATGCCAGTTTTTTATAAAGTGGGAGCACGCTCCGTTCCTTGGTTAGCAAGAGAGAAGCTTTCGGTGGCTTATTTTGTTGTCATTTCTGTTGTCCGGATTATTAAGGTTGTAATTTGGATTTGTCATAGCAGTTTGTGTAAATTTTGTCCAGTTGTTTTAGGATTTTATTTTGGTTTGTTCTGTTTGTGTTGTCATTCAAACCATTTCACCGGTAATCCAATGCAAAATCCGGTCCTTTTCATTTCCAGTCATCTTTTTGTTTAGTCCTTTATCATTTTGTTCAGTGTCGATTCTAGTGACATGACATGCACACACAGTTTGGGCCTAATCTTAAAAGTTAATCATAAAACCCCGAAAAGGTGATCAGACCACTTAAAGGAAATAAGGACGGTTGAGATTATTCAGAGCTCGAGTCATATAGAACTGGGGCAAGTTAAACACAAAGAAAACCGTTAAAGAAAGATTCCCCTAAATTGGCATGAGGGTCGTTCATAATAATGAGAATGAGTATGCCGCCCAACGGTGCTTTAGAAGTGACAAATGAACAAACAGATGTTGAATATAATTGTCAAGTCAAGCACCATCAGAAGAGACTACAAATTTAAATTGTGTTGTTTGCACTTGGTATGTTTTGAAGATTGGAATGACGAAGGCATTTTGTTCTATTACCTAAACACTTTATCCTTCGTTACCCCTTTTGAGCCTTATTTATTTTCTTTCATACCCCTCGTTCGGAATCAGTAGAAACGAAAAAAAAATAAATAGAGAAAGAAAGAAAACAACAAAACGAAAAAAAAACGAAAAAAAGAAAAAGAAAAACGATAACAAAAACAAAAGAGAATCAGAAGAAAAAGAGGAATTGGGAACTACGTTTGACCTAATTCCTCAAAGAGGATACGTAGGCGCTTCACGGCTCGGTCATAGTTTTGAAAAATGAAAAAAAATCAATTAAAATATCCCAAAGCAAGAAACTGGGGCAAAGGTTGCGTTTGTTGTAAATAAATCTAATTCTGAAGGTTGTAACTAATAGCCCAAAATTAATGTATTTTTTGAGCCTTTTATACCCTTTCTTTCTAGCCTATCCAAAACCCACATTACGGTCCAAAGAAAGACCTTCTGATCAGTCTTCAAAAGATGCCAAGTCAGACAAATGAAGAGTCTTACCGGCGAACATAACATTCTGTTCCACAGCAGAAAGGACTCTAATCTCCAATAGAAATAGTTATACCGGCAACACTCCAAATCCCCCCAGCTGGAGAGAGATATAAAACGAGAGAGTCTTATTGGTGAAAACCTTCACAGGCACCATAAGGCGATGAAAGCTGAGAGAAGAACCCAAAAATGAGAGAGACTTGATAGTGAAAACCCTTCGGGCACTACAAGTCAAATAAGATTGAGAATCAGATGGGGAATCGCCAATTGAAGATCTTGAAAGATGATTGACGGTAGAGGATAGGCCACATAAGCATGTCATGGCCATTAGAGTCGGTATCTGCGTTTGATAGATCTTTATTTATAGTTTCTTTTGTAAAAAAGTCATCGTTTCCTTTGTCTTTTATTTTGTTTCTTTTATCTTTCTCCTTTCATAGAAAAATTCCCCAATAGAATCTATCTGGTCAGAACAAGTATGAAATGACTTCAAATATGCCATCAGCTTTTCAAGATGAGATCTGACTAGTACATCCAAGTGGTATAGTCAGCGAGGAACAAACGCGAGGCCAGTGTCAAAAAATATCCCCAGCGAAAGGGAATTAACCAAAGGATTGACGAGTGTCAAGAGGGATATCCTTGCCAAAACCAAGGTTATAAACCTCAAGGCCAAGGCCCATGAACGGAGCAAGGAGAGCAGTGAGCATGATTTGGCGAAATTCTTACTAGACTAAAAGGTTAGGGAAATGCCGGTTTCCGAACTATGCCACAAAAGAAGAGGGATATCCTCAGCAGAAAGGGATTATCCCCAGCAAATAATATCATCCCCAACAAGTCGTGGAACACAGCGCAATGAAGGAGAAAGGGAAAGTCATCCCAATAGGAGTATCACAGCCAACCACCATGTTTTAAACTAATAAATTTTGTTTGATTTGAAGCAGGTAATGGAAATGGCATTGATGCCAGAACTGCATGCCACAAGGGATATTATCGAACTGGGGCAGAAAATTTTCCTTCCATTTAGAAAATTTTCTGGAAGTCAGGTACCCCCAGCTGATAACATTTTACCCCCAACAGGTAAGTAAATAATTCCCCAACAGTGTTATCACTAGCAGTTGCGAGGAGTCCAACACAAGGTTGGAAAGTCGGTATCCTCAGCGGTTCCTTTCGGGGAAAGGCAAAACGACTCTCAAGGGAGGTAGTCTTCGAAGGAAGAAGCTATGCAAAAGCAAAACAAAAAAAAAGAATAAAAAAAAAGAATATAATAAAAAAAAGGGAAAAGTCATCCCCATCAAAATAATCCCCAACAGTTTCGAGGGAAGACAATGCAGGTAAGTAAATAATTCAAAAAAAAAGAAGAAGAAGGAAATGGTTCACGCATAGGAGACGCACTTCCTAGTTTGAAATCATTAGAGTTCTACCCATAGGAGATGCATTTCCTCCTAAGTTCGTTTTAGTCTCACCCATAGGAGATGCATTTCCTCCTAAGTTTAAGTTTTACCATAGGAGACGCATTTCCTCCTAGGTTTGTTTTAGTTTCACCCATAGGAGATGCATTTCCTCCTAAGTTTGGTTTAAGTTTCACCCATAGGAGATGCATTTCCTCTTAAGTTTGTTTTAGTTTCACCCCATAGGAGATGCATTTCCTCCTAAGGTTGTTTTAGTTTTACCCATAGGAGACGCATTTCCTCCTAGGTTTGTTTTAGTTTCACCCATAGGAGATGCATTTCCTCCTAAGTTTAAGTTTTACCCATAGGAGACGCATTTCCTCCTAAGTTCACTTTTACCCATAGGAGACGCATTTCCTCCTAAGTTTAAGTTTTACCCATAGGAGACGCATTTCCTCCTAAGTTTAAGTTTTACCCCCTAGGAGACGCATTTCCTCCTAAGTTCGTTTTAGTTTCACCCATAGGAGATGCATTTCCTCCTAAGTGGTTGTTAAAGATAAAAAAACAAAAAAAAAACAAGACCTAGTCCGATGAACCTTCTCCTAGGATCAAAATCTTAGTCTGACGAATTTTTCTCCTAAGATAGAGACCTAGTCTGACGAACCTTCTCCTAGGATCAAAATCTTAGTCTGATGAATCTTTCTCCTAAGATACCAAAAAGAAAAGACCTAGTCTGATGAACCTTCTCCTAGGATCAAAATCTTAGTCCGATGAATCTTCTCCTAGGATCAAAATCTTAGTCTGACGAATTTTTCTCCTAAGATAGAGACCTAGTCTGACGAACCTTCTCCTAGGATCAAAATCTTAGTCCGATGAATTTTTCTCCTAAGATAGAGACCTAGTCTGACGAATCTTCTCCTAGGATCCAAATCTTAGTCTGATGAATCTTTCTCCTAAGATACCAAAAAACAAGACCTAGTCTGATGAACCTTCTCCTAGGATCAAAATCTTAGTCTGATGAATTTTTCTCCTAAGATAGAGACCTAGTCTGACAAACCTTCTCATAGGATCAAAATCTTAGTCTGATGAATCTTTCTCCTAAGATAATAATTAAAAAAAAAACATCCTAGTCTGACGAATTTTCTCCTAGGATAAGTTGAAAAAAAAACAACGTTTGAATTTGAAAAAAAAGAGTCATTTTTAGTTTTCTTAAGATTATCAATGTTTAGCTTTCCTAAAGACAGGCGCCCACCTGAATAACGAGAGGAATACTTTTCAGTCTTTACATTCCATGCCAGGCGCCCACCTGTATAACGAGAGGAATACTTTTCAGTCTTTTTTTGCCAGGCGCCCACCTGTATAACGAGAGGAATACATTCAGTCTTTACTTTTAAGTGTTGAAATTGGGAGCCCGCCCATATAACAGAGGAATACTTTTTAGTCTTTACATTTCATATTTCAGGCGCCCACCTGTATAACGAGAGGAATACATTTCAGGTTATATTTTAGGAGACTCACTTCCTAAATTGAGATTTTACCCGTAGGAGATGCACATCCTAGTCTAGTATTTAGTTCACTCTCAGCACTGCATCAGCAGTATCAGTGGGTTACAATTTTGCTAACGACTCACAAACCTCCCTAGTGCAAACTGGGTTAGGAAATTTCATTTGTGTTGTTTGTTTTGGTTGTCAGGAGCCTGTCTGTAGAGCGGAGGTTGTTATATGTCAAAAATTGAAGAAGTTAGGGGTCCGCCCGTAGAACAGCGGGATCGTTCAAAGTCAAGCCGTTACCCATTGGAAGGCAGAAGGCTACAACAAAAATCCCCAGCACTCAATCCAAGATAAAAGCAACAAGAAGCTCGCCCCAAGAATGCGAGTCAACAGTCTGAGAGGGTCAACAAAAGCTAGTCACAAAAACAAAAAGAAAAAAAAAAGAAAAAGAAAAATGAATGAATCCGAAGCACGGATGTGGAGAACAGATGTGATCTGCTCAAGAACTAGCGCCTACAACTAGCAAGTATCAAGGTTCAAATCCAAAGTCTGTATGAAGCACCATTCAAGACTCAAGATCAAGTTTCAGAAGACTTATAGATAGGAATCCTTGTAACTAGTAGCTGATAGGTTTAGTTAGTCTTTTTTCAGTTATCATTTTTGATGTAATGATAGGACCACAGACCGGAACCTCAACGGAACGGAACCTCGATCGGCTCTTCACCTCGGTACACTCTACCATCTCTCCTATTTCCGAACTACACATGGCCTGATTCCTGTAAAACCAAGGATATGTAGGCAGCTCAGATACCAGGGCTCGGTCACATTCCCTTCCTTCCCTTAGTGTAGTCGGTCCAAGTAATGGTCGGGTCAAAAACATGTCTAGTCGTTCTTTGTCGGAAAACTCTTCGTGTTTCCAGTCAAAGAGGGGCAGCTGTAGACACCGGATTTTTGACCCTCCCCGAGAATTTTCACATTTTTAGCATAAATATGTAATTTAGGTCTAATATACCTATTTTGACTATTTTTGCTTTATTTCGTTACAAAAAGAAAAAAATACAAAAAATATATACATAAACTTTTAGTTTATGTATTTCTCATAAAATTGAAAAATACAAAAAATAGTACCTTATTTTGTACTTTACATAATTTCGAAAATTACCAAAAAATAGTTCTATTAATGTTTTGTAGTCATTTTAATTTTTGAAAAAATACAAAAATATTACTTTATATTTTATCTTCATATAAAAACGAAAATTACAAAAAATAGTTTTATTAATATTTTGTAGCTATTTTTAATCTCGAAAATATTAAGAAAATAATAATATAGTTTTGTTTTAAATATTAGTCTTATTTTTGTTAGTTATTTTGCTTACATAGGACTAGTTGAGCAACGTCGTGTTCCTATTTCTCGGGTCCGGGCAAAAGAATAATATTCGGGTTCAAACTACCCGGTTTTAGGCCTAATTTTCGGACCTAGCCCATAATAAACCGAGTCCACGACACATGGGGAACCCCACCACGCGTGGGGGACATAAGCCTCGAACCCCACCACGCGTGAGGCTCATTTCCCTGGGCAAAACCATTACAAATGCACGGGCAAAACATTTTGAAGGGGGGACGGACAGGGATTTTGAAAAATTGGAACGACTGTACATCATCTTCTTCCTAAAGAGGAAGAGGCAAAAACCCTAGAACCCTACAACCCAAGCTCGTCGACCACTGCCCCAAACACCACCCAAACACCATCACCAAACAGGCCCATCGACCCTACCGTCGACCACCTGCCCTGACGCCATAACCACCCACCTTCGACGAAAACCCACCATCCTCACGTCCGCAACCCCCTCGTCGGAACCATTTCTTCTCCTTCGTCGACCACCTGTTCCGACGACCATTGATGCCACTTCCAGCTTCCCCACAACCACAGCTGCTCCCCGTCGTCGCACCCCCCCGTCGACAACAACCCACTTCCAGCTCCCTCCATCTCATCACCTTCTTCCTTCCTCTTGAAAAACTGGAAAAAACCTAACGACCCTACTGTCCAAAGGTGATAACTCCCGTGAAACCACCTGCCCCGACGACCCACTGCCGCTGCCCAGCTCGATCGTCCAAACACCACCCCCACGCATAGCCCGAACAAAAACCCAGTAGTTCCGCCATTGTTAGTCCAACAAGCAGCTATTGCTGCGTGCCAAGCAATCGTTGCTGCGCTTCCAAGCAACGCACAGCTGCTCATTCCTCGCATCCAAACGACCCCTTTTTCTGCTTCATCCTCCTCGCGCCGACGTCGTTCAAACGCCCGTCAGCAGCCCCCCCTCGCGTCGACCTTACTGCTGTCGACGTTGTTTCATCTTTTGCGAGCAGCTGTGGGTTGCTGCGATCCTGCTTGGCCGAGTTTTCTGTTTTCCGTCGAGGTCGTCTTTGGTTCGTCGAGGTCTGGTACGTTGAGCTTGACGTCGAGGTTCCGTCGTTCTGTTATTGGAGAGGTTGTCGATAATTGTCGGTCCAGTTTGGTTGTTGTTCTTGCTTCAAACAGGTGCATACACATTTCCAAACTTGTGATATTTGTTTAAACGGAATTAAAAAAAATGATATGGATTTCCTATGAATTGTTTGTGTGTCGTTTTTGTTGAATTGTTTTTTTATTTTATTTTTACTTTTATCATGGATATTATTACCTATTAGGATTGTTGCTTTTGTTTAACCTCGGATGACTTCATTGATAAAAAATCTTAGTTGTCTTAAGTTTGCCCTATAATAAATAAATAAAAAAAACGAGACTAGCTTCGCCAAATAAAACATGTACAAATTGCGGAGCCCTCACAAAATATATGTATCGAATACTTAGATTCCGGGACAGGCCGTTTAGCAAATTTCACATCCCTACCAAAATAATGCGCTAGTTGCTTTAGGCGCGCCTTTAATAATGTTATCTCCCTAAACTCGGGTGCAGATTTATGTGACCCAAATCCAAATCTCAACGAAATCGAAATGTGTCTCTAATCACGGGTATATTGATTATGGCGTGGCCCGAGATGCATTTCCATGACGTTGCAAATTCTTTAATAATAAATGAGACGAGCCTCGACAAACAAATGTACAAGTCGCGGGGCCCTCTAGATGTATATATTAAAATACTTAGAATTCGAGGAAAGGCCGTTTAGCGAATTTTACGGCCTTCCCCAAAATAACAAGACGCTAGTTGCTTTAGGCGCGCCTTTAATAATTTATCTCCCTAAATTCGGGTGCACATTTATGTGACCCAAATCTAAACCTCAACCGAGTTGATATATGTCAATAACCACGGGTGAATTGATGTAACGTGGTTCGAGATATGTTTTCACGACGTTGCAAGTCCTATAAAAATAACAGTGAATGATAAAAGCGGTTAAAAGATAAAATTGGCACATAAGTTCACATTTGTATAAAATCAGATAATCAAGCCGAATATAACAGTTGAGCGACCGTGCTAGAACCACGGAACTCGGGAATGCCTAACACCTTCTCCCGGGTTAACAGAATTCCTTATCTAGATTTCTGGTACGCAGACTGTAATATGGAGTCATTCTTTTCCTCGATTTGGGATTAAAATTGGTGACTTGGGACACCCTAAATCTCCCAAGTGGCGACTCTGAAATAAATAAACCAATCCCGTTTCGATTGTCCTTTAATTGGAAAAACTCCCTGCGCCCTCGCGGGTGCGGAAAAAGGAGGTGTGACAAGTACGATTAAGAGAAAGCATTCAACAGTGTAAAAGTATGGCTTTTGGGATCGGAAAAGATGGGGCACTGAGATACCAGAGCCGATTGTTTGTGCCTAATGTGGCAGGGTTGCGAGAGAAGATTATGAATGAGATTCATCAATCCCGATATTCCATCCATCCCGGCTCGACAAAGATGTATCATGATGTCAAGGAGCAGTATTGGTGGGATAATATGAAGAAGGCTATTGCAGAATTTGTGGCCCAGTGTCCCAATTGTCAACAAGTAAAGATAGAACATCAGAAACCCGGTGGATTGCTTCAAAATATAGAGATTCCGACCTGGAAGTGGGAGGTGATTAATATGGACTTCATTATTGGATTACCTCACTCTTATCATAAGTTTGACTCCATCTGGGTGATAATTGATCGACTTACAAAATGTGCCCATTTTCTGCCAGTGAAGACAACTTACACGGCTGAAGATTATGCAAAGTTGTATATCAAGGAGATTGTTAGGCTTCATGGTGTGCCCATATCTATTATATCAGACCGAGGAGCTCAATTTACGGCAAACTTTTGGAGGTCTTTCCAGAAGGGTTTAGGCACACAGGTAAATCTCAGCACTGCATTTCATCCGCAGACTGACGGACAGGCTGAACGTACCATTCAGACACTGGAAGATATGCTACGAGCATGTGTTCTAGATTTTAAGGGGAATTGGGATGATCATCTTCCACTCATAGAATTCGCCTATAACAATAGCTACCATTCCAGTATTAAAATTGCCCCATACGAGGCACTATACGGGAGGAGATGTAGATCACCAGTTGGATGGTTCGAAGTCGGTGAAACAGAATTATATGGGCCATATTTGATTCACCAAGCTATTGAGAAGGTGAAAGTGATACAGGAGCGATTGAGGACGGCACAAAGCAGGCAAAAATCTTATTCTGATGTCCGACATCGTGATCTAGAGTTTGAGATTGGTGATTGGGTTTTCCTGAGGATCTTACCAATGAAGGGTATTATGCGTTTTGGGAAGAAAGGTAAGCTGAGTCCAAGGTATATCGGGCCGTATAAAATTCTTCGACGGATTGGACAGGTTGCTTATGAGTTAGAATTGCCATCCGAATTGGAATTTGTCCACCCGGTATTCCATGTATCTATGTTGAGAAAATGTATTGGAGACCCTTCTCGAGTCGTCCCTATCAAAGATGTACAAGTTACAGAGGACCTATCATATGAAGAAGTGCCAGTGGCGATATTAGATCGGCAAGTCCGCAAGCTGAGAACAAAAGATGTAGCTTCCGTCAAAGTATTGTGGAGGAACAAAATATGGAAGAAATGACATGGGAAGCAGAAGAGGAGATGAAGTCTAAATACCCTTACTTATTCCAGAATGAAGATAACAAGGATGCTGGTGGAAGACAGGATACATTGGAAGGTGAAACGGCTCTATGAGGTAAGCAATAAATTGAGAATACTCCTCCTTAATACAAAATGGTGATATGTAGATAATGTAAATACGCATAATGCTTTGTGTAGCCTTGTGAAGCCATATGTTGGGCTTAATTACTTGCAAGTTTTGCTAGTGACCATTTTATAGGGGAAAATTGATCGAAAATTTCCATTGGAATCCACGATGATTTAAACTCCCCATAAACCCTTACATTCGAGGACGAATGTTCCTAAGGGGGGAGGGTGTTACAACCCATATCCACATGTGTTAGTTCATGCCATATATTAGTTAACATAAATCCAAAAAGGAATTATCTTTGAGATGATAAGAAGTCAATCCTATTGGTCTTAAGTGATACAAGAGTGTATAAGAGTGATTAACCAGGATTAGAAGTTAAACGAATCAAGGATGTTGTAACTCGTATTTTCAGGTAATCTAGCGGCGCTTAATACACTCAAGAGGTCATTTATTAAGGTATTTTAATCATATAATATCCGTATCATAAGTTTTGAAGTCAAACGAGTTATGAAACAAAAGTCGACAAAAGTTGTCGCAACTTAGGTTCATAATTTTACTTAAACATTAGGTCAAATGTTTCTAATCTTTTCTCATAATTTACAAGGAATTACGGGGTGATATACCAACCAAATTAAATATCTATGAGTCTAGTTTCCAACGCATTAAACCATTCAACAATATGATCTCAGAGTAGAGAGATATTCGTGTTTTCGCGAGACTGCGCCAAGCACCTCTCTATGGGGCCCACTAAGTCGGTTTAAGATATTTGGACCTATATAGGATGACTCCAACCCGTTTTAAGTCATTTCTTTTCACTATTTTCAGACCTTAGAACCCTAGGAACATCCTCTCAAGGTTCTCTCAAGATTCAAGACCCAAAAAAAGGGCAAACAACACAAATCAAGTGTCGGGAATTCCGTGGCGCTAGTAAGTCCCTTGTTCTTCTTGTTGTTGCTCATTTTTGTGTCGTTACAGCTCGTGTGGGAGGTGGTTTTAAAGGGTTTATGTTCTGTAAATACTCCCTCATGTTCTTAATATCAATCCTAGGTGATTTCAGGCCTTCTAAAGTGATTCTAGTGCCGAAAAATACTAATTGATTGCTAGTTTCGCTTTGTTGTTGTTAAGGCAGCATTGGAGGGATATTTCATGGAAATTTAAGGTCAAATTGGAGTTGTTCTTTCTGTATAAAGGTAAGGAACCTCTTACTCTATATGTATTTAAGATTATCCAAGTTGCGGCTAAGCCATTGAAGCTAGAACTTGTGAGATATATATCGAAAGGCTTGGTAGTAATGTTATTGTTTTGTGGACTGTTTTGCGTTGTTGTTGGGCTGCGTATTTTACTACTATCTTGTGGAGTTTTGGAGGAGGAAGGGTGTGGAGAAACACCATATATATGTAGGTTTATGGGCTGATAGTTATTCGTTATATTTCCAGGTTGTTTGACACGACTACGGTGGTCGTTGTATGTATGGAGTGATTAGGCTGTGTGTGGACTATATTGGGAGGCTCAATATGTTTATTATTGATGTTGTTTGGGCTGTTTGGTGATTGTTTTGAATGGTGTGAGGTCATATATATAGGGGAGGTGCTGTCCGTTTCATCGTAAAATAGGTTGTGGTCGATACATAATAGTTATGACGCTTAAATGATAACGATAGTATCGTTTCTCTTATTGTAGACTAAGGAGTTTTGACAATTGCATAGCTTGAGATTGGGGCAGTATATACAAGGTATGTGAGACTATCCCTTTCCTTCTTTTGCACGACTCCAATTGTACATAATGTAATGAACGAGCTTCCAAAGATACTCTACTCTTAGAAGCTAGCAGTACTTACATTGTTTTCCCTCTTATGGAACGATTGATGTTAATGTTGTTTCTCTTATTCTTATGTTATCAATGTTATTGGTACTTCCTGATTCTTATAAGGTTCATAGTGAAGAGTTAGTCCTAATAACGCGTACAGAGGATACCGACCTTACGTCACTCCGAAAGGTTTAGAATGTGATTCCATGAGTTGAGCATGCATTATATATATGTATCTATTTTACTCTACCGAGCCACGCTATAGTTGGCCGTGTACGACACCTATTGTGCAACCACTGATCAGTTGGGTTTTACCGAGCTCCACGTGGCCGGGTACGATTCTACCTAGCCTATTATGGTCGGGTACGATATGATGATGATGATGCCCATAGAGGTGAATGCTTTAAAGGTTTATGTATTTATACATATGTATCATGCATTTCATGTAAGTAGCCCTCAGAGGTACTAAGATGTTACAGGTTGTATATTCTCTATCCTTGCTTACATTACTGATCGTATTTATGGTTCCTTGCCTTACATACTCAGTACTTTATTCGTACTGACGTCCTTTTATTTGTGGACGTTGCATGTCGTGCTGCAGGTCCTGATAGACAGGCAGGTGCAGCCCCCCCACTACAGTAGACTGTCCAGTTCAGCGGTGATTGGCGAGATCCCTTCTCCGGACTTGCCTTGGTCTTGGTATGCAATTTTTGTTTTAGACATTATGGGTATGTCGGGGCCCTATTCCGGCTATGTTGCAACACTTATGTTCTTTTAGAGGCTCATAGACAGGTGTCGGCTCATGTATAGTTTGGTATGCCTTGTCGGCTAGTTTTTGTTGTATAGTCTTTCATAGTAGCGTGGTAGCTCATACCTTATATGTAGTTTCTTGATTGTCTGGTCATCCCCTGCTATGTATGTTCATGCTGTCATATTTTATTGCTGGTTGTCCATGATCTAGGTCTACCATTTATATTGATCTCGTCAGCCCTAAAAGATAATAATGAAGGTTAGATGAAATGTGCGTTGGTGCTCGGCAAGTGTGGTCGGGTGCTAGTCATGGCCCTTCAGTTTGGGTCGTGACAGATACATTTCAAATTAAGCGTGTGCTTGTGCATGTGCATCTAGGTAGCTCGGCTAACATTGTCAGGTCGAGGGTAGTGGAGCAGCTTGGACTGCTCGACCAGATCGTGCTCGCCGCTCGAGTCCTCAACGGATTCAGCATGGCGAGCAAAACAACGAAAAGGAAAATCACCCTCCCGGTCAACGTGGTCGGCACAACCCAAAATGTTAAGTTTCATGTCATCGAAGGAGACATGAGGTACAATGACTTGTTTGGAAGGCCATGGATACACTGCATGAGAGCAATACCATCAACCCTTCATCAAATTATGAAGTTTTCGACGAAGGACAGAATAAAAACTGTGTATGGGGAACAATATGCAGTGAGGGAGATGTTTGTGGTGCATGATGTGGCACCGGCATAGACACCTTCAATATCGAAGGAGCCAAAGGATAAGCAAACATTAAAGTAGCAATCACGAGACACATTCTCAGCTACAATCAAATAAAACAAGTAAAGGACCGTGCCGCGTCCCCGAAACAAATGTTGGAAGCATGTCGAGTCTCAAAGCTCCATCACCGCTAAGGTATAACTGTCTCTCTTTTTGATTTTATCTTACACTAATGTATACGGTGGAAATCGATGGCTCGATTTCACGGGCATCAAGGCATCTCGAGGGCTTCCAGTGATCGACTTCAAGACAGATCAACTTCATGAGAGTTCGACTTCGAGACAGTATAACTGATGATCGGCCCCGAGACATTGTGAATTACCGGTCTCGGCGGATCTAGGTGGAGTTCCATAGGCACGTGCATATGGAAGGTCAAGTCTAGTGGACTAGCCCATAAGGCGAATCAGGGCATTTAATGGTTATACCAGCCCTATATCTTTGTAATTAATGCATTTGTACTATGTTGAGATTCCCCTCTTATATAAAAGGGTATCATGATCATTGTGTAAACATCTGTTGCTCCGTACTAAAATACTAGAACATTCTCTTGGTTTCATTATCTTATTGATCGCCCATATTTATTATGGTCTACTTATTGTTCATCATTTATTGCTTATTATTGGCCATAAAGATGCTTATTATTGATTAACACCTCGTTCTTAACTCTTATTTCTATTCTAAGTCTTTCACAAAGCACCAATTGCCTAACAACTAGCATAAAAATAGATCACGTATTTTTAGAACAACTAAATCAAATTTAATTATTATTACCACTTTTACGGTAAACCGTTTGGCACCCACCGTGGGGCTAAAAATAATATTGATTTTTTTCTTGTTGGTTTACCTACATAACACAAGTTATCTTTCACGCTTTTTCTTGCCCACGATCTTTGATTTCAGGTCAAAATGTCTGACTCAGTGAACAACAATCTTGAGAACTATAGAGAAAATGGTGTAGATGTTCCAGGTGCTGGTGTACCACACCGAAACCCTAAGAACGCACTAGAACTGATTTCCATGGACGCGGTCTCACGCGATGCTCAACACGTCGATGTAAGCTCCCACACTAAAAGGAGCGTGCACCAAGGAGACCGACAAGAAGCTCAAGAAACCTCGGATAGGGAAGAACGGGAGGTTATCCTTCACATTATTTTGAAGTGTTCCAGGCAAAACAGCTAGCGATTGCTCAGCTGCAAAGTCACCAGAAAACTCCCAGCAGGTTGCGTCGGGTACGGCTCCCCCGACCGAGCAGTTACCGGAGAGGTCAAGCAACAACGGGTCAGTAGCCGACCCCGCCATAGTAAAGATGCTCGAGGACCTCACAAAGAGGATTAAATCGGGCGAGAAGAAGATAGAAGCCAATGACAAAAAGGTCGAGACCTACAACTCCAGGGTCGACCAGATTACGGGCGCACCCCCGATCCTAAAAGGTGTGGATTCGAAGAAGTTCATACAAAGTCCGTTCCCGGAGGAAGAGGCTCCAAAACCTATTCCAAAAAAGTTCGGAATGCCAGACCTTTCAAAATACAACGGGACCTCAGACCCCAATGAGCACGTTAGTGCTTACACTTGCACAGTAAAGGGCAACGACGAGATCGAGTCCGTCTTACTAAAGAAGTTCGGGGAAACACTCTCGAAGGGGGCCATGATGTGGTATCACAACCTAGCTCCTAACTCCATAGAGGCGCATGTCGGTGCCATCAAAGTAGCGACAAGGAAGTCTGACATCTTTAAGATCAAGCAAAGGGAGAACGAGATGTTGCGAGAGTTCTTATCTCGCTTTCAAATGGAATGAATGGAACTACCACTAGTCTCCAATGACTGAGCAATACAAGCCTTCACTCAAGGCCTGAATGAGCGAAGCTTAGCGGCTTCGAAGCAACTGAAATAGAATCTTGTCGAATGTCCCGTTGGGAACTGGTCGGACGTCCATAACTGATACCAGTCAAAGATCGGGGTCGAGGACAACCAACTAGGAGCCCCCTCGAGCTCGGTATACCCAAGCAGGCTTCTGGCAAAGGAGCCGAAGCCAAACAAAGAAAGGTACCAGCCATACATCGAAGAAAGAAGAAATGCCCTGAGGCGTAACATACCCCGCATTGGTCAAAGAATGAACCGAGGCTAGAATCCTCGAGGAATCGTCAATAAAGCTGGGTTCGATAGGTACACGGGGCCGACGGAGGCACCTCGCCTATCGTAATACAAATTTAACGTTGACATATCAGACATCGTGTTCGCCATCAGTAAAATCAGAGACACCATGTGTCCAAGGCCTATGCAATCGGATCCTTCACGAAGGAAACATAACTTAGTGTATGAATTTCACAACGAACAAGGTCATATTACCAAAGATTGCCGACAACTCCGGGAAGAGTTAGCCCGACAACTCCGGGAAGAGGTAGCCCGACTACTCAAAAAAGGTCACCTCCGGGAATTCCTCAGCAACCGAGCCAAAAATCAGTTCCGGGAAAGAGAGGCGACCAAAAATAACAAAGCAAGTGAGCCACAACATTTCACCCATACGATCTTTTAAGGTGTTGGTGCCCCGCAGGAACCCGCGGTTAGGAGAACGAAAGCGTCCCCCGCTAGGAAGAAGCAAACTCGAGGCTCTATCTCAGCTCCATAGCAACGCACTGGTAACTTCTTTTCTTATGGATACATTTTTAAATTAAACTTATGCTTGTGGTTCCAGGTAACTCGGCCAATATTATCAGGTCGAAGGCAACAAAGCAGCTTGGATTGCTTGACCAAATTATGCCCGCCCCTTAAACTCTCAACGAATTTGACATGACGTTCACAAGGCATATTGTCGGCTATTTCCAAATGAACAAATAAAGGGTCGTACCACATCTTTCATGCAAATAACTAAAGGCCTACCGAGGTTCATAGCATCATCACCACTAAGGTACAACCATCTCCCTTTCCAAGTTACATCTCGTACCCACCTTTATGCAGGTGCCCGACTGAGACAGCAGAAGCGCTAACCCGACTCGAAGACCTTAAGGTTTTAAAGCGTCCATTGCACTCTTTTCCTTAGACCGAGTTTTTATCCCGAAAAGGGTTTTACCGGCAAGGTTTTTAACGAGGCAAAACCTACATACTACCTACGGAAGATCCAACAAGTATTCAAGGCTTCTTTTGCAATTAACCTCAAATACTGGGGGCATCCCCCGGAAGGTCACCTACTCGGAGAAGCCAAGATACGCCAAACGGGGGCTCAATAGGAAAGTAATATATCGGGCCAAGCGGCCGAAAGAACCGTGTCCGCATAGCACAACCGAGCCCGCAACAGAAAAAACATGTATACTTGTACCAAGTAATCAAAGAATACTTCCCAAAAGCATTTGCATCTCAAGGAAGCTCGATATTTTTGCAAAAAACAGCCCAAAGCCAAAAATGTCCCGAACACTCGGGGACTGACGTCAACAACTTAAAACAACGCTACCTCTGGGTCGGAGCTCTTGACTCGTAAGCCCTCAATGAGGCAACATCAAGATCACAAAGTGTCTCCAGTGCCAGAAACATCCCGAACACTCGGGGACTGGCGTCAAAAACTCAAAACCACATGACCCCCAGGCCGGGAACTCTGAAATCATAAGCCTTCAAAGAGGCAATACTATGTTCACAAGTAATGTCTCCCGAGCCAAGAAACCCTCGATGACTCGGGGACTGCCGTCAATCACCCACCTCCATTGACTTATCAAAACCTGAGGTCGTAAGGCCACATACGGGTAGCCTCGGTCTCGTAAGACCTACATAAGGAAACAACAATATATGTAAGACCTCAAGAAAGACATGAACAATACTTGTACCAAGTATCCAAAACTGTAAGACCTCAAGCAAGGCATGAACAATACATGTACCAAGTATCCAAAACTATAAGACCTCAAAGGCATGAAAAACTTGTATGACCTTAATAAAGGCATAAAACCGATCATAAAGTTTCAGCTATATGTCAAACTTGTAAGACCCCTAAAAAGGCATACCCTCGATATAGATGCCGAAACTACTTCACTAGGGACTTAAAGGCTACGGCCAAACACAAATGACTCTGGTCATAAGGCTGCACCAGCCAAAACTAATGTGACTCGGGGATGCCCGACCGTCGCTATAAATCACAGGCCTTCAATTACTTCGAATATACTTCAAAAAGAACCGGTTAAATAGGCTACCCCTGATATAGGCAAAAGAGCTTTGACCATGTCAGCTCCTAAACACTGGCTTCGAGATACTCAGCCTCTGAGCCAAACCTCCCGAGGTGCTCGATCATCGCCATATAATGACTCACAATTGAGGTTTTTTACTAAATCGTCGAAAAGTCAAGCAAACACTATTTCAAAAAAACATTATCGAGGGAAAAATAAAGCCTACATAATAGGTCGCATCGACCCAAATCATAAGAGCCACTGTCACCAGCCCACATATATAAAAGGTCGTACCGACCAAAAGCGTTAGAGCCACTGTCGCCAGCCTAAAATTCGACAACTTGAGGGTCAAATAAGCTCGAGTTGATGCCCGACTTGGGGAATGAGCCCAAAATAGTTGGCCTAAATATGCCTAAGAGCAAAAGCGCATAAGAGCCTACAGGCTAGCCCAATGAGCCTCAAGTCCATATCGTGAATCTAAGGATTCCTCTCAACTCGAAGACCGGTTCATAAGGCTAAAATCAAGACAAAAATAAATACACAAGAAACAAAACTGCAAGGTTTCCTCCTTATACATACATGCAAAAAATACAAGCTTCATTTACAACATACTTCAAAAGTACTATGTACAGAATCAGAAAAGTAAATCTACGGTCCCCTTGGGGACTATGGAAAATCGGCCTCATCCTCGCTATCCTCGGCATCAGACAGAAGGAATTTAGCATCGTGTTCTTCTTCCTTGGCTTGTTTAATCACTTCCGAAAGGTCAAAGCCCCTGGCATGAATTTCCACGAGGGTTTCCCTCCGGGATTTACACTTCACGTACTCTTTACTATTGCTCTCATGATCAAGAGCTTCCCTCAGCTCAACTCTAGCATAGGCAGCGCCCTTCAAATAGGCCGCCACTTTTTGGTCAGCCCTAGTATGGCTCCATTATGGCCTTAGCTCGGGAGTTCACCACCTTGGCCTTTTCCTTCAAAAACTCGGACTCGAGCCTTGTGATCTTATTCGCTCGAACAAAATCATTCGCATGAGCGTACTGGATTTGCACTTCGAGAGCAGAAGCCTTAGCCAAAGCATCTTCTTTGGCCGCAACTTGGGCATCTACTCGAGCCTTCAACTTGTTAAGCTCACGTTTGGCCCGGCAAACTTTGCTCCAAAGATGTTCCAGCTCCTCCGTTTTGCTCTCCAACTGAAATATCGAAACATTAATCTCTGAAATTAAAAGGTGAGCATACATCAACCTGAAATACAGGTTACCTATATTTTGAGACGGCTTTTGCAGTTCCGACTTTGATCCGCCTCATACTAGAGGTATATCAACTCACTTTCCTCTCTCTCACAAAGGAGCCTAAGGGATCTCTCCCTATCCAAAGCTTTCCGTAGCCTGGCCTCATGGTGAAGCAGCTCAGACTAAAGCTTGTCAAAGGCCTGCAAAGGAAGATTCAATAAAAAAGGAAGGGCGCTAAACCAAGATAAACAAATACTGGTTACCAAAGCTTACCATAAAGCCAAGCCGTTGAGCCTCACCAAAGGCCGAGCCAATGTCCGATGGCCTAGTATCTCCTAAAATGCCTTTGGTAGAAAAAGAGGGCGGCGCCACATGACCCTCGTTCCTCGAAGTACCTTCGATGGGAATGGGAAATGATCTTTCGGAAACAGGGGCCTCCGAAGCCAGAAGATCGGCCGAATCGCCTCTTTTGAACCTCAAAAAAGGACTTTCCCCGCCATGGGCATCCTTGCACCTCTCAGACTCTTTCCGTTTATTATCAACCCTCGACCCTGAGGTCGGCGATCACTCCTCCTACTTCAGGGGACACGGTCTCATCTCGGAAAAATCTCCAACACCTGTAGTGACAGAGTTAGTGCGCTGAAAAGAAAGGTACCTTTCAGAGGAAATAAGCCACTAAACACCTACCGTGATTCTTTGCCTCTCATCTCCCCTTTGACAGGTCTTGCCATTTGTGCTTATCATAGGTCAAACAAGCTGCTAGCTTGCGGGACCATTCAGCCAGATCAGGAACCTCGTTCGGCAACCAAGGAATCGCTACAAAGAATAAAATAGAAAGAGGTCTTTATGGAGTCCGCCTCCGCTATGGACAAAGCGATAAAAAAACAACATAGGTGTTACATCCCGTACTTTTCTATATAGGATTTATGACCGTAAGACCCCGTAAGTTTCACAACCTTAAAACCGTTAGATACATTTTGATATGATATTTATTTTGAGTGGAACATTTTTGTACAAAATTTGAAAAATATAATTTTATATAGTTATTAATATTATTACTTTCAAATATATTTTAAATTTACCCATAATATGAGACAGTTTACGAGATTTTCTTTATTGTAAAGATAGAAATTCTTTTTTCACATGAAAAGAAGGTTACCTTTTTACCATTTTAAGAATTAAGTGTACGAAAATTTGTACTCTTTATATGAGATTAGAAAAATTAGAAGTTAAGAAAATATGTGCCTTTTTTTAACATGAATATTTTAATAAAATAATAGTGTATGTATTGATTTTATATGGTACCACGTGACCATGTTAGTAAGGTGTATAATGTGTTTAAAAATAAATAGAATTTTAAGTAATTTGAGATAATTCTTAATTATGCGAGTAATTGTTTAATTACCGGATAATTGGACATTACCTAGTTAATTAATCAAATAAGTGGATAAGATTAAATTTCTCCCTCCCACCCCCCCCCCCCCAAAAAAAAAAATGTGGCAGAAGGCCACTATTTAAGAAAATGACTCACATTGATTTGGAGTAGGTGACAACCTAAAATGCTAATTATAAGACACATCAATTCCAACATTTTTTTGAAAAAAAAAATCAGATGGAAGCTTTGGCAAAGTTAGTAATGTTTCCAACAATTTCATTACAAATCACTTCAACTTTTTGGAAGCCACTTGTTACAATTTTATTTGAGGATATGAACTCTGAATTCAAAAAGGCTATCACGGAGTATATTGTCCATGTAATAGTAATAGGAGGAAAGGATTATGGTGGGAATTGACAACTATTAGGGGTTTAGGAAATTGGTTTAGGCTTATAGTTTGGATATTAATGTTGTGGGCTTTTCGAAAGAAAGAAAGATAGCCACTACGGCCATGAAAGCATTTTCAAAAATTATTGAAGATCTTGAAGGGAATTTTTTATTCGTGATACTACTGTATTTAATATATGGAGAAGTCATCTACAATATGGGGGTATGATTAATTAAGATGTCTACTTATTAAGGCGCAACAAATACGGATAAAGATAGAACTAGATGTATCTGGGAGTTTGGTCTTGAAGAATTAATAAAGAAGTTATAACTTGTTGTCATATGAGTCCATGAAATTGCTGGAGCTAGTGAATCTGTTCGTCAGTTCCATGTCCTTGTCCAACAAGATGAACTTGTGTCCATGTCATTCATTAAAATGACAAACTATTATATGAAGGTAGTAGCATGGACCTTTGTCTACTGCACGACTTGTGATAAATGACACCTCTAAAACTCATTTGGAAGCTTAAACTTTGGAGGAGATTTATTCAATGATTTGGCTCTGCAAAACTTAGTTCCTTCCTCCAGGTATGTGTAAGGCCCCGTGAAATTTCTACTGAAAAACTCAAATTTCGTGGTGCCAAGTTAGGATCATGTGTTAGAGGTTCGGACCCTTTAGATTGATCTGTGCATTAAAAAGTTAATGAATAGTATTTTCTAGAAAAGTGCATTTCTGTGGTCCATTATGCGGTCCCATAATAAATATGTGGACCGCATAGTCGCCACAGAGTCAAGTAGTGTGATGGTTAATTTTGAAGTCAACTATGCGACCAACTATGCGATCGCATAGTCAATATGCGGACCGCATAGTCATCGCATAATCCCCTTGGAAATTTTGTGAAGGGTAGTTCTACGGTGCATTTTGCGATCGCAGAGTAGGTATGCGGACCGCATTTCTGCCGCATACCCAGACAGTTTGTTCAGGTTTTGGGACCATTTTTGCAGTCCATTCTGCGGGCCACATGTCAATTTTGTGATCACATATGCGATCGCAGATCGGAGTCGGAGCTCGAGAATTCTAAATTTTAAACTCGACCCCCCGTCGTTATATCCTGTGCAATAGCTAATTTTGAGCCTATTTCCTAGTGCTTTTAGAGTGAGAGGGAGGGTCTAAGAGAGGGGAAGTGCCTTTCATCAAAATTGCTCCACAAATCCTTGTTAAAACATTGAAGATAATCAAGTGGGGCACCTAAACCTTCATCCTAGGAGGTAAGACTTCATCATTTCAGCTCTTAATTTTATACATAGCTATGAGGGTTCATTAGTGAGGTAATTCATGGGGATAAGGGTGATTGCATTGCATGCATGTGTTCTTAGAAAATATGTAAAAATTATAAATAGAGAGGCATGAAGAATGGACTAGTGTAATCTTGCATAAAAGGACCATAAGGCCTTAATGAACACTCAATGCTTGATAAAATGCTCAAGCGAGCTTAAATTATGATCTTTTCCTGATTATGGGTTCAATTGTGCTACATTGCATAAATAGATTGAAGTGCGAACATTACGGAACATTATAGGATTAAGGGAAAGCTCAATCGAGGTATGTATGGCTAAAACCCCGTCTTTTACAAATTGAGCTCTGTTGGTGTTTGTGTAAATGCGGTAAGATTAAGGTTGGATTGTTATATTGATTGGTGTTTCACATGAATTGGAGTTGCAACCTTATAGGCGTGAAAGATTTGTCTCAATGTGGTCGAAGTGCTATTCTTCATAACTTGAAAAGGTGCAATAAATATGAATCATGTATTGAAATGCCTAGACCTTAAATTAAGATTAAAGTTGCATATGTTGTGCCATCTATGTGAAGTCTTCTTCTATGCTTACAATTTTATTTGCTTTTGTATGCACATATTAGCCTAAATCACAAATCTAATATTGAAATTGGGAATGATGTGAGATGTGGCCTAGTGCCAAATATATGACGTGTTAGCTGCGGCCCAATGTGCCTATGAAATGATATATGTGAAACAAATATTGAAATGAGATGATTGATGGAAAAGGAAAATGCCTTGGTAAGGCGGCCTAGCCGATCGGGCCGAGATCAGACACCATGTCGCACACATGTTGGTATTGCATTTATGATTGTAGTGTATGCCTCAAATGAGGTAACCTAGCCGATCGGGTCGAGATCGGACTCCTCTCAAGATAGAGGTGGTATTGTGGAGAATGATGAACAGTATGAAATGCCCCAAAACTAAAAGCTATGGGAAAATGATGTGAAAATTGCATAATTCTTTTATTTGATAATGTTGTGATCATTTAAAGTGTTTGAGTTGTACTTGTGATTTCCTTATTCTGGTATGAAAGTTCTTTCTAACTAGATGGTGTTTAGTTATATATACTAGTACTATTCCATGGTACTAACGTCCCTTTTGCCGGGGGAGCTACATTTTAAATGAATGTAGGTGGCTCCGTTGCGGACACTGCCGATCACGCGTAGCGGAGTGTCCTACTCTCAAAGTCTTGGTGAGACCCTTCCTCCTTCAAGGAGTTATGTTGTATATCTTTTGTTGTAGACTTCCATGTTTGAGGTATAGCCGAGGCCTTGTTGCCGGCATTGCTATAACTTGTCTTTTGTATCCATAGAGGCTCTGTAGACGTTTGTGTGGGTTATGTACAGGTGTTGGATGGGTCTATGAACTATGTTGTAATTCTAACTCTTGTTTCTCTAAGGTGGAATTGTGTGGAATCTTGGGAACTTAACTACGGTTTAAGGTTGCGATATGATATGATCTATCAATGTTGAATGTACCATCTTTCCTATTGTTCAAGTAAGCGAAAGCATGGTTTCCTTAATCATATTGAGTTGGGTATAAAGTATTCGTTAAGGCTTGCTTAGTTGGGTTTACTCGATTGAGCGCCGGTCGCGCCTCCCGAGGTTGGGGCGTGACAGTATGTTAATGCCCTCCCTTCTTTCTTTTGGCATGGTCCATATGATACAGAAGAAACAAGCAAACACACAGTTTCCATAAATTACTATATTCATATAAATAGTAGGGGTGTCTATATTCTTGATTTCCCATGAGAATTATTATTATTTTCTGTTCATGGGTCTTAGAATAATGCACAGTTGAAAAGGTTTATCCGGAAGGAATATTGAGATTATTATATATTTTTCATATATTTCACTCATTTATACACGTGCCTTGACCCATGATCCGATGGCGTTATATACGCGTATATATGTAAATATATGTATATGGGACATGGGAAAAGGTTATGGTATTATATACGCACCACCACCTGATCAGCTGGCATACGTTGATGATTTGTCCATAGTGGTCGAGATGATATGATGGGATGCCCTCAGAGGCATGATAATGTCATGGCATTATATATACGTATATATATGTATATGGGATATGGGAAAGGTTATGTCGTTATATACGCACCACCACCTGATCAGCTGGTATACGTTGATGATTTGCCCACAATGGCCGATATGATATGATAGGATGCCCTCATAGGCATGATGATATTATGTACGTACAGACCTATGCATTACATGACATTCACACACATATGCATGACATTATAAATATTTCATGATTTACGTAGTTATCCAAACTTACAAGTTGAGTCATTTATCCCATATTTCTTCCATGTCCTTAATTAATGATGACTTACTGTTATGTATCAGTTCGCCTTACATACTCGGTACATTATTTGTACTAACGTCCTTTTGTTAGGGACGCTGCATTTATGCCTGCAGGTATCAACAATCAGTTTGACGGACCATCATAGTAGATGCGATTGGCATTCAGCGAAGGATCAGTAAAACTCCACCTTATTCGGAGTGCATCCGAGTGTACGAGTCATCATGTCGAAGTTTTATTACATACTTATGGGTAGGCCGATACCCTACCCAATTATATGTCAAATAATCTTAGAGGCTTTGTAGACAGAGGTTTATTTTGTATAGTATTTCTGAGGCCTTGACGGCCTACATGTATCCATGTTTTATGATTGATGGTTCATTAATATAATATTTGCCTACTTAAAATTATACATTACGAGTTGTTGCCTTGTTGGCCCATGAGAGTTACAAACAGAACGAATGAGTTATAGAGTGGTTCGCTCGGGCCACTACGGCACCGGGTGCCAGCTACGCCACCCCAGTTTTGGGGCATGACAACAGGTATGCCACTCACGTGTGAAATTCCATTTCTCAGGAAATGGCAAGAACTCTCCAGGGATAATATCGACTGTCCGCGCTCGAACGAACTGGCTCATCCACCCTCGGTCTCCGTCCTTTTCATCTTTAATGGCAGGGGACCGAGTGGATTGACGTCGTATAGTAATCAAGCCCCGGTAATGTAGTGGCCGATATAACCTAACGAGATGGCTGAGGGTGAATTCGAGCCCAGCCTTATCCGCAAAGTACCTTATCATTAACACTATCTTCCAGAGGGACGGGTGAGCTCGTGCCAGAGTAACCTAATATCTCCTACAGAACTCCAACATGACCTTGTCAGGGGGACCTGATGAAAAAGGATGTGTATACACCCTCAAAAACCCCTCGATATGGGTCATGATATTCTCCTACGGTGAAGGTACCTGTAGTACCACTCCTTCTTCCCATCCGCTATCTTTTCTAATCATCTCGAGGTATTCCTCCCTTATTAACGAGATGAACCTCGATACGTGCTCCCGATACCCTTGAACGTTGGGAGGTTTCTCCAACATAAAGTCTCTCCTCAAGAAAAAATACCTCGAGGCTCGCTTACCGGGTACCGGCGGTGTACCACCGACCGGACACGGAGCAGAGGCATAACTCCCCTCTCCTTGATGGGCGGATGTTGATGTAGCATCCATAGCTATGGTAAAACAGGAAGAGGAGGATGAAGGTTTGGGCAAAGGCTTTAAGTCGGAACGGCGAGAGAGCTAGCGCAAGAACAAAGTTCTATGGAAGAAATAGTTACTCAGAATAGCAGAATCCCCATTTGGGAAGTAAGCGAGTGAATATATAAAGGCAGACAATGACTGCTCGCCTACCTAGAAGACCAATTATTTCTAGTCATGACATCATCACCTTTTTGGGAAATATACTGTCAGGACCACCTCGGGGGTCCCACTATCAGGTCACATGAACGTTGTTATCGCGCGAAGTTCAGGAGGTATCGAGACCTCGAAGGTTTTCCTGCTATCATAAGCATCGGCCCCAAAGGATCTTTCGACCTAATTTCTAGATAGAACCCGATCTTGGGAGCCCCGATTAGTCCAAGCACAAAATCCAAAGAGACAACTTCGAAATTTGAAGGCTAACTCCGCAAGAATGATGGAACTTAAAGAATGTGAAAACTTGAAGCAAAAAGATTCTCTTGCATTTCCAAAAAAATTATTTACATGGGGCGTCTTTACAATACTTGTACCCCGGGAGTCCATGCACAAAAAGAAAGAAGAAAAGCAAAGGCGACGTATGCCTACTCTTCATCGCAACATCCCTCCGAACCATCTCCAGGACCTTCATCCAAAGCAACTAAGAGCTCCCAATTTTCCTTAGATTCTCAAGCCTTCTCGACCTCAGTTGAGAGATCGACAACTTTGGCACTAGCTTCCTCTAAGGCTTGCCTCCTTGCCTTTGCGCTAGCATGAGTGACAACCCGAATTAGTTTTTGCTCGGCCTTCTCCGAGATATTTCGGGCTATTTGATTCGTAGTATAGGCGTCCTTCAGATATGTAGCAACTTTTCCTTCGATCTCAGACTTGTCCACAGATAGCACGACAATCTCTTTTCAAGCATTTTGGAGAAGACCCTAAGTCGATGCCAACTCCGAGGTCACTGCCTCGTCTTGCTTCCTCAGCTTTGAGGATCTCCCCATTCTTCTACCCTATCTGCAAAAAGAAAAGGTCAGTCAGCAAACCTTGAATTATCGAAACAATGAATGGGTTCATGAGTAATAAATTACCTGCTCCGCAAGGCCAGCCCTTTCACCGAGCACTCCCTCCAAACTCATCCGATATTCGCCCAACTCCTTCTACTTTCGGGCAGAAGAGGCCTCCGACTCCTGCAGCCCTGAGGTTAGCTTCTCGAGGTCCTTTTCACGGCATGAAATCTCCTATAGCCTAGATAGGGCATGGTCGTACATCTCCTTAGACAACGGCAAAACAGATGAGTTAGACAAACGAGAAATAATGCTTGATGCTAAGGAAATGTACATAAACAGCTATCACCTGCCGCTGGATCCTCTCCGCTGCCTTGATGGCGCTGGGGCCGTCGAGATCGATGTTCTTGTTGACATCGTCAATATCATCGAGAATGTTTCCAAGCGCACCTACCCCCTTGAGAGGAACCCCCACGTCAGCAATATTTAGGTCCTGAGTGTCCCTTAACTCCCCAGAGGAGAACTGAGGGCCCAAATTAAGGCCACCCAGGGAATCGATGTCGCCAAGGGGCAACTCCTTCCCCCGGAAAGCTTCGGGACCAAACCCTTCGAAACCTTCAAGAATAATCTCCTTGGCGGAGGCTACAACGCGACCAAATGAAGGCTTAGGGGTCGTGCCCACACCCTCTTCGAGGCCCTCCGAGGCACGGACTTGAGCCAATTTAGCCGACCCTAACTCAGCACCCTTCGGCTTAGATATTTGGGGAACTCCCTTGACCGACTTTCTCCTTTGTACCAAAGGGGCTTCATCTCCATCATCGTCCCCATCATCGGAGCCCACTCCAGAGACTGAAGACAAGACCTTGATTTCGGCTTTGAGATCTACTGGGTTTAGCTTTCTTCACCACTGGGGACTTAGCGACCGAACTTTTCTTACTCTTCTTGCCTTTGTCAGGCTTCAGGGCCTCTTCCTCACCATAATGAGGCGATCTCATATGCACTCCACCGCCAAGGCCTACACAAGCATAGTGATCGAAATCTGTCATAAAAAAGGATGTGGGAAAGAAGTACAGAAACATAGTGAAAGCGACAAAAAGGATCCTACCATGGTTCTTGGCCACCCACCGCGCTTTGGCCAAGTCGAGCCAAGACCGAACGAGATACGGGAACGAAGTGTCCAAGCGCTTGATCCATCCCGACAGATCCTGAACTGCTTCAGGGTACCAAGAAGTAGCTATAAAAACCAAGGGGGGTCAATTTTTGGAAGAGAGGTAAGAAGATCACAGAGCATGTTCGAAGGAAAAGTACTTACTCTGTGTATTCCACTTCTTCAGGTATGGCATCCTCTCGGCTAGGATAATGCCCGAAGTCCTCATTCAGACGAATCTACTCATCCACCCTCGGTCCTTGTCCTCATCGGTGCTCGAGAAAAATGTTTTTTTGGATCAGTGGTGAAGCTTAATCAAGCCTCAATAAAATCGAGGGCTATATAATCTGATTAGATGGGTGAGGGTAAAGGTCTCTCCCTTGACCCCATCGGAAAAATAGCGGAGCATGCGGACTATCCTCAAGAAAGACAGATAGATTTGACCAAGTGTCACTTGGTACTTTTTGCAGAAATTGAGAATAACCGGATCTATCTCTGAGGAGGAGGGGTTAGAAGAATCGGTCAGATCTAGAGTGAACGGGTAAGTATATACCTAAAGGAAACCAGCTTTGTGATCTGTTATGCTCTTGTTAGAGCGGGTGATCTCAACCAGCATTGCCTTTCCCAGCGATAGTCTTTCTTCACTTTCTTTACATCAGTCACTATGCTAATATATCGGGACACGTGTTCGCATCAGACCGGTGTAGACAAAGGTTTGTGGATGATGAAATACTTCATCGTGTCGAACCCAATAGGAGTGCATTGCTCGATGATGGGCATCACATTGGTTTTTCCTTTGGTTGTTCAGGATGAAGAGGCAGCCTCGTCTTTTTGAGGAACTGTCTTATAAGTTCTAGCCATGTTTATGGTATAGCTTTTCTGCGAAAGTAGGCAAAGGTTCAGGAACAGAAAAAGAAAAAAAGATGTGAAGGGGGATGGATCTGGCCGTGAAAATTTGAAGATGTTGAGAAAGTATAAATTATCAAACGATTGATGAATTTATAGGAGCCGTATGGGCAGCGGAAAGGACAAGCCAATAGCGGTTCGTGTACTTCTCGATAGTTGTGTTTGACGGCGACCCTTGCAAGGCTTTTTGATGCATTTATAGGAGTCGTATGGGCAGCGGAAAGGACAAGCCAATAGCGGTTCGCGGGCTTCTCAATAGTATGGCATTTAATGCTCTGATAGGCTAACGTCATAGCGATGATGCTTATGGAGTAGGAGCTCAAAATCGTTTCCTATCACTTTGTTCTAGGAAACGCGGGGACTATCTGTATACGGTGGAAATCGATGGCTCGATTTCTAGGACATCAAGGCATCTCGAGGGCTTCCATTGATCGACTTCGAGACAGTTTGACTTCGATACAGTATAACTGATGACTGGCCTCGAGACATTGTGAATTATTGGTCTCGGTGGATCTAGGTGGAGTTTCCAAGGCACGTGCATATGGCAGGTAAGGTCTAGTAGACTAGCCCAAAAGGCGAATCAGTGCATTTAATGGCTGTACCAACCCTATATCTTTGTAATTAATGCATTTGTGCTATCTTGTGATTCCCCTCTTATATAAAAGGGGATCCTTATTATTTTGTAAACATTTGTTGCTCCATAATAAATATACTAAAGCATTCTCTCTACTCTTTAACACTTTCTCTTGGTTTCGTTATCTTATTTATCACCCATATTTATTGTGTTCTACTTATTGTTCATCATTTATTGCTTATTATTGGCCATAAAGAGCCATCTTTGATCTACTTATAAATATTATTCACCATTGACCGCCTCCGATAGCTCCCAACTGATCTTTAGACTCGACCCCGAGGCCCTCGAATAGGCAACCTCGAGGCCCCGATTGACAGCGATTCGATTTGATTAACACCTCGTTCTTAACCTCTTATTTCGATTCTAAGTCTTTCACATAGCACCAACTGCCTAAAAACTAGCATAACAATAGATCACGTATTTTTAGAACCACTAAATCAAATTTGATTATTATTACCATTTTCACGGTAAACAGCTAATCTTTGTGTAGGTGTCCGATCAGAACAGTCAAAGCGCTATTTAACTCGAAGACCTTAGGTTTTAAAGCATTCGTTGCACTCTTTTCCTTCGATCGTGTTTTATCCCAAGAAGGGTTTTATCGGCAAGGTTTTTAATGAGGCAACATCTATATTCTACCTAAGGACAACTCAACAAGTATCCAAGGCTTTTCTTCAATCAACCTCGAATACTGGGGGGCATCAACCCGGAAGATCACCTCCTCGGAGAAGTCAAGAATGTTCCAAAAAGGGGTCTCGATAGGAAAATGATGTATCGGGCCAAACGGTCGAACGAACCGTCTCAGCATAGAATAACCGAACCCTATACAATGAAAACATGTATACTTGTGCCAAGTAATCAAAGAATATTTTTCCTCCATCAAAACGCTTTATGCTTCAAAGAAGTCTGCTATTTTTTACCAGAAACTACTCCAGTGCCAGAAATTTCCCAAACACTCGGGAAATGACGTCAAAAAATCAAAACCATACAACCTCTGATCGAAATCTTCAAACTCGTAAGCCCTCAATGAGGTAACACCAAGTTTACAAAGAATGGCTCCAGAGCCAAAAAGCTTTCGACGTCTCGGGAAATGTCATCAATTGTCATCCTATCGAGCAAACAGAAACACAAGGCCATAAAACCCAAAGCGGGCAGCCTCGAGCCCGAAAGCCCTCTATAAGGCAACACCAAAACTGTAAGACGTCAAGAAAGGCATGAACTATACTTGTAACAAGTAACTTACCTGTAAGACCTCAAGCAAGGCATGATCCATACTTGTACCAAGTAACTTATCTATAGGTTCACAAGAAAGTCATGTTAAAATTTGTATGACCTTACAAAATGCATAATCCTGATCTTAAAGTTAAGGCTATATATCCAAACTTATAATACCCCTAAAAAGGCATACACTCGGGGACTAAAAGGATACAACCAAACACAATGACTACGGTCACAAGGCTCCGGCCAAACTCTCGCGACTCAGGGATGCCCGACCGTCGCTATGAAATCACAGGCCTTCAAATACTTCGAAAAAACTTCGAAAAAAAACGATTAATCAGGCTACCCTCGGCATAAGCAAAAGAGCTTCGATCATATTAGCTCTAAATAACAGGCTTCGAAACAATTTTAGCCATCGAGTGTAACCTCACGAGGTGCTCATTCATCACTACACAATGACTCACAATCGAGGTTATTATTGAGCCGTGGAAGAGCTAGGCAAACACAAAATTTCGAAAAGTCTTTAGCGAGGGAAAAATAAAGCCTATATTAGAGGTCGTGCCGAGCCGACGCATAAGAGCCACTGTCACCAGCTTAAAATTTAAGGTCGTACCGACCCAATGCATAAGAGCCACCGTTGCTAGCCTACATTAGAGGTCGTACCAACCCAACACTTAAGAGCCACTGTCGCCAGCTTAAAATCAAAGGTCGCACCGACCCAACGCGTAAGAGCCTAAGAGCCATCTTAAAATCCAAAAACTTAAGGGTCAATGAGCTTGAGTCGAAATTCGACTCGTAGACTGAGCCCGAAACAGTTAACTAAAATCTCCTAAGGGCAAATGCATAAAAGCCTACGAGCCAGCCCAACGAGCCTCTGGGCCGATTTGCAAACCTAAGGGTTTTACTTCGAAGTCTAGTTTACCTAGCCAATCATAAACGAACGTATAAATTCAAAACAAAGAAAGACATACTCAAGCAAATAGAAATTCATGGAAGGGGAAAACCGAAAGGTTTCTTTACATACACATATATGAAACAATGCAAGGCTACATTCACAAAAGTTTCTCTAAGAGCACTGTACAAAGAATCAAAACGAAAAAAGCCTAGTCTATTTTACCCTCGGGGACTGCGGCCCAATCGGCCTATTCTCCATTATCTTTGGCATCAGATACGAGGAATTTGGCGTCGTATTCATCTGCCTTGCCCTGGCTATCTCTTCCGAGAGATCGAAGCTCCTAGCATAAATTTCTTCGAGAGTTTCCCCCCGGGATTTGCACTGGGCATACTCATTGCTTCTGCTCTCCTGATCTGAAGCCCCTCTCAACTTAGCTCGAGCATAAACAACATCTTTTAAATAGCCCGCCACTTTCTTGTCGGCCTTAGTCCGAACCTCTTCAACCTTAGCAAGGGAATTTACGAACTCAGCCTTCATCTCCAAAAGATCTGACTCGAGCCTTGCAATCCTGCTCATTTGAACTGAGCTATTTTCACGAGCATTCTGGAGTTGCACCTCGAGGGCAGAAACCTTGGCCAAAGCATTTTTCTTGGCTTCAATATGGGTATTTATCTGAGCCCTTAGCCCGTTAAACTCATACTTGGCCTGGCCAACCTCACCCTAAAGGCGGTCTAGATCCTCAGTCTTGCTCTGCAACTGAAGTACCACAATATTAATCTCTAAATATGGAGGAAAAAGCATGCATTTCCTCGGAACAAAAGTTACCTATTTCTCAAGGTGGCTTTCGTAGTTCAGGCTCCAATTCGCCTCGTACCACAGGTATACCAACTCATCTCCCTTTTTGTCACAAAGGAGCCTGAGGGATTTCTCCCCCTCCAAGGCTTTTCACAACCTGGCTTCACGATGAAGAAACTCGGACTTAAGTTTGTCGAAGGCCAAAACTCACCATCTAACAGAGCCGCTAATCCTCCTCAAAAGACGAATGCACACCGACCGGCCTGGTCTTATTGGCCCCAACGGAACCACTCTGAATAGGAATTTGATCATTCGAGACCTCGCTTGAATTAGGTGGTCCCTGATCTCAAACACCCTTTGAAGTACCTTCGATGGGAAAAGAAGACGGTGGCTGAAAATCCTTGTCCCTCGAAGTACCTTTTATGAGAAGAGAAGACGGCGGAAAAAGAGGAGTTATTTTCCTAAGGCCAAAAGCCTCGGGTGCTGCAGGCTCAGCCGAGACATCTCCTCTAGGCCTTCGGGCAGGACTTATCTCGCTAAGAACGCCTTCACCTTGGGGGGGTTCCTTCCGTTTGTTATTATTCCTCGGTCCCCAAGTCGACGATCCTTCATCCTCTCCGAGGTGGAACGTTCTCATCTCAAAAATTTCCCCAATGCCTGCAATGGCGGAGTTAGTGCACATAAAAGAAAGTATATTTCAATGAAAGTGTCACGACCCAATCGGATGTGCCGCGATGGACACCCGGTACCTTACTCAACCGAGTATCAATGCAACGTATTTTTCTTATTACGTCATCATATACATGTGACATACGGTCCTAATAGACCAACATGGTTGATTTATAATCAAAACATAGGCCGTACAATCTTTCATATATACGACATATGTCTGCAAGCCTCTAAGGATACATATATGTCATAAAGGTCGGGACACAGTCTCGCCATACAAAATAATGCACGTCTAAATCATACTAACCAAACAAGAAACTCCGAAGCAAATGGAGCGCACCAATATCTTCCACTGAGCTGACAGCCTACTTAGAGGGCTCTCGACCTATCTATCGGGACCTGCGGGCATGAAGCGCAACATCCCTCGGAAAAAGGGACGTCAGTACAAAAAATGTACCGAGTATGTAAGGCACATGAATAAGCACATAACAGACATGAAAGAAATATACAGTAAATGACTCAACCTGTAAGTTTGGATAACTCTGTAAATCATAAAATAATTATAGTGTCATGCATATGTGTATGAATGTCATGTCGTGTATTGATACATGTGTTCATAACATCATCAAACCTCTAAGGGCATCCCATCATATCATCTCGACCACTGTGGGCAAAATCATCAATGTATACCAGCTGATCAGGTGGTGGTGCGTATATAACGCTATAACCTTTTCCCATATCCCATATATACATATATATATATATATATATATATATATATATATATATATATATATATATATATATATATATATATATATATATATATATATATATACATATATGCATATACATATACATATATACGCGTATATAACACTATCTAATTCATGGGTCAATGTACATGTATAAATGCATGAAATGCATAAGAAATACGTTAATAAGATTTTCTCTGAATGAAATAAAAATCAATATGACTTTCAGATAATCTTTATCAAATACGTTTTTTTCTGAAACCCGTGAATGAAAGATAATACTAATTCACATGAGGAATCAAGAATATAGATATCCCTAGTATTTCCATGAATAGAGTAATTTATGAAAACCGTGTGTTTGCTCGTTTTCTTTTGTATAATTTGGATCATGCCATAAAGAAAGAAGGGATGGCCTTAACATACCTGGAATAAGGAAAAATTTGTGTGATATTTTTGAGAAGGATTACACCGTACTCCTTTAGAACCGCGCAAAACTTTCATTGCCAAGGAGCTAGTAATATTTGTAAGAAATTTGTTGAAGCTTTGAATGGATATAGCGTCTGGTTTGAAAGTTGACTTATGAATATGTTATATTATTTAGATGAAGCAAATGAAGTTATTTTATGTCTTGATGATTTGAGTCTAATTAAGCAAAAATTTGCCAATTTTCTTACATGTAAGTATCTCACTTTTAGATGCCTCCTTTCAACCAAAATGGTTAGTCATTAAATTGGAGTGGGGGTCTGCCACATCACCACTTAGTCCTTATCAAATATATCCATAATTAATTAGGTAATGTCCTGTTACCCGGTAATTAACCAATTACCCGCATAATTAAGAATTGTCGTAAATTACTTAAAATTCTATTTATTTTTAATACACATTATACATCCTACTATCATGGTCATATGGTACCTTGTATGGTACTAGTACATAAATATCGGTTATTATTTCTCAGCCCGTATTTTATCCCAACATGCCAAACTTGGACGAAAATTTATTTTCCTTGACTTGCTTCCCGTCTTAACTTCACTAATTTACTCATCACTTATTTGAAATAACATAATCATTATAATCTCCAAATAATCTTTACCAAATAATCCTTATTGCTTTTTCATTTTTATCGCATTCTTCTTTTAACATTCTATAGTCACTAGAACCACTTAATTCTGACTTAATTCCACATTACTCCATTTTCCCCCCTTTAGGGGAGTACTAAGAGCTGAAGCCACGAGGATCTACTTATAGATGTTTTACCTCTTCATTTTTGGCGTCATTTCAAAACATCAATGATCCTTACTTGCCTTGCGGCAATCCTTCTGTACCGAGGATGACAAATTTCCTTACTCTCGAGGGTAACACTTAATGTAACTGGTACATACAGTCCCTTAAGCTTAACTTTGCTAACATTGCTTGCTTTAGGGAAGCATCTTCCTAGATGGCCATTCTCTGAATATCTCATAAATCTTCTTCTGTTGTCCATTCTACTATGGCCAGAATGAAATCTAAAATTCTCACGATGCCAACTATTATCAAATCACTCAGTTCCTAATTCATGTTTAGTTTATCTTATTCACCTATCCATACTGGTTTTTATTACTCCGGGGTTTAACTTTTCCTTCTGTTAATCACGTTGGAGTTGCGACCTTATTTCTCGATATGAGGATGTGACTGTATGGCTTATATTCTCTTGTTGTCTTAAGGCCCATCACCTCACGTCTCTTTCTTAATTTGACTATAGATTATGTAACACTCTACTACTGCCATCCATGTATCACATTTCACTCATAATGCTTTATTATCTCTCTTCGTACTTCCCTACTAATATTTCTATTTTACGATTTCATCCTGAAAACATTAACAAGACATTCTTTTGCTTTTTACCTTCCCTTGCTCCATCTACTGGCTCTTCGAGCTGCCTAACATTCTCCCTTTACTAGGGATATAAGCCATACTAAGGTAATATTTATCCCTTCAAGGTTTCCAGTTCCTATCTTTATAGTACTCATATCTAAGTGTATTATTTTAGTGTGCACCATTTGGGTGTCTCACAAGGATATCTATTAGCACATTTACAATATCCTTTGGCAATGTCAACTAACACAAGCAATCCATTTACTAATTTGGGTTACCCTAACCCCAGTCGGATCTTGATATCACATCCTTCTCTTAACTATACTTGTTAGCCCCCATAAGGCATAACTGAAATGGGTGTGACCAATTGTACATCTTTGTTACTGTTGAATATTATAAAAAAAGCTTATGTTCCTCTGCCTGAATTATAACCACTATTAACCTTCATTAATTAGGCGCCTCGTACCCTTTTTCATCTTGCTTCCTTTGCTTGTTGAAATTTATATTTATTTTCTTAATCTCTCGTTGTCTTTCACCATAAAGGTGGATAGGCATTCTTTCCTTAAGGCTTCTTATCAGGAAGCTTATACCTTTCAGTACACCCATGATCTGCTAAAGATCTCACATTTACTTATCATAAGAAAGATGCAAAATCGAGTTCCTCTAAATCAATAATTCCACAACTATATCTCTTATCGATCGTCTTTCTAAATGTAGGCATTGACAAATTATGTATAAGATAGAGCTTAGGAAATTAAGTTCTTACAAGTGAGCTCTACCACATGATCTAAAGTAAGAAGAAAGAGTGACAATCCTAAATGCCCTGTAGCCTCCTACTAATAAGTGTAGTGCACGACACACCCATAAACAAGACTCTACTAGACATGGCTTGTAGACTCCCTAGGACAGAACTGCTCTAATACCACTTTTGTCACGACCCAATCCGATGGGCTGTGACAGACACCCGGTACCTTACTCAACTGAGTACCAATGTAACGTATCTTTATTATTACATCATCATATACACATGACATATGGTCATAATAAGCCAATAAACTCAAAACATAGGTCGACAAGGCTGTAGAATCTTTCACGTAGACGACATATATCTACAAGCCTCTAAGAATACATAAATATCATAAAGGTCGGGACAGAGTCCCGCCATACCAAACAATACACGTCTAAATCATACTAACCAAACAAGAAACTCCGAAGCAAATGGAGAGAACCAACATCTTCCGTTGAGCTGATAGCCTACTTGGAGGGTTCTCAACATGTCTATCGAGACTTGCGGGCATGAAACGCAGCATCCCCAGGCAAAAGGGACGTCATTACGAAAAATGTACTGAGTATGTAAGGCACATGAATAAGTACATAACAGAAATGGAAGAAATATATAGTAAATGACTCAACCTGTAAGTTTGGATAACTTTGTAAATCATGAAATAATTATAGTGTCATGCATATGCATATGAATGTCATGCCGTGCATAGGTACATGTGTTCATAACATCATCTAGCCTCTGAGCGCATCCAATCATATCATCTCGGCCACTGTGGGAAAAATCATCAACATATACTAGCTGATCAGGTGGTGGTGCGTATATAACGCCGTAACTTTTTCCCATATCCCATATATATATATTTACATATATACGTATATATAACGCTGTCTGAGTCATGGGTCAATATACATGTATAAATGCATGAAATGCATAAGAAATACGTTAATAAGATTTTCTCGGAATGCCATAAAACTCAATATGCCTTTCAGATAAACTTTATCAAATACGTATTTTTCTAAGACCCATGAACAGAAGATAATAATAATTCACATGGGGAATCAAGAATATAGATACCCCTAGTATTTCTATGAATAAAGTAATTTATGAAAACCATGTGTTGGCTCATTTTCTTTTGTATAATTTGGATCATACCAAAGAAAAGAAGGGATGACTTTAACATACCTGGAATAAGGAAAAATTCATGTGATATAGTTGAGAAGGATTACACCGTACTTCTTTAGAACCGCGTAAACTTTCATTGCCAAAGAGCTAGTAATTTTTGTAAGAAATTTGTTGAAGCTTTGAATGGATATAGTGTCTGGTTTGAAAGTTGAATTAGGAATATTTTCTATGATTTAGATGAAGCAAATGAAGTTATTTTATGTCTTGATGATTTTAGCCCAATTAACCCAAAATTTGCCAATTTTCTTACACGTAAGTATCTCACTTTAGATGCCACCTTTCAACCAAAATGGTTAGTCACTAAATTGGATTGGGGGCTGCCACATCACCCCTTAGTCCTTATCAAATATATTAATAATTAATTTGGTAATGTCCTATTACCCGGTAATTAACCAATTACCTGTTAATTAAGAATTGTCCTATTTTACTTAAAATTTTACTTATTTTTAATACACTTTATACATTCTACTATTATGGTCATAAGGTACCTTGTATGGTACTAGTCCATATATATCGGGTATTATTGCTCGGCCCGTATTTTATCCCAACATACCAAACTTGGACGAAAATTCATTTTTCTTGACTTGCTTCCCCTCTTAACTTCAGGAATTTACTCATCACTTATTTGAAATAGCATAATCTTTATAATATCCAAATAATTTTTACCTTGGACTGATGTCAATTACCTTACGAAAAATTCCACGTACAATATTACAGGGTAAAATATTGTCGTAATTTAATATTACGAAGCATAACATCATCGTAATATAATACTGGAGAACGAAATATTGATGTAATATTGTGCGGCATAATAGAAAGAAAACCACACAGCAATACCACCTCTTCTCCCCATCCACAGTCTTTTCTAACTGCCTCGAGGTGCTCCTCCTCTATTGAGGAGATAAACCTCGATGCATGCTCGCGATAGCCCTGAACATTGGGAGGTCTCTCTAATGCAAAGTCCCTCCTCATGACAAAGTACCTCAAAGTTAGCTCACCAGATACTGGCGGTGTACCACCGACCAAGCGCGAAGTAGAGGCAGAACTCTCCTCTCCTTGGTGAACGATATTGATATAGTAGCCATGATATGATAAAATAAGAAAAAGGAATGTAAAGGCTTGTGCGAAAGCTTATGAAATGGTGAGAGAACTAGCACAAAAAAACAACTCTATAAAAGGGATAATTACTCAAAGTAGCGGAGTCCTTAGGTAAGGAATAAGCAAATGCATATATAGAGCAAGCAGCAACTATTCACCTATCCTAAAGGCCAATTGATTATGCCCATGTTAGTGTCATTTTTGGGGAAGTGCATCGGTGGGACCACCTCAGTCACTTCACAACCATGGCACATATATAATATTGTCGCACAGTGCTCAGGAGCCGTTGAGACCCTGAGGATTTTTGTTATTACAAGCATCAATTCTAAAAAGCTATCGACCTAATCTCAAGATGGTGCCTGATCTCGAGGGTCCCGATTACTCCAAGTATGGGCTCCGAGGAGCCAACATCAAAATTCAAAGGCTAACTGTGTACGGTGAAATCGGGGGGACCAATTTCTCATTGACAAAGTGGTTCAGGAGATCATCTCAAAGGCTCGAGACCTCGAGCCAAATAGTTCCCTCAATATTTGTTGACACCCGGCCTGGGAATAATGTTGGTCGAGACCCTGACGAGCACGGGAGGCTTTAGAAGAATGCATCCGGAGCCGATTAAGTCTACCTGGGCGGCGTAACGTTGGTCTACGTATACATCATGAAGCTAGTCAGTTGTCCCGTCCCACTTCCTTTATCACTCAATGTATCTTGTAGTAAGTTTGGATTCCCCTCTCTTATAAAAGGGGAGTCGTTAACACTCTGTAAGGGGCACTTCAACTATTCTTCAGAAGATCAATAACATTTCTCTCTAACTTACTCGCTCGAGGCTACTTCATTATTTATTGCTTTCATACTTGTTATTCATTTATTGCTTGATATTGGCTATAAAGAGCCTTCTTTAATTATATCCTAACTGTTATCCCCTTCTCGGTTACCCCTAATAGCTCAAACTTGAGCCGAGGCATTAACATTGAGGCCTTACATCGATTAGTCTGAAGCCCGGGTAGCAAGCCCCTCGGTCTGATTACTGCCCCATTTTAACTTGTATTTCGTCGTTAAACTTCATACGCCTAGCATCAACTGCTCTAACAACTAGTATAAAAATAGATCACGTATTTTTAGAGTCCTATTTACAAATTTAATTGTTATTACCATTTTCACGGTAAACACTAACTTCGTGTAAACGATGGTGAAAAATTCAAAGACATAGAGCAGAAAAATCTTCTTACATTGCCAAAAATATATTTACAAGGGGTGTGCTTACAAGACCTATTCCCCCGAGAAGTTCATACACAAAAAATAAAGGAAGACGACGCGAGCCTATTCTTTGCCATCACTACTCTCTGGATCATCTCTATAACCCTCGTCCGAAGTGGCCGAGAATGCTGATTCTTTCTCTAAGTCTCGAGCTTCCTCAATCTCAGCTGAGAGATCGACGCCTTTGGCGCTTGCTTCTTCGTGAACCTGCCTACTTGCTTGCGAACGAGCATAAGCCATGGACCGAGCCAGCTTCTGCTTGGCCTTCTCCAATATCTCTCAGGCTCGTTCATTCGTAGTAGCGACATCTTTCATGTATGAAGATGCATTCACTTCGGCCTCAGACTTGGCCACAGATAGTGCAACAGCCTCCTCCTGAGCATCTCGGAGAAGACCTTGGGTCGATGCCAACTCCGTCCGCAAAAGCTCTCTCTCCGAGGTTACGGCCTTATTTTGCCCCTCAGCTCGAGGATCTCCGCATCCTTGGCTACAACCTCTTCCTGAAGTCTCCTTATAAGGGAATCCTTTTGCCCGATCTACAAAGGCAAAATAAGCTTGTAAACATTAAGTCATAAGAACAAAAAACGAGTTCATGGATGCCGTGTTACCTGCTCAGCAAGGCTAGCCTTTTCCTAGCACACTCCCACCAAACTAGCTTGAAGCCTGCTCAACTTCTCCCCCTTCGGGCAAAGGAGGCCTTCGACTCCTTTAGGTTAGAGGTGAGCTTCTCAATCTCCTTCCCACAGCATGAAAGCTCATCTTGAAGCCTAGAAAAGGCATGCTCATACATTCTGTTGGCCTGCAACAAAGTAGGAAAGCTAGAAAAACAAAGGCAAAAAATTTGAAGCGCTAAAAATATGCCAAACAAATATCACCTGCTCTTGAAGCCTCTCCGCCTACTCAAGAGCGATGGTAGCATCGAGGTTGATGTCCTCGTCGACACCGTCGAAGAGGTTTTTGAGTACATCTTCCCCTCTATGAGAAGCCCCTACGTCAGTGGTAGCCGAGTCTTGTGCAACCCTGATTTCCCCCGGTGAGTATGAATGGCCTAAATTAAAGTCCTCAAGGGCATTAATTTCTCTGAGGGTCTCATATTGCCCCTGAGAAGCTTTGAGCTCAAGCCCTTCGGAGTCACCAACGACGGGCTCATCGGCGGGTACTGTACCATGTCCGGCTTGAAACTCGAGGACTGTGCCCACATCCTCCTCGAGGGTCTCCTCAACACAGGTTTTGTCCATATCGACCACTCCCGATTCGGCGGCTTTCCGCCCATCAACTTACAGAGCATCTGTGCCTCAATTTGCCATCTGTACCAAAGGGTCTTCATCATCATCATCTTCAACCTCGATACAGCAGCCAAAGTCGAGACCTTGGCATCAGTGCGAGACCTTTGAACTTTAGTTTTCTTTGATTTGGGAGGCGTAATCGACGCCTCTTTCTTCCTCTTCTTGCCCTTACCGAGCTTCGAGGTCCTTTCCTCACTATCGGGAGACGGTCTCATCAACACTCTATCCCCGAGACCTATACAAGCATGATGCATCACACTTACCACCATAAAAGATATTCATGAGGAAACATGGTACAGATAGCAGTAAAGAGCATACCGTGGTTATTGGCCTGCCACCTCGTTTTGGCCAAGTCACGCCAAGAACGATCGATATAAGGGAAAGCGGAGTCCAGCTATTTGATCCATCTAGATAGGTTCTGAACCGCGCCAGGTACAAAATGGTGGCTGCATAATCAAAAGAAGATCATTTTTTCAGAAGGGGATGAAAATGTAATAAATATGTTCGAGGTAGGGGCACTTACGATTCATATTCCACTCATAGGGGAATGGCATTCTATTAGTCGGGATAATGTCTGAGGTCCTCACTCTGATAAACTGACTCATCCACCCCCAATCCTTATCCTCACTGATGCTCGAAAAGAACGGCCATGCGGATCGAGAGTGGAGCTTGATCAAACCCCGAAAGAGACGAGGGCGGTATAGTCTGACGAAGTGATTGAGGGTGAATGTCATACCCTCAACCTGGTTGGAAAACTACCGGAGCATTTGAACGATTCTCCAGAAAGAAGGATAGATCTGACCGAGCATCACCCGGTACTCATGGCAGAAACCGAGAATCACCTGATCTATCAACGAGGAAGAAGGATCTGAATAATCTACAAGGCCTAAAGTAAATGGGTATGTATACACACTGAGGAAGCCAGCTTTATGGTCCCCAGAATTGGGAATTTCTACTAACACTACCTCTCCCCCATCGGCAGTTTTTCTTCACTCTGTTCGTATCGGTCACCACGCTGATATATCAAGATACGTGCTAACATCGGCCTGGTGTGGCAGGGGGATTTTAGATGGAAAAATCGGATACATTATCAAATTTGGTAGGGTACATTGCTCGATAGTTGGGGGCACTTTTGGTTTTCCCTTCGACATGCATGACGAGGAGGAAGTGCCCTCTTTTTGAGGTACCGTTCTAGAGGTTCTGGCCATGGCTATATAAAAGAGGGGTTTCTAAGAAGGAAAGTGAAGAAGAAAGCGCAGAAGGGAGAAGAATGCAGAAGATGGTGAACTTGGCTATAAAATCTTGAAGGTGTTGTAAAGTCTGAATGGAAAAATGGTTGAGGTATTTATAAAAGCCACATGAGCAGTGTTTGGGAAGTGGAAAAGTTGAACCAATAGCGGTTTATGGGCTTCTCAATAGTCTTGTTGACAATGACCCCTGTGCAGATATTTGACTCATGACATTTAATGCTCTGATAGACTGAAGTCACGGGGGTAGTATCGAAAAGGTAAGAACTCAAGATCGTTTCTTATCATTTTCATTCTAAGAAACGCGGGGACTATCTCCAAAGGCTCGAGACAATGGTCGAGGTTCAACCCCGAAGGATTATCAAGGTTTGACCTTGGGGCAGTGCAGATCGGTATTTATGATGGAAAAATGGGAAGTTCCCAAGGCACGTGATTTAGGTTGACCAAGTCTATTAGGCTAGTATGATCCCGTACCGTGGCATTAAATAGTTGTACCAGCAATATATCTTTATAATAAATGCATTTATACTATGTTGGGATTCCCCCTCATATATAAAGGGGAACCTTGTCATTTTGTCGAGATACATAAGATCATATACTCAATACAATATTCAATACAAGAACAAGAACATTCTCTGCTCTCTAACATAAACACATTCTCCTTTGATTCTATTGCTTACATTTATTGTATTTCATTAATTGTTCTTCATTTATTGTTTGTTATTGATCATAAAGAGCCTTTATCAAAGCTCTCAAAACTGTTAGTCCTTCATCAGCTGTCCACAACTTGCCTAGCTTGACCTCGAGGCCCCGTATAGCCCGGCTCGAGGCCCCGATTCTCAACCACTCTATTTGCCTAAATATACCGCTTTCAATTTTTTATCTCATTTTCTAGTTGCACACGTAGCATCTACTACCTAACAACTAGCATAAAAATAAATCACATATTTTTAGAACCACAAAATCAAATTTAATTTGTAATTACCATTTTCAAGGTAAACACAATACTATACTTAAATAACCGTATTTCATAGCATCCCAACGTGATTCACCTTATGGGGTTATTTTAATCCTATACACTCTATGAAATCCCTTTTATTTGAATAATTACCCAATCAATGGGCTAAACGTAATTCTATTATCTATCACAATTACACCCTTATTCTTCCACTAGGTTAGTATTCCATCTCTTCTAAATTCTCCTAGTCTTAAACTCCTCTGAGTTCACTCATGTTATACTGAGCTTTTTATAACTTATGGAAACCATCAGCTCTCTTGTTGTGATGGGTTTAATCCTGAGGACTTACCTATTCTCGTCACCTTCTCGCTCACCTTTTCTTATCCTTATTCCTATCTACCTAAAACCTTGTCGCTCTACCATACATTAGCTTGCGACCTACATATATCAATTTATACTACTCGCAACCTTCCTTTAACTTGCTATCACCATAGATTTCATTATGTTATTCTAGAACCGCAAGCGAGACATCATATCGTCTCTAAATATTCTTTACTCTCTTAACTACACCTGTCTGTACTTGGAAACCATAGGCTGGATGATATGCCACTGACAACAACACTATTATTTCTTGATACAAAGTTATGACACTTCCTAACCCTCTATCTGATATCTGGATTATTCGTAACCTTCTGTACTTGGGCATCTCATAAAATCTTTTATCGTATCTTCTATCTCTTTCATAACCTCCCTTCTACATAGGTGGAATTCACATCCATGCTTTAAAGTTCTACTATAATACTTGCACATCATGTGCACACACAATCCGACGAAGGTTCATACCGACTTCTTATGAGGTTGGTACTATTCTAACTAGATTTATCTTAGAGACATTATAGAATATGGCTGTTATATTATATATTTTGTACTTTGATATTTAGAGTGATTCTACAATGTTCTGTATCACGATTTCTATACTCATCGTGGTCTAAAAAGTAGACTCTTAATTCACTTAGCTAATGTAGCTCTTTAGTTTCCTTTTCTATCTCAGCCGTTAAGTATGCTTACTTTATCTTCTGATCTGCGGCTCAAGGTATTAGTTATTACTTTAGCCCCTCATGGATGCTATGGAACATCCATGATATAACGTTCTAGCAGTTCAAGCTTTTGTCTTTGACGTGGACTCAATTCTTTCTTTTAACTTATATTGGAGTATCTTATGGCTGTATCATTGTCAACGTATATGCTGCATGGATAACATTCCGAATCTTAAGTGTGTTCATATCATAACTAACTCTGGGTTATACATCGAATAATTTCTTTTGTGCTTTCTCAACTTTTGTTAAAAGTAAGCAATTAATTTTCATGGTCGTTCTGCCACTTGTTACATGAATACTTGGCTTATCTTAGTGCCCACATATATTGGAATTTTGTGCAACTCATATGATCTCGAATATTACTTTGGATTTTACTTCCCATTCCTTAGTTACAATAGGTACCATTTTCTTATAGAGTGCATATGATGTTGTAGTGAGACTGTTGTTACAAGACCATTAATTATTTAGGTCACTATGCTTTATTTGAAGCCTTCTTCCTTATTTTCTCAGCTAGTATTTCATTGTAGCATTTAGGGAAGACTGTCTAACTCTTGTAAAGCTGTAAGCTTATCCCATGATATACCTGACATATTTTTTGATGTTCTTACTCACCTATAAATATCCTTAGTCACATACCTCTGTGCCCTTATTCTCATAGGATTACTTCTTTACTCAATTTTTTTGTCTCGCCCGTGGAACTCTCTTTTATTTCCGTAACACTTTTACGACAACTATAACTAATTCAACTCCTATGTAAATATTTCTCAAGGATTACGATGTCGTATGTACGAGATTGAAATCTCTATGATGGGGTTCACTAGGTTTATCTCGCATGATCTGCTAATTTATATGTATCCTCTTGTCTAGCCATAACTAGTCTCTTCCAGAATCAACTTCTAACTACTCGTTGATCCATTCTCAGATCTATATTCCGCGTAATCTCTCTTGGGTTATTTCCTTTGTCTTAACTTACCTCTCGCACTAGTTCCTTATGTATCAAGTGTTTATTCACACTTATTTATCAATAACATCCTTGGAGGGAACCCTTACTGCATCTCCCCGCCATCGTGCTTGTATAATGTTCTAGAGTCATAACATATATGTAGGATCTGAATAAATGCAATCTCATCCCTTTCACCTTTTTACCGCATTATTCCTTTACTTGTCCATAGTTACCTCTCCATCTTTCGCATCTTTTCACATCTTTACTAACTCTTACTCGCCTTGCGGTAACCCTTCTATACCAGGGATAACTAAATTTCTTGCGCGCGAGGGTGGCACCTAGTGTAGGTGGCACACTTAGTCCCTCAAGCATAACTCTGCTCACATTGCTTGCTTTAGGGAAGCATCTTCCTAAATGACCTTTAAAGGTTATTCTTCCGTTGTCCATTCTATTATTTCATGAACACAATTTCTGAAATTCTTACGATGTCGACTATTATCGAATCCTTTAGTCTACAAATCATGTTTGATTTTTTTTTTCTTATTTACTAGCCAATGTTGATTTCTATTACTCCAGGTCTAACATAGCCTTCTGGTAATTACGTTTGTGTCTCCAACTCATTTTCTCGAAATGAGGATATGACTTTATGGCTTATACTCTTTTATAGTCTCAAGGCTGTCACATCTTATCTTTTCCTTTACTCTATAGACTATGTCATCATGTCATATTCTGATTTACTGTTACCATCCTTTTATAACATCTTACTCGTAATACTTCATTTACTCTCTTCTTATTCTCATGCTAATATCGTTGTTGATTACCTTATTCTAAAATCTTTAACAAAACATTCTTTCACTTTTATCTCCCCTTGCTTCAACTCACTATCTCTTCAGGTCGCCTATTATTCTCTTTTTACTAGGGGTGGGAGTCATACTAAAGTAAATATTTATCCCTTCTAGGATGCCAATACATGTCTTCTGATATTTTTGAACGTTCTAGTATTCATATCTGACTGTACTATTCTAGAGTGTACCATATGGTATGCGCGGTGTAATAGGGCCTCAAACAGGGCCACATCGTCAAGAATTCTCTCTCTACTAATGCCCTTACCTGCTGCTGTATTAGCCCTCTAGCTAGGTGTAATTTTTCAAATTGCAAGCATCTCTATAATTAACAAACATAAGTCTTAGCTCGAACTCTTATGACTCAGCTCTATAGCACAATGTGAATTTTAAAGAAGGGTAACATACTCCTAAATGCCTTATAGCTTCCTATTTATATAATGTGGTGCACAACACATCTTTAAACAAGGCTCTACTAGACACGGCTTGTAGCCTCCCTAGGACAGAACTGATCTAATACAAAGTTTTTCACGCCCCAAACCTGAAGAAGCGTGGTCGCCAACCAGTGCCATACTCGGCCCGAGTACACCACTGTATAACTGGGAACACTAGAGGGGTAACCCTCAATTTAGGCCAATGAGGCCATATTATAAATCATATGAAAATATCGTCTCTCTCATTTGAGGGGTAAATATACCCAAAAGTTAATATATGTAATTGTGTAGGCTGATGAGGCGCCATGAACATCTACTGATATACAAACTATACATGATGCGTCTACAAGCCTCTAAAGATAACTAATATATACCATGGTCGGGACAGGGCCTCGACCTACCCGTCAAACCTACATATAAAAAAATTGACTTCAATGTCTAGACCCGATAACTCCGAGAAAGTGGAGCTTACCAACCAAGATGATGTGTGACTTTGTCTATTGGAAAAGTCTGTCCAATTGTTAATCAGGACCTGCAAGTATGAAATACAACTCCCCTGACAAATGGGACGTTAATAAAAAATAATATATAGAGTATGTAAGGCAACAGAATAATCAAAAGCTCAAACTGAACGGATAATATAATAACTGAAAGTAACTAGGAGTCAAAGATAATCTAAAGATATGCTTACCTGTTGATACTGAATCAACTCTCTCAATATAATAAATAAAATAGCTGTCTGGGCGTTATAAGGTTGTATGTGCAACTGCTTTGCCATAGTAGGCTCGCTCATAGGTGCTCGACCATACTAAGCTCTGTATCTCGACCATACTAGGCTTGCTCAAAGGTGCTCAGCCACAGTAGGCTCGGTATATAACTCACCATCTGATCAGAGGCTGCCCAATAGGGGCCTGCCCATCGATTATAGCTCGATGGTAATGAAAATACTTTAATAATATATATATATATATATATATATATAGAGAGAGAGAGAGAGAGAGATTGTGTGCCTATTGGATAATATATATATATATATATATATATATATATATATATATAATATGAACTTCTCTTTATGTTTCGTTATCAAACACATGTGGTTACTGGATTATGCAAAAATGAAGGAAAGGTTTAGCCTTAACATACCTTAACATCATTGAGTCCTTAGCTTCCAAGCAACTCTTCAAACAACTCAACTCAGTCTACCATAGCATAAGGAGATTCAAAATCAGTGCTGAGTAAAGGCTAAGTCTGTAACTTAAGCTAGTAGCTTATTTTATGTAAATTTGGGGAGCATATCCCTTGTAACAAGGGCATCTTCCAATGCTATATACCAACAACAACAACCAAAGAAATAAAATAAGACCAAAATCAACAATAGGGTACAAAATATTTTAATAACAAGTCATCGACATATCACGACGAGCAGCAAGCTCGGATTGAATCCCTTTAGCACCCTTCAACCCCATTATCACCACTTATAGGCTTCTTAAGTTAACTTAACATCATCATTAACATAATAATAAAGTTATTCATCAATGATTCCATACCATATATTTATAACAAAAAAAAAACTATCCACAACTCTAACTATCTCCAATTAACAACTTTATTCACTAGTTCATATCTAGTACATCTATTTAACTTAATAAACATCAAGATAACCTTAAGAACATACAATAAAACAATACAAATACCTCCTATAGTAGCTTCAAGTCGACATCCAAGTTATATTTATATTACAAAAGCCTTCAATGGCAATACAAAACCATAGAAGTGACTTAAGCTAATGCAAGTATTATCTTGAAGTTTATTATCCTAACAACTTAACCAAGATACAAGAAATCTTAAGCACAATTAGTAGTCAATTATAATCACCTTATCCATTCGCAAAAACTTGAAATTTCAGTCAAACACAGCCCACAACTATCCTCAATGTTAACACAACCTCAAAAAGGTGATCTTTTTCACTAGAACTAACCTTTGATGTGGAGATATGGTGTAATCCATTTGCAAGACTTGAAAAAACCTAGGGTTTATATGAAAACCTTGGGATAGTATTTTATATAACTTAAAAGACTTAAAAATACCTCCCACAAGAGCTAGAACCAACCAAAAAGAACAAGAAACTTACTTGCGCGATAAGATTCCCGACACTTGATTTGTGTTGTTTGCCCATTGTTTGTGTCTTGGATCATGAGAGAAATTTGAGAGAGTGTTTTTAGGTGTCTAGGGTGTGAAGATAATGAAAAATAATGACTTAAAACGGGTTGGAGGCATCATATATATATATATATATATATATATATATATATATATATATATATATATATCAATATATCTCAACCGCCATTGTGGGTCCCATAGAGAGTTGTTTGGCGTACTCTCGTAAAAATGCGAATATATCTCTACTCCAATGTCGTATCGATTAAAATATTTAATATGTTAGAAACTATACTCATAGATATTTAATTTTGGTAGTTATATCACCCCATAATTCGAAGTAAATTGGTAGAAAATCTCATCTACATTTTACCTAAGTTTCAGCACATTTATGAATGTAACTTGTGATGACCTTTGCCAACTTTTGTTTAGCAACTTGCTTGACTTAAAAAAATAACACAAGACTATCATACAACTAAAATAACTCATAACATAACCTCATTATCTTTTTAAGAACCTTAGTATCATCACAAAAATACAAGTTATAACATTTCCAGCTTGTCGACATTCGATGAAACTTATTTTCTTCAATTTGTTTAGTTTCTTAGCCTTTCAACCCTCTTGGTACTTCTTATCCATGATCGTAAATATTTGTAATCTCCAATGTAACATGATTAACTTACTTTATGTACTCTCAAAGATGATCTCATTTCTGAGCTTACATCAATTGACTTACATATACTCTTTCGTACGAAGATATGCGGTGTAACAATTATGTGATCCCAGATGAAGTCAATGACTTCTTTCTCTTGGACCTTGTCAAACGCATAGGACTTGAACCATTTGTAAAATAATCGGTCAGGAACAATATGAATTGAGCTTTGACAGGTGCTCATGGTATGGCTCTGACCCCATTCCCCGTTTCACAAATAGCCACACAGACAGGACCGAGTTGAGAATTTCTCCTGGTTGATGGATCATCGGGACGCATGTTTTGCACTTGTCACATTTCCATACTAATTATTTTGAATCCTTCTCCATTTTGGTCCAATAGCAGCTGGCTTTGATTAGTCACCGAACCAAGGATTCATCCCCTGAATAGTTCTCATAAGTGCCCTCGTTCTTGTGGCATATCCGATCTCTCCCGATCCCAAGCATCTGGCTAGTGGGTCAAAGAAAGACATACTGAACCATTCACCTTCGACCAAGCTAAATATGGAAGCTTTGGTGTGGAAGGCTCTCATTTCTTTGGGAACTGATGGTAATTTTCTTGTCTTTAAGTAGTATATGTATTTGTTTCTCCAATCCCAAGTTAAACTCGTTGAGTTCACTTTGGCATGACCTTCTTCTATCACCGAATTCATTAGTTGCACCACTTCTCCCGAGTCAAATTCATCAAAATTGACCGATGACCCCAAGTTAGCCAGTGCATCAGCATCACTGTTTTGATCTCGGGATATTTTCTACATGGACCATTCCCTGAATTGATGTTGGGTTACCTGCAATTCTTCCAAGTACCTCCACATCCGTTCTTGTTTTACTTCGAACGTTATGTTGACTTTATTTACCATGGGAGGGAGTCGCACTTGGCTTCGATCACTTCGGTCCCAAGGCTCATAGCCAATTCTAGACCTGCAATCATGGCCTCGTTCTCGGCCACATTGCTAATCAATTTTACAGTTCTTATAGACTGCCTAATTATACTTCTCGTATGTGGTTTTAATATGATACCAAGCCCGGACCTCTTTGCGTTGGAAGCACCATCTGCGTAAAGGGTCCAGACTCCCGAACTAGTCCTCGAGGTGAGCTATAGTTCCCTTTCGAATTCGGATATTAAGGCCGGCGTGAAGTTGGCAAAACTTTTAGATTTTATAGCGGTTCGGGGTTGGTACTCGATATCGTACCCGCTAATCTCCATGGCCCATTTGGCCAATTGACCTGAGAGCTCTGTCTTATGCATGATATTCCTTAGTGGGTAAGAGGTTACGACACATATAGGGTGATATTGAAAGTATGGGTTTAGCTTTCGAGAAGCGCTTAGCAAAGCGAGTGCTAATTTTTCTAGGTGAGGATACCTTGATTCGACCTCACCTAGAGTTCTAATGATATAGTAAATATGAAATTACGTACCTTTTTACTCCGAAATAATAAACCATTTACTGCCTCCTCTGAAACTGCCAAATAAATGTACAGCTATTCGTCTGCCTTCGGAGCGTGAAACATGAGAGGTCTCAACATGTTTCATTTGAGTTCTTCCAAAGTTTGCTGGAATTTCGGGGTCCAAGAAAAGTTCTTCTTCTTCTTCAATAGTGACAAGAATCGATGGTTCTTGTCTAAGGACCTCAAGATGAACCGGCCCAATGTAGCTATATGCCCGATCAACTTTTGAACTAACTTGACGTTGTCCACCATGGTGATGTCCTTTATGTCCTTTATTTGTCTAAGTTGATCTCGATCCCCGATTGGATAACATGAATCTAGGAATTTTCCCGATCCGACCCCGAATACACACTTCTCCCGGTTTAGCATTATGTTGTATTTCCTTAATATGTCAAAGGCTCCCTACAAATGTTTCAAATGGTCCTCTTATCATAGGGACTTGACCAATATATCGTCAATATAAACTTCCATTGATTTTCCGATTCATTCTACGAACACCTAGTTTACTGGCATTAGTAGGTGGCACCAGCGTTCTTTAATCCAAACGACATTACGTTACAACAGTACAAGCCGAATTTGGTAATGAAAGAAGTCTTTTCTTAATCATTCGGGGTCCATCCGAAATTGGTTGTATCCGGAGTAGGCGTCGAGAAAGTTGAGTATCTCGTGCCCAGCCGTCACATTGATCATTTGATTGATGTTAGGCAAAGGGAAAGAATCCTTAGTGTATTCTTTGTTTTGGTATGTGTAATCCACACAAATTTTTAGTTTAATTTCCTTTTTAGGCGCTACCACTATGTTAGCTAGCCAGTCCGGGTATTTAACTACCTGGATGGATCGTATTTTAAGCAAATTGGATACCTTATCCTTGACGAACACATGTTTGACCTTGAATTGTGGCCTTCTCTTCTATTTAACCATATGGAACTTTGGGTCCAAACTCAGCTTATGAGTGGTTACCTCTAGTGGGATCCCTGTCATGTCAAGATGCGACCAAACGAATCAATCGACGTTAGCTTTAAGAAAATCAATAAGTTTTTCCTGAGCTTGCGGGTTAACACAGTGCCGAAGTATACTTTTTGATCTGGCAGGTGTTAGATCAATATGACTTTCTCCAACTCTTCAACCGTCGATTTGGTGGCGTCAGTGTCATCAGGATCTATGAATGATCTCGGGACACCGTAATCGTCCTACTCATCTACTCCTCTTTCATCCTGTTTCTTCGGTCCGGTCGAGGCTAGTATCCATGATTTCTATTTAATATCTTCCCTTCTAGTCCGTTATGCATTCCTTGATGTCAAAATCGTGGGCTCCGAAGTTGCCTCGTTGACAGCAAATATCTCCTTTGCGACTGGTTGTTCTCTGTAGACCATTTTGACTTCCCCCCCTCCCCGGTGTGGCAAATTTCAACTCCTAGTGTAAGGCCGACGGTATTGTCCTAATGTTGTGAACCCACGACATTCCGAATAAAGTGTTATACCTCATGTCCCCCTCGATCACGTAGAACTTTGTTTCCTGGATTGTCCCGGAGGTGTTCACTAGCAAGGTTATTTTCCTTTGGTTGTCTCACATGCCATGATAATTCTGTTCAACACCCAAACTGCTGGTACAATTTGGTCTAATAACCCCATTTGTTCTACGACCCTCAATCTGATGATGTTGGCCGAGCTACCTCGGTGAGTCAGCACACGTTTAACTCGAGATTCATTGATAAGTATGGATATTAAAAGTGCATTATTGTGAGGCTCCATGATTCCCTCAGCACTTTTATCGCTGAACGAAATGGCTCCCTTCGGGATATAATCCCGGGTGCATTTTCCCTTGTGATAGATACTTTAGTGCTCCTTATCATTCGTCCTTGGGGGACATCAACTCCTCTAATAATCATGTTGATTACATGCTGAGGCTCCTCTTGTTCAACCTGTTTGTTGGCGTCCATGTTCTTGAAGTCAATCGATCACTCAGGAATTCTTGAAGGTTTCCTCGTCAGTCCGCACTTGTATGGTTGATACCGATCTCTGACCGACCTTGTCTCTTGATGAATGGTCCTCTTAGGTCTATCATCAGCCCTGATGGGGTAATCATATCCAGATGGGGCCCCGAGATAGTCGTCCTCGACCATGATTATTGACTGGCACCTATTGTGGACGTCGGCGCAGGTTACCACCAGGTACTCTAGCAAATTTTCTTTTAGTTGTTCAGAGGCCAAATATCTTCGGTGATTAAGCCCCTGAGTGAGTTCTTGAATGACCCAATCATCTTCAACTAGAGGTAGGTCCATCCGTTCCATCTGGAACCTTGACACGAACTCCCTGAACATCTCTTTTTCCCTCTGTTTTACCTTGAAAAGGTCTAACTTTCTGGTCACGACTTTCATGGCCCTAACACGGGCTTTTACCAAAGCATCTGCAAGCATAGAAAATGAGTTAATGGAATTTAGGGCAAGTTATAATACCATCATTTCTCCTTTGGACAAGTCTCCCCAAAATTTTTCAGTAACACTAACTCGATCTCATCGTCTTCCAAGTCGTTCTCCTTGATTGCGCACGTGTAGGAGGTCCCATTATATTTGGGGATGTCGGACATACAAAACCTCTTTAGGATCGGCTTCAGTGCCAAGCTCGGAGAAAAAGGCTTCTGGATAAACTTCTTGGAGTCTGGCCCCTTCAATATCGGAAGTGCTCCTGGGATCTGATCTGTTACACCCCGTAAGTTTAACAATATTGACATCGTTATATATATTTGATATGGCATTTTTAGTGGAACTTTGTTTTTTGTAAAGAAAAAAAATAGTTTGAAAAATATGATTTTATATAGTTATTAATATTACTACTTTCGAATATGTTTTAAATTATACACATAATATGAGAAAGTGTATGAGATTTTCTTTATTATAAAGATATGAATTATTTTTTTCATAATAAAAGAAGGTTATCATTTTACCATTTTAAGAATTACGCGTACAAAAATTTGTACTCTTTTTATGAGATTAGAAAAATTATAAGTTGAGAAAATATATGTATTTTTACATGGATATTTTAATAAAATAATATTATATGTATTGATTTTATATGATACCACATGACCATGATAGTAAGATGTATAAAGTGTAGTAAAAGTGAGTAATATTTTAATTAATTTGAGATAATACTTAAATATACGGGTAAATTGGTAAATTACCTAAGATGGTTGAGATAAGAACATCACATGACAGGAGGTGTTAAGTTTTAATTAATCCTAAGGTGACTAATCATGTTGGGAGTCTTGGTGGCACCTTTAGAGGAATCTTGGCTAAAGCCATAAACAAACTTAAATTCATAAATAATAATAATAATAATAAAAAAAGCAACGTTACTTCAACAAAGTCTTGAAAGAGATTCATAAACTTAAGAAGCCTTTATTTCCTTGTAAAGTCTTGAGTATTCATAGTCCATTTCTCTCCTCCATTGTGTAGTGTTGTATTAATTTTGAGAAACAAAAATCATGTGCTTTTTTTAAGTCATATCTTCAACATTTATTGTCATGCTTTTACTGTGTAAATTTGTCAATTAATTTAATTTTTTTTCCATAATCTCTCTTTCCTAATTTCCTTATTCTTAATCCGCTGCATCTTTGTTCGCTTGGAGAATTGGTGGCGTGAAATTGTTAACCACAATACTCTGTTAATCGTAGAAAGTTGTTCATTTAGTATGTTTTCAATAATTCTATAAACTTATAGGATTGTTTGGTTCCTCAATTTGGGATTCCTTTTGGTTATTTTGATTTGGACTTTTGGTTAGTGGGATTTTTATTTTCGGTCCAAGGATATGTTGGGATTCCAGAGTAGTATACAAACAAAATAAGTCATGGCTTATCAAGATGGGTATGACATATTCCTGAACGGATTTTTCCTTATTTCAGGTATGTTAAGGCTAAGCTCTTCTTTCATTTTGGCATGATCTCGTTATTACACAAGTTTGATAACGAGGCATAAAGAAAAATTCATATTCCGGAATTTATGTATATTTTGGTAGTCTCGCAAGTTGCGTATATTTTCCTAATTTTGTAAGTTACAATATTCTCCTTACCTGGACTTCATATTCAATTAAGTATTTTCTCATTCCAGTCAAGAGAGCAGAGAATTTATATATACGGTATTAAATTATTTTCATTACCATCGAGCTATAATCGATGGGCAGGCCCCTATTGGGCAACCTCTGATCAGATGGTAAGTTATATACCGATCCTATTGTGGCCGAGCACTTATGAGCGAGCCTAATTGGTCGAGATACAGAGCCTAGTATAGTCGAGTGCCTATGAGCGAGCCTACTACGGCAGAGCAGTTATATATATACCAAGCCTACTGTGGCCGAGCACTTATGAGCGAGCCTAGTTGGTCGAGATACAGAGCCTAGTATGGCCGAACGCCTATGAGCGAGCCTACTATGGCAGAGCGTTTATATAGCTATATATATATATATACCGAGCCTTATAGGGCTGGACAACTATTTTACTTGCTATATTAAAAGAATTGAGTCAGTATCAACAAGCAAACATATCTTCAGATTATCTTTGACTTCCAGCTACTTGCAGTTATTATATTATCAATTCAGTTTCAGCTTTCAGTTCTACCTTACATACTCAGTACATTATTCGTACTGACGTCGTTCTGCTGAGGACGCTACGTTTCATGCTCGCTAGTATAGACAATCAGTTTGACGAGCCTTTATAGTAGATGGGGCTGGCATTCAGTGAAGGATCGGTAAGAAATCACCTCATTCGGAGTGTAGCCGAGTCTATGAGTCATTGTGTCAGAGTTTTCTACATACTTATTAGTCAACCGGTACCCTGTCCCATTTGATTTCAAATAATCTTAGAGGCTTTGTAAACAGAGGTTCATGTTGTACAGTATGTTAGAGACCTTGACGGCCCATATGTATTAATGTTTTATGAACGATTGTTCATTAATATAACATTTGCCAACGTACAATTGTACGTTACGAGTTGTGGCCATTTGGCCCATGATAGTTACACAAGAAATGAATGAGTTACAGAGTGGTTCACTCGGGCCAGTACGGCACCGGGTGCCAATCACTCCTCCCTAGGTTGGGGCGTGACATGATTGACCATAAAATTTTATGTTTTCACATTCTTGTCATTAGCCTCAATCTTCTTCTTACCTGACTCCACTCGTTTTGTCAACTCTTCGAGCATCTTCATTACCTTGGGATTTACCCAGGCTGGGCTTCACTCGGTCTCTCGATAATTTGCTAATCTCTTCGAGCTCTTTACCAGGATTGTTGGGGCTCAACCCTATTGGGGGAGTGGATTTGATTCTGTAGATGCACTATGCCACCTGTTGAGCCTTCCACATTTTGAGGATTAGCTGTAGGCTTACCTCATCACCTTCTCCTCTGGCTCTTCCCGAGCCATTGGTCGAGGTCCCCCCCGCGAACACTATTTTCAGGATCAGTTGGCAAATTGATGTTGATGGACACCTACATGTTAGCATCGACCGGACCGGCAACTAGGATATTGTTAGGATCGGCAGGAGGCACCTCGTTACTAGGCATAATATTATTATTTTCTTCATGATGGAAGACTCAGCGTTAACGTTAAAGTGAGTAGACTCAGAGCTTGACATTTTTTGGCTGGCCTAAAATTAAGACTTCAAAGAACAAGGGTAAAATAAGGCATATTATGGAGATTCGTATCAAATCACCACTATTATCCTTAGCCCCACGGTGGACGCAAAACTATTTACCCCAAAAATTGGATAACAATTAAATTTGGGCATGATTTTAAGGATACATAGTTTTATTCAACACAAATAGTAAAGAATATTTGATAAATGAATTAAAAATGAAGTAAGTGTTCAAACCAATTGTGATGTTATGGCCAAGACTAAACTTAGACTGAACAGTGACCTCGTCCACAATTGGACCCTTGGTTCAAGCCTAATCATGAATGAAGAACTGAATAAGTGAACAAGAACTTTAACAATATCTAAAAGGCAGAAAATAAACTTGTATTGTTTTGATTTGCATGTTACAATGTGCCTTACAAAAGAAAAAACTTTTTCTTTATATAGTAGGAGAGTTTCATCCCTAGTATAAAACCTAAAAAAGGTAAAACTCTCCCTTTGCCATTAATTACTGATCCATAATAGACATTGAGCAAGATCCACGCGGTGATATCCAGTTGGGTGCGAATATCACGACCCTTTATCCGTTGTGTGTAACCGTTTACCTTGTTTTCTGAGGTCTTAGAACTCCTCCTTGGCCGGAGTTGCATCGCTTTTCCATACCTGTTGTCGAGCACACCGTTCTCTTTCTAGATCTCGATACGAAGTGTCTCTAACCTCAATTACAATCTCATGCATCCGTGTCCTTCCTTAGTTTTCTCATTGGGAAATCAAGGTAAACATTACCCTTGGTTTTACTGGTACACAGTTTGATCAATGAACTTGCGATTAAATTGGATAAAAAATATTGTGTTGAATTTTTTCTCAAAAAATCTCAATTGTAGAAGAACAACAAACAAGTTTCTTCTAATGGTATTTTCTCTCTTCTAAATTGGTTGCCGCCTATGGTCCTTGCGGAGGGATTCCCGTCAATCCAATTTAACATTGGATTGAAAACTTCAATCAAGGGATAATTTAATTTCAATTCCAAATAGAAAACTTCAATTTGTTCTCAATATTTATTATATCCTTTGCATTATCATAATATTAATTCCTCAATAGGAATTGAAAGGTAAGGCCTAACTCAGTAGGTGTTTGCTACTTATCCTATGGCTTTGGGAAGCTATCTAAGTGTTGACCGTGAAAATGGTAACAACAATTAAATTTGTAAATGAGATTCTAAAAATATGTGATCTATTTTTATGCTAGTTGTTAGAGCAGTTGATGCTAGGCGTATGAAGTTTATTGATGAAATACAAGTTAAAACGGGGCAGTAATCAAACCGAGGGGCTTGCTACCCGGGTTTCGGACCGATCGATGAAAGGCCTCGAGGTCGGTATCCGGCTCGAGCTCGGGCTATTGAGCGTAATCGGGAAGGGGATAACAGTTAGGAAATAATTAAAGAATGCTCTTTATTTCCAATATTAAGCAATAAATGAAGAAAAAGTATGAAAGCGATAAATGGAAAGAGTAGCCTCGGGCGAGTAAATTAGAGAGAGAGAGAGAGATGTTATTGATCTTCTGTAGAATGGTTGGAGCCATAGCATCCCCTTACAAAGTGTCGTGGATTCCCTTTATATAGGAGGGGAATCCTGTGATAGTGCAAAGTATATTAATTGTAAAAGCATGGAGATGGGAAGGCTAGACAAGACGCCTCGATACAGGCTTTGGGTAGGCCAACTCTATCAGACTTAGTCGTGTGCCTTGGGAATTCCCCGTTTTGCTCCAGCCTCGATCTTCGTCTTCTTTGAGTCGGGCCTCGAAGAGCCCCGAGGGAGGGAACTCGGCTGCAACTCCACGTCCTCGGCTCTTGAGACATTCTTCTGAAACGACTTGATAGCAAGAAATTAGGCCCTCTGATTTTGCCGCATATAGATAGTCTCCGCATTTCTCAAAACGAAGCGATGGGAAAGGATTCTGATACCCGACTCCTTGAGCTTCCCGTGATGATATCATACTAATGACGCGATCTTATGACGTGAGTTTTTACAATAACCGGGACATCACATGGACTTGTCTTTTCGACATCATTCCATGCACTATCGATTCCTATTGTCCAAGGTAAAAGTACTGCAGTCAATTCAGTTCTTCAGGAATGCAGTAATTGCATCCGCCGGTCAGTTTTCCAAAGGCCTCAATGACCGCGTCGTTATCTCCTATAAATGGGGCATTTTGGCGTGGTTTTTCTATCCAAGTGCCTTCACCTGCTCACTCACTCTTCTCTCCTTATCATCTTCCTCTATTGTTTATCATCATGTTTGGAGTCTGCGACCTCAAGGTCGTTTGGCATTGTTTAGATAGGATGTGTTGTGGCCTCCTGCTTGAACTTCCCTTTGTTATTCGAGATTACATTATTTTGGTCGTCGCTGCCGTTGTTGGTGCGATTGTTATTGCTATCCTTATTAGCTCGAGATGATGACATATGGGGGCTCTCCCCTTTTTTATAAAGTCATTCAGACTATGCACCGCTGCTCATAAGGGGCTCGGATTATGCACCGCTGCTCACCTTCATACCTGGACTCGACATGGTGCTTTGCCCCGGGCTGGCAGCTTGCACAGCTCGATGTTCCAAGAAATTGATTCAAAGTAGCCGTGCAAGCGAGGCCGATACTCACCAGGTCTGCTATCTCTCTTAGGTTCTCTTGGCTAGTGATGGTCCTCGACCTTTAGCGGGCTATGGCATTTTTTCATCCCTCCCTGCTCCTCGACCTATACTTTGGGGATATTAGTGCGGAAGGCCGGGATGAGGCTTCTGAGGATGCGTGCCCGGAGGTGTTTGTTGCAGGAGGTGGACCTTTGAGAGTAGACTAGTCTCTTGGCTTTTAACACGTGTGTGCATCCTTTTGTTTCTTTGTTTCTGCGTAAGGACCCCTTGCGGGCTTTTATAATTGTATGTAAGGACCCCCCGAGGGCCTTTGTCAGCCAATATTTATGAAATATGAAGACATCTTCTTTACTTCTACTTTTGATTTTTGTCGTGTTCTTACATACTCTATTGCGTTTGCGGAGATTCTGAATGTATGCCTTTGTTGACGATCATCAATATTCTTTCCCACCTATGGTCGGCAGAAATAGCTCATTTCCGAGCTCATCGTTGTTCCCCGGATCAAGCCTGAAGCGAGCCGATAATCTTGGATCATCAGCGCCTTCGAGCCTCGCGAAGATAGAGCACCGAAGTGAAAGTCAACTTCGGGTGTTTGCGGCTTTTACTTTGAGCTTTGACGCAAATAACCTTTTAAGGTGTTTGTAGGCAGGTTTATGAGGAAGGGGCTATTCGGACTTAGGCGCCTTCCCGAGGTCAAGCCCTCGTGGACGGAGCTCGAAGTGCTTATTTTTCTTCTCGAGGGAAAACTTCAAGGTCGGGTACCACCTCGGAACTAGAGACGATGCCGCTGACCCATTATGGCCTAACTTCTTTTTGACGGAGATCTCTGGGGTGGGGTACTACCTTGTGATCCGTATCGAGGCTGCTGGCCTCCCGGGGCTTATTCTGGGTAAGCAAATTGTTGCTATTTCCCATATATACATGAGGCAGATCTTGCTTCTTTGGAAGATCCTATTATTTAGATGTTATCATTTCGCCTTGGCATCGAGCCCTTGGTTACCTTAAGCGCAAAAGCATTTGTGTAAGTCCCTGCTTCAGTTTGCCAATTCTTCCATAGTCATGACTGCTACTTCTGGGCCTGCCTGGCATGGAGGGGAGAGTTCTACTCCCAGTGCTCGGTCTTGGCCGAAGACATAGTTCGATTGCCTTTTGACTCTTTCGAGAGTGGAGATATTGGTGCCGGCGATACGTTATGTGACGCGAACAGTACTCTTGTCACATGTTGCTCCCTACCGACGTTTTTACTCCCATCTCTTGCGGGGGAATTCACCCTTTGGTGAGGAGGGGACGACACTACCTTCATGCAGTGCATCCGCGGCCATCTGAATAAGGCGTTCATGCCTTGCACCTCCTTTGATGATACGAAACTTGGCGTTCTGGTCTGCGCCATCCATGCTGACTGAGAGAATGGTCTTTCTTCTTGTCGATGTGATCGCCATGGGGAATCCGCCAAAGATTCAAGAGGAGGGCATGATCTGACACGGCTGTCCGAGCCGCCCTATTATCCTCGGCCCGACAATGTTGATTGAGTCACCCGAATTCATGAGCACATGTTTTATTTGAAATGGATCGAATGAGGAAGAAGGTTACTAGTAGGTCAGTGTGAGGCTGAGACAAGGTCTCGGTGTCTTTTTCGTTGAATGAGAGGGCATCCTCGAGAATATATCCCCGGATCCACTTTTCTCCGGTGACAAGCATTTTTATCCTCTTCTTTATAATTTTTTGGAGAATGTCGTCGCTCCTACACTATCATGGTAATACATCACGGCCCGTTTGCTTTGTTCTTCTTGGCCTCATTCCTTACTTGGAACTGAACTTGAATCCGATCGCTCGATAATTTTTGGCAGTCATTTTTGTTGAGTGGTTTGGCTTTTTCCTTCGGAGCTAGTGGCCATCTTTGGTCCCGTGGTCGTGCGTATTATGCGGTTCACATATGAGGTTGTGATTCCTCTGAGAGGGATTCGACTGAATAGTCCTGTGCCATTTGGCGTCCCTGGTTTTGCCGGCGGTGAACATGATGTCTGATACAACGATGTTGAAATTATATCCCGATGGGCGAGGCGCCCTCGCTAGCCTTATGTCCCTATCGAATCTGGCTCTGTTAGCGATTCGTCGAGGATATTGTCCTCGATCCATTTTCCGATCGTAGCGAGGTAGGTTGCATCTCGAGGCATTCCTCCTATCTGCGGTGTATTGCTGGTACCTCTCCTTGTTTGGCATTAGTTTCTTTGCTAGAAGGCTTCTTGGGTATACTGATCCCAAGGGTGCTCCTAGCTGATCATCCACAACCCTGAGATGTGACTGGTACTAGGTGAGGGCGTCCGGCCAGGTCTTAGCTGGGTACCCGATCAAGTTCTGTTCCAACTGCCTTGAAATCACCGGGCTTTGCTCGTTTAAGCTTTCAGTGAAGGCCTACACCGCCCGGTCGCTTGAGACCGATGACAGTATTTCATTCTCTCTTTGCTCAATCTCGGATGTGTCGGGCTTTCTCGTTGTCGCTTCGATGGCATCGATGTGTGCCTTCATGAAGGAATCCACCAGTATGGTAAGTGAGTTTATGGGTTTGGGAGCTAGGCTATGACACTGCATCGTGGCCCCCTTCGAGTGAGTTTCTTCGAGCCTCTTTAATAAGGCAGACTCGATCTCATCGTCTTGTATGTCATTGCCTTTCACCGCGCACGTATTGGCAGTGATGTGTTTGTTGGGATCTGAGGTCCCGTTGTACCTTGGGAGTTCCGTCATTTCAAGCTTCTTTTGAGTAGGTTTCGGAGCTGCTTCCTCTGGGAATGACCGTAGCATGAACTTCCTCGAATCTGCACCCTTCAAGATCGGGGGCGCACCCGGGATATGGTCGACCCTAGAGTTGTAGGTCTCGACCTTCCTGTCATTAGCTGCTATCATTTTCTCGCCCGATTCGATCCTTTTTGTGAGATCCTTAAGCATTTTTATTATGGCAGGGTCGACTGTTGATCCGTTATTGCTCGATCTCCCGGGTAACTATTCGTTTGGGGGAGCTGTTTCCGGTGCTACTGTGCTGGGGGTCTTCGGATGGCTTTGTAACGACAGCTAGCTGTTGTGCCTGCAACATTTCAAAAATATCATGAAGACTAACTTCCAGTACTTCCTGAGCTGGGGTTTTTTGGGCTTCCTATTGGTTGTCATGTCGTACGCTCTTGTCGGTGTGTGAGGTTTTGTTGACCTGCTTTGCGTCATGCAAATCCGCGTCCGCTAGAATCGGTCCGAGTGCGTTATCGGGATTCCGCGGTGGTGCACCAATGACTAGAACAGCCACACCATTTTTTCCATGGTTTTCGAGGTTGTCGTTCTTGACTCTGTTTACTGAGCCAGACATTTTCACCTCAAATCAAAAGATCTTGGACCAGAAAATGCGAGAAAGATAACTTGCGTTTTTATAATGAAACTAGCAAGAGAATAATCACTATTATTTTTAGCCTCACGGTGGGTGCCAAACTGTTTACCGTGAAAATGGTAACAACAATTAAATTTGTAAATGGGACTCTAAAAATACGTTATCTATTTTTATGCTAGTTGTTAGAGCAGTTGATGCAAGGCATATGAAGATTATTGATGAAATATAAGTTAAAACGGGGCAGTAATCAAACTGAGGGGCTTGCTACCCGGGCTTCGGACCGATCGATGAAAGGCCTCGAGGTCGGTATCTGGCTCGAGCTCGGGCTATTGAGGGTAATCGGGAAGGGGATAACAGTTAGGATATAATTAAAGAAGGCTCTTTATGGACAATATCACGCAATAAATAAAGAACAAGTATGAAAGCGATAAATGGAAAGAGTAGCCTCAGGCGAGTAAATTAGAGAGAGAGAGAGAGAGAGAGAGAGAGAGATGTTATTGATCTTGTGTAGAATGGTTGGAGCCACAGTAGCCCCTTACAAAGTGGCCTGGATTCCCTTTATATAGGAGGGGAATCCTGTGATAGTACAAAGTATATTAATTGTAAAAGCATGGAGATGGGGACGGCTAGACGCGATGCCTCGATACAGGCTTTGGGTAGGCCGGCTCTATCAGACTTAGTCGGGTGCCTTGGGAATTACCCATTTTGCTCCAGCCTCGATCTTCATCTTCTTTGAGTCTGGCCTCGACGAGCCCCGAGGGAGGGAACTCGGCCACAACTCCACATCCTCGGGGTGTCGAGACATTCTTCTGAAACGACATGATAGCAAGAAATTAGGCCTTCTAATTTCGCCTCATACACTAAGCGACTATGAGATTATATGTCCTTATGAGACCTTTGCCGGCAGCTACACCATGATCCTCTACATGAGGTTTCCATCTAAGGCAATGCTGGCATAGAGGAGTGATTATATAGCCAAGGTATAAAGGCAACACTGTAGGCATGCCTAGTAGTAGTAGTAGTCGTATAAGTATATATATATATATCTAATTCATTAAATTCTTTAAATAATAAAATAATTAATCCTTTTGCAAAGATTTGGATACTCGTTAATGTGCGACCCCAAAGATTTAATACTAAGCCAGTAGTGTATATATATATATATATGATTCATTAAATTCTTTCAATAACAAAGTTATTAATCCTTTAGCAAAGATCTGGATACTCGTTAATGTGCGACCCCAAAGATTCAATACTAAGACGGTAGTAAAGTGATCACATCAATATACTAATCTATGGTGGCGTCTAGCAACACTCCTTAATGACCAGATAAAATGAAGTATATAATTTACTCTCAAGAACTAGTAGAAGAATAATGTAGTCATTCCTTCTGTCCTTATAGCTCCAGGTTACCATATGTTATGGTTCAACTATCAAATCCTAATAGGCGATCAAATATGTGTTCATGTCAAATATAATCAATCATTGAATTACCTAAGAAAATCTTTTGTTCATTTCATTCAATTGCACTGGCCAAGGTCTTAATTCGGTCGTTTATAACTAACGAAAACATGGAGCTTAATTTCAATACCAAGAGTCGATAAATTCCATTTTTGATCAATCACTAATTTTAAAAGTATTCAATCGTACCTAATATCCTTTCAGCGGTCGCCCTAGGACCATAGGTGTCTAATATTAAATCATAATAAATAACTTGTCAATTACTATGATGATCTCAGTTCAAAGGAAGCTCTTACATCATATTCTTCAAGAGAATACCGTATTAGCAATTTATGGCAATTCTAACCATTGGGAATTATCCAATGAGTCAGTTCAATGATCATATATCTATATGCATCATCTATATATGTGATTTAGTTAATGAGATCAACTAATCTTTATTCCATAAAGACAATCACATAAATATTGATCTAACTGGATTAGTAATGTCCAAATTAATAATCCTGCAATTAAGAACGAATTTAGATTTAGCTGTAAGAAACTTTACCTCATTATCATGATCTCCATCACATTGTCAAGTCTCAAAATTAATCAAGAGCGTTATCAAATTAATTAAGGAATTAATAATAATGATAGAAAAATATCAAATGCCATATATATTTTATAGCAAATAACATTCACAAAAGTATGTTCAAATCATCAAATATGACATTGGATCTAGACATATTTACTGTTGTTTACCCTCAGAAATGGATAATAATTAAATTTGTAAGTGGTTTTAAGGATATGCTAATTAATTCGATACAAACAATAAATTGCGTTAGATTAAATAAATAAAGATGTAGTTAACTCAAATCATGTGAGGAAGATGATTCTAGCCTCAATGAAATATCCACCCCGATTCGGGATTACAAAGACCAGCAATGATGAACTAGAATAAGAACAAAGAAAATAATATATATTACCTTAGAATGCTTGTTACAATGCTTTTAATGAATAATCAGACCCCTTTCTATATAGTATGGAAATCATACTATAGGTACAATTCTATAAAAGGTAAAAACTCTTCTGTTCAACTAATCACCGATATGTGCCGAGATCCACGCCTTGATATCTAGCCGGTCACGGATATTATGGCCTACTGTTGGTCGTGCTTGGTTGCCTAACAACGTTCTCTGAAGCCTTTTACAATTTGGACTGATCCCGGATCATGGCCCCCATTTTCTCGAGGATGTGCATCATGCCTCCCGGACTGTGACTTGAGGAGACCCTTGCATCGATTTCGATTCCTCGTCATCATGTCTCTAGCTCGATTTATCTTATCGGACGCTGGCGTGTATCATGAGCTCGATTTTACCCGTATATATATAGTCTTCTCATTTCTCGTAGAGTACGTTTTACAAAAACGATGAGTAACGACATGAGTTCTTTTATCTCTTCTTTAACACGCTGCGACACAAAATGACAAAGAAAACAAAATGTCCCATCAATCGTATCATAATGACTCTTAATGCATGTCAGTCATTGGTAGACCATGGCTGAATGCGAAACAGCGCCAAGACCTTATAAATACCCCTTTCCTTGTTCATTTTTTACTTCTGACCAAGATTCTGCCTCCGATCTTCTGTGATATTACCGCCTGCCTTCAAGCTTTAATATTCTTACCTTTGTTCTTCAAGTTATAACCTTTCTCTTACCCCTCACTTAAGCCAGCGTGCTTATTTTCATTAGCAAGTTCTCATCCTCCATCTCTTCATTTGCCTTCATAGTTTCATACCCCTTTATCCAAATAAAAGAAATGGCAAAGACTTCATAGACCGTTCCCCAGAAAGATGCTCCTTCTTCTTTGATGCCGATCACTGAGGTCGAGGAAACTGCACTGGGCGCGGTCATTGACGAACTAGCAACCGCGCCCCCATTGAAAATGGTCGTCCCCGAGGGGTGTTCGGTAAATAATGACTTCAAGGTTGAAAAACCTACTTCGGTTCAAGGATGATGCGAGGCAGTGTCATGGTACATATACTCTATTAACGAGGCCATTCTTCCTATAGTCCAAAAGGACTACGACTGGGCGGATAAGGATGTGGTGATTCCTGGGGCCGATGACGATATCACTACACATGTTGAGGGATATCTGAGTGTTTACACTTATGCCTTTACATTGGGACCGGTGGCTCCGATCATCTTGGACTTTTGTTGGAAGTACAACGTACGCCTTGACCAAATCCACCCATTGTTGTGGAGGATCATGATCCTCCTCTGATTCTTTGTGAATAAAATTGATGCATGAACATTCACCATAGATCATATACACCGCTTATCGGGGTTGGCAAGGATGCTTTATCCGAGTGAAGACCACCGACCTAATACCAGCCGAGTGGAGGTCATACCCTGAGAAGTAGAATGTATCACGTATGTGTAACTTCCTTTAAAACGTTGATTTTTTGTTTTGCGTTCCTTTTTCTTATCCTATTTGCTATGGTGCAGCCCTTCCTCGAGTCCCAAATGCCATTTCTCAGATCAAGGAATGGATCGGGGGAATTTGTTCGTAGATGTCTTAGGCCGAGCGCTCATGGTGTGGGCTCTCGAAGGGTCGCTAGGAGGCCCGATCTCATGGTAAGATTTCTCCGAATAGGAAAAATTAGACTTTCTTTTTTCAATACTATATCTTCATTGTTTTTTTTTTGCAAGCTTGCCTAAGACCAATGAGCTTAGGTCCTTGGTAGGGGGAGGGATCTACCCTTCGATTTTCCTAATTCAGAGCAGCCCAGAGCCACAACTAGAAAGAAGAAAAGGAAGAGGTCCTAGAGTTCCCCGAGTTCAGAGAAGAAGAAACCAAAGAAAAGGGTTGCTCGTAAGCCAAAGGAACATTCCAGCTCCCGAGTGCCTATTTCGGACTTACTTTATCGACTTAGGGACGAGCTCGAAGAGGACGACCTTTTTGTCGCCCGTGAGCTGTATGTCCTTGAGGAACAGGTGGAAGACAAAGGGGGAAACAACGGAGGCTAGTCCCACTCAAGTACACGAGGCTGGTGTAGTAGTGATGATCGAGACTTTTCAGAACGACGATACCACCCCATTCGATGTTATAGATATTTCAGGGTCACGCTCTTTCACAGAGTATGTGTTTGATAAAGCCCAAGGATGATAGAGCGATCCAACGAAGGGGTCCATGGAGCAGACGATCCCCTTTGATGCTTCTTTGATGGAGTAGACTCAACCGCTCTTGAAGACGTCACCGAGTTGGGTGACTTAGTGGTACCAAGGAAAAGTTCATCCTCGGAGGTTGGTGGGCCGAGATTGAGCCCAAGGTTGATTAACCAGTTCCCCGCCCCGAGCACAGAACTTGGTCGGAAGCGAATAGTTGTTATCACCATTCTGGAGGATGCTCGGGTTCTTTATGCCCCTATCGGGATGACTACTTACCTTCGATACATTTTAACTTAAGAAGATCAGGCAAAAATGAACTAGGTGGATGCGCCATGCCTGTTCAACGAAGCACAACATGCGCTGAACCGGGTAAGGTGTTATCACACTGTTTTATCTTCGGATTCAGTTTTTGAGGACTCTAATGCCTTTTCCTTTCCTTATTTTGTAGTCCTTGGTGCTTAACCATGAAACCTTTCTTCAGTACCAGGATGAACTTGGCCAATTCAAGGCTGAAGTAAAAGAGCTTGCTGAGAAGAGGGACATGTATACGCTTTTCAGCGAGCAACACAAAGGAGAAGTCAAGAGCCTTCGAGCTGAGCTGTACGCAACTCAGAAAGAACATGCTAACATGGTGGAGCAGGTAAAGATTTTTAAAGTTAGTGATGATGAGCTAGACATGGCGATTAACGATCAAAACCCGCAAGTCCAACTGAAGCTTGATCGATTCCATCAACTTCGAGCCAAGATGGACGTAATCAAGGTCAAGGACGAAGAGTGGAAAGGAAAGATGGATCACTTGGTCTCGGAAAAGGAGATTGTCCGGGAGCAGCTGGCCTTAGCGGAGGCTCAACTTCGAGCGACAAAGGAGAAAACTGAAGCCTAGTCCCAAAAAATCGAAGACCTCCAGCCTCAATAGGGCTCGGCTGTTGTTGAACAAGATACTCTTGCTAAAGAGCTTACAACAGCTAAGTCAGTGGTAGAAATAACCAGGGCCGATGCTGAGACGATGGTGGCTCAGTACAAAGATGACGCCGAGATAGCCTAGGACCACCTGAAAGGCATAGTTGATTACTTGAAGTGGCAGTATTGAAGGGAGGTCCTTGAGGAAGTTCATGCCCGGGGCTTTGACCTATCGGTTGAGATAAAAAAAAGCTTAGATGCTCGAGGATGAGGCCAAGAAGCTGGCGTCAGTGGAGGCTCAACTTCGAGTAGCGAAGGAGAAAACTGAGGCCCAGTCCTAGAAAATCGAAGTCCTCCAGTCTCAACAGGGATTAGATGTTACCGAACAATATACCCTTGCCAAAGAGCTTACAACAACCAAGTTAGTTGCGGAAATAACAAGGGTCGGTGCTGAGGAGATAGTGGCTCAGTACAAAGCTGATGCTGAGATAACCCACGACTGCCTAAAAGGCATCGTTGAATAATTGAAGTAGTACTACAGAAGGGAGGACCCTGAGTAAGTTCATGCCCGGCGCTTCGACCTATTGGCTCGAGGACTAGTCTAAGAAGTTGGCATATCCTAGGACGAGGAAGGCTTCGTAGGTTTCGGGATATCTGAGGGTGGAGAAGACCCCGATGATACTTTTGTATTTTTTTGTTGAGGCCATGTGGCCTTTGTAAAGATCGTTTTATGTATATATATACAAGGCTCTTCCTTTATTCCATTCGACAATTTTCAAGTTTGTTTCTTTTTGCTTTTTCTTTACGATTGCAAAGATTTCAAATGCCTTAACATGTAATTATAAGGTCTTATTCGGAGGTTCGCACAAGGCTCATTCTCGATGTAATTTTGATTATGACTTGTGGGGGCTTGGTATGACTGGAATCTTTTCCTGAAGTGCTTACTTAGAATTCTTTAGATTATAATTTTACCGAGGGTAGCCTTTTAACCGGTTTGCAACTGTTTAATTCCTTATGTTTTGGTATATTTCGGACGTCTGCGAGCCATTTTTAGGATGGTCGTAGCCTTTTAAGTTTGAGTTCTGCCTAATAGGTCATTACACCGGGTTTTGATACCAGAGATGTTTAGGCTTACTCAGGACGACAGTCCCCGAGTGTGTGTGGCCATTACCTTTAAGGTTCGGGCACTGCCTACTAGGTTTTTGTGCCCTTGGGCTTTGACAACCTGAGTTATCCAAGTTTGTCTTAGACGACTGTCCTCGAGTTGGGGTGATCTCTTGGATAAGGATAAATGTTTCCCTTGGGCTCGATGTCCTAAAGGAACAAATGTAGTAGTTTTTAGAAGACAAAATATGTATCTCCAAGGTAGAAACATTTTTTTACTTATGTGCGCAACATACAAGATTGCAATTTTGTACAAGCTTCATGTTATGGCTTAAGTGGTCTCCGTGGGCACAGTTCATTTAACCATCTAGCCCTTACAATAAATCATATTAACCGAGACTACACTGTTCGTGCACAAAGTTTCCTTGTTAAAATCATTATCCGAGGGTGATGGCCCCCAGTATTTGAGGCCGATCGTAGAAAGGGATTGGATACTATTGATGTGATCTTCGACTCTAGTGCATAACCGATCTTCAATTCTAAGTTTAGCACGATCCATTGTTGCCTCATTAAAAGCCTTTCCAGAAATCCCATTTAGGACAAAACCGATTCAATGGAAAAGAGTGCAACGTTTTCTTTTCTGTCCTAAGAGTTGCATTTTTTGTTAATCGTCACCTGCAAGCATTATTCCAATTCATAATGTATGTAAAGAAAAGTAATGAAAGGTGTTTACCGTGAAAATGGTAATAACAATTAAATTTTTTGATGGGACTCTAAAAATACGTGATCTATTTTTATGCTAGTTGTTAGAGCAGTTGATGCTAGATATGTAAAGATAAAAGATAAAACGCGAGCTAGAATAGAGCTATGATCAAACCGAGGGGTTGGCTATCCGGGCCTCGAGGTCAACACTTGGGCTTGGGCTCAAGTGATCATGGATAATCGGGGAAGGGCTAATAGTTAGAGTATAATCGTTAGAGGCTCTTTATGACCTTTGGGGATCAATAAATGAAGAACAAATGTTAAAACAATAAATGAAATAGGTAGTCTCGAGCGAGTAAGTTAGAAAGAAAAGAGAGAGAGATGTTATTGATCTTATGTATAATAGTTGGAGCAACAGGATTTACAAAGTTCCAAGGACCCTCCTTATATAGAAGGGGATATCAAAACATAGTACAATAGTGCAATAATTGTAAAGGCATGGAGATGGGACGGCCAGATGGGATACCAAGTTCTGCTAGTGTTATCCATTTATCTTGGGAACTCCCCTTTCCCATACTGTATCCGTTGGTACGCAATGCTTCTCGGGGCCAGTACCCGATGACCCCCGAGGGTGGGTCTCGACCTTGGCTTCGAGCCTCGAGATGAATGCTCGCGAGGCGACCTAACGATAGGGAAATCGGGCCCCCGATATTACCGCATACAGATAGTCTCCACATTTCTTAGAGTAAAACTGGTAAGAAACGAAAAGAAACAACCTTGAACTTCTTCCTCCTTTGATGTTCTTGCAATCAGTGACGGCTATGAGGTGCCAAAATGCAACATGCACGCTGCTCCTACAGGTTTCCGCATTGACTGCGGCAGTTGGCTGCCTCTTGGCCTCCTTCAATGTGCACACGATGATTTTATAAATACCCCCCTTCTTTCTTTCTATAACACATTGCGTGCCCAAACCCCTAACAAGGTTCGTTCTTCCTTTGCTCTCGTTCTCTCTCAGGAACGTACTCTTTTTATTCCTTCTGAACCTTCTAAGAATGTCGAAAACTACCACCTATGCTTCCTAGGAGGTTACGGGCTCATCCTCTTTGCTTCTTTCTGAAGGCGAGGTGGCTACACCTCCTTGTGCTGAGGAATGCATACCAGGATCTGTTGCGATGACCTCCGATTTCAATGTCGAGAGACCTTCCTCGAAGCCAGAGCATTGCGATCCCGTTACTCGGTATATCAGCTCGGTAACGGACCTTGGGAGAGTGAGGGTTGATTGTTGCTGGGGGGATACCGTGCTTGTGGAGATTCCTGCTCGGGAGGACGATATTATGGCTCACAAAACCGGTTTTCTGAGTGTGTATACATATCTATTCACCTTGGGGCCTGTGGGGCCATACTCACCCCCGATCAACCCCATGATTCTTGACTTTTGCTGACGTTATCAAGTGACTCTAGGCCAAATTCATCCTTCATTCTGTCATGTTGTTTATATGATCAGGAATTATTCTAATATGATAAAGGAGATTTCCTTCACCCTCAACCACCTGATCCGGATTTATAGTCCCCGTCTCCTCCTAGGGGGCTTGATCAAGCTTCGCTGTCGAGCCCTGAGGTCCCTTTTTGCATGCTCCAAGGAGCCCATGAACGAAGGATGGATAAGCTGATTCGTTCGAGTGAGGACTTTTGACCTGATTCCGGCGAAAAAGATGTCGTTTCCTGAGAAGTGGAACGCTGGGCATAAGTAAACGGGTTGTAGGGTCTTCCTTTGCTTCTCTTTGGCAATATATCTTCAAGCATCTTACTCCATTTTTCTTGCATTTTTAGCTGTAGCAACCTACCCTGGTGTAGTTTTGGACCTCCAGGGATGGGTCGGTCGCTTATACTCAATTTTCCCATATGCCGATCGAGTGTGATGAGATTTATCCCGAGCTCGGTAGGAAGCCAAAGATCATGGTAAGCTTCGAACCTTGTTGCATCCGCATACTTTGATGCAAATTGCTATTAGTAGCATTCTTCTTTATTCGTGTTTAACTTCTGCATTTGTGTAGGTCTGAGGGAAATCACTTTGACGATGGGGGCACCACCCGTTGAAGGGGACGCCCTAGTGTCTGGCGAGAAGAAGAGAAGGCAGGGGGGTTTGCTGGTCGAGCCTCCGGAGTTCAAGAGGGTTAAGGCGGAGGAATCCAAGGTTGACCCTACAGCTCGGACCTCGTAGACAGTAGGAAACCCTCGAGCTGAAGGCGAGGGGGAAAGAAGCTTCCCAACTGCCCCCGAAGAGCGTATAGACTCGGCCGATCTTCGGGCCGTGGGGATGGAGGCTTCTGAACCGGAGATTGATGCCTTTGTGTCCCATCTTTGCTGTAGGGAGGCAATAGATGGAGCATCGAGTACTACCACCGAGTCAGCTGGTGGCCAGAATTCTTCCCGAGTTGAGGCACCCTTGGTGGGCAGTCCGGAGGGGCCCGACTACGGGATCCAGGGTGAACAAGGAATGAAGGCTTTGACTAGTCCTGTTAACCCTATGATCGTTGTTGACTCACCTCAGAGAGTGATCCTACTAACGCATGGAGTGCAAGAGTCCCCATGTGAAGAACCTTCCGGAGCAGGTGCATTAGCCAAAGGCGGATATGCACTCGAGAGGTTGTCGACCGTTCTCGAGGGAGGTCCAAAGGATGATGCTTTATTAATTTTCGGTGAGATAGGCAGACTTTGCGAGCGGGTAATTTTGCTAACCTCGTCCGTTGCTCTGGGCTGCTCAAATCTTTGTTTTTTCTAACTTGTACTTTTTCGTAGCTTTAGGCTAAAGTGTTTACAGCCAGGCTCTCACCCAGTACCAGGATGAGGTGAACCATCATCAGCGTGAGAAAGCCTATCTTTCCGAGCAGGTTACTCATCCCCCGTTTACTACTATTTGAATCATTGTGAGATTCTATTGCTTTTAACATCTCGGACCTGATTTGTATAATATCAGAAGAAAAATGCCCTGCTGAGAGGGGAGCTTTGGGCCAGAGATGCTGAAATTTCCGAGCTTAGTCGGTACATAAACGAAATGACTTCCGAGAGGGACACCCTTCAGGGGAAGGTAACCTTAATCGAACGTCAACTCTAGGATGCGAAGAAGGATAGTGACACATACAAAGGTTTCCATTCCGAACTGGTGGCTGCATTGTCTCAGATCAAGCCCGAAGATGAGGCGTTTGTATCATTGTATAGGGAGGGAGATATTATCGCAAATTCTTGCATTGAGAGGGCGTGTGAGGGGGCTAGCCCGAATTTACCTCGAGCTGCGCATCGTGCCTGGCCAGTTTCCCAAAAGTAGACCGTCGGGGGTGTGTCGTATGGCAGCTCAGATGGTGCTAAAAAAGTGGGTGGATCCCCGGGGAGAGAAGATGCCATTGAGAAGGGGTCGTCGGGGACTCTTAGTTGTCAGAGTGAAACCTTTAGGGAGCCATTGAGGATGTAGGCTCGGCAATAGATTAGGATCATGTTGATTATCCTATCGATTTTCCTGTTTGTATATAGTACTTTCATACTGGCATATGTATAAAGTAAACCCTATGGCTTTGTTTCTTCCACTCCCCTTTTTTGTCCGGAATTCGGCTGGGTGTTCATGTTTTTAGAATTGGCAAGAAACTTTAGATTTGTGATACGGCCCTGGGGCTTGTTAGGTAAGCTCGGGGGCTTTTACGGGCCTGGTCGATGCGACTTTTATTGTGAACTGGCGTTAGAGCTCTTATACATTTGCTCAATTATTTTGGGTTTAGTCTCCGAGTTGGGCTACGACTCGAGCCCATTCGACCCTCAAAGTGTTGTGTTTTCGTGGGCTGGCGACAACGCATACTACGTCTTGGGTCGAAGTGACCTTTTATATATGTGGCCCTGAGGCTCATGAAGCTGGCGACGATGGATCTTATACTATGACCTTAGGCATGTATAGTTAACTATTTTGGATCCGGTCTCCGAATCGAGTTTCGACTCGATCTCAATTTGACCCTCAAGCTTTCAAATTTTTAAAATGGCGAGAATGGCTCTTACGCTTTTGGTTGTTACGACCATTTAGTGTGTGCGGCCTTGAGGCTCATTAGGCTGGCGATAATGGCTCTTACGCTTTTGCCCTTAGGCATATATAGGCTTTGTTTTCCTCTGGTTAAGGACTTTTTGAAATAATTTTGCCTGACCCGTCCTCAGTTCGGGAAGAACCTCAATTTCAAGTCATTTGCGACGATGTTCGAGCACCTTGGAAGGTTTAGCTCATAGACTGATTAGCTCGAAGCCTTATGAGTTGGAGCTTACATGGTCAAAGCTCGTTTGCCTGTCGAGGGTAGCCTGTTTAACCGGCTCTTTTCGAAGTAGATTTGAAGTAATGGCCTATGATTTTATAGCGATGGTCGGGCGTCCTTGAGTCGCGTTAATTTGGCTGGTGCAACCTTATTGACAATAGTCAATTGTGTTTGGCCGGAGCCATTTTTGATCTCGAGTGTGGTAGTTTAGGCATCTATATCGAGGGTATTCCCTTTCAAGAGTCTTACAAATGCGACATATAGCCTAACCTCGGGATTGAGTGTATGCCTATAGTAAGGTCTTACAAAATTTTCATGCCTATTGAGGTCTTACGGTTTTTTCATGCCTGTTGAGGTCTTACAGTTTTGTCATACCTATTGAGGTCTTACAGTTTTGTCATGCATGTTGAGGTCTTACAGTTTTGTTGCTATATTATATAGATCTTGCTAGACCGAGTTTGCCCGCTCGGGGTCTTACAGCCTTGGGTTTTTAAGTGAATGGCGATTGGCGATAGTCTTTGAGTCATCGAATTTACTCAGGCTCGGAGTCCGTTACTCGTAAGATCGGAGTTGCCTCTTTGAGGGCTTATGAGTATGGAGTTTTGACCCTGAGGCCATGCAGGTGCCGAGCTATTGACGCTAGTCTCCGAGTATTTCAGAGCGTTCTCCGCAGAGGGGTCTTGTTGTGAAAATATTGAATTTTCTTTAGAGTACGAGATGCTTTGGCAAAAGATGTTCTATGATTTTTTGGCATAAGTACATGTTGTCTTGTTGTTGTGAGCCCGGCTTGTGTGGACATGGCTCTTTTGACCTTTTGGCCCGGTACATTGTTTCCTATTGGAACTTAGTTAATCATTCCCTGGTTTCTCCTAGTGGACGACCTCTCAGTGGGGCGCCTTCCAGTGTTCGGGGTTGATTGCAAAAGTTGCCTTGTAATCTTGTTGGTTGTACGCGTTACCTCATAAAAAACCTTGCCGTTGGAACCCTCTTCGGGGCAAAAGCTCGGTCGAAGAAAAGGGGTGCAATGTTTGCTCGATGATTTTTGTGGAGTGTTTCTATTGGATGCCCTATCAGTAGTACCGTTTTAGCATCAATATATTCTAATTGCTCGGAAGTTGTTCGCCCTCCATGGTGCTAAGCTTGTAGGATCCCTTGCCGACTATTCCTAGGACACGGTACGGTCCTTCCCAGTTTTGGCCCAGCTTCCTTTCACTAGGGTTTCGGGTGTTGAGAGTAACATTCCTTAGGACTAAGTCCCCTATCCCGAAATACAGAAGACTTTTTCTCCCATTATAGTATCTTTGATTCTCTGTTTCTGGGCGGCCATCCGGATCAACGAGGCTTCTCACTTTTTATCGAGTAGTTCGAGGGCCGTTGTCATGGCCTCGTTGTTTGAGCCTTCATTAGCATGCTGAAATCTGGCGCTCGGCTACTCAAATTCCACTAGTATCAAAGCCTCGGCATCGTATTCTAGAGATAAAGGTGTTTTCCCTGGTGCTTGGTGGTTCGATATGCTCATAGCACCTCGGGCAACGTTTCTCTCCATTTTCTCTTGGCGTTCTCCAGTTTCTTCTTTAGGTTCTGAATGATTGTTTTATTCGTGGATTCGGCCTGGCCGTTTGCACATGGATGGCAAGGCATCGACAGGATTCTCTTAATTTTGTTTTCTTCAAGGAACTGTGTTACCTTGCCCCCGATAAACTACCTTCTGTTGTCGCACGTTATTTCTGACGGGATTCCAAATCGGCATATAATGTGATCCCATATGAAATTGATGACTTCCTTTTCTCTAATTTTTTCGAAGGCCTGTGCTTCCACCCATTTTGAAAAGTAGTCAATCATAAATAAAATGAATCTAGCCTTACCTGGGGCCTTCGGCAAAGGGCCGACGATGTCCATCCCCCATTTCATGAATGACCATGGTGATAAAATGGAATGTAGCTGCTCGGCGGGTTAGTGGATCATAAGAGCGAATCTCTAGCATTTGTCGCACTTTCGGATGAATTCTCTGATGTCTGTTTCCATGATGTCCTAGTAGTAGCCTGCTCTAATCACCTTTCGAACCAAGGAGTCGGCGCCAAAAAGATTCCTATAGGTACCCTCGTGGATCTCTCAGAGTACGTAATCTGTGTCACCTGGCCTTAAGCATACCACAGGGGGGCCATCGAAAGTTCTCCTGTACAGATTCCCATCTTCGTCGAGCGAGAACTGGGCTGCTTTGGTTCGCAGGGCCCTCGATTCTTTTGGATCTGCGGGCAGCTTCCAGTCTTTTAAACAATCAATATACTAATTTCTCCAATCCCATGTTAGACTGGTGGAGTTAATCTCTGTGTGACCTTCCTCGACCACAGATTTACACAATTGGACAACAACTCTGGGGAGTAGGTCCTTGTTCAGTAGAGGATCCCAGATTTGCGAGGGTATCGACCTCACTGTTCTACTCTCGAGGTATATGTACTAAGGTCCATTCTTTGAAGTGACGTAATGCGGTTTGGATTTTTTCCAAGTACCTCTGCTTCCTGTCCTCTCGAGCTTCATAGATCCCATTCACCTGGCTTACTATGAGGACCGAATCGCATTTCACCTTGACGGTCTCGGCTCCCAAGCTTTTGGAAAATTCTAAACCCGCAATCATAGCCTCGTACTTGGATTCATTTTTAGTCAATTTTGGGGTTTTTATGGATTGTCTGATTATGTTGCCAACGGGTGGCTTTAGGACTATACCGAGCCTAAATCCTCTTATGTTCGTGGTACCGTATGTGAATAGGGTCCATACCCTGGAGGACATACCTGATTTTAATAAAAGTTCCCTCTCTACCTCGGATACAAGGAATGGCGAGTAATCGTCCATGAAGTCCGCCAGAATTTGGGACTTGATGGCCGTTCAAGGTTGATACTCGATATCATACCCTCCGAGTTCGATGGTCCGCTTAGCCAATCGGAACGATAGCTCGGGTTTATGCAGCATGCTTCGGAGGGGGTATGTCGACAGAATGCAGATACGATGACATTGAGCATAGGGTTTCAGCTTAAGCAAGGCGCTTATCAGTGCGAGAGCCAATTTTTCTAGATGGGGATACCGGGTTTCGGCGTCCCCCAGGGTTCGGCTTACATAATAAACAAGAAATTGTGTACCTTGTTCCTCTCAAACCAGTACGCCGCTTACCACTATTTCAGACACGGCCAGGTACAGGTATAGCGTTTCATCCTCCTTGGGCGTGTGCAGCAAAGGTGGGCTAGTCAGGTATCGTTTTAGTTCTTCTATGGCGTGTTGGTATTCTAGAGTCCATTTGAAGTTGCTCTTTCTTTTGAGTAAAGAGAAGAAATGATGGCTTTTGTCTGATGACCTTGATATGAATCTGCCCAGGGCCACTATCCGCCCTGTTAGCCGTTGGACGGCCTTTCCATTGTTCACCGCCGTGATTTCTTCGATGGCTTTTTATTTTATCGGGATTGATCTCGATCGCCCTATTTGAAACTATGAAACCCAGGAATTTGCCCGAACCCACTCCGAAGGCGCACTTCTCGGGGTTAAGCTTCATGTTATAGCTTTTGAGGATGTCGAAAGTTTCCTGCAAATGGGTCAAATGGTCCTCTGCGCGTAGGGGCTTAACTAGTATATCATCAATATATACCTCCATTGATTTACCTACTTGATGCTCGAACATTTTATTAACTAGGCACTAGTACGTTGCCCCTGCGTTTTTAGCCCGAAGGGCATTACGTTGTAGCAGTATATACCATGCTTTATAATGAACAAGGTTTTTTTCCTATCCTCGGGGTCTATCTGGATTTGATTATACCTCGAGTAGGCATCGAGAAAGGTGAGGGTCTCGTGGCCGGCCGTAGCATAGATTAGATGATCGATATTAGGCAATGGGAATGAATCTTTGGGGCACGCCTTATTCAAGTCTTCATAATCTACGCAGATTGTTAGCTTGTTTCCCTTTTTGGGCACCACTACTACGTTGGCCAGCCACTCGGGGTACTTCCGATTTTAAGAAGTTTTGTTACCTCTTCTTTGATGAAGGCATGTTTTACCTCGGACTGTGGTCTTCTCTTCTGCTTCACGGGTTTAAATTAGGGATCGATGCTCAACCTGTGGGAGGTTATTTCCGGTTGGATTCCTGTCATATCTAGGTGGGACCAAGAGAAACAGTCGATATTGTTACTAAGAAATTGAATTAACCTTGTCCTGATATCGGGGGTCAACCCCATTCCCAAGTATACCTTACGATCCTGGAGGTGCTCGATTAAAATAGTCTACTCCAGCTCTTCGACTGTCGATTTAGTCGCGTCCGATTCTTCGTGAGAAATGAAAGTTCGAGGAGCGAAGAAATCTTCCTCGTCATCCTCGGATGACTGTGTGTTTCTATCCTCGTCCGATATCGAGCACGTGGGGATCGACACCTTATGATGGACTGCAAATATTTCTTTCGCTACCTGCTGCTCCATGTATGGTCATGATGCCGTCCTACGTGGGAATTTTTATCACCTAATGTAAGGTCGACGGTACTGCCCTCATGCTGTGTATCCAAGGCCTGTCGAGTAATGTATTATACCTTATGTCGCTGTTGATAACTTCGAACTTGGTGTTCTGAATCATGCCCGACGTGTCGATCGGGAGGGTGATCTCTCGTTTCGTTACTTCGCCGGTCATGTTGAAACTGTGGAGGTCTCGAGGTATGGGGGTGGCTCGATCGAGCAGCCCCAGCTGTTCTACTATATTTGATCTAATTATGTTGGCCGAGCTGCCTGGATCCATGAGCACGCGCTTTATCCTCGTACTATTAAAAAGAAACCAGCGCGTCGTTGTGAGGTTCTATCATGGCTACAAGGTCCTCCTCGCCGAATACGAGGCTGTCTTCGGGCATGCAGTTTCGGGTCGGTCCTTCTTCTGTGATGGACATTCTCATCCGTTTGAACATGGGTCCTTGGGGATCGTCAGTTCCTCCAATAATCATTTGGATGTCATGTCGGAGAGCCTCCCCTTCCGCTCAGGGTTTCGTTATGGTACACCAACACCTGGAACATCCACGCCATTCTCTCCACAGTTCTCAAGATTGTTGTATATTGAGTCAGATATTTTGACCTGAAATCAAAGATCTTGGGCAAGAAAAAGTGTGAAATATAACTTGCATTGTGTAGTAAAACCAGCAAGAAAATAATCACTATTATTTTTAGCCCCACGGTGGGCGCCAAACTATTTATCGTGAAAATGGTAATAACAATTAAATTTGATTTTGTGATTCTAAAAATACGTGATCTATTTTTATGCTAGTTGTCGATCGAGGCCTCGAGCTTTCTTATATGGGGCCTCGGGGTTGAGTCTAATGTTCGTGATCAAACCGAGGGGTTGGCTATCCGAGCCTCGGACTATCCAATAAGAGCCTCGACATAAACACATGGGCTCGGGCTCAAGCGATCAAGGATAACTGGGGAAGGGCTAACAGTTAGAGTATAATCGTTAGAGGCTCTTTATGACCTTTGGGGAGCAATAAATGAATAACAAATATGAAAGCAATAAATGAAAGAGGTAGTCTCGAGCGAGTAAGTTAGAAAGAAAAGAGAGAGAGATGTTATTGATCTTATGTATAATAGTTGGAGCAACAGGATTTACAAAGTACCAAGGACCCTCCTTATATAGGAGGGGATATCCAAACATAGCACAAGAGTGCATTAATTGTAAACGCATGGAGATGTGACGGCCAGATGCAATACCAAGATTTCCCAGTACTATCCGTTTATCTTGGGAACTCCCCTTTCCCGTACTGTAGCCGTTGGTATGCAATGCCCCCCGGGGCCAGTACCCGATGACCCCCGAGGGTGGGTCTCAACTTTGGCTTCGATCCTCGAGAAGTATGCCTGTGAGGCGACCTAAAGAAGGGGAAATCGGGCCCCCGGTTTTACCGCATACAAAAGGGGTCGTACCTTAGCAGTAGTTTCATTTTAGATGGGTTACGTTCCTGTTGTTCGGCAACTACTGACCGTTCATCGCTTCGATTTTGTATGATCCTTTGCTGGTGATATCGATAATTCGATATAGACCTTCACAATTCGGCTCCAGCTTCCCTTCATTCAGGTTCCGGGTGTTCAGTGTCATCTTTCATAACACAAGTACCCGATATTGAAGTGTCAGAGGTAGGCTCTATGATTTTAATACCTTTTTATCCGTTGCTTTAGGAAGGCCAACCGGACAAAGGTGTCTTTATGCCTCCGTCCAACAATTCCAGGCTCGCACTCATGGCCTCGTCGTTTGACTCTTTTGTCGCATATTGAAACTTAAGACTCAGTTCTCCCACTTCGATCGGTATTACGGCTTCGGCATCGTAGATCAATGTGAACGGGGTGGACCCGGTGCTGGATTTTGAGGTTGTATGATATGCCCATAGGACCTCGGGCAAAATTTCCTTCCATTTTCCTTTAGCGTCGGTCAACCTCTTCTTAAGATTTTGGAGTATGATTTTATTCGTAGAATCCACCTGCCCTTTCCCACTAAGGTGATAGGGTGTTGATAGGATCCTTTTTATCTTATGGTCCTCGAGAAATTTGCTCACCTTACTGTCGACGAGCTACTTCCCACTGCCACACACTATCTCGGCCGACTTTCTGATTCGGCATATTATGTAGACCCAAATGAAATCTATAACCTCTTTCTCCCTGACTTTCTCAAATACTTCAGCTTCCACCCAATTAGAAAAATAGCTAGTCATAAATAATATAAATTGAGCCTTATTGGGTGCCTATGGCAGGGGCAGGCGATGTCCATTCCCCATTTCATGAATGGCTAGAGTGAGAAGACCAAATGTAGTAGCTACCCGTGCAAGTGAATCATTGGTGCTTGCCTCTAACGTCTGTGGAACATTTTTGTTCTAACTCATTCGCATCCTATTCCATGTCAATCCACTAGTAGCCAGCTCTGATTATCTTACGAACCAATGATTCGGCACCCAAATGGTTCCCACAGGTGCCTTTGTAAACTTCTCTCAAAACATATTCGGTATCTCCCGATCCCAAACATATGGCGAGCGGGCCATCGAATGTTCTCTTAAGTAAGGTGTTATCTTTGGAAAGGCTGAACCTGGTTTCCTTTGTGTGTAGAGCCCTCAATTCCTTAGGATCCGAGGGTAGCTTCCCGGTCTTCAGGTAGTCTGTATACTTGTTTCTCCAGTCCTAGGTTAAGCTTGTCAAATTTATCTCGGTGTAACCTTCTTCCACTACCGATTTTATGAGTTGCACGACCATTCCCGAGTTGAATTCATCATCATCAACCCACAATCCGAAGTTAGCAAGAGCATCGGCTTCGCTATTTTGGTATCGAGGTATATGTTGCATGGTCTACTCCTTGAATCGATGTAGTGTTATCTATAGTTTATCCAGGGACCTATGCATTCATTTCTCTTTGACCTCGAACGTCCCATTGACTTGGTTTACCTCCAGGAGGGAATCACACTTAGTTTTGATCACCTCGGCCCCCAAGCTTTTAGCCAGTTCAAGACCTGCAATCATGGCCTCATACTTGGCCTCATTGTTAGTCAATTTTATAGTTCTAATAGATTGCCTAACTATATTACCCATTGGTGGCTTTAGAACGATGCCATGTTCGGAACCCTTTGCGTTCGAGGCAACATCCGTAAAGAAGGTCCAGATTCCCGAGGAAGTCCCCGAGTTCAACAACAATTGTCTTTCGACCTTGGGTATTAGGCTACGTGAAGTTAGCCATGAAGTCTGCCAAAATTTATGATTTGATGGTGGTTCGGGGTAAATATTCAATATCGTACCCACTAATTTCCTCGGCCCATTAGGCTAACCATCCTGAGAGCTTAGGTTTATGCATTATGTTTCTCAACGGGTAAGTAGTTACAACACATATGAGATGACATTGAAAATATAGTTTTAGCTTTCTAGAGGCGCTTAGCAAAGCGAGCGCCAATTTTTCCATGTGAGGATACCTAGTTTCGGCCTCACCTAGAGTTATGCTAACATAATAGATAGGAAATTGCATACCTTCTTCTTTCCAGACTAGGACTCCACTTACCACTATCTCGGATACCGCTAAGTACAGGTACAATTGTTCGTCTCCCTTCGGAGTATGAAGCAAAGGTGCACTCTAGAGGTACCGCTTGAGTTCATCCAAGGCTTGTTGGCACTCCGGGGTCCATGAGAAGTTATTCTTCTTCTTCAATAGCGAGAAGAACCGGCTATGCACCAGGTTAATCTTTGAACGACCTTGACATTGTCGGGCCCCCAGTTTTACTGTATACAAAAGAGGTCGTACCTTAGCAGTAGTTTCATTTTAAATGGGTTACGTTCCTGTTGTTCGGCAACTACTCATCGTTCATCGCTTCGAGTTTGTACGATCCTTTGCCGGTGATCTCGATACTTTGATATGGACCTTATCAATTCGGCTCCAGCTTCCCTTCATTCAGGTTCCGGGTGTTCAGTGTCATCTTTCATAACACAAGTCCCCGATATTGAAGTGTCGGAGTTAGGCTCTGCGATTTTAATACCTTTTTATCTGTTGCTTTAGGAAGGCCAACCGGACAAAGGTGACCTTATGCCTCTTGTCCAACAGTTCCGGGATCACACTCATGGCCTCGTTGTTTAACTCTTTTGTCGCATATTAAAACCTGAGACTCGGTTATCCCACTTAGATCAGTATTACGGCTTCGGCATCGTAGACCAATGTGAACGGGGTGGCCCTTGTGCTGGATTTTGAGGTTGTATGATATGCCTATAGGACCTCGTGCAAAATTTCCTTCCATTTTCCTTTAGCGTCAGTCAACCTCTTCTTAAGATTTTGGAGTATGATTTTATTCGTAAAATCCACCTGCCCTTTCCAACTAAGGTGATAGGGTGTTGGTAGGATCCTTTTTATCTTATGGTCCTCGAGAAATTTGCTCACCTTACTGTCGACGAGATACTTCCCATTGCCACACACGATCTCAGCCGACTTTATGATTCGGCATATTATGTAGACCCAAATGAAATCAATAACCTCTTTCTCCCTGACTTTCTCAAAACCCTCATCTTCCACCCAATTAGAAAAATATCTAGTCATAAATAATATAAATTGAGCCTTACTGGGTGCCCATGGATGGGGCAGGTGATGTCCATTCCCCATTTCAGGAATGGCTAGAGTGAGAAGACCAAATGTAGTAGCTCCCCGGGCAAGTGAATCATTGGTGCTTGCCTCTAATGTCCGTGGAACATTTTTGTTCTAACTCATTCGCATCCTATTCCATGTCAATCCACTAGTAGCTAGCTCTGATTATATTAGAACCAATGATTCGACACCCAAATGGTTCCCACAGGTGCCTTCGTAAACTTCTCTCATAACATATTCGGTATTTCCCGGTCCTAGAGATATGGCGAGCGAGCCATCAAATGTTCTCCTAAGTAAGGTGTTATCTTCATAAAGGCTGAACCTGGTTGCCTTTGTGTGTAGAGCCCTCAATTCCTTAGGATCCGAGGGTAGCTTCCCGGTCTTCAAGTAGTCTGTATACTTGTTTGTCCAGTCCTAGGTTAAGCTTGTCCAATTTATCTCGGTGTGACCTTCTTCCACTACCGATTTTATGAGTTGCACAACCATTCCCGAGTTGAATTCATCATCATCAACCCACGATCCCAAGTTAGCAAGAGCATCAGCTTTGCTGTTTTGGTCCCGAGGTATATGTTGCATGGTCTACTCCTTGAAATGATGTAGTGTTATCTATAGTTTATCCAGGGACCTCTGCATTCATTTATCTTTGACCTCGAACGTCCCATTGACTTGGTTTACCTCCAGGAGGGAATCACACTTAGTTTCGATCACCTCGGCCCCCAGGCTTTTAGCCAGTTCAAGACCTGCAATCATGGCCTCATACTTGGCCTCATTATTAGTCAATTTTACAGTTATAATAGATTGCCTAACTATATTACCCATTGGTGGCTTTAGAACAATGCCAAGTTCGGAACCCTTTGCGTTCGAGGCACCATCCGTAAAGAAGGTCCAAATTCCTGAGGAAGTCCCCGAGTTCAACAACAATTGTCTTTCGACCTTGGGTATTAGGCTACGTGAAGTCAGCCATGAAGTCTGCCAAAATTTATGATTTTATGGCGTTTCGGGGTCAATATTCGATATCGTACCCGCTAATTTCCTCGGCCCATTAGGCTAACCATCCTGAGAGCTTGGGTTTATGCATTATGTTTCTCAATGGGTAAGTAGTTACAACAGATATGGGATGACATTGAAAATATAGTTTTAGCTTTCTAGAGGCACTTAGCAAAGCGAGCGCCAATTTTTCCATGTGAGGATACCTAGTTTCGGCCTCACCTAGAGTTATGCTAACATAATACATAGGAAGTTGCATACCTTCTTCTTCCCAAACGAGGACTCCACTTACCGCTATCTCGGATACCGCTAAGTATAGGTACAATTGTTCGTCTGCCTTCAGAGTATGAAATAAAGGTGCACTCGAGAGGTACCGCTTGAGTTCTTCCAAGGCTTGTTGGTACTCTGGGGTCCATGAGAAGTTATTCTTCTTCTTCAATAGCTAGAAGAACCAGCTGTGCACCCGGTTAACCTTTGAACGACCTTGACATTGTCCATAACGGTGATGTCCTTGATTTCCTTGATCTTATCAGGATTAATCTTGATTCTCCGATTAAACACGATGAATTCATGGAATTTCTCGAAATCGACTCCGAATATGCATTTCTTCGAGTTTAGCTTCACATCGTATTTCTTCAATATGTTCAATGTTTCCTAAAAATGTTTCAAATGGTCCTCTGCTCGCTCGCAGGGACTTAACTAACATATCATCAGTGTAAACCTCCATTGATTTTACTATTTTCTCTTTGAACATCTGATTTACTATGCATTGGTAAGTGGTACCGATATTTTTTAGTCCGAATGGCGTTACATTATAGCAATAGGTGTCGTATTTAGTGATGAAGGACGTTTTTCCTGATCTCCCGAGTCCATCCGAATTTCGTTGTACCTAGAATTGGGATCAAGAAAACTGAGAATCTCGTGGCCGGCCGTCGCATTAATCATGCGATCAATATTGGTCAAATGGAAATAGTCTTTGGGGCATGACTCATTCATGTCTTTGTAGTCTACTCACATTTTTAATTTATTCCTCTTTTTAGGTACCACCACTAAGTTTGCTAACCAATCCATGTACTTAAACTCCCGAATGGACCCTATTTTAAGGAGTTTAGATACCTCATCTTTGATGAATCCATGCTTGACTTCAGACTGAGGCCTCTTTTTGTGTTTGACCAGGTGGACCTTTTGATCTAGGCTCATCTTGTGAGTAGTTATTTCCAGCGAGATCCCTTTCATATCGAGGTAGGACCAAGCAAAACAATATATATTAGCTATAAAGAATTTAATGAGTTCTTTCCTAAGATCAAGATTTAACCCCGTGCCCAAGTATATCGTACGATCAGGCAGATGCTCGATCAATATGACTTGCGCCAATTCTTCGACCGTCGATTTCGTGGAATCGAAATCATTGGGGACTATGAAAGATTTGGGGACTCCGTAGTCGTCGTCCTCACACATCCCCTACTTCTCTGATTCGACGTGGGATGGTGTCGGTTATTGCTTTTGGTTGCCCCATTGGCGACCAAACTCAAACCATTTGATGTTGAAAGTGTGGACACCAGAAACACCTCATTGATCGCAAACATCTCCTTTGCAGCCGGCTGCTCTATGTAATTGTTTTAATTCCTCCTGGTGTTGGGAATTTCAACGCTTGGTGTAGTGTCGATGGTACTGCACTCATGTTGTGAATTCACTTCCCCCCCTAATAGAGCATTATATCTCATATCTTTTTCGATCACGTAGAATTTTGTTTCTTGAATGGTTTCGGCGGTGTTCACCTGCAAGGTTATCTACTCTTTATTATTCTCACATGCCATGTTGAGTCCATTTAGAACTCAGACTGTAGGCACAATGTGGTCTTGTAGGCCTAGCTGCACTATGACCCTCGATTGGATGATATTGGTCAAGCTACATGGATCAATTAACACACGCTTAACTCGACATTTATTTTTGAGTACAGTTATTACCGGTGTGCCATTGTGTGGTTGCATGATGCCTTCTGTTTCCTCATCGTTGAAGGATACGGTTCCCTCTAGTACGTAATCTCAAGTCCGGTATTCCATTGTGATGGACACTTTGGTGCGCTTTAACATTGGTCCCTGGGAGATGTCGACTCCAACGATGGTCATGTTAATGATGTGTTGAGGTTCCTCCTACTCAATCTACTTATTGGAGACTCTTTTCCTAAAATAATTTTTGGCTCGATCGCTCTCAGCGGTGTCCGTTGTAAAATAACTAGGCTACTTCCTCTCTCAATTGTCGGCAATCTTCAGCTCTATGACCGTGAATGCCATGACACTTACATATTAAATTGGGGTCCCTTTGGGCAGGATCAGACTATAAAGGTCGAGTCGCTTGGTGTCTTTGATGCATCCGATGGCAGACGATGGCAGCAACATCGACGTTAAAGTTGTACTCCGATAACCTCGGTCCTTCTTTAGGCCTGATGGGCTTGTAGAAACTACTTTTGCTCATGAGTCCCCGGTTCTTTTGACCTCGATTTCTTATCCTTTCACTTCTTATAGAGTTTCGTCCAAACCCATCACCCCTATGACAATCGTTGTACGATTGATACCGATCTTTATTTGACTTTGTTTCACGATCAATGTCTCTTATGGATCTATCACTAGCTCAGACAAGATAAACAGACAAGGAAGGGGCCCCAAGCTAATCATCTTCGACCCTAATTTTTAAATGATATCAGTTATGCACATCCGCCCTAGTTACAACTAGATATTCTATCAAATGTTTCTTCAACTGCTACGAAGCCAATAAACATCGAGTATTGAGTCCTTGGGTGAAGGCCTGAATGCCCCAATCGTCTGCCATCGGTGGCAGGTCCATCCGTTCCATTTGAAACCTTGACACGAACTGCCTGAGCATTTTGTTATCTCTTTGCCTTATCTTGAAAAGGTCCGACTTCCTAGTCTCGACCTTGATGGCTCCGGCATGAGCTTTTACAAAAATATCTGCAAGCATAGCAAATGAGTCCATAGAATTTGGGGGGGGGGGTAAGTTGTGATGCCATATCATAGCTCCCTTCAACAAGGTCTCTGCAAACTTCTTTAGCAGGACACATTCGATCTCATAATCTTCCAAGTTGTTCCCCTTGATGGCACATGTGTAGGAGGTCACATGTTCATTTGGGTTAGTTGTTCCATTTTACTTAGGAATTTCGGGCATGTGGAACTTCTTTAGTATTAGCTTCGGAGTTGTGCACTGAGGGAAAGGTTTTTGAACAAACCTTTTGGAATCTAGGCTTTTCAGTACCGATGGTGCTCTTGGGATTTGGTCGACCCTAGAGTTATAGGTCTCTACCTTTTTGTCGTTAGCTTCGATTTTCTTTTCTCTCGTTTTTACCCATTTTTTCAATTCCTCGAGCATCTTTATTATCTCAAGGTTGGTCCGGGATTCAGCTTCACTCGTCCTATCTATGGATGGTTCATTTCTACGAGTGTTTTCTCGGGATGGTTTGGGCTCAACTCTACTAGGAGTGCTGCTTTGGTTCTACAATTGGGCTATCGCTGCCCGTTGAACCTGGAGCATTTCGAAGATCACCCTCAAGTTGATCACATGTCCTTCACCGTCCCGTGTATTTTGTGCTACCAACCGGACTCCCCTACGGCCGTTGTTTCAGGATTGGTAGGAAAATTTGATGGCTACATGTGAGTTGGTGTCGATCGGGTCCGAGGCTAGAACCCCATTGGGATCGGCAGGGGGCACCTCATTACCGGGTACCATATTGTTGTTCTCGCCATGGTGGTCGGACTTAGCATCCATGGTTAGAGGGGTAGATCGGGATTTTGACATTTAAAACTTTAACCTGATATTAAAGACACTTCAAAGAACAAGTGTGAAATAGGGTGTGTTATGAAAATTTGTATCAAATTGACACTATTATCCTTAGCCCCACGGTGGGTGCCAAACTGTTACTCTCAGAAACAGATAACCAATACATTTTGTAAGTGGTTTTAAGAATATGTGAATTAGCTCGATACAAATGATAAATTGAGTAAGATTAAATAAATAAAGATGTAGTAAGCTCAAACCACGTGAGGAAGATGATTCTAGCCTCAATGAAATATCCACCTCGATCCGGGCTCACAAAGACCAGCACTGATAAACAAGAATAAGAATAAAGAAAGTAATAATATATTTCTTTAGAATGTGTGTTACAATGCCTTTAATGAATAATCAGACTTCCCTTTATATAGTATGGGAATCCTACTCTGGGTACAATTATATTAAAGATAAAAAAACTTTTATTCAACTAACCATCGATACGTGCCGAGATCCACGCTATGATATCCAGATGGTTGCGGATATTACGGCCTAATGTTGGTCGTGCTTGGTTGTTTAACAACGTTTCCGAAGCCTTTTAGGATTTGGACAGATTCCGGATCATGGCCCCGATGTTCTCGAGGGTGGGCGTCATTCCCTCCCGAATTCTGACTCGATGAGACCCTTGCCTCTATTTCGGTCCCTCGTCATCATGTCTTAAGCTCGATTTATCTTATCGGAAATCGGGGTGTATCATGAGCTCGGTTTTACCCATATAAAATTATATCCCTAACACTAGACAAGTCCTAAAAGTAACCATTCTTTTCAGTTCATTGTCAAAGAATCAAAATCACTACCACTTTGCATTGTTGAAGAAAAGAACACTCATTTATTTTTTTATTTCTCAAACGAGTGGTGCAATTTTTTAAACTCGGAGAACTTTTGGGTGGAACTTGGAAAGAATAGTGAGTATTATAGTATGGGAAACTTTTTATCGTACACTTAGTTTATGTATCTGCCTTTTTACTAGCTAGCATTTCCATTGTAACATCTAGGAAAGCTTTATAGCTAGCACATAAAATAATGAGTTTCCTTTTGTGCACGAACTCATATTTTCTATACGATCTTTTTACTCTACAATGCTAAGAGGATGCTAGCTCTACTTCTGTCCCATATCAGATTTAATTTGGACATAATTTCACGTGTAGATGAGTTAACAATTGTCCTTACGCTGTTATAAAATTACATAAAGCTACTCTGTTTTGATGTTTAGAATTTATCAATTAATTCATTATTAATACATATTAAAAAAATAATAAGATACCTAATTTCATAACAAAAAACAAATACAATTGAACAAAAGATTTTTTAACAAACCTTTTTGAATCCAGGCCTTTCAGTACCGGTGGTTCTCCTGGAATTTTGTCGACCCTGGAGTTATAGGTCTCCACCTTTTTGTTGTTAGCTTCTATTTTCTTTTCTTTTGTTTCTACCCATTTTGTCAATTCCTCGAACATCTTTATTATCTTAGGGTTGGTCCCGGATTCAGCTTCACTCGGCCTATCAGTGGCTGGTTCATTTCTGCGAGTGTTTTCCCGGGATGGTTTGGGCTCAACTCTGCTAGGAGTGTTGCTTTGGTTTTGCAATTGGGCCATCGCTATCTATTGAGACTCTGGCATTTAGAAGCAAGTTGATCACATGCCCTTCAGCCGTCGCGTGTATTTTGGGCTGCCGACCAGAGTCCCATGCGGATGCTGTTTTCAGGAACGATATGTAAATTTGCATTGATGGCCAGATGTGAGTTGGCGTTGATCGGTCCGCTGCCGGAACCCCGTTGGGATCGACAGGGGGCACCTCATTATTGGGTACTATATTATTGTTCTCGCCATGGTGGCCGGACTCAGCATCCATGTTTAAAGGGGCAAATTGGGAGTTCGACATTTAAAACTTTAACCTGAAATTAATGATACTTCAAAGAACAAGTGTGAAATAGGGTGTATTATGAAAATCTATATCAAATTGCCACTATTATCCTTAGCCCCAGGGTGGACGCCAGACTATTTACCGTCAGAAACAAATAACAATTAAATTTGTAAGTGGTTTTAAGGACGCACAGATTAATTCGATACAAATGATAAATTGAGTTAGATTAAATAAATAGAGATGTAGTTAACTCAAACCACGTGAGTAAGATGATTCTAGCCTCAATTAAATATTCACTCTGATCCAGGCTCACAAAGACCGGCACTGATGAACAAGAATGAGAAAAAGAAAATTATAATATATATCTTTGGAATGCATGTTACAATGCCTTTAATGAATAATAAGACTCCCTTTATATAGTATGGAAACCATAAGGTACATTTCCATAAAAGGTAAATAATATTCTGTTCAACTAATCAACGATACGCGCTGAGATCCATGTCGTGATATTCGGCCGGTCGTAGATATTACGACCTAATGTTGGTCGTGCTTGGTTGCCTTACAATGTTCTCCGAAGCCTTTTAGGATTTGGATCGATCGCGGACCATGGCCCCAATATTCTCGAGGGTGGGCGTCATGCCCCCTCGGACTCTAACTCGATGAGACCCTTCCCTCGATTTCGGTCCCTCGTCATCATGTCTCTAGCTCGATTTATCTTATCGGAAGCCAGGTTGTATCATGAACACTGGACAAGTCCAAAAAGTAATCACTCTTTTCAGTTCATTGTCAAATAATAAAAAACCACAACCACTTTGCATTGTTGAAAAAAAGAACACTCGTTTGTTTTTTTATTTCTCAAACGAGTGGTGCAATTTTTAAAACTCGGAGAACTTTTGGGTGGAACTTGGAAAGAAGGGTGAGTATTATAGTATGGGAAACTTTTTATCGTACACTTAGTTTATGTATGCGCCTTCTGGCTAGCAAGCCTTTCCATTGTTACATCTAGGAAAGCTTTGTAGCCAGCACATAGAATAATGAGTTTCCTTTTGTGCACGAACTCATATTTTCTATATGATCTTTTAACTCTACAATGCTAAGAGAATGCTAGTTCTACTTCTGTCCTATATCAGATTTAATTTGGACATAATTTCACGTGTAGATAAATTCACAATTATCCTTGTGCTATTATAAAATTACATAAACCTACTCTATTTTGATGTTTAGAATTTATCAATTAATTCATTATCAATACATATTAAAAAAATAATAAGATACCTAATTTCATAACAAAAAACAAATTCAATTGATATGTTCCCAATTGATTTCATGACTTCCATCAATCCTTAAATTGGATATTCGTCAAGAAAGATTGTCATAATCTAAAAACCAACCCGTCTGACAGGACCCTACATCCCCATGTCGAGTGAACCACAAATAACAACATGATATTAGAGACAAGTACACAACCCATTGTAATGATATTGATAAGTCTAATCTAAAGCCAATCCCATAATAATAAGCATGTCTAATATCCCAATTACGTCGTGGCAGCTAGAATAACTACAGGATCGGACAATACAATTCATGAGGTACAAAGAGTGAATAAATACCTATTCAATCCTTACACATCCGAGAGAACTAGAATTTTTTTTTTTGTGTTTCATACAACTGATACTAGTTATATAAGATATTTTTTCTGTCTCATAGTTTTGTGAACCCACAAATGTAAGATTGGGGTCCATAAATTTGTAAGACAAAAATGAGTCTCACACAACTGATGTCACTTGTGTACGGCGCACAATAAAACTTCTCGAAAGAACTGAAATAAGAACAAGATTGAGTACAAGCGACCTTTGAACTAGATAATTGGCTCGCCGTTGGAAACTGAAGTATAGCTATCCAAAGTTCACTATCTGAACTTTCTGGCACCATAAATCCGTACTATATGCAGGTAAGAAGGAATGAGTACGAGAGTACTCAAAAAGTATTTGATTGGCCCACCAAAATAGTAGCGAGAGTCGATCTATAAAATACTCTTTTGTTTACCCCTAAAATGATACAATTGAATTTATAGCATGATCTATAAACAAGTGAATTAATTTGACCTAAAAATAATAAATAGATAAGACAAGAAATAATATTAGCGAATCAAATTAAAGAAGATAACAAGCTTTACTAAAAACTTGCCTTTCCGATGTCAAGTAAAAGCAACGTTCAGGTGTTAGAACGTAATAAGACAATAGATTATGGCTTTTGGTGTATAAAGAATTTTATGTCCCTAAAATGGATGTTAATCCTCTTATTTATAGCTTGATTCAAGGAGACAAGATCCTCAAATCAAGCTCCTCTTGAATGAAAATAAAATCATCATTGATGGGTGCATAACGGTTGGTTATAAATGCAGATATTCTCTGTAACGACATCCCATTGAATGTTGTCTGATGGCAATGTTTTGAACCTTGGTCATCGGCTGCTCTGTCTTTGGGATTCGTTCAGCAATGGCCACATGCTTGCATCTGGTGCCAGCTGTTTGCTAATTCATATCCCACCTGTCTTTAGTTCCACGCATCATTCCATCATTCACCTAGCTGTCATTGACGAATTTTAACTTATACAGGTAGTCCCCCTACTTTCCGGTGACGCAACTCAATGTTACCGAAAAGTATATAAGAGTTCTTTTTTGAGTAGAAAAGTTTCTGAACAGCCTCTGACACTTTAAAGGAAGCACGTCTTCTAGCATTTAATCCCCTGATCACATGTTGTCCCGTGATTCAGCAAGTACTTTCGCTGGTTTCGAGGTAATCCTGACCTCGATTTTTTCCGTCTATAAATTCTCTGCTACTTTTCATTTTAACTCTTTACTTTCACTATTTCCACAACTCTTTCTTCTTCTCTGAATTCCCTAATAACGTTTTTGCAACACCCGACTTTCTCAGTAAAAACATCTCCAAATATCTCTTACCACCATGTTTTATAGTACTGCTATCTCCGAAAACGCTAGCCTTTTCTTCAGTGAAGGCCCAAAGAAAAAGAAAACCAAAAAGGTTGACGTTGCGTCTGGACCTCCAATTGTAAACACCATCATACCACTTTGTCCTAGCACGAAATCCGATATCAAAGAACACAAACCACCTCTGAACTCAAAAAGTGAAATGTTTTGCCATGTCTGCAGATACCCTTCCTCCATTGGCCCTTCTAACATCCCTGTTGTGAAAGGGGAATTTAACTAGGGTAACATAGGAATTCTTATCCCTAAAGCGATAGAATGAGTTACCTACTCGAAGTTGGGGTTCATGTATGTCTACATGTACCCCTTTACATTAGGTCCTTTCACCTTGGGAGCGGCTAAAGAATTTGACCAAATAATTGTAGAATTTTGCCACCGGTACAAAGTTTGCTTGGCACAGGTAGGCCCATCAATATAGCATATGGTGGCTTGCCTCTGATAACTATGCACTAAAACTAGGTAAACCCTAAACCCTAACCCTTGCGCATATGATGAACCTTTACTCCCCAAAGATATTTCATGGGGGTGTGTTAAATCTCAGGAAGCATGAAAACCACGCCCTTCTTACCAGTGTTGAAGACTATAACGACCCTGGATGGATGGAACGATTTGTTATCATTGCTACAAACAGATGAGGTCAATGCTTCCGAGGAGAGGAGAGCCAAAAATGAAAGAAAGACGCAAGAGAGTCATGAAGCATACCTAACTCCACTTAACCACAAACATTAAGCTTGATTCACAAATAAGCGCAATGAAGGCTGATAATGAGGAGCTCCAAGGCAAAATTGATAAGCTCCGAGCAAACCTCCATAACCAAAAAAATTCCCTCGTCTTAAAGATAACATACACCATGTATCATATGAAAGGAAAGACTTTGTAGGATGACAAAGAAGGCATTTCCATCATCGATGACTACATTGTCACAACCTTGGAACTGAAGATAACCTTCATGCTCAACCTGTTACACTTGACTCCTCGAATACTAATTTTGAGTATTCGGGATCCGAAATGGAAACTGAAGAAGAGGAAGGCCTTGAACCAGTAGAAGAATATCCTTCTTCCACCAGGGAAAATGAAGACCCTTCTCTCCCTTCGGGTTCTGGTAGCAAAGAATGATGTATAATTTTTTTTATTTTACCTTTTGTAATTATGACAAAACTTTTTACTATGTTTGGCACTTTAATTAATAAAATAATTATTTTTCCTTCGTGTTGTGCAAAAAAATATTCTCTTCCAATTAATTGACAAAGCCTCGAAAATATTCTTACATCTGAAAGTTTTTGATTCACGGCATAAACTCTTTCAGAATCTAGCCTTTACCATGAAGGTTTCATAAGAGAGGGCCCTTATATTTATGGTGCTCTTGAAGAGGATGTCTCATGTTCATTCCGGCACAATTATTTGAAGTTTTTGTTAACTATCAAATTGTAAAATAAATTAACTTATCATTCCGACAAGAAAAAAGATAAAAACAAAATTACTTCGATTTATTCCTTCTATCTTTAAAAGCACATTTACATAAGCAAATTATTTTCTGAAGTATATAAAGCTGCCAATACATGTGGCTAACTTATACATCTTATTTCTACAGGGCTGATTAGGTAGTCCCTGGTCCTGACAAGGCATCAACCCTGGTTCTAACAATCCCCGATTCTCCTAACATTTTTAGTATCTTGTCATGTATTATTCACCCCCGTTCCCCGGTTGTTCGGATGCTAAGCATGAAAATTCAAACATTGGAGGTCTTGCATTCATCGATGACGATCTTTGCATATCAATCTTTTACGTTGCTTCCTCATTGATGGAAACAACTTCTGGATGGGTAAACAATCTTACCGGAGGCTGATGAGACTCTTAAGATATGAGTTGTACTATCGGGCCAAAGATTATCTAACCATCCACATGTTTCTTGCTATATGAGTCGATCCACAAAGAGCTATTGGTAAGATTATCAATAATCCTTCCTTCGTAGTGTGCTTTACATTGTTACCTCGTTAAAAAGCCTTGCCAGAAAAACCTAATTGGGACAAAAATTGATCAAAGGAAAAAAGAGCAAATCACATACTTTCAGTATTAGCAAGGATCTTTAGCAATAATACCTTTTGAGGTGAGTCACGTTCCAATTGCATGGTAATTTTACTCCGTCTTGATTTTTCAACTCGTATGAACCTTTACTGGTTATAGTTGAAACCCGGTAACGTCCTTCCCATGTCGATCCCAGTATCCCGGTATTGACCTCTCGGGTTCTTTGAGCGACTTTCAATAGAACCAAATCCCCTACTTTAAAATATCAGAGATTTGCCCTACGATTATAATACCATTCCATCCTTTTGCTTTTGTGCCACAATCTTCACATATGCCAGATCACGATGTTCTTCAAGCAAATCAAGCTTGACTACCAACGCTTACTTGTTTGCTTTTTTATTGGCTTAGCAAAATTTGAGGGTTGATTCCCCCACTTCTACTGGTATTAAAGCTTCCAAACCGTACACGAGGAAAAAGGGGTCTCTTCCATGTTTGACTTTGTTGTGGTCTGATAAGCCCATATAACAGGAGTTCTTCCAGCCTCTAGTCGATAGCATCTTCTAACTTTTTTTTAACGTTTTGGATAATTACCTTGTTGGTTGACTCTGCCTGTCCATTAGCACTCGATATTTAATCCTTCCAAAATCTTTATGACTTTAGAACATATGAGATGTGGCCCATTGTCACAAGCGATATCCTTTAGAATTTTGAACCGGCAGATTATGTGGTCCCATATGAAGTCAACCATTTCACGTTCTTTGATCTTTTGGTAAGGGCCTGCTTCAACCCATTTAGTAGATTAATCAGCTAAACCCAAAATAAGTCTTACCTTTCTGGGCCCTTGTGGTAAGGGATCGACTATGTACATCCCCCATTTCATGAACGGTTATGGTGACTCAACAAAATACAAAGTTCCGCTGGTTGGTGCACTAATTGTGTATGGCATTAAGACTTGTCGCATTTTTGTACTAATGTCTTCGCGTCCTATTCCATCCAGGGCCAATAGTAGCCGACCTTTACTATCTTAAGAACGAACGAGTCTGCAATGGACTGGTTTTTGCATACCCTTTCATGGACTTCCCTCATCACGTAGTCATCCTCCGAGGCCCCTAGACACTAAGTCGATGGTCCTTGAATTGACTTTCTGTATAGGTGTTTATTAATAAGACAATAACAGGCTACTTTGGTCCGTAATGCCCAATATGCTTTTGAGTCTTGGGTAATTTACCATGTCTGAGATAAGCAATGAACTCATTTCTCCAGTACCAGATTAAGTTAGTTAAATTACTTCCTAGTAGTCTTTCATATCCAGCATCGATTACAACAATTGAATGACCGCACCTGAATTAGATCCTTTCATCTCTGTGGATGAACCCAAGTTAGTCAAAGCATATGCCTCCATATTTTCCTCCCTTAGGATGTGGACGATTTACCACTATCTGAATCGTGAAAGTAATGCTTGAATCTTGTTCAAGAATGTTGCATGTGATCATCCTTTGGATCAAAAATTCCATACACATGGTTTATCACCGGTTGAGAGTCACACTTTATCTTGATGACCTCGCAACCCAGTGTGTGGACTAGTTCGAGCCTTGCAACCAAAGCCTCATATTTGGCTTCATTGTTAGTTAATGTTACATTCTAATGGCGTGTCTTAATGTTTCTCCTAAGGGAGTAGTTAGAACTACCCTGAGACCGGACCTTTTTATATTGGAGGCTCCTTCCATAAAAAAGGTCCAAACTCTCGACTACATTTCTGATACCAACACCATTTTTTTAGCAACAAAAGGCATTCATCCTGGACTGAAATAGGCCACGAAGTCGGCCAAAGCCTACGACTTAATTGCAGTCCTAGGCTTGTATTCTCTGTTGAATTCACTAACTTTGACTGCCCATTTAACCAATTTTTTGAGATGTGGATATCGTTTTTCCACTACTGATAATATTTTACTAATGTAATAAACAATAAATTGCATACCTTCTTCTTCCCGAACCAAGACGATGCTTACCTCTACTTCTGAGATCGCTAGATAAATTAGTAGTTTCTTACATTCCCCCAGTTTTGACAACAACAGAGGGCTTGATAGGTAGTTTTTTAGGTCTTTCAAATCTCGTTAGCATTCCGAAGTCTACACAAAGTTGTTCTTAATTTTCAAAAGTGAAAATAAGTGGTGGCACTTCTCGGAGGTCTCAGAGATGAACCTGCTTAGAGCTGCTAACCTACCAGTGAACCTACTTAGCTGGTCCAAGGTATCCTTGATGGCTTTAAAGTTGTTGGGGTTCACATCAATCCCTCTTTCTGAGACAAGAAACTCCAAGAGCTTACCGGAGCCAAACCCGAAAACACATTTCATCGGTTTGAGCTTCATGTTGTATTTTCTTAAAATGTCTGTTACGACATGACCAGTCACTTTGAGAATTTCAATCATGTTCAATTGTGGTCTCTAGTAGCTTCATATGGTGTATTATAACTTGTGCGTATCATCGATTTTGGTTTTTGAGTGATACCGGATTGAATTTGAAAAATGATTCTTAATTCGGAAGCTTTAAGTTGGAAGATTTTACCAACTTTGACTTTTGTGTATTTGACATCAGATCGGAGTATTGATGGTACCGTTAGGTCCGGATGGTAATTTTGGAAGGTCTTATGCCCGAATTTGCATTTTGGATGTTTCTAGAATGTTTCGACAGTATTTTGCGAAAGTTGGCAATTTGAAGGTTTGAAAATTACATAAGTTTGATCGGGAGTTGAATTTGATGTTATCAGATTTGAATTGTTGTTTCGAGAGTTGGAATATGTTTTTTTTGTCATTTGGGACTTGAGTGCAAACGTTTGGATGGATTCCGGATTGGTTAGGCTTGAATCGAACTTTTGGTTTGAAGTTTGAATTTTATGAATTTAAGAGATTGAACTTGATTGATAATTAGTGGGTTTGATGCTAATATGTGTGATTTGAGACTTCGAGTTGGTCTGTGTGATGGATTGGGACTTGTTGGTATGTTCGGATGGAATCCCAAGGGGCTCGAATGAGTTTTGGGGTGATTTTGGACAATTTCTAGGCCCTTTTTAGTGGATAGTTTTTGGCTGTGTGAATCGCAATAGTAGACCTTGAGGCCACATTTGCGAAGAGCAAATTTTTTTGGGCATTATGAATAATGATCATGGAAGCCTTTCTCACGATCGCGTAGAAGAATTTTTGCTATCAAAGGGCTGACTTTCAATGATTATATCAAGTAATATATAAGAAATTTGGAGGTGATCCAAAAATGAAAGTTGTAGTTCTTTGTGTCTAGTTTTCAGAAAATCAAACAATTTGTCATTTGTTGTTTTTTTTAAAAAAAAAATTATGGTTGTTATACTACAGGATATCTAGAAATAGTTTAGGAAGGTAATGGAGTTTGTTCATCGCGATTGTGGGGAAAAGGCCACGATCGCAAAGGGTAAACACCAAATCATGAGTGTAAATATTTTTATCTTTGTTTTGATTATATATTTTGTTTTTTCATGGATTATTACACCTAAATCAAGGATTTGAAAAGAAGAAATTGGGATTTTTTTACTTGAATTTAAGATAATAAATTTTGGGTTTTTTAAATATGAAATTGAGGTCGGATTTGGATGAAACTTATATGGTTAGACTCATATTGGAATGGGTTGTAGGAATTTGTGATTTTTGTCGGGTTTTGAGATGGGGGACCGTGTTGACTTTGAGTATTTGATTAAAAATTTGACCTTTATCGTTTGGATTTGCTCCCTTTGGCATTATTTGATGTTTTGAGTTGCTTTTGGCTAGTTTTAAGTCGTTCGGAGTTTGATTCGCATGGAATGGCATTTCTAGAGTATTGTTTGGCTTGCTAGGTATTTGATTTTGCTTGTTCTAGGTAAGTAACATTTCAAAACTTGGAATAGAGGGTAATTATCCCTAGGAACAATGTTATTTGTGATGTATTGAGATGACACACATGCTAGGTAACGGGCGTGTAGGTGTAGACGATGTAATCATGATTCAACTTGACTTTTAGACAAGTAACAAACTTGTTCTACTACTATATCCTGTTATAACTTTGCTTCCCCCTACTTGTTTGATTACCGAAGCTGTGATTCATGTTAGAAATCATGTTTAAGTTGTGTGCTTATTTGGTTGTGATCTAATGAGGCTACTTTTGTTATTTTGTGTTATCTGATTTAATTATAGTTATACAATCTGTCACGGTTCTTCATTTGCGTATCATATCTCAGTCTTTGTTCATCATTCATTGTTACATCGTATGTTATTATTGTTTTTCCATATGTGGAGTTGTTGGGCTGAGTGGTATGTGATTGTAAGCCTTTCAGACTTGAGAGGTTGATGACTGAGATGAGATTTAGTGTAGTGTTGAGTTCTGTTTGTAGAGCGGGCCACGCCGTAGCAGGGGATATTGGCTTTATTATTATTATTATTATTTTATTATTATTATTATTGTGTATCATGCTATATGCCACGGCATGTCTTATTTGCTTTATTATTATGGTGGATTGGACTGCATGCTACAACATGCCATATTGGCTATTGATTAGCACTTGGACAGGTTCCATCCCTCCAAAGTCTGACATACCAGCAGTGAGCCCATGCATCGTGATATATACACACATGCTTTGGTGAGGGGTGTTGACGCCAAGCACCCGTATAGTGCTGAGTGATTGTGTGTGTGATGAAGTGGGCATTTGAGACAGACAGGTTGAGTATGTTGAGAGCTAGGGATATCACCATGAAATCATTTATTAGATATACATACTTAACATGTAGGAATAGAGATGCATTTTCATCATGGTATCTGGTAATGTGACATGGATGATATTAAATGTAACCATAGAGATGTATATTTCTCATGCTAGATGGTTATCTACTTATTTTGGGAGGATTGGAATCGATTTGGAGGCCACTTATAGGCCTATCAAGATTGTGTATTCTTTATCGGGTCAGATTTATTTACTCAACACAGCTATTATTGAGGGGTATGTCATCTGTTAGAGTTGATCTTATTTGTGTTCTGAGATGTTCCGTGTCTTGTTCTTCTATGTTGCAATGGGTTGTGAGACCGCTGAAGTTTTATACACTTGATGAAATTTTGTTGGACCTTGTGGTGAAATTCGAGTGGGATGGTTCTTAGGGTGTTGAATGATGGATTGCGGCTTGGTTATGGTCTTCCTATCAATGGTATATTTTGTTATTCATTTCTCTATTGTTATGGTCATGCACTTTACGAGTTTGTTGTGGATGTGCATATGGTTATTGATTTTGAGCATCATGGCTTGAGGTATTCGGTGTGGGCCGGTATTAGGATTTGGTCATGCATCGTAGTGGAGTTGTGTTGGAATATGATCATTGTGTTTAGTTCGTGTGTTTGTCTTTTCTCTATGAGATGGGTTCATGGCATTGCGCCTTGTGGTGATGTTCGTAGAGCTTGCGGGACGATTATCTCATTTGGTTCTTCTTCCATCTCTTGTTGCATTCAGGTTGTGTTTGTATGATACACGGGTTGCACAATATATGGCTCGAGGGGGTTCTTGTGTGACATGTCGGTCTAGAAGATTGTACTAGATGAAATGAGATTATTGGACCTGGAATGAGCACCATCGGATTTGATTAATGTATGTTTGGAAGAGTAACATCATTAGTCAGCTCAAAATTTGGCTATGGTTCTTGGCGGGTGATAGATCTCCATGTCTTGTTGAACAGATAGGTGGTTATGAATTTCTTCGTGTTTCTTTCGTCATCGTTGATGTATGAAGGTTTAGAACAAGGTTTTATATGATATGAGGTTTGTTACCGATACTGGGTTTGTTATTAAGCCGCTATTGTGGTCGGAAGCTATTGTTATAAGTATCTTAGTTATGTGGCATACCATGTGATTACATTTTGGGTTATGGTTATTGCTTGATTTTGCCTTTTAGACATATACAATGTATAAATGTGAGAATCAAGTCTTGCAATGGATTCCTAATATTGAAGATTTGATTCTAAGGTTTATGGGCTAAGGTTAAAGCAAGGATCATCAATAAGTTGTGTTGTCAGGCATATATGGATTTGGGTGACATGGGATCACCCACGAGTATATGCATGGTGAATGGCTTTAGAAGGACTCCTAGCACGTTCAAGGATTAATGTATGTTTAAGTGGGGGTGAATATAATGACCCGACCAGTCATTTTGAGCATTTGAATCTCAATTGGTTGTTTAGATCATAAGTAGCTTCATATGGTGTATTATGACTTGCGTGTATCCATCAGTTTTGGTTTTCGAGTGGTTCCAGATTGATTCAGAAGTATCATTCTTAACTAGGAAGCTTTAAGTTGGAAGAGTTGACCATGTTTGACTTTTATGTATTTGACCTCGAGTATTGATTTTTCTGTTTGATCCAGTTGGTGATTTTGGACCTGGAGATTACTGGTTGTAGTTAATAAAATTTGATTCAGTTTATAAATTGTCCTATGGCTTACCTAAGTGTTAGACGAAAACCTATAGGCATGATATCTATTGATTTCGGAAAAGGTGAAGTATATTGACTTTAGAGAAGGTTGTCAATTATTCAGGAAAGGCGAGTTTTGACAAAAGATCAAAAATTCTACAGACATTAGACATTGTTGTTACTGGTTTTAGACCTATAAGCGAGTGAAATGATTCAGATTCGATTAAGGCCCCTATAGGAATGCTTTCTATGTGTTGTCTATTGTGGACACTCTTATAAACGTAATAAAAAATGCAGAAACCTTATAGGCATGACATCTAGATGCTGAATTTCGTTTAAAGCCTATGAACATGATATCTAATTGCAGTTGATTATATAAGACCTACGAACATGTTTGTCTAATGAGGAATGCATATGCAAGATTCAGAAAGAACCTATAGGCAGGATATCTACATGATGTGCAGAAATTCAGAAATTCCTATAGGCAGGATATCTATATGCTATGCAGAAGTTCAGAATAAACTATAGGCATGGTACCTACATGAGAATGCAGGATTCCTATAGACATGGTATCTACATGAGAATGTAGAAATTCTTATAGACATGGTGCCTATATGAGAATGTAAGATTCCTATAGACATGGTATCTATATGAGAGTGCAAAAAATCATAAACTCCTATAGGCAGGTTATCTACCCTTTTTTACATGCATGGTTACTCTTCCCTTTTCACTAAACATACCCAAAAGTTATTACAAGTTATTACAGTGCAAATAAAATAAAGAAAAATACATCAAAAATTGAAAATTACAACCAAGGAGAGCCTGATTCAGACTTCCTGTCTGAAGTATGAAGTAAACCAACTCCAAAGAGCATGTTTCAAAGTCTTTCTCCCACTTGGGTGGGTCAGAGTTCCTTAAGAGTTTCATAAGAACTCCAAGCAGTGCTTACACCCAAATGTATCACCATATTAAGCCAAAGTGCAGTGTGGAAGGGCCAGCCCTCAGGTGTCCAAGTTCAGAGGGAACTCAAGGTCCCAAGGCAAGGTTCACAAGAGTGGGGCATATCTTAAGAACTAAGAGAGAGTGTAAGTGCAAAATTCTGAATGGGGGAAAGGTAAAGGGAAACAGCACACATAGGGATATAAGGAATGGGGAGTTGCAAGAGGTAAAAGCAGGCTAGTGGCATAACCCAACAATGGGAGATGCTGGCACACCCATAAGCCTACAGGAACACATTGTTTAGAGGTTAAGATCCCCTAAGGGATCAAGTTCAATCCATAGACAATAACTTGTGTATTGCCATGTTTTAAACTGAACTCAAAGCACATAAAGGGAAATAGGGAATAGGGATTCATAGCAGAAACAAGCAAAAGGGAATCAACGTGCTAGTTTAAGTATTTAACTCTGCAGAAGTAGTAAAGTAGACATAGATGCAGAAAGCTGTAAGTAAACACATTGTGGGGATGCTGAAATTTGAAATTAGGGCATACCAGTTTCAAAGCAACAAGTAGAGAAAAATGCAGTAGTCTGGTAAAAATCTCAGTGTAGACAAGAATAGAGAGTTCTATTATGTGAGTAAGAGTTCAGAAGAGATTGTGAATTGTGAAGTCTAAAGTGTGTGTTTGTGAAAAGGGTCATGCCTTTTATAGTGTAAAAACCAAGTAGAAATAAGGTAAGAAATAATTGAAGAGCTTATTGTCAATCAATTACACAAGACTCCATTTAGTTAAGGGATTCCGATTCAAACGGGTATAAACTAATTAAGGAAAGAAATTAATCAAACACTTTGTGCAAAGTAGTCAATTAGGGGTGAATACATAAAGGTTATTTAAGGACAGAGTTTTGACAGTACACGGTTTGTGCAAATAAGGTAAGCAAATCAATTAACAAATAGTAAATCAAAAAAGTCTGAGATTTTGCATGAATGAACCGAGTCAGAAAAGATGAAGAAGGGTTTTAACTTAGGGAAATCAGCAAACAATGAAAGGGAATCAATTAGACCCATATTCAGAGGGAAGTAGGAACTAATCATAAATTCAAAAGCTACTTTAAAGGGAAGCCTATCATATATAAGGAGCATACGAACATGTTAAGCATGAAGGAAGACTCTAGTGTTATTGCAAAGTCAGTAGAAAATCCAATATATAAAAGTTAAGCAAAAGGTCAGAGTCATATGAAAGCAAAGAATGGGTCTGAAAGAGTTAGGAGTTTTGAAATAAACCCTAAGTTCGATCAAATCACATAATCAAGCTTGGCGGAACTCCCAAACTCTAGGGTTTCCACGTTGAATCAAGTACAAAGATGAGAAGGCAAGTAGTTGAAATAGGCTCAGAGGTTTCAGAGTTGAAACTTCTTGCATGCTTCTTTCATCAATAGAAACTCATGAGAAAAACATGATAGCAAAGTAACATGCGAAACACAGTAAAAGCACTCAAAAGAAAAACAATGATAGGAACAGTAAAAACACGCTTAAGAGATTTTTCAGAAGAAACTTAAACAAGGCTTAATAGAAGGAAAATAAGGAAACTTAAGAACTTAGCAGGAAAATACAGTCGGAGAAACATGCTGGAGCATAGTAGAAGACAAACAATATAAGAACACATCAGAAAAGCATATGGGAGCATAGTATGGAAAACATCATAGAATAACATACAAGCATGGAGTATATAAAACTCAGTAAAAGAACATACAAGAACAGGGTGTAAAAACTCAGTAAAAGAACAGACAAAGTAGAAGAAAACATAAGAACACAGTAAAGGCAAATAAACACAAAAGACAATGGAGAGAAAGTCAGAGAAACACTTAAGCATTTTAAGAAAACCCTAAATCTTAAAAGAAAGACTTTGAAAAGTAATTTTCGAAAGAAAAGTTAGGGAGATCGTTTGAAAACTCAAAGAGAGTACAGATACACAACGGATCTAAAGTTTAGGGTTTCAGAAGAACCCTGGAAATGAGAAAGGCTTTGAAAAGGTCACCCATCTGAGTCGGAGAGATCAGAACCAGGCTCAAAACACCATGGTACGCCGGAGCAAGGCCGGCGATGACTCTGGAATCTTGAATCGACAGAGGTCTAGGTGCAAACCTTCGAGGCCGGGCCTTGAATCTTTAGAAATTAGGCGTGTAAGAGCAACAGGAGGTAGGTATAAGACTCCCATATCCCAGGAAGCCATGGATTCCGGTGGCTTTCAAGGTGGACGCGATAAGAGGCGGCTAGGATTCTGAAAAGACTCGAGAGAGTTTGAGAGAGTGCAGGGTTTCAAAGGCGGCTGGGGTTGTGAAATGATTTAGGGTTAAGGGGTGTTGGAGGCTTAAAAAAGGAAAGGAGGGATTGTGGCCGTTGATCATTGTGATCAACGACCTGGATTTAATAGGGGCCCGGGCGGGTTGAACTTAATTGGATCAGGGGCGGGTAGTTTAGGAACTAGGCCTGTTCAAACAGGTATTGGGTCAGGGTAATTGAATTTAAAATTGGGTTCAATTGGAGGTTCAAATAAGGCTAAAATTGAAACAAACAGGGCTAACATTTAAATAACCATTTTTCCTTTATTTATTTTATAAAAAATAGTAAAATAATTTCTGGAAATAAATTAAAGGTACTAAAATGATTAATAATACGTAATTATCAAATTAAAAATACTGGAGTATATTATATAATTATGAAAACAGTTAATTCTTAAAATAGGCTAATATCAAATTATACGCAATTTAGCTTTAAAAATGCTAAACAAATTTGTAAAAATATGAAAAAATTATGCCATCTATATTTTAATATAAATATGAGAATACAATAAGTGAATCACCCAAAATGATAATTTTGGGGATAATTATTGGGGTTTTCTTGATAAAATAGGGAAATAAATAGATTTAAAAATCTATAAAAATTAAGAGAAAAATAGTAAAACCTTGGGACATACTTATATATTCATATACCTGCTATTTTGAAAGTATTTTACATATAAAAATATACAGGAAAAAATTGGGCATCGATATTCACGGTAAACAAATATATTATGTAAGAAATTTCAAGTTATCAATGGATGATTGTAGATCAACATTGAGGTAAATCAACAGTGGGTGGGTAACAGTTGCAAAGTACGAGATGAGATTGGGCCATCAGTCATAAAGATGAGCAGTAATGAAGAAGCATTCAAGGATTTAGCTTTAGGATAAGCAACGAGAGTAACCTAGAGTTCGGTAGCAGACCTCAGTAACGATAAATTGAAGTAAGAATTTTGGTATAGTATGGCCTACTTAGATGTCGTAAAGCTAATGACACTAGAGGGAAAGGTTGGAATAATTTTGTATATGCCAAAATTATATACAAAATTATAGTTGTAAAGGCTGCATGATAGAAGGTAGCAACAGTTACGAGATTAGAAGGATTCTGACTACAAGTCGTAGTGTGAGAAAGAGGCTTAAAGGGGGAATGCCCTAGCCTTTGGAATTCATTCACAGAACAGTCGCCTAGATGGCAAGACGAGTACGAAAGTATTCTCAAGACCTATGGGTTATGAGAATGATAAGTGCATCAATCAACATTCGAGGACGAATGTTCCGAAGGGGGGAATGATGTTACGTCCCGCAGTATTACGTCAATATTGCGCCCCACAATATTATGTTACGATGATGTCATGCCTTGTAGTATTATTTTACGATGATGTCACGCCCTGCAGTATTATATTATGATGATGCCACGCCATGCAGTATTACAATACGATAATGCCACGATCTACATTATTATATTACGACGATGTTACACCCTGTAGTATTATACGTGAAATTGTCATAAGATAATATACCTCCATTCAAAGGACAAGATTATTTGGAGATTATAAGTATTATGCTATTTCAAACAAGTGATGAGTAAATTCGTGAAGGTGATCGGGTAAGAAAATCGAAGAAAATAAATTTCGTCGAAGATTGTCATGTTGGGATAAAAACGGCCCGAGCTAAAATATTCGGTATTTATGGACTAATGCCACACAAGGTACCACATAACCATGATAGTAAGGTGTATAAGGATGTGAATAGTATTTTAAGTAATTTGACATAATCCTTAATTATGTGAATTATTGGATAATGGAGGAATTAACTAGTTAATTAATAATTAGTGGTGGGTTAATTAAATTATTTTGATAAGATTAATAATCCAAAATGTGGCAGCCACATGGAGATACATATGGTGACTCCTGAATTACATGGAAAGGTGTCACACTTTAAAGAAAGTATATGACACAAGTCTTGAATGGTGGGGCACACAACACCAAGACTTGAAATCAATCTCTAAATTCAAATTAAAGATGTATTACATTTTTGTGAAAGGCTTCAGTAAGGTGAGCTTCATTTAGCAACGTGAGTTGCTTCAATCTCTCACTCAAACGAGACACTGTAATGTTATAGCAATAAGATTTTGTGATTCTAAGGGAGTCTGGTGCAATCTTTCTCAAAAATATCATATGGATTTTCCCCTACTTCGATCCGATGTTATGTGTTCTTTGCAAAAGACATGTGTTAGAGGAATTTTTAAGGGAATCGGTCCAAGTATGTTAAGTCTATCCCTTCTTTCTTTTGGCATGATCTATACGGCACAAACGAAACAAGAAACTGCAAAACTTCCATAAATGACTCTATTGATAGAAGTATTAGAGGTGCCTATTTTCTTGAATTTCCATGTGTCATATTATTCTAACATATGTTCATGGGTCTTAGAAAAATACGTAAATTAAAAAAAAGTTTACTTCATGATATTACTCGAAGGCATAATGGTCTTATGACATTCCAAGAGATTTTATTGACGTACTTCTCATGCATTGCATTCATGTACATTGACCCATGACCAGATGGTGTTATATACGCGTATATATATATGTGTGTATATATATGTATATGGGGCATTATATACGCACCACCACCTGATCAGCTGGTATACGTTGATGATTTTGCCGATAGTGGCCGAGATGATATGATGGGATGACCTTAGAGGCTTGATGATGTTATGTAATGCATATACCCATGCATGGTATGACATTCATACGCATATGCACGACATTATAATATTAAATGATTCATAGACGCTGCGTTATTTGTACTGACGTCCCTTTTTCCTGGGGACGCTGCGTTTCATGCCCGCAGGTCCTGATAGACAGGTCAAGAGTCCTCCAAGTAGGCTATCAGCTCACCAGAAGGTGTTGGTGCGCTCTGTTTGCTCCGGAGTTGCTTTTTTGGTCAGTATGATTAGTATATATAGTGATTGGTATGGCGGGACCCTGTCTCGGCCTTTATGATATTATGCATTCTTAGAGGCTTGTAGACAGATGTCATGTATACGAATACTTGTATGGCCTTGTCGGTCTATGTTTCGAGTATATAAAGAATCATGCCGGTCGTATAGGCCCATACTTCATATGAATAAGTTTGTATTCCCTTATGATTTACTCCGGTTCATTTACCTATGATAGAATGATATGAAAGATACATTATGTTGGTACTCGGTTGAGTAAGGTACCGGGTGTCCGTCGCGGCCCATCGGTTTGGGTCGTGACATTTATCTTTAAGTTTTTGGGAAATATTGTTCTATCTTCCTAGACAGTGTTTCAGTTGTCAAATTGTGTTGTTGTATAGATGATCATGTACTCTGCGACACCTGAATTTTGGCAAATTTATGTGTTGAGTTATGTTGTTTTCATCTAGTTTTTATGAGATTTTATTTACTTAAACCTATTTCAATATATTTTTAATTAAAGATGTATTGATTTGTGAGTTATCAGCTTGCCTAGTACCGCGAGGCGCCATCACGGCACTTGTGATTTGAAGTCGTGACATTACGGCTACCTCTGAGACTACTAGGTAGATTTTTAGTTTTTCGCCTTCCTCCGGCTTTGATAATAGTGGAGGACTTGACAAGTATCTTTTCAAATACCTCAAAGCATGTTGACATTCCGAGGTCCACTCACAGTTGTTCTTCTTATTGGGTAATGAGAAAAAGTGATTACATTTCTCAGAAGACTGGAAAATGAACCTGATCAAAGCAACCAATCTCCTCGTGAGCCTTTGAATCTCTTTTACGCTTGATAGCTGGTCCGGGATGTCTTCGATGGCATTGAATTTATCAGGGTTAACCTTAACCCCACTTTGTGACACCAGGAAACTCATGAACTTGCTGGAGATCACGTCGAACGCACACTTCTCCATGTTAAAAACCATGTTATGCTTCCTTAGAATGTCAAAAGTCTCTTGCAAGTGTTTAAGATGATCACTTGTTCTCAAAGACTTAACAAGCCTATCCTCTATATAAAGTTCCATGGTTTTCCCTATTTATTTTTCAAACATTTTGTTTACGAGCCACTGATAAGTGGCTCTAACGTTCTTTATCCCGAAGGGCATCACATTATAGCAATACGGGCCAAAATTTGTTATGAACAAAGTTTTTTCCTGATTTCCGGGTTCATCATAATTTGGTTGTACCCAGAGTAAGCATGGAGGAAACTCATTAACTCATGCCTGGCCGTTGCATCAATCATTTGATCAATATTTGGCAATGGGAAAGAGTCCTTTGGGAACGCCTTATTTAAGTCCTTATAGTATACGCACATGCGAAATTTATTACTCTTATTTGGAACTACTACAATTTTAGCTAGCCACTTTCGGATTGAACCGATATCCAGTAGGCGAGTTACCCCTTCTGTCGAATTTGTTTCAGGCCTCGGCAATAGGTCGTGTTTTCTGTCTTACCGGAGGGATGCTTGGATCCAAACTTAGCTTGTGTACGGCCACTTCCGGCAAGATACCTATCATATCCGCATGTGACCACGTAAAACAATCGACGTTAAATTTATGAAATTCAATATATCCAAACCGTAATTCGGGGTGCAGCCCAGTCCCTAAGTTGAATTTCCTCTCCAAGAATTTTTTGAATAATGCGACTTGCTCAAGCTCTTCCGCTGTAGATTTTGTTGCGTACGTCACTTCTAGTACCTGGAAATACCTTGGCATGTGATATGATTCTGATGCCTCTTCCCTCTGGTTGGCTTCGCTTGACTCGGGAGTAGGCGCCGATTCCCATAATTTCTATGTCGCATGCTCTTTTCCTTTGCTAATGGAGATCAAAATTGCATTCATCTCCCTTGCTGTCGGTTGGTAATCTCTAATCTGTTAACTACCTCGAGAGTCGGGAATTCCACTAACAGGTGATATGTCGACCACAAAGTCTTCATTTCATGCAACCATGGTCTTCCCAGGATAATATTGTAGCCCATATCCCAATCCACCACCTCGAAAAAGGTTGGTTTCATCATCCTTTAGCATTCGTGGGAAGCAATATCTCTCCTCGTGTTGACACGCTTGCTAGGCTAAACCCGACGAGGAGTTTTGTGGACGGAATTATGCTTCCGGTGAGCTTGGATTGATCCAATGCCCTCCATTGTATAATATTGGTTGAACTACCTGGATCTACCTGAACACATTTAATTTTAAAATCTAATATATTTAGAGAGATTACTACTACATCGTTGTGCGGTAGCAACAATCTATCCACGTCCTCTTCCGTGAAAGTTATGTCACCTTCAGTGACTTCCCAAAGTCTCTTGGCATGCGTTACTAATATCTTTATCTTTTTCGCCAGTGAGAAACTAACCCCGTTAATCTCGTTCCCCCCAAAAATCATTTTGATCGTCTGGCATGGGGGATCTTCTCCTGCTTTTAAGGGCTTCGTGTTGTCACAATTGCGACCGTAATTCTTTTTAGCCCTGCCAATTATGAATTCTTTGTGATTGCGATTTTTCAGAAATGTCGCACTACTTCATGCATATGCTGGCAGTCCCCAGTCCGGTGACCTTTCTCCCGTGGTATTCACACCACAAATTAGGATCACTACGGATGGGATCGGACCACATTGGCTTTGGGAAACATGCTTATTTAATGTTCCTTATAGCCAACACCAATTCTACTATACTGATGTTAAAGTTATATTCTGAAAGTCTGTAGTAGAAAGAATCACGAGAACCTGACATTTCCTTATCCTGTAACAACATGTTGTTCCGGCTGCGATCAGTTATTCTAATGGTGACAAACCTGTCCGCTCACCGGAAACCTCTGTCGCGTCCTTTGGCCCGTTCATAGTGGAAAAACTAGCTCCTCGAAGACCGTCGATCAAAATGATCTTTTAACTTCTCATTATTTTTCTCCCGATCCTGACCCTTAACTGTTACTGGAAAAACCGAGCTGATCATTTTTAATCCTTATCTTTGACTCGTGTTAGTTGTGAACATTAGCCCATGTTGTTGATTAGAACTCGAGAAAGCATTTTTTAAACTTTCGAGAGGAATTCTCGGATTCAAACCCTTGGTGAATGCTTTAGCCACCCATTCATCCGGAACAGCCGGGACAAACATCCTTTCCTTTTGGACCCGCGTTACAAATTCCCATAGCAACTCGATCTCTCCTTGTGCGATCCAGAATATATCGGCATTTTGGTCTTGCACCTTTCTTTCCCCCGCATGGGCATTAACGAAAGAATCCGCGAGAATCTTGAAAGAGTCTATGGAATGTTCGGGTAAAAGCGAATACCACGTCAAGGCTCACTTCATGAAAGTCTCTCCGAAATTCTTCAGCTAAACTGATTCAATCTCGTGGGGAGCTAAATCGTTCCTCTTCACCGTTGTTGTATAGGTGGTGATAAATTATGAGGATCAAAAGTCCCATCATATTTCGGCACGTCTTGCATTTTAAACCGCTTCGGCATCAATTTTGGTGTTGCGCTTGGTTTTTAGGGCAATTGAGTGTACTTCTTCGAGTCTGGCCCTTTCAGCACTGGTGGTGCACCTGGGGTTTGGTCCATGCTAGCGTTCACTTCCCTCACAAACCGTAAGAGTTCTTTTGTGAAGGGATCGCTCTCGTTGTTGTGACCGAAATCGTTTCCCCCATCCCACCAAAACCGAACTACTCCCTCGGGGTGTTGTTGTCAACCCTTTGTGTTATTTGATTTGCGAGAGCCTCTGGAGGAACTGGACCTCGTACATTCGTGTTATTGGAAGAACCCGATAACGCCTGTTTCAGTTTCGTCATAACTTTATCATGTCGTGTGAGATGACCTAAAATAGACTCTTGTTGCTCCTACAACACTCTTACCGCATCGACGGCGTGCTCTTCTTCAGCATCATTAGGAGTCGCCTCACGAACATGTCGCGGGTACCGCCTGTCGTGGACCAGAGTGGCCTCATTCCCCTCACTGCGGACATCACTGATTGAATCCTCGTGTCGAGGTTGATTTCCTCGAGCCTCAAGGTTGTGTGTGTTGTTGACACCATTATTTGTCATTTTCTATGGTTTTTTTCTAAAACCAAATAATCAGACACGTTAGTAAAAGAAGCAAAGACCAACTTAATTGCATAACTGTCTAAGCCCCACGATGGGCACCAAATAGTTTACCCGTAAAACGGTACATATGAATTTATATGTGGTTTATAGACAAGTAAATTAATTTGATCATGAAATAATAGATGAATTAGATAAAATATGATACTTAGCCTTGAGATAGAGATAGAATAGCATAAATAATAATACCGGGAGCAAGACTTCCAGGCACAACAACAATGATATCAAAAAACAAGAAGATAAAATTATATTAAGCTTTGAATAGAGTGTAGCGTATGTTTGCCAGAAAATTCGTGTCATTTACAATGATAATAGAGCTCACTATTTATAGCTCCACCTAGGGAACAATGTCCTAGGATCAAAACCCTCTTCAATGTCAATTATGAGGGTCATTCAAAAATATGTAACGGCAGTCAGTGAATGCCATATTCTTTGTAACGGGTCGTGTATTTAATACTATCGAATATTCCTCATTAAATGCTACCGGGTGACAAGCATTATTTCATCTTTGTGAGTATAATTTTCTAATTAACATTTTAACAAGCTCGGATCTTAAAAGCAATTCAATATCCTAATGCACCTTAGGGCTATAGATAAATGTGCGACATCAATTCTTACGATCGAATATGTGACATTTCTAGCTTTTCTATCTTTTACCTTGCAATTGATGATTAAATATTATCAATAATTGTATGTCGACTAATCAAAAAAATAATTATATGTCGATATATACTTTATAATGCGCACGAGTTATCTCCAAAAAGCCAAGTTAATTCTAATATTGCTAGCTCCGTGGCTGATGATAAGGCTTTAGCATTATTTGATGACGTTCATTAACTTAATATATAATGACTATCACCTTTTCTTCTCTTATTCAATGGAAAATTAGTTCAAAGGGTAGGAATATGTCTATATTGCGGATTACGTCATTCGTTACCCAATGATACTTCGATAAAATATTATTATCAAATCCTTTTTCCTTTTTCTTATTTTTTCCGTGTCTTTAACCTAACATATTTAAGGAATAAATTAATACTACAATTTGATAAAAATCTATGCTAGCCCATTGATTTCAAGCACGAAATAATTAAACATATTACTTCGGCTTAGCTTGGAAGTTTGTGTTTCTGGAAAAGAAGATATTCGTAAACTTGGGTTGCGAGTGTTACAAATGAATCAAACAAATGTAAATCGTCAATATTTTTTATTATTGCATCAATTGTCTCCTCATACTACCAAAAGGCTTTAATCATCAGAACTAGTTTCACTGACTTGGACCTAACAAGTATTAAGTATTGGATTAATACACAAATTTACCCTATATATATTAGAAATTACAAAAACCGTCCTTATTCAAAAGTTTAATTGAGCTGACCTAAGAATCCTCTAACCAATTAATGTAAGGATATACTTGTATACGGGTTATGACGCCCACCTTCGAGAATATCAGGGTCATAGTTCGGATTGGTCCTAGCTTTGAACGACTTCGAAGAACATTGTCGAGCAATCAAGCGCGGCCAACACAAAGCCGTGATATCTGTGACCGGCCAGATAACACGGCGGGGATCTCGGCACATATTGATGGGGAACCGACAATCAGTTAATCATGAGATTTTTTTACCTTTTACAGAGTTGTACCTAGAATGGGACTCCCCTACTATATAAAGGGGGTCTGATAATTCATAGCACACATCGTAACACGCATTCGAAAGCAATATATTATTATTTTCTATGTTATTAGCTCTTTTTTCTTGTTCATCAGTGCTGGCCGTTGCAAGCCCGGATCGAGAGTGAATATTTCACTAAGGCTGGAATTATCCTCCTCGTGTGGTTTGAATTTATTTCGTCTTTGTTTGTTCAATCTAGCTAAATTTATCACTTTGTATCTAATTAATCTGTGTATCCCTAATATCACTTACAAATTTAATTGTTATCCGATTTTAAGGTTAAACTGTTTGGTGCCCACCGTGAGACTAAGGATAATAGTGGCTATTTGATACAAACTTTGATAACACACAATATTTTACACTTGTTCTTTGAAGTGTCTCTAATTTCAGGCCAAAGTTCTAAATGTCGAACTCCCAGTCAACCCCTCAGAACGTGGATGCTGAATCCGGCAACCATGGCAAGAACAACAATATAGTGCCCTGTAACGAGCTTCCCCCATCGCCCTCAACGGAGTTCCAGTTGCAGACCCAATCAACATTAGCTCGTATGTGGTTGTCAATGCAAATTTGCCTACCGATCCTGAGAACAACATCCACAAGGAAGTCCGATCAATTGCACAAAATACGTACGGTGGTGAAGATGATGGGATAAACTTGCAGGTGATCTTCAAAATGTTACAGGCTCAACAGGCAGCAATAGCCCAGCTCAAAACCAAAGCTGCGCCCCGAGTAGAATTGAGCCCGGTCGTAGAGAGGCCGAATGAAAATAAATCGGGGACCAATCGCGAGATCATTAAAATGCTCGCGGAGCTGACAAAATGGGTAAAATCGAGAGAGAAGAAAATCGAAGCTAATGACAAAAAGTGGAAACCTACAATTCCAGGGTCGGTCAAATACCAGTGGCACCGCCGATATTAACAGGACTGGATTTCAAGAAGTTTGTTCAAAAACTTTTTCCTCCGAGCGCAGCTCTGAAACTGATCCCTAAGAAGTTCTGTATGTCCGAGATTCCTAAGAACAAAGGAACGACTAACCCAAATGAGCATGCAACCTCCTACACATGCGCCATTAAAAGGAACGACTTGGAGGATGATAAGATCGAGTCTGTCCTGCTGAAAAAGTTCGGGGAAACTGTGTCAAAGGTAGCTATAATATGGTATCACAACCTATCTCCTAATTCTATTGAATCATTTGCTATGCTTGCAGATTCTTTCGTGAAAAGCACACGCCGGGGCTATCAAGGTCAAAATCAGGAAGTCAAACCTTCACAAAGTGAAACAGAGGGACAATAATGCTCAAAGAATTCATATCACGGTTTCAAATGGAATGGATGGACTTGCCTCAGGTTGCGGACGACTAGGACATTCAGGCCTTCAAACGGGGACTCAATGTTCGAAGCTCGTTGGCTTCACGGTAGTTGAAACAAACTCCGGTAGAATATCCGGCCGTTACTTGGGCCGACGTGCATAATTGGTATCAATCGATAATCAGGGTCGAAGATGATCAACTTGGGACCCCTTTCGGGTTCATTTATCCCGTCAGTGCCATAGACAAAGTCAAGAGAGACATTTATCGAGAACCGAGATCAAGCACAGATCGTTATCAACAATACAACGGGGACCGAAGAGGTAATGGATATGGGTGAAACCCCATGAAAAGTGAAAGGAGGATTGATTGAAGTCAGAATAATTGGGGACTCATGAGAAAAACAGTTTCGATAGGCCCATCGGGCACCAAGGCTTTCGGAGTACAACTTTAACGTCACCGCTGCCGTCGTCGTATCAGCCATCAGACGCATCAAAGACACCAAATGGCCCATAACTCTACAGTCCGGTCCAACCTAAAGGGATCCAGACCTAATGTGCAAATATCATGGCACTCATGGCCATAGAACAGAGTATTGCCGACAATTAAAAGAGGAAGTAGTCCAGCTATTCAACAACGGACATCTCCTAGAGTCCTAAGCGATCGAGCCAAGAATCATTTTAGGAATAGAGACTCTAATAAATAGATCGAGCAGGAGGAACTGCAACATGCCCTTAACATGATAATTAGTGGAGTTTTTGTTCCCTAGGGGTCGATGCTAAAGCTCACCAAAGTATCAATCACAATGGAAAAACAGACCCTGGATTACGTGCCATAGGGAACCTTGTCTTTCAACGACGAGGATGTTGAAGGGGTCATGCATCCCCACAATGATGCGCTGGTAATATCTGTGCTCATAAATAAATCTCGAGTTAAGGGTGTGTTCATTGATCCAGGTAGCTCGGCCAACATCAACAGATCGAGGGTCGTAGAACAACTCGGTCTATAAGATCAAATCGTGCCTGCAATCCGAGTTCTAAATGGATTCAACATGGCATGTGAGACCAATAAAGGGAAAATTACATTACCGATGAATACCGCAGGGACCATTCAGGAAGCCAACTTCAATGTAATCGAAGGAGATATGAGGTACAGTGCTTTGTTCGGGAGGCCATGGATCCATAACATGAGGGCAGTACCCTCGACTCTACACCAAGTGTTAAAATTTCCAATTCCAGGAAGGATTGAAATAATATACGGAGAAAACCCAATTATAAAGGAAATATTTGTAGTGAAGATACCGCACTTACAATGACGAAAGGTCCGGGTTCGGTCACTAGGAAGAAGCCAAATAGCAATTACCAACACTGGCCCCGACCCAACTGGAGAAGCAAGGAACCGATGAGACGATGACTACGGGGTTCCCAGGTCCTTTATATCCCCCCTACGTATCCGATGCCACCAAATCGATGGTCAAAGAACTTGAACATGTCACATTGATTGAGCATTTGCTCGATCAAAAGGTATACCTGGGAACGGGGTTAATTCCCGATCTAAGGAAAAAAATCGTTAAATTCCTTATAGCTAACGTAGATTGTTTCACTTGGTCCCACCTTGATATGACAAGGATCTACCGGGAAATAACCACTCCCAAGTTGGGCCTGGACCCGAAGTTCCATCCTGTCAAATAGAAAAGGAGACCTTAGTCCGAAGTTAAGCATGCATTCATCAAAGACGAGGTATCTAAACTCCTTAAAATAGGGTCGATTCGGGAGGTTAAATACCCGGAAAGGTTAGAAAACATAGTGGTAGTCCCTAAAAAGTGGAATACATTAAGAATGTGTGTGGACTATTAAGATTTGAATAAGTCATGCCCTAAGGACTCTTACTCTTTCCCAACATCGATCGCATGATCGATGCGACGGCCGGCCACGAGATTCTCAGTTTTCTCGACTCCCATTCCAAGTAAAACCAAATTCGGATAGACCTAGGGGATCTAGAAAAAGTGTCCTTCATCACTAAGTATGGTAACTGCTATAACATAATGCCATTCAGACTAAAAAACACCAATGCTACTTGCCAATGCTTAGTAAATCGGATGTTCAAAGAATAAATAGGAAAATCAATGGAGGTTTACATTGACGACATGTTATTTAAGTCCCTGCAAGCAAAAGACCATTTAAAACATTTGCAGGAAACCTTAAACATATTGAAGAAGTATAATATGAAGCTGAACCCAGAGATATGCGCGTTCAGAGTTGGGTCCGAGAAATTTCTCGGATTCATGGTGTCCAACCGAGGGATCGAGATTAACTCTGATAAGATCAAGTCCATTGAAAACATCACAATTGTGGACAATGTCAAAGCTGTTGAAAGGTTAATCGGTTGCATAGCCACCTTGGGTCGATTCATCTCGAGGTCCTTTGACAAGAGCCATCAGTTATTCTCACTGTTGAAGAAGAATAAGAATATCTTCTCATGGACTCCGGAGTGCCTACAAGCCTTGGAGGAACTCAAACGATACCTCTCGAGCCTACCTTTGCTTCACACTCTGGGTGGCGGTAAGTGGAGTCCTTGTATGGGAAGAATAAGCTACACAATTTCCTATATATTATGTTAGTAGAACTCTAGGCGAGGCCGAAACTAGGTATCCTTACCTAGAAAAATTGGCGCTCGCTTTGCTAAGCGCCTCTAGCAAGCTAAAACCGTACTTTCAATGCCACCCTATATGTGTTGGAACTACTTACTGAATAAGGAACATAATACATAAACCAGAACTGTTGGAACGACTGGCCAAATGGGCAGTGGAAATCAGCGGGTACGATATCGAAAATCGACCCCGGACCGTCATCAAATCTCAAATTTCGGTAGACTTCGTGGCTGACTTTACGCTAGCCCTAATACCTAAGGTCGAAAGAGAATTGTTGTTGAACTCGGGGACTTCCTTGGGAATCTGGACCCTCTTTACGGACGGTTCCTCAAGGGGTCCAGAATTGGCATCGTGTTGAAGCCACCGAAAGGAAACAATCTATTAGGACTGTGAAATTGACTAACAACCGGGCAAAGTATGAGGCCATGATTGCAGGTCTCGAACTGGCTAAAAGCCTAGGGGCAGATATGATCGAAGCTAAATGCAACTCCCTCCTTGTGGTGAACCTACTCAATGGGACGTCCAAAGTCAGGGAAGAATTAATTCAAAGATCTGGATAAACTACATGTAACCCTACATCGATTCAAGGAGTGGACTCTGAAGCATGTACCTCGAGAACAGAATAGCGATGTTGATGCTCTTGCTAATTTGGGATCATCAACGAATGACGATGAATTCAACTCGGGGATGGTCGTACAACTCATGAGATCGGTAGTGGAAGGAGGTCACGCTGAGATAAACTCAACAAACCTAACTTGGGATTGGAGAAACAAAAATACATAGAGTATCTGAACACCGAAAAACTACCCTCAGATCCAAATAAATCAAGGGCTCTATGTACGAAGGCAGCCCGGTTCAGCTTGTTTGAAGATAGGACTTTGTTCTAAAGAACGTTTGATGGCCCACTAGCAATTTGTCTAAGACTAGGAGATGCCGAGTATGTTCTGAGGGAAGTCCACCAAGGCATCTGCGAAAATCATTCGGATGCCAAATCATTGGTTCGAAAAATAATCAGAGTCGGCTACTACTGGATCGACATGGAAAAAGATGCGAAGGAGTTCGTACAAAAATGCAACGGATGTCAAAGACATGCCCCGATGATCCATCAGCCCGGGGAGTTGTTGCATTCGATCTTGTCACCCTGGTCTCTCATGAAATGGGGTGTGGACATCGTTGGCCCTATTCCATGGGCACCCGGTAAGGCTCAATTTATATTGTTTATGACCGACTATTTTTCTAAATGGGTGGAAACCCAGGAATTTGATAGAGTCAGGGAGAAGGAAGTCATTGATTTCATCTGGGACCACATAATATGTCGGTTCAGAATGCCGGCCGAGATCGTGTGCGAAAATGGGAAGAAGGTCATCAACATCAAAGTAAGTAAGTTTTTCGAAGACCATAAAATCAAAAGGATCCTATCAACACCCTACCACCCTAGTGGAAACGGGAAAGTGGAGTCCACGAACAAAACCATACTCCAAAACCTCAGAAAGAGATTGACCGAAGCAAAAGGATTACAGCGTTAATGCTCTAATATTGGTCGAAGTTAGAGAACCTATTCTTAGGTTCCTATATGCGACCGAAGAGTCAAATGAGGAGGCCATGAATACGAGCCTGGAACTGTTAGATGAAAGGCGCGAGGCCGCCCTCGTCTGATTTCCCGTGAAAAAACAAAGGATTGAAAGGTACTACAATCGAAGAGCAAACCTTTGACACTTCAATGTGGGGGACATAGTGATAAGGAAGGTCACACTAAGACTCCGGAACCCGAAAGAAGGGAAGCTGGGGACAAACTGGGAAGGTCCGTACCAAATTGTCGAGATTACCAGAAAGGGATCGTACAAACTCGGAGCAATGAATGGTGAGCGACTACCGAACAACTGGAACATAAGTCACGTGAAATGATACTACTGCTAAGGTACGACCCCATTCATTTCTTTTATTTATATATTGAATTAACATATGTAGGTAATATTCAAGAAACCATACAACTTTTAGGCCTGAAAGGACACGTTACACTCTTTTTCCCTTGAACCGGTTTTGTCCCAAATGGGTTTTATGGCAAGGTTTTTAACGAGGCAACAGCGGGTCGTGCTAAATTAGAATTGAAGATCGGCTATGAACCGGTGCCAATGATCATATTAACAGTATCTGAGGCTTCTCTATGATCGACCTAGAATATTAGGGGCATCACCCTCGGATAATGATTTTAGTAAGGAAAGAAACTTTATGCTCGAACAGTCTAGGCTCGATCAATAGGATTTAGTATAAGGGCTAAACAGTCAAATGAAACGTGCCCAGATAGACCACCTGATGCCTGACACAAATCTTGTACACATGTGTAACCTTGTATATTACGCATAGAAATGAAAGGAAGTTTCTACTTTGCGGATAAATATTTTGTCCCTTAAAATTTTTTCCTTTCTTACATTTGGTCCCCTAAAGACATCGAGCCCAAGGGCAACCTCACTTAGGGGAGGTCGTCCCACGCAGGCTCGGACGACTCGGGATATCGAAGCTTAGGGGCCGAAAGCCTATTAGGCAATGCCTGAACTTTAAAGACTACGGTCATCCCCAAACGAGAACGGTTGTCTTAGGTAAGACGGATAACTTGGGGTAACAAGACCTGTAACGAAAACATAAGGCCTTCAAAATTTCCAAACCAGTTCAAAAGGCTACCCTCGGTAAATTGTAATCTAAAATATTCTAAGTACTTTGAGGAAAGCTTCTAGTTATACCGATCTCCCCACGAGTCTTAAGCACATTAATATCAAGAACGAGGACTATTATCAAAAAGGCTTTGGAGGGGATTGTCTGCTCGATGGAACCCCTCATTCAGTCGTTCCTTCATCGTTTGAGCTTCATAAAACATTGACTCTGTGAACGAAGGCAATCCCATTATTTCTATGACACCGAACAGAGCAGAACTAACATCTTAAGGGTTCTCGACCCTCACTACTGTATCGGCCTCACGAACTTGAGAGCGATTAGCCTCTGTCTTTTCGCCCTCGGCTTTCACCCATTCCCCAGGTGCAGACGACTCGTGGGCTAGAAAGAGAACATCCTCCTCGGGCTTGTCCCTGAGCTGGAAAAGTGAGTCTGAGTCGAGCACTCCGGAGCTGGTGTTTTCTTTCAGCTTGCGCACCAGCCTTATCCTTTGTTTATTTTTCTTCGATCTAGGGGAACTCAAATCCCACCTCCTCTTCCTCTCTCCGGCCTACCCCGGAGCAGGAGACTCAACAAGCAAGTCCTCGCCACCTACTAGAGGCCTAAGCTCGACGTCCTTAGGTAAACCTGCAAAACAAAGTAAAGGAAATAAGGACTTGATGATTAAAGAAGAAGCCTAACCCAACCCACTCTAGAAACAAATCATACCATGGGAACGAGCCTCCAAATGGCCCTTCAAAAATTTTCACCATGAGCGCTTAGAGTAGTGCATCTGTGAAATGATACATTTGACCCGCTCCTTAAGTCAAGGGACAGCATTTGGGACCCGAGCGACAGCTGCACTACCACGAGTACCAATGAGGAAAAGTGAAATAAACATAAAATCAACATTCGAAGGAAAGTTCTACTTACGTGACGTATTCCACTTCACAGGGAATGGCCTTCATTGAGCCGTAATCAAGTATGAAGTCCTCCCTCAAACAAAACGGCCTTGCCAGCCTCGATCTCGGTCCTTATCGATACTTGAGAATGGGGCTTTACTAGCCCCATGCACGAGCTTTATTAGCCCCTCTCGGAATATTTGGGGACTACACAAATGGAGTAGGTGATCCACAGTGAACCGAAATGAGTCAATTTTGTCCACAAAAAACCGAAAACCACTATGTTTTTATCGGCCCAGTTGTAGTCTTTTCGAACCGTAGGAGGACCTCTCCGGTAATCGAGCAGATATATTTCGAGATATCCTCACACTGACATTGTATGGAGGAAGGCTTTTCAACCTTGAAATTGTCATTGACCGAGCATCCCCCGAGGATAAACATTTTCAAAGGGGAGTTCGGGTACTGGTTCATCAACGGCCATGCCCGGAGCGATCTTCTCGACCTCAGTGGCCGGCCACGAAGTAGAAGGAGCTTATTTCTGGGGAACGGTTCTGGAAGTCTTTTTCATTCCTTTAGAAATTAAAAATGGAGAAAAATCTGGAAAAGATGAAGAAAGAAAGGAAGTTGAAGGATTAGACTTGTTGGCTTGAGAAGAAGACGAGCAAAATATCTGCAAAGTGCTAAAGAACCTTGAATAACGGAGGTCAGAATGCTAGAAGAGTAGTAAAATCTTAGAAGTACGAAGGTAGAGGATTTAGTGTAAAGTATAAAATCAATGAATAAGGGGGTATTTATAAGATTTGAGTGACATTTCGCATCCAAGGACAGGCGACCGGCAGCTGACATGCATTTAATGCCACTATGACATGACTGACGAGACATTTCAAATATTTTGTCATTACTGTCATGATGTATCGAAGTAAGAATCGGGAGCTCATGTCATTTCCCGTCATTTACACTTCGATAAATGAGGGGGCTATATGTATACGAGTAAAACCAGGCTCATAGTATACCTCGGTCCCCGGTATGATAAGTCGAGCTCGAGAAATGAGAACAAGGCACCAAATTCGAGGCAAAGGTCTCATCGAGTCGGAATCCGAGGGCATGATGCCCACCCTAAAAAATATTAGGGTCATTGTTTGGATCGGTCCTAGACTTGAACCACTTCGAAGAACATTGTCATGCAATCAAGTGCAGCCAACGTAAAGCTGTGTTATCCATGACAAGTAGGATATCATGGTGAGGATATCGGCACGTATCGATGGGGAACTGGCAATCAATTAATCGGAAGAGTGAGAAACCACGCAAGCAAGAACTCGACTAGGCTCCGAAACTTCAAATCTAACAAACTGCTTGGCTAAGGCCTAAACATCTAGGGCTAGTGGCCTCTCTGCTACCGGTAGATATGCTAAACTACCCAAGCTCTCTGCCTTTCGACTCAAGGAATCGGCCACCACATCTGCCTTCCCGAGATGATATAGAATAGTGATATCATAGTCCTTAAGCAACTCTAACCATCTTCGATGCCGCATTTTAAGATCTATCTATTTGAAAGATGTTGTAGACTCTGGTAGTCAATAAAGATCTCACAAGGGACACTGTACAAATAATTCTGCCAGATCTTCAATGCATGAACAATAGCTACCAATTCCAAATTGTGGACCGGGTAATTCTTCTCATGGTTCTTCAGCTGTCGAGATGCGTAGGCTATCACTCTACCATCTTGCATTAACACCATGCCAAGGCCAACACGTGACGCATCGCAATCTAAAGTACAAGACCCTGAGGCCGTATGCAACACCAATACTATGGCTATAGTTAAAGTAGTATTGAGCTTTTGAAAGATCCCTTCACACTCCTCGAACCATCAGAAATGAGCACCCTTTAGGTTCAATCTGGTCATAGGTGCAGTAATAGATGAGAAGCCCTCTACAAAAACAACAATAATACATGGCCTAACCAAGGAAACTCCAAATTTTGGTAGTTGAATACGGTATAGGCCAACTTTGCACGACTTCAATCTTCTTTGGATCTACCTTGATCCCCTCACTTTACACCACATGACTCAAAATACCACAAAATCAAGATAGAATTCAAACATTAAGAATTTTCCATACAACTTCTTCTTTCTCAAGCACTGAAGCACTATCCTTTGGTTAAGATCTTCTCGGCTACGGGAGTACACCAGGATGTCGTTAATAAACAAAATGATCACCAAGATAAGGCTGGAATATGATGTTCATTAGGTGCATAAATGCTGCTGGGCTGTTGGTCAGCCCTAATGACATCAACAGGAACTCGTAGTGACCATACCAAGTCCTAAAGGAAATTTTCAAGATATCTAGATCCCGAATCTTTAGCTAATGATAACCTGAGCGCAAATCAATTTGAAAACAATCTACCACCCTGTAGCTGATCTAAAAAGTCATAATGTGCGACAATGGATACTTGTTCTTCACTATAACCTCGCTCAACTACCGGTAATTAATACACATGAGCATAGAACTATCCTTCTTCTTTACAAACAAGACTAGAGCACCCCAAGGCGACACACTAGGATGAATGAAACCCTTATTAAGCAACTCTTGCAACTGCTCCTTCAACTCTTTCAGCTCCACAATGCCCTTACGATATGGTGGAATAGAAATGGTCTGAATGCATGGGAACAAGTCAATACCAAAATCGATATCCCTATCAGGCGGCATTCTGGGAAGATCCATTGAAAATACATATAGGAAGTCTCTCACTACTGGAACTGACTCAACTATAGGAGTATCAACACTAACATCTCTCACAAAGACTAGATAAGCCTCACGCCCCTTCTCAACCATCCGATGAGCCTTTAGAAATGACACAACCTTGCTAGAAACATAATTCAATGCACCCTTCCACTATAACTGTGGCAAACCTGGCATAGCCAAGGTCACTACCTTGGCGTGACAATCCACAATACCTTGATAGGGTGACCACCAGTCCATGCCCAAGATAACATCAAAGTCTACCATACTAAGTACAATAGATTAACTCTGGTCTCAAAACCAGCAATAACAACTAAACACAATCAATACACAAGGTCCACATGAATAGAATCTCCACAACCATGGACACATAAATAGGATAACTCAAAGAATCACGAGATATATCCACATACGGAGCAAAGTAAGATGACACGTATGAAGAAGTGGATCCCGGATAAAATAAGACTAATGCATCTTTATGGGAAACTAGAACCATACTAGTAATGACTATTACTGTGTGTGAAGCAACTTCCTTCGCCCTACCCGAAAAATCATAAAAACTAGCCTGGCCTGGCCTCCCCCTCTAGGGCGACCTCTACCCGCCCGTCCCCCTCTTCTAGCTGGTTGTGCGGGTGGAGTGGCAACTAGGGCAGCAACTATGGTCTGAGAAGTTTGTGGACCTAACTAAATCCGTGGAGCGTGAGTAGTCTTTGAAGGTGAACCCCTCCTAATTCTGGGCACTCTCTAACCATATGGAGGGTGTCACCACACTCAAAGAAAGCTCTCGGTGGGCGTGGCTTGCTTCGACTGGCTCGGGCTAGATGGTTGGACTGACCGCTGAAGGCACCCTATGTAGGAGGTCCATTAGAAAGTGGTTGAGCAAAGTGTGCAACCTGAGACCTCGGAACAACTGGAGCACTACTCGAAGCTGGAAGTGCTAAGTGAACTAGACAGCTCACATAGCCTCTGCCCTGATGGGTTGTAGCTGCAGCGTGACCACCGCCAAATCCTCCGGTACCTCAAGGCCTCTTAGCCTCCTTGTCCTCTCTCTCTCACGACCCTGTTTACCCTCCAACCTCTATGCAATCTCTACCACCTACTAATATGGGGTATATATCTCCAACTTTAGAGTCGTGCTGAACCTAATACCATATTTGTGCCCCTCGATGAATCAACAAACTCATTCTCTGACTCTAGAAACCAAGGCAGGTGCATGTTTTGGCAAATCACTAGATCGGACCGTATACTATGACACTGTCAGAATACCATGGAGCAAATGCTCAAACTCTACACACCATGCATCGCCAAGGGTTTGAGGAACATCAAGAATAACTCTGAAAACTGAGTTCATGTAAGTGAAGCTGCATCGGCTGGGCTACCCTCCTCGTACACTCGTTACCACTTATACGCTGTTCCAAATAGGTGGAAAGTGGTGAAAGCAACTCCGCTTGTCTTCATAATACCCATGATGCGGAGGATACGATGGCACTCCTCTAAAAAACCGCATGCATCCTCTAAAGCTCATCCACTAAAAGTAGGAGGGTGATATTTCTTGAACCTCTCAAGTCTAAGATACTACTCTTCAGATGTTGCTTCCCTAACCGTGGGATGAACCGGAACAACAGGCTGTATTGGTATAGCCTTTGGGACCTGACCGAGAAGGGGTCGCTACTCTGGGGTACGGGTTGCGGGAGTCTAAGCTCCTCCGCCAGCATTAGATGTGAATGGTGCAAGTGGAATCAACCCCTCTTGAGCTAAGGTACCGAACATGCTCAAGAACTGTGAGAGGGTTGGCAAAAGGTGTCGCGGGTGCCTATACCCAAACTAGAGCTACTGTGTCTCCTCTATCACAGTTTGGGTAGGTGCTCTAGCTAAATCACGTGACACCCTCAGTCTCGACCCCAGCCCTGACCTCTAGTGGCTCTAGAAGGGGGCATGAGTCTCTGATCGTCGGATCCAACAGTGCGTGTTCTCACCATCTGTGAGAAAATAAACGTCAAAGATTTAGTTTTCAAAGTCAACCAATTCACATGATAAGGAATCAATAAAATGAAGTTTTCCTAAGAGTTCTGTAGCCTCTCGAAGATAAGTACAGACATCTCCATACTGATCTGCAAGACTATACTAAACCTGCTTATGACTCGTAACACCCATTAACCTAGAGCTCTAATACAAACTTGTCACGACCCAAATTTTCCTTCGTAGGATGTCGCGATGGCACATAGTCTCTACGAGTAGGTAAGCCTAACATTTGATAATAATTGATAGAAATAATCAACAAAATACTAAAATGAGTTTGATAAAGTGATATAAACTCTTAAATAGAATCTCAACTAATACTTTTCCAAAACCGGTGGAACTGAGTCATAAGCTCTACAGAGTGAACCAAAATGCTTACTACATAACTATTTGAATTAAAATACAATAGGAATAATGCTATCGTCGCACGAAATATAGAAAATACAATAGGAATAACGATAATGGAAGGTGACTCCAAAGCATGCGGACGTGGAGCAGGTATACCTTGTAGTCTCCCAAAAACAGCAAGTCAAACCAACTTTAGAATCCGGCATGGGCAGACGTACCTGGGTCTGTACAAAACAATGTGCAGAAGTATAGTATGAATTCACCACAATGGTACCTAGTAAGTATCGAGCCTAACCTCGGTAGAGTAGTGAGGATGTCTGGTCAAGACACCTTCTAGGACATAAATAAGCAGTATGAAAACATAAGAACAAATAATAATGGGAATCGGAGAAATAACTTGTACGATACAAGTTACTAGCATGAACTAATATCGGAATTGTAAGCACAGAAATAACATAAAGGAAACAACTAAAGAGAACCACAATGATCATATATGGACAACAACTAATTGAATAAGGAAGAACAAAACAACAACAATTGATCCCACTAACACTCTTTGCAAAATAAGATAAATAAGAAGAATCACAACGAGGTACCGACTAGTGTACAATAAGAATCACAACCAAGGTACCGCCTCTTTTCACAGTTCACTATCTAAATCACAATATTTTCTTATACTGCCGCATGAGCCTTACATTTAAATAAGTTTTGAAAATATTTTCCCGAAATAGCTACATGTACTTTATCCCACCTTATGACGTTGTGTGGATTCACGTAGTTCCCCTAGAAGCAACACGCACATAAGTCCCACCTTATATCGCCTCATGCACATTAAACCCAACCCATATATCGTCGCATGCGCGTCAATATCACATCACAATAAGAACTCTCACCAAAAGCGCCCATATATCAGAACTTGCCAACAATCAACAATATCAATGTTTCCACAATAATAGCACATGGCTCAACGACAATGTGTACAAGAATATCAACAATAACAATGAATGTAAAATTCTCAATAAGAGAGATATCTCAGCAATTATTGACTTCAGCTCAAAGTGATACGGCTTTCACAACTTCAACACTAATAACCCAACAATGAGAAAGATAATGTGTAACCACGAACTAAATACAATTAACTCACAATGGAAGAGATAACATGACTTCAAATGAAAATAATAGCAAGGAAAGACATAACTTGTAACAATGACTTCAAATAATGAATCAACAATGGAAGAGATAACACGTACAATGACTTCAAGCAATGATATTCAACAATGATATAGATAACATGTAACAATGACTTTAAGTAATGATAATCAAGAATGGAAAATATAACATATAATGGTTAACGGGGCAACAAGTTTAACTAAAGCATGAGATTAATTTATTAAGTAGGATGTAGAACAAGTGTTAGACAAGTCATTTAAGGCATGTAAGGATGGACTAACACAAGTAAGATTAGATTGAATATGAGAATTTAGAACATGATATGACATTTCCATTAAAGCATGGAATGATTCTATGTAGCCTAAACTGGTCAAATACCGCATACAACCCATGTACCCACTTGTCACCTTGCGTACACAGCTTTCACATAGCATAAATGAATCAATCAATACCAATCCTAAAGGGTAGTTCTCTCACAAAAATTTAGGCAAGATACTTACCTCAACTAGGCCAATACAACTATCGAAAATAGCTTTTCCCCGAAAATGCACCTCCCCATAGCTTCAATCTAACCAAAATCGACAAAATATAATCAAACAATACAAGGAAAATCAATTGCAATAGATAAAGCCATGATCTTTACATTTTTACCAAAAAGTCAACAAACATAAATTTGGGGACCGCCTAATCAAAACCGGGTCCAATGGTAGATTACGATTACCCATGACCCCACGAGTTCATATATGTGATTAGTTTCAAAATCCGAGTCCAAATCGACTCTCAAAACTCAAATTATTATTTTTCAATAAACTTGACAAAGTTTAACAAATTCGCACTTTGATTCACATGATTTTGATGTTAAAATATAAGATATATTGATGGAATATGATAAGAAATAGATTAGAATCACTTATCCAAAGTTTGTAGATAAAAATCCCCTCTCCAAGTCATCTCCTACCGAGTCTAGGATTCTAAAAATGAGAGAATGTGATGAAAATATCGTCTCCCAGGCATTTGTACCTGCTGCAATTGTTGCATTTGCGACACCGGGTTCACATTTGCGAACCCCCACAATAGCAGACCAGGGCTCGCATTTGCGAACCCTGACAGCACCATGCATCATCCCAACTGCAACGAGAGGCTTCACAATTGCAAAGATGGACATGATCGAAAAAGCGAACAATTGTTCGCAAATGGGACCTAGCTAAACTCTTGCTGACTTTGCAAATGTGAAGTGATAGTCGCAATTGCGACATCTGATCTCCCATTGTCACCTTCTCAATTGCGAGACTGGTGCTCGCAATTGCGATAAATGAGCACCAGCAATACATTTTCAATTCAAAACCATTCTGATCATATCTGAAACTTATCAATCCCTCGGGGCTCCAAAACAAACACCCAGACAAGTCTAAAAATAGCATACGAACTGGCTCGCATGATCAAAACACAAAAATTACTTCTAGAACTATGAATCAAATACTAAAATGCATGAATTTCAAAATAAGTCAAAAAATATCTAGAATTACAACTAGACGTTTGAATCATATCAAATCAACTCCAAATGATACCAAATTTTATAGAAATTTTTTAAATAACATAACATACCTATTCCGAGTCCCAAAATAAAATACCGAGCTTGATAGCTAAAAGTCAACCTACGGTCAAACTTTTCAGCTTCAAATTTCTACTTTTCGGCAAAGCACACACAAATCAACCTACGGACTTACGAAATCAATTCCGGGTATATGCCCAAGTCTAAATCACCATACGAAGCTATTAGATCCATCAAAATACCATTCCAGAGTCGTTTTCATAATAGTCAAAGTTTGGTCAACATTTATAATTTCAACTTCTAAGTCAAGAATAAAAGGTCTAAATCAACCCGAAAGCTTTCCAGAATGAAATTAACTGACCCCACAAGTCATAAAATATTTCACACTCACTTGTGAGAAGCATAAAAATGGGGTAACAGGGCGCAATTATACTGTCGTGCCCCCTTTTTCCCATCCGGAGAGAGATAAGTCCGGGTTCGACATTCGTGGGGGTAATAACTCATTTCCTTTGGGAATTTTGGGTATTTGAAGAGTCGCCACCTAACGGATTATGGTGCGTTAGGGCACCTAAAGTGATTAACTCTTAGACTAGTTTGCATTACCAGAGATTTAGGGTAAGGGCTCGAAATAACCTTGAGGGGGAGGTGTTAGGCACCCCTCTAGGTCCACAACGGTGGGTTCCGATCGAACTTATACTTATGAATTAGTCCTTTTTATCAAATAAATAGTGTAAACACATACTTGCAAATAAAGGCATGTTTTTAACATTGTATGACTCAAGTAATGAGATAAAAAAGGAAAAGACTTGAACATGTTGCATACATATAGAAAAGTAAAGTTTAAATATCGGCAATTTTGAAAGAGGGGTCCTAGGTTGGTTAGCCTATAGGATCACCCCACACAATGCCCAGTAAATACTCCTCAATGAGGGGCTACACGTGACATTAGTGCGTAGTCATCATATCCTTACTACCCAATTCCCTCCCCCTTTGTCATAGCCTAAAGCATTCTAATAACTTTGACAAATGTCCTATGCGTGCACTACATATCCCTTCCTTGTGGCCCTGGAGATATTTTAGGACCTCTACCTTTGGACAGTTCTAGACCTTCCTAAGGTTTTAAAGGATAAAAGTCTAGGCGTAAATCAAGAATAATTAGGACTGCATTTAAAGAAAACAAATTACAGACTCACAGTTACCTCCACAAATTTAACAAGTAAATGTATGTCTTCAAACAATAGTCAAGTATTGAAGAGAAAATCCCAGAACATGATATCTAGGTGAGCAGGGATTATACAGTATTGAATTAGGACAAAGTATAATAATCCTATTGAGCTTGCCTACTGATTTAGACCTGTTAAATCTGAACAGTTTTGAATAATAAAGCATAGTTTCATAGTTGCTGAACTTAAATCGCCCTACAGGATTTCCTAAGCGCATAATAGTGATGTCCTTAAAGCATGGCATCTATATTGATTAGGGAACAGTGAAACAGTGAACACAATTTTAAAACGGATAACTTGAGATCCTATAGACATGCTTTCTAGCGGTAGTAAATTAAGGAAGTGTTTGAAAAACGCATTTAAAGAAGTGGACAATTGATTAAGCTAATTCAGAATGAATTAACTGATTTGTTTAACTAAACTGATTTTAAGTTCTATAAGCATGGTATGTAATTGTTAAGAGTTGATTTTCGAACTTATAGGCATGATTTCTAGTGAGACGAATGTAAATACATGTTGTAGCAGAAACTTGAACTCAATCACTTTACACGCTATAGGAATAATATCTAATTATAAAGTTGATTTTAATCCTATATACATGATTTCTATTAATGAAGCCATTCAGATCCTATATGCATGATTTCTGATATTGTGAAAGCATAACAAACATAGCAAATGCATTAACACAAATCCTATTGGCATGGTATCTACCCTGATTTATCCATATATAACTACCAACCCCTTTTCACTAATAACCCCAATGTTATTTACAAATGATTATTACAGACCGACTGAATGAATTACATAAACAAGTAAAGAAAATAGAAGAAGTTAATTATAGGGAGCCTGAAGCAGGCCCAAGTGACTCCCCAAGCCTCCAATAGCCTCAAAATGCCAACGTTCCATAGATATTATCATGTCTAGGTGTGTCAGAGTTCCCTAAGGACCTCAAGGATCTCGGGAAGTGCTCACACCTAGACATTTTCTCAACAATAACTGATTTAAGTACAGTGTGGAAAGGGCCAGCTCTGACATGCCAGAGTTCAGAGAAATCTCAAGGATCTCAAGGTAGTACACATGCCAGAGGGCAGAATCTAATATTCTAGGAGTAATGTAAGACTGTATGATGACTTTGAAAGGGTTTGGTAAACAATATAAATAAGGTTTTAGTAATAGAAGGAACTTTTATGAAAATCATAACATAGTTAGAGTAGAAACAGTTTGAGAAAACATGAATAACATCTTATAAAAATTAGAGAGCAAGTCATAGAACACACAGACTTCATCCAAGGGAAAGGGTAGGGGGAACACCTAGAATGCACCTTAGTGGTGGAAAACAAATACACAGATTGTAATTGCAAATTTAAGTATAGAACACATAGGTTTAATACACAAATAGAATCTCATTAGCGAGATAGAACAAACTGGACTAGGCAAACACTTCATGAAACATTCAAGGTTTTTAGAAAATACATAATCATATGCAGAGCAGGCATGATTTGGTCATGCTGGGTAAAATAATAAACACAAAATGCAGCTTGGGACCTACTGGTGAACCAATTATCTAAATAAAGATTAGCATGCCAAACAATATAATAGCTATAGCCTTTAATAGAATCTAGGCAGGCTGATTGCATATTAAGTAAAATAGCACATAGAGTTGGAACTCACAAATTGATGAACTGCAGCAACACAGGAAACACATAGTTTGGAATTTGAATTTAATTAGAACATACCAGTTAAGGAGAGTATACAGAATACAGAGTAGGGATGATGCAAGTAGTCAGCCTTGGCATACAGCCGGCTGAACTAATAAGAATTGCAAGGAACAGAAGATAGTAGAGAGCTTTTGAGAGCATAGTAGTGTAGATGAACTAGTGTTCGTTGCTTTGAACTTAAAAGAAGAGGAGGTTTATATAGTAATCAAAAGCTTGACACATAAGGTAAAAGATCAATTAAGTAGTAAATCAAGGAAGTCACATGTAAATCAGCAAGATCTTCCCTTAATCAAAGGACATTTAGATCAACGGTAAAATATGCTAGGTATTTAAGGAAAAGAATCAAGTAAGGTTTAGGTATAGAATATGTAATTAGGGGTAAATAAACAGTAGTTTAATTAAGGAAACAAATCAGTAATACTCAACGGAATACAAACAAGGCAAGGAAAAAAAAATTAAGGCAAGCAATTCAATCAAATCGAATAGAGAGGTAAGAATCAAGAGTTTAATGGAAAGTATTCAAATTAAACCAGGAAATAAGGGATTCAGAATACTCAAGGGTTCAATCAAAGAGACAGTCATGAAAGAGACAACATGTTTAGCGTATAAAATAGGGTAAAATATGAATAGTCAGGAATCGATACATAATTTTAACAAAACCAAAAGATAAACAACACTGCTTCGATGAGAAAGATCAAGAATATAGAATCAGTGAAAGTGTCGAACTAAGAAATTCAGTAGAAGCATATTAGGACAAGAAAATCACGAGAAATCACAAGAACCCAAAGCAAGAACACGATCAGATGTACCAATATCCATAAACCAAACGAAGAACCCCAAAAATTAAGGTTTCCAGTACAAGCGAGTTAGGGTTGTAGCTGACTCATAAAAATTAGTCAAAATATATGAGAAGCAAAAGTTTAAACACAAAGAATCATCAGGCAAATTTTAAAAAGAAATTCCGGAAACCCCAGCTTTAGGAAAAGCTGAAAATCACTTCAAAATCATATGATTCTTGTAAAGAATCTTAAGGCTATTGTAAAACTCACATGAAACAAACCCAAATCATCTTGGGTATGTATAAATCTAGGTGGTTTAGGAAAGAAATTAGGGTTTCGAAGATAACCATACAGAGATGAAGAAACATACTGAGAAGCCCATAGATCGTAACTAATATAGGACGATCTTACTCGGAATCTCACTGAAGTGGCTTGAAACAAGCGAGAGAAGACCAATAGATGCAAGCCACTAGCCCTGGTCCCTTGAGGGCCATGTAGATGGCAAGAACCTCATGAGAGAGGCCATCGGAAGCTTGAGAGGTGGTGAGAGGTCATCGGAGATAGCCATAGATGAGTGACGGTGTTTGGAGATTAGGGTTAGGTTGGGAGCACTTGAGAGCAGAGAGGATTAAGTGACGACGGTGTAAGGTGTAAAATGAATTAGGTTAGAGGGGGTATAGGTTAGTTTAATAATGGAAGGAGGAACCTGGACCGTTGATCAAAATAATCAACTGCCAGGATTTGGCCGGGTATTAGGTTGGGGCGGATGGATATTGGGCCTGGGTAATTTAATAAATAAAAAAAATTGGGCTAGTATTGGGGTTAAAATTGAAATAAAATTAGGTCATATTTTAAATAGCCATTTTAATACTATATAATTTATAAGAAATAATATATGATTTCTAAAAAGTAATTTCGTGTACTAAAATGGTTTAAAATAGTTATTTAATATTTTAAAAATATAAAAGATCATTTTATGCATCAACAATGTAATTATGCATTAATAGGGCTAATATTGTAAATATATGCAAATTAGCTTTAAAATGTAAATGCGATTATAAAAATGCACCAAAAATATTTAAACAATATTTTGGTATAAATAAAGAATTTATATGGCTAAATCAACAAAAAAATAATTTGAAGGATAATTATTGAAAATTTTATAAATAAAAAGGGAAGAAAAAAATCAATTTGGAGATTTTAAAAATTATAAAAAATTTCATAAAAATTATAAAAGTGCTCATGCATGTTTATAACTTAAGGGTGTTAAACGGGTGGGCCGGGCCGGGCCGGGTTGCTATTTTTTGGACCCGTACGGGTAACGGTCCGAGCCGGTTACGGATTGGGGCTTAACGGGTTTAACGAGTTCGGGTTCATCCGGGTAAAAATTGAATCGTACGGGTTACGGGTTGAGGGGGTCGGGCTTGGCCGGGTTTAGTGTATTTTTTATTTTTTTTGTATTTTGTATAACTATTGTAAGTTATATTAATACTTTGTATTAATTTAAAGATTACAAGTTATATTAATACAAAAGTATTAATATAAATTGCAAGTGCTACATTTATTTCAAAATTCAAAATTAAAGTTTGCATTTAAAAAGTAAATTAACAAAAAATAGTAAAACTAAATTTTCATGCATAATAAATTAACAATACTTCAAATTAATCTAACAAACTAAAACATTAAGCATAAATACGTCTAATAATTTTAAAATAACACAAATTGTCTTAAAATCTTAAATACGAATTTCCGGAGGATGCTCAAGACAATACTTGATATGACTACTTAAACTGCCTATGCCAGACTCTGAACAAAAATTTAAGACTTGACCACAGTTCTTGCACTTTACTTTCTGACCTTCTTCATTTTCTTCTACCACCTCAAAGTGTTGCCAAACATATGAGCGCACTCTAGAAGTACGAGACATGATTTAAATTGAATTGAGAATTGAGAATTGAGAATTTGAGATTGAGACTTGAAATCTTGAAAATTAGACAATGAGAGAAATTGAGATTGAGAAATGAGAGTTGAGTGAAGAAATGAAGAAGAGTGGGTGTATTTATAGTTTTAGAGAATGTTAATTTTGTAAATTGAAAAAAGGTTAAATTTTAAAGAAAAAGGAGGCTATTAATGCAATTAACCTGTTGGGCAACGGATCCCTGCCAGGTCTTACTGTTGCCAACGGTTAGTCGGCCCCACTTAATTCAAAAAATTAAAAAAAAAAAAAATAAACCGTGCCGGGCCGGGCCGGTTTAACCGGTACACGGTACTGTTCACATGGACCGGGTTTGAACGGTCCGGTTAATCGTTACCAAAATTTAAACGGACCAACCCCTTCTACCCCTCCTACCCAGCCCCACTCGGCCCCCTATGTACCGGGCCGGTCCGGTTCCGGTTTTAACCGGTCTGGGCCGGTCCGGTTATGGGTCAACCCGGCCCGTTAAACACCTTTATTATAACTGCATATATGCTATTTTGAAAGTATATATATATATATATGTATTAAAAAATATAAGGAAAAATTGGGTACCAACAGCTGCCCCCCTTTACCTGGGAAGGATGAAAGAGTTTTCGGGTAAAGAAATGATGGCCATTTTTTACCGGATGGGATGTTTTGAAAGACAGAAGCCGGACTCCGGTCTTCGAGTTGCCTACATATCCTTGATCTTGTAAGAATCAGGTCATGTGTAGTTCTGGATTCATCGGTGGAATATACGATGAAGTCATTGCAAGAACGGACATGAGATGCGAAAGCGGCTATGGTGAGCGATTACGGTTTGAGACAGTTGAAGGAACTGGAGCGAGGTCGCTCCTGCTAGGATAATGGTTTCTTATTGGTCACCTACAGATAAAAAGATGTTGCAGACATGTATTTGTGCGGAAAATTAAATATGATGCAGATTCCTTTTGGACCATGAAGGTTGTCTTTGGACAGTTAGAGATGACGTCCTTAGACCATGACGTCCTGGGTCATGAATTTCTTAGTGAGGGATTCACAGGCCATGAAATGTTGTTCTCGGGCCATGCAGAGGGTGCCTCCGAACAATGACGCCTTTGAATAATGATATGCAAATTTGAGGGATCCTCAGGCCATGGCAAGGTGTCTTCCGGATATGAGGAAGATGCCTTTTAGACTATGATGCCTTTGGATAGATTGGCGATATTTCAGCCTATGATATGCAATAATATGATGTTAACAAGACAAGGCTTAGTCTTGTGAAAGGGACGGCAGAGCTTAGCCCAATTGAAAAGCAAATAGATAGTACTAGAAATAGAGCAATACTTGTGCAAAGAAGGAACGTGCTTAGTCCCATGCATATAGGGAGGCAAGGATTAGCCTCATGCAAATAGGGAGGCAGGGATTAGCCTCATGCAGATATGGAGGCAAGGATTAGCCTTTTGCAAATAGGGAGGCAAGGATAAGCTCATGTAAATATGGGGGCAGGGAGTAGCCTCATACAAATAGAGAGGCAGGGATTAGCCTCATGCAGATATGGAGGCAAGGATTAGCCTCATACATGTATGGAGGCAGGGATTAGCCTCATGAAGATATGGAGGCAGGGATTAGCCTCATGCAGATATGGATACAGGGATTAGCCTCATGCATATATGGAGGTAAGGATTAGCCTCATGAAGATATAGAGGCAAGGATTAGCCTCATGCAAGTAGGGAGGCAAGGATTATCCCCATGCAAGTATGGAGACAAGGATTGGCCTCATGAAAATATGGAGGCAGGGATTAGCCTCATGCAAGTAGGGAAGCAAGGATTAACCTCATGCAAGTGCGGATGCAAGGATTAGCCTCATGCAAATATGGAGGCAAGGATTAGCCTCATGCAACTAGGGAGGCAAGGTTTAGCCTCATGTAAAAAATGCAAATAGGGAAGCAAGGATTAGGCTCATGCAAATGCGGAGGCAAGGATTATCCTCATGCAAATATAGAGGAAATGATTTGCCTCATGCAAATAAGGAGGCAAGGATTAGCCTCATGCAAATGTGGAGGAAAGGATTAGCCTCATACAAATGTGCAGGCAAGGATTAGCCTCATGCAAATAGAGAGGCGAGGATTAGCTTCATGCAAGTATGGAGGCAAGGATTAGCCTCATGAAAATAGGGAGACAAGGATTAGCCTCATGCAATTATGGAGGCAGGGATTAGCCTAATGCAAATAGGGAGGCAGGGATTAGCCTCATGCAAATAGGGAGGAAGGGATTAGCCTCGTGCAAGTATGGAGGCAAGGATTAGCCTCATGCATAGAGCAAGTAGCAAATAAGAGTAGTATATGTCTTAGCTGGAGATATATTCGGTGTCTGATGTCTTGATTGATAATGAATTTTGTTATGTGTATATGTATTTGCGGATGCTATCGCTCTGTCAGATGTACCTGCGTTTAAAGAAAAATTGTAAGTTTTGTGAGGGGAGGTTGGTTCGTGCTTCTGTTAGCTAACTTTGCTTTGCTCCATTCTGAAAGCCTTTTTGAGTTCCCCTGGGTAACACCTGACTGTTATAGAAATAGAGTTTTCGAAAAATATGCAATTATTGATAAAAATAGAGTTATTTTAGAAACGTATTGATATATCAAGTAATTTTTGATGAACTAGTGACTGTAACACATCTCAATGGCATTGCAGCTCTCTTATATTGAAATTTTGAGGGTCCTTCTTAAAATTCTACCCAGTTTGGTAGATGATCTTTTGACAGTTTGCGGATTATAGGCTTTGCTGAACCTTCTTCGGAATTTTGAGAATCCTTCTCAAAATTTTGCCCCAGTTTCTTAACCATTTTTTGACTTTCTGGCATGTGATGGCGTTGGCTGGACTTGCCCCGGAATTTTTAGGGTCCTCCTCAAAATTCTTCCCCAGTTTCTGATCTTGGGGAAATGGAAATTTTATTATGATATGACCGAACCCATATGGCTACCTACGTATCCCCTCTTAAACAGGAATCAGGTCAAGCGTAGTTCAATTACATCAGGTGAGGAAATGTAAATAATCTAAGCGTAGTATCTCTTGACTGCTTCTAATGATTGGTTTTGGCCAGATTTCTCCATCCATTTCTGCAAGTATGAGTTATCCTCATGTCAGCACCCTGTGAACCATGTACGGACCTTGCCAGTTGGGAGAGAATTTACCTTTGGCTTCATCTTGGTGTGCTTCATCTGAATCACTATCCTCATATTGCGTTGCCTTATTACATGTCACAGTCACTGGTTCATCGGGAAAAGTAATAATAACGTCGTAGAAAGAAAAAATGTAGAAATAGTATTGAATAATAAAGAGCAAATACATTTGATTAAAACCGAAAAATCATCTAAACAAGTACGGCTCGACGAATCGAGCATTTATTTTGAAACAAATAAATCTTAAAACAAAATTACTGGAAATCTTAAATGCCTAGAATTACTATAGAAGTAAAATCTGTCAAGCTACCCAGGAACTCGGCGGGCTTGGGATGGTGTGGCAGTCCAGTTCCTGAGAACAACTCCCTTCTTTACGGTTTGAATGGTGGGGCCTTCTTCCTCCTCCTCTCCAATTATGTCACTGCAGTCCATGTCTTCATCCTCCAAAAACAAATTCTTCAACCTAGCTAGTGCTTCCTCTTCTGCAGTCCCCCATATCGTATCAGCTTGGTGAAAAACTTGTTCTAAGCGTGGAACTGGTTGCTCGAGAGGGTGATATGGTCCGCACCATGGAGGCAACAAATAGTTGTATTCCTTCCATGTGTACTGATATCCGATTGTCGCGCCCCCTTTTTCTTGCGAAATCGGTTTAATGACATTTGGTATGGGACAACTCGTTCCTTTTAGGAACTGGATTTTGCAATTTGAATAGTCATCACCTAATGATTTAGGGTGCATTAGAACACTAATAGGGTTTAATTCTAAATTCGTTTGAATAACCAGAGATAGGGTAAGAGCTTGAAATTATCCTAAGGGGAAGGTGTTAGGCACCCCTCAAGATCCACTAGTGTGGTTCTCGGCCAGACAGTTGATTGTGAATTTGTGCAATTAACAAGTAAACAAACAAGGCTCACATAAGGGGGGATTTTAAATACACAGATGTTTAGAAATAAAGCAAATTTTTGAAAGAGTTATAACTAAGCATGTTGATGAATGTAAAGGGGTCCAAGGTTTTTATTTAATATGGATCACATCAATGCGATACCTGGTATGACACTCCTCAAAAGAGGGGATACACGTGGTATTAGCGCACCGGTCATCATATCCATATCTACCCTTCCCACCCCGTTAAGGTATTAAAAGCACGTATTTGTCTCGATCACTATTGCATGCTATTACCCATCCCATTTATATCGGTTCCGGAGGAGCTTAGGACTACTATTCATAAAATGGAGGGATATTAGGCTGATTTTGGTTTCAAAAGGAAAACATCTAAGGCGACATACAAAACATATAATACTGCATGTTGGGGAATCATATAAACAGATAAAGTCCCATGTATTCCTCCTCAAACAAAAAAACACATAAATAGCATGACTTGCACATACTTTTTAGGTCTGATTAAAATACTAAAGACGAAGGGAGTTTGATTATTGAGGCAGATCAGTTTATTGCATAACTCAGATAAGAAGTCCGAATCAGGCCCGCCTGCTAGTTGTAGCAACTGACAAAAGCGGATTCAAATTTTATTGTTGTTATTACCTAAGGCTTGCCTAAGTGTTTGGGTGACCTCTTAGGAACATTGCCACGACCTAGATTTCCCACCATCGGGTGTCGTGATGGCGCCTACTATCGGAGCTAGGCAAGCCAAATGTTTAAAACACCTTTCCTGCTTTCTTTCAACAATATAATAAGCGAGACAAAAGCTAAGCGGAAGACTTTAAATTTAAAACAACTGAAAACCAAAAGTGCGGAAGTTTGAACCAAAATGCTACCCAGAGTTTGGTGTCACTAGCTCACGGACTACTACAGAATGCTACAAACAATTTCTGAAAGGAAAATACATCATGTTTGTCTTATACAAGATAAACAAACGAAAAACATGGAAAAGGACTTCGGCCTGCGAACGCCAGCTAGGCTACCTCGAGAGTCCCCGGACTGAAGATAGCTCCCAAAAGTCCTACTGCTGCGATCCGAAAGCTGCTCCCTGATCTGTGCAAAAAAATGCACAGAGTGCAGCATCAACACAACCGACCCCATGTGCTGGTAAGTGCATGGCCTAACCCCGGCGAAGTAGTGACGAGGCTAGACAGGACCTACCACAATTCACCTGTAAAGATATACATAGCAAGTGCAAGAAAACAATAACAAGACAATACAAAGTAAAGCTGGGAAGGGACATGCTATCGGGGAGTAACAGATAAAAATGAAATATCGGAAATAAACAGAAGAACTCCGGTTTCCATATATATATATATATATATATATATATATATATATAGTGGACGGCGTGCCACACGATCCCATAATATCATATATAAGTGGACGACGTGCCACACGATCCCATAATATCTTATATAAGTGGACGGCGTGCCACACGATCCCCATAATATCATATATAAGTGGACAACGTGCCACACGATCCCATAATATCATATATAAGTGGACGGCGTGCCACACAATCCCATAATATCATATATAGTGGACGGCGTGCCACACGATCCCATAATATCATATATAAGTGGACGGCGTGCCACACGATCCCATAATATCATATATAGTGCACGGCGCGCCACACGATCCCATAATATCATATATAAGTGGACGGCGTGCCACATGATCCCAATTCTTCTTTATCACAATGCACAATATGTCACCGGCAACGGAGGCCAATAACCAAGTGGACGGAGTGCCCCACGATCCCATAACATAGTATATAATATCTGACTTCATATAGTAGACCCCTTCAGGGGAGGATAACAACTCAATACCTTTAACCCGACAAGGGTACAACTAACAGCCCAAAATATCCTGACAAGGGAGAGTATATATCAGTCTACACATCCCGGCAAGGGAGTACTCACAACACATTCTCTTTTTAAATCACCTCTTCCTCAACTAACACATTCATGATCGAGCTAACGCTCCAAAAGTACACCAATCACAATTCTACCTCAATCGTTCACATTATATGAAACTCATCAAGTAAACAAGGAGATTGTGTCACATTATTCGAATTAAAAGCAATTAAGACTCACGGTCATGCTAGACTCCGGTGCATAGATAACCGTCACCATGCCTATACACCGTACTCCACATTAGCAAGTAGCAAATAACATCCTAATCTTATTCCCTCAAGCCAAAGTTAGAACAAACACTTACCTCGAATGCTCCAAACCACTCAAGTCTCAATTATAGCTTTACCTCTTGATTCCACCACCAATCCCCTCGAATCTAGTCATAAGTTACTTAATCTCATTAGTAATTACTAAATGAATCACTCCCAATGCATGAAAATAATTTTTACAAGGTTTTTCCCAAAATGGTCAAAAACACCCCCCGGACCCACTTGGTCGAAACTCGAGGTTCGAACCAAAACCCGGTTACCCATTCTCCCCCGAATCCAAATATATGATTTGTTTTGAAATCGGATCTCAAATTGAGGTCCAACTTCTCAAATTGTAGAAAACCTAGGTTCTACCCAAAACACCCAATTTACCCCATGAAAATCTTTGATTTGAATTTGAAATCATATTAAAAGATGTCAAGGAATAAAGAAATTAAGTTAGAAATCACTTACCAATCGTTTTGGAGAAGAAAAGTTGTTTGGAAAATCGCCTCTTAGGTTTTGGGTTTTCAAAAGTTGGTAACATGACTGAAAATCCCGAATTTATGTATATGCTGGGGGCTGGCGCGGACCGCACAGAAATGCACCGCGGCCGCGCCGAGGGAGGGAAGAAGTGGGCTTCCTCTGAACCCACCCAGCGCGGACCGCACTGATTTGGTGCGCAGCCGCGCTGGTCGACCTGGCTACCGACCCTCTGAACCCCCACCACGCGGACCGCATAGAAAAACACCGCGGCCGCGTGGCTGCCAGCGCGGACCGCACAGAAATGGCCGCGGCCGCGCCGGACCTGCAACACCTGAACCTGTATTTTTTTTAAGTTTAAGACCTCCCGGGCCCCACTCGAAACTCACCCGAGCCCTCGGGGCTCCAAACCAAACATGCACACAACCTTAAAACATCTTACGGACTTACTCGTGCGATCAAATCACCAAGATAACATCATATACATAGAATCAGGCCTCAAAACACATGATTTTCTCTCAACTTTCATAAAACTCAAATTCCCCATTTTAAGTCCGAAACACGTCATATGACGTCCGTTTTTAGCCAAACTTTACAGATAGTGCTTAAAACATATTTAAGACTCGTACCGGGCGTCGTAACCAAAATACGAGCCCGATACCACAGTTTTCCGATCAATTTTCTTCTTCATTTTCCTTAATTAATTTCAGAAAATAATTTTACACAAAAATTCATTTCTCGGGCTTGGGACCTCGGAATTTAATTCCGGGCACATGCCCAAATCCCATATTTTTCTATGGACCCTCCGCGACCGTCGAATCACAGGTCCGGGTCCGTTTACCCAAAATGTTGACCGAAGTCAATATTATGCATATTAATATCAAAATCCATCAAATTTTTCACATAATTCACATATTCTAACATAAAAACTTTCCGGCTACGCGTCTGAACTGCGCACGCAAATCGAGGCAACTAAAAGCAAGGTTTTCAAGGCCTCGGAAGCGCGGAACAAGGGAGAACTAAGGTGATGACCCTTTGGGTCGTCACAAATATGGTATCTATTTACTGATTCAAAGTGTGGCAAAGCAGTAACAACTTAAAACGAATGGTCTGGGATCCTATGGGCATGCTTGCTAAACCTCGTTAAATAAAGAAGGAAAGTTGTTTAAAACTTGTTTGGAATCGAACTGATTTGAAATTGAACTAGTTTCAGATTTTGTAGGCGATAGTATCTAATATTTGCTGATTTTAATCCCTATAGGCATGATATCTAACATTGAATGTTAACGAAAACGAACAGGATTTTCTTGGGAATCTCTATAGGCATGATTTCTATATATTATACTGATTTCATTCTTGTGAACATGATACTTACTTATAGCCGTTTAGAACCTAAAATATGATATCTAAGTGACAACAAACAGGCAGAATTATAAATAAGTCCTATAGGCAGGTTATCTAGATGTGAAATTCATCGTGAAGAAATTAAGATAAACCCTATAGACATGGTGTCTAAAATGTAGAATTGAACACGCAGAATAAAAAGAAAAAGTCCTATAGGCATGTTTTCTACCCTTTAGCATACATGATCACCCAACCCTTTTCACTACCAAGCCCCAAGTGTTTATTACAAATTATTACAGACCAAAAATAATGAATTACGCCAGAAAAGTTGAAAGAAAAGTTACAACTAGAGGAAGCCTGATTCTTGACTTCCTCTTTGAGTTATGGAATAAACTACCTCAAATGCCATTGATTCAAAGCCTTTCTCAGACTTGAGTGTGTCAAAGTTCCCTAAGGGTTTCAATAGGACCCCGGGCAGTGCTCACACACAATTTACATAACCAAAATAGAGATGAGTGCAGTGTGGAAGTGCCCAGCCCTTATGTGTCCTAGTTCAGAGGGAGCTCATTGGTCCTAAGGTAAGGCTAATACAAGGAGGGCAGAACTTAAGTTCTAAGAGGATAGTGAAAGTGCAGGAACAGAGTTTAAAAACTGAGGGGATAAAGGAGATGTGTAAAGGATGATAGGGAGACAATAATCAATAACACATAGAGTTAATAACTTTATACAAAGGGGGGTCAAGGGTTGGAAATCCATTACCAGGAGCCCATGCACTTAGGCATGGATTAGTTTTGGTCATGCACAACAATAGAAGGTGCCGACATGCTTATAAACCAATCAGAACACACAACATCTGGAGGAAACATGGAGGTTATGATCCGAGGGGAATCAGGTTTGGGTCATGCACAGCAATGTCCAATGTTGTGATGCCCCAAACCAAACACAAGTATTAAACACATTGGGGTGGGAATTTAGGATTCACAAGTTATAGTAAGTAGTGGAAAAATTATTAATTCAGAACAGGAAAAGGCAGATTAAAGCATGTTTTATAATGGTACTAGGTTAAATACAAACATGGGACAAACCAGGATGAAAGAGACAGTAATTAAACATGTTGTTGTAAAGAGTTTTGAAAGCAAAGTTTTAAAAGAAACTTCAAGAAAAATGCTTAGAAGTTCAAAGCAAACATAGATTTGAAGCAGATCTGAAACAAATCGAAAGAACCTTAGAGATTAGGGTTTCAAAAGAACCCTAAGTGACGAGAAAGGCCTTGAAAGCCATTGATCTAAGCAGGAGAGTCAAAGGTCTGACTCGAATGGACATGGCTAGCTAGATAAAGATTAGAGACGACCGGATAATAGTCAGTGAGCAAAGTCTGGACCAAGCCCTTTCATGATATGGTCATGAGACCACAGAAACGAACACGTATAAGCCATGGTAGGCTGATACAGGTCTCCGATAACCTTGGAAGGCCATGGATTAGGGCGAATTAGGGTGGCGGCGGCTAGGGTTTGAGGGTGTTGTAGAGAGGATTTAGGAGAGGAGGGGGTTCAGAGGCGGCGTGTTGTGAGGAATGAGTTAGGGTGAAGGGGTCGTTTAGGTTAAAACAGGAAAGGGTAATTATTGGCCATTGATCTTGAAGGATCAACGGCCTAGATTAAAACGGGTAAGTGGGGCGGTTTAATGGGATAGGGTTTGGGTCAGTTCAGATTGCAATTGAGTCGGGGTAATTAGGCTTCAATTGGGTTCAAATGAGGCTATAATTGAAATAAAATGGGGCTAACATTTAAATAGCCAATTTTCCCTATTTGATTTATAAAAAATAATAAAATAATTTCTGGAAATAAATTGAAGGTGCTAAAATTATTTATAGTACATAATTATCATATTTAAAATATTGGACTTAATTTTTATAGATATAAACGCAATTAAATCTAAAAGAGGCTAATATTGCCATTATATGCAATTTAGCTTTAAAAATACTAAATCAATTTATAAAAATATGCAAAAAATATCTTAGTTATATTTTAACATAAATATGAGAATCCAATAAATGAATCACCAAAAATGATAATTCTGGAAATTATTATTGGGTTTTTATGAATAAAATAGGGGAATAAATTGGTTTAAAAATCTTTAAAAATTAAGGAAAAATGATAAAACATTTGAACATACTTATACATACATATATATGCTATTTTGAAAGTATTTTTCATATTAAAAATATATAGGAAAAATTGGGTATCAACAGCTGCCCCTATTTACCTAGGAAGGATGAAAGAGTTGTCGGGTAAAGATATGATGGCCATTTTTGACCGAGCAGAACGTTTCAAAGAGATTTAGGTCGCGGAGACTTTCGAGGACAGATGCAACATCCAGGGCGGGGTGAATGGTGAAGGTATGATAGGGCTGCGGGAATTGGAGCGGGATCGGTCCTCCCGTGATGGCAGTTGCTCGCCGGTTTACCTGCAAATAAGTAATACAAACATATATTCTGCGTAAATTTAGACATGATGCAAATTCCCGTTGGACCATGAATGTTGTCTTTGGACGGTTAGGATGACGTCCTTAGACCATGATGTCTTGGGCCATAAAGCGTATAATAAAGGATTCGCAGGCCATGAAATGATGCTCTCGGGCTATGAGGATGATGCCTCCGAACCATGATGCCTTTGAATAATGATATGGAAAAGATTAAAAAGGGTTCTCAGGCCATGACATGGTGTTCTTGGGCTATGAAAATGGTGCCTCCGAACGATGATGCCTTTGGATAATTTGGTGATCTTTCAGCCAATGAGGTACAGTATTTGGCGATCTTTCAGCCCATGCAAATGCAGTAGGGGGCGATTTTTTCAGCCTTGCAAATATAGATGAAGTGGCGATCTTTTAGCCATTCAAATGTAGATGAAGTGGCTATCTTTCAACCATGCAATGCAGTAGGTGGTGATCTTTCAACCATGCAAATGTAGATAAAGTGGCAATCTTTCAGCCATGCAATGCAGTAGGTGGCGATCTTTCTGCCATGCAAATGTAGATAAAGTGGCGATCTTTCAGCCATGCAATGCAGTAGGTGGCAATCTTTCAGCCATGCAAATGTAGATAAAGTGACGATCTTTAAGCCATGCGATACAGTAGGTGACGATCTTTTAGCCATGCAAATGTAGATGTAGTGGCGATATTTTATCCATGCAATGTAGTAGGTGACAATCTTTCAGCCATGCAAATATAGATAAAGTGGCGATCTTTCAGCCATGCAATGCAGTAGGTGGCGATCTTTCAGCCATGCGATGTAGATAAGGTGGCGATCTTTCAGCCATGCAATGCAAAAAATGCAGATGGAGACAGTGTTTAGTCTCAGAAGGTAGAATGGTAGACCTATGCAATGCAAAAATATAGATGGAGACAGTGTTTAGTATCGAAAGGTAGAATGGTAGCCTTATGCAAGAAATAAAGTGGCAAGCGGTAACAGAGCTTTCTTAGCTGATAGTAGATTGCGATATTGTGACTGCTGGGAACATTGTGTCACACGGAACGTCAGCGGTGTGTATGGATGGCAAATGTGAGTAAGTGCGACAGTTTTGAGAGTTGTATTCTTGAACAACATTTGTCTCGTGGGTGTATAGTACGTCTGATGCTTTCGTAATCCAAGTGCCTGTGTTCAAAGAAAAATCTGAGTTTTGTAAGGGGGAAGGTTAGTTTGTATCCCCGCTGGCTCTGCTTGATCTGCTTGGCTTTGATCTAGTGATAATGTTTACATCATTAGGGTAGCGTTGCTAAACAAGGCAATTTCAGTAATAAACATGCATGATTTCGTACAAAATATGTCATAAGTATATATAATTAAAAAAAACTTTTAGATGAACCGATGACTGTGACATGGTACAAGATATTACAACCTCTCTTGCTACGGAATTTTGGGTGTCCTCCTCAAAATTCTGGCCCAATTTAATGGGTTGATGCCTCTGACCGTTGCTTGCGACGATTGGCTGAAATCACTTTGGAATTTTGAGGGTACTCCTCAAAATTCTGCCCAGTTTGGTAAATGAGGGGGGGGGGAATGGAAATTTTATTGAGTTGTGACTGAACCCATAGGGCTGCCTACATAACCCCTCTTAAACGGGATCAGGTCAAATGTAGTTCAATTTACATCATATAGGAAAGCGTAAAGATTGCACATAGTAACGCTTGACTGCATCTGAGTTGATAGGTTTTCGCCAGACTTCTCCATCCATTTCTGCAAGTATGAGGGCTCCTCCTATCAGGACCCGGTGAACCATGTATGGACCCTGCCAGTTGGGAGAAAACTTCTTTTTGGCTTCATCTTGATGCGGGAAAATTTTCTTTAACACTAGCTACCCTAGTGTGAACTGTCTCGGCTTGACTCTTTTGTTGAAGGCTCTGGACATTCTGTTCTGATAAAGTTGACCATGGCAAACTACATTCATTCTTTTTCCGTCTATAAGGGCTAGTTGCTCATAACGACGTTTCACCCACTCTACGTCGCCGGGCTCGGCTTCCTGTATGATCCTTAGGGAGTGAATTTCTACCTCAGTGGGAATGACTGCCTCTGTGCTGAAAACTAGCATATAGGGGGTTGCCCCGATTGATGTGCGGACTATGGTGCGATACCCCAATAAAACAAATGATAACTTCTCATGCCACTGTTTATGCTTCTCTATCATTTTCCTCAATATCTTCTTGATATTCTTGTTGGCGGGTTCTACGGCTTCATTCATCTGAGGTCTGTAGGCTCTAGAATTATTGTGTCTGATCTTGAAACTTTCACACATAGCTTTTATCAAGCCAATGTTCAGGTTGGAGCCATTATCAGTAATGATTGACTCTAGAATCCCGAATCGACAAACGATGCGGTAGCGGACAACGTCCACCACGACTTTCTTGGTTACTGCTCTGAAAGATGCTGCTTCGACCCATTTGGTGAAATAATCGATTGCTAATAGGATAAAACTATGTCCATTGGAAGCGGCGGACTCGATTGGTCCAATAACATCTAACCCCCAAGTGGTAAACGGCCATGGTAAGCTTGTTACATTAAGCTCATTTGGAGGTACCTTTATCATGTCTGCATGTATCTGATAGCGGTGGCATTTCCAGACATACAGGATGCAGTCCGTTTCCATAGTCATCCAAAAGTAACCAGCTTGGAGTATCTTCTTTGCTAAGACAAAACCGTTCATATGTGGATCGCAGGTCCCAGCGTGAATTTCCTTTAATAGCTTGGATGCTTCCTTTGCGTCGACACACCTTAGTAACCCCAAATCAGGAGTCCTCCTATGCAGGATTCCTCCGCTGTGAAAGAAGTTGTTGGACAACCTCTGAAGTGTGTGTTTCTGAGTAGGATTTGCATGCTTTTGGTATTCTCCTTTTGCTAAATATTCCTTGATGTCATGAAACTAAGGCTTTCCGTCTGCTTCTTCTTCAACATGGGCATAATAAGCTGGCTGGTCATGGATTTTCACTGGAGTGAGATCAATGAAATTCTTGTCTAGGTGATATATCATAGATGACAGGGTAGCCAATGCATTGGCGAATTCATTCTAGACTCTGGGAACATGTTGGAACTCCATCTTCGTGAACCTCCTTCTCAATTCCTGTACATGATGCAAATAGGGGTGTATCTTGGAGTTCTTTGTCGCCCATTCTTCTCGTACCTGATGTATAAGCAAGTTTGAATCTCTGATCACTAGCAACTCTTGAATGTTCATGTCGATAGCCATTTTAAGCCCTAAGAGGCAAGCTTCATATTCAGCCATATTGCTGGTGCACGGGAACCTGAGTATAGCAGACACCGGATAATGCTGCCCGGTTTCTGATACTAGGACTGCTCCTATGCCAACTCCTTTGAAGTTTGCTGCTCCATCGAGAAACATTCTCCAACCACCATAGGATTCTGCAATGTCCTCTCCTATGAATGATACCTCTTCATCAGGAAAATATGTTTTCAGGGGTTCGTATTCGCCATCCACGGGATATTTAGCAAGGTGATCTGATAGTGCATGTCTCTTGATTGCTTTCTGAGTCACGTAGACAATGTCAAACTCACTCAACAAGATTTTCCACTTGGCTAGCTTGCCAGTTGGCATGGGCTTCTGGAAGATGTACTTTAAAGGATCCATCCTTGATATGAGATATGTAGTATAGGTACAGAAGTAGTGCCTCAGCTTCTGAGCTACCCAAGTCAAAGTACAGCAGGTGCGCTCTAACAGAGAATACCAGGCCTCATACGGGGTGAACTGCTTACTGAGGTAATAGATGGCATGCTCCTTCCTCCCCATTTCATCATGCTGCCCTAGAACGCAACCGAAAGCTCTATCCAATACTGCAAGGTAAAGTAATAGGGGTCTACTTGGCTCCGGCAAGACTAAGACTGGTAGTGTTGATAGGTATTCCTTGATCCTGTCGAAAGTTTTTTGCAGTCATCAGTCCATTTGGTAGAGGCGTCTTCAACATCTTAAAGATTGACTCACAGATAACTATAGACTGTGCTATGAACCGGCCGATGTAGTTAAGCCTTCCCAAGAAACTCATCACGTCCTTCTTGTTCTTCGGTGGTGGTACTTTTTCAATGGCATTGACTTTTGATGGATCCAGTTCTATTCCTCGGTGACTCACAATAAACCCAAGTAATCAGTAGGAACCCCAAATGCACACTTTGTGGGATTCAATTTTAAGTCGTACCTTCGCAGTCTATTGAAGAACTTCCTCAAATCTTCCATGTGATTTGTGTCCTTCTTGTACTTGATGACAGCATCATCTACGTACACCTCTATCTCCTTGTGTATCACATCATGGAAAATGGTAGTCATGGCCCTCATGTAGGTGGCCCCTACGTTCTTCAAACCGAACGACATCATCTTGTAACAGTACATTCCCCACGGCATAATGAAAGTTGTTTTCTCAGCATCTTCTTCATCCATCCAGATCTGATGATAATCAGAGAAAAAATCTATAAATGATTGCAACTCGTGCTTGGTGCAATTGTCAATCAGGATGTGTATGTTTGGCAAAGGGAAGTCATCTTTTTGACTGGCCCGGTTGAGATCCCGGTAGTCGACACAGAGTCTGACCTTCCCATCCTTCTTTGGTACAGGCACGATGTTGGCTAACCATGTCGGGTATTCTACTACCCTGAGAACCTTAGCTTTGACCTGTTTGGTGACTTCTTCCTTGATTTTCAAACTCATATCGGGTTTGAACTTTCTGACCTTTTGTTTTACCGGCGGACATGCTGGATCGATTGGCAGTTTGTGAGCCACAATAGATGTACTCAGACCAGTCATGTCATCATATGACTAGGCGAATATGGCCTCATATTCCCTTAGAAAATATGTGTATTCCTTCTTTCTGATGGCGATAAGTGAAAGCTGATTCGCGTTTCCTTGACGTTTTCTGCATCTCCCAGGTTGACAACTTCTGTCTCGTCCAGGTTGGACTTAGGTCTATTCTCAAAATTCTCAATCTATGTCCGTTTGTTGCATTTTCTCGTTGCATGTCATAGTCATTGGTTCATCAAGATAAGTAATAGTAATGTTGTATAAGTAAAGTAATGAGAGAAAAATAATAATGAGCGTCGATTCATAAGAAAAAAATGCTTTGATAAATTGCATAATCGTTTTGAACATTGGAGATCTTATTGCGGGAATTGAAAATATGCGAAAAATAAAACCCTTTAGTAAATGAAATAGTGCTTGTTTTAGCCTTGCTACCCCGAGGCTCGTCGGGATTTGGTTGTCCTGATGGTCCAGTTATTGAGGCATTCCCCTCTGCTTATAGCCTGTATGGATGGGACTTCCTTCCCCTCCTCATCGAGAAAAACACAACAGTCCATGTCATTATCTTCTAAGAACAAGTTTTTCACCGCTGCTAGTGCTTCTTCTTCATATGACCCATAAATAATATCGGTCGGTTAGAAGGTCTGCTCCAGATGTAGTATCGGCTGCTCCAGTGGATAGTAAGGACCGTGCCATGGTGGCGACCAGTTGTTGAATTCTTCCTAGGTGTACTCGTATCCCAGACCAAAAGTAGTGCCATGTTTCTTGAGCTTTATGGGTTTAGCGATTCCTTGAAGGTTATTTCCGAGTCCCTTGCCAGGTTCGTACCCACTCCAATTCAATACACTTTTGATCTTGTTATCCTACCATTTATCTTTGTCAACAGCATTTACCCGTTCAATGTGATGGTAAGTTTCTCCGCTTAGCTTCCTTCTCCCTTCGATTGCTGGAATGGTCTGGAGATTGTATATAGGGTTGCTCACGTTGCCGTGAATGATCACCTCTTGATGATTCCATTCGAATTTTACTGCCTGATGTAGTGTTGATGCTACGGCCCCAGCAGCATGGATGCATGGCCGTCCCAACAACAGATTGTAAGATGTTGGCACATATATTACCTGGAAATCAAAATCAAACCAGGTTGGCCCCATTTGCAAACTTAGACTAATTTCCCCAATAGTGGACCTCAGGGAGCTGTCGAAGTCTTTCACATTGATAGCTCTATCCTATATCTCGTGTAGTCCTTTACCCAACTTCTTGAGTGTTACCAGTGTACACATGCTGAGACTGGAGCCTCCATTGATCAGGATTCTGGTGATAAAATAGTCCTCGCATTGCACGGTGATGTGCAGTGCCTTGTTGTGACCCAAACCTTCAGGTGGCAGCTCATCCTCATGAAATGTAATTTTATGACTTTCCAATACCTGTCCTACCATGTTAGCCATTTCCCCGCCAGCGATGTTGCTTGGCATGTATGCTTCACTCAGCACCCTCAATAAAGCGTTCTTGTGCATTGCGGAATTTTGTAGCAAAGCAAGAATGGAGATTTGCACCGGTGTTTTGTTCAATTGGTCGATGACCGATTATTCGTTGGCCTGTATCTTCTACAAAGATCTCCCTACCCTATCACAATAATGGGTGACCGATTAGAGGCCTGCTTGCTTGACTCATCTAAATGTTCAGGGGTATAAACTCTATCAGTTCTCGTCATACCCTGTGCTACAATAGTCTCTTCGAGCCTGACCTTGCATTTCCTCCTTGCCTCAGCTGTATAGTCCCATAGTATAGCCTTTGTATGGAATGGTGTCATGGTAGACATTGCCACTAGGATCAGCGTGGTTGTCCTTACTCCGAACGGAGCATGTGCCTTGGGTGGTAAAACTGCAACTTCAAATGGTGTGGGTGCATTTACTGGAGACACAAATTCGATCTCAATTGGTGTTGGTGTCTTTGTAGATGATGTCGTTTCGAACTCAAGTGGCACAAACATATTTACCTTAGCGTCCCTAGACAGCTGAATCTGGACTATGATGGGATTAAGAGTAACTATTGGCTTCTTTGGGTCATCACCCTCTGCGATCAACCCGATTGATCCCTTGGGATCCCAATCATCCTCTATTTCAATCATGTGGATACCTCCACCCTTATGGTCTAGCAGAGGGTTATTGCGGACATTTAGAGCAGGTTTATTTGCCACGATAATCTTGTAATCAATTAAAGTCTGGATCTTATCTTTCAGAGAACGGCATTCATTTCTGGTGTGTCCTTTCATGCCGGAGTGGTATGCACAGGATTTTTTTGGGTTAACCCACTGAGAAGGGTTCTCAGGAGTTGCAGCAGGGATGGGGGTGACATAACCAGCATCTTTGAGTCTCTCGTACAACTGGCCAATAGGTTCAGCAATGGCTATATATTGTTTCGGAGGTCTGCGATCAAAATTCGACCGAGGTCTAGGGAAGTTTTGGCGTGCAGGAGGTGATTGATAGTGGGATGGTTGAGCACTGTAGGTTTGGTAGCTATGTGCGAGTTGGAAATCTCTGGGCGAAGTAGGCTGATATGTGGGAGGTGGAGGTGATTGATAAGTGGGTGGTGGATCTTGATAGGAGGGTGATGGTGCTTGGTAGTTCAGAGTTGGTTGATATATGAGTGGAGGTGTTGGGTAAATTTGGTATTTGACAGGAGATTTGGTCCTCTGTGCAACAATTACGGCTCCTACATCCTTTTTCTTGATCACACCACCGGATTGTAAGGCCTTATTTGTAGCATGCAAGGCCTCGAAGTTTGTAACCATACCGCTTTTGATGCCTTCTTCGATCCTTCCACCCATCTTGATAATGTCGAAAAATTTGTGGCTCTCAATCATCATTAGCCTTTCATAATATTGCGGGTCCTGAGCCCGGACAAAAACTTGTTCATTTGTTCCTCCTCTAAGGCAGGTATGACCTTAGCAGCTTTGGACCTCCAGTGAGTAGCATACTCGCAGAATGTTTCCGTAGGTTTCTTCTTTAGATTCTGAATATAGAACACATCTGGTGCATACCTTGTGTTGAACCTGAACCTGTCCACAAAGTCGGACGCCATGCCTACCTAGTTTGACCATTTCTTTGGATCTTGGATAATGTACCAGGACAAGGTATCTCATTTCAAGATCCTCAAGAAAAGCTTCATGCGGATTCTCTCGTCTTTCCCTACTCCAACCAGCTTGTCACAGTACGTTCTCAAATGGACCCTTGGATCCCCTATACCATCAAACATTTCAAACTTCAGAAGTTTGTACCCCTCGGGCAGCTCGACATCGGGCTGTATGCAAATATCTTCATAGTTCAGCCCTTCAATTCCCTTGCTTCCCTCGACGCCTTGAATCCGGCTAGTCAATTTCTTAAGTTCTTCAGCCAGGTTCTTAATGAGTAGGTCTTTATCATCAGACTTAGGTGTGCTTGATATAGGTTGGGCGGAGTGTGGCATGGTCTCCACGTAGACGAGGGTGTTATGGTGGGTGCGGAAGTGGTCATTTGTGGAGTTTTGGGGTTCTGGAATGAGTAACGGGGTGTTGTTTGAGGTATGGCAGGTGTTGCAGTGGTGGTGAGGAGCGGGATGGTTCTGTTGCTTTGAGATATTCTATGGAGGTGTAGGGTTTTGAGTATTTAGGAAATTGATATCCGGAGTGGTAAGGGAAAATGACAGATTTGCCAGATTCCGAACCTGATTAAGTTCTTCATGGAATTTTAACAGCTTTTGTTCAAGTTGGGATGCATTTTCCTTAGGAACCTGAGTACCATGACCATGAGTGACCTCTACTCGTTCAGTTGAGTTCTCTTTTCTGACGTTATTCAAATCTTCCATCTTCCCTTTGTTCTTGTTTTTGACAGGACTAAGAGGAGGAGTGGGTGGAGGGCCCCTGGATCTCATGGAATAGGATGATGTTGCCAGAGTGCACGAACTAACATTTGGGGAGGGGAATAATAAAACAAAAGTAAAAAAAAAGGTGACAAGTTAGTGAAGATCACAAAAAATGTTTCAATATTTAAACATGTAGTGCGGAATGTAAAACGTGTCCTAATTTGGGAACCTCTTTGTGCCCGAGGTAGGCCTAGCCACAAATTAATTTGGAGAACTTAGAATTCTAAATGCCTCATTTTATTGATACTAAGACGAACCCCAAATCGAAACTAGACAAACAGGAAATAAATGTCACTAATGGCCATTGCCCTTATTACATTTTATAAAGCGAAAAGACAAACTCCTATATATTTGGTCCCAGAAGGACCTTCCCCAGATTCGGCATCCTTGGCTCCGTCGAACATCTTTCCCAACTCACGAAGTCCCAATAGTAGGTGGCTCTGGATAGACGTTCGCCTTCGTTTCCTTCAGCATTTTGGCAATCTTCGACCCTCTTGAGAAACTTTCTTTCCAATTCCACTATGCCTCGCTCCAAGTATCCCAGTTGCTTGTTGGCACTGACATCCATATCCTTCCATTCCTCAATCAATTTCTGGTTGGCTTCTTGTCTCTCACGGTGCTTGCTTTCATACTCCCGGATCCTCTTGCGCAGTTGGTGGTATTTTGACCTGTGCCTCCGCCTTTTCATCTATGATTTTGTGGCCCCTAGCAAACCCTGGCTAGCTCAAACCATCATGATTATCTTCCAATCAGCCTGAATAGTACGGAGTGCAACCAGCGTGGTATCTGTCTGGCTCGATAGTATCTATACCCATGACAATCTTGCAGTGCCACATATGCTGAGCTTGGCACTTATAAGGACTATCATCAGCTTGGAAATCAGCTCGGAAATGACTCATCTTGTCGACCCTGGGTATAACCTGCTTCCTACCAGCTTGCCTCATAACCCAGAGAAGGACGTAAAGGTATGTTCCTCACAGACCGATCAATATCAGGAAAGGTGCATCTTTAGATCAGGCGATGAATTCCTCGGTCGAAAACCACTCGAACATCCATCGTATCTGGTCCTCAGTCAGATTATCAAATAATTCTACCCATCCTTTGGCATCTTCTAGCGGGGCAACCATATTGGGCATGTAATTCATTTGCTTCGGATGATGGAAAGTGATATGATCATCCCAGTATCTTCGCTGAATCTCTTGTCGGTATTCACCCCTTTGGAGATGCTCCATGAGCCAGAGCTGAAGTAGCAAATTGCAGCCTTCGAAGTGTTTGACTCCTTGTTGGCATTTCTCCAAGGCTCAATATATTTCCGCAATAATCATGGGCACAATGCTGAAGGGTTGCCCGCCAATTCCTTCCATTAAGGTCTTAGTTACCATGGCCAACCTGGTATGGATTCTTGCTTTCTTCATGGGAAACACGATCAACCCATGGAAACAAAACATGAATACAAAGACCCTTCGGTGAATATTCCCTAATGATGTGATGGCGAACTCGTCAGGATAGGTACGATAGGATTTGTTGTGACCATACCTCTCATACAAATAGTCAAAATTAATGTAGGATTCTTTCAAACATGTCAGCTCTGGATTCTTCTTCAGACACATCATTTCGAGAAAGCCCCTACCCTTGCGGTTCTCAGGCATTAACAAACCCGGAGTTTCTCATGCTATACCGGCCTATCCTCTTATTTCTTCTAGAAAGGGTGTCATTTCAATGTTTCTGAAGCGGAATACGGCCCTCTCACAATCCCAGAACAAAGTAGCAGCTTCTATGATCTTGTTGTTGGGTTTGATCTCCAGGAGGAAAGGTAGATTGCCCAAATATTTCCGGACAAGAGCTTGATCAGTACAGGGAAGATCCTCCCACCAGCTTAACAGTCTTGGGTGGATGTTGGTAACCATGCCGAATCTAGGGACTTCGTGCCTCATATTTCAACAAGACAAATAAGGTTAGACCCTTACCCCCACCAGACTCGACTATTTAATATCAACAATCAGCATAAAGTATTTAGTTTTCCAAATAAATGCATAGAACATGGTGATGTCCGCATTGATCGACTAGTTTTACCGCAAATATTCCTTTTTCCGGATTTAGGGGTAATAATATAGGAAGACTACAAAAACTCATTATAAGTGTTGTTATGGTATTCATTTGGCACGAGTGGAGTATGTTGTTGAGCATGATTATACAATAATTAAAAGCATGTTGGCATGCATTTTCACGTTAAAAAAGCAGTAAATACAGCAGTTTCATAATTTAAAGAAGTAGTAAGGAAAGAAACAAAGAAGACACGTCAGTTTTGCAGTTAAAAATGGAATTGAATGCTTAAAATAATTAAACAAGTAATTGCACATAAAGAGGTATAAATCCACAATAATAGTCTGAAATGATAAAAGCCTAAATATCCCTAGCAGAGTCGACATGCTGTCACGCCCCCTTTTTCTCGCGAAATCGGGTTTATGACATTTGGTATGGGATAACTCGTTCCCTTTGGGAACTGGGTTTTGCAATTTGAAGAGTCGCCACCTAATGATTTAGGGTGCATTAGGACACCAGTAGGGTTTAATTCTAAATTCATTTGAATAATCAGAGATAGGGTAAGAGCTTAAAATTATCCTAAGGGGAAGGTGTTAGGCACACCTTAGGATCCACTAGTGTGGTTCTCGGCCAGACAGTTGATTGTGAATTTGTGCAATTAACAAATAAAAAACAAGGCTCACATAAGAGGGGATTTTAAATACACAGATGTTTAGAAATAAAGGAAAGTTTTGAAAGAGTTATAACTAAGCATGTTGATGAATGTAAAGGGGTCCTAGGTTTGTATTTAATACGGATCACATCAATGTGATACCCGGTATGACACTCCTCAAAAGAGGGGATACACGTGGTATTAGCGCACCGGTCATCATATCCATATATACCCTTCCCACCACGTTAAGGTATTTAAAGCGCGGATTGGTCTCGATCACTATTGCTTGCTATTACCCATCCCATTTCTATCAGTCCCGGAGGAGCTTAGGACTACTATTCCTAAAAGGGAGGGATATTAGGTTTATTTTGGTTTGAAAAGGAAAAAATCTAAGGCGACATACAAAACACATAATACTGCATGTTGGAGAAGCATATAAACAGATAAAGGCCCATGTATTCCTCCTCAAACAAAAAAACACATAAATAGCATGACTTGCACATACTTTTTAGGTATGATTAAAATATTAAAGACGAGGGGAGTTTGATTATTGAGGTAGATCAGTTTATTACATAACTCAGATAAGAAATCTGAATCAGGCATGCCTGCTGGTTGTAGCAACTAACCAAAATGGATTCAAATTTTATTGTTGTTATTACCTAAGGCTTGCCTAAGTGTTTTGGTGAGCTCTTAGGAACATGATATCTATTTACTGATTCAACGTGTGGCAAAGCAATAACAACTTAAAATGAATGGTCTGGGATCCTATGGGCATGCTTGCTAAACCTCGTTAAATAAAGAAGGAACGTTGTTTAAAACTAGTTCGGAATCGAACTGATTTAAAATTGAACTAGTTTCAGATTCTGTAGGCGATGGTATCTAATATTTGCTAATTAATCCCTATAGGCATGATATCTAACATTGAATGTTAAAGTAAACAAACAGGATTTTCTTGGGAATCCCTATAAGCATGATTTCTATATATTACACTGATTTCAACCTTATGAACATGATACTTACTTATAGCCGTTTAGAACCTAAAATATGATATCTAAGTGACAACAAACATGCAAAATTATAAATAAGTCCTATAGGTAGGTTATCTAGATGTGAAATTGATCGTCAAATAATTAAGATAAACCTTATAGAGATGGTGCCTAGAATGTAGAATTGAACATGCAGAATAAAAAGAAAAAGTCCTATAGGCATGCTTTCTACCCTTGAGCATACATGATCACCCAACCCTTTTCACTAGCCAGACCTAAGTGTTTCTTACAAATTATTACAGACCAGAAATAATGAATTACACCAGAAAAGTTCAAAGAAAAGTTACAACCAGAGGAAGCTTTATTCTTGACTTCCTCTCTGAGTTTTGGAATAAACCACCTCAAATGCCATTGATTCAAAGCCTTTCTCAGACTTGAGTGTGTCAAAATTCCCTAAGGGTCTTAATAGGACCCCGGGCAGGCTCACACCCGAGTTACATAACCAAAATAGAGATGAGTGTAGTGTGGAAATGCCATCCCTTATGTGTCCAAGTTCAGAGGGAGTTCATGGGTCCCAAGGCAAGGCTCACACAAGAAGGGCAGAACTTAAATTCTAAGAGGATAGTGAAAGTGCAGGAACAAAGTTTAAAAATGGAGGGGATAAAGGAGAGGGGTAAATGGTTTTAGGGAGACAGTAATCAATAACACATAGAGTTAATAACTTCATACAAATGGGGTTCAAGGGTTGGAAATCCATTGCTAGGAGCCCATGCACTTAGGCATGGATCAGTTTTGGCATGCACATCAATAGAAGGTGCTGACATGCTTATAAACCCATAAGAACACACAACATCTGGAGGAAACATGGAGGTTATGATCCGAGTGGAATCAGGTTTGGGTCATGCACATCAATGTCTAATGTTGTGATGCCCCAAACCAAACACAAGTATTAAACACATTGGAGTGGGGATTTAGGATTCACAAGTTATACTAAGTAGTGGACAAAACATTAATTCAGAACAGGAAAGGGCAGATTAAAGCATGTTTAAAAATTGTACTAGGTTAAATACAAACAGAGGACAAACGAGAATGAAAGAGACAATAAAGAAACATATTGTTGTTGGTGCAGAAGCTTAATTAGAACATACCAGTAAAATGCAGATGTAGAGAAAAATAAGCAGGTTTCCCACAGCGTAGCCTTAGCTTTCAGCCGGCTAGGTAAGGCAGCAATACAAGTAGCAACAGAGAAAAGAGAGAGATTTTAGTGGAATGTGTATCTGAACTCAAGTATTTTATGCCTTGTGTTCGTGTCTTTGAAAGAAGAGAAGTACATGGTATTTATAGCTTTTTGAAAACGAGTGAAAGAGAAGTAATAAGCCACAAACATAGAAACAACCACTATTAAGAATCAATTACACAAGTGATTGCCTTTAATTAAGGGATCACTTGCTTAACGGGCAGTGACAGGTTCAAAATAAGGAAAGAAATCAATTTCTAGGCAGACTGGTTATTGCCATAAAAGAAGTAGTAAAGTAATTGAGTAAGTGATTAAGTCTAAGTACAGGAATATACTTATTTTGGAAAGGATTCAGTAAGGCAAAACAAGGAAAGAAATCAATTAACCTTAATAGACGAGTGAAATCAGATTTTAACAAAAGAAAAGTTTGACAGTCACACAATTGAAGGTCAATCAAAGAAGGAAACTCAACATATAAATAGAGTGAACAAACACTGGACATGCGAGGCCAAACTATTGGCAAAAGGAAACAACATGCAATAATAACACAAAGTTAGTAGACAGCAAATATTCGAAACATGATAGTCACGTAGGTCAAGTTTCATTGACATAGTAGTAGAGAAAAAGATAGAGTATCAGAAGCATGCAAAGGATCAAGTGAAAACCCCTTCTGAAAAGCATAGACGAGTTTCAAAGATAGTAAGAACCTAGAACCAAAGGAATTACATAAAGAAAAGAGATGCTTAAACAAAGGAATTTCAAATCAAGTCGAGCAATTTCACACAAATGAATTGCACAAACAGTTTCAGAAACTCAAATAGTCCCTAAACAAATTAGGGTTTTCGAAACCAATTAAGTTTAAAGATGATGAACAAATAGATTACACAAATATTAGCAGACTGCTTCAGAGACTTGAATGAACCCAAAAGAAATTAGGGTTTTCAACACCAATCAAGTCTAGAGATGATAAACAAGTAAATCAAACAATAAATAGTCTCAGAAACTCGAATGAACCCAAAAAATTAGGGTTTTCAAATCACACAAATACTAGAAAATAGACTCAAGAACCCCAAAATAAATTAGGACTTTTATCATGCAAATTCAGATAGAAGGACAATACGAGCAAACATAGCAAAACATGTCAAATTTCAGAGAAACTTTTTGAAATAACTTAACAAGAAAACCTAATCGGAAAAGGTAAAGAGTTTTGAAAGAAAACTTTTAAAAGAAACTTCGAGAAAAATGCTTAGAAGTTCAAAGCAAACATAGATCTGAAGCTGATCTGAAAGAAATCGAAAGAACCTTAGAGATTAGGGTTTCAGAAAAACCCCAAGTGACGAGAAAGGCCTTGAAAGCCATTGATCTAAGCAGGAGAGTCAAAGGTCTGACTCGAATAGCCATGGCTAGTTGGAGAAAGATCAGAGACGACCGGAGAACAGTCATCGAGCAAAGTCTGGACCAAGCCCCTTCATGATCTGGTCATGAGACCATAGAAACAAACACGTAGAAGCCATGAGAGGCTGATACAGGTCTCCGATGACCTTTGAAGGCCATGGATTAGGGCGGATTAGGGTGGCGATGGCTAGGGTTTGAGGGTGTTGTACAGAGGATTTGGGAGAGGAGGGGTTTCAGAGGTGGCGTGTTGTGACGAATGAGTTAGGGTGAAGGGGTCATTTGGGTTAAAAAATGAAAGGGTGATTATTGGCTGTTGATCTTGATGGATCAACGACCTGGATTAAAATGGGTAAGTGGGGCGGTTTAATGGGATAGGGTTTGGGCCGGTTCAGATTGCAATTGGGTCGGGCTAATTGGGCTTCAAATTGGGTTCAAATCAGGCTATAATTGAAATAAAATGGGGCTAGCATTTAATTAGCCAATTTTCCCTATTTGATTTATAAAAATAATAAAATATTTTCTGTAAATAAATTAAAGGTGCTAAAATGAATTATAGTACATAATTATCAAATTAAAATACTGGACTTAATTTTTATATATATAAATGCAATTAAATCTAAAAAGGCTAATATTGCCATTATACGCAATTTAGCTTTAAAAATACTAAATCAATTTATACAAATATGCAAAAAATATCTTAGCTATATTTTAGTATAAAACCTCAACCTCGATTGGTGACTGAGTCTGTACCACAATAAGATTTAGTGTGACTACAACTTTAAAGTCATCGCCTTCTCAAATAAGCCCAATCGACCCCTCAAGTTCTCATTCTTCGTTTTTTTCTATCACATGTATCCCACCGCCTCTATGATCAGGGAGGGGATTGTTGCGAACATTAGGGCGGCTTTCTTGGACTATATGACCTTGCTGTCGATCAGCGTCTGGATCTTATCCTTCAATGTTCGGCACTCATCAGTGGTATGCCCCTTCATACCAGAATGGTACGCACAAGTTTTGTTTGGATTGACCCATTGGGATGGATTTTCTAATGCCACAACAGGAATAGGGGTGACATAACTAGCTGCTTTCAATATTTCATACAGTTGATTGATGGGTTCAGCAATAGCGATGTATTGTTTGGGTGGCTTGCAGTCGAAATTAGGTCTTGGTCTTGGTTAATTTTGGCGGGTCGGTAGCGATTGGAAATGAGACGGTTGGGTGTTATAGGTGTGACGGATACTGGCTGGTTAGGAATATCTGGGAGATGAGGGACGATATGTGGGCGGTGGTGCTTGGTATGTGGGTGGAGGTGTTTGATACGTGGGTGGAGGTGTTTGATATGTAAGTGGGGATTTCGGGCCCTGAGCCACCATTACTGCCCAAACATCTCTCTTCTTTGATATGACGCCTAATTGTAGTGCTTTATTTGTGTCCTGTAGTGCCTCAAAATTCGTTACCATCCTGCTTTTGATGCTTCCTCAATTATTTCCCCGAGTTTGATAATATCAGAGAATTTATGATTTTCGATAACCATCAACTTTTCATAATATTGTGGATCCTGTGCTCTGACGAAAAACTTGTTCATCTGTTCCTCGTCCAAAGATGGCCTGACCTTGGCCGCTTCCGACCTCCAACGAGTAGCATACTTATGGAAGGTCTCAGTAGGTTTCTTCTTACGATTCTACATGTAGAAAACATCCAGTGCGTTCTCTGTATTGAACCTGAACCGGTCCATGAAATACGACGCCATACCTACCCAATTGGACCATTTCTTGGGATCTTGGCTGATGTACCAAGACAAAGCATCCCCAGTAAGACTCCTCATAAAGAGTTTCATTCGGATCTTTTCATCTTTCCCGACCCAAACAAGCTTGTCGCAGTATGTTCTCAGATGAACCCTGGGATCACCTGTGCGGTCAAACATCTCGAACTTAGGAGGTTTGTATCCCTCTGGTAGTTCTACATCTGGCTGTATGCATAAGTCCTCGTAGTTCAACCTTTCTATTCCTTTGCTACCTTCGACATCCTGAACTCGACTCGTCAACTTCTTGAGTTCTTCAGCCATGTTTTTAATGACTAGGACCTTCTCGGAGGATTCCGATGTATAGGAGATTGGTGGGACAGAGTGAAGTATAGTTACCATATATATAGGGTTGATTTGATGGGTGCCAGGGTCTTGGGTGTATTGATGGTCATTGGTGTAGTTTTAAGGATCGGGAATGGGTTGTGGTGTGTTTTGGGGAATATGGTAAGTGGTGGTTGGTGGGTATTAAATTGGTTGGTGGTGATGTTATGGTGGAGTTGGTATTGGTAATGTATTGGGATTTTGGGGTGGAGTTGCGTATTTATTTGAGCGGGAGGATTTTGTGGATTTTGGTTTTGTGTGTTTTGGGGAGGCACTGGGTTCTTTGTGTTCTGTTGGTTGATGTCAGGGACATTCAGGGTGAGTGACAAGTTTTCCATGTTGCGAACCTGCTCAAGTTCTCCTTATGGTTCCAGTATCTTTTGTTCCAATCTCAAGTCTAGGTCATTTGGTGCCGGAGTACTCCGTCCATCTGAATTTTCTGCGTTCTCAACATTCTCCTTTCGGATACCACTTAAATCGTCCATTTTTGTTTTCCTTTGCCTTTTGTATTGCTTAGAGGAGGAGGAAGTGGAGGGTCTCTAGATCTGGTATGATATGCTGATGAGGCCAGTATGAGCGAACCAACCTAAGGGTATGGGAATAATCAAAATAAGGAAAAGCAAAAAGGTAACAACTTAGTGAGGATTCTGAAATGTTTGCAGTATTTAAACACATATTGCAAAAATGTAAATTCGTGTCTGGAGCCTCGTTGTGCTCGGGTAGGCCTAGCGACAAATAGATTTGGAAAACCTTGGATGCCATTAAATACTTCATTTCATAATGTAAAAATAGACGAATCCCAAACGACACTAAGATAATAGAAAAATAAGTCACTACTGGCACTTGTCCTTATTACATTTTAGGAAAGCAAATAATTCTAGCCTATTTGGTCCCAGAAGGACCTTCCTTAGGCTAAATGCTCTTGTCGATCAAATTCTCCAATTCGTGTAGGTTCATCAGTAAGAATGCCTTTGCCAAATGTCCTCCTTCGTTTCCCTCAGTGTTCTGGCAGTCGGTGACTCTCTTCCTCACTTTTCCTTCTAATTCCATCAGACTGTATTCCAGATATTCAAGATTTTCGCTAGATTTGACGGCCCTCTTGTTCCATTCATTAATTTGATCACTTGATGGAAGATCCCTCCACCAGTCTAGCAAGAGTGAGGGTATGCTAACCATACCGAATCTGGGGACCTCATGCCTCATTTTCTGCAAAACAAAAGGGTTAGGCCCTTTCCCCCCACCAGACTCGACTATTTATACATTCATGATTAGCATATTGGCATTTAGTTCTCAAAATTAATGCACAGAACATGGTTGTGTCCTTTGGGATTATGGAAACCCCGGTGGACTTTTGGATAAGGCTTGTCTTAAAGGATTATTATGTGGACAACATAGTAATCCGACTAGGTTTGACCAAGATGCATGCACAATTATAATTAGAGTAAGGTTACTATGGGGGTTTAGAATGGTACCCTCAAGCGGACAACTCGAATGGGAAAGGCACGGAACCGTCAACTGTACCGCTGATCGACTAGTTATTTACCGCAAATAAGCCTTTCCGAATTTAAGGTTAATAAATAGGAAGAGCGCAGCCACTCATCAAGCGTTGCTATAAGATTTAATATGCACGATTGGAATATGATGTGGAGCATGATTTATGCAGCAATAAAAAGCATGCAGTCAAGTGTTTGCACGTAAGAATAATAAATCTGTATTTAAATAATTTAAAGACAGTTACAGAAAAAGAAAATAAGGAGACAAGTCAGTTTCAAGAATAAAAGAATCATAAATACTTAAAATTGGCAGTTTAATTCAAATAAGGGGAAAGGATACGGGATAAGGCATGCTTGAACTAATTCACAAAAGATAAGTTCGTTATGGTAAGAGCATAAGGGTATCCCTAGAAGAGTCGCCATGCTGTCGCGCCCCCTTTTTCCCCTCTGGAGAGAGAGAAGTCCAGGTTTCGACATTCATGGGGGGTAATTAACTCATTTCCTTTTAGAATTTTGGGTATCTGAAGAGTCGCCACCTAATGGATTAGGGTGCGTTAGGGAATCTAGAGTGATTACCTCTTAGACTAGTTTCCCTTACCAGAGATTTAGGGTAAGAGCTCGAAATAACCTTGAGGGGAAGGTGTTAGGAACCCCTCTCGGTCCACAACGGTGGGTCCCGGCCGAACTTATACTCATGAATTAGTCCTTTTTAACAAATAAATAGTGTAAACACATACTTGCAAATAAAGGCATATTTTGGACATTGCATGACTCAATTAATGAGATAAAAAAGGAAAAGACTTGACCAAGTTGCATACATATAGAAAAGTAAAGTTTAAATATCGAAAATTTTGAAAGAGGTGTCCTGGGTTGTTTGCCTATAGGATCACCCCACACAATGCCCGGTAAGCACTCCTCAATGAGGGGCTACACGTGACATTAGCGCGTAGTCATCATATCCTTACTACCCAATTCCCTCCCCTTGGTCATAGCCTAAAGTATTCTAATAACTTTGACAGATGAACTATGCGTGCACTACCCGTCCGTTCCTTGTAGCCTTGGAGGTATTTTAGGACCTCTACCTATAGACAGTTCTAGACCATCCTAAGGTTTTAAAGGATAAAAGTCTAGGCGTCAATCAAGAACAAGTAGGACTACATTTAAAAAGAACAAATTACAGGCTCACAGTCACCTCCACAAATATAATAAGTAAATGCACGTCTTCAAACAAAAGTCAAGTATTGAAGAGAAAATCCTAGAACATGATATCTAGGTGAGCAGGGATTATACAGTATTGAATTAGGACAAAGTATAAAAATCCTATTTAGCTTGCCTACTGATTTAAACCTATTAAATCTGAACAGTTTTGAATAACAAAGCACATTTTCATAGTTGCATAACATAAATCACCCTAGAGGCTTGCCTAAACGCATAACAGTGATGTCTTAAAAGCATGGTATCTATATTGATTAGGGAGCAGTGAAACAGTGAACATTTTTTAAAACGAACAACTTGAGATCCTATAGACATGCTTTCTAGCGGTAGTAAATTAAGGTAGTGTTTGCAAAACGCATTTAAATAAGTGGGCAGTTGATAAAGCAAATTCAGAATGAATTAACTGATTTGTTTAACTAAAGCGATTTAAGTGCTATAGGCATGGTATGTAATTGTTAAGAGCTAATTTTCGAACTTATAGGCATGATTTCTAGTGAGACGAATGTAAATACATGCTGTAGCAAAAACTTGAACTCAATCACTTTACACGCTATAGGCATGATATCTAATTATAAAGTTGATTTTAATCATATATACATGATTTCTATTAATGAAGCCATTTAGATCCTATAGACATGATTTCTGATATTGTGAAAGTATAGCAAACATAGCAAATGCATTAACACAAATCCTATAGGCATGGTATCTACCCTGATTTATCCATATATAACTACCCACCCCTTTTCGCTAACCACCTAATGTTGTTTACAAATAATTATTACAGACCGACTGAATGAATTACAAAATCAAGTAAAGAAAAAAGAAGAAGTTAACTATAGGGAGCCTGAAGTAGGCCCAAGTGACTCCCCAAGCTTCCAATAGCCTCAAAATGCCAAAGTTCCATAGACATTATCATGTCTAGGTGTGTCAGAGTTCCCTAAGGACCTCAAGGATCCTGGGCAATGCTCAGACCTAGACCTTTTCTCAACAATAACTGATTTAAGTGCAGTGTGGAAAAGGCCAGCTCTGACATGCTAAAGTTTAGAGAAATCTCAAGGATCTCAAGGCAGTATACATGCCAAAGGGGCAGAACCTAATATTCTAGGAGTAATGTGAGAGTGTATGATGACTTTGAAAGGGTTTGGTACACAATAGAAAGAAGGTTTTAGTAATAGAAGGAACTTTTATGGAAATCAGAGCATAGTTAGAGTAGAAAAAATTTGAGAAAACATGAATAACATCTTTTAAAAATCAGAGAGCAAGTCATAGAACACACATACTTCATCCAAGGGAAAGGGTAGGGGGAACACCTAGAATGCACCATAGTGGCAGCAAACAAATATACAGATTGTAGTTGCAAAGTTAAGTAGAGAACACATAGGTTTAAGACACAAATAGAATCTCATTACTGAGATAGAACAAACTGGACTAGGCAAACATTTCATGAAACATTCAAGGTTTTTAGAAAATACATAATTATATGCAAAGCAGGCAGTATTTGGTCATGCTAGGTAAAATTATAAACACACAATGCAGCTTGGAACCTACTGGTGAACCAATTATCTAAAGCAAGATTATCATGCCAAACAGTATAATAGTTATAGCCTTTATAGAATCTAGGCAGGCTGATTGCATATTAAGTAAAATAGCACATAGAGTTGGAACTCACAAATTGATGAACTACAGCAACACAGGAAACACATAGTTTGGAATGTAAATTTAATCAGAACATACCAGTTAAGGAGAGTATACAGAATACAGAGTAGGGATGATGCCAGCAGTCAGCCTTAGCTTATAGTCGGCTGAACTAATAAGAATTGCAAGGAACAGAGGATAGTAGAGAGCTTTTGAGAGTATAGTAGTGTAGATGAACTAGTGTTCGTTGTTTGAACTTAAAAGAAGAGGAGTTTTATATAGTAATCAAAAGCTTGACACATAAGGTAAGAGATCAATTAAGTAGTAAATGAAGGAAGTCACATGTAAATCAGCAAGATCTTCCATTAATCAAGGGACAATTAGATCAACGGTAAAATATGCTAAGTATTTAAGGAATACAATCAAGTAAGATTTAGGTATAGAATAGGTAATTATGGGTAAATGAATAGCAGTTTAATTAAGGAAACAAATCAGTGATAATTAGCAGAATGCAAACAAGGCAATGAAAAAAATAATAATTAAGGTAAGAAATTCAGTCAAATCGAATATAGAGGTAAGAATCAAGAGTTAAATGGAAAGTATTCAAATTAAACCAGGAAATAAGGGATTCAGAATAATTAAGGGTTCAATCAAAGAGACAATCATGAAAGAGTCAGCATGTTTAGCATATAAAATAGGGTAAAACATGAATAGTCAGGAATCGATACATAATTTTAATAAAACAAAACATTAAACAACACTGAAAGTGTCGAACTAAGAAATTCAGTAGAAGCATATTAGGACAAGAAAATCACGAGAAAGCACAAGAACCCAAAGCAAGAACACGATCAGATGTACCAATATCCCGAAACCAAACGAATAACCCAAAAAATTTGGATTTTCTATACAAGCGTGTTAGGGTTGTAGCAGACTCATAAAAATTAGTCAAAATATATGAGAAGCAAAAGTTTAAACACAAAGAATCATCAAACAAATTTTAAAAAGAAATTTCGGAAACTGTAGTTTTAGGAAAAAAAGGAAAATCACTTGAAAATCATACGATTCTTGTAAAGAATCTTAAGGCTATTGTAAAACTCACATGAAACAAATCCAAATCATCTTGGATCTGTACAGATCTAGGATGTTTAGAAAAGAAATTAGGGTTTCGAAGAGAACCATACAGAGATGATGAAACATACTGAGAAACCCATAGATCGTTACTAATATAGGACGATCTTACTCGGAATCTCACTGAAGTGGTCTGAAACAGGCGAGAGAAGACCAATAGATGCAAGCCACTAGCCTTGGTCCCTTGAGGGCCCTGGAGATGGCAAGAACAACATTTGAGAGGCCATTGGAGGCCTGAGAGGTGGTGAGAGGTCATCGGAGATGGCTATAGATGAGTGACGGTGTTTGGAGATTAGGGTTAGGTTGGGAGTATTTCAGAGCAGAGAGGATTAGGTGACGGCGGTGTAAGGTGTAAAATTAAATATGAGCAGAGGGGGTAAAATGACGGCGGGTATTGGGTTGGGGCGGATGGATATTGGGCCTAGGTAATTTAATTACAAAAATAAAATTGGGCTGGTATTGGGGTTAAAATTGAAATAACATTAGGCCATATTTTAAATAACCTTTTTAATAATATATAATTTATAAGAAAATAATAAATGATTTCTAAAAAATATTTTCATGTACTAAAATGGTTTAAAATAGTTATTTAACATTTTAAAAATAGAAAAGATTATTTTATGCATCAACAATGTAATTATGCATTAATAGGGCTAGTATTACATATATATGCAAATTAGCTTAAAAATATAAATGCAGTTATAAAAAATACACCAAAAATATTTAAACAATATTTTGGCATAAATAAATAATTTAGATGGATAAATCACCACAAAAATAATTTGAAGAATAATTATTGGAAATTTTATAAATAAAAAGGGAAGCAATAAATTAATTTGGAGATTTTAAAAATTATAAAAAAATTGCATAAAAATTATAAAAATGCTCATGCATGCTTATAACTACATATATGCTATTTTGAAAGTATATATATGAATTAAATAATATAAGAAAAAACTGGGTATCAACATATATAAAACAACTGATCGGGTCGTTATATTAAACAACTGAACAATAAAGTATATCGTGAATAACAAGATTCAGAAATATCAACGGATAAGCATGCTTTTCTAGCACAAAAATAACTCTATCACTTCTCAGATATAATAATAACATATAACATGCTCATATAATGATGTGATTCTTCGAGTTAACAAAGGACCAACCGACCAGGATCAAGATCTTGAAACGAAAATGTAGTTTGTGGGTTGATTTCAAGAAATAACGTATCTCAAGTTTTAGGACTCAGAATCTGATGATTCAAAAATGAGGTGAAGGACAACGATCTGAAATATAAAAAAGATTATTTACTCATTCAGAACAAGTAAATAACAATGCTGCACCAATTCAATGAAAGTTATGAATCTATGATATTAAAAGAACGAATTTAGATCAAGAAACGTGTTCTTGAAATATTAAGAACTAAACAAGTTCCTAAAGTCACCACTTAGAATCAATTAACTTGATAAAGAAATACAACATGCAATTAAAAACAAGATAAATATTATCACCACCTTTCTTGTAACCAAAAACATGGATAAAGAAGAAAAAATAGAGAAAAATACTCTATTGTAATACTAGGAAAACCTTAAAAACATGGATTCCATTCTACAAGGCAAGAGAACCATTTATATAGGCCTAAAGTCTCTTCTTTGATGACTACAATTCCTATTCTAATAAGAAAATAAAATAACAAAAGACAAGGAAAGTAAAATCCCTATTCTACAAGGAAAAGAAACTACAATCCTACTAAAAAGAAAATCCTTATTCTAAAAGGAATAAAATAAATTCTATTTTAAGAAGGAAAGAATCTTGGCTTCTTGAAATCAATCTTGAGCTTCTTGGACTTCTTACACTTCTTGAAAATATGTCCATATGTATGGACTTGAGCTCTAAAACATGATCTTCGCCAAAATTAATAAAATTTAACATAGATTCTTATTCTCCCCTGGTTGAGAAAGACTCGTCCACGAGTCTAAAGGCTCCACAAATAGCACAAGATTGGAAACTTTCCATGATCTTGTTGAACTCATATTCTCCGAGCTCTAAGTTGCATTTTTCTAACCTTTAGAAAAGCTTCATTGTGTTGTAACAAACTTTAGCATGTGGCCGAACTGAATCCCACATTCTAAATAGTAACTTTGTACCAATATTTCTTAAATAAATCCTCCTAAATAGATTTTCAAGCACTTATCTATAATCATAAGTTATTTTCTTTTTATCTTCAGGAATCTTGAACTTCTCCATGTCAATGTGGTACTTATGGAATAAGCCCAAAAAAGACGATTTAGTACCGCAAAAACCTTTAAAAAAAATCAAATTCAAGTATCTTTGAATCAAGCTTAGATATCGAAGTATATCTTCTTGAGAATTCATCAACAACAATGCTTTCATATTTAACTAGATCATAACCATATATGGAATTTGAGTTGAGATTTTATGTTCCTACATATTCTTGAAAATATTCATCCTTTGGGGGCAAGAAAAAAACTGGAACAAAATATGAACTTAAACCCTCCATTATGGACTCCTTTTTAAGCAACTCTTCCTCTCGGTTTTGCAAAATTTCATAGACTTCACGATTAATGTAATATGTTGCCTCATTTGAAATGATAGAATCAACAATCAAATAAATATTATGTTGAGCATCTCTATTAGGTGAAAAGTTAAGCTCACATATAGGATGCTCCAATGGGTCATCATCAAACTTCTAAGGTAAATCCTTAACCTTTTGATCTAGTGCATACTCCTTCTCCTTGTGCTCTTCCATAGTAATACTAACATTCAAAGATTTTTCTCTATTGATTGGACCAATTGTTTGTAATTTGGTCATAAAAGAATCATTCCTGGGCTTTAGATTTTTAGCAATCTCTTCGTGATTCAATGGTACTAAAATAATCTTACGTTCATCCTTTATAAAAGAATAGGTGTTAAGGTCTTCATCATATTTAGCACACCTATCATACACCCATGGTCTTTCAATTAATAAGTGATAAGCATCCATCTTCTCTACGTCATAGCAAATCTGGTCTTTATAGATCTTGCCAATAAAAAAAGAGACTAAGCATTGACGAGTTACCTCTAAATCGTCATCAGCTTTAACTTTGTTGATGTAAGGATATGGATGATGTTTGGTTGACAAACTAAGGTTAATAACCATATGTTCAGAAACGATATTTATGTGACTCCCACGATTAATGATCAATGAACAAACTTTTCCATGGGAGGTGCATCTAGTGTGGAAAAGATAATCATGTTGTCTCGTTTGTTTATCTTCTTGAACCAAGCATTTTCCTCTTCGCTGTATCTTAGACATGATGATTTCTCTTTCTCGCTTCAAATTTTCTCACCAAAGTGAAGCATATCCCTTAAACTTGATGACAACGATCTTAACTTTTTTCTCCTCAGAATAATCCTTAAACTCAAAGATTCATTCTACGATCAATAACAACTCCATAAACGCATCCCCGTGATCTTTTCCATTAAAATTAGGAACATCAACCATCACATTATCCCTTTTATCCCGAGTATGGTTCCTCCTTCTCCTTGAGCAATCAGAGTCATCATCTTGTTGTCAACTAGGAGGATCTGACTTTCCACTAGAGTCATCTCCATCAGCCATATGAAAAGGGTTAATATCGAAGACCCTTTCATCGTATTTATTGGGCCTTCTACGTCGTTCTTTCCTTTCGTAGTGTTTGAGTTGCCTCTGTAGTTGTATTATTGTGCTTCTCATCTCTTCCATCTCCATGTCACGATCGGCTGCTCTTCCTTCGGCTTCTTGAACCCAACCACCTTTTCTTGCTCGCGTATTAGGTTCACCACCTGCTGCTCTGATACAAAATTGATGTGATTCTTCGAGTTAACAAAGAACCAACCGGTCAGGATCAAGATCTGAAATGAAAACGTGGTTTGTGGGTTGATTTCAAGAAACAATGTATCTCAAGTTTTAGGACTTGGAATTTGATGATTCAAAAACAAGGTGAAGTATGATGATCTAAAATATATGAAAGACTATTTACTCGTTCAAAAAAAGTAAATAATGATGTTCTACTAGTTCAATGAAAGTTATGAATCTATGATACCAAAAGAACGAATTTTAGATCAAGAAACATATTCTTTAAAGATCAAGAACTAAATAAGTTTCTAAAGTCACACTTGGAATCAATTAACGTGATAAAGGAACACCACGCACAATTAAAAATAAGATAAAGACTATCACCACCTTTGCTTGGAACCAAAAATAAGGATAAAGAAGAGAAAATAGAGAAAATACTATTATAAAACTAGGCAAACCTTAAAACGTGAATTACATTCTACAAGGCAAGAGAACCCTTTATATAGGCCGCAAGTTTCTTGTTTCATGACTACAACTCCTGTTCTAATAAGAAAATAAGATAACTAAAAACAAGAAAAGTAAAATCCCTATTCTGCAAAGAAAAGAAACTAGAATCCTACTAAAAGGAAAATCCTTATTTTAAAAGGAATAAAATAAGTCCTATTTTAACAAGGAAAGAATCTTGGCTTCTTGAAATCAATCTTGAGCCTCTTCGACTTCGTATGCTTCTTGAAAATAAGTCCATATGTTTGGAGTTGAACTCTAAAATATGATCTTCACCAAAAGTCAATAAATTTTAACATAGATTATTCTTTTTACTTCATATAATGGAGTGGGGACTCCTAGTTAGCATATAAGGATGTCAAAGTAACAGTTTACGATAAAATAAATACTCCAAAACGAGTCATAATAAGAATTCATGCTCGACCATTACTAGATCTATGTACCCTAATGCACAATCCATGCATCAACACAGTCTGATATAAAATCCATGTATCAATTGGTACAAAATCCATGTAACAATTGGTACAAAATCCATGTATCGACCACGCTCATAGAGCCTAAAGGAACATGACTTATCACCTGACTCCGGAGAGATGAATCCAAATTCAAGTGCAAGAGGGTATAATAGCATCCCTCATAAATCAATATCTGATCATCATGTCCATTGTACCATAATTGTATCCCACCCGCACGCTTACCCTTCATGAAAAGTTCCACATTCTAAATCATGTATCCATTATTAATATTGTATGTATATGCTGAATAATATTAGATAGAAGGTGCACAAGGATTTAATAAATATCATATGGATATGTGCTCATCAAATTTCTATATGACTATGGACATTGAGCAATTCAACTTGTCAAGAATAAGTTCCCCTAACTTCATAATTAGTCACAAGATTAGGCATGATTTCTAGCATGAATGAGATAAACATAGATACAAAAACTAAATAAATCATGAATCAAACAAGCACATAGTCAAACGAAGCATAAGATATTCTATTTTTTACCCTCATTCATGATATAAACTAAGTGAGTGCATATATTCACGCGTAGACGTATATACACCATCCCCAATACCTCAAACACATAATGAACATGTCAAATCCTAGGGGTTTACCTCTTAACAAGGATAGCCAAGAGACTTACCTCCACCCGGTAGCCTTTAATCTCCCAAATAGCCTTTCCTCTTAATTCAACAATCGAAGGAGACATATCTAGTCAAATACATCTCAATAATGTCAAACAAGGTCATAAAAATCGAACCCAAAAAATAAAGATTAAATCCTCAATCAACTACACAAAATCAACCAAAACGTCAACTCAGACCCACCTCTTAGAACCTGAAAAAATCATAAATCCTAAACACCCAATCCAATATGAGTCCAAATATATAATTTTCATCAAAATATGGCTTTAAATCGGGGTCCAAAACTCCATTTTTCACTTTAAATGTTTTTTGTCAAAACCCTCAATTTTTCTCTCTTGGATTTCATAAACTGTCACGACCCAGATTTCCCACCCTTGGAGTGGTGATGGCGCCTACTCGTGAAAGCTAGGCAAGCCGAGTATTATAAATTTATTACCCTTTTTATTAAGCCTTTTCAACAGTTCAATATGATAGGTGATCAAACAACGGAATAAGTTAAATAACCAGAAATGCGGAAGGGTGAAATATTGCAATTTAATATTAATACCGATAACAAAATCCATAAACCAAGAACTACCCGGATCTGGTGTCACAATTTCACAGACGGTCTAAGAGTACTACAAATAACAGTCCGAAAGGTAAATACAAGCTATTTCAGAAATACATAAAATAAAGAGTATAGAAAGATAGAAGGAGATGTCAAGGCATGTGGACACCTGCAGGACTACCTCGGGTTGCCTGAATAGACTGAAGACAGCACCCTCACTGCGGTCCAAAAGCTGTTGCACCGGGATCTACACATAGTGCAGAGTGTAGTATTAGCACGATCGACCCCATGTGCTGGTAAGTGTCTAGCCTAACATCGGCGAAGTAGTGACGAGGCTAGGACCAGACTACCGAATAAACATGTGTAGTTAAATCATATACAGCGAAAAAGTAGATATTCACAGTTAAAGATGGGGAGGGGAAAGCATGCTACGAGGAGTATCAGATAACAACAAAATACCAAAGAGGAATGCAAAGAAACCAGAATTTAATTGCCAACAATAATGAGGAAAACAAACACAGTATTCAATTTCATTTTATTCTTGTTGCAGGTGTGCAACCCCATCCTATTTCATATATCTTGTTGCAGGCGTGCAACCCGCTCCCATTTCATATATCTTGTTGCAGGCGTGCAACCCCATCCCATTTCATATATCTCATTGCAGGCGTGTAACCCGATCCCATTTCATATATCTCGTTGTAGGCGTGCAACCCGCTCCTATTTATCATATCTTGTTGCAGGCGTGCAACCCGATCCCATTTCAAATATTTCTGTGGTGGCGTGACACCCGCTTCCTTTTCATATATCTTGTTGCAGACATGCAACCCAATCCCATTTACAAATCAACATCAATCACAAAAGAATCCCGACAAGGAAACAAGAGTATAACAACAACATCCCGGCAAGGGAGACAATATCGTATACAATAACATCCTGGCAAGGGAACCAACAATGATAATCAACATATTAAGCAAGAGTAAATCTCAACAGAGTCACAACAATTAGAACAGTAGACCCACGGGCATGCTTGACACCGACGTATAGATACTCGTCACAATACCTATACATCGTACTCCACAATTAACACATAGCAAATAAGACACAACTCCTAATCTCTCAAGCTAAGGGTAGACCAAACACTTACATCGATGTCACAAACACAATTCAAGCCTCAACCACCGCTTTACCTCTTGTTTCCACCACCAACTCGCTTGTATCTAGACACAATTCACATAACGATATCAACAATTGCTAAATGAACCAATTTTAATGCATGAAAATAGGTTTTATGAAGATTTCCCCAAAAAGTCAAAAATTGACCCCGGACCCACATGGTCAAAACTCGAGGTTCGAACCAAAACTCGATTACCCATTCACCCACGAACCCAAATATATAAATTATTTTGAAATCAGACCTTAAATCGAGGTCCAAATCCCCAAAATTTAAAAAATTTAAGTTCTACCCAGAACACCTAATTTCTCCCATAAAAAACCTTGATTTTGAGTTAAAATCATGTAAAAAGATGTTAGAGATTGAAGAAAATGAGTTAGAAATGACTTACAATTGATTTGGAGAAGAATTGGAGAAGAATTTTTCTTTGGAAAATCTCCCAAGAGAGTTGATGTTTTGAAAGAGTTTGAAAAATGGGAAATTTCTGGCTAAGTTAGGATTTAGCAGATCGAAGATGTCGCAATTGCGACTAGGGTTCGCAATTGCGAACCCCTTCAGGACCTTCTATCTTCGCATTTGCGATCAATGTTCGCAATTGCGAACTCGCTTTTGCGAAGGGATAGTCGCATTTGTGATGACTGGGGATTTCTAGGGTTTTCGCATTTGCGAGCAAGGCTGGCCAGGGCTTACTTCGCATTTGCGAAGAGCCCCTCACAATTCCCAAGTTCACAGACCTCGCATTTGCGATCACCTGATCTCGCAATTGCGAGATCAGAGACAAGCACCAGACCTTCAACCTGCAACTGTTTTCTCTAAGTCTAAATGCACTCCGTGGCCAATCCAAAACTCATCCGAGCCCTCAGGGCTCCCACCCAAACATGCACGCAAGCCTAGAAACATCATACAGACTTGCTCGTGTGATCAAATTATAAAAATGGACATAGAAAAGAAGTACCTGAGTTGGAGAAAAGATGGGGATATCGGCTCCGCATATTGGACTCAGACTCCCAGTTTGGTGCCTCAACAGGCTGACCTCTCTACTGGACACAAACATAAGGGAAACTCTTTGATCTCAACTGGCGAACCTGCCAATCTATGATAGCTACTGGCTCTTCCTCATAGGACAAGTCCTTGTCCAACTGGACAGTGCTGAAATCTAATACGTGGGATGGATCAACGTGATACTTCTGAAGCATGGACACATGAAAAACTAGATGCACGGCTGATAAACTCGGCGGCAACGTAAGTCTGTAATCCACCTCTCCCACTCGATCAAGAATCTCAAACGGACCAATGAATCTAGGGCTAAGCTTGACCTTCTTCCCAAATCTAATCATGCCATTCATAGGCGACACCCGAAGCAACACTCGCTCGCCGACCATGAATGCCACATCACGAACCTTACGATCGGCATAACTCTTTTGCCTGGACTGAGCTGTATAAAGCCTATCCTGAATGATCATGCTTGTCCAAGGCCTCCTGTACTAGATCCGTACCCAACAACCGAGCCTCTCCCGGCTCAACCCATCCAACCGGTGACCGACACTGCCTACCATATAAAGCCTCATAAAGAGCCGTCTGGATACTTAACTGGTAGCTGTGATTGTAGGCAAACTCCGCTAAAGGCTAGAACTGATCCCACAAGCCTCCAAAGTCAGTGATACAAGCTCGGAGCATATCTTCTAAAATCTGAATAGTACGCTCGGACTGCCCGTCCGTCTAAGGATGAAATGCTATGCTCAACTCGACCCGTGTGCCCAACTTACGTTGAATTGCTATCCAAAAATATAAGGTAAACTGCGTGCCTTGGTCTGAAATGATAGACACGGGCACAACATGAAAACGAACAATCTCCCGGATATAGATCTCAGCTAACCTCTCGGAAGAATAGGAGACTGCCATAGGAATGAAATGTGCTGACTTGGTCAGCCTACCAACAATAACCCACACTGCATCAAACTTCCTCTATGTCCGTGGGAGTCTAACAATGAAATCCATAGTGATAAGCTCCCACTTCCACTCTGGAATATCAATCTTCTGGAACAAACCACTAGGTCTTTGATGCTCGTACTTTACCTGCTGACAATTCAAACACCAAGCCACATACACAACAATATCCTTATTCATCCTCCTCCACTAATATTGCTGCCGCAAATCCTAATACATCTTAGAGGCGCCCGGATGAATAGAGTACCTGGAACTATGGGTATCCTCTAAAAGAAACTCTTTAAGCCCATCCACATTAGGCATACAAACTCGACCCTACAGCCTCAAAACTCCATCATCTCCTAATGTAACCCGCTTGCACCACCGTGCTGCACCATGTTCCTAAGGACACACAAATGAGGGTCATCATGCTGCCGATCTCGGATACGCTCTAATAAAGAAGAATGAGCGACTGTGCAAGCTAACACTCGGCTGGGCTTAGAAACATCCAACCTCACGAACTGATTGGCCAAAGCTTGAACATCCAAAGCAAGCAGTCTCTCACCGACCGTAATATATGCAAGACTAGCCATATTGGCTGACTTCCTACTCAAAACATCGGTCACCACATTAGCCTTTCTCGGATGATATAAGATGATAATATCATAGTCCTTTAATAGCTCCAACCACCTTCTCTGCATCAAATTTAGCTTCTTTTGCTTGAACAAATACTACAGACTCTTGTGATCCGTGAACACCTAACATGACATGCCATATAGATAATGCCTCCAAATCTTCAACGCGTGAACAATGGCTGCCAACTCCAAATCATGAACTGGATAATTCTTCTCATGAATCTTCAACTGCCGCGAAGCATAAGCAATGACCTTGCCATCCTGCATCAATACCGCACCAAGTCAATATAAGATGCATCACAATAAACTATATATGGCCCTGAACCTGTGGGCAAAACCAACACCGGTGCCGTAGTCAAAGCTATCTTGAGCTTCTAAAAGCTCACCTCACACTCATCTGACCACTTGAACTGGGCACCCTTCTGGGTCAACCTGCTCATCGGAGCTGCAATACATGAAAACCCCTCCACAAATCGACGATAATAGCCTACCAAACCCAAGAAACTCCAGATCTTTGTAGCCGACGTAGGTCTAGGCCAGTTCTTGACTGCCTCTATCTTCTTCGGATCCACCTGAATACCCTCTGCCGAAACAACGTGACCCAGGAATGCAACTGAACTCAACCAGAAATCACACTTTTAAAACTTAGCATACAACTGACTATCTCTCAAAGTCTGAAGAACCACTCTCAAATACTGCTCATGCTCCTCCCGGATGCTGGAATAGATCAAAATATCATCAATGAAGACTATCACGAATGAATCGAAGTAAGGCTTGAACACTCGGTTCATCAAATCCATAAAAGCTGCTGGGGCATTTGTCAACCCAAATGACATCACCAAGAACCCATAATGCCCGTATCGGATGCGGAAAGCTGTCTTAGGGACATCGGATGCCTTAATCCTCAACTGATGGTAGCCAGATCTCAAGTCAATCTTCGAAAATACCTTGGCACCCTAAAATTGATCAAACAAATCATCAATCCTCGGCAATGGATACTTATATTTGATCGTAACCTTATTAAACTACCGGTAATCTATGCACATCCTCATCGATCTGTCCTTCTTCTTAACAAACAATACCAGCGCACCCCAAGGCAAGACACTAGGTCTAATGAAGCCTTTATTAAGCAAGTCTTGCAATTGCTCCTTCAATTCTTTCAATTCACTCGGGGCCATATGATACGGCGAAATAGAAATGGGCTGAGTGCCTAAAGCCAAATTAATGCAGAAGCCAATATCCTAATCGGGTGGCATACCCGGTAGGTCTAAAGGAAATACCTCAGGAAACTCACGAACTACATAATAAAATCCATAGAAGGAACCTCAGCACTAGAATCACGAACATATGCCAAATAGGCCAAACACACCTTCTTAACCATATGCCGAGCCTTCATATATGAGATAACACTACGGGTAGAATGACCAGGAGTCCCTCTTCACTCGAAATGAGGTAAACCCAGTAAGGCTAAGGCCACAGTCTTGGCATGACAGTCCAAGATGATGTGGTAAGGTGATAACCAGTCCATCCCCAATATTACATCAAAATCAACCATGTCCAAAAGTAATAAGTCTACTCGGGTCTCAAGACCCACAATCACCACTATAGAAGACTGATGGACATGATCTACCCACCGGTGTAGACACATATATAGGAGCACTTAAAGAATCACTAGGCATGACCAGATACGATACAAAATAATATGACACATAGGAGTATGTAGACTCTGGATCAAATAGAACTGAAGCATCTCTACTACAAACCCGAACAGTACTTGTGATAACTACATCGGAAGCCTCAACCTCTGGCAGGAAAAGCATAACATCAGGGCTGGGCCCCACCACTCTGAACTACATCTCTGGGACGGCCTCCTACTAGCTAGCCTCCACCTCTAGCAGCCTGAGCTCCACCTCTAATACCTCTACCTCCACCTCTAGCACTTCTACCTCCACCTTTGGCTAGCTGAGTGGGCTATGGAACACTCGGTGCCTGAACCATGGCACGAGAACCCTGATGCTGAGAACTGCTCAGTGCTCGAGGGTAAAATCTAGCAATATGCCTCGTGTCGCCAAAAGTAAAACAAGCCCTCGGCTGCTAGGGCTGACGACACTGAAAAATCTAAAGTAGAGGTGCACTAATAAGAGCTGGCAATGCACTATAGGACTGCTGATCAGAATACTACATGTGAGAACCAAGGCCACCTAGGCACCGTGAGAAGCCTGAAGTGCTGAATGAAATGGCCTGGAAGGATGGCCCCTACCAAAAGAATCCCTACCTCTAGACGAGGCACCACTGAACCTACCAGAATGACGAGGTCTCTTGTCAATCCCCTGACCACCCCCTGTGATAAAACCATCTCAACTCTCATGGCCACATTGGCCGCATCCTGAAAAGAAATCTCCCTCCCCGTCTCCTTAGCCATCTACAATCGAATAGGCTGAACGAGTCCCTCAATGGACCTTCTCTCTCTCTCTCTCTCTCTCTCTCTCTCTCTCTCTCTCTCTCTATGGGATGTATAAGAAGAGCATGACAGGCCAAATCAATAAACCTAGTCTTGTACTGAGTAATAGTTATAGAACCCTATTAGAGACGCTCAAACTACCTCCGATAGTTCTTCCTTTGAGTGATAGGAAGAAACTTCTCCAGAAATAACTGAGAAAATTGATCCCAAGTCAAAGCTGGTGACCCAACTGGCCAAGCCAAACAATAATCTCCCCACCAAGTCTTGGCGGAACTAGACAAATGAAAAGTAGCAAAGTCGACCCCATTGGTCTCCACTATCCCCATGTTCCTGAGAACCTCATGACAGTTGTCTAAATAATCCCAGGGATCATCAGAAGATGCACCGCTGAAAGTGGTAATGAAGATCTTGGTAAACATGTCCAATCTTCACAAGTTGTCAGTAGACATAGCTGCTCCATCATCGGTCTGAGCTACCACACCCGGCTGAACTGCTCCAACTGACTAAGCTGCTTGAGTTTGAAATTGGGGAGCCATCTGCTCTGGAGTGCGGGTAGTAGAAGTCTGTGCTCCTCCCCGGCTTGAGAGACAGCTGGTGCTACCGGAAGTAAGCATGCCCTGGTGACACTCTCCATAAGGCCCACTAGACGGACTAGAGCATCCTGGAGTACTAGGGTAGCAATCAACCCCTCTGGGACCTGAGTTGGTCCCACCAAAACTGCCTGGGCTGGAACCTCATCATCAAACTCAACCTGAGGCTCTGCCACTGGAGCTGCTGCCTTGGCCTGAGCTCTACCCCAACCTCGGCCTCTAGCACGGCATCGGCCTTGCCCTTTGCCCCTTGTGGGAGCTGCGGCTGGGGGCTCGGGCTGCTGATCAGTGGATGAGGAAGCGCGTGTTCTCACCATCTGCAAAAGAACAGGTAGAAATTCAATCAGCATTGAGAAACCAAATAGCACGATAGGAAAGAATAGATGTGAAGTTTTTCCTGACGCTGTAACCTCTGGGAGATAAATACAAACGTCTTTGTACCAATCACTCAAACTCAACTAAGTTTGTCCGTCAATTGTGAGACCTAAGTAACCTAGAGCCCTGGTACCAACTTGTCACAACCCGGATTTCCCACCCTTGGAAGTCGTGATGGCGCCTACTCATGAAAGCTAAGCAAGCCGAGTACTATAAATTCATTACCCTTTTTATTAAGCCTTTTCAACAGTTAAATATGATTGGTAATCAAACCACGGAATAAGTTAAATAACCAAAAATGTGGAAGGGTGAAATATCGCAATTTAATATTAATACCGATAACAAAATCTATAAACTAAGAACTACCCGGATCTGGTGTCACAATTTCACAGACGGTCTAAGAATACTACAAATAAGGTTCTGAAAGGTAAATACAGGTTTTTTAGAAATACATAGAAGAAATAGTATAGAAAGATAGAAGGAGACACCAAGGCCTGCAGGAATTCCTCGGGTTTCCTGAATGGACTGAAGACAGCACCCTCACTGCGGTCCAAAAGCTGTTGCACCGGGATCTGCACATAGTGTAGAGTGTAGTATCAGCACAATCGACCCCATGTACTGGTAAGTGCCTAGACTAACCTCGGCAAAGTAGTGACGAGGCTAGGACTAGACTACTAAATAAACCTGTGCAAGTAAATCATATATAGAGGAAAATAAAAGCAGATATTCACAAAAAAGCATGCTACGGGGAGTATCAGATAACAACAAAATACCAAAGAGGAATGCAAAGAAACCAGAATTTGATTGCCAACAATAATGAGAAAAACAAACATAGTATTCACTTTCATTTTTTTCTTGTTACAGGCGTACAACCCGATCCCATTTCATATATCTCGTTTCAGGCATGTAACCTGCTCCCATTTAATATATCTCATTGCAGGCATGCAACTCGATCCCATTTCATATATCTTGTTGCAGGCGTGCAACCCGCTCCATTTCATATATCTTGTTGCAGGCGTGCAACCTGATCCCATTCCATATATCTCGTTTCAGGCATGCAACCCGCTCCCATTTCACATATCTTGTTGGAGGTGTGCAACCCGATCACATTTCAAATATTTTCGTGGTGGCATGCCACCCACTCCCTTTTAATATAACTTGTTGCGGGTGTGCTGTCACGACCCAAATCAGAGGGTCGCGACGGGCACTCGGTGCTTTACTCAACCAAGTACCAACGTAACATATCTTTCTTATCATACTATCATGAGTAAATGAGCCAGAAAACCGGTCATGAGATAACAAGAATAAAACATAAGGGAATACTCAACATATGAAGACCCAGAATGATATACAAACTTATATATGTGACATACGGGCCTATAAGGCCGACATGACCATTTGTAAACTCAAAACATAGGCCGACTAGGCCATAAAAGTGTCCCTACACCTGACATCTGTCTACAAGACTCTAAGAGTACATAAAATCATAAAGATCGGGACAGGGCCCCGCCATACCAATCAATATATATCCAAAGCATACTGACCAACTAGGCAACTCCGGAGCAAGTGGAGTGCACCAACACCTTCACTGAGTTGAATGCCTACTAGGAGGACTGTCAACCTATCAATCGGGACCTGCGGGCATGACACGCAGCATCCCAAGGAAAAAGGGATGTTAGTACGAATAAAGTACCGAGTATGTAAGGCAGGAAAGCATAAACAAGAATAGTAATGTAAAGAGAGATAGAGGAGATACAACCTGTAACATCTGAGTGCCTCTGGTGGACACTGACATGAAATGCATAATACATATATATACATGAACTTTTTAAAAACATTCGCCTTTGTGGGCATCATCATAATCATATCGTACCCTCCCTCAAAGAGGACTCGGTAAAAACGTACCCGACCATCATAAGGCTCGGTAGAATCGTACCCGGCCACGTGGAGCTCGGTAAACCCAATTGATTAGTGGTTGCACAATAGGTGCCATACCCGGCCGACTATAGCGCGGCTCGATAGAGTAAAATAGATACATATATATAATGCATGCTCGACTCATGGAATCACGTTCTAACCCTTTCGGAGTGATGTAAGGTCATTGCACCTTCGATTAACATTATGGACATCCCTACCATCAATATGAACCTTAGTGGGATTTAAGGATCATACACACTTGTTTAGAATAACTTTATAAGGAAAGAACAACATGGACAACCTTAGTTTGTAGGAGTAGATCCGTTATGAATTAGCGTACCGTTTATGTTCATGACACTTTAAATCATGACAAAAGAAAGAAGTAAGTGCCTTAACATACCTTGTATATTCTTCCCAACCTCAAGCTATGCAATTTCACGGCTCCTTAGTCTACAATAAGAAAAATGACACTCTCGTTATCATTTAAGCGTTGTAACTATTATGTATCGACCACAACCTATTTTACAATGAAACGGATAGAACCTCCCCTATATATATGACTTAACACTAGTCAAAACAATCACAAATAGCCCAACATACCCCTATCACTTCATACACAACACGACAACCATAATAGTGTCAACCAACTCGAAAATGTTAGGACGAACGACCTACAAACAACCTTATCATTATGTGGTGTTTCTCCACAACCTTCCTCCTCTCAACTCCATAAAAATATTAGTAAAAGAGACAACACAATACCAACATGAAACAGCCCAAAAATATTCCCACAAGTTCATCAACTCAAAAATAATTTTTCAGTTTACTTAAACACGTTTTGACTTGTCTTTTCTTTCAAATTGGGAAATACAACCAAAAGTACATTATTATACCTCTTATCCAATAAAACAGCCATGAATTCAACTTAGAAATAAGTTTACAACCATCCAACCATTACACAAGAACAAACAACATACCATTCTTTCGAAACTAGCTAGGTCTATTCTTTACGATCGAGTTACAACTCACAAACGCATAGATAATGGAAGGAGAAGCATAAACTTACCTTGTACTGAGTATAACCCAAGAAACATGGTCCTTTTTCATCAAAAAGTTCCTCAACACGGCTACAATAAGGAGAAAGAGAAACTAGCAAGCTGTCCGGACTTTTCAGCACTAGAATCGCGTCGTAACACCCGGAATACCCTAGTGTTTGTGTAGGTTTTTTGGGGAGGATTTGCAGGGGTTCAATTAGGTTTTCTTGGTCTGAAAGATACGTGAAATAACTGAGTTTATAATCCCTTAAAAGTCCCCTCTTGACCGACTTAGTTGAGGCCTCCCTTTTTGGCAAATAGGTGATGCACCTACTTGTCACCTACTAGTTGCGCGGTCTCGCGAGAATGCGAATATCTCTATACTCCAAGATTGTATTGATAAACGGTTTAATGATTTGAAAACTAGACTCATAGATATTCAATTTCATATGTAGATAATCCCTTGATTCGAAGTATGTTGGGAGAAAAGCTCAGCTACATTTAACCTAAGTTTCAACTCATTCTTGAATGTAACTTGTGATGACCTTTTCCAACTTTTGTTCCACAACTTGCTTGACTTAAAAACATATCACACGACTATCATACGACTAAACTAACTCATAACATAACCTCATCATCATGTTAATCACCCTTGTCTCACCCCAAAAGTATAGGTTATAACATTCCAAACTTGTCGACATTCGACGAAACTTATTTTCTTTAATTCATTTAGCGCCTAAGCTTCCCAACCCTTTTGGTACTCGTTATTCATGATCATAAAGATTTGTAACCTCCATTATAAAAGGATTAACTTACTTTACGTACTTTCAAAGTTGATCTTATTTCTGAGCTTACATCAATTGACTTACGGATACTCTAACATACCAAAACATAGGGTGTAACATCATTCACCCCTTTGGAACATTCGTCCTCGAATGTTGACTGATCCACTTATCATTTTCATAACCCATAGCTCTTGTGAACACTTTAATACTCTTCTAGCCATGTAGGCAACTATTATTTGAATAAATCCAAAGTCTAGGGTATTCCCCCTTTAGTCCTCCTTCTCATACCACGACTTGTGGTCGGACCCCTTCCAATCTCGTAATTGTTGCTCTTTTTTGTCATGCAGCCTGTACGACTTTTTCCTTGTATGTGCGCCTATGCGACTCTTTTTTTTCCTCCATCTTTTATCCAATCTCTTGGTAGCACTTTGTAAACATATACAAAGCTTGATATGTTGTCCGTCTGGGCATCTATGGGTATACTGAAGTTCTTCACTCGGTACTTTGTTAAACTTACGATTTTTGCTATATCTTGTTTCATAGCCTCAGTTATCTATGCTTATGGATTTAATACAACTAGGTAGGTTGTATTATACAATAACTCTTACTTCGGTTTACTATTATCGAGGTCTGCCACCCAACTCCAGGTTACTCTCTCACCGCTTATCCTATATGTATAATCTTTATTACTGTTCATCTAAAGAATGACATCATAATATCCTCTCATACTTTGGAATCTTTATCCATCTATTATTGATTTACCTTAATGTTAATCTATAATCCACCACTGATAACTTGAAACCTCTTACGTAATACATTGCCACAAGTCTCGCGTCTCATCGGGGAACATTTGAAGTGGTTTTCCTAATCCACCTAGGGACAATACTATACTTCAATAACCGTATTTCATAGCATCCTAATGTGATTCGTCTTATGGGGGTATCCTAGTCCCGTGCCATCCATGAAATCTCTTCTCTTTGAATCATTACTCAAATGAAGGCCTATATATCATCCTTTTATAATTTGCCACTATTACACCCTTACATTATGACTAGAGGAGCATTCCATCTCTTCTATATGCTCCTAGTCTTAGACTCTTCCGTGTTAATTCAAGCTATACTGAGCCTTTTATAACATATATAAACCATCAGCTCTCTTGTTTGATGGGCTTAATACCGAGGTCTTACCTATTCTTATCAGCTTCTAACTCACCTTTTCTCACCCTTACTCACATCTACCCAAAATCTTTTGACTCTACTATACTTTCTCTTGCGACCTACACATATTTATTTATTCTACTCAGAACCTTCCTTTAACTTGCTAGCACCTTAGATTCCCTTTTGCGCATTCTCAGATGTCTTTAAATGTAAATAATTACTTTTTCTGGTCGTTCTGCCACTTGCTACATGGATACTTGGCTTATCATAGTGCCCACAAACACTGTAATTCCCTGTAACTCGTATGCTCTCAAGTATCACCTTTGATGTTTTTTTTCCTTTGTTTTAACATACCTCATGCACTGGCCTCTGATCTATCAATGACATTTCGGGTAGGAACCCTTACTTCCTTTCCTTGACGTCGTGTTTGTATAATGCACTGATATCGTAGCATATCTGTAAGCTTTGAATAAGTACAATCTCATCCCTTTTTCATATTACCGCATTATTCTTCTATCACTCCATGATTAGTAGAACCACTAAATTCTGACTTCATACCACATCACTCCATATTCCCCCCTTTAGAGGAGTACTAAGAGCTGGAGCTATGATGATCTGCCTATAGATATTTTACCTCTATATATTTGACGTCTTTTCACATCATCGATTACCCTTACTCGCCTTGTGGTAATGCTTTTTGTACCAAGGATAGTAAAATTCCTTGCTCCCGAGGATGACACTTAGTGTAACTGGCGCACATAGTCCCTTAAGCTTAACTTTGCTCATATTGCTTGCTTTAGGGAAGCGACTTCCTGAATGACCATTAAAGGGCATTCTTTTGTCATCCATTCTATTATCGCCGGAACGCAACCTCTGAAATTCTCATGATGCCGACTATTATCATATCATTTAGTCCCTAGTTCACATTTAGTTTATCTTGTTTACCAGCCCATACTGATTTCTACTACTCTGGGGTATATCTTTTCCTGCTGGTAATCGCATTAGAGTTGCGAACTTATTTATCGAAAAGAAGATATGACTTTATGGCCTATACTCCTTTGTTGTTTCAAGGCCTGTCACCTCTCATCATTTTCCTTCACTTAACTATAGACTCTATAATTCTGTCATTTTCATCATCATTTTTTTCCACCGTTGTCATCCATGTGGACATCTTACTCATAATTCTTCATTAACTCTATTATTATTTTCCTACTAACATTTATGTCTATCACTTTATTCTGAAAACATCAACAAGACATTCTTTTGCTTTTAGCTCTCATTGCTTCATCTCACTGGCTCTTCGGGATGCCTAAAATTCTCTCTCCTAGGGACACGAGCCATGCTAAGGTAATATTTGTCCCTTCAAGGCTTCCAGTGGCTATCTTTATAGTACTCATATCTAGCTGTACTATTTTAGAGTGCGCCATCTGGGTATGTCACAAGGAGATTTATTAGCACATTTGCATTATCCTTCAGAAATTGTCAACTAACATAAACAATCAATTCACCATTATGGGTTATCCTAACCCAACCGGATCCTGATATCTCGTCCTTTTCTTAATATACACATGTTAGCCCCCAGTAGGGTATAACTGATATGGGTATGGTCAATTATACATACCTCTGTTACTGTTGAGGGTAACTTACAATGCTTATATTTTTCTGTCGGAGATGAAAATACCGATAATCTTTATTAACTAGGTGCCTTGTACCCTTCCCATCTTGCTCCTTTTACTTGTTGAAGCTTGTATCTATCTTTTGAATCTTTCATTGCCTTTAGGGGTGGATAGATATTCTTTGCCTTAAGGCTCCTTATCGAGAAGCTTACACTTCTTAATACACACATGATCTACTGAAGACCTTATATTTACCCATCATATGCATCATGCAAAATCGAGCTCCTCTAACTCAACTCTTTCACAGCCACATACAATCTTTTACCAACCATATTTTTAAATGCAGGTATCGTTGTATTACGACTAAAGTCGAATTTAGGAGTTTGAATTCTTACAACAGAGCTCTACCACACGATCTAGAATAAGAAGAAAGAGTGATAGTCCTAAATTCCATGTAGCCTCCTGCTTATAAGTGTGGTGCACTACACACCCATAAACAAGACTCTACTAGACACGGCTTGTAGAATCCCTAGGACAGAACTGCTCTGATACCACTTTTTTCACGACCCAAATCAGAGGGCCGCGACGGGCACCCGGTGCTTTACTCAACCGAGTACCAACGTAACATATCTTTCTTATCATACTATCATGAGTAAATGAGCCAAAAAACCGGTCATGAGATAACAAGACTAAAACATAAGGGAATACTCAACATATGAAGACACAAAATGATATACAAACTTATATATGTCACATACGGGCCTATAAGACCGACATGACCATTTGTAAACTCAAAACATAGGCCAACAAGGCCATACAAGTGTCCCTACACCTAACATTTGTCTATAAGCCTCTAAGAGTACATAAAATCATAAAGATCGGGACAGGGCCCCGCCATACCAATCAATATATATCCAAAGCATACTGACCAACTAGGCAACTCCGGAGCAAGTGGAGTGCACCAACACCTTCGATGAGTTGATAGCCTACTAGGAGGACTGTCAACCTATCAATCGGGACCTGCGGGCATGACACGCAGCATCCCCAAACAAAAGGGATGTCAGTACGAATAAAGTACCGAGTATGTAAGGCAGGAAAGCATAAACAAGAATAGTAATGTAAAGAGAGATAGAGGAGATACAACCTATAACATCTGAGTGCCTCTGGGTGCTACTGACATGAAATGCATAATACATATATATACATGAACTTTTTAAAAACATTCGCCTTTGTGGGCATCATCATAATCATATCGTACCCTCCCTCAAAGAGGACTCGGTAAAAACGTACCCGGCCATCATAAGGCTCGGTAGAATCGTACCCGGCCACGTGGAGCTCGGTAAACCCAATTGATCAGTGGTTGCATAATAGGTTCCATACCCGAAAGACTATAGCGCGGCTCGGTAGAGTAAAATAGATACATATATATAATGCATGCTCGACTCATGAAATCACGTTCTAACCCTTTCGGAGTGATGTAAGGTCATTGCACCTTCGATTAACATTATGGACATACCTACCATCAATATGAACCTTAGTGGGATTTAAGGATCATACACACTTGTTTAGAATAACTTTATAAGGAAAGAACAACATGGACAACCTTAGTTTCTAGGAGTAGATCCGTTATGAATTAGCGTACCGTTTATGTTCATGACACTTTAGATCATGCCAAAAGAAAGAAGTAAGTGCCTTAAAATACCTTGTATATTCTTCCCAACCTCAAGCTATGCAATATCACGGCTCCTTAGTCGACAATAAGAGAAATCACACTCTCGTTATCGTTTAAGCGTCGTAACTATTATATATCGACCACAACCTATTTTACAATGAAACGGACAGAACCTCCCCTATATATATGACTTCACACTAATCAAAACAATCACAAAAAACCCAACATACCCCTATCACTTCATACACAATACGACAACCATAATAGTGTCAACCAACCCGAAAATGTTAGAACGAACGACCAACAAACAACCTTGTCATTAGGTGGTGTTTCTCCACAACCTTCCTCCTCTCAACTCCATAAAAATATTAGTAAAAGAGACAACATAATACCAACATGAAACAGCCCAAAAATATTCCCACAAGTTCATCAACTCAAAAATAATTTTTCAGTTTACTTAAACACGTTTCGACTTGTCTTTTCTTTCAAATTGGGAAATACAACCAAAAGTACATCATTATACCTCTTATCCAATAAACCGGCCATGAATTCAACTTAGAAATAAGTTTACAACCATCCAACCATTACACAAGAACAAACAACATACCATTCTTTCGAAACTAGCTAGGTCTAATCTTTACGATCGAGTTACAACTCGCAAACGCATAGATAATGGAAGAAGAAGCATAAACTTACCTTGTACTGAGTATAACCCAAGAAACATGGTCCTTTTTCATCAAAAAGTTCCTCAACACGGCTACAAGAAGGAGAAAGAGAAACTAGCAAGCTGTTCGGACTTTTCAGCACTAGAATCGCGTCGTAACACCCGGAATACCCTAGTGTTTGTGTAGGATTTTTGGGGAGAAGTTGCAGGGGTTCAATTAGGTTTTCTTGGTCTGAAAGATACGTGAAATAACTGAGTTTATAATCCCTTAAAAGTCTCCTCTTGACCGACTTAGTTGAGGCCTCCCTTTTTGGCAAATAGGTGATGCACCTACTTGTCACCTACTAGCTGCGCGGTCTCGCGAAAAGCTATGGAAAATAAACATTAAATCTGAGAAGTATAGAAACCATGGATATATGTATCAACAGGTATACATCTCAGTATTAACATGACCCCTCAAATTGGTATCAGAGCTATGGAAAATAAACATTTATTTTAAGAAGCAAATCATGAAAAATAACACTGACATTAATAGTACAAACCCGCAAAACAGTGAAACAATTAAAATAACTAAGAAATCGCAAAAAATTAGAAAGAAACTAAAGAAACTATACATAGAATATGAATACTTAAGTATCACAAAAATAAACAAAGCTAGGCTGTCTAAATTAATCGATATAATATCTAAAACAGAATATAAATATGTTTGTTATCTAAAGGATAAAAGATGAATAAAGAAGAATTCGCACTAGAAGAGAAAACATATGAGAATCCAGAAGGATTAAAAATAACAATAATATTTTCCAACTTAGGAAGAAGATATAAAAAAATAGGAAATAACCTAAACTTAATGTTAGAAAAAGAAACTGTAAAACTAGAGGATAGTTTAACCGCCATGGTTAGAATAACAAAAGAAAACGAAGAAATAGATAGAAAATGAGAGATTAAAGAAATACAACAGCAAGCTAAAGAAAAAATACAACAGATAGAGGAAGTAAAAAACACTAAAATAACATAATTAGAAAAAGAATTAGAGATGCTAAAACAGATGTATGCAAATAAACTAAAAGAAAAGGAAAAACGTAAAGAAGAAGAACAAGAACTAAAACTAACAAATGAGATAGAAAAGTTCAAATTACAGTTAGAAGAAGTACAGGAGAGTCCATCAAAAATAAGTATAAACGAAATAAATGACCAAAGTGATAAAGACACAGAACTAGGAGAAAACTATTCAGAAACAAGTGAAACATACACAGAACTTATAGAAAAAACAGAAAAGCTAAAAATAAACCCAGAAATAAATACAGGAGACATGAACGAGGATAAACCAAGCACATCAGGAGTAAAAAATCCGAAACAATTAAACCCAACCTATTACAGAGTGAGTTATGATGCATATGATAGAAACAAAACATTATGGGATAAAAGGTTAAATAAGAAATGGGCTCCAAGACAGATAACTGAACAATATAATTTTTTAGATCTAGATTGTGTAGCAGATATAAATAAAACAATACAATTATGGATAGGATATATCTCAAAACAACTAATAGATAATAAAATAGCAATAGCGGAAACACCAGGATATATAGAAAGAACATTAATAGGAACTGTAAAATTATGGTTACAAAATTTATCAAGTGAAAGCTTAGACACATTAAGGAGTAATAAAAAACTTGACGGTACAACTACAACAACAGTTACAGATATATTAAATAAATATGAAATAGCAAAAAGAAATGAATTTAGTAGCATGACAACAGAAGTAGAAGAACAAAATAAAGAAAAAATTACAAATAGGAATTTAATGACAAAATTAGCAATATGTAATATGTGTTATATAGATGAATATACTTGTGCATTTAGAGACTATTATTATAAAGGAACATATAGTCCGGATGAAAGTAAAGAGATAAGAAAATTATATTTTACAAAATTACCAGAACCCTTCCGCTCAAAAATAATAAAAAATTGGAACGAAGCAGGACTAGCAGATACATTAGGAGTAAGGATAAAATTTCTACAAAACTGGTTTATAGAATTATGTGAAAAATATAAAGAAAACATGAAAATGGAAAAAATATTAGTAAAAAATTTGGCATGTTGCAAAAGTAGAATAGCACCCCAATTTGGCTGCACAGATAAATATTACAAAAAAGAAGGAAAGAAAAAGAAATTTAAATCAAAATATTCAAAATATAAATATAGGAAACCAAGAGGAAGATATTATGTAAAAAATTATAAACATAAAAAACCATATAGGAAAAAGAAAAAACTAACAGAATGTACTTGCTATAATTGTGGAAAGCTAGGACACTTAGCCAAAGATTGTAAATTACCAAAAAACCCAAAGAAGAAACAAATTACCGAAATATTGATAGATAATGATAAATATACACAAGTAGAATATGTAGATTATGAATTAAGCAGTGAAGACATCATATATGAGATATCAGAAAACGAGTTCTCTGAAAAGGAAATAAACAATGATATAGAAGAATCAGATGAAGAAAATTATGACTGAAAAAGATATACAAATTATACAACAAGAAGAACACCAAGATGAACAATCTTCAGAACACAAAATAATATTTGACGCTAATATATTTGAACAAATAAAAGGAAAAGAATTGGATCTAAGCATAGACAAAATATTAGAAGTACCAACAATAAAGAATTGGTTTAAAAGACAGAAAGAAGAATATTATGTAGTAAGCCAAAGAGAACATATAATAGATTGTAAATACATCAAAGGTAAAGCACAAATACCAATTTTAAATAAAAGACTACTAAATAAAGAAATACAAGATATAAAAGCAAAAAATCCAATAAAATATGTACACTTAGGAGGAACGGAGATCCTAATAAAAGCATGTTTTAGGGAAGGAATAGATACCCCTATAGAAATATACTTGGCAGATGATAGAATTGTACAACCTATAGAAAAGAGTATAATAAGTGCCGTAAGAGGTAACTTAATATACCAAAAATTTAAATTTATAATAAGTGCTAACTATTCAGTAGCAGTAGATGATAAAAATATAGATAAATCATTAGTACTATACTGGAAAATGTCTGGAATAGAATTAGCACCAGGAAGTAAAATATTCACAGCAAGATATAAAAATCTATATGTCTTAACAACAAAACATAAGATAACAGCTAAAAATAAAATAAATAAAATAAAAATAGAAAATCCATTCGAAAGAATAGTATCAGTTATAGACAACAATGATTACAGTTATACGGAAATGGACATGGATGAAGATTTAGAAATAGTAAAAGAAAGATTAAGCACATCAAAACGAATAAATAATGAAATGCCAGAAACGTCATCAAGAAGAATAAATTATACCACTCCACAAAAATTAATAGAACAAAAAATAGAAGAAATAAACCCACACCATTATTATATAACAGGAATAATGGACCAAAGAAAATATTTAATACTAATAAATACGGGACAGGAAGAGAATTATGTTATAAGGGAATTAATACCAGAACAAGAGATAGTAACAATAGAACAGCAAAATTCAGAACTACCAAAAGCGTTAAGAAAAAACGAAGAAACAACTGAAAAAGAATTAATTATTGGAGGAATACCAATATTAATAAATTTTAAAATATATCAAGGCGATAAAAACATTACATTAGGAATAAAATGGTTAGAAAAAGTCAAACCATATAAATTAGAAGATAGGCAATAAACAATAAGTTATGAAAACAAGAAAATAATAATAAAAAGAACATTAATATAATGCCAAAAATATATATACTTGCCAAAATAATAGTAGAAGGATATTATAATAGATATTATACACCTATGATGGATACAGGAGCAGAAGCTAACATGTGTAGACATAATTATTTACCAGAAAGTAAATGGGAAAAGCTAAAAACCCCTATAGTAGTAACAGGATTCAATAATGAGGGAAGTATGATAACATACAAAGCAAGGAATATAAAAATACAAATATGGGATAAAATATTGACCATAGAAGAAATATATAGTTATGAATTTACAAATAAAGATATATTATTAGGAATGCCATTTTTAGATAAATTATACCCACATATTATAACAAAAACACATTGGTGGTTTACTACCCCGTGTAAACAAAAATTAGGAGCAAAAAGAGTAAATAATAAAGTAAGAAAAACAACACCCTGGATTAAAGGAAGTGAAAAGATTACCCAAAAATTAGAAAATGTAATACAAAGCAACCATAATATAGAAATAATCATTTTCTCAATAAATAAAATAAAATTACTACAAGATAAATTAGAATTACTATATAATGATAATCCACTCCGAGGATGGGAAAAACATAAAACAAAAATAAAGATTGAACTAATAGATGAAAGTAGCATAATAACACAAAAACCTTTAAAATACAATTTTAATGATTTAACAGAATTTAAAATGCATATAAAGGAATTATTAGACAATAAGTACACACAAGAAAGTAATAGTAAACATACTAGCCCGGCATTTATAGTAAATAAACATAGTAAGCAAAAACGAGGAAAAAGCCGTATAGTTATAGATTATAGAAACTTAAATGCAAAAACAAAAACATATAATTATCCGATACCAAATAAAATACTAAAAATCAAACAAATACAAGGATATAACTATTTTAGTAAGTTTGACTGTAAATCGGGATTTTACCATTTAAAACTAGAAGATGAATCTAAAAAGTTAACAACATTCACAGTACCACAAGGATTTTACGAATGGAACGTATTACCTTTTGGATATAAAAATGCACCAGGTAGGTATCAACATTTTATGGATAATTACTTCAACCAATTAGAAAATTGTATAATATATATAGATGATATATTGCTATATTCTAGAACAGAGAATGAACATATAAAACTACTAGAAAAATTCATACACATTGTAGAAATATCAGGAATAAGTTTAAGTAAAAAGAAAGCAGAAGTAATGAAAAATCAAATAGAATTTTTAGGTATACAAATAGATAAAAACGGAATAAAAATGCAAACCCATATAGTACAAAAAATAATTAATTTAAATGAAACACTTGATACAAAAAAGAAATTACAATCATTTTTAGGATTGGTTAACCAAGTAAGAGAATATATTCCTAAATTAGCAGAAAACTTAAAACCATTACAGAAAAAATTAAAAAAGGATATAGAATATCATTTTGACGAAAAAAATAAAATACATATACAGAAGATCAAAAATATGTGTAAAAAAATTACCAAAACTATATTTTCCAGATGAAAAGAAACAGTTTACATATATTGTAGAAACTGATTCTAGTGATCACATCTACGGAGGAGTTCTAAAATATAAATATGATAATGAAAAAATTGAACATCATTGTAGATATTATTCCGGATCATACACGAAACCACAATTAAAATGGGAGATAAATAGGAAAGAACTATTTGGATTATATAAATGTTTGTTAGCATTTGAGCCATATATTGTTTATAACAAATTTATAGTAAGAACAGATAATACACAAGTAAAATGGTGGATAACACGGAAAGTACAGGATTCAGTAACCACAAAGGAAATAAGGAGACTTGTATTGAATATACAAAATTTTACATTTACAATTGAAGTAATACGAACTGACAAGAATGTTATTACAGACTACCTATCAAGACAAAGGTACCCAAACAGATGAAAGCCAAGAATCAAAAGACATATTTACAATCCTTACTACTCTATCTTTACAGATGGATGATATGGGAAAAAGATTACAACAGCTAGAGGAAAGCAAGCTAAGTCAGCAGCATGACTATAAAAATGCGGAACTATGTCAATCGGAAGACTCTAAACTTCCAGAGTTAGAAGGACACGTTGGGAAACTCCAAAAAACCCATAACACAGTTGCTTTATATACAGCTGCAGGTACAAGCAAACAAGTTAACAAAAAGCCACATATCAATGTAAACCTAAACAACGTATTTGATAAGCCATTTACATCAAAAAAGCCAAGAGAAGCAATAGTTATAGCCCCACAAACTACAACCTATGCTAATAGCCTACACCACAACAAAAAGGTATATAACCATATTACTCAAACATATATTGAGAATATATATAAAATTCAGACATTCTTGAACCTAAACCCTAGATCAACTACTACTACAGATCCAACACAGGATTATGTAACCCAAAAACTACAGGGATATAATAGGCTTATAGCCCAGCCAAAAACAAAAGCAAACCTAGTAAAGACATGTTACAACTACGGACTACTTAGCACAATATATACCCACGACGGAGAAGAAATAATTGGAATACCAGAGCTATACAAAGCATTTGTCACCTTCAAGAGAATTACAAAAGGCAACCTATTCTTCATCAAATTCTATACAGCACCAGCGGAAATACTATATGACGAAATAAAACCCATAATACAGGTGATAAAGATAGGACTAACACGAGATATGATAATACCGGAAGAGATAGAGAAACAACCGGAGATACAGAAAATGGAGATACCAAGTTTCTATGCCAATAAAAGAATAATTGGTATAGCAACTATTATTCAAGAATTAGCTAACAATTATCTACAAGGAAATGCTATCTGGAGCAACTATTCCAGAGACCAGTTAATGATATATGCCAACTCAAAGGAACTACGACAAGGAGATATGGATGAAGTCCAGAAATGGATTTTATCATTATTAAAGCCAGAAATGCAACCAACTACCAGAGCATTGAAAAAAGAATTTATTTCAAACGAGTTATTAACAAGATACTGCAAACTAGTAGGACACAAATATCCGGACCACATATGTTCAAAGTGCAACGGAGATAATAACTATGTACCAGAAGTACAACTAGAATGAAGGTATCAACAAGAAGACAAAAGAAGAAGACAGCTACTGGAAACACATAATGTAAAGTAAATAGTACTAGTCACATTCATGAACAGTAAAGGTCGTTCATGAATAGTAAGAGTCATGTAAAAAAGTCATAAAGTAAATAGTACTAGTCACATTCATGAACAGTAAAGGTCGTTCATGAACAGTAGGAGTCGTTTAAATTTTCTATATATTTTGTAAATCAGAAGAAGGGAGGACATCCTCAGACATCCTCATACTCACCTTCTCTCTCTTATCTTCTCTCAATAAAATATCTGATTATATACAAACTTCTGAAAGCTATGGAGCATTCAAACGAGTTACAAAACCAGGTAAGTTTATTCATAATCATGTTTAACTAAACTCTTATATTCCTTATAATCTTTTGAATATCATAATTGTTTATCATGTTATAGTACTGTTATACAGAACATCTTGAGAAAGTTTGCCTGTCTAATAATGCTGAGAGTAGTTAAGCCCAGACTATGCCATCCTAAAGTGGAAACCAGTAGGCAAGGAAGCCGTTTAGGGGAGTACACAGAGTTGAGGCGCTGTTAGGGTAAATGATTGAAGCATGAAAAACATGGTAGTGACCAGAAAAGATTTTTCAGTATAACTTATTAAAATATGATAAACTCTATGATAAACAAAGAGGTTAGAGAGAATATGTTTAGTAAATACATGATAAGGATAAATAGTAAATCTGAATAAACAACCACAACCACACGTATTTATTAGAAGAAAATATTGAGTACAAAATACTTATATTATATATCTTTAACAGACTTAATAACGATGTTAAAAGGAAAATTTATGATATTTTAGTTACTTTTGAAATAATATATGTAAGGGAACAAGCATTTACAGAACTAATTGTATCACAAGAAATAGATATATTAGATCTATATGAACTAGATTTATATTCAGATTAATGATCACATATCAAGTTAATAAAATCTGTTTATAAATGAAACATAACACTTTTCATTATATAAGATTATATAACACCCAGAAATGGAAACTTCTTAAAACCCTCAGTAACATAAATAGAAAAATAGATTGTGTTAAACACAATATTAAAACCTGCAAAGACATAATTGGATATAATAGATTACGTAATAAAGCTTTAGAAAATAAAATTGAATTCTATGAAGATAAACTTGAAAGTTATCAACACAGAAAAGAAATAAATCTGAGAAATATAGAAACCATGGATATATGTATCAACAGGTATACATCTCAGTATTAACATGACCCCTCAAATTAATGTAACTTGTGATGACCTTTTCCAACTTTTGTTCCACAACTTGCTTGACTTAAAAACATATCACATGACTATCATACGACTAAACTAACTCATAACATAACCTCATCATCATATTAATCACCCTTGTCTCACCCCAAAAGTATAGGTTATAACATTCCAAACTAGTCGACATTCGACGAAACTTATTTTCTTTAATTCATTTAGCACCTAAGCTTTCCAACCCTTTTGGTACTCGTTATTCATGATCATAAAGATTTGTAACCTCCATTATAAAAGGATTAACTTACTTTACATACTTTCAAAGTTGATCTCATTTCTGAGCTTACATCATTTGACTTACGGATACTCTAACATACGAAAACATAGGGTGTAACACGTGCAATACGATCCCATTTACAAATCAACATCAATCACAAAAGAATCCCGGCAAGGGAACAAGAGTATAACAACAACATCCCGGCAAAGGAGACAATATCGTAAACAATAACATCCCGGCAAGGGAACCAACAATGATAATCAACATATTAAGCATGAGTAATCTCAACAGACTCACAACAATTACAACACTAGACCCACGGGCATGCTTGACACCGACATATAGTTACTCGTCACCATGCCTATACATCGTACTCCACAATTAACACATAGCAAATAAGACACAACTCTTAATCCCTCAAGCTAAGGTTAGACCACACACTTACCTTGATGCCACGAACACAATTCAAGCCTCAACTACCGCTTTACCTCTTGTTTCCACCACCAATTCGCTTGTATCTAGACATAATTTACTTAACGATATTAACAAAATGCTAAATGAACCAATTTAATGCATGAAAATAGGTTTTATGAAGATTTTCCCAAAAGGTCAAAAATCGACTCTGGGCCCACATGGTCAAAACCCGAGGTTCGAACCAAAAACCCGATTACCCATTCACCCACGAACCCAACTATATAATTTTTTTTGAAATCGAACCTCAAATCGAGGTCCAAATCCCCAAAATTTGAAAAAGCTAAGTTCTACCCAAAATACCCAATTTCACCCATGAAAACCCTTGATTTTGAGTTGAAATCATGTGAAAAGATGTTAAAGATTGAGTAAAACGAGTTAGAAATGACTTACAATCGATTTTGAGAAGAATTTTTCTTTGGAAAACCGCTCAAAAGAGTTTATATTTTGAAAGAGTTTGAAAAATGGGAAATTTTCGGCTAAGTTAGGATTTAGCAGGTCATAAATGTCGCAATTACGACCAGGATTCGCAATTGTGAACCCCTTCAGGACCTGCTATCTTCGCATTTGCGATCAATGTTCGCAATTGAGAACTCGCATTTGCGAAGGGATAGTCACATTTGTGACGACTGGGGATTTTAGGGGTTTCCGCATTTGCGAAGAAATGCTCGCAATTGCGAGAAAGGATGGCCAGGGCTTACTTCACTTTTGTGAAGAGCCCCTTGCAATTCCCAAGTTCACAGACCTCGCATTTACGATCACCTGATCTCGCAATTGTGAGATCAGAGGCCAGCACTAGACTTGCAACCTGCAACTATTTTCTCTAAGTCTAAATGCACACTGTGGCCTATCCAAAACTCATCCGAGCCCTCGTGGCTCCTAACCAAACATGCATCCAATCCTAAAAATATCATACGAACTTGCTCGTGCGATCAAATAATCAAAACAACATCAATAATTATGAATTAAACCTTAAATTCATGAAATCATTCAAGAACATCAAATTTTTCAATTTCTCAAATTTAGGTCCGTTTTATACCAAACCAACTCCGGTCTTTACCAAATTTTACAGATTTATCTTAGTTATTATTTCAAACTTGTACCGGGCTCCGGAACCAAGATACAGGCCCGATACCATCAAGAAAATGCATCAATTCGCTTCTAAAAACCTTTATGTTTTCTTGAAAATAATTTTCTTCTAAAATTCATTTCTTGGGCTTGGGACCTCGGAATTTGATTCCGGGCATACGCCCAAGTCCAAAATTTTACTACGGATCCTACGAGACCGTCGGATCATGGGTCCGGGTCCGTTTACTAAAAATATTGACCAAAGTAAACTTTATTTAATTTTAAAAGCAAATTTCCTTATTTCACTTAGTTTTCACTTAAAAGCTTTCCGGAAACACGCCCGGACTGTGCACACAAATCGAGGAGAGACAAAGAGAGGTTTTTTTAAGGCCTCAGATCACAGAATTTACTTGAAAAACAAGGGATGGCCTTTTGGGTCATCACATAAACAAAATTCCAAAATCAAAAATGTAATCGTTAAGTAAGAATCAATCTCTAGTCAAGAATACTTACCCTAATTCAAGTGGTAAAAATAACTTCAAAAATCGCCCACATCCAAGCTCGCAATCCCAAAATATGATAAAAAAGCTCAAACGCTCAAAAATATATGACTTGCCTAGCGATTCTCGCACCTGCGAGCAAAATTGGCGCTTCTATGGTTCCTATCTCGCTTCTCCGAGGTCATTTAGGTCCCGACATCTTACACCTATGGTGCCCCATTCCGCTTCTACGATCCTGCAGGTGTGACCAAAACCCTACTTCTATGAAAAATCCCCCAAGCCTGTTGCCAACCTTCGCTTCTACCACAAAAGGACACGCTTCTGCAAACTTTTAGATGCACACAAACCTTTGAATCTTTGGAGCCCAAATCTACCTCTGCGTTAACCTCTCCACATTTGCACACACGCACCTGTAGGCAAAACCATGCAGGTGTGAATACACCAGACCAGAACATTCTATTAGTTCAGAAATGTTCTGAAACTCATTTGATTCATACCTGAGCCTTTGATACCTCGTCCAATAATACCAACTAGTCCCAAAACCTAACATGAACTTATCTAAGGTATCAAATCACACAATATAACTTCAAAACCACAAATTACCACTCAATTCATAAGCTTAATCAACTAATCAAACTTCTAACTTTAAACCTCATGTTGAACAATGTCTAACCAACTCGTAATAACCCTAAATTTTGTGAACAAGTTTCATATAAACCTATTGAAACCATCACAACACCATTCCATTGTCCTTTATACAAAAGTCAAACTTCGGTCAACTCTTACAACTTAAGCTTCTATAAATGACACTAAGTGTTCCAAATCACTCCTGAACCTTCCTGAAACCAAACCAATCAACCCCATAAGTCACAAAACAACAAATACACATACAAAAATATCAAATAGGGGAACATGGCTCAAATACACAAACAACCGGTCAAGTCATTGCAAATATTAATCTAGACTTTGACAAGATCATAGTGACAACAAGTTGACAATTAAATCAATTGACTTTGATAGAGATAAACAAATCAAGAACAAGATTCGGATCTTAACTTCTAACTTGAATAACATACAATAACAACTAGTAGAAGAAACTAGTCTCCTTAGAAAAATATCAAAAACAGACAAAAGATATCTCAAGAAAGAATATTATCATACAACCTTAAGCTATGAACTAGTTAGGGTTGAAAGATACATATCAAAATAAAATTCACAAAGGTTCGAAAGAACTCACAATAATAATATTAATCTACAATGTTGTAAGTTATAATGAAGAACTAAGCATCTTTTATATAGAATCCTATAAGGGACTGGTCAAATAAAAACATAATAGGAATTATATTCCCTAAGGGATTATACGACTACCCACACTTTCTCCAATAAGTATTCAAGTTGGTCAACCTAGAACAAAACAAGACTTAAAGATAGATTCTACAAACTAGGTTAAAATTACACTAGTTTTGGGCTTCTGTAGTTGCTCCTTTTTGAGGCACTAGGCCCAATTCTTCCTATTCTTGTACTTCAATTTTGGCCTCCAAATAGTTATAAGACTTGGCCAAAATATTTTCTTTATGATGCAGCTTTTCTTCTACCATATAACACTTTTTTTTGCCAATTGGGGCCAATTGAGCTTGTTTTCAAGTTTCTTTATTTGAGATCTTGTCATGGTCCTTCTTGGAGCTTCCAAAGCTTCATCTTTCTCCTTTAATGATGTTGAACTACCATGAATGTTGTCACTTGGGAAGCTACAACTTGAGTGAGAAATGGGATGGCTCCCCGAAGATCCCTGTTGGATGTATTAGGGCTAGGAAAAGAGATTGGAGGTGGACCTTGAGTGCTCATTGGAGGTGGCGGAGGATGTATTTGTGCATCTTCAAGTGCAACCTCTGCAGGAGTACTCGAGGTAGGAGGTTCACTAGCCGGTGGTCCCCTTGCTTGGACACTAGTAGTATTATGCACTTCATTAGTTGCCACTTTCGGAGCGACATTGGCCCTTTGGATATTCTTTGTTATTTGCTTTGATGCCATGCTCTATGAACCAGACAGTGCACGAGTTAAAAATAAATCATAAAGTAAAGCTCTATCAAACAATTTACAAAATTATAGAAAGGATAATACTCTTTAATATCCATGTATCCTTCAACTATAGATGTGGTCGACAACACGGATAAGAAGTCTTAGGCTTTGATACCAAGTTGTCAAGCCCCAACCTTAGGGAGCAGGACACGACACTCGATGCCTTAACTTCTGACTGAATGAATCAATATTCTACTCATGACTTACCATTCCCAACTCATAGATGATTTGATAAGCAAATCTATTCTTCAAAACATTTGGCTTCCATTAGTTTTATGAAATGTAACATATGAATCTATAACTCTTGTAGAGAATACATGGATAGCATATAAGTATTTTTCACCCACAACTATATGCTAACAATTTTAAAACTATTAAGTCATGAGGTCATGTGTAGAGATCATGGAATTTTTTGCAAAAGGATTCTATAAGAATGAGTTTAGCCAAACATTCCTCAATTTCGTTTGTTGATGATACTACAACATTCAACCGCTCTTACAACTTCAATCTACAATAATATAAGTCCATTGGACCAATATTAGTAATATTATCCATAATTTAGATCAGTTATGCATTTTATCGAGCATGTAGTATGCTATAAGGTTTACAACCTTCTTGAATCGTGTATTCTTGCCCAACCAACTATTTGTCATGCCAACAAATAGACTACAACCACCTTAGGGCTACTACCAATCTCCATTAATGCATGTACCATCAAGAATAACTCTCAATCATCCAATTTCATCAATTGAACCTTTTCTCATTCTCTACAACATCCATCAATAAGGTTGAAAACTTATGGCTTCTAATCACCATCCCATAAATTCTAACACTTATTTCATACGCATATATTCATTAAAAATCCAAGCATATAAGTTCAGAGGTGTAGAAGTACCATTAGAAGAAATCCTAGAAAAATTCATCACTTGATCTCTTAAGATGGTTCTTGAAAAATCTAGGTGTTCCATGTGTAGAAGATGTTAATTTTGTGTAAGAATGTAGAGTTTTGACACAAGATCCATGGAAAATCCTTACATTTGATGAGGGAGAGGTTGGGAGTGTAGAGAGTGGAGAGAGCATCTCTAAAATTTACCTAAGTTAATTGGTGGAAATGAACCGCTGAAATTCTTTTAATAGGATTTAAGGTAAGCACGTTTGCCTCCTCGCATTGTATCACGACCCAAAACTAACCCTGTCGTGATGGCGCCTATCATGGTACTAGGCAAGTCGACACATTACCAAATCCATTTCAGGTAGTTCCAAAAATATTTAATATAAAACCTTCATAAAAGAGTTCAAATCAAAATAAAGGTGCGGAAAAGAAAAGCTCGACATCGGGGTGTCACTAGTCATGAGCATCTACTATAATGTATCTGACAATATCAAGACCAACATAGTCTGGAAAGTAACTAAATATATCTAAAGGAAGATAAGAGGGAGAAAAGCAGGGCTGCAATCGCCAGACAGCTACCTTGCTAACTCCGATGGATCTGCAACTGATCAATCAACACTCGCTACCGAGTCTAGAAACGCCTGGATATGCACAAAAAGTGAAGAGAGTAACGTGAGTACGTCCACTCAGTATGTAACCAAAGCAAATAAAGGCTGAGCAATTGTGACGAGCAATAAAGCATGTAAAGTTTATATCATGAAATCTCAGTAAAAATTCAACAGACTTTAAAAGAGGAGTTTGAATCAAATCATTTCGTTTAAACTCAGTTCCAGTAAAATCATTTGAAGATATTTTTCAACAGTTTTCAAACAGAGGCTCAATGCAATAGTGAGCAAAATGATGGAATTATAAACAGCCCCTCGGGTAAAACCTCACTTATATACAGCCCTCGGGCAAAACATCACTCATATACAGCCCCTCAGGCAAACCTCACAATCACTCGTATACAGCCCCTCGGGCATACCTCACCATCACATATACATCCCCTCGGGCAAAACATCACTCAGTAGGTACGTGCGCTCACTGGGGGCGTGCAGACTCCGGAGGGGCTCCTTCAACCCAAGCGCTATAACAAGCCACCTCATGATATAAATCAATCAGGCCCTCAGCCTCACTCAATCTTGAATCAGTAAAACATGTTGCGGTGTGCAGCCCGATCCAATAAGTATCCTTACAAATCAAGCCTTCGGCCTCACTCAATCATGAATCAGTAAAACATGTTGTGGCGTGCAATCCGATCCCATAAATATCCTCAAAAATCAGGACCTCGACCTCACTTAGTAATAAACCTCTAAAGCCACTCGGTAAAAATAGGGTACTCAGCCCAAAACAACATTTATATGCATCAAAACAGAGTAATAAAGACTGAGTTATGAAATCAGTAAGTATAATATGACTAAGTATAGATTTTCAATCAAAAACAGTGAGAGGATAGTAAGAAAAAAGCCCCTAAGGGTCCAAACAGCTCTGGCACAAGGCCCAAACATGTCATTCAACCTAATTTACAGAAGCTCTTTCTAAAACACATAAGTATCATATAGTTTCAACCGAATACGCAACTTATAGTTGCTATGGGATGGATCAAGTCACAATCCACAAAGTTTCACGGCCACACGCCCGTCACCTAGCATAGGCGTCACCTCAACATAGTAAAATGATACGAAATCTGAGGTTTCATACCCTCAGAACTAGATATACAATCATTACTTACCTCAAACAAGCCAATTCCAATACCAAGCAAGCCAAGCGATGCTCCAAAATATCATCTCGCGTATTCCGACCTCTGAATGGCTCAAAACTAACCAAAAATGACTCAAATACATCAAACAAGGCTAAAGCAACCAATCCCAATCGAAAAAGGTTGAATCTTTAATCAAAAGCCCAAAATTAGCCAAAAGTCCCAACACGAGCTCGCATCTCGAAACCCGACAAAACTCATAAAATTCGATAACCTATTCAATTATGAGTCCAACCATACTAGTTTCATCCAATTCTGACTCTGAATCGATGTTCAAAACTTAAAAATTAACTTTATGAAACTTTAGGCAAAACCCCCCAAATATCACTTTGAAATCATCAATCAAATGCCAAAAACGAAGATGGATTCATGAAAATTGCCCCCAAAATCGCCCAAATCCGAGATCCCCAACTCAAAATATGACCAAATGAACAAACCTTTATTTTATATATTTTTCCACTAGCATTCTACCTCGCTTCTCATGCCAAACAATCCTGAAACTCACTTTTGATGCCTCCAATAGATTCCTCGTGAAATTTTAGTCATGTTAGCCTGTTGAATCACTCCATTTGACCTTATATTGAAGGAGATATGTTGGTTTCAATATTAGAAAACACTAAAGATCTTTAAAAACGAATTTAGTAGCAATTTCGTAATTAATCTGAAAAATCTGGCAACTCTATTCTTAGTAAAATGACCATAAAATCCTCATACGATATCCAAATTCGACGATTCTTTTTGCTATAGCTCCGTAATTACGATACGGATCTAATGGTTCAATAAAACAGAAATCGGAGCTCATTTGCTTAATATAGTACCATTTATGCTTGAAAAACGACGTCGAAACATCAAAAACGAACGCAACATAACCCAAACTTATCTGAAACTCACCCGAGCCCCTAGGAACCCTATTAGAACATGCCAGAAAGTCCAATATTTTAACACAGACCTACTTGAGGCCTCAAAATACACATAACAACATTGTAACAATGAATCACACCTCAATGCGAAATCAATGAACTTGAAACTTCAAACTTCAACAACTGATGCTGAAACCTATAAAATCACGTGCAATTGACCTCAAGTTTTTCACACAAGTCACATTTGACATTATGGACCTACTCCAACTTTCGGAATCGGGATCCGACTGCCATATCAAAAAGTCCACTCCCGGTCAAACTTTCCAAAATTCTAACTTTTGCTATTTCAAGACAAATTCTACTACTGACCTCCAAATCACAATTCGGACACACTCCTAAGTCCAAAATCATCCAATGGAACTAACGTAGCCATTAGAAATCCAATCCGAGGTCAAATTCTAAAAAGTCAAAACTTGGTCAAAATATTCAAATTTAAAGTTTCTAGGTTAGAATAATCATTCTTCCAAATCAATTCTGAATAACCTGAAAACCAAAACCGACGATTCACATAAGTCATAATACTTCATACGGAGCTACTCATGCCCTCAGACAACCAAGAAAAGTGCAAATGCTCAAAATGACCGGTCGGGTCATTACATCATCCCCCACTTAAACATATGTTCGTCCTCGAACGTGCCAGGAGTTGTTCCAAAAGCTATCACATTGTCGTGTAACCTCACTATGCACATACCTGAGGGTGATCCCACATCACCCTATCCCATATAGGTTTGATAACATACATGACATAAATTTCTTAATCCAACCTAGTCCATAAGTCTTAGAACCAAATTTCAAACATCCGAAATTATCTATAAGATAAGAATCTCACATCTATACACTATTGAAGTTCAAAAAAGTTGTATCAAACCATATCCGTAACCCAAGATGTAATCACATGATATACCACGTGACTCAAACACTCATAACGATAACTCCTAATCACAATAGCTGCTCAAAACAACCCAATACCGGTAAATTACCTCTTATCAAGCAGAGACTCATTCTAACACTTTCATATACTGCCAATGATGAAAGAAACACGCAGAAACTTATAATCATTCGTTCGATCAACTAGTGATGGAGCTCCCCCTTCTCCGATAGGAACTATAGCAGATTTCTAAGCTGACTTCCGATATTATCCTTCCAACCATGCTGTAGTAAATTTTGATATTATTCATTCTAGGTCCAATGACCTTTTCTCATCCAGCACGACCACTCTGATGACATGACACATCAATACAATCCAAAGCCATAACCTATGAAATTTGTGCACCCAATAGCAACATCCCAAATGTACTCACATCATGAAAAACAAATCACTCAAACAAGAGGACTATCCTGCAAGCTTAACAAGTACTACCACTACAAAATACTTAAAATCCATCACACCCCGTAGGGCAATCACACGAATCTAACACAAAGGTTCATACATGCACAAAATTTTGCTGCAATGCGTGCCCCATCCAAATACCAATCCATGGCATATACCTCAAGCCACCTTGCTTAAAATCAATAACCACGCGCAATTCGACATCAAGTACTCAAAGTGCATTACCATAACCATGGAGAAGCAAATGACATAAAGCCACACAAAACACGAAAGAGCTTAACCAATACGCTATCCACCAAGCAATACCTAATGCTCTTCCAGCTCAAATTCCGCTATGAGACCGCAATAGAACTGCACCATATGTGCATATAACCAACAAATCATAACCCCTTGTAACATATAGGAGTAACTCATAGATCACTCCAACACGAATAAGCTCAACAACAATCGAATGGTACATCCCTCAACAATAGCAGTTCGAAGTCAACAAATTCGATCCGGTGTAGAACACATATCCATATTGGGCCTACCAATGAACCCCAAATTAATTCTGGTCACCCACAACCGATAAATAATCATCTGAAAGTCCATAGTGACTGAATCACAACACACACTACCCTCTGACTAACCTTAGCTACATTTTCACAGTCCACAACCACGAAACAATCTACTCATGAGAACTCCCAGTATCCAAATCCATAGAACACACGAACTACCATATCTAATCCCAACTTCATCGATCGAATATCTGACGCATCTCTAACACACGATGATCCCACGAGGAATGCTTTTCTGATTCTTCTATGCCACATCACAAAATCTGAGTATTAGAAGTCGATCAATAAGATGAGTACCACAATACCGATGGAGTATCCATAAATCAAACACATTGCCCCTTCCGAATTGTATGCTCTCATCAATCCACACCAAATAGTAATATCATTCACCTAGTCATATGAAACTGCCCATGCTGCCTAAGGATACTCTGTGACCCTGCTCATGGAAATCTCAATCCTACACAACATACCGCACATACCATGCCATCCTATGATAAATGTGAGAATTTCATAATCTACTCTGAGTCACAATAAACTACATACCCAGCCATTTAGAAACCTTCTATTTGATCTCGTCCAAGAGAAAATCCCTATTCGCAACACGTTCCATACACCGGTAGGAAATATATACCTCGAACCATGGTAGAACCATTAAGAAATCTCAAAATCCCATTTGCACAAAACCCAACCATCAAGACTGAATTCTTCTAACCCAATCATGCTACGCAGGTCACCAAAACTCACGAGCATTGCCACGAAACACCTGTAAAAACTCATTACCTCATAAACATCCAAAGAACTAATCATACCTATTACCATGTCAATCCAACCTACTACCAAGCTGTCCTATCTATCTAAGTTCCTTCTTAATTGCATTCACATTGATACTCTTCCTCATCATAATACCTCAATCCTCAACCGAGACTCACCATACGAGACCCTAACATAAACCACACTGCCCTAAGGATCATAAGCCGTTGAATGCTCTCTTAATCATCCCAAAAGTACAACAACCGAGATACCTACTCTGAACAGACCTTTTGTAAATTTCAAGTTGTTCATCTTACTTTCCTAATACTGAAATGTAGAATTCATGATGATGTAGAAATACTGCAAGCCTCGACACTATCTAATGTAACTCTCAGCTTCTAGCCACATACAAACCCGCAAAAATTCTTAATTGCCACATATAAATCTTGAATTCATTAGAACCGTTCTCGAGAGTTATCCACTCTGCTCAAATCTCAGTTACATTGATCAAACGGGCCGATCGACCAGTACCCCATTAGCACTCCAACACCTAAAGATGTAACCCCACCTTAATGCAACCAGATTAATTTCTGCTCCGCACACATTACATCCATCACCAATAAAAACTCAAATCATTCCATGATTCTTATATACTCATAAAACCTAATACAACTCATATCTAGAAATTCCCTTTACTCGAGTCATCCTTGATCTCAACCTTTGCAAGTTATAACTGATTCACCAGTATACCTCAAAGTGAAACTAATACAACTTAGCCGTGCAATCAAATTATCAATAGCAGACTCCCCCACTTGGCTCAAAGCCATAGATCAAAACACATAAAAACTCACAATGCCCATACTCTATTGTTGCCATAATACCATAGTGAGATTCAATTAAATCCTTCATAAGCTCATGCAACACAAACCATGTAGTATTTCAAATCATCTGCAAATCTCGCATTCAACCTCGTAACAGTCAAGCCCACTCTCATAAGCGATCAGAACTCAAATTGCAACAAGTATATTTCTCTGGTAAAAGAGGACTCCCAACAAACAACATAGGGATCACACAAACCTCAAAACACCCCGAAGACATCTCTTTGTACCCTTCTACCATCATAAACATCACACAATTACTTAATCTTCCTGGGTCTGAACTCATAACACAACATGAAAATCTACCTCACTCCACAACTACACTACATGAGAGGTCTTTCAACACACCCATAGCTTGAGGCCATACGCCAACTCAAGACAGAAGTTAAACACCCAATAGTCCTTGCTACATCTATAGCAAACTCTTCTTGTCATATTCGAATAATTTTAACACATCTCGCAATCAAATCACACTCACCCCATAGTCATCCAGTCACAAATCCCAACAATAAGGACATAAACAGGCATATAAGTCCCAAATGCATGTGCTCACACAATCAGAATCTCAGTTCTCAAGCTACAGTCAAAGCCCAGCATAAGCCCTCCAAACTGACCCAATATCAACACACAGAAATCACATCATGCACCCTATCCAGGGAATCACAAGCCATCGATGCACAGTTGATACGGAGCGCTCATGTGCGCACACGAATGCGTGAAAGGAATTCAAGGAGTTACGCTTCAAGCAGAATCAATACCGCATGATAAGGATTCAAGAATGTGGAATTTTCCTAAAGGTTCTGCAGTCTCTCGAAGATAAGTACAGACATTTCCATACCGATCTGCAAGACTCTACTAAACCCGCTCATGACTCATAAGACCTATGTAACCTAGGCTGTAATACCAACTTGTCATGACCCAAAACAAACCCTCTCGTGATGGCGCATATCGTGTTACTAGGCAAGCTGACACATTACCAAAACAAATCGATATTTCCTTTTCAAAGGTAGTTCCAAAACTATTTAATATAAAACCTTTATAAAGGAGTTCAAATCAAAACAAAAGTGCAGAAAAGAAACGTCTCGACATCGGGGTGTCACTAGTCATGAGCATCTACTATAATGTATCTGACAATATCAAGACCAACATAGTCTAGAAAGTAATTAAATACATCTAAAGGAAGATAAGAGGGAGAAAAGTAGGGCTGCGATCGCCAGGCAGCTACCTTGCTAACTCCGATAGATCTGCAACTGATCAATCAACACACGCTACCAAGTCTAGAAATGTGTGGATCATACACAAGGTGCAGGGAGTAACGTGAGTATGCCAACTCAGTAAGTAACCAAAGTAAATAAAGGCTGAGCAGTAGTGACGAGCAATAAAGCATGTAAAGTTGATATCATGAAATCTCAATAAAAAATACAACAGACTTCAAAAGCAGAGTTTGAATCAAATCATTTCATTTAAACTCTGTTCCAGTAAAATCATTTGAAGATATTTTTCAACAATTCTAAAACAGAGGCTGAATGCAATAGTGAGCAAAATGATGGAATCATAAACAGCCTCTCGGGAAAAACCTCACTCATTTACAGCCCATCGGGCAAAACATCACTCATATACAGCCCCACGGGCAAAGCTCACAGTCACTCATATACAGCCCCTCGAGCATACCTCACCATCACTCATACACAGCCACTCGGGCAAAACATCACTCCATAGGTACCTACGCTCACTGGAGTGTGCAGACTCCGGAGGGCTCCTTCAGCCCAAGCGCTATAACAAGCCACTTCGTGGCATAAATCAACCAGGCCCTCAACCTCACTCAATCACGAATAAGTAAAACATGATGCGGCATGTAGCTCGATCCCATAAATATCCTCACAAATCAGGCCCATGAATCAGTAAAACATGTTGCGGCGTGCAGCCCGATCCCATAAATATCCTCACAAATCAAGACCTCGACCTCACTCAGTTATAAACCTCTCAAGCCACTTGGGATCTTAGTAAAAACAGGGTACTCAGCCCAAAACAACATTTATATGCATCATAACAGAGTAATAAAGACTGAGTTATGAAAACAGTAAGTATAACATGACTGGGTATGGATTTTTAATAAAAAACAGTGAGAGTATAGTAATAAAAAGGCCTCTAAGGGTCCAAACAGTTTTGGCACAAGGGTCCAAACATGGCATTCAGCCCAATTTAAAGAAACTCTTTCTAAATCACACAAGTATCATGTAGTTTCAACCAAATATGCATCTTATAGTTGTTACGGGATGGATCAAGTGATAATCCCCAATGGTGCACGCCCACATGCCCGTCACCTAGAATGTGCGTCACCTTAACATAGTAAAATGATACGAAATCCGGGATTTCATACCCTCAGGATTAGATTTACAATTGTTACTTACCTCAAACAAGTCAATTCCAATACTGAGCAAGCCAAGCGATGCTCCAAAAATTCCATCTCATGCGTTTTGACCTCCAAACAGCCTAAAACTAACCAAAAACAACACAAATATATCAAACAATTCTAGAGCAACCAATCCCAATCGAAAAAGGTCAAATCATTAAACAAAAACCCAAAATCAGCCAAAAAGACCAACCCGGGCCCGCATCTCGAAACCTGATAAAACTTATAAAATCCAACAACTCATTCAATTATGAGTCTAACCATACTAGTTTTATCCAATTCTGACTCTCAATTGATGTTCAAAACTGAAAAATTCCCTTTATGAAACTTTAGGCAAAAATCCCCAAATTTCACGTTGAAATCATCAATCAAATGCCAAAACCGAAGATGAATTCATGAAATATAACCAAAACCGAGTAGAGACACTTACCCCAATACATATGGTGAAAATCACCTCCAAAATCGCCCAAATCCGAGCTCCCTAACTCAAAATATGACCAAATGAACAAACCCTTATTTTATATATTTTTCTGCCAGTTATTCTGCCTCGCTTCTCATACCAAACAATCCCGAAAGTCGCTTTTGCTGCCTCCAATATATTCCTTGTGAAATTTTAGTCAAGTTAGGCTCTTGAATCACTCTATTTGATCTTATATTGAAAGAGATATGTTGGTTTCAATATTTAAAAATAGTGCAGACTTTTAAATACGAATTTAATGGCAATTTCGTAATTAATCTGAAAAATCTAGCAACTCAATTCTTAGTAAAATGACCATAAAATCTTCATACGATGTCCAAATTCGACGTATCTTTTTTCTATGGCTTCATAATTACTATACAGATCTAATGCTTGAATAAAAACAGAAATCAGAGCTCATTTCTTTAATATAGTACCATTTATGCTTTAAAAACGACGTCGAAACATCAAAACCGAGCGCAACACAACCCAAACCTATTTGAAACTCACCCGAGCCCCTAGGAACCTATTCAAACATACCAATAAGTCCCCCCATATCATAATACGGACCTACTCGAGGCCTCAAAATACACATAACAACATCGAAATGACGAATCACACCTTAATTCAAAATCAATGAACTTGAAACTTCAAACTTCCAGAACCGATGCCGAAACCTATAAAATCACGTCTGATTGACCTCAAATTTTGCACATAAGTCAAATTTGATACTATGGACTTGCTCCAACTTCCAGAATCGGAATCCAACCCTGATATTAAAAAGTTCACTCCCGGTCAAACTTTCCAAAATTCTAACTTTCACTATTTTAAGCCAAATTCTACTATGGACCTCCAAATTATAATCCGGATGCCCTCCTAAGTCCAAAATCATCCAATGGAGTTAACGGAACCATTAGAAATCCGATCCGAGGTCAAATTCTAAAAAGCCAAAACATGGTCAAACCATTCAAATTTAAAGCTTCTAGGTGAGAATCATTCTTCTAAATCAATTCTGAATAACCTGAAAACCAAAACCGATGATTTACATAAGTCATAATACTTCATATGGAGCTACCCATGCCCTCAAATAACTAAGCAAAGTGCAAATGCTCAAAACGACCAGTCGGGTCGCTACACATTGTGAGGACCCTTAACGAGCCCTCAGCTGGCTGGATCATGTTGCAAGACCTAGAGACAAGCTCTACCTTCAACTATTGTTCTTGTTCCCACAATGAGGCTCGTGATGGCCATGAGTTACTACCTCCCACAGAGCCTGGAGGACAAGGATCATCCCTAGTATTCATGACACAAACACTAGATAAGCCTCCCTCGAATTCCCTTTTTATTCTCCTATTCCGTATATTGATTCCCCTGGGTTCCTAGATACACTTCCAAATCATCATGTGAGTGTGGAACCACATTCGTATGATGACATCTTCGTCCATTTTTATGTGTGGGAATGATAAATGATGAAAAATGCATTTTTTTTTAGTATGTTTGCATATTATTTCTTATGTGAGTTGCGGGATATTACGTGTTTATAAACATATAATATGCTCGTTACATGTTTATTATATGTAGGAATGAATTTTGATGGAATTTGGCAAGAATTGGATGATTTGATGCAAAACAAAATATGGATGCAGGACCTAGGAGAGTGCCACAATTGGTGCATTGCATGAAGGTAGATGTGAAATGGCCTAGGAGATGAACAAAAAACAGCGAAGTATGGAGGTTGGCACTGGAGCTGGCACGAGAAAGAACAAAGATGAAGAAAAATAGCTGGCATTGTGATAGAAGCCGCGCGGTGCACCAACTGTAGCATGCGACTGAGCGTGTCCTTTTCGAATAAGGAGAGATCAAGGACGCCCCAAATAAACCCTAATTGATATAAATATATCATAAAACATCCTTTGATGGGAGAGACACTATTTTATGGTATGACAATACCCAAGGAGGCAAGAATACGCTAGGAGCAAGGAGGAAGATTTAATCACAAGTTTTTCCTTTTTTCTTTCTATTTCTCGTTGTTAGTTATGACCTTTAGTATTGTACTTTTACATACTATTATGAGTAACTAATTTATTATCTAGAGTTTTGATGGAACCTCACGGAGGATGAATTCCTGTTATATCTTAATATAATTTAGCTTTGGATTTATATACTTGTTCAACTACGAACTTATTTCAGTTGATTGAATGGCCATCGATTGACTGTGCCTATTTATTATGTGTTGCTTGAGAAAAGATACATATTTAGGTAGTTGTTGAATAGTGTCACTCCTAAGGTATATAAGAGATCAATGTGTCGGGTTTAAAAGTGGGAATAGAGATAACGAAACTTCGACGTGATCATATTGAGCGGCAAAATAGTGCGAACTAGCGTAATTTGAGAGAATATGACCAGTACTTTATTGTAGTTGCAAAATAGTGCAAACTAACGTGATCATATTGTAGTGCTAAGTACATTCTTCTTGATTATTATGACTATATGATGACTGTGCTAGTTGCTTTACTTTGAGAGTCGAGTCAGAGGTGTCCTAAGTAAGTCATGTGCATTGTGCAAGGTGAGATTTTGGTTGTACTTTGTGCCATCCTTTGTTAGTCTAAAACTTTCTCTATGTGTGAGTCGAAGCGAAACGATTAAGTCTTGTGAGTCTAGGAAATGATATGGATATTTCTTTGATTGACCCTCGAACCTATTCGCCTACCAGTGATAACATTATCCGTAGTCAACCCTTTTGAGCCTGTATACCTTTTTCTTTGGCACCCACATTACAAGCCAATCCCTATTTTACTCTAAATCATATCTTGTTCACCCTTTATCTCAGAAAGCACTTAAGTCGTTGAAAGAGTAAAGAAAGAGATTGGGTAGCTTTTGAGTGGAACCATAAAAAGGCCGAAAATATGCATTTTTTGATAAAAGCCTTACTAGCCAGCAATACCAAACTTAAGGAGAGTGTGAAAAAAAACACTAAAGAAACAAAAAAAAGAAAAATGAATGACACCTCCTATATCTTTATTTGGGCTAGTGAGTATCTATATTTCATGTGCTTAATGAAGAATGGCTTAATTGTGTATGGTTTCATGGCAAAATATTGAATTGGTCATGACAAGAATGTGCTTGAAAGCGTGGTGTATTAAAGTGCTTAGGAGGGTTAGTCACTATTTTTCTATATATATGTATCATACCCGTCCCTTAGCCTACATTACAACCTATAAAGTCCTACTTGATCCTAGATTTTATAAGCTTAAATTAGTCGAGTCTTGCACTACGGGCAAGCCTATGGTACGAACTTGGGTGGCACACTTTACAAGCTTAAATTAGTTGAGTCTCACACTACGGGTAAGACTATGGTACGAACTTGGATGGCATATGAGTTTCTTTTGTGAGAGTGAGAGGATTTTTCAATATTTGAGTCTTTAGACTGTACTTGAACTTATATTTGAGTGGGTGGACTATTTTCTCTATGAGGTTTGCTGGTGAAGGCACATGATTTGAAGAGGATTGGCAAAATCCTTGGTTTTTGAGTTAGCACAAGAATCAAGTCATAGTATGGAATGTATTAGAGTCAATTTTTGAGGCTAGGATGTTAGAAGAGACACACAAATATTTTAATTCATTGGTCTAAACATGAGAAAAGTACAAAGAAAGTGTATGTTGAGTTCTAAGCATTGATATAAACCATTATCGTTATTATGATGCTTGAGTATGTTTTGGAATTATGTTACTTGCCGATGTGCTTAATTTTAAGTATCTCGAAGACGAGCAAGAGTTTAAGATTGGGGTAGTGATAAATAATGAAAATGCATGTTTTTGAGTATGTTTGCATAATATTTCTTATTTGAGTAGCGGGAGATTACATGTTTATAAATATATAATATGCTCATTACATGTTTATTGTTTGTAGGAATGCATTTGGATGGAAGTTGGCAAGAATTGGATGATTTGATGCAAAAAGAGTGGAGATGCAAGACCTGGGAGCATGCCACAATTAGTGCATTGCATGAAGGTAGGTGCAAAATAGCCTAGGAGATAAACCAAAAACAGCAAAATATGGAAGTTGGCATTGGACGTGGCAAGCGCAAGACAAAAGAAGAAGAAAAATAGCTCGGAGCATGCTAGAAGTCACGTGTTGCACCAACTCTAGAACGCGACTCGGCGTGTCCTTTTCGAATTAGGAGATATCAACGATGCCCCACATCAACCCTAATTGATATAAATACATCATAAAACATCCTTTTGAATGGATAGACACTACTTTAGCATAAGATATACCCAAAGAGACAAGAATACGCTAGGAGCAAGGAGAAAGATTTAACCACAAGTATTTCCTTTCTTCTTCATATTTCTCATCGTTGGTTATGACATTTAGTATTGTAGTTTTACGTACTATTATGAGTAGCTAATTTATTATCTAAAGTTTTAATGGAACCTCTTGGAGGATGAATTCCTATTATGTTTTAATATAATTTAACTTTTGAATTTATCAACTCAACTACGTGCTCATTTCAGTTGATTGAATGGCAATCGATTAACTGTGCCTATTTATTATATGTTTCTTGACAAAGGATATATAGATTGTTGAATAACATCATTCCTATGGTATATGAGATATCAATGTGTCGGGTTTAAAAGCGATATTAGAGACAACGAAACTTTGATGTGATCATAGTGAGCGGTAAAAAAGTGCGAGCTAGCGTAATTTGAGACAACATAACTAGTACATTGTTGTAGTTGCTCGAGAGAGAATTATTGATATTATTTTAATGATGAAATAATATATTTTCTCTTTGTATAGGAACTCATGAATAGCATTCAAGATTGAAGAAATCAATCAGCAATGATTAAGGAACGCATGGGTTGGCATACAAGATTGAAGGAATCAATAAGAGGCAATCAAGGAAAGCAGACGTGATTAAAGGAAGCATTGATACTGACGGAATCAATTAAGGCTAAACTGAAGGAATCATATCAATCAAGTATAATCGAAGATCTCGCAGAATAATCAATCAAGTATCTAAATTTGGAAGGATCAAGATTCCAGGATCACGCACAAGGGAATTCTTTAAAGCCTCTCGTTACTTAGAGCCGTTGCGGAATAACCTTATTCTTGGAAAGAATCAATCTCTTTCCAAGGATCAAATCTTTTCGGTTGGCAAATCTCTCCAGAATTCAATCCTCTCTCAAAGTATTTAAACTTGTAACCAAACCTTAGCACACATACTTTGATCGAACCAAATACCCTCTCTTTATTCTACTGCAAACAAATATTGTAGGTCTACTAGACCTGTTGTGTAACAAGTTAGAGAAGAAAGAGAGAACAACACTGGTGAGACATTGTATCAAAAGAAACGAGTGAGATAGGAACTGTGCTATTGGTGTAGATCAAACGATTCTCTGTGTACTCGAAGAAACTCATTCCTAAATGAGAACTCCCTTGCAACCCAAGGGGACTGGACTAGGATTCACATTGAATCCAAACCAATATAAAAAATCTGGTGTCTTTAATTCCTGCATTTTAAATTCTGTCATTATTGTTATCAAGTTATCACATCTAGTCGACTAATTGGAAAACTAGTCAACTGATAGAAATTAAGTTTAAAAATAAATAATTCACCCCTTTTTGTACTTTTAATTGGTATCAGAGCAATGCTCTCATTTTCCTTTTGCTTAACAGCTTGTGAGAAAAGATCATGGCAAATCAAGTTATTATAGGAGCACTCTTCCAAGAAGGAACTTCGCAAGTAAGGCCACCATACTTTAATGGACATCATTTCTCCCACTAGAAAGTGCGTATGGAAATATATGCAAAGGCGTACGATGTTAAAGTTTGGAGAGTTATCAAAAAGCAGAACTATCCTTTGCTGGCTGCTGCTCAACCACTTACTGATCCTGAAGATATGATTCATATACAGATGAGCAAATGGCTTTTGTGAAAGTTAACAATAAGGCGAGAAACTTGCTCTATAATGCTATAAGTGGTAAAGAGTATGAGAAAATCTCCAGTTGTGACACATCCAAAGAAATGTGGGACAAGCTTGAAGTTACATACGAAGGAACCAGCAAAGTAAAGGAATCTCATATCAATATGCTAGTTAATGATGATGAACTCTTTCAAATGAAAGAAGGAGAATCTATTGAAGAGATGTTTGCCAGATTCACCAAAATCAATAGCGATTTGAAAGCTTTCGGCAAACAATATTCAAGTGGTGATCAAGTTAGAAAGATTCTTAGAAGCCTACCAACTACTTGGCAGACCAAAGTAGTCAAACTTGAATCTCAGGATATGAATAATTTATCTTATGATGAACTTCGAGGAGAACTCATAGCTCTTGAAAAGACACATCTTAAGAAAACCAACCAAGAATAAAACAATCGCATTCAAGGCCACAACTGAAATAGCTAAAAATGATATTGATGATGATCCCGAAGCTCTTCAAGAAGAGATTGCTATGATGTCAAGAAACATGGATGGTGTAATGAGAAGATTCAAGAATACGAGGAGAGGAAGGATTCCACCAAGGAGATCCAGGCAACATAACGAACAAGATAAGAATGATGGGAAATGCTGTGAGTGTGGAAGATTTGGATACATTCAAGCTCAGTGCCCAGATCTGAAAAGGAAAATCTCCAGAGGTTTCAACAAGAATAAATCATTTGGAAGCTGGAGTGATGAAGACAGTTCAGAACACGAAGAGATAGCAAATCTTTGCTTTATGACAATTCTAGAAAATGATATGAACAAATCTTCAGGATGTTGGACATATGAGGACACTTCAAACGGTGAATGCAAAGATAATAATGAGAACTGTTTCATGGCACGAGGTGAAACAAGCCAGTTAATGTCTTATAACCGTGAAAGATGCAATGAGTTGCAGGATATTATTGATCTTACTTTGAAAGAGTCTAAAAGAATGATGAATGAACTAACGAGACTCAATAAAGAAGTAAAATACTAGAAGCTCAAACATGAAGTATGTGAAATCAAAAAAGAAGTATTCAAGAAGAGTTTAAGGAATTGCAAATGCAACTCAATGACATGCGCAAATCCACCAGTCATAGTTCTATCAGGTCAAACCAGGCAAATTACAAGTCAACTAGAGAAGGACCAGCCAGAACAAAGTCCACTAGTACTAACACTAATGAAAGACCTCAAAATGGTTCAGGAGTTATGTGTCACTACTGCAATAAAAGTGGACATACATATTCTTTTTGTCGTTTTTGAAAGTCAAATATTCAGGATGGATTTGGAAACCCAAAAACAACTCTGAACCGTGTAGTACTAACCAACCAAGACCCAAGCAAGTTTGGGTACCTAAAAGAAAGTAATCACTATGTTTTGTAGGAATACCACGGGAGAAGCCGCAAAGGAAAATGGTACTTAGACAGTGTGTGTTCCAGTCAAATGACCGGTGATAAAAACCTGCATAAGAAAGTTACAAAAATAGATGGAGGAAGCGTTAAGTTTGGAGATGACTCAAAAGGAAAAATAATCGGTACTAGAACAATTCCCTTCAATAACAACTGCGATATTACTGAGGTTTATCTCAATGATGGACTTAACTACAATCTTCTGAGTATAAGTTAGCTATGCGACTTAGGGTATGAGGTACGTTTTAAGAAAACATGTTGTGCTATTGAAGATGAGATAGGTAAAATAATCCTCCCAGGTAAAAGGTATGGAAATATTTATATTCTTGATGGCTTTGAAAATATAGATGGGCATATCTGTTTAACATCCATATCTGATGATCCCTAGTTATGGCATAGGAAACTTGGTCATGCAAGCATGCATTTGACAGAAAAATTGTCTAAGCATTAGTTGGTTATTGGTTTACCCAAACTGAAATTCTCTAGAAATCATATTTGTGACGTTTGTCAAATTGGGAAAAAAAGTAGAAACTCTTTCAAAAACAAGGATATTGCATCTACTTCTAAACCTTTGCAACTGCTTCACATGGATTTATTTGGGCCTACCAGAATTGCTAGTATAAGAGGAAACGATATGCTTTTGTTATTGTTGATGATTACTCACGTTTCACTTGGGTGATTTTCTTATCTCATAAAGATGAAGCGTTGAAAAAATTTGAGATCTTCTATAAGAAGGTTGAAAGAGAAAATGGGTATTTGATTACAACAATCCATAGTGATCATGGAGGAGAATTTGAAAGCAGAGCATTTGAAGACTTCTCTAATGATCAAGGATATACTCATAACTTCTCTGCACCACGATCACCCCAACAGAATGGAGTCATTGAAAGGAAAAACAGAACCCTACAAGATATGGCAATAACTATGTTACTAGATCTTTCACTGCCAAATTATTTCTGGGCAGAAGGAGTAAGTACAGCATGTCACATTTGCAACAGATGTCTCATAAGGCCCATTCTAAAGAAAACTTCTTATGAACTATGGAAAGGTAAACGTCCAAATATCAGTTATTTTCATCTGTTTGTAAGTAAGTGTTTCATTTGCAATAATGGTAAGGACAATCTTAGAAAATTCTATCCAAGAAGTGATAAATGTATTTTTCTGGGCTATTCAATAAATAGTAGATCCATTAGAGTCTACAATAAATGCACATTATGTGTGGAAGAGCCTGTACATGTTATATTTGATGAAAATAACTCCTCGGCCGAGAAAGGAACTACTGCAAGTGATGAAGATCAAGCTCAAAAAATTCAGGAGACAAGAAAATCTCAAAAGTCTACTGATGAATCTAATGTTGGGATAGAGTCAACTAATGAAACCAGTAATAGTCCACCAGAACATCCGAAGGAGTCAACTACTCATACAGTTCGTCCAAATGAATAGAGAAGTGAACCTGAATATCCTCAAAAATTCATCATAGGGATCCAAATGAAGGAATGAAAACCATGAGAGCACTCAAAAAGAAATCAAATATAGCACTAATCTCTCAAATTGAGCCAAAGAAGATAGAGGAAGCTCTAAGAGACTCAAGTTGGATGCAAGCGATACAAGAAGAGTTATATCAATTTGACAAAAATTAAGTATGGAAACTGATACTCAAACCTGAAAATGTTTCTGTAATTGGAATAAAGTGGGCTTTCAGAAATAAATTGAATGAGGATGGAAAAGTTGTAAGAAACGAAGCCAAATTAGTTGCTCAAGGATATTCACAACAGGAAGGAGTCGACTATGACAAAACATTTGCTCTAGTAGCTCGATTGGAGTCTATGAGAATCCTTCTGGCATATGCATCTTTTAAGGGATTCAAGCTATTTCAAATGGACATCAAAAGTTCCTTCTTGAATGGTTTTATTGAAGAAGAAGTATACGTGAAGTAACCTCCTGGGTTTGTAGATTCAAAGTTTCCCTATCATGTATATAAGCTAACCAAAGTGTTGTATGGACTGAAACAATGGTATGAAAGACTCAGTTTATTTCTTATTGATCATGTTTTTACAAGAGGTAAAGTAGACACTACTCTATTTATTAAAAAATCATCAGAAGGTAATCTCATTATTCAGATTTATGTTGATGATATTAAATTTGGTAGTGCTAATCCTCTTATGTGCAAGGAATTTTCAAATCTTATGCAAAGTGAGTTCGAAATGAGCATGATTGAAGAGCTAACGTTCTTCCTTAGACTTCAAATTCAACAATCTAAAGAAGGAATGTTTATATGTCAGACCAAATACACAAAGGAATTGATTCAAAAATTCGGCATGAGCAATGCTAAAGCCATTGGCACACCAACGAGTCCTTCAACGAGCCTCGACAAAGATGAACAAGGAATCCCTGTTGATGAAACTAAGTATCGTGGAATGATTGACTCACTTCTTTATCTAACTACCAGTCGATCGGATATTATGTTTAGTGTCTGTAAATGTGCTAGGTTTTAGTCAACTCCTAAGAAATCATATCTGACTACAGTAAAAAGAATTATTTGGTATCTTATTGGAACTGTCTCTCATGGACTATGGTATCCTCGCTCTAACACGTTTAAATTAGAAGGTTTTTCAGATGCTGATCTTGCAGGTGATAAGGAAGACAGAAAAAGCACAAGTGGAACATGTCAATTACTTGGTAAAGCATTGATTTACCGGAATAGTAAAACACAAGCATCAGTTGCACTATCTACTACTGAAACTGAATACATCACTATTGGACAATGTTGTGCACAATTATTATGGATGTCTCATCAACTTGGTGACTATGAACTTTCTTTCAAACCTATACAATTTTTCTGTGATAACTCTAGTGCTATATGTCTCTCAAAAAATCCTATACATCATTCTAGGGCAAATCATATAGACATCAAGCATCACTTTATTAGAGACTGTGTCCTTAAGAGAAATATAGAAATATCTTTTGTTGGAACAACTGATCAATAAACGGATATTTTTACCAAGCCTTTATTAGAAGAGAGATTTTGTTCACTAAGAGAATTACTTGTCATTATTTGCATTAATTGTTAATATTAGGACCTATGTGCCATTATTTTATTTTGTATGTCAAATGTTCTATATCTTTTCTTACTCATTAATTACGCCTCCGATTTCCCTCCTTTTTCCTCTCCTTTCACATCAGTCGCAGAGTTCAAATAAGGAAAGCCAATCATCGCATCTGATCAACTGCCACCTTTTTCCTTTTCTGTACTCAATCATCAGAAACCTTCTTTTTATTGATGAAATTTCTTTTCAATCTCCATCGTCTCTATCGTCTAGCTTCTCCGAACACTTGCCCAACAAAAAACTTCTTCAATGGCAAAACAACCCAAAAAACCTTCTACCTCCACTAGGAAGGGCACCCGCTCTAGGGAAAAACCTCGTTCTCAGCCCCCTGAACAAGTAGACCTAGGATCCGATCATTCTGAGGGGTTTGCCTCTTCTCAGGCAGACTTCTCTGATCATTCTCAACCCTTAGAAGAAAAAGCCTTGGGAAAAAGACCCATGGAAGAACCCCATGTTTCGTTCACTCCAAAGAAATCAAAAATTGATCTTTCCAGTTCTCTAGAGTCGGAACTCAATTTCTGGGATTCTCCAAATAGGGACTTCTTTATCACCCTAAAAGACAAACCTATTGCTCATGGGAGGTAGTCGATATTGATGACATAGAAGTCCTAAATTGTAAGGTAAAATATCTTTTCATTTATCAAAGGTGGTCAAAGTTCTTCTCTGTTCCTCCGCCTAAAGTCTATGAACCCCTAGTGAGAATGGTTTATGCTAATCTTTGCTCTAGTAAGTCTAATAAGTTGGAGTCCTTAGTGTTAGGAAAGTATATTGTTCTTGATTGTGCCATGTTTGATTCAATTTTTCAGTGTAAGTGTTATGGTTTCCCCATGCTCTTTAAAAATTCCTAGACCGATGATTTGAAATTTCCTTTGATCAAGCTAAGAGATGTATTACTGAGTGTCCATCTGAATCTCTCCCAAACTAGATAGGCCCTAGTGATGTTAGTATCGAAACTCGTGCTCTGACCCACATTGTTGCAACCACTCTGCTTTCCCGTACTAGCTCTTTCTCCACCTTCTCTCTATAGACACTTTTCTGGTCTATTGCCTTGTGACCAAACTCAAAATCAAATTGTCCTCCTAGGCCATCAATTTTATGATTGAGAGTGCAGAAGATCCCACTAGTCTACCCTATGGTATGACTATCACTCACATTGTGGAAGCTCACAATATTTCCATATATGCATATCATTTTACCTCTGTTTCAAAATCTTACAACTCTAGACTGCTCAAACAGACTCCAAACCCAAACCTTCTGCTTCCCACCCTAGCCATAGTGATCTAACCTTGCTGAGAAACTTAGTGCCAATGATAATCAGCTCTCTGCAATCAAAGATCTTCTCATTGCCACTTAGTCCGATGTTGGTACCATTCATGCTATCTCTAAATAAACAGGGTTTGATGTCTCTAAGATAAGGGTTTCGGTTCTCAGAGTGAGGGAAAACGATGTCAAGAAATTTAAGGAGGTTCATGACAGGCTCGATAGAATAAGTGTCTCAACCAATGCCATCTTTGATCGACTGAAGGAGGCCATCTGCAATACTCTTACCTATTTTCTGTGTCGCTAATATGAAGTTTAAGATAGTGCTTGTTTTGCTGTGTTGTTTTTGGACTAAAATATCAGTCGGTGGAAAAAAAATTCTTTTTATTTTGTTATGTTATAACTTTGCTAGTACATTCTGCTATGAATCCTATTTTCGCATGCCATGTGTTATGTTATTCCCTCTTTGCTGATGTCAAAAAGGGGGAGAAAGGATATATGTATTGTGCAGGTACATAATAAGTCGACTAAGGGTAAGTCAGCTTTGGCACTCCTTGAGGGGGAGTCATAGAACCTGAAGTAGTAGACTACATGCGCCTCGAACAAACCAGCACCAGACAAAGTCAATAGCTCTTATTGATGGGGAGTAAAATACAGGGAAGTCAACTGTTGTTTATACATATATATTATTTTGTCATCATCAAAAAGGGGGAGATTATTAGATTTTATTTTAATGATGAAAATAATATATTTGCTCTTTTTATAGGAACTCATGGATAGCATTCAAGATTGAAGAAATCAATCAGCAATGATCAAGGAACGCATGGATTGGCATACAAGATTGAAGTAATCAATCAGAGGCAATCAAGGAAAGCAGACGTGATTAAAGAAATAGTTGATACTGACGGAATCAATTAGGCTAAACTCAAGGAATCAAATCAATCAAGTATATCGAAGATCTCGCAGAATAATCAATCAAGTATCTTAATCTGGAAGGATCAAGATTCCATGATCGCGCACAAGGGAAATCTTAAAAGCCTCTCGTCAATTTGAGCCGTTGCGAAATAACCTTATTCATGGAAAGAATCAATCTCTTTCTAAGGATCAAATCTCTTGGGTTGGCAAATCTCTCCAGAATTCAAGCCTCTCTCGAAGTATTTAAACTTGTAACCACACCTTAGCACACATAGTTTGATCGAACCAAATACACTCTCTTTCTTCTACTGCAAACAAACATTGTAGCTCTACTAGACCTGCTGTGTAACAAATTAGAGAAGAAAGAGAGAACAACACTGGTGAGGCATTGTATCAAAAGAAACGAGTGAGATAGGAACTGAGCTATTGGTGTAGATCTCACACCATTCTCTGTGTACTCGAAGAAACTCATTTACCGAAAGAGAACTCCCTTTCAACCCAAGGGGACTAGACTAGGATTCACATTGAATCCAAACCAGTATAACAATTCTGGTGTCTTTAATTCCTACATTTAATTTCTGCATCTTAAATTCTATCGTTACTATTATCAAGTTATCATATCTAGCCGACTAATTGGAAAACTAGTCAACTGATAGCAATTAAGTTTAAAAATAAACAATTCACCCCCTCTTGTACTTTCAACAATTACGATAAGTCAAGTGTTCATGATCAGTAGAGAATAATTAGGCAAAATTATAGAAAACATAGCAGGAAGGATTCTGACAATGGGAGAAATCATAACTCTAGACCTCCTTAATTTTGTCTACAACCCTTGTTTCTTTAGTTGATAAATTTCTATTTTGTTTTTGTTAATCACTAGTTAATTAGTTTAAGTAACTTAGAAAATATTTGAGCTTGCCCTCTTGGTGATATTGAATAGTTACGAAACCTTAATTCTCTGTGTTTTCGATTCCGGACTTTTAGACCAGATTATATTTGCAGCGACCACTTATCCTTTTTAGGACTAGAGTTGGGCGTGATCACTGACATAAAACGTTAACCAAAAAAATCAAGGGTACACTTTAAGGCCTTATACTTATAGGAAATTTTAAGGGGCCTAACAATTACTTATGAGACGTGAGTATCTTTTTTAAAATTTCGTCACTACTTCATTGAAGTTATACTTGATACTTATTGAGTACGCATTAACTTTCGTACTCATAGTATACTTGTGCACATTTTTGTATAGACCTTGTTCAGAGTATTAGCAGAACCCAGGATATAGCGTGGGCTGACACTTGGAGACTCTACATATTCGTTTCTACTCTTGGGTGAGGATCCACACTTTTGCTTGTGGAGAACTTTATTTGTTGTTCTTTTGAGTTGCTGGGGTATATCTCAGTTAATTATCTTATTCAGTGTCATAGAAATTCCATAAACAGTAATAGTATTCATTGTTGGGTTGCCATTATATGGTCACTCATAAGGGCTATGGCACATATGAATAAAACTCTTTACCTTTATGTTCTTTTATTTAAACAAAAGTATTGATTTACAGGTTGTGTTCATGCTTTATTTTAATCATATAAAATGACGGTACTTCGAAAAGGACTTCCACATGCATTTATATAGTATAGAAATGGGTATTCGTATATGAATCGGTTCAATTGAATCGGGTAGGATGCTGGTCACATAGATTTGAGGCGTAACAATAACCTATAGATTAATGTTGATGCCATGTGATTTATAGAAGTTAAAGGGCAGAACGTGGAATTTCTTGATGAAACCGCTATGCTTTACCCTATGAAACGTTTCATAGAGTTCAGATTTTAACTACAAGAATTACAATAGGAAAGAAAATCATCAAACTGCTTGAGAAAAATCAATCATATATATGTTGGCCAAAAGTCTTGAACTATATAATAACAAAGTGTTGGTGTTATTATTAAATAGAAACACTTTAACATGCGTCCACTGATCTAATACTAGTTGCCAAATGATATCTCTATGAATTAAATAAATAGAAATTGGAAATCCAAGGTTGTGTAGAAGAGATTAAGACGCTAGGTGAATATTCAATGACAGGACATACATATATGTCAATTCAGAAAAAAGTGAGTATGTCTAAAAAGGACAAAAGGCAAACCAAATTGGATATAGAAAAGAAATAAGAGTGGGAATGTCACGAAACAGAAAAAGCAAAGTGGAGTATATACGACGTGCAGGACTTTCCAATAATTGAGCCATAATTACACCTAAAAGTCGCACTTATATTAAAAATATGAAAATTATATTGTTAATTAATTCCCAAATTGTTATCTATTCTGTCTCTCTCTATATATGCGAGAAACATAATGTTGACATGCAATAACGTGTATGTGCATCATCGAAAAGAAGAAAATGTAGTGAGATATACCTCTTGCAATTTAAAACATGCAAACACATTAGATATTATACATGAATATAGGATTAAGTTTTTGCAGAAAGGAATTTAAAAGTATTTCCAGCTTGAATTTGACCTAGGGTAGCCAACGTTTTTGCTTCACTTTCCCCGCATTGATTTTCTTTATTTTCCAGAGATAGCTATGTATTCATCCATGTTTCATTTCCATGCATTCCAATAAGTTTTTGCAACTTTTGATGGATACATTCAACAACCAGGAACTGAATATAATACTGAGAGAGAGCCAGACTGAAAAGGATGACAAAAATGAAAGGGAGACAGGATAAAAAGCTTGCACTACTCTTGCAGAAGCCTATGAATTATTAATGGATTACATTATAAATAACTATGACTTTGTTTGACAAAGACATTGCAATGATTTGAGTTTCTGTTGCTAATGCTGAAAGTGTATGCAATGCAGGCTTATGTGATCATAGCACTGGATTCACCTTAGATCAACATTGCTGGTGTACTTCGTTCTTATGGGAACTAACTAGAGTTAGGTAACCGTGACAAAACAAATTTTATATATATCCATAACCCGCCCAAGAGAAGTAAGACCCGTAACCAATAACTCTAAAAGAAAGGTTCCTCAGAGACGAGTGCTAAGATCCAATAGAGACAGGAGATCAATTTAAGATGAGAAAAAATCGATGAAAAAGCATCTTGACCAAAATAAAAGAGTCCAACACCCGAAAACCCCACAGTAGAGTTGGCTTCTTCCTAATTGTTTTTAAAGTGCAAGTGAAATATTGAGTACTTCTGTTCAAACCTTAGAAGCTATAGTAAAGTACCGAACAAAGGAGTAAACTCCCTTAAAATATTTACTAAGCTATGACCGAATATCATATTAACAAAAAAAAACGTATTCTAGAGCAATATTACAAAAGCAGGTCGTATATGACGGGGAAAAAATAGTGGAATAAATAATCACGGCCCAAAATGCCATCGGAACCGTCAATATGCAAAATTAAACTTCAACAATGATAAGAAATAGTCTCAAATAGCGGAATAGCATAATAACTAAAGTCATAATGACAATACAACAGAAACCACGCCCAAAATCTGTGTAACGGTCCGACCGGTTATATTTTAGCTTCAGCATTCCATTTAGTTGTTTGAGATCTTGAGTAGCTTCATATAATGTATCATGATTTGTGAGTATGGTTGGTTTCAATGTTCTAGAGGTTTGGGATTTGATTTGGAAGAAATTTTCTTATTTAGAAGTTTTAAGTTGAAGAGTTATCCCATGTTTGACTTTTGTGTAAATGGTCTCGAATTCGTGTTTTAATTGTTTCAATATGTTCGTATGGTAATTTTGGACTTAGGCGTATGTCCGGATTTGAATTTGGAGTGACAGGTCAGTCTAGAGGAGTTTAGGCTGGGTTTTCACCACAGCTTGGGCTCAGTGGTTTCAGTTGTGGGAGTATGTGCCTTTGGACTTATATGTCCAGTAGTGTCCCTAGGAGTGGGGCTGGAGGCTCAATGAGTTGTTGTATAGCTATAAAATGAGAAATATGTGATGGAGAATGTGCTTAGATGGTTTGGATGCGATAAAAAGAATTTTCCTTGGGATGCGAAGGGAATATGGATGCTTGATTTATGTCTTGATGTGTTGTACAATCTCAAGTTATGAGTGTTTTGAGGTATTCTTAAATGTTGTTCAATTGTGGGATGAAATAGATTCTTATATCTTATTGACGAGTTCAGACTCGGAAAGATTTAGTGATTGCATAGTGGTTGTGGCCATGAAAAGGCATATAAAGAAATGTCATTTGAGGCTAAGCAAGTGGATTATCGCACATGGGATGATATGAGGTTGTGTAATCCCTATGATGTTTCTGTGAAAAGTTTCCTTTCCACTAGAGGGGCGGGTAGGTGCTTCAATTTGTGTTTGGATCGCTTGAGGAAGTTGGCTTGACTGTTACGAGAATGAATATGAGGTTAGCAAAAGACTTGAAGTATTTTTTATGATTAGTGCTACATAAGTTCATGAAGGTCTTGGATGAATTACAGTACAAGATCATGGCAATTATAGAGTAAGGGTATTGTGGGATATTGGAAGTTGTGTTCTATGGCTTGGAGCCAAGTAGGGGAGTCTGCTATCGACGATCTGATTGTATGGTTATGTGTTATATTAGTTTTGTTCTGATGCATATTTGTGATCAGTTGTGACTTAAAGAGGTCAATTTTGAGGATGACTTGAGCAATGGAATCTCTAGATGCATGATGTGCCACACTTTATGGGAATAATGGAAATTTGGTAATGAATCGAGTTTGCAATTCGTGGTCGACGTAGTGTGCATGGAATAGGGATTTACTCAGTTGCTTAGAGATGTGGGTTATTGTCACGACCTAAAACCTGACCCATCATGATGGCTCATATCATGAAACTAGGCCAACCTCAACTCAACAATCAACACGATAATAATAAGTTTGAAAACATTTACGGAAGCTTTTAATAGTTAAAGAACTATTTGAAACATAAGAAATTCCAAGAATAAATACAATCCAGCCCAAAATCGGGGTGTCACTGAGTGCATGAGCGTCTAAGGAAAATACATAATCTAACATAATGTCTAAGAGTGTCTAAGAGAACAACTGAAATACAAATGGAAAATAGGTTGGTGAGCTAAGGCCTGTGAACGTCGTACATATACCTCAATAATCTCCTAAGTCAGAAGCCTCGATCAACCACCCACACTGGATCCAAAGTGCCAGAATCTACATACGAGGTGTAGAGGGTAACGTGAGTACACCAACTCAGTAAGTAACAAGTCCAACGTTTGGACTGATAGGTAGTGACGAACTCAACCTCCTCAAGGATAATAGAAATAGTGTACAGAAACGTAGGCATGCTTTTAATTAAATAAACAGCTCGAACAGTAAAACAGAGCAAGTATGAACAAGGGAAAAAAGTGTAACTCTGCTACATCTATATGTCAATGCACATGCTATATGAAATGCACCATGCTGAGTGCCTCATGTGCCCACAATCTCAAATGCTCGTCCACTCAGTGTTGTATATAGCGCGTACGGCCAAGGGAAGATCCATCCCGGAATATATACATCTCTGACAACAGTCACTCAGTACTGAGGAAGGCCATTTCAGCCTATGGAGAAGATCCATATCCAGATAATTACAATAGCAACCTCACAACCACTCGGTATTGTATATGGCTCACAAGGCCCGGGGAAGATCCATCCCGAAATATATACACATCACAGACCAACAGTCTCCAGTTACGAGGGACAGGCCGATCCGGCCATCATGGAGATGATCCATCTCTATATAATAAGTACATTGGACAAGATCGATGTCCAGGGAATATCCATCCCTCAATAATATCAACAGCGCTCACTGAGGGTGTAAAGACTCCGGAGGACTTCTCTTAGCCCAAGCGCTATAACAAGCCAATGAAGGCATGTTCAATATCTCGTCGCGGTGTGCAGCCTGATCCCATACTGTCACTCAATATCGACTCTCGGCCTCACTCAGTCATTACTCTCCAGTCTCACACACTAGCCCGAACAATGATATGATGTGTCAAATAACAATAAGCGAGATTGAGGCATGATATAATATGCATGAACAGGACTGAGTACAGAATATCAATGAGGCTAATGATATGACAACAAGAAATGGCCTATCGGGTCTCAACAGTATTGGCATGAAGCCTTAATATGATAATTAGCATGATTTGCAGCTCATTAACTTAATCACATAATTACAACACAGATATCAGCAAGAAAGAGTCACTAAGCGGTGCCATTGAATGACCCAGGCTGCAGTTATCATGGTGCAAGTGCACACGCCCGTCACTGGGCATTTGCGTCACCTCAATAGTAATCATAGAACACATAGTAATTCGGGGTTTCGAACCCTCAAAACCAAGTTTGGAAGCGTTACTTACCTCAAGCCAAGCCAAACTCTAGCCCGCGATGCCCTTTCCTCTCGATTCAACCTCCAAATGCTCCGAAATTGGGAACATCAATATATGCTAAGGGAACGAAGCCCACACGAAAATAATCAAATTACATTACAAATCCCGAAATTGGTCAAACCCGACCCCCGGGCCCACGTCTCGGAATCCGATAAAAATCATATCAATAGAATCCTTATCCTCCCACGAGTTCATACATACCAAGAACATCAAAATCAAACCTCAAAGGGCCCCTCAAATCCTCAATTTACGCTCTCCAATTTCAAGCCCTAACTTCCCAATTTTTCACCCTTAATCTCAAAGATTTCACGCTAAAACAACGGAAAATGAACATAGAATTGAGTTTTAGGTTCAAGAAACTCACCTCAATGAAAACCCCCTTGATTCCCTCTTCAAAACCCTCCAAAAAACTTCAACTCCGAATAAAAATGGTGGAAGATAATCCAAATTTCGCGAAGTCCACCTTATAAACTTTCTGCCCAGGCATCTCGTACCTGCGGCCCATTTTCAGCATCTGCGGACTGCTTATGCGGTCCAGACCACCGCATCTAAGTCTTCCACCTAAATACCCAAAACCGCTTCTGCGGTCTGACAGGTGCGCTCTACCTTCCGCACCTGCGGTTCCTGCACTTCTCAGCCTTGGCTGCACCTGCGGTCCCCTAACCGCAGGTGCGGTTATTACAGAACCAACAGCTTCAGCTGCATTCACCAACTTCCAAACTTTTCGATAGCCATCCGAAATCATCTCGGGGATCCCGAGACCTCATCCAAAAATACAAACAAGTCACATACTACTATTCAAACTTGTACCAATCCCCGGAACACTCAAAACAACGCCAAAATACCAAGTCATCCTCGGATTTAAGCCTAAGGATTCCAAAACTTCAGAATTGCGCAATCGATCAAAAAGTCTATCAAACCTCACCCGAATGACCTGAAAATTTGCACACGCATCATAAATGACACAACGGACCTACTCCAACTTCCGAAAATCCATTCCAACCCCGATATAAAAATTTCCATTGCCGACCGAAAAATGCCAAATTTCCATTTTTGCCAATTTAAGCCTAAATTTACCACAGACCTCTAAAATACATTCTGAACATGATCCTAAGCCCAAAATCACCTAACAGAGCTATCCGATCCATCAAAATTTACATCCGACACCTCCTACACATAATTCAACATCTGGTTGACTTTTTCCAACTTAAGGTTACTCAAAAGAGACTAAGTGTCTCATACCTCTCCAAAACCTCTTTGAACCTGAACCAACCAACCCGTTACCACATAATACAGCTGAACAAGACATAAAGAAGCAGAAATGGGGAAAATGGGGCTGAAATTCATAAAACGTCTGGTTGGGTTGTTACATCCTTCCTCACTTAAACATATGTTCATCCTCGAACGTGCCTAGAGTTGTTCTGAAAACCATCAAATTGTTGTGTAACCTTACTATGCACATACCCGAGGGTGATCCCATGTCACCTTATCTTATATAGGTCCGATAGCACAAGGTAACTGAAATTTTTACAATCTAACCTAGCCCATAAACCTTAGAACCAAATTTCCACTTCCGAAATTATCTATAAGATCATAATCTCACATTTACACACCGAATAAATCTGAACACGCTGTAGCAAGCCATAAACACAATTCAAGATGGAAATCACAGGATATACCATACTACTCGAACACTCATAGTGAAAACTTCAGTTCACAACAACTGCTCAAAATAATCGAATACCGATTATAAACCTCTCATCAAACCAAGCCTCATTCCAACACTTTTGTACTGCCAACGATGAATGAAACATGCAGAAAATCATAACCATTCCTCAGATAAACTAGTAGTGGAGCTCCCTCTCCTTCGGCAAGGACCATAGCAAATTTCTAAATCGAATCCCGATATTATCCTTCCAACATGTTGAAATCAAATCTGATAGTATTCATTCTAGACCCCAATGACCTCATCTCATCCAACACGACTAATTTAGTGACATGACACATCGATACAATCTAAATCCACAACTCGTGCGACCCGCGCACCAATAAGCAACAGTCCAAATGTACTCAAATCATGGAAAGATGACTCAATTGAGAGAGTTGTACAGCAAGCTCACTAGTACTACACCAACACAATGCTGAGAACCTATCACACATCGTAGAACCAGAATCTAACCCAAAGGATTATACCTCCACACAACCTCGCTACAATGTGCGACCTTATCCGAATACTGGTCTGTATGCAGCAAAATCAGAGGGCCTAATTTCTTGCTATCGAGTCACTTCAGAAGAACACCTCGAGACCCCGAGGACGCGAAGTTGTGGCCGAGTTTCCTTTCCTCGGAGCTTGTCGAGATCCGACTTAAAGAAGGTACAGATCGAGGCTAGAGTCAAATGGGAAACTCCCCAGGCACACGGCTAAGTCTGACAAGGCCGACTTACCCGGAACCTATATCAAGGCGTCACGTCTAGCCGTCTCATCTCCCTGCCTTTACATGTAATGTATTTTGTACTATGTTGTATTTCCCCTCCTATATAAAGGGGATCCTCACCACTTTGTAGGGGGCTGCTATTGCTCCAACTATTCTATACAAGATCAATAACTACTCTCTCTCTCTCTTTTCTCTCAAACTGACTTGGTCGAGGCTACCTCTTTCATTTATTGCTTTCATACTTGTTCTTCATTTATTTCTTGATATTGGCCATAAAGAGCCTTCTTTAATTATATCCTAACTTGTATTCCCTTCCTGGTTATCCCCCAACAATTCGAGCTCGAGCCTAGGCATCGACCTCGAGGCCCCTCACCGGCTAGTTCGAGGCCAGAGTAACTGATCTCTCGGTTCGATCATAGTTCTATTTTAGCTCGCGTTTCATCTTTTATCTTAATACGCCTAGTATCAACTGCTCTAACAGCTAGCATAAAAATATATCACGTATTTTTAGAGTGTCATTAACAAATTTAATTGTTATTACCATTTTCACGGTAAACAGTTTGGCACCCACCGTGGGGCTAAAAATAATAGTGATTATTTTCTTGTTGGTTTTGTTACATAACGCAAGTTATCTTTCACACTTTTTTTTGTCCAAGATCTATTGATTTCAGGTCAAAATGTTCGGCTCACTAAATAGAGTCGAGAATGACAACGTCGAAAACCACGGGGAAAATGGTGTGGCTGTTCCAGTTATTGGTGTGCCATCACAGATCCCCGATAACGCTCCCAAATCGATTCCAGCGGACGCGAACTAGCATGACGCACAGCAAGTCGATGAAACCTTTCACACCGGTGGGAGCATACAGCATAACGACCAACAGGAAGACCAAAAAACCCCAGCCCAAGAAGAACAGGAAGTTAGTCTTCATGCTATTTTTGAAATGTTGCAGGTACAATAGTTGGCTATCGCTCAGTTCCAAAGCAACTAGAAGACTCCCAACACAGTAGCACTGAAAACTACTCCCCCAACCGAATAGGAACAAGATAGATCGAGCAACAAGGAATCAATAACCGATCCTACCATCGTGAAAATACTGGAAAACCTCACCGAAAGGATTGAGTCAGGCGAGAAAACGATAGCAGCAATGATAAGAAGGTCGAAACCTACAATTCCAAGGTCGACCAGATCCCGGGGCCACCCCCGTTCTTGAAGGGTGTGGATTCGAAGAAGTTCATACAAAGATCAATCTCCGAAGAAGTGGCCCCAAAACCTAGTCCAAAGAAGTTCAGAATGCTGGAATTCCCTAAGTACAATGGGACCACAGACCCCAATAAACACGTTACTGCCTACACCTGCGCGGTAAAGGGCAAAAATATAAAAAACGACGAGATCGAGTTCGTCTTATTGAAGGATTTCGAAGAAACCCTCTCAAAGGGGGCCATGATGTGGCATCGCAACATAGCTCCCAACCCCATAGATTCAATTGCCATGCTAGCATATTCCTTCATAAAAACACACGTTGGTGACATCGAAGTATCGACAAGGAAATCTGACGTATTTAAGATTAAGCAGAAGGAGAATAAAATGCTGCGAGAATTCGTATCTCGTTTCCAAACGGAATGAATGCAACTACCCCCGATCTTCGATGACTGGGCGGTGCAGGCCTTCACTCAAGGCCTGAACGAACGAAGCTCAGTGGCTTCGGAATAGTTGAAATAGAACTTGATCGAGTATCCAGCTACAACCTGGTCGGACGCCCACAACTGGTACCAGTCGCAAATCAGGGTCAAGGATGACCAGCTGGGAGCCCCCTCGGGCTCAGTATACCCAAGCAGGTTCCTAGCAAAGAAATCGAAACCAAATAAAGAAATATACCGGTCGTATGCCGAAGATAGGAGGAATGCCCCGAGGCGCAACCTACCTTGCAACGGTCGGAGAAGGGATCGAGGACAATATCCTCGAGGACTCGTCAACAGAGCCAGATTCGACGGAGACACGACGCCAGTGGGGGCACCTCACCCATCAGATTACGACTTCAATATCACTGTATTGGACATCGTGTTCACCATCAGCAAAACCAACGACATCAAATGGCCCAGGCCTATTCAGTCGGATCCTTCCCAGAGGAATTACAGCTTGGTATGTGAACTACATAATGCGCATGGACGCAGGACCAAAGACTCCCACCAGCTCCGAAAGAAAATAGTCAAGCTACTTAATAAAAATCACTGCCGAGAACTTTTGAGCGATTGGGCTCGAGTTCAGTTCCGAGTAAGAAAGGCGGCCGAGAAGAATGAAGCAAATGGGCTGCAACATATTACCATGATAGTGGAGAAGCGATGACACTATCTAGGAACTTGTGAAGAGGAGGATAAAAATGTCCATCACCAAAGAAAAATAGACCCGGGGATTCGTATCTGAAGACGCACTCGCATTTGGTGAGGAAGGCTCCGAACCCTCGCTCCAACCTCATAACAATGCACTACTAACTTTATTCCTCATTCAATTCATTTCAAATAAAAATGTGCTCATGAATTCAGTTGGCTCGACCAACATTTTCGGGTCAAGGGTGGTAAAGCAGCTCGGACTGCCGAGCTAAATCACGCCTGCCTCTCAAATCTTTGGCTGATTCAACACGACAATCGAAACAATGAGAGGAGAGACCATTCTCTCAGTCAGTATGGATGGCACAGACCGGAACGCCAGGTTCCATGTCATCAAAGGAGACGCAAGGTATAAACGCCTTATTCAGATGGTCGCGGATGCACCGCGTGATGATGGTATCGTCCCCTCTTCGCCAAATGATGAAATCCCCTGCAAAGGACGGAATTAAAACTGTAAATGGGGAGCAGCGCGCGGTAAAGGAAGTGTTCGCGTCACGTAACGTAGCTTCGCCACCAATATCTCCACTCTCGAAAGAGTCAAAGAGTCATCAAACCATGTCCTCGGCTAAGCCCGATTAAACACAGTGGAGGGCCGTACAGAGTCCTTGCTCCAAACAACAGCGACACATCGGGCCTCGGAACATCGCCTGCGTGCCCTGCGATAAGGTAAGACCACCTGCCTCCTTCGTTATTTTACACTAACCCATATGCAGACACCCGGTCAGGGCGTTCGAAAGTGTTAACTCAACCCGAAGATCCCAAGGCCTTAATGGCATCCGTTGCACTCTTTCCCTTCGGCCGAGCTTTCGTCCCGAAGAGGGTTTCGCCGTCAAGGTTCTTAACGGGGAGACGCGACGCCTAAGGAGGATCCGACAAGCTTACAGGGCTTATTTTACAATCAACCTTGAACACTAGAGGGCACCCCTCTAAGAGGCCATCCGCTCGGAATAGCCAGGAAATGACGAACAATGTTCCAATAGGAAATAATATGTCGGGTTGAACGGTCAAATGAATCGTGTTCACATAAGCCAGGCTCGATGTAACAAAACAACATGTACTTATGCCAAGCAATCAAAGAATATCTTTCGCAAAAAGCATCTCGTACTCCAAAGAAAATTCAGCATGTTCACAGCAAGGATCCCTCCATCGAATACGTCTCGAATTACTCGGAGACTAGCGTCAATAATTTGATACCCACATGGCCTCAGGATCGGAACTCCATGCTCATAAGTCCTCTATGAGGCAATTTCGAGCTCACGAGTAATGGCCTTCAAGCCTAAGTAAACTCGATGACTTGGAGACTGTCGCCAATCGCCACTCTCTAGAAAACCGGAGGCCGTAAGACCCCGAGTGGGCAAACTCAGTCTGGCAAGATCCATTTTACATAGCAACAAAAACTTTAAGACCTCAACAGGCATGAAAAAACTATAATACCTTAACAGGCATGAAAATTTTGTAATACCTTACTACAGGCATAAAACTCGATCCCAAAGTTTAGGCTAAATGTCGCATTTGTAAGACTCCCGAAAGGGCATACCCTTGATGTAGACGCCTAAACTACCACACTCAGGATCAAAAATGGCTCCGGCAAAAACAAATGACTACAGTCAATACGGCTGCACAAGCCAAATTAACGCGACTCGGGGACGCCCGGTCGTCGCTATAAAATCATAGGCCATTACTTCGAATCTACTTCGAAAAGAACCGATTAAAACAGGCTACCCTCGAATAGGCAAATGAGCTTTGATCATGTCAACCCCAAATCACAAGGTTTCGAGCTACTCAGCCCATGAGCTAAACCTTCCAAGGTGCTCGAACATCGCCGCTAACGACTTGAAATCGAGGTTCTTCCCGAACCGACGACTGGTTAGGCAAAATTATTTCAAAAAAGTCCTTAACGAGAGGAAAACAAAGACAAAACATGCCTAAGAGCATAGTGTAAGAGCCATTGTCGCCATCTAAATGAGCCTCAGGTCCACATACTAAAAGGTGGCAACGACCAAAAGCGTAAGAGCCACTGTCGCCAGCTAAAAATTTGAAAACTTGAGGATCAAAATGAGCTCGAGTCGTAATCCAATTCGGAGACTGGATCCAAAATAGTTAACTACACATGCCTAAGGGCATAGCTTAAGAGCCATCGTTGCCAGCTTCATAAGCCTCAGGGCCAGACACTAAAAGGTAGCAACGACCAAAAGCGTAAGAGCCATTGTTGCCAGAAAAAAATCTGAAAACTTGAGGATCAAAATGAGCTCGAGTCATAACCCGATTCGGAGACCGGATCCAAAATAGTTAACTACACATGCCTAAGGGCATAACGTAAGATCCGTCGTCGCCAGCTTCATAAGCCTCAGCGCCACACACACTAAAAGGTCGCCAACCCATGAAAATATGAAACTTAAGGGTCAATTGAGATCGAGTCATTATCCAACTTGGAGACTGAACCCAAGACAGTCCAGCAAAAATGTAAGGGCTCCAACGCTAGCTTACACTAAAGGCCACATCGACCGAACGCGTAAAAGTTACCCGGCATGCCTTATGAGCCCGGAGCCATATTACGAATCCAAGGATTCTCGCCAACTCCAAAACTAGTCCGCCCGGTTAGAAGCAAAGCAGAAAGGGGTACGAAATAAACAAAACCTCGAGTTCTTTGTTATTTACAAAATGTGAAAAGGTACATTCCCCATCTACAGACTCGAAGGTATCACATGCAAAGTGGCAAAGTCTATGCCCCGACCCTGAGGGCTACGACCTATCAGCCTCGTCTTCACTCTCCTCAACATCAGGTAGAAGTGATCGAGCATCATACTCGTCCGCCCTCGCTCGAGCCAGCTCTTCCGGAAGTACAAAACCCCTGACGCCGATCTTTTCAAGTACCCTTCTTCGGGATCTACAACGAACATATTCCTTGATCCTCTCTTCACGGTCGAGGGCCCTCTTCAACTCGGCTTGGGAATCAGTAGCATCCTTCAAATGAATCGTCATCTCCTCATTAGCCTTAGTCCGACTCAATGCTGTTTCAGCCCGAGCATCAACGATCTCAACCCTGACCTCCAAAAGTTTGGACTCGAGCTTCGTGATCATATCTGCTTGAACTAAAGCATTGTCACGGTCCAAGCGGAGTTGGGCCTCGAAGGCAGGAACTTTAGCCAAGGCACCCTTCTCCTCTGAAGCTTGAGCCTGCAATTGAGCTCTTAGCTCGCCACAGTCATTCCTAACTCGGTTGGCTTCACCCCTAAGGTGCTCCAGAGCCTCCGTCTGTTTCTGCAACTGAGATAGGCAAAAAGTTAACCTAAAAGGTTATAAAGCAAAATGCATACCACGAGAAGTTACTTGCTCCATCAAATAGATCTCGTAATTCGAGCTCCGGTACGCCTCATATTTCCAGTACATCAACTCAACTTCCTTCTCCTCGCAGAGGAGCCTAAGGGACCTACCCTCATCTAGAGCTTTCCGAAGCCTAGCCCCATGATAGAGCAGCTCAGACCTAAGCCTGTCAAAGTCATGTAGAAGAAAAACTCGATAAAGAAGGGAAGACACGAGACGTGGAAGGTCTATGCCAAAACTCACCGCAAAGTGAAGCTGGTAGACTTCCTCGAAGGCCGAGCACACTTCTGTTGGTCCAGCCCCCTCAGCCTTGGAAGAACCAACCTCGATCGAAGCATGATCACTCGGAGGAACCACCACTCCGGAACTGGAGACGTCAGGTACAGCAAGCTCGGGCGATGTTTTCTCCTCGAAGACTCGAACCCATTTAGCCCTGCTAAAAGCTGCATCGCACTGTGAGTGCATATCCCGTTTATCACCATCGTCCCTTGGCTCGGAAGCTGAAAATTTCTTCCCCTTTACGTAGGAACACAACCTCGCCCCTGGGGACCTTTTGATACCTATGACGGCAAGGTTAGTACATAAAAAGAGGAAAATGTCATCCCAAATGTACGAAGGGCAAGGTAAAAGCAGCGTACGCACATACCTTGGCATTTTGCTCCCTATCTGCCCCGGGACGCAGTTCGCCACCTATGCTCGTCACAAGTCGAAAGGGTCGCCAACCTCCAAACCCAGCCGGGCAGATCAGAAACTTCGCCCGACGCCCATGAAATTGCTGTAGAAAAGAAGGAAACACAATTACTAAACTAGCTTTCGCCACGAGCAAATCTGAGAAATCACGAGACACTCCACTCACGCGTGTAATTCTATTCCTCAGGAAATCGCATAAGTTCCGTGGGGATAATGTTAGTCGTCTGGATCCAGACGAATCGACTGACCCACTCTCGATATCCATCTTCCTCATCATCAACAACAAAGGGCGTGGATGAACGGCACCACAGGGTTAGTAGGCCTCGATGATTAAAGGGTCGGTACAGCCTGACAAGGTGACTGAGCGTGAATTCAAGCCCTACCTTCTCCGCAAAGAACCTCATCATCAGCACTACTCGCCAAAACAACGGATGTATCGGCGCCAAAGTAACCTGATACTTTAAATAGAAATCGAGCACGACCCTATAAAGGGGGTCTAGTGTGAAAGGGTACAAGTACATGTTCAGGAATCCATTGGTGAGGTCTGTAATACCCTCATCCGGGGAAAGCACCTGCAATCCTACCCGCTTGCCCCATCCGCAGTCTCTCCTCACTATCTCCAGATGCTTATCTATTATCAAAGACATAGTCTTCAGAATAAACTCCCGTGGATCCTGAGCACTAGGAGTGGAACTCTCCCCTCCCTACCGGGCAGGCCCTGAAGTAGCAGTCATGGCTATGGTGTAACTAGCAAACTGAAGCGGGAACCTACATGAATGCCTTGGTGCTAAGGTAACAAAGGACTCGATGCCAAAATGGAAGGGCAGCTACCTAGAATAATGGGATCTTCAAACAAGCAGGAGAGACCCCATATATATGTGGGAAAACAACAACGATTCGCCCACCCAAGTTAGGCCCCGGGGGACCAACGGCTTCGGCCCGGGTTCCGAGGTGGTACCCGACCTCGAGGTTTCCTCTCGAGGAGAAAAATAAGCACTTCGAGCTCCGTCTATGAGGGATCGACCTCAGGAAGTCACCTAAGTATGAATAACCCCTCCTTAGAGACCCGCCTACGACACCTTAAAAGGTTATCTACATCAAGCTCAAAGTAAAAACTCCTAGTGCCCGAAGTTGACTTTCACTTCGGTGCTCTATCTCCACGAGGCTCGAGGGTCCCGATGCGGACCGCTTCAGGCTTGAGCTGGGGAACAACGATGAGCTCGGAAGGGAGCCATTTCAATCGACCAAAGAACGGAAAGAATATTGACGATCGTCAGCAGAGGCATACATTCAGAATCCCCGCAAACCCACAAGAGTATACAAGAACATTGCAAATATCAAAAGCAGAAGTAAAGAAGATGTCTTCATATTTTATAAATATTAGCTTACAACAGCCCTCAGGTGGTCTTTACATACAATTACAAAATCCCACAAGGGGTCCTTAAACGGAAACAAAAAGCAAAGGGATGCACACATATGGTAAAGGCCTAGAGCCTAGTCTACGCTCGAAAGTCCACCTCCTACAACAAATGCCTCCGAGCACGCATCCTCGGAGGCCCTATCCCGTCCTTCCGCACTGATATACCCAAAGGATAGGTCGAGAAGCAGGGAGGGATGAAAAAACACCATAGCCCGCCAAAGGTCGAGGACCCTTACTGGCCAAGAGAACCTCGGAGAGACAGCAGACCTGGCCAGCATCGCCCTCGCTTGCATAGCTACTTTGAAACCACTTCTTGTAATATTGAGCCGTTCAAGCTACCAGCCCAGGGCAAAGCGCCACATCGAGCCGGGGTATGAATATGAGAAGCGGTGTATAATCTGATCCCCCTTGTGAGCAGCGGTATATAGTCCGAAGAACTTTTTACAAGAGAGGAAAGTTGACTCCCGTATATCATCATCTCGAGCCAATAGGGACAGCGACAACAGGTGTAACAACAACAACAGCGATAGAACGGTACAATCATGACCAACAAAGGGGAGCTCATGCAAAAGGCCATGACACGGTCTATCGGAACACTGCCAAACAACCCTAAGGCCTTGAACTTCAAATATGGTGATCAATAATAGAGGAAGATAGCGAGATGAAAGAGATGAATGAGCAGATGAAGACACTTGGATAGAAAAATAACGCTAGAACACCCCCATTATAGGAGATAATGACACGGTCATCAAGGCCTTTGGAAGACTGATCGGCGAATGCAATTACTGCATTCTTGAAAAATCGAATTGACAACGGTACTTTTACCTTGAAGAACGGGAATTGACAGTGCACTGAATGATGTCGAAAAGACAAGTCCATGGGATGTACCGGTTATCGTAAAAACTTGTGCCATAGGTTGCATCATCGGTATGACATCATCATGGGAAGCCTGAGGAGTCAGGTATCAGAATCGTTTCCCATCGCTTCGTTATGAGAAACGCAGAGACTATCTGTATGCGGCAAAATCAGAGGGCCTAATTTCTTGCTATCGAGTTACTTCAGAAGAACACCTCGAGACCCCGAGGACGCAAAGTTGTGACCGAGTTTCCTTTCCTCGGAGGTCGTCGAGGTTCGAATTAAAAAAAGTACGGATCGAGGCTAGAGTCAAATGGGGAAATCCCCAGGCACACGGCTATGTCTGACAAGGCCGACTTACCCGGAACCTGTATCAAGGCGTCACGTCTAGCTGTCCCATCTCCCTGTCTTTACAATTAATGCATTTTCCCCTCCTATATAAAAGGGATCCTCACCACATTATAGGGGGCTGCTATTGCACCAACTATTCTATACAAGATCAATAACAACTCACTCTCTCTTTTCTCTCTAACTGACTCGCTCGAGGCTACCTCTTTCATTTATTGCTTTCATACTTGTTCTTCAGTTAATGCTTGATATTGGCCATAAAGAGCCTTCTTTAATTATATCCTAAACATTATTCCCTTCCCGGTTACCCCTGACATCTCGAGCTCGAGCCCAAGCATCGACCTCGAGGCCCCTCACCGGCTAGTTTGAGGCCAGAGTAACTGATCTCTCGGTCATAGTTCTATTTTAGCTCGCGTTTCATCATTTATCTCCATACGCCTAGCATCAACTGCTCTAACAACTAGCATAAAAATAGATCACGTATTTTTAGAGTCCCATTAATAAGTTTAATTGTTATTACCATTTTCACGGTAAACATGGTCCACATGAAACATCTCAAGTCATTATGTTCAAAATCAACAGCCACGCGCAATTTGATGTCTAGAACCAAAAGAAAATCATTATAACCATTGCGAAGCAAATGACGTAACACTACACAACCCAAAAAGAGACAACTGATATGCCATCCACCGAGCAATACCCAATACTCTTCCCACTCGAATTCCACTATGAGACCCCAATACAACCGCACTGTATGTACTTATAACCAACGAATCATAATTCCCCACAACACGGAAAGGTAACTCATAGATAAACCTAGAACACTAATATGCTCAATAACAATCGAATCAACACATCCCTCAACACCGGAACTGAATCAATGGTAGGAGTCTCTACACTGACATCCCTCATAAAGATCAAATAAGGAAGACAACCCTTCACAACCATTCGTTGGGTCTTCAATAAAAATGAAAAATCACCCTTCTAGGAACATAATGCGTAGAATCTCGCCACTCAATCAGTGGCATCCCTGGCATAGCCAACGTCGTCATCTTAGAGCAACAGTACAGAATAACACGACACGGAGACAACCAGTCGATCCCCAATATCATATCAAAGTCTAACATACTAAGCAACAAATGATCCACTCGGGTCTCAAAACCTGTGATAGTCACGACACAAGGCCGATACACGCGACCCACAACCACAACATAACCTGTTTATGAGAACTCCTAGTCTCTAAATCCATATAGCACACGAATTACCATATCCGATCCTAATTCCACCGTCCGAGTACATAACACACCTCTAATACCCAATCATTCTACGAGGGATACTCCTAAAATTCTTCTATGCCACTAAGCAAACTCGAATATCAGCAGTCCATCAAATAGGAGATATTATTAACTCAATCACATTACCCTTTCTGAAGTGCATGCCCTCATCAAGCCATACTAATTAGCAATATCATTGCCTAATCATCTGAAACTACCTGTGCTGCCTAAGAATTTATGACCTTCCTTTCATAACTAACTGTGACCTTTCACATGCCAATCTCAACCCTACACAACATACCGCATATACCATGCCATCCTATGACAAATATGAGAACTTAATAATCCATTCCGAGCCACAAGCAACTACGTAATCCACTAGCCAAGAACTTTCCATTTGATCCAATCTGGAAGAAAATTGCTATACATCACATGCTCCTCAAGCCAGTAGAAATTATACATCTCTAACCATGGTAGAAACCATCACGAACTCTCCGAATTCCGTTTTCACAAAACTAAACCGTCATGACTGAATCCTTCTAACTTGACCAAGCTATGCGAGTCACCAAAAACCCAAGAGCATTGCCATTAAACAACTATAGAAAGTCATTACCTCATAACCACCCAAAGGACTAATCATATCCTTTACCATGTCGATCCGGCCTACTACCAAGCTGTCCTATTTATCCAAGTTACTTTTAAATTTCCTTCAAATTGATATTTCCTTTGCCATAATACTACAATCCCTATCCCAGACTCATCACATGAGACTCAAGCATGAATCTGAATCATTTAAGGCTCATAAGTCATTGAATACTCTCTTAAATATTCCCAAAAGTACCACATTCGAAGTACTCGCCCTGAAGAGACATCCTGCATATCAAAAGCCATTACCTTCACCTTCCGGATACTGATGTGTAGAATCTATAATGATATAGAAATGACACAAGTCTTGATACCCTCCAATGTAAACCTCAGTGTCTGGCCAAATACACCTCTTCAAAATATCCCAGTATTACATATAAGTCTTGAATCCATTAAACCCATTATTGGGAGTTATCCACTATACTTAGGTTTCAATTAGATGGATCAAATGAATCGAACGACATGTGCCCCATTAGAACAACAACTCTATGGAAGTATCCCACCCTAATGCAACCAAATAAATTCTTGCTCTATGCACCGTACATCCTTTGCTAATAACAACTCAAGTCATTCTATGATTATTATACCCCATAACGCATAACATAACCTTTATTAAAATTTCCTTTACTCAAGCCATCCTCGATCTCAACCCCTTCAAACCACAACTGATTCACTAATATACTTCAAATTGAAACCTATACAATGTATAACCGTGCAATCAACTAATCAATAACAGGCTCCCCCACTTGCCTCAAAGCCATAGGTCAAAACACATAGAACTCACAATTCCCATACTCTAATACCATGGTGAGGTTAAACTAAATCCTTCATAAGCTCGTGCAACACAAACCATCTAACACTTCAAATCATCTGCAAATCTCACATTCATCCTTGTAACAGTCAAGACAACTCTCATACGCGATCCAAACTCAAACTGCAGCACATATAATCCACTGGTAAAAGAGGACTTTCAACAAACAAGATAGGGATCACGCCACTTCAAAACACTCCGCAGGAGATTACCCACCTGCTCCGCCTCAAAATAACTTCTCTCTATACCCTTCCACCGCCATAAGCATCATGGAATCACCAAATCTTTATGAGTCTGAACTTATATCGTAACATGAAATTTACCCTATTCTCCAACTAGACCATATGAAAAGATCCTCCACACACCCATAACTTGGGGCTAACATCAAATCAAGATGGAAATCAAGCACCTAATAGTTATTTCTATCCTCAAGCAGACCCGTCTCGTCATATTCAAATCATATGAACACATCTCGTAGTCACATCATACTCGCCACATAGCCATCCTGTCATCACTTCCACTAATAGGGACACCAACGAACATATAAATCCAGAAGCATGTGCCCACACAATTAACACCTCAACACTTAAGCTATAGGCAAAAACACGGCCTCAAGTCCTCCAAGCTGGCCCAACATCGTCACACAGAAATCATATCTCACCCTTCGATTAAGGAATCACGAACCATTGATGAACAGCCGATACTGAGCGCTCAAGCGTGCACACAAATGCGTGGAAGGAGTTCAAGGAGTTAAGCTTCAAGCTGAATTAATGTCTCACGATAGGAATTCAATAATCTGAAGTTTATTTCCTAAAGGTTCTGCAGCCTCTTGAAGATAAGTACAGACGTCTCCATACCAATCCGGGAGACTCTACTAAATACGCTCATGACCCATGAGACCAATGTAACCTAGGCTCTGATACCAACTTGTCACAACACAAAATCCAACCCGTCGTGATGGCGCCTATCGTGAAACTAGGCCAGCCTCAACTCAACAATCAACACGATAATAATAAGTTTGAAAACATTTACGGAAGCTTTTAACAGCTAAAGAACTATTTGAAACATAAGAAATTCCAAGAATAAATACAATCCATCCCAAAATCGGGGTGTCACTAAGTGCATGAGCGTCTAAGGAAAATACATAATCTAACATAATGTCTAAGGGAACAACTGAAATACAACTGGAAAATAGGGTGGATAGCCAAGACCTGCGAACGCCGTGCAGATACCTCAATAATCTCCTGTTTATTGTGAAAATGGTAACAACAATTAAATTTATAAATGTGATTCTAAAAATACGTGATCTATTCTCGAGCTAGTTGTTAGAGCAGTTGATGCTAATAATATGGGGTTTAATGATGAAATGCTAGCTAAAATGAGATAGTAATTGAACCGAAGGGCCTTCTACCCGGATATAGGCCGGGTCAATGGGGGACCTCGGAGGCGAGCTCAAGCTATCAGGGATAGTTGGGGATGGGATAACAGTTGAGGATATAATTAAACATGGCTCTTTATGGCCAATACTAAGTTATATGATGAAGAAAAAGTAAGAAAGCGATGAATATCAAGGTGACCTCAGGCCAGTGAAAACGAACAAGTTTAGAAAGGAGAGAGAGAGAGAGAGAGAGAGAGATATTATTTCACTTATGGAGAAAATAGAGCAACATCATCCCTTTACAAGGCAGGGTGAGTCCCCTTTATATAAGAGGGGAACTCGGCTACAAGTACGTGGAGATTAATTACAAAGTATGGAGATGGGATGGCCTGACGCGATGCCTCAACATAGGCTCTAGATAAGCCGGCCCTGTCAGACTTAGTCGTGTGCCTTGGGAGCTTTCTCTTCTATCTGGCTTTGATCTCTGTCTTCTCTGAGTCGGGCCTCAACGAGCCCCGAGGTCGGGAACTCAGTCATGGCTTCCCGTCCTCGGGGCCTCGAGGCATTCTTCCGAAATGACTTGACAGTGAGAAATCAAGTCCTTTGATTTTGCCGCGTACGGATAGTCTCCGCATTTCCCATAACGAAGTGATGGGAAATGATTTTGACACTTGACTCCTCGAGCTTCTTATGGCAATGTCATACCGATGATGTGACTCCTGGCATGAGTTTTATGATAACGGGCATCCACAGGCTTATGTATTTTCGACATCATTTAATGCACTCCCGATTCCCGCTCTCCAAGGTGAAGGCACCGTCGTCGATTTAGTTTTCCAAGGATGCGTTAACTGCATCCATCAGTCAATCTTTCAAAGTCTCGACGACCGTGTCGTAATCCCCTATAAATGGGGGTGTTTTGGCATTGTTTTTCTTATCCCAGTGCCTTCGTTGGCTTGCTTACCTATTCCTTCTTATCATCTTCTTCTATCCTTGAACATCATGTTTGGGGCTCATGGCCTCAAGGCCATTTGGGGGAGCTCCCTCAGATTGTGTTGTGGCCCTTTGCCGGGACTTCCCTTTGTCGAGTATAATCATGCTATCCCGCTATTGTTGTGGTCGTCGATATGCTAGCCTTGGCTGCTGTTGTTGGCCCGAGGTGATGATGGACGGGGAGTCTGTTTCCCCCTCATATAGACAGTCATTCGGATTATGCACCGCTGCTCACTCTCCTACCCAGGCCTGGTGTGGCACTTCATCCCTAGGGATTTTTCTTTCCCAAGGGATAAAGTGGCACTATCGACCGTTGAGGCTGGGGCCCGCCGAAGCATCAACCTTTTACTTCGCCGGGCCATGTCTCTTTTCTATGCCTCATCTGTGTCCCCTCCTTTTCCTCTTCTTCATCTTCTCTGGCGGGAATCCCTTGAGGGATTGAGTTGGGAACCTAGAGGAGGTAGAGGTCGAAGGAATCACCCTCAAGGATGCATGCTCAAGGGGGCGGCGCTCGAGGATGCTGATATCGGAGATGGATCTTCGAGGGTGGACCGAGCCCTCGGGTTTCATCACATGTACATCCTTCCGTTGCTCCTGTAGATCTCTAGGCTTTTATAATTGTATGTAAGGACACCTCGATGGTTGTTGTACATGGTTCTATATGAATATGAATATATTTCATTGACTTCTGCTTTCAATTCTTGCTCTGTAATTGCATGTTCCCGCGCCCTTCGAGGCTTTTTGGATTTCTCCCTTTATTGTTGACTGCTGGCATTTAACCTGGGCATGAGCGTTCTTTCCGCTCCTCTATCGATCGACATAGCTCCCTTCCAAACCCATCGTCTTACCTTGGACTAATCTTGAATTGATCTGATAGGCCTGGGCTGTCGAGGCCCTCCGAGTTGTATGAGGACAATACACTGAATTTCGGGGCCTTCGGGGATGTTATCTTGAATGAAGGTCAGTTTCGAGTACCTGTGGGTCCCCTTTCGATCTTAACACATATAACCTTCTTAAAACGTATAGGATTAACTTCTGCTGAGGAGTTGCATGTATTCGGGCGCTGCCTCGGACCTTCGTGGAGCTTTCATGATCGGAGCTTCTTGTGTTTATTCCTCTTTTTTAGAAAGGGAATCATGAGATCAGGTACTTCCCCGCATCGAGTGATGGCGTCAAAAGCTTCCCGAAATCCGATTTCTCTTTGGTGGGGATTCTCGGAGTAGAGCGCTTCCTCTAGATAGGAGATAATACGGTCAATTCCTCGAGTCTTGGCTTCTCGTCAGAGGATACTTTTGGGATCGGGTGTCACCCCATCGACCAGCATCGAGGCTATAGGTTTCTTGCGAGTCACTCTGAGTAGGCGAGTAGTTGCTGCTTCTCGCATATATGTGGGGCGGCTTCGGCTTCTTCGCAAGACCTCAGTATTTTTAGATAGCTGCCCTTCTGCTTAGGCATAGGGTTCTTTATTTCTTCAGGCGCAAAAAGTGTTGGTACATGCCCTTGCTCTAATCTGTTAGTTTTACTATAGTCATGGCAACCACTTCGGGGTCGGCCCGGCAGGGAGTGGGGAGTGCTGCTCCTGACGCTAAGGAACCACGGGAGTTTGCTTCGAAGACGACGTCTTTGATAAGAGGGGAACATCTGGAGATGGTGAGGAGGTACTGTGGATGGAGTGAGGGGATAACGCTGCAGGTGCTTTCCCCGGGCGAGAGTATTACGGACTTTACTTATGGACTCTTGAGCGTATACCTATATCCTTTCACATTTGGTCCCTTTGATAAGGTCGTGCTTGATTTTTGCTTGAAGTATCGGGTTACTTTGGCGCAGATACATCCATCATTTTGGCGGGTGGTGTTGATGATGTGGTTCTTTGTGGAGAGGGTTGGGCTTGAATTCATGCTTAACCACCTCGTCAGGCTATACCGACCCTTTCATCACCAGGGCCTGCTAACCTTGAGGTGCCATTCATAAATGACCTTTGTAGTTTATGATGAAGAGGACGAGGATCGAGAGTGGGCCAGTTGGTTTATCCGGGTCCGGATGGCCAACATTATCCCGGTGGAGCTTTTTCCATTTCCCGAAGGGTGGAATTATGCACGTGAGCAGAGCGTTTGGTGCCTTTTTAGATTTTGCCTATAGCGAAAATCAGTTTGAATAATAGTGTTTTTTCTCTTTTTGCAGCAACTTCACGGACACCGGGCGAAGTCTTTGACCTGCCTGGCTGGGTCCAGAGACTGGTGACCCATTCGATCTGCTATGAGCGTCGATAGGGAGCTGTACTTCGTATTATGTGGGGAGCAAAATACCAAGGTATGTGCGCATGCTGCCTTTGCCTTGGCCTTAGTATATTTGAGGTAACATTTTCCCCTTTCATTTGTACTGGATTCGCCATTTGCAGATATCGGGCGGTCCCTCGGGATGAGGCAGTGCTCTTCCGAAGAGGGGAAGGAGTTGTCGGTCTCCGAGCCGAGGGACAATGGCGATAAGAGGGATTGGCACCCGCGATGTGATGGAGCTTTTAGTGGTGCTAAACGGGCCCGTGTTTCCGAGGAGAGGGCATTGTCCGAGTCTGCTATTCCCGTAGTAGCTGATTCCCAGTCGGCAGTTCCTTCGAGTGAATATGCTTTGCCCGAGGTCGGTTCTCTTGGGGACGAAGAGGTAGGATCAACATGAGTGTGTTCTGACTTCGAGGAAGTTTGTCGGCTTCACTTCGTGGTGAGTTTAGGTGCAGTTCTTCTATGTTCCTTGTCCTCCTCCCTTTATCGAACTTTTCTTGTGCAGGCCTGTGATAGGCTTATGTTTGAGCTGCTCCGTCAAGGGGCCAGGCTTCAAAAAATTCTGGATGAGGGTGAGTCCCTTAGGCTCCTCAGCAAGGAGAAAGAGGTTGAGTTGCAACATTGGCGATATGAGGCATACCGGAGCTCGAATTATGAGAGCTATTTGATGGAGCGGGTAACTTTATACAACTCGCGCTTTGCTCCCCTTGGACCTTAAAGTTAACCCTTTTTTTGTTATATTAGCTGCAGAAAAGACGGAGGCTTTGGAGTACCTCAAGGGCGACATCGAACGCGTCAAAACTGCATGTGGTGAGCTAAGGTCTCAAGTGCAAGCTCAAGCTTTAGAGGAGACAGGCGCCTTGGCCAAGGTCCCCGCCTTCGAAGCCCAACTCCGCTTGGCTTGTGATAATGCCAAAGTTTAAGCGGATATGATCGAGAAACTTGAATCTGACCTCTCGAAGATCAGCACTGAGATAATTGATGCCCGGGCTGAAGCGGCACTAAGCCAAACCAAGGCTGATCAGGAGATGGTGATTCGTATGAAAGACGCTGCGGACGCTCAAGCTGAGCTGAAGCAAGCCTCGACCGGGAGAAGAGGATCAAGGAATATGTTCATTGCAGATCACGAAGAGAAGTACTCGAGGAGATCGGTGCGAGGGGATTCATTCTCTCAGAGGAATTGTCTCGGTCAAGGGCGGACGAGTGTGACACACGGTCACTTCTTGCTGACAAGGCGAAGAGCGAACCCAGCAAGTTGTAGCCCTTTATAGTGTAGCGTAGATTTTGCCGTTTTGTCTCTTTGTATTTGATAGATGTAGAGCATATCTGTATATGAAGAGTGCGCCTTTTTTGCGTATGTAAGATAAGAGGAAACTTGAAACTTTATTTCTTCCGCATCTCTTTTCTGTTTTTGCTTTTGTCCAGGCGGGCTGGTTTCAGTGTTTGGTAGGATCCTTGTAGGTCCTGAACTAATCGGACAGGCCTGGAGGCTCTTAAGCGCGGTCCTTGATGTGAACAGGCATTGAGCCTTTCGTGCTTTGCCCAGCTGTTTAGGCTTAGTCTCCGAGTCAGGCCTTGACTCGAGCTTTCTTGCCCTTAAATCTTCTATGCTCGTGCGGACAGGTAGTAATGGTTCCTATTTCTTGCCCTTGGGCATATTGTAGTTTAACCATTTTGGGTCCAGTCTCCGAGTCGCGTTGCGATTCGAGCTTCAATTGACCCTCAGGTTCTTTCCTGCCTGCATGGGCGGACGGCGATAACCTTTTGTGCTTTGGGTCAAAGTGACCTTACGAATGGGTGGCCCAAAGGCTCACTCGGCTGGCAATAGTGGCATTTATGCCGTGCCCTTAGGCATATTGTTGTTTAACCATTTTGGGTCCAGTCTCGAGTCGCGTCGCTATTCGAGCTTCAATTGACCCTCAGGTTCTTTCCTACCTGAATGGGCGGACGGCGATGGCCTTTTATGCTTTGGGTCGAAGTGACCTTATAGGTGGGTGGCCTAGAGGCTCACTCGGCTGGCGATAGTGGCATTTATGTCGTGCCCTTAGGTATATTGTAGTTTAACCATTTCGGGTCCAGTCTCCGAGTTGCGTTGCAATTTGAGCTTCAATTGACCCGTAAGTATTTTTAGACTGGCGATAGTGCCTCTTACGCTGTTTTGGTGGTTGAGATCTTTCAATATGTGGCCCGGAGGCTTGCATAGTTAACTATTTTGGATCCGGTCTCCAAATCGGGTTACGATTCGATCTCATTTTAATCCTCAAGTTGTCAATTTGTTAGCTGGCGACAATGGCTCTTACGTTGTTTGGTCGAGACCTTTTAATATGTGTCCAAGAGGCTTGCTTAGTTAACTATTTTAGATTCGGTCTCCAAATCGGGTTACGATTCGAGCTCATTTTAATCCTCAAGTTGTCAATTTTTTAGCTGGCGACAATGACTCTTACGTTGTTTGGTCGTAGAGACCTTTTAATATGTGGCCCGGAGGCTTTCTTAGCTAGAGACAATAGCTCTTATGTTGTTTTTGCCCGTGGGCTTTTTGTAGGCTTTGTTTTCTGCTCGTTAAGGTCTTTTCAAATAGTTTTGCCTGACCCGTCGTCGATTCTAGAAGAACCTCGATTTCAAGTCGTTATCGGTGATGTTTCGAGCACCTCGGAAGGTTTATAGCTCATAGGCTAAGTAGGTCAAAGCTTTTGTGATTTAAAGCTGACATGGTCGAAGCTCGTTTTTGCCTGTTGAGGGAAGCCTGTTATAACCGGTTCTTTCCGAAGTATATTCGAAGTAGTGGCCTGCGATTTTGTTTAGCGATGGTCGGGCGTCCCCTAGTTGCGTTAATTTGGTTGTATTAGCCATTTTGACCGTAGTCGTATATGTTTGGCCGGAGCTATTTTTGATCCCGAGTGATAGTTTAGGCGTCTACACCGAGGGTATGCCCTTTCGAAATTCTTACAAATGCGACGTATAGCCTAAACTTCAGGATTTTTATGTCTATTGAGGTCTTAGAGTTTGTCATGCCTGTTGAGGTCTTACAGTTTGTCATGCATGTTGAGGTCTTAAGGTTTTTTGTTGTAATGTAGAATAAATATGGTTACGCTGAGTCTGCCCGCTAGGGGTCTTACAATTTCGGGTTTTCCAGAGCATGGTGATTAATGACAGTCTCCACGTCACCGAGTTTGTTTAAGCTTGAAAACCGCTTCTGGTGAGCTCGAAGTTGCCTTGTAGGGGCTTTATGAGCCCGGAGTTCTGACCCTGGGGTCGTGTGGGTGCTGAATTGCTGACGTTAAGTCTTCGAGTAGTTCGCGATGCATTTGGTAGAGGGGGCCCCTGTCGGGGGTATATTTGAAATTTCCTTGTTTGGAGAATAAGATGCTGGAAAGATATCCTTTTATTGCTTGGTGTAGACATATATTGTTTCATTGTCGTGAGATCGGCCCGTGCGGGCGCGGCTTCTCGAACCATTCCATCCGGTACATAATTCCCGATTGAGATTTAGACTGTCGTTTCCTGGTCCTCCCGAGGGGACAGTGCCCTTAGAAGAAGATCATCGCTCGTCGTTGGACTGTAGAAGAAGGCCTATGATGTTACACCCTGCAATATTACGTCAATATTACATCCTGCATTATTAAGTTATGACAGTGTTCTACCCAACATTATTACATTATGGAGATGTTATGCTTTGCAGTAATAAATTACGACAGTGTTGAACCTGCAGTATTTTACATTGAATTTGTCGTAAGGTAATTGACATCGGTCCAAGGAAAAGATTATTTGGGGATTATAAGGATTTTGCAATTTCACAAGTGATTAGTAAATTCATTAAGGTGAAAGGGGGATCAAGTCTAAGAAAACGAATTTTGTCAAAGTTTGGCATTTTGGGATAAAATACAGCCCGAGCTAAAATACCTGGTATTTATGGTCTAGTGACATACAAGGTACTACATGGCCATAATAGTAAGGTATACAAAGTATGTTAAAAGTGAGTTATATTTTAAGTAAGTAGGAATAATTCTCGATTTTGCGGGTAATTGATTAATTACCGGGTAACGGTATATTACCCGATTAACTAATAAGTGGACAAAACTTAATTAAGTAACTCCAAAAAAACGGGGCACAAATACCACAAGGCAAGAATGACTAATAAGTTATATATGCCATGTGGCAACTTATGAGTCAAATTAAAATCTATGTAACAATAAGACTTTGAATAAGTCTTGTCTTTATTTCATTTCTTAGTCCAAATAAGATCATAAACGTTTCCTTCTTAAAAGGATTGAAGAAAATATTAAATGCACTCTTATCTTCATTTCATTCTTAGCTCCAAATGAGATCAGAAACATTTCCTTCTTAAAATGATTCACGAAAATGTTAAATACTTTCTTATCTTCATTCATTCTTAAGTCCAAATAAATGAGAAAGATTGGAAACATTTCCTTCTTAAAGATTCAAGAAAACGTTACACACAGAAGGTAGTTTTCGTTCCAAAAAAAAAGGAATTTGTTGGAATACTAGTAACGTGGAATTTTGCGGTTCTGAAAGAGTACGGTGTAATCCTTGTCAAGAATAGTATACAGAATTTTTCCCTACTTCATGTATGTTAAGGCTATCCCTTCTCTCTTTTGGCATGATCCATACGATACGAACGAAACGTGCAAATGCACAAATTCCATATATGACCCTATTCATAGAAGTATTAGAAGTGCCTATGTTCTTGAATTTCCATATGTCTTATTATTCCATCGTCTGTTCATGGGTCTCAGAAAATACGTAAAATGATTTTATGATATTAATCAGAGGTATAATGGTCTTATGACGTACCGAGAGATTTTGTTATCGTATTTCATATGCATTTCATGCATTTATACATGTACATTGACCCATGACTCAGACGGCGTTATATACGCGTATATATGTATATATATGTATATGGGATATGGGAAAAGGTTACGGCGTTATATACGCACCACCACCTGATCAGCTGGTATATGATGATGATGTTGCCCACAGTGGCTGAAATATGATTCAAATGGTGTTATATATGCGTATATATGTATGTATTCAAATGGCGTTATATACGCGTACATATGTATGTATTCAAACAGCGTTATATACGCGCATATATGTATGTATATATACGTTTATGGGATATGGGAAAGGTTATGGCATTATATACGCATCACCACCTGATCAACTAGTATACAATGATGATTTTGCCCACAGTGGCCGATATGATATGATGGGATGCCTTCAGAGGCTGATGATGTTATGAAACATTTACCTATGCACGACATGTCATTCATAGACATATGCATGACGTTAAAAGTAATTTATGATTTACAAATTTATTCAGACTTACAGGTTGAGTCATGTACTCTATATGTCTTCCATGTCTCTTATGTATTTATTTATGTGCCTTACATACTCGGTACATTATTCGTACTAACGTCCCTTTTGCCTGGGGACGCTGTGTTTCATGCCCGCAGGCCCCAATAGACAGGTAGAGAGCCCTCCAAGTAGGCTATTATCTCAGCGGAAGATGTTGGTGCGCTCCATTTGTTTCGGAGTTGCTTGTTTGGTTAGTATAATTTAGACGTGTATTATTTGGTATGGCGGGACTCTATCCCGACCTTTATGACATTTATGTACTCTTAGAGGCTTGTAGACATATGTCGTATACGTGAAAGATTGTACGGCCTTGTCGGCCTATGTTTTGAGTTTATAAATGATTATGTTGGCCTATTAGGCCCGTATGTCACGTGTATATGATGATGTAATAAGAAAGATACGTTACGTTGGTACTCGGTCGAGTAAGGTACCGGGTGCCCGTCGCGGCCCATCGGTTTGGGTCGTGACAAAAGTGGTATCAGAGTAGTTCTGTCCTAGGGAGTCTACAAGCCGTGTCTAGTAGAGTCTTGTTTATGGGTGTGTCGTGCACCACACTTATAAGCAGGAGGCTACAGGGCATTTAGGATTGTCACTCTTTCTTCATACTCTAGATCGTGTGGTAGCTCACTTATAAGAATTCAAATTCCGAAATTCTATTTTATTCGTAATAAGACGATACCTACATCCAGAAAGAAGGCTTGAAAGAGAGAGAGTTGTAGAAGAGCTGAGTCAGAGGAATTGGATTTTTTATATACTGCCTATGATATGTAATTGTGATATCTTTAGCAGATCATGGGTATACTGAAAGGTGTAAGCTTCCTGATAAGAATCCATAAGGCAGGAATGTCTATCCATCTTTATGATTAAAGATAACGAGAGATTAAAATGATAAATACAAGTTTCAACAAGTAAAAGAAGCAAGATGAAGAAGGGTACGAGGCGCCCAGTTAATGAAGGTTAACAGCATTTATAATGAGGCAGAGGAACATAAGATTTTCGAGTTATATTCAACAGTAACAGAGTTATATATAATTGGTTGCACCCATTTCAGATATGCCCTATGGGGATTAACAAAAATAGTATAAGAAGATATGATAGGTAAATTTTTTGTGTCAATTGACATTTCCGAAGGATATTGCGAATATGGTAATAGATCTCTTTATGAGACACCAGATAGTGCACTCTGAAATAGTGCAGCTAGATATGAGTACTACAAAGACATGCACTGTAAGCCTTGAAGGGATAAATATTACCTTAGTGTGGCTTGCATCCCTAGTAAAGCGAGGATGTTAAGCGACTTGAAGAGCCATTAGATAGAGCAAAGGGAAGCTAAGAGCAAAATAATGTCTTGTTCAAGTTAATAAAGTGATAGGCATAAATGTTAGCGGGAAATAAGAAAAGAGTTAATAAAGCATTATGAGTAAGATGTGATACATGGGTAACAACGGTATATCAAAAGATGACAATATTACAAAATCTATAGTCAAGTGAAGGAAGAAACGAGAAGTGACAGGCCTTAGGACAACAAAAGAGTATAGGCCATACAATCATGTCCTCATTTCAAGAAATAAATTTCGTGACTCTAACACGACTACCAGAAGAGAGAGTTAATCCCCATAGTAATAGAGATCAGTATGGGCTGGTAAATAAGATAAACTAAACATGAATTAGGGACTGAGTGACTGGTGATAGTCGCCATCATAAGAACTTCAGATTTTGTTCCGCTAATAATAGAATGGATGACAAAAGAAGATTCATGAGAAATTCAGAGAATGATCATTCAGGAGGACGCTTCCCTACAGCAAATAATGTGAGCAAAGTTCATCTTAAGGGACAGTATGTGCCAGTTACACTAGGTGTTTTCCCTCATGAGTAAGGAAATTTCTTGACCTTGGTACAGAAAGATTTCCGCAAGGCAAGTAAGGGTCATCGATAATGTGAAAGACGCCAATGATGAAGAGGTAAAGCATCTATAGGTAGATCCTCGTGGCTTCAGCTTTTAGTACACCTCTAAAGGGGGGAATATGGAGTAATGTGGCATTAAGTCAGAATTAAGTGGTTCTAGTGACTATGGAATGGTAAAGGACGAATGTGATAAATAAAAGAGATGGAACTTATCCAAATATTATAGATACGCTATGATTCAAGAATATTGTGCAAGCATGATATCAAGGAGAGGAAGTAAAGGTTCCTGCCCAAGCTGTTATTAATAAATAAGGAGCTAGTACGAGACGTAAGTTAAAACAAAGTAAATAACCCAAGAAAGATTACGAGGAATATTGATATGAGAATGAGCCAACGAGTAGTTAGTAATTGGTCAGGAAGATCTCAGTTTTGGCTAAACAGGAGGTTACAGATGAGTCATCAGATCATTTAAGATAAACATAGTAGTACCCAACATGGAGAATTCAACCTCGGAGAATATCATTATAATACTTGAGATATATTAAAACAAGAGTCGGGGTAGTTAAAGGTATTGTATTAGTGTTACGGGGATAAAAGAAAGTGCCACTTGGAAGGCAGTCAAAATATCACAAGGGCATGGAAGTAAGCAACTACGGATAATTGTAGGCAAGGAAGGACATCAAAAGGTCCGTAATAAGCTCACAGCCTTACAACAGTCAAGGGTTCTCCCTAAGTACTACAACGAAAGACTAGCCGAGGAAATAAGGCAGAAGGCTTCAACTTAAGCACTCCAAAAAGAAAGTGGCACCTACCATGGCTAATAAACGGGAAGTAAAAATCAAAAGTAATATTCAAGATCATATGAGTTGCAAAAAAAAAAAGAAAAAAAAACTCTGACATGTATAGTCACTAAGATGAGCTAAGTATGGACGCAACGAGGGGGTAGAAAGACCAGGAAAAGTAATAGCGTACGTTGAAAAAGCCAAGATGGAACAAATAAATTATTTGATCAATGATCCCGAGTTGGTGACGTTATTAATACACTTAAGAGTTTGGAGTTCTATACCTGCATCATATACAGCCGTAGAAGATTCTGGTATACGTTAAAAGAAAGAATTAAGCCCAGGTCATAGACGAAGGATTGAATTGTTAAAGGATTTTATTAAAAATATCCCTCAGCGCCTATGAAAGGCTAAAGTAATAACTAATACCAGGAGCTGCAGGTCGGAAGATAGCTTAAACCTACATAGATGCTGATCAGAAAGAAGAGGAGACTAAATAGTTACATCGACTAAGCGAAACAGGAGGGACCAAGAGAATTATAGACCTCAGAATCACTCTTAATATTAGAGGTGCAAGAGAGATAGCACAACGACTATGTTCTATAACGACTCTATGATAAAGCTAGTTAGAAGGGAACCGGTCTCATAAGAAGTCAGTATGAAACTCCCATCGAATTGTATATGTACAGAGGTGCGAGTATTATAATAGAGCTTCAAGTTATGGACGTGAATTATACCTATGTGGAAGGGAGGTCATGAAAGAGATAGAAGATACGATGCGAGATTTTAAGGTAAGTAAGGTAAAGGTGAACAGCGTACGAGATACTCAAAGGCAGAATTTGTGAATAGTCCATACTTCGGATAGAAGGCTAGAAGTGTTGGGATTCAATATCCAGGATTGATAGCGGCATAATCAATGGCATATCTCATAGCCTATGGTTTCTAGGTATCGAGGAGGATAATTAAGATAGTAAAGAAGAGTTAGAGACGATGTGATATCTCGCTTAATGTCCCGGAATGACACAAGGAAATCTATGACGCAAGCAAGTTGAAAGGTTGCAAGTAATATAAATAGAGTTGTGTAGGTCGCAAGCCATTGTATGGCGAAGCAACAAGGTTCTAGAAGACAAGATTAAGAATAACAAAGGGCGAGTAAGAAGGTAATGAAAATGGATAAGTCCTCATGATTAAGCCCATGAAAACAAGAAGAGCAGATGGTTTCTCTAAATTATACAAAGCTCACTATAGCCTAAATGTACTCAAAAGAGTCTAAGACTAATGGCATTTAGATCCACCCTGGTAATAGAATGAGGGTGTAATTGTGATAGATAAAAAAATGATGTTTGGGCCTTTGATTGAATAATGATTCAACAAAGAAAAGAAACGGATCTTATGAATTGGATAGGATTAAAGTACCCACGCAAGGTGAATCACATTGGGATATTGTGAGGTACGGTTATGAAAGCAGGTTATCGCCCCAGGTGGATCAATCTAATCATTTCAGACGTTCCCCGATAAAACGTGAATCCTAGAAGTAATATTATATAAAATTTTAAGTTATCAGTGGTATATTGTAGATCAATATTGAGGTGAATCAACAATGGATGGACAAAAGTTACAAAGTATGAGATAAGATTAGGTCGTCATTCTAATGATGAATAGTAATGAGGAAGCATTAAAGGACTTAAATTTATACATATGGAATGAGCAACGAGAGTGAGCTCGGACTTGGTAGCAGACCTCAGCAGTGATAAATTAATGTAAGAGTTATGACAGTAAATTCATACAGATGGTTAAACGGACCTATGCGATGAGATATAGCAATATTCGTAAATCCAACAAAGTATCGAGCAAAGGAATTCAATATATCTATAGAGGCCTAGAGAGGCATCCTATTAAGCCTTGTGTATACAAAGTAAGGCCTACAGATCGACTAAAAGGTAAAAAGAAAAAGGAAAGATGAATCGCATAAGTGCACCTACAAAGCCAGGGTCATACAGGCCGCATGACAAGAGGTAATAGAAGTTGCATGATTAGGAAGATTTCGACCACAGGTCATGATATGAGCAAAAAGACTAAAGGGGGGAATACCCTAGACTTTGAATTTATTCACAGAGCAACTGCTTGAATGACAAGTAGAATATTAATGTATTCATAAGAGCTATAAGTTACAAAAATGCTAAGAGCATCAGTCAACATTCGAGGACGAATGTTCCAAAAGGGGGAATGATGTTACACCCCGCAATATTACGTCAATATTACATCCTGCAGTATTAAGTTACGATAGTGTTCTACCTAGCATTATTACATTACGGAGATGTTATGCTTCCCAGTAATAAATTACGACAGTGTTGAACCTACAGTATTTTACGTTGAATTTGTCGTAAGGTAATTGACATCGGTCCAAGAAAAAGATTATTTGGGGATTATAAGGATATTGCAATTTCACAAGTGATTAGTAAATTCATGAAGGTGAAAGGGGGAGCAAGTCTAAGAAAATGAATTTTGTCAAAGTTTGGCATTTTGGGATAAAACACAGCCCGAGCTAAGATACCTGGTATTTATGGACTAGTGCCATACAAGGTACTACATGGCCATGATAGAAAGGTATACAAAGTATGTTAAAAGTGAGTAATATTTTAAGTAAGTAGGAATAATTCTCGATATTTGCGGGTAATTGATTAATTACCGTGTAATGAGATAATACCCGATTAACTAATAAGCGGACAAAACTTAATTAAGTAACTCCAAAAAAACGTGGCACAAATACCACAATGCAAGAATGACTCATAAGTCACATATGCCATGTGGCAACTTATGAGTCAAATTAAAATCTAGGTAACAATAAGACTTAAATAAGTCTTGTCTTTATTTAATTTCTTAGTCCAAATAAGATCATAAATGTTTCCTTCTTAAAAGGATTGAAGAAAACGTTAAATGCACTCTTATCTTCATTTCATTCTTAGCACCAAATGAGATCAGAAACATTTCCTTCTTAAAATGATTCGCGAAAATGTTAAATACTTTCTTATCTTCATTCATTCTTAAGTCCAAATACATGAGAAAGATTAGAAACATTTCCTTCTTAAAGATTTAAGAAAACGTTACACACAGAAGGTAGTTTTTGTTCCAAAAAAAGGAATTTGTTGGAATACTAGTAATGTGGAATTTTGCAGTTCTGGAAGAGTACGGTGCAATCCTCGTCAAGAATAGTATACGAAATTTTTCCTACTCCAGGTATGTTAAAGCTATCCCTTCTTTCTTTTGGCATGATCCATACGATACAAACGAAACGTGCAAATGCACAAATTCCATATATGACCCTATTCATAGAAGTATTAGAAGTGCCTATGTTCTTGAATTTCCATATGTCTTATTATTCCATCGTCTGTTCATGGGTCTCAGAAAATACGTAAAATGATTTTATGATATTAATCAGAGGTATAATGGTCTTACGACGTACCGAGAGATTTTGTTATCGTATTTCATATGCATTTCATACATTTATACATGTACATTGACCCATGACTCAGACGGCGTTATATACGCATATATATATATATATATATATATATATATATATATATATATATATATATATATATATGTTACAGTGTTATATACGCACCACCACCTGATCAGCTGGTATATGATGATGATGTTGCCGACAGTGGCTGAAATATGATTCAAATGGTGTTATATATGCGTATATATGTATGTATTCAAATGGCGTTATATACGTATATATATATGTATTCAAAAGGCATTATATACGTGTGTGTGTGTATGTATATATATATATGTATATGGGATATGTGAAAGGTTATGGCGTTATATACGCACCACCACCTCATCAGCTGGTATACAATGATGATTTTACCCATAGTGGCTGATATGATATGATGGGATGCCATCAGAGGCTGATGATGTTATGAAACATGTACCTATGCACGACATGTCATTCATACGCATACGCATGACGTTAAAAGTAATTTATTGATTTACAAAGTTATTCAGACTTACAGGTTGAGTCATGTACTCTATATGTCTTTCATGTCTCTTATGTATTTATTTATGTGCCTTACATACTTGGTACATTATTCGTACTGACATCCCTTTTTCCTGGGGACGTTGCGTTTTATGACCACAGGTCCCGATAGACAGGTCGAGAGCCCTACAAGTAGGCTATCAGCTCAGCGGAAGATGTTGGTGCGCTCCATTTGCTTCGGAGTTGCTTGTTCGGTCTGTATGATTTAGACGTGTATTGTTTGGTATGGCAGGACTCTATCCCGACCTTTATGACATTTATGTACTCTTAGAGGCTTGTATACATATGTCGTATACGTGAAAGATTGTATGGCCTTGTCGAACTATGTTTTGAGTTTAGAAATGATTATGTTGGCCTATTAGGTACGTATGTCACGTATATATGATGATGTAATAAAAAAGATATGTTACGTTGGTACTCGATCGAGTAAGGTATGGGGTGCATGTCGTGGCCCATCGGTTTGGGTCATGACATGCGACCTTATCGGATCCTCCTCTGGGGGGTACATCGCTCCGCAAATAATTTTGCAGATGAGGCCCTCTTTGGGGTGGAAGCCCTATTGAGGGGAAAGAGCGTGGCGTGCCCTTTTTTAAGACCTAGGGATCTTCGGGTAGAGTTAAAACCTCTGAATATCCTGGCCAGCTGTCTGCACACAGGTTAGTGAAAAAATAGCAAGGGTGTAAAGTAGTTCTTCCTCACCACGGGATGCATAGGCGGTGTTTCAAGATTGGGTATGTTTCTACCCTTTCGGGGCATGAGCCCCAGTTCAGCTTTCTGTTGTGTCTTATCAGGCTTGGCCGAAGATGTGGTTTGCTTACCCTTTGATCCTTCCAAGGATGGGGCCATTGACGCCGGCGATGTGCCATATGGTGAAGAACCTCCTCTCGTCGCATATTGCTCTCTGCCGACTTATTTTAGTTCCACCCTTTGAGAGGGATTTCATTCTTTTGGCGAAACGGGGTCGATGCTATTCTCAGGTGGTGTGCCGGTGGTCGTCTGAATAAGGAGTCCGTGCTTTGCACTTCCTTTGATGGTACAGAGCTCGTCGTCCCGGCCCGAGCTCAGACGGGTCGTATCAAGAGAATGGTCTTTGTGGCGATTATCATTTGGAATTTGCCAGGGATTCGGGATGCGGGAGTGATTTGGTCCGTTAGTCTGGAACGCCCAATTAACTTTGGTCCGACATCGCTGTTGTACGTAACCGCACCACCTGATTCACGAACATATGTTTTATTTAAGATAATCAAATAAGGGAGAGGATTACCAATGCGTCAGTGTGACGCCGGGGCGGAGTCTCGGTGCCCTTTTCCCTGGGTGTAAGGGTGTCCTCCGAAATATTTCCCTGGACCTATTTTTTCCTGATGGCGAACATTTTTACTTCCCATTTTATGAGTCCTCGGAAGGTGTCACTACTCCTTCACTGTCGTGGTAATACGTCGTGGCTTGTTTGCTTCATTCTTACCTGTTGCATTCCTCCCTTGGGGCTGGATTCGAGACTGAACGCTCGATAGTACTCTGCGGTGATTTTTACTGAGCAGCACGGCTATCGTCCTTCTAAGCTGGTGGCCATTTTTGATCCCGCGGTCGTGCGTGCCCTGTGGTTCCCATACTGGGTTATGGTTCTTTTGAAGTGGTTTTGGTCGAATAGGCCTGAGTCATTCAGCATCCCTGGTTTCGTGGTGCATGGATGGTACCTCTATCTATTTGGCCTCGAACTACTTCCCTACCATTGTGAGGGAGGTTGCATCGTGTGGTGTTCCTCCCATTCGTGGTGCATGGATGGTACCTCTATCTATTTGGCATTAGTTTCTTTGATGGGAGCCTGCTTGGGTATACCGGGCCCGTAGAGGCTCCCAAATGGTTGTCTGTGGCCCTGATTCATGGCAGGTGCCGGGTACAGGCATCCCACCAGGTCTAGGCTGGGTATCTAACTAAGCTTCGCTTGAAATGACCCAGAGTCGTCGGGCATGCTTCGTTTAAACTTTGGGCGAAGGCTTAGGTTACCCAGTCATCTGAAACCGGGAGCGATCTCATTCGTCCTATCAGGGAATGAGGCGCGACTTCTTGTGGTGTTTTATTCTCTCTTTGTTCGGCCTCCGATGTGCCGGGATCTTCCATTACTGCTTCAATGGCGTCGGCATGTGCTTCTGCAGAGGAATCTGTTGGCGTGGTAAACGAGTTCGTGAGATCAGGCGCTAGGCTGCGGTGCCACATCATGGTTTCTCTCGAGAGTGTTTCCCCAAACTTTTTCAACGGGACATGCTCGAACTCATCATCTTGAAGGTTGCTACCATTTTACGCACACGTTTAAGCGATGGTGCACTCGTCGGGATCCGAGGTCTTGTCGCACCTAGGGAGTTCCGGCGTTCTGTATTTCCGTGAAGCGGGTTCCGGGACCGATACCCAGGGAGATAACTATTGCATGAGCCTCCTTGAACTTGAATTGATTCTCTTAGAGAGATCCTCCAAAGTCTTCGTTGTGGCGGTATATGTTATCCATTCGTTGTTGTTTGACCTTTTAGGTACTCGTTTGGCGCAGGGAGCCATTTCCGGTGCTATTGTGATGGGGATCCCCGGATGGCTCTGCAACTGAGCGATAGTCAACTGCTGTGCCTACAATATTTCAAAAATGTCATGAAAACTAACTTCCTGTTCTTCCTGTGCCGGGGTTTTTTGAGCTTCATGTTGGTTGATGTGTCGTATGCTCCTGTTGGTGTGAGAAGTTTTGTCGACTTGTTATGCGTCTTGTGAGTCCGCGTCCCCTAGAATTGGTCCGTGCGCATTATCAAGATTCGGTAGTGGTGCTCCAGCGGTCGGGACAGCCACGCCATTTTCACCGTGATTTTTGAGGTTGTCGTTCTCGACTCCGTTTACCGAGCCAGAGATTTTGACCTGAAATCAAAGGATCTTGGACAAGAAAAAGTCTGAAAGATAATGTGCATTTGTGCAATGAAACTAGCAAGAAAATAATCACTATTATTTTTAGCCCCACAGTGGGCGCCAAACTGTTTACCGTGAAAATGGTAACAACAATTAAATTTGTAAATGGGATTCTAAAAATACATGATCTATTCCCGAGCTAGTTTTTAGAGCAGTTGATGCTAATAATATGGGGTTTAGTGATGAAATGCTAGCTAAAACGAGATAGTAATTGAACCGAAGGGCCTTCTGCCCAGGTGCAGGCTGGGTCGATGGGGGACCTCAGGGTCGAGCTCGAACCATCGGGGGTAGCCAGGGATGGGATAATAGTTGAGGATATAATTAAACAAGGCTCTTTATGGCAAATACTAAGTTATATGATGAAGAACAAGTAAGAAAGCGATGAATATCAAGGTGACCTCGGGCCAGTGAGAACGAACAAGTTTAGAAAGGAAAGAGAGAGAGAGATATTATTGCACTTATGGAGAAAATGGAGCAACATCAACCCTTTACAAGGTAGGGCGAGTCCCCTTTATATAGGAAGGGAACTCAGCTACAAGTACGTAGAGATTAATTACAAAGTATGGAGATGGGATGGCCTGATGCAATGCCACAACATAGGCTCTGGATAAGTCGGCCCTGTCAGACTTAGCCGTGTGACTTGGGAGCTTCCCCTTCTGTCCTGGCTTCAGTCTCCGTCTTCTCTGAGTCGGGCCTCGACGACCCCCAAGGTCGGGAACTCGGTCGTGGCTTCCGGTCCTCAGGGCCTCGAGGTGTTCTTACGACATGACTTGATAGCGATAAATCAAGTCCTCTAATTTTTCCACGTACATCTCCTAAGTCAGAAGCCTCAATCAACCACCGCCACTAGATCCAAAGTTCCTGAATCTACACACGAGGTGCAGGGGGTAACGTGAGTACACCAACTCAGTAAGTAACAAGTCCAACCTTTGGAGTGATAGGTAATGACGAACTCAACCTCCTCAAGGATAATAGAAATAATGTACAGAAATGTAGGCATGCTTTCAATTAAATAAATAGCTCGAACAGTAAAACAGAGCAAGTACGAACAAGGGAAAGAAGTGTAACTCTGCTACATCTACGTGTCAATGCACATATTGTATGAAATGCACCATGCTGAGTGCCTCATGTGCCTAAAATCTCAAATGCTTGTCCACTCAGTACTGTATATGGCGCGTACGGCCCAGGGAAGATCCATCCCGGAATATATACATCTCTAACAACAATCACTCAGTACTAAGGAAGGCCATTCCAGCCTATGGAGAAGATCCATCTCTAGATAATAAAAATAACAACCTCACAACCACTCGGTACTGTATATGGCTCACAAGGCCCAGGGAAGATCCATCCCAGAATATATACACATCACAGACCAACAGTCTCCTGTACCGAGGGACAGGCCAATCCGGCCATTATGGAGAAGATCCATCTATAGATATTAAGTACTTCGGACAAGACCCATGTCCAGGGAAGATCCTTCCCTCAATAATATCAATTGCGCTCACTGGGGGTGTAAAGACTCCGAAAGGGCTTCTCTTAGTCCAAGTGCTATAACAAGCCAACAAAAGCATGTTCAATATCTCGCTGCGACATGCAGCCCAATCCCATATTGTCACTCAATATCGGCTCTCAAAATTACTCAGTCATTACTCTTCAGTCTCACACACACAGGCTCAAATATGTCATGATGCTAGCCCGAACAATCATATGATGTGTCAAATAACAATAATCGATACTGAGGCATGATATAATATGCATGAACGGGACTAAGTACAGAATATCAATGAGGCTAATGATATGACAACACGAACTACCTCTTGGGTCTCAACAGTATTAGTGTGAAGCCTTAACATGATAATTAGCATGATTTGTAGCTTATTAACTTAATCACATAATTATAACACAAATATCAGCAAGAAAGAGTCATTAAGTGGTGTCATTGAATAACGCAGGCCGTGATTCTCACGGTGCACGCTCGTCACTTGGCATTTGTGTCACCTCAATAGTAATCATAGAACACATAATTCGGGTTTCGAACCCTCAGAACCAAGTTTGGAAGCGTTACTTACCTCAAGCCAAGCCAAACTCTAGCTCACGATGCCCTTGCCTTTCGATTCGGACTCTAACCAAAATCAGAACCATAACATCAATATATGCTAAGGGAACAAAGCCCACGCGAAAATAATCAAATTATATTTCAAATCCCGAAATTGGTCAAACCCGACCCCCAGGCCCACATATCAGAATCTGATAAAAATCATATCAATAGAATCCTTATCCTCCCACGAGTTCATACATACCAATAACATCAAAATCGAACCTCAAATGGCCCCTCAAATCCTCAATTTACACTCTCCAATTTCAAGCCCTAACTTCCCAATTTTTTCACCCTTAATCTCATAGATTTCATGCTTAAACAACGGAAAATCAACATAGAATCGAGTTTTAGGTTCAAGAAACTCACCTCAATGAAAACCCCCTTGATTCCCCTCTTCAAAACCCTCCAAAAAGCTTCAACTCCAGATAAAAATAGTGGAAGACAGCCCAAATTTCGCGAAGTCCACCTTATATACTTTCTGCCCAGGCATCTCGCACCTGCGGCCCATTTTCCGCATCTATGGACTGTTGCGATCCACACTACTGGATCTGCGACTTCCACTTAAATCCCCCAAACCGCTTCTGCAGTCACCTTACCGCACCTGCGGTTCCTGCACTTCTCAGCCTTGACCGCACCCGCGTTCTTTCCTTTGCTTCTGCGGTCTCGCACCTGCGGTCCCCTAACCGCAAGTACGGTTATTATAGAACTAGCAACTTCAGCTGCATTCACCAATTTCCAAACTTTTCGATAGCCATCTGAAATTATCCTGGGGCTCACGGGACCTCATCCAAAAATACGAACAAGTCACATACCACTATTCAAACTTGTACCAATCTCCGGAATGCTCAAAACAACACCTAAACATCAAATCACCCTAGGATTCAAGCCTAAGGATTCCAAAACTTCCGAATTCCGCAATAGATCAAAAAGTCTATCAAACCTCACCCGAATGACCTAAAATTTTGCACACGCGTCATAAATGACATCACAGACCTACTCCAACTTCCGGAAATCTATTCCAACCCCAATATCAAAATTTCCACTACCGACCGAAAAATGCTAAATTTCTATTTTTGCCAATTCAAGCCTAAATCTACTACGGACCTCCAAAATACATTCCGAACATGCTCCTAATCCCAAAATTACCTAACGGAGCTATCCGAACCGTCAGAATTCACATCCGAGACCTTCTCTACATAAGTTAACATCCGGTTGACTTTTTTCAACTTAAGCTTATTCAAAAAAGACTAAGTGTCTCATATCTCTCCAAAACCTCTTCAAACCTGAACCAACTAACCCATTACCACATAATACAGCTGAACAAGACATAAAGAAGCAGAAATGGGGAAAACGGGGCTGAAATTCATAAAACAACCGGTCGGGTCGTTACATCCTCCCCTACTTAAACATACTTTCATCCTCAAATGTGCCTAGAATTATTCTGAAAACCATCTAATCATTGTGTAACCTTACCATGCACATACCCGGGGGTGATCCCACTTCACCCTATCTCATATAGGTCTGATAGCACAAGGTAATTGAAATTTTTACAATCTAACCTAGCCCATAAACCTTAGAACCAAATTTCCACTTCCGAAATTATCTATAAGATCATAATCTCACATCTACACATCGAATAAATTTGAACACGCTGGAGCAAGCCATAAACACAATTCAAGATTGAAATCACAAGATATACCATAAAACTCGAACACTCATAGTGAAAACTTCAGGTCACAGCAACTGCTCGAAATAACTGAATACCGATAATAAACCTCTCATCAAACCAAGCCTCATTCCAACACTTTCGTACTGCCAACGATGAATGAAACACAAAGAAAATCACAACCATTCTTCAGATAAACTAGTCGTGGAACTCCTTCTCCTTCGGCAAGGACCATAGCAAATTTCTAAATCGAATCCCGATATTATCCTTCCAACATGCGAAATCCAATCCAATAGTATTCATTCTAGATCCCAATGACCTCATCTCATCCAACACGACTACTCTAGTGACATGACACATCAATACAATCTAAATCCACAACTCGTGAGACCCGCGCACCAATAAGCAACAGTCCAAATGTACTCAAATCATGGAAAGATGACTCAATTGAGATATCTGTACCGCAAGCTCACCGGTACTACCCCAATGCAATGCTGAGAACCCATCACACATTGTAGAACTAGAACACACAAATCTAACCCGAAGGATCATACCTCCACACAACCTCGCTACAATGCGCGACCTTATTCGAACACTAGTCTACATGAAACACCTCAAGTCACTATGTTCAAAATCAACAACCACGTGCAATTTGATGTCTAGAAACAAAAGCAAATCATCATAACCATTGTGAAGTAAATGACGTAACACCACACAAATCCGAAAGGACACAATCGATATGCCATCCACCAAGCAATATCCAATACTATTCCCGCTCGAATTCCACTATGAGACCTCAATAGAACCACACAGTATGTACTTATAACCAACATATCATAACGCCCTGCAACACGGAAAGGTAACTCATAGATCACCCCAGAACACTAATAAGCTCAATAACAATCAAATCAACACATCCCTTAACACCGAAAATGAATCAATGGTAGGGGTCTCTACACTGACATCCCTCACAAAGACCAAATGAGGAAGACAAGCTTTCCCAACCATCCGTTGGGTCTTCAAATAAAATGAAATATCATCCTTCTTGGAGCATAATCCATAGAATCTCGCCTCTTAATCAGTGGCATCCCCGACATAGCCAACATCGTCATATTAGCGCAACGGTCCGGAATAATACGAAACAGAGACAACCAGTCCATCCCTAATATCACATCAAAGTCTAACATACTAAGCAACAAAGGATCCACCCGGGTCTCCAAACCCCCAACAGTCACCACACAAGGCCGATACACACAACCCCCCAATCAAAACATAACCTGTTATGAGAACTCCCAGTCTCTAAATCCATATAGCACACAAATCACCATATGCGATCCCAATTCCACTGTCTGAATATATAACACACCTCTAATACCCAATCATTCCACGAGGGATACTCCTAAAATTCTTCTATGCCACTAAGCAAACTCAAATATCAGCAGTTGAACAAATATGAGAGTGCCACAATACCAATGATGTATTATTAACTCAATCACATTGCTATTCCTGAAATGCATGCCCCATCAAGCCATACCAATTAGCAATACCATTGTCTAATCATCTAAAAATGCATGTATTGCCTAAGAATTTATGACCTTCCTTTCATAACTGAACTGTGACCTTTCACATGCCAATCTCAACCCTATACAACATACCGCATATATGCCATCCTATGAAAAATATGAGACCTTAAAAATCCATTCCGAGCCACAAGAAACTACGTACTCCACTAGCCAAGAACTTTCCATTTGGTCCAATCTGGAAGAAAATTGTTATACATCACATGCTCCTCAAGCTAGTAGAAATTATACATCTCTAACCATGGTAGAAACCATCACGAACTCTTCGAATTCCATTTGCACAAAACCAAACCGTCAGGACTGAATCCTTCTAACTCGACCAAGCTATGCGAGTCACCAAAAACCCAAGAGCATTGCCATGAAACAACTGTAGAAATTCATTACCTCAGAAGCACCCAAAGGACTAATCATATCCCTTACCATGCCGATCCGGCCTACTACCAAGTTGTCCTATTTATCCAAGTTACTTCTAAATTTCCTTCGAATTGATATTTCCCTTTGCTATAATAATGCAATCCTCAACCCAGACTCACCACACGAGACTCAAGCATGAATCCGAACCATTTAAGGCTCATAAGTCATTGAATATTCTCTTAAATATTCCCAAAAGTACCACATTCGAAGTACTCACCCTGAAGAGACATCTTGCGAATCAAAAGCCATTTCCTTCACCTTCCTGATACTGATGTGTAGAATCCATAATGACAATAGAAATGACACAAGTCTTGACACCTTCCAATGTAAACCTCAGTTTCTGGACAAATACACCTCCTAAAAATATCCCACTATTACATATAAGTCGTGAATCCATTAAAACCATTCTTGGGAGTTATCCTCTCTACTCAGGTTTCAATTAGGCTGATCAAATGAATCGAACGACTTGTGCCTCATTAGAACAACAACCCTATGGAAGTAACCCACCTTAATGCAAGCAAATACATTCCTGCTCTATGCACCGTACATCCTTTTCCAATAACAACTCAAGTCATTTTGTGATTCTCATACCCCCATAACGCATAACATAACCTTTATTAAAATTTCCTTTACTCAAGCCATCCTCGATCTCAACCCCTTCAAGCCACAACTGATTCACTAATATACTTCAAATTGAAACCATACAATGCATAACCGTGCAATTAACTAATCAATAGCAGGCTCCCCCACTTGGCTCAATGCCATAGGTCAAAACATATAGAACTCACAATGCCCATACATGTGACATACAGGCCTATAAGGCCGACATGATCATTTGTAAACTCAGAACATAGGCCAACAATGTCATACAAGTATCCATATACATGACATCTGTCTACAAGCCTTTAAGAGTACATAAATGTCATAAAGGTTGGGATAGGGCCCCGCCATACCTATCAATACATGTCCAAAGCATACTGACAAAATAGGCAACTCCAGATCAAGTGAAGTGCACCAACACCTTCCATTGAGCTAATAGCTTACTAGGAGGACTTTCAACCTCTCTATCGAGACTTGCAGGCATGAAACATAGTGTCCCCAGGAAAAAGGGACGTCCATGTATATAAAGTACCAAGTATTTAAGGCATGAAAGAAGTATATAAAAGACATGAAAGAAACATAGAGTAAAGAATTCAACCTGTAAGTCTAAATAGCTTTGTGAATCATGAAACATTTATAATGTCATGCATATGCGTATAAATGTCATATCATGCATAGGTATTGCGTACATTACATCATCAAGCCTCTAAGGGCATCCCATCATATCATCTCGGTCTCTGTGGGAGAAATCATCAACGTACCAGCTGATCAGGTGGTGGTGCGTATATAATGCCATAACCTTTTCTCATACCCCATATACATATAATATACATGTATATAATGTCATCTGGTCATGAGTCAATGTACATTTATAAATGAATGCAATGTATAAGAAGTAAGTCAATAAGATCTCTCGGGATGTCATAAGATCAATATGCCTTCGGTTAATATTATGAAATAAACTTTATCAACTTATGTATTGACTGATGCACTTATCAGTCTCATAACCTATAGCTCTTACAAATACTTTTATATTGTCATTGCCATTTAGGCAACTATTTTGTGAATAAATCCAAAGGCCAGGGAATTCTCCCCTTTAGGCCTCTTTCTCACACCACGACCTGTGGTCAGAATTCATCCAATGTAGTAGTTGTTGCTACCTTCTTTCATGTAGCATGTACAACTTTGTCCTTGAGTGCGACTACGCAACTCTTCTCTCCTTTTTCCTCTGGCTTTTAGCCAATCTCTAGGCCTCACTTTGTGAACATATACAGAGCTATAGCAAGTTGTCCCTCTGGGAATCTATAGGTGTACTAAAGTTCTTCGCCCGGTACTTTGTCTAACTTATGACTATTGATATATCTTGTTTCATGGCCTTGGTTATCTATCCTTATGGCTTTACTGTGTCTAGGTAGGTCATACTATATCATACCACTTACTTCAGTTTATTATTATCGAGGTCTGCCAACCAACTCCAGGTTACTCTCTCACTACTTATCCTATATGTATAAATCTAAGTCCTTTAATGCTTCCTTATTATTGTTCATCTAAAGAATGACATCTTAATCTCCTCTCATACTTTGGAACTTTTATCCAGCTATTGGTGATTCACCTTAATGTTTATCCATAATCTACTATTGATAACTTAAAACCTCTTACGTAATGCATTGTCATTAGGGCTTACGTCTCATCGGGGAACATTTGAAGTTATTTGCCTAATCCACCTATAGACAATACTATACTTCAATAATTGTATTTCATAGCATCCCAACATGATTCATCTTATTGGGGGGGAGGGTATTCTAATCTTATGTAATTCATGAAATCCCTTTTCTTTAAATCATTACTGAATCAAAGGCCTAAACGTCATCCACTTATCTATTATAATTACACCCTTATTCTACTACCAAGGCAGTATTTCGTCTTTTTACATGTTCCTAGTCTTAAACTCCTCCGAGTTCATTCAGGCTATACTGAGCTTTCTAAAACTTATGGAAACCATAAGCTCTCTTGTTTTATGGGCTTAATCCCGAGGCCTTACCTATTCTTGTCACCTTCTCACTCACTTTTTCTCATCCTTACTCCTATATACCTAAAACCTTGTCGTTCTATGATACTTTAGCTTGCAACCTATACATATCTATTTATACTACTCGCAACATTCCTTTAACTTGCTAGAACCATAGATTTCCTTTCGTGCATTCTCGGTTGTCTTTAAATGTGAGCAACTACTTTTTCTGGTCGTTCTGCCATTTTTTACATGAATACTTGGCTTATCTTAGTGCCCACATATATTGGAATTCCATGTAACCCATATGATTTCGAATATTACTTTTGATTTTTTTTCCTCGTTCATTAGCCGAGATAGGTGCCACTTTCTTATGGAGTGTATACAATATTGTAGTGAGACTGTTATTACAAGACCATTTCTTTTTCAAGTTACTATGATTAGGTTAAAGCCTTCTTCCTTATTTCCTTAAATAGTCTTTCATTGTAGTACTTAGGGGAGACCATCTGACTCTACCTGCGAGCTTATTACATCATATACCTGATGGAATTTTTGATGTTCTTGCTCGCCTATAATTATCCCTAGTTACTTACCTCCGTGCCCTCGTGCTCGTAAGGTTTCTTCTGATTTGAAATTTGTGACTGTCTTCCTAGTGCCACTCTCTTTTATTTTCATAACACTTATACGGTACCTTTAACTACCCCAACTCCTATCTGAATATTTCTCTAGGATTACAACGTCATATTTGCGAGACTGAATTCACTATGTTGTGGTTCACTATGTTTATCTTGCACAATCTGTTGATTTGTTTATATCTTCTTGTCTTGCCATAACTAGGCTCCTCCTAAATTAAATACTAACTACTCATTGGTCCATTCTCACCTCTATATGCTGCATAATCTCTCTTGGGTTTTTTCTTTTGTCTTAACTTACCTCTTGCACTGGCTCGTTATGTATCAAGTTTTCATTCACACTTATTTATCAATAACATCCTGTGCAGGAACCTTTACTACCTATCCCTGGCATCGTGCTTGCGTAATGTTTTGAGTTGTAACATATCTGTAGGATCTGAATAAATGCAATTTCATTTCTTTTGCCTTTCTATCACATTCTTCCTTTACTATTCCATAGTTGCCTGAACCACATAACTCTGACTTAATACCATATCACACCGTCTTCCCCCTTTAGGGAGTACTAACATTTAATGCTATGAAGATTTACCTATAAATATTTTACCTCTTCATCTTTAGTGTCTTTTCACATCTTCACGGACTCTTACTCGCCTTGCGGTAACCCTTCTGTACCAGGATAACTGAATTTCTACGTACGAGGGTGACACCTAGTGTAACTGGCACACTTAGTCCCTTAAGCTTAACTTTGCTCACTATGCTTGCTTTAAGGAAGCGTCTTCCTGAATGACCGTTAAAGGTTATTCTTTTGTTGTCCATTCTATTATTTCCAGAATGCGATCTTTAAAATTGTCAGGATCTCGACTATTATCAAATCCTCTGGTCCCTAATTCATGTTCGATTTTATCTTGTTTACTAGACCATACTAATTTCTGTTACTACAAGGGTCTAACTTAGCCTTCTCCTAATCACGTTAGTGTCACCAACTCATTTCTCGAAATGAGGATATGACCTTTGGCCTATACTCTTTTATTGTCTCAAGACCTGTCACCTCTTGTCTTTACCTGACTCTGTCATCGTGTCATATTTTTATTTACCGTTATCACACATTTATCACATCTTACTCATAATACTTCATTTAATTTCTTTTTATTGTACTTCTAGTATTTTTGTCTATCACCTTATTCTAAAAAACTTCAACAAAACACTCTTTCGCTCTTAGCTCCCCTTGCTCCATCCATTGGCTCTTCGGGTTGCCTAACGTTCTCTCTTTTCTAGGGATGGGAAACATACTAAGATAAATTTTTATCACTTCTAGGATTCTAGTGCCAATCTTCTAAATTTTTTCTGGACATTATAGTATTTCATATCTAAATGTACTATTTTAGAGTGCACTATCGAGGTGTCACACAAGGAGAACTATTACCGCGTTTGCAATATCCTTCGAAAATGTCACCTAATGTTAACAATCCATCCACCATTTTGAATTACTCTAACCCAAGCTACATACTGATATCCCATCCTTCTTTTAAACAATATCTGGTAGCTCCCATAGTGCATAACTAAGATGGGTGTGGCCAATTGTACATACATTTGTTACTGTTGAAGGTAAAAACTGATAATCTTCACTAACTGGTACCTCGTACCCGTTTACCTTGCTTCTTTTACTTGTTGAAACTTGTATCTACCTTCTAATTCTCTTGTGTTTTTTAAACCATATGGGTGGATAGATATTCATGTCTTAGAGATCCTTATCAAGATGCTTACACGTTTTAGTACATACATAATCTATCAAAGACCTTACACTTACTCATTATAAGCATGATGCAAAATCAAGTTCCTCTAACTCAACTCCTCCACAACCACATTCAATCTCTTAAAACCTGTCTTTGTAGATGTAGGTATGGTTGTATTATGAATAAAGTATAATTTAGGAGTTTGAATTCTTACAACTGAGCTCTACCACACAATCTAGAGTAAGAAGAAAGAGTGACAATCCTAAATACCCTGTAGCCTCCTGCTTATGAGTATGGTGCACAACACACCCGTAAACAAGACTCTACTAGACACAGCTTGTAGACTCCATAGGATAAAACTGCTCTGATACCACTTTTGTCACAACCCAAACTGCAGTGCCGCGATGGGAACCCAATGCCTAACTCAACCGAGTACCAACGTAACGTATCCTTCTTATCAGTATATCATGGGTAAATGAGACGCAAAAGCCGTCATGAGATAAGCAGAATTAAACTAAGAGAACACTCGACATAAGATGACCTAACATGGTATACAAACTTATTCATATGACATACATGCCTATAAGGCCGACATGATCATTTGTAAACTCAAAACATATGCCTACAAGGTCATAAAAGTATCCATATACATGATATCTCTCCACAAGTCTCTAATAGTACATAAACATCATAAAGGTCGGGATAGGGCTCCGCCATACCAATCAATACATGTCCAAAGCATACTGACCAAATAGGCAACTCCGGAGCAAGTGGAGTGCACCAACACCTTCCGCTGAGCTGATAGCCTACAAGGAGGATTTCAACCTCTCTATTGAGACTTGCAGGCATGAAACGCAGCGTCCCCAGGCAAAAAGGACATCAGTACAAATAAAGTACCGAGTATGTAAGACATGAAAGAAGTATATAAAAGACATGAAAGAAATATAAAGTAAAGAACTCAACCTATAAGTCTGAATAGCTATGTGAATCATGAAACGTTTATAATGTCATATTATGCATAGGTTATGCGTACATAACATCATCAAGCCACTGAGGGTATCCCATCATAGTATCTCGGCCTCTGTGGGAAAAATCATCAACGTATACCAACTGATCATGTGGTGGTGCGTATATAATGCCATAACATTTCCCCAAACCCGATATACATATAATATACGCGTCTATAACGCCATATGGTCATGGGTCAATGTACATGTATAAATGAATGCAATGCACACGAAGTAAGTCAATAAGATCTCTCGGGATGTGATAAGATCAATATGCCTTCGGTTAATATTATGAAATAAACTTTATCAACTTACATATTTTCTGATACCCATGAATAGACAATGTAATAATAGGACACGTGGGGGATCAAGAACATAGGCGCCCCTAGTATTTCTAAGAGTAGAGTCATTTCTGAAAGTTCTGCATTTGCTCGTTTTGTTTGTATCATATGGATCATGCCAAAATGAAAGAAAGGATAGCCTTAACATACCTTAACTCCGTTAAGTCCTTAATTCCTTCCAAGAAATTCTTCAAACAACTCAACTCAATCTACTATGGCATAAAGAGATTCAAAATCAGTGTTGAGTAAAGGCTAAGTCTGCAACTTAAACAAGTAGCTCGTTTATGTAAATTTGAGCAGTATTTCCCCAGTAACAAGGGCCTCCTCCAATATCATATACCAACAACAAAAACCAAAGCAATACAATAAGAACAAAATTGATAATAAGGTACAAAATATTTCATTAACAAGTCATTAACATATCACGACAAGCGGCAAGCTCGGATTGAATCCCTTTAGCCCCCTTCAACCCCATTATCATACATTAGTTAACTTAAAAACATGTCCATCATGATACAAAGTAAAATTGGAGGACTTCCAACCTCCTATTAATCACCTAATCCACACTCAAATAACCCAACAATCCAACAACAACAACAAGTACAACTGTCTATTGTTATATTGTCTTTATCTTCTTATTCACAATATTAATAGCAAGTTCAACGATCAGAGAATATATTCATGAAAACAACATCATAAACAAGTCATCTCCAAAGGTTTCCAACCATTTAAAAATCATGGAAACAACCTTCCCAAAACAGTCCATTAAGAACAATAAAATCTCAAACTATTTCAAGTCTTCTCTTATCGTATCTTGCTCAAATAATGCAACCAACATACAAATAATTTCAAGAATATGTAGTAGAGTATTATACAGACCTAAACCAGCAACAACCACTTGAAAATTCAGCCAAACACATCCCACAACTATCGTTAGTGACAACACAACCTCAAAGAGGTGTTGTTCTTCATTAGAACTAACTTTTGATGTTGAAATATGATGTAATTACTTTGGAATCACTTCAAACCCTTATGGTATATGTTTAGGAAGGTTAGGAGAAGTTTGGAGACGAATTTGAGTCGAAAATGAGCAAAAAAATAGGCATCCAAATCGTTTATAAAGTGAAGTAGGTCGACCACCGCCTAAGTGGGTCCCATTGGGAGCAGCTTATGCGGTCTCACGAAAATACAAATATCTCTCTGCTCCGATGTCGTATCGATGAACGGTTTGATGCATTAAAAACTAGACTCGTAGATCTTCAATATGGTAGATAGATCACCCCATAATTCCAAGTATATTTGGAGAAAACCTCAGCTACATTTGAACTAATTTTTAGCTTATCTATGAATGTAACTTGTGATGACCTTTGCCAACTTTTGTTCCACAACTCGCTTGACTTCAAAACATAACACACGACTATCATATGACTAAAATAACTCATAAAATAACCTCCTTATAATGTTAATAACTCTAGTCTGACCCCAAAAGTACATGTTATAACATTTCTAACTTGTCGACTTTCGACAAAACTTATGTTCTTCAATTCATTTAGCTTCTAAGCCTTCCCAACCCTCTTGGTACTTATTATTCATGATCTTAAAGATTTGTAACTTCCAAAGTAACAAGATTAACTTACTTTATGTACTTTCAAAGACGATATCATTTTTAAGCTCACATCAATTGACTTACGACGTACTCTTACTGTACGAAAATATGGGGTGTAACATCTTAACCCTAAATTTTCTTGTATAAGCTTTTAACCAAAAAAATTTATAAAAACCCAAAATGGTTAAAAGAGCTGAAAACATCTACTTGCTTATCATATTCATGTCTTTCTCCTGTTAACATTTTCAATGAATTTAAATTTAACAACAATTAAATAGAACACTAATTCTAAAATTTAATTATCTTTCAACTATCCAAATACGAATTGAATTCTTAAATCAATGAGAAATAATTAAAAGTAAATGAGAAAATTATCGGAATTTATTATGTACACTTAATAACAAGTTTTGACTTGGTGAAGAATTTGTGATTGCTACCATGGCAGAAGGAATATAATTTATAAAATATTAATTTTATTTATTTTGAGATATATTTGTGCAATTGTGTAAATAAGAGAGTATTGATCTTCAAAAACACAAAATTGAAGAGAAGACTTATTAGTTATCCTTTGAGCAAAATAAAATATTTACTGCTTTTGACGTATATTTTCAAATTTATTTTTACTAGTTCTTTTTATTTTATTTTATTTTCTTCCTCTTGTTTTAAAAAAAAAATAGAAGTCAAATAACATTTGGACCCTAAAATAAAAGGGTTGATTGGAAAAATAAATTTTGTTAGTTTTGAGGGGAAAATATGAGCTAGGCCAATCATGACAAGGGCATAATTGGGACCAAGGTCTAATGGAGGGCAAATATATTTTATTTTCTATAGTTGAGAGGCTAATTTAAATTAATCCTACTGATGATAAGGCCATATTTGGGTCTAATTCAAAATAAGGACAACATTACCTTATTTTCAATAGTTTAGGGCAATTTTGGACCTTTTCCCTTTTACAAACCAAAACACACTTCGAATGATTCAGTGCGTCGAGGGAGCATTGTTTTTAGTGTTGGTTTCTACTCCGGCTATCACTACTAGGACTAAGCTGTCAATTCCATTCCATTCCAGACATTCTCTCAGCGAGCCATGGCAAACACCATCCCGTCGGCGAAGAAAGTGAGGCACGAAATGGAGATGTTCGGGGACGTTAGAGTGGACAACTACTACTGGCTCCGCGACGACTCTCGCTCTGACCCAGAGGTCCTCTCTTATCTCCACCAAGAAAACGCTTACACTGATTGTGTAATGTCTGGTGCGTCCGTATTCCTTTCTTAAAATAAATTCATCATACATTTCCTTACTTCTTTTCATGACATTCGTATATTTGAATATTTTAGCTCATGGAATTGCAATGTGTATCAAACATTAGTTCCATGGAATATACCAAAGATGCCTTGAGATCCAAATAGGATTCATTTGGTCCTACGTATTTCAAATTGGTAGGATTAAATCCTTTTTAGTTCTTTGGATATTACCTAATTAAATTTGGATTTAAAATGCAAACTAAATTCACAATATAATTCAATCCATCCTGCCGCAAGGCCTTTGGTCTCATGATACAAGTGTAGCTTGTGATGATAGGGCTAGGCGCAACTCATGGGTCCAAACCCTGCAACAGAAAGCAATCTGATATTTACACAAGGAGAGGGGTCGGCCCATTATCCTCCGAGTTGACCCCCTCGGGAATTTCTCGGTTTAAGGGAAAGAATATAACCCAACCCATCGTTTGTGACCGTTGAAAATATCTGAAATTTAAAATTCACAAATTTGAAATTCCCTACCAATGCTCCATCCAAATGGACCATAGAAATTTTAAACCCCTCTTAATTCTAAATGTCTCCATCCAAGCAGACCCTTTCGTTGGCGGCATAAATAAAAGTAATTCCAGTAGAAAAGTTTGCTATAAGTTCTACATAATACTCTTCAACATGTTTATGTGTAGCCCAGATAATGCTTCGAAAAGTAAAAGAGTGAGGTCAAGCTGAGTAACCTGTTATCTCTCAGCACCACAGAATATTAATGTATATCTGCATATAGCAGGTGTGATACATTAACTGAGCTTGTGGGATTTCTGCCAACCTGGAAACCTTGTATCCATTCTAGTTCTTTTGCCCTTCCCAACATTTGACTGAAGACCCTCCATAGCCACTATGAATAAGAAAGGGGAAATTGGATCTCCCTGCCTTAGTCCTTTCTGAGGGGAAAAGAACCCGACAGGACTTCTGTTGACTAGGATTGAGAATTTGACTGTTGAAATACAAAATTGAATCCACCTTATCCATCTGTCGTCAAAGCCCATCTTCTTTAGCATGCTGGTAAGAAAAGACCAGTTTAACTGATCAAATGCTTTCTCAATATCTAGTTTGCACAAAATGCCAGAATCACCACTTTTAATTTTTTAGTCCAGGACCTCATTAGCTATTAGGGATGCATCAGTGATCTGCCTATTCTTGATGAATGCACTTTTTGGCCAGAGATCAACTTGCCAATGACTTTCTTTAATCTCTCAGCCAGTACCTTAGCTGTTACTTTGTACACACTACCAATTAGACAAATTGGCCTGTAATCCTTTAACTCCATTTCTCCTTTCTTTTTTGGAATAAGTGCAATAAAAGAAGCATTGCAACATCTCACCATATGTCCATGCAGATGAAAATGATTCAGGCAGCCATAACATCTGTCTTGATGAAATCCCATGTCTTCTGGAAAAAAGCCATGGTATACCCATCAAAGCCAGGAGCTTTGTCTGGGGCACAAGATTTCGAAGAGGCAAGGACCTCTTCTTCATCACATGGAAGCTCTAGTTCTTCACTTTCCTCCGAAGTAAGTGTAGATAGCCCTTAAAAATTTGTTGTAGGTCTCCAGGTTCCCTTTCCTCATAAAGTTGCTGATGCAACTCCAAGATTTCTTGTTTGATCAGCACTTTGTCTTCAATTAGTTCTTCCCCCACTTTGAGTCTGTCAATGGAGTTGTTCCTTATGTGAGTGGTCGCAATTCTCTGGAAGTATTTAGTGTTTTTGTCTCATTCTCGCAACCATAGACTCCTGGATTTTTGTCTCCAGGATATTTCCTCTGCCAATGCAATCTGTTGCAATTCTAATTTCAGGTTGAAAGTTTTCAGCTTTTTCTCTGTAGTCAGAGGCCTCAGATCTGCAGCTTGGTCGAGGAGTATCAAATCCCCAAGAGCCCTGGTCCTCTTGGTATCTACCTTTCCATAAACCTCCCTATTCTATACTGTGATGTCTATCTTTAAGAGCCTTAGTTTCTGAACCAAAATGTAATTTGGTGTACCCTTGACTGTGTATGAGAGCCGCCATTCCTTGACCATCTCCAAAAAGCCTTCAGATTGAAGCCACATATTTTCAAACTTGAAATATGAAGATGGGGCTTCCCAATATACATATTCAAGTATAATAGGTGTATGATTTGAGATTACCCTAGCCATTGCACTATGCTTCACATCTTTTAACACATCACTCCATTCATTAGAGATCAAAAGTCTGTCAATTCTTGGTTCTCTCCTCTTGACCATGTGTATTGCGCTCCCTATAATGGGAGATCAATCAATTCCAGGTTTGAGATTAGATCTGAGAAGTTCTTCATTGCCCTGGATCTCCTTGTGCAATTGAGCCTTTCAGTTTCATATCTGCAAACATTAAAGTCACCTCCAATTACCCAATTATCGGACCAAAGACCCTTGATTGATGCCAATTCAAGCCAAAGTACATTTCTTTCTGAGTTGGTATGAGGGCCATATACACCTATAAATACCCATTTGAAGTCTTCTGCGAGGCTTTCAAATTTGCATGAAATTAAGTATGCTCTAGCCTGGGTGTCAACACATTGCCAGGTTCTTCTATTCCACATGATAATTATTCCTCCTTTGCTACCGCATGCTTTGAGTTCAACCCATGAGACCCATCTATTTCCCAATTTTGTCTAATCCATAGAATGCACCTGTCTTCAATTTTAGTTACGTATAGGCATAAAAAATCCACCCTCCATTTCCTCTAAAGGGATTCCAAATACTTTTTTTCTTATCATGTAGACCATGCACATTCCAACTAAGGATTTTTACCTTCATTTGGAATGAGTTTTTTAAGACCTGCCCCTGGTTTTCCTGCTACCGCTGCCCTCCTGTAGACCCAACTTTCCTTTTTTAGAGCTAGAAGGTGACTCAGGTTGTCGTTGGATCTGCATTTTCCTTCTTCCTTCCATCCTTGAGACAATCCCCAATATATCATGCTCAAAGCCTACTGCATTTGCATGTTTTTAGCAATGTAATTTTTGTCCATTTTGAAGTATCGACCACAGAAGGTTCATCCACCAATTGCATGCTTAAGTCTTCTCTATCGTGCCAAGGTAGGGGAAGAAATTCATTGAGATAATAATTGGAGAGGTCGGATTCCGAATCACTGGCCGTTGGGTGTTCGAAAATTGGAGCACTTTTGGAATAGATGGAACCGAGATGGGTCTTCTTCATCGTCCGCCTCGAATTGAAAGTGGAAGCATTGTCGTTTTCTTCATGAGCAATGGAAGTGGAAGCCTGTATTTCAACTGAGAAAGGATCGAAGGAATTTCGTAGTTTTGGCAAAGAGGCTTTGTAAGCACATGGGTCATGTTTATAACCGCATCATTCTAGAGAGTGTTATGTTTAGGCCCATCATGATTCTTACCCTTTTGTCGGCTGCTAGAGTAGTAACTGTTGGCCTGGCCCACTTTTTAATTCCTTTCCATTTTCCTTTGGCCCAAGTCTATTTAAAAGTTTGGGTTCCTATTGGAGCTGGTTTGACCGGTCCTTTAATAATTAAAGCTGGGCCCCTCACTTGCACGTTTTTGTACACTGGCACTGTGCTGCTTTTTTGTGCAGTGGTACAAAGATGGCGTCTACCTGCTTCTCTACAAAAGGTGTTGTGTAAAGACTGATGGGTGGTCCTCCGCCAAAATTGCGATTTCAAATCTCCAACTTTGCAGGTCAAGCTCGAAAGTCGCTGGAAGTTTTATGCTGGAATTTTCGACGCAGATTCGAGCCCAGAAGAAATAATTTCTATTTTTTGTGTCCTCATCAACCCCTATGAATCCCCCACATCTATCACCAAGATTTTTGAAAATCTCCGGTGTCTATGCATGAAGAGGAATACAAAGATCTTGGATGTAATGTTCTTTGATTCTCGAAATAGCCGAGAAAACGGAGGATCTTCTCAGCTATTTCGGACCAGCCACTATTGTATTTAACTTCTGGGATAATCAACTGCGTTTTTTTTTTCTCCCTGCCATACCTCAACTCTTAGGAATCTGCCATAAATGTTGTAATTTTGGTAGACTCTATAAAGAAATTGTTGTTGTGTTCTTCCCCATCTTCCGTAGAAGTCCCCTCCCCCCTTTGGTGCTAGTTGAAGAATGTCAAAAAACCAGCAAAGGTTGCTATAATCTATATTAATTCTGCTAGTGAATCAGTTGCTTCTTTCTATAAGCATAAACCATGTATCCCAGTTGTTGATACGTTCAAAAAAATTGTCCCCTAAAATAAAGAAAGTTTTGTCCTCCATAATGAATAAAAACAGTTGTCGGAATAAAGCTCACCGGAGAGAGTTTCACTGGAGAGTAGAGAGAAAAGGCTCATTTCTCAAGTCAGGGAGAAAAGTTGGAGAGAAAAGTTTTTGCCATAACAAATTCGTTCTGTGTTTGTCAAGTCTCTGAATAACCGTAGCAGGAATGGGGAAGAGAGACGTCATATAAGTTGGGAGTGCATCTAAAACTTAATTCATAAGGGTGAGTCTACCCCCAAGGTACAAATATTGGGATTTCCACCTAGACAATTTCTTTTCACATTTTTCAATTACATTGTTCCATATCTCCTTGGATCTGAATTTTTCGTCCAAGGGCATTCCTAGATAAATAGTAGGCATGGATCCTACTTCTCCCAAGATCAATGGCAATTGCTCCATGTCAAGTACTTCATTGAGAGAGTATAAGAAGCTCTTTCTCCCGTTGATATGCAGTCCAGACATGCCTTCAAATAGAACCAGAATGACTCTCGGAGACCTCAACTGTGTTTCTTCAGCATCACAAAAAATTAAGGTGTCATCAGCATAATGCAAATGTGTGTTACTTAAAGGCTAATGTTTTCATTCCTGGCAACCTCAAACCCATTAATCAACCCATTGACTTTTGCTGTCTTGACCATGTTATTTAGACCTTCCATAGCTAAGGTGAAAAAAAAAAGAGACATAGGATCTCCCCGTCTTAAACATCTACAAGTAGGAAAAAAATCTTCAGGAGATCTATTTATGAGAATGAAAAATTTGACAGTAGAAATACAATATTCTATTCATTTGATCTATTTTTTCTCAAAGCCCATTCTTGCTAGAATCTTAAGCAAGAAATTCCAGTTGACATGGTCATACGCCTTCTCCAACTTACAAAGAATTCCTGGCTTCATCCGTTTAATTCCAGAGTCCACAGCTTCATTAGCAATTAAAGCAGCATTCATTATTTGTCTTCCTTTGATAAAAGCCATATGTTGAGAATCCACCAATTTGTCTATCACCCTTTAGAATCTTTCTATTAGAACTTTTGAAAATAATTTGTATACACTACCTATTAGGCTTATGGGCCTAAAGTCTTTCATCTTCTTCGCTCCTGTCTTCTTAGGAATCAAAGCTATATAAATTGCACTAAAACTTTTCTTAAAAATTCCATGTGAGTGGAAATTATAGAAAGCTTCCATAATATCCTACTTCACCATATCCCAACATTTGATAAAGAATCCCATTGTGAAACCATGAGGACCAGGGGCTTTATACATGGCACACATCTTTAGGCATCCAAGTACCTCTTGTTCGTCAAAATTTCCTTGCAACAACTCCTTCTCTTCTTCAGTTATAGTTGGACAGTTGACACAATTACTAGTAGGTCTCCATTTTAGAGGTGAGTTCCACAATTTGAACTCACTTTGCTATTAAAATACTCCATGGCTTGCATTCCGTTTGTATTTGTTAAATAATCTATCCACCTCATTATTTGTCAATAAATGATCTCTTTGTAGAATTAATTCTTATACCCATATTCTATTGATATTATTTTGTGGAAGTAAAAACTTTAAAAGCATAGTGTGTCAAATTCTTATTTCAATATCAGAAAAAAGAGGGTGTAGGTATGTCGTCATTTTCCTCATAAGAATATCCTTTGTGAGGAAATGAAAAGTATTTCTTTTTTTTTTTTTCCAAGTTAATTCTTGTTCAGAGTTCAACATGTTATCCAGATATTATTTAAAGCTAAGTTGCTCCGACACGGCAGTTTAGGTGCCGCACCCGTCTCGGCACGACACTAGTATAGGTGTGGGTATGGGATCCGTACTGAATTTGGTCAAATAATTTTTGGTACTTTGTCGATGACGGACGGAAAAATTCGAGACGAGATACAGTTTGATTCCCGAAATCAAAACCAAAACTAGGGTAAATTTGAAGAAAATAGCATACCTTATCTAGGAACTCAATTTGCTTATCTAAAACTTGAGAATAAAAAAAATCCATACTTTACAAGCTATACATTAGTATTCCACAAAATTTCTCATAATTTAGAGATATTTTTAATTATTTTTATTCGGATCCTCGACCCATGTCCGTACTAAGATTCATATCCCCAAATCTTAGAATTTACATCTAGAAGGATCCGACCTCTAGATCCGCACCTATGTCGGACACCCTCACCCGTGTCCGAGCAACTTAGATTTAAAGCCTACTCGGGGTAGGGGTATTACATTCCTAGCTTGTAATGTTGATATAGTCTTGATAAGTAGATAAGGATCTTGCCAGAAGCAGCAGTATTAAAAGATAAGGGAAGACCGAAAAGTTCTAACTGAGGGTGATTTGCTGATATGGTTTGAAAAGGAGGAGGGGATGCAAATAAGTTCTGCTTCAGCTAACAATGTCACATGGGCGAGGTTATGTTTCCCTTACTCTGCTACCTATAAAAAAAAGTGCTTCTCTTAATCTGGTCTCTAGAATTGTGAACTGCCAGCTTCTTATCAGTGTCATTGGAATCCTTTTGTTTGATTGTTTGAATGATTGTAATCCTTACATGTTTTGGAAAGAGCTAAAGTTTGAAGCTTGAGGAAATTCTACTGGTCTTTACTTTGTTATTTTATTTTCATTGTACACACTTTTGAAGTTCTCTGAAAGATAAATTTGCATCTAGCCATTTTTATCTAGCTGATATGCAATAATTTATATTTAAAAAGAGCATAATTATTTTTATTGCATACTCCTTCGGGATAGGGGTAAGGTCTGCGTACACGCTACCCTCCCCAGACCCCACCAGTGGAATTTTACTGGGTCGTTGTTGTTGTTGTTGTTGTACTTGCCTTCATGTCAAAACATTTGTGTGGTTGATTTGTTCTCAATGTTTCTTTATTCTTTCATCAATTCATTCTCAATTGCTTGGGAAAGGGATTATAAACGGTTTGATCACTTTCTAGGGACCAAACAATTAGAGGATCGTATTTATACTGAGATAAGAGGAAGAATTAAAGAAGATGACATATCTGCACCATCGCGGAGAGGACCATACTACTACTACAGGAGGAACTTGGAGGGTAAGGAATATGTCCAACACTGTAGATGCTCTGTGCCTACAAGTACAGCTCCAACATCTGTTTATGATACGATGCCAACTGGACCTGATGCTCCTCCAGAGCATATCATCTTGGATGAGAATGTCAAAGCGCTAGAGCACACATATTACAGCATTGGTAGTTTCAAAGTAAGAACATGTCTTTTGTGCAGATGTTTATAGCTATTCTTTGTCTCTTGTTGCTTTATAGCTTCTTATCTTATTTCATCGTAATTTTCCTCTCTTCAGGTCAGTCCAAATAACAAGTTAGTTGCATATGCAGAGGACACCAAAGGAGATGAGATATACACTGTTTATGTTATCGATGCAGAGTCAGGAATTCTGGTTGGGAAACCTCTGGTTGGTGCCATTACATCATATCTTGAATGGGCAGGTGATGAAGCCTTAGTTTACGTCACAATGGATGAGATCCTTCGACCAGACAAGGTTTTGATTTCATCTTGGACCCATAGGAAATAAGTGATTTATTCTTTCAGTAACATCCAATTCCCAACTTTCGGCTGGTATAATTTTTGATAATGATATTGTTTTTATGCTCCATGATTGTTGTTCAGTTTGGTTAAATCTCTTGAGCTAACAATGATATCTATTGTTGTCAAAATAGAAGCTAGTTATCCATCCAAAAAGGGATTCTTGTTAGAGAAAGTTGATTGAAAAGATCTAACAGAGTTGCTAAAATCATTGACAGTATATTGTTTTTGTTTGGCTTGCTTATCTTGGTGAGATGTAAAACTTATGTTTTTTCTGTTTGCCACTACCTCAACCTCTATCAATGTTCTACTTGATAAATCTTTTCTGTTGGCTTTATAACCAGCTTTATGGATTCGTCTGATTGGAATTCATCTTGGTTTTGGTTATCCAGGTATTCTTTCTCCTGATTTATATTAGTTTTGACAGGTCTGGTTGCATAAATTGGGAACTAACCAGTCAGATGACTCTTGCCTTTATCATGAAAAGGACGAAACATTTTCTTTGGATCTTCAGGCATCCGAGAGCAAGAAATATTTATTTGTTGCATCCGAGAGTAAAATTACAAGATTTGTCTTTTATCTAGACACTTCAAAACCTGAAAATGGATTGTTGGTATTAACTCCACGTATGACTGGCATTGACACATCAGCTAGTCATCGTGGAAACCATTTCTTCATCCAGAGGAGAAGTGATGAGTGTTTTAATTCAGAATTACTTGCATGCCCTGTGGAAAATATATCTGCTACCACTGTTATCCTTCCTCACCGTCCAAGGTAATTTTTAGAAAGATGACCAGTTTGTTGACATTTCAAAACAACTTCCAGGAATTGTTGAGTTCTAATTCTCAATTTGTATGTTTTTTCTTTTTACTTGTTCTTTCTTAGTTCTTACCATGATAATTGGATAAGCTTAGTGAGCTTAAGAGGTCTACTGAACTATGGAAATACTGTAAATATCTTCTACTTCCTCTGTTTCAATTTATGTGTCTTAGTCTGACTCAGATGGAGTTTAAGAAAAGTAAGGAAAACTTTTAAATCTTGTGGTCTTAAAGTAAAGATGTGTATAATGTACCAAAATGTCCTTTAATCTTGTGGTCTTAAATATGCCATGTGGAATGTTGGACTTAAAAGAGTTACTAAATGTAGAAAGAGGCATTCTTTTTAAAACAGACTAAAATCTTAAAAGAGACAATATCATCGTGTGCTTTCAGTTTGCTGGAAATCTCAAAAGGTCTTCCATCTGATATGCTCTTTTGTATTTGGTTTGATCTATGAATTCCAGGAGTGACTAGAACTTTGATTCTTTTATGCAATTTCCACTATCTTATCAATTCTAGCATATTTTTGTGCTTGATTGGGCGCTATTACTCCTCAAGAAGTGCCAATAAGAAAACAAAGGTCTATAGTTCCTTACCCTGCATCTGCCCCCGGAAACCTGCTATGAATGCGTATTTTGCCGTCTTCTGTAGCATCACCAAAGCTCTATCCAACTTTACGTCGTTGTAACCTGTTACCTAATTTAGGCACATCCCTGCCTAACCAAAGCTCCCCAAAAGTCATTTTATATCTGTTGAGCTTAGATTTCCACTAACTTAACCAACCTGGGCAAAGTCTTTTTGTAAATTTCAAACCATAGGAAATGTGCAAATGGGTTGGAAAAGATATTCCACTTCTTCATGCTCTATTTTGCTAGTAAAAAGTATTATAGTGAAATTTCATGATTATGGCTCATTAAATTTGGTTGTCGTGCAGTGTCAAGCTCCAGGACATACAACTTTTTACAGGCCATCTTGCTGTTCATGAACGTGAAAATGGTCTACCCAGAATAACTGTATATCGCCTTCCTGCTGTTGGAGAGCCACTAGAAAGACTTCAAGGTGGTCGTGCTGTTGATTTTGTTGATCCTGTATACTCTGCGGATCCATTAGAATCAGAATTCGAATCCAGCGTACTCAGGTTTTCTTATAGCTCAATGAGAACCCCGCTTTCTGTATATGACTATGATATGGACACAGGGGTTTCGGTGCTGAAGAAGATTGAGACGGTGAGTTACATGAGGGATTACTTACTTGTGATGGTAAATCGAGTTGGTTTTATTATGCGTCTAATGTCTTTTCTCATTATAGACTTGCCTCTTCTAAATTTTGTTTTTGTTTATGAGCACACCTTTTACATCAAACACGGTCTTACTATTTGTTAACTTGTACTCCCTCCGTTTCAATTTATGTGAACCTATTTGACTGGGCACAGAGTTTAAGAAAAAAGAGAAGACTTTTGAACTTGTGGTGTAAAATGAGGCATATATGTTTTGTGTGGCTATAAATTATTGCATAAAAGTAAATTGTTCTCAAATATGGAAATGGATCATTTTTTTTGGCATGGACTAAAAAGGAAATAGGTTAACATAAATTGAACCGGAGGGAGTAGCCTTTTTTGTTTTTCTCCAATTATGTATTTCAGCCACTTCTTAAATGTCCGTATTTATTTTGTATTAACTGAACCTAAATTAAAACTTCTAACATCTAAATCGTATTATCGAAGCAAGTGCTAACTATTTTCTTCCTCAATTATTAACTCTATTTGGCATGAATTCAATTGGACATGGTGTGTTAGCTTACAATTTTGTTTTAGCTAACACTTTCTTTAAAAAGAGGGATTTGCACACGGTTGATCCCATTTAAAAGCGGTGGTAACATAGTCAACTAGAATTCATTCATACCAGAATAGGGCTGTATTTTGTCCCGGGCCCGGGCCTTAGTGGGCCTAACGGGCCGGGCCTCGCGGTCCCGGGCTTCGTGGTCCCGGGCTCTGGCGGTCCCGGGCCTGGCGGTCCCGGTCTTCGTGGGCCTAATGGGTGGAACCGGCCCGTGACGGGCCTAAGCCCACATGGTCCTGTGCTTAACGGGCCGGGCTCGTGGGCTTCGCGGGCCTAGCGGGTTTTTTTTTTTTTTTTAAAGACAATTTCTTGTAGTATCATGGCTATATTAATATGTAGTATATATGTATATCTAATTATTAAAGTGCTTGACGAAAAAGAAAATAACAAAACAATAGTAAAACACTAAATTGTCATGCATAAATATCACTTCTTGATATTATATTGTATCTTATGTATATATATTCTCTTATATATTTTCTTTTAGTATATATATTGTATCTTATGTATATATTGTAGCTTATAAATATATTTTCTTGTAGTATATATATTGTATATTATGTATATATTGTAGCATAATATATTTTCTTGTAGTATATTATATTGTATCTTATGTATATATATTCTCTTATATATTTTCTTGTAGTATATATATTGTATATTATGTATATATTGTAGCATAATATATTTTCTTGTAGTATATATATTGTATCTTATGTATATATATTCTCTTATATATTTTCTTGTAGTATATATATTGTATATTATGTATATATTGTAGCTTATAAATATATTTTCTTGTAGTATATATATTGTATATTATGTATATATTGTAGCATAATATATTTGCTTGTAGTATATTATATTGTATCTTATGTATATATATTCTCTTATATATTTGCTTGTAGTATATTATATTGTATCTTATGTATATATATTCTCTTATATATTTTCTTGTAGTATATATATTGTATCTTATGTATATATTGTAGCTTATAAATATATTTTCTTGTAGTATATATATTGTATATTATGTATATATTGTAGCATAATATATTTTCTTGTAGTATATTATATTGTATCTTATGTATATATATTCTCTTATATATTTTCTTGTAGTATATATATTGTATATTATGTATATATTGTAGCATAATATATTTTCTTGTAGTATATTATATTGTATCTTATGTATATATATTCTCTTATATATTTTCTTGTAGTATATATATTGTATATTATGTATATATTGTAGCATAATATATTTTCTTGTAGTATATATATTGTATCTTATGTATATATATTCTCTTATATATTTTCTTGTAGTATATATATTGTATATTATGTATATATTGTAGCTTATAAATATATTTTCTTGTAGTATATATATTGTATATTATGTATATATTGTAGCATAATATATTTGCTTGTAGTATATTATATTGTATCTTATGTATATATATTCTCTTATATATTTGCTTGTAGTATATTATATTGTATCTTATGTATATATATTCTCTTATATATTTTCTTGTAGTATATATATTGTATCTTATGTATATATTGTAGCTTATAAATATATTTTCTTGTAGTATATATATTGTATATTATGTATATATTGTAGCATAATATATTTTCTTGTAGTATATTATATTGTATCTTATGTATATATATTCTCTTATATATTTTCTTGTAGTATATATATTGTATATTATGTATATATTGTAGCATAATATATTTTCTTGTAGTATATTATATTGTATCTTATGTATATATATTCTCTTATATATTTTCTTGTAGTATATATATTGTATCTTATGTATATATTGTATCTTATAAATATATTTTCTTGTAGTATATATATTGTATATTATGTATATATTGTAGCATATAAATAATTCTAAGTATAGACAAAGAAATATTGCGAAAAGAAGCTCATGGGTAGAAGCAATAAATTTTATTACCAAAAAATGACATATCTTTCTTAGTCATCCTTCCCCCAATGGAATGAGCACAACAAGGTACTAATACCACCATTAGAAGGAAAAAAACTAAGGAAGATGTGCCAAAATACAAGTTACATATTATTCTATGTATTATCTCTAACAAATCTCATAAATCCTTCAAGGTTCGGAGGAGGTTGCGTTGGTGGTGGTGGAAAAGAAGCTTGTTCATCACCACTTCCGGGCGAAGCCGAATCCTCCGTAAGTTCCGCTATCATTTCTTCATAAGCTTCATCTATCGCCGGTTGTGCTTCTGCAATTCCAAAGTTTCTTCTTTCCGAGCGGATCCAATCTCTAAACAATACTGATTTTTCCAAGCTATCCCTCATAGACGCTCTATGATCACCTATTTGCAGTCTTGCTTGACTGAAAGCGCTCTCTGATGCAACAGTTGAAGCTTGAATTGATAAAATATCCCGAGCCATCCTTGCAAGAACAGGAAAATGTTTTTCCCTTGCCTTCCACCATTCCAAAAGATCAAAAGAGCCGTCTGGATTCTCCTTTTCAAGTCCCTGAGACAAATAAACTTGAAGCTCATTTAGATGTGAAGTTTCATCATAATTTTCACCTTGAGACCCCCTGAACTCCGTCCAAGATTTAAGAGCTTTTAAGCCCGCAACTCTTTTAGAGGATTGTGAGCTAGACGAAGTAGGGGTTGGAATAGTTGGCCTAGCATGCTCTAAGGCAAGTTGATAAGCATTATAAACTGTTTGAGCGTTAATCTTAATTGAAGCTTTTGCATCTGCAAGTGTCGCAATTTCCTCATTTGAAAGATCTAAAGCCTTATAAATATTTGAATACCAAAAATGAGGACCTCCCAATTTCATTGTAGGATTTAGCATTGCAGCAAGACCATAAATAGGAGGGATAGGAAAAAAATATTTTTTAAACTTTTGTTTCATTTCATTTATAGCAAGTTCATAAATATCCCCACCCTCACTAAATTCAACAAACAAATCAGATAGTGCTGCAATATAAACTAAACAGTTTGAAATAGTAGGATAATATTGCCCAGAAAATGCATTTGTTGCAATTTGAAAATGTTCTAAAAAATCTAAAAGAATTTTAACATTAGTCCAATCTTGAGTGGTAAGCATTTCATCATCATCTTCACCACCTACCCGAGAATTAAACGTTGCATTAATTGGGTTTCTATATTCATATGCTACTACTAAACTTTCGTACATACAATTCCATCTAGTCGGGCAAGGTTTAGGAACCTTTCTTTCTCTAAGGCCATATTCATCACATTTTTTAAAATACTCTCTAAGTCTACTTCTACGGTTTGAATAAAAAAGCCAATTAAGAGCCATTCTAACCTTTTCAATTTCTATGTTTAATATTCGCATACCATCACCGACAATTAAATGATAAATATGACAAATACATCTAACATGGAAAATATTAGTAAATGCAGGATTTAGTGTTGTTGTAAGCATGCCTATAGCACTGGTGTTACTAGAAGCATTATCCATTGAAATTGCCATTATTTTATCGCTAAAGCAAAAATATCTACAAATATCTGCAACAGTGTTAGCTATAAATTTACCTGTGTGACGCGAATTAATTATTCTATATGCAATTATGCGTTTTTGCATTATCCATTCTTCATCTATCCAATGACTTGTAACAGTTAGGTAATCACAATCATTACCACTTCTACCAATATCAGTAGTAATAGAAATCCGATTAGGTATATGAGTAAATAAATAACGCAAATATTGTTCATATTCATGTTTGAATTTATAAATATCACTCTTAACTGTTGCGCGAGGCCAACCTTTATAAGTAGGATTAAACACTCTTCTAATATAATGAACCCAATTAGGATTAGAAGCAAAAGTATAAGGTAAGCACATAACAGTAATCATCTTTGCTAATTCTTCACGATCTCTATTTGGATCGTAATATAAAATACCTCCAGTGACAGTGTTAATTCCTGGTTGAACTAGATTTGAACCTGTACTAGGGTTAATCGCAGAATCTACACTTGTCCCCTCTAGATGCGCTTTCATTTGAAAAAATCTAGCCTTATCTCTAGGGTGTGTTTTTATGTGCCTAGTCAAACTACCTGTGCCGCTACGGTCTCCTACATATTTATGCGACATTAATTTCCCACAAGTTTTACACTTAGCCTTATTTTTTCTCTTACTTGAGTAAAAAAATTCCAAACTAATGATGTTTCTAAGCGTTTAGCAGGTTCTCTATTAAAAGTAGGAGTTTCTACAGGTGGGTCGACCGGTGCATCACTTGGGTTATTAAGAGGACTAGTAGGTGTATCATCTAAATCCGGTGCTTGAGTTTCATCATCATCCTCATTTTCCTCATTATTTTCTAAGATGGTTTCATTAGGATAAAGAGCATTCATAATTTCATCATCTAATCTATCACCTGGTGCAACATTATGATAAAATTCACTATCGGTAAATTGAAAACAAGGGTGATCACTATCAAGAATTACGGAAGGAGGAGGACGTCTAGGTTGGCGACTACTTTCAACTTGCTTATCTTTTCTAGGTCGGGGAGCCGGGGGAAGGGTAGTTGGTTGGCCACTACTTTCACCGGTTTTATCTTTTCCTTTACCAAACATTTTTTTCAAAGTAAATGCCATATTAATTATAATTATGCAAACTAAACCACACAAAAATATATTATAAAAACGTAAGAGTTGAAACGAGTTTACCGGATTGCCGAACAACTTCTTGAAAATTGAAAATCGTTGAACACTTGAAAACTTCAATTCAACAACTTCACAATTTTTCACGAAATTTCAACAATAAATTAAGTAATTGTAGTAGAGAGATTGAGAGAGATTGAGAGATATTGAGAGATATTGATGAATTGGTGAATAAAAATGAAAGAATGAGGGGGTATTTATAGTTGAGAAATGGGGAAAAGTGTAATTATATAAAGTTTGGGGTTAAAATAAAGTTTGGGGGCCAAATGGCCATTTTTTTAACTTAAAAAACGGTCATATTTTCAGCCCAAACGGCTAGATTTTAAATATGGCCGTTTGATTTTTTTTTTTTTTTTTTTTTTTTTTTTAAAATAGCCGTTGGGCCCGCCAGGCCCGCCAGGACCGGCCCAGGCCCGCCTGCCGGTCCCGGGCCAAACGGTCCCGGGCTCGTGGGCTCAACCATGGAGACCAGCCCGTGACGGGCTCAGAGGCCCACCAAGACCGGCCCACCCAGGACCGGCCCACCAGGCCCACCAGGCCCGTTAGGACCGCGGGCCCGGTCCGGTCCGGTTCAGGCCCGGCCCACCGAGCAGCATTATACCAGAAGAAGTGACAAGGTCACATACTGCAACTCCAAAGGAGTGGAGGACCCAGTATTATCAAAGGCGAAAAGCGCAAAAAGGCTCTAAGGCCCGTTTGGGCTTTAAGCGCAAAGTGGAAATAAAGCGTGGGCTTTAATGAAAAAAGGCGCAACACGAAAAAAAGTAAAAATGTGTATATGTAATCCAATACTAATAATTATAGCATGAATAACAAATATATAGACAAAGAAATTGGAAAAAAATTACGAGAAAGTGAAGTATCAATTGTTCAATGTCGCCTTTTCAGGATTACACTTATTGGTAAGGAAAAGTATTCCTTGGAACCTTGATGAGATACTAAAGCGCACACAAAGCGAGGCGAAGCGCTCAATATATTTTGAGCCTCGCTTCAGGGCTTAAGCACGCCTTTGACAACACTGGGAGGACCAAAGAAGAAAAGTTTCATGCAATCAATATTCAAGAATTCTGTGTGAACACTAAAAGATGCAAAATGGACAAGCTATTGAATGAGGGAACATGGGACTTGGTAGCTAACAAGATATTCAGTTGAATAAAACGAGTAACATTTAGTGAAATTCCAGGGATGTTTAGAATTAAGACTTCGACCACAAGAATCGAATGATAGTGGAATGAGGTGGTGCAAAGAGATATTAAAGCAAAGAAAGAGTGGTGTAGGAAGTCAACACAACAGAAATGGATAATCCTTTGAAGAGTACAAAACAGTTACTGGAGAATTTAGACGACGAGTAGCACACACTAAGGTAAAACGTTACAATATTTACTGACCAAATGATAGCTTTGCTATTTTTATAACTAGAGATTGTATTTTGATAAACTGCTCAACTCACATCATGAGGGTAATTTTAAAATCTTCAACATTTGTGACAGACACAAAACTTGGATACGCTATTAGATAGGGTTTATCGTAAGAGATGTGATGAAAATATGAGGCTTAGAACACTTTGTGGTCTAGATGGTATCACTATAGAGGTTAGAAGTCCCTATAAGAAGTCGGAGTAGCATGGCTAACTAAGTTATTCAATCCAATACAAAAGAGTGACCCTATAAGAAGTCGGAGTAGCATGGCTAACTAAGTTATTCAATCCAATACAAAAGAGTGAAGATGTAAACAATATCTTGGTTCCAATATATAAGAACGAAAGAGATAATCAAAGTTGAGCAAAAGTATTGTAATATTAAACATATGAGTTATCCAATGAAACGTTGGGAAAGAGGGCGTACAGTCAGGCACATTACATGAGTGAAATAAATCAGATTGGATTTATGCTGGTAGATCTATGACAAAGGTTAAAACCTTGTTAGTTTGGTATCGAAATAGTATGTATTATTCTGTCAAAGAATACACAATTTATAGGATAAAACAAATCAATAAAAAAGGAAATAATCCCCTGATTCCAAACAAAGGGGTATTTCTAATTTAATCTAATCCCTAAAGATCTGAAACTTTCCTAACTTAGCTGATATGATTTGATCCTATATGGTCAGATAATACAAATCAACATACCTGATTTGATTTGATTACACAATCATAATCAAATATTACAAATCAACACTACCCCTCAAGTTGGCATGTAGATATCCGACATGCCTAACTTGCTCACAAGACTTTCAAATCTTGGTTTAAACAACCTCTTAGTAAAAATATCTGTTGTGTGCTGATATGTTGGCACAAATGGAAAGCACACACTTCCTTCTTCAAGCTTCTCCTTGATGAAATGCCTATCCACCTCAATATGTTTTGTTCTATCATGTTGAACTGGATTGTGGGCAATACTTATGGCAGCTTTATTGTCACAGTATAGCTTCATTAGTAAAGTTATAGGTCTTCTAAGTTCCTCTATTATTTTCTTAAGCCAAATAATCTCACAGATTCCATGAGCTACTCTGCTTCAGCACTGTTCGTGCCACAACACTTTGTTTTTTACTTCTCCATGTCACAAGATTTCCCCAAATAAATGTACAATACCCAGAAGTAGACCTTCTGTCAGTACAGGACCCTGCCCAATCTGCATCTGTGTATGCCTCAATGCTCCTTTTATCACTTTTCTTGAACAACAACCCTTTTCCCGGCGAGCTTTTCAAGTACCTCAAAATTCGATACACAGCATCCTGATGTTCTTTTGAGGAGAATTCATAAACTGACCAACCAAGCTTACCGCAAAAGCTATGTCAGGACGAGTGTGCGATAGGTAGATAAATTTTCCTACCAATCTCTGATATTGACCTTTGTCAATCGGATCTCCTTTTTTATTCCCGAGCTTTATGTTTGGGTCAAGAGGAGTTTCTGCTGGTCGACACCCGCTTATCCCTGTTTCTTTCAACAAATCCAGCACATATTTTCTTTGAGATACCATTATTCCATCCTTCAATCGAGCCACTTCCATGCCAAGAAAATACCTCAAGGGTCTTAAGTCTTTGATTTCGAATTCTGATGCTAACTGGTCCTTTAGATTCTTCATCTCAATTGAGTCGTCTCCCATGAGTATAATGTCATCAACATACACTATAAGGATTGTTATTTTTCCTTGTAGTGAATGCCGAATAAACATTGTGTGATCTGCTTGTCCTTGCAAGTAACCCAACCCTTTAACAAATTGAGTAAATCTTTCAAACCCAGCTCGAGGAGATTGCTTTAACCATAGAGAGACCCTTTAAGTCAACATACCTTTGTCCCAAATCGATCTCTTCAAGTTTTCCATTGAGGAATGCATTCTTTACATCTAACTGTTGAAGGGGCCAATCAAGATTAGCGGCAACAGTAAGGAGGACTCTAATAGAATTCAGTTTGCCTACTGGAGCAAATGTTTCAAGGTAGTCGATGCCGTAGGTTTGAGTAAACCCTTTAGCTACAAGACGTGCCTTATATCTTCCCAGCGACCCATCTGACTTGAATTTGATGGTGAAAACTCACTTAAAACCCACTGTTTTCTTTCCTCGTGGTAGATCCATGATTTCCCAAGTTTCATTTTGTTCTAGGGCTTTCATCTCCTCTAGAATTGCCTCCCTCCATTCAGGAACATTTAATGCAACCTGCACATTCTTTGGTATCTCCAAAATAGCTAATTGAGAAAGAAAAGTTGAATAGGAAGGGGACAATTTTTTATATGACACAAAGTTTGACATGGGGTGTTTAGTGACGTTTCTCACACCTTTTCTTTTAGCTATAGGAAGATCAAGATCTGAAGGAACAAGAGATGTATCAGAAATAGGCTCGTTTGAGTACTACCTGGAATCTCATTACTTGGAATTTCATTTTGGTCTTGTTGAGTGGATGACTGACCATGTTGAGAGTTTTCGGTCTCTTTTCCAAGATTCTGGTTTCTCCTCGTGTAAACGCGCAACTCTTTTGTTTGCTCACCGTTTTTGTTTTTAATCAGATCATGCTTTAATTTTACAGGTTCAGAATCATAACCTTTATTATCTATAGCATTTTCATTCCTTATCTTTCCTAGATCATTGTCACACATATTTAGCTCATCCATGTTTATCATGTAACACGGTTCTTTTTTATTTTGACTCATTCCCTCATTATTGCAAAACAACTCTTCTTCTACGAACTTCTCCCGCTGAAGATGAGTGCCAAAAACGGGTTGGGATTCAAAAAAAGTAACATCCATAGTAATCACAATCTTTTCGCATTCAAATCATAACACTTATACCTTTTCTAATTTGGAGCATAGCGTATAAAAACACACTTTCTTGCTCGAGGTTCTAGTTTGCTCCTATTATGATCATGGTTGTGAACAAAAGCAGTACACCCAAACACTTTTAATGGCAAATCAGTAGTTAGCCTAGATATAGTAAATTTCTCTTTGAATAGACTAAAGGGAGTTCAAAAACTAAGGGCATTAGATGACATCCTATTTTTATCAAATAGGTGGCAGTCAAAAGAGCTTCTCCCCATAAATATTGTGGAGCTCTACTAGTAAACAATAAGGCTCTAGTTACTTCCAATAAATGTCTATTCTTTCTCTTGACAACCCCATTTTGTTGGGGTGTATCAGGGCATGAACTTTGATGGATTATTCCTTTATTTTGAATTTTTTTTCCTAATTGCTCATTAAAAAACTCCCGGCCATTGTCACTCCTAAAAATCTGGATTTTCTCTTGAAATTGTGTTTCAATTATAGCATAAAAATCTTGAACATATTTTTTACCTTTGTTTTATCTTTTAAAAGATAAACCCAGCTTAGTCTAGTGTGATCATCAATAAAACTCACAAACCATCGTTTTTCATTATTTGTCAAAACCCTAGATGATCCCCAAACATCACTATGGATAAGCTTAAATGGTTTTGAGGCATGATATTTATGAGAGGGAAAAATAGAATGTCGATGTTAATTCACACTGAAAAATAGAAGGACTCTTATTCATGAACAATTGAGGTAACAAAAGCTTTAAATAATAAAAACTAGGATGACCAAGCCTATAATGCCAAAGCATAACCTTATTCTCAATAAAAACGGAGTTCAAACAAATAGAATTTTTGTTTACTGAATTGTTTCCATCCTCCAGGAAAAAGAGACCTCCAGACTCTTTAGCACTCCCAATCATCCTCCCCGAGACCTTGTTCTGAAATTCATAAGAAAATGAGTCAAATATTGCACGACAATTGAGCGATTGGGTTAATTTGGCAACAAACACAATATTATAGGTCAAATTTAGAACATGAAGGACATCAAAGAGGGTCAAAGAAGGAGTAAGTTTGATAGTTCCCTTTCCAGCAATTGCTGAAAAAGATCCATCAGCAATTCGAACCTTTTTGTTCCCTGCACAAGGTGAGTAAGTAGAGAACAAATGAGATTTCCTATCATATGGTCACTAGCTCCTGAATCGGTGATCTAGAAGTTCACACCATTTGAGTTAGTACTCAAATAAACAGGCGGTGCAATACCTGATTGGGTAAAAGAACAAGAGGGATTGGAAGGACTTGGTTTACTGGTTTGGAGTTGATTTTGAAGAAGCTTGTGCAAGAGCTTTAATTGCTCCTTTGTGAATGGAGACGCCTCTGAAGAAGATTGTTGCCCCTGTTCTTCACTAATTGTTTGGAATGCATGGCTGCCACGATTGTCAACTCCCTTTTTCTTCTGGTTAGGATGCTTCCCATGAATTTTCCAACATGTTTCGCGAGTGTGCCAATGCTTTTTACTGAAATCACACCAAGGTTTCTTCTTCTTGTCATCATCTTCTTTTGCAACCACTAGTGCCGAAGAATCTATTGCTTTTGAATTCAGATTAGGATCTAATTTCAACATGACATTCCTTCTCGTTTCTTCTCTTCTTATTTATGAGAAAGTCTCACGCAAAGATGGCAAAGATTTTTTCTCGAGAATCCGAGATCTTACTTCATCAAATCCTTGGTTTAATCCTGCTAGAAATAGATAAACTCTCTCATTTTCTTCTTTTTTCATTGCTTTCACACTATCCATCGGACACTCCCACTCATCATTGTAGCATTGATCTAATTCTTGCCATAATGAAACCATTTCATTATAATAGATGGTCACTTCTCTCTCTCTCTGTCTAGCCTTCCAAAGCTTAATTTTTAATTCAAAAATTTGAGAAGCATTTTCAACGTCCGAATAGGTTTCTTTAACAGCCTCCCATACATCCCTAGCAGTGGGCAAAAATAAATATGGCTTACCTATTGCTGGTTCCATAGAGTTTAGATGCCACGCGATCACTAATGAGTTCTCGGACCTCCAGGCCTTCATTTTTGGATCTCCAGCTTCAGGTCTTCTGATTTCACTTGTCAAGTGCCCAAGTTTTCCTATGCCATCAATGGCTAACCAGACAGATTGTGCCCACTCCAGATAATTTTTTCCATTCAACCTATGAGACGTTATTTGAAAGGATAAATGAGATGAATCATTGTTTTGATTCATGGTTGTCTCGAGTGGGACCGCACTAACAGAACTCTCGGCTTCTGTTGTTGCCGCTGAGATTCATTGCCCAGTAAAGACTGTTTTAGCCATGAACAGAAGGAAAAGAAAAAGGTTGAAAGAAGCTACTGCTCTTATACCATGTTAGTTTGGTATCGAAATAGTATGTATTATTCTGTCAAAGAATACAAAATTTATTGGAGAAAACAAATCAATAAAAAAGGAAATAGTCCTCTGATACCAAACAAAGGGGTATTTCTAATCTAATCTAATCCCTAAAAATCTGAAACTTTCCTATCTTAGCTGATATGATTTGATCCTATATGATCATGTTAGATATGTACATAATGTAGTCTTGTCCCACATTGGAATAGGAGTAGTAGTAAAACCTCTTAGTATAGCTATAAATAAGGACCTCTTGTATTGTATTGAACACACAATATCAATATATCATATTTTCTCCCGTGCCTTCTCACATGGTATCAGAGCTATCGTGAGAGATTTATCGCTGTGCATAAATTCCAGCGATTCCGGGAAGTGAAATCAGTCACCAGAACCCTTTTTTTCTGGCGATTTTTCAAAGTTGTTTTGCGTCTGCTTTGTCTCAGTCAGTGTTGTGCAAAATCCAACACTACCACAAGAGTAGTCACTGTCCGCGACCAAACCCCAGTGAAAATCTCCGGCGGTACTGTAGTTGTCGGAAGAAACTTTTCCGGCGAAGTTCCGACGTCGCGTGGGCCACCTTGTGGCCATTTTTTGGCGACGACTCCTCAGGATAGATTGTTTCCCTTGCAATTCCGATCCTACCCATCCAGGTTACACCAAATTCCGACCACTTTTATATTTTTCCGACGTGAACTGATTTCAGAAGTGGGCTGCTGGCCATTTTTTGAAAAAGTTTCTTCAGAACAGTTGGGTCGTCTGGTAATTCTGATCCTACCCCTACTGTTTTTATTTCATTCTGACCACTTTGAATTTTTTCTGGCTGCTACAGTATTTCTGGCGTGAACAGTGTTTTCCATGCAGAACAGTGTTAAGTTTCCGGCGCAGAAACAGTGTTTTCTTAGCGATTTCTTCAGTTTTCCCAAAGGAGTTACTAATTTCCACTATTTCAAGTTAACCCTATTACTATTAATTGTAGCGACATGGGAACCGATTCTTCGAATAGTCGGATGGTTTCTTTAGCGGATTATTTTGAGTTTCTTCAGTACAAAGCAGGTAAGCAGACATCTTCTGAGATAGCTTCCATTGTTCAAACAGGTAATAACGTGACTTGTGTCTCTTAATCTTCATCCTCTGAGTCTTGGGTCATTGATTCAGGTGCATCAGATCGTATTTCTGGTAACAAATCTCTTTTCACTACTATTTTGTATTCTCAATCTCTTCTAGGAGTCACAATGGCCAATGAGTCTCAAACCATGGCAACTGCAATATGTCAAGCAGACCCAATTCCTTCCTTACCTTTGGATTCAGTTCTTTATGTCCCTAATAGTCCTTTTAATCTCATAGCTGTTAGTCGCCTAGTCAAATCACTAAAATGTGCCGTTTTATTTCTTGATGATCATGTTTTTATACAAGAACGCAGTACAGGGAGGATCATTGGTACCGGGCGTGAATCAAATGAACTTTATCACCTTATCCTTGCTAAATCACATGGACTCACATCTTGTCTTCCATCACCAACTTGTTCTGTTACTGATTCACCAGCTTTATTACACAAACGGTTGGGACATCCCAGTTTGTCAAAACTTCAGAAAATGGTACCTGGTTTATCTCACTTGTCAGCTCTAGAGTGTGAGTCATGTCAGCTCGGTAAGCATACTCGCTCTCATTTCCCTCGACGTATTGATAATCGAGCAGAGTCACCTTTTACTTTAGTCCATTCAGATGTTTGGGGTCCTAGTCGGGTCAGTTCTACATTAGGATTCCGCTACTTTGTCAGTTTCATTGATGACTGTTCTAGGTGCACCTGGATATTTTTGATAAAAAATCAATCTGAGTTGTTTCCTATTTTCCAGACTTTTCACGCTAAAATTCAAAATCAATTTGGGGTTTCTATTCGCACATTTCGTAGTGATAATGCCCGAGAGTATTTGTCTTCCCCATTTCAGCAGTTTATGAAATCTCATGGGATTATTCATCAAACATCTTCTCCGTACACATCTCAACAAAATAGGGTAGCTGAAAGAAAGAATAGACATCTTATTGAAACTGCTCGTACGCTACTCATACAATCTCATGCTCCGTTGCGTTTTTGGGGGGATGCAGTTCTTACATCTTGCTGTCTTATTAATCGTATGCCATCTTCAGCTATCCAGAACCAAGTTCCATTCTCTATCATGTTTCCCCACTTACCTTTGTTCTCTCTTCCACCCCGTGTCTTTGGAAGCACTTGTTTTGTCAATAACCTTACTACAGGAACAGATAAGTTAGTTCCCCGTGCTCTTAAGTGCATATTTCTTGGTTTCTCGAGAACGCAAAAGGGGTATCGATGCTATTCTCCTGACCTCCAGCGGCACCTTATGCCCGCTAATGTTACCTTTTTTGAAACCCAATCATACTTCATAGGTCCAGGTAATTACTTAGATATTTCTAAGATACTACCAGTCTATTCTTTTGGAGATTCAGTCACTATCTCCTATCCATCTTCCTCTACATCTCCAGCTTCACCATCTATAGCTCCTGTTCCACCATCTATAGCTCCAATTCCATCACCTATAGGTCCAGTTCCTCCACATAATCCAGTTCAACCTTCTGCAGCTCCGCCACTCTTGACTTATCATCGTCGTCCACATCCAGCATCAGACCCAGGTGATTCACGTCTTGCATCAGGTTCTGCACCTACTGCGGACTTGTCTCCTCTTAGTCAACCAATTGTACTCCGCAAAGGTGTACGGTCCACACTTAATCCTAATCCCCACTATGTTGGTCTAAGTTATCATCGTCTGTCGTCACCTCATTATGCTTTTATATCTTCTTTGTCCACTGTTTCTATTCCTAAGTCTACAGGTGAGGCACTATCTCATCCTGGATGGCGACAGGCTATGATTGACGAGATGTCTGCTTTACATGCGAGTGGCACTTGGGAGCTTGTTCCTCTTCCTGCAAGTAAGTCTACTGTTGGTTGTCGTTGGGTTTATGCAGTCAAAGTCGGTCCGGATGGCCAGGTTGATCGGCCTAAGGCTCGTCTTGTTGCAAAAGGATATACTTAGATTTTTGGGCTTGATTATAGTGATACTTTCTCTCTCGTGGCTAAAGTAGCATTTGTTCGTCTTTTTTTGTCCATGGCCGTTGTACGTCATTGGCCTCTTTATCAGTTAGACATTAAGAATGTTTTTCTCCACGGTGCTTGACGAGGAAGTTTATATGGAGCAACCACCTGGTTTTGTTGCTCATGGGGGTTTAGTGGTTGTGTATGCAGATTGCGCAGGTCACTATATGGTTTGAAACAGTCCCCTCGAGCCTGGTTTGGTAAGTTCAGTACAATTATTCAGGAGTTCGACATGACTCGTAGTGAGGCTGATCACTCTGTGTTTTATCGGCATTCTGCTCCGAATCTGTGTATTTATTTGGTGGTTTATGTTGATGATATTGTTATTACTAGCAACGATCAGGATGGTATTACTAATCTGAAGAAACATCTCTTTGAGCACTTCCAAACTAAGGATCTGGGCAGTCTGAAGTATTTTCTGGGTATTGAGGTCGCTCAGTCTAGCTCAGGTATTGTTATTTCACAACGGAAGTATGCCTACATTTTTGAGGAGACTGGAATGATGGGTTGCAGACCTATTGACTCTCCTATGGATCCAAATGCTAAGCTTCTGCTTGGACATGAGGACCGCTTAGAGACCCTAAGAGACATAGGAGGTTGGTTGGAAAATTGAATTACCTCACAGTGACTAGACCTGACACTTCTTTTCCGGTGAGTGTTGTAAGTCAGTTTATGGATTTTCCCTGTGATAGTCACTGGGATGCAGTTGTTCGTATTCTTCGGTATATAAAGTCAGCTCCAGGCAAAGATTACTATTCGAAGATCGAGGCCACGAGCAGATTGTTGGGTACACAGATGCTGATTGGGCAGGATCACCTTTTGAGAGACGATCTACATCTGGATATTGTGTTCTAGTAGGAGGTAATTTGGTCTCGTGGAAGAGCAAGAAACAGAATGTAGTTGCTCGATCTAGCGCCGAAGCCGAATATCGGGCCATGGCTTTGGCAACGTGTGAGTTAGTTTGGGCCAAGCAGTTGCTCAAGGAGTTTTAGTTCGGAGAAATCAGCAGGATGGAACTAGTGTGTGATAAGCAAGCTGCTCTCCATATTGCGTCAAATCCGGTGTTCCATGAGAGGACTAAACACATTGAGATCGACTGTCACTTTGTCAGAGAAAAAATACTTTCAGGAGATATTGTTACAAAGTTTGTAAAGTCGAATGATCAACTAGCAGATATTTTCACTAAGTCTCTTACTGGTTCTCGTATTAGTTACATGTGTAACAAGCTCGGTACATATGATGTGTATGCACCGGCTTGAGGGGGAGTGTTAGATATGTACATAATATAGTTTTGTCCCACATTGAAATAAGAGTAGTAGTAAGACCTCTTAGTATAGCTTTAAATAAGGACCTCTTGTATTGTATTGAACACACAATATCAATATATCATATTTTCACCCGTGCCTTCTCACAGATCAGATAATACAAATCAACATATTTGATTTGATTACACAATCATAATCAGATATTACAAATCAACAAACCTTTGTTAAGAAAATTTCAATGCCTTCAAAGACTGCAGTATGGAAGTAGATTATTAGATTTTGGCTGCAATTTCAGACATTTTCAATAAAAAAGTTGGTGATGAGAGAAGAATTAGGTTTTGAACAGATTTTTGGCTCAGAGAAGATAAGGCGACGAAAAATTTCCTACAGTATATAGTTAACCAAGAACAAATAGTGTATAGTTGCAGAGTTTTTTTTAGGGGTGGGGGGGGGGGTTGGGGGATGGAGATTCAATTTTAGAAGAGATTTTAATGATTGGGAAATTGATGAAATTCGTCAACTTCTACGTTCTCTATCCTTTGAGTTTGATGCTAGTAGGTTGGACTCTCAGATTTGGAGAGCTGAAAAGGATGGCAAGTTCATGGTCTTTTGGAGAAGCAATTGTTTTTCCTAAGAAAATTGATAGAAATCCATAAATACTGGACCTATGTTCTCCACACGATGTTTAATCATTGACTTAGATTAAACATATGGTCGAGTGTCAATGGAAGTTATTTGGTGGGTGGTTAAGAAGAAAAGTAAAACACAAATGTCATAAAATATGTGTACGAGAGAGGGGTCATAAGTGAACAGTTCTTAGCTAATGGAACAAGAAATACATGGATCCGTATAGAAGCATTCTTGAGAGCTAGAATTTTGAGTAGTATTATGGCAAAATATACTCACTGCAAGTTTATTATCTATAAAAAAAAACGAAAGGCGCATAAAGGCGTGGCCTAGTGGTCAATGAAGTGAGTGCAGAACCATAAAGTCTCAGGTTCAAATCTCAGTAGAAGCAAAAATACTAGGTGATTTCTTCCTATCTTCCCAAGCCTTGGTGGGCTAAGTTACTCGATATTTGTGTTGGTGGAAGATAGCCGGTACCTTGTGGAATTAGTCGAGGTGCGCGCATGCTAGTCCGGAGTCCATCATAATTAAAAATAATAATAAATGTAAAGTGAGGTTACACGAGATTGTGGTGCCTATAACTATGACTTCACAACTTAGTCTTTCTAGAGAATAGCCTGGTAGATGACGATGTCACACATAGAGTTAAATAGATAACTGAGATGGAGAAGTGTTATAGGAGAGCTTTACGATAGAAAATACCTACAACAACAACAACAACAAACCCAGTTTGATCCCAATATGTGGGGTCTGGAGAGGGTAGTCTCTACGCAGACCTTATCCCTACCTAATGCAGGTAGAGAGGTTGTTTCCAATACGATAGAAAATACCTAACAAAGTGAAAGTTATGTTATATAAGGTTGTTCTTAGACTTGACAATGTTGCATGGAGGTGAATGTTGGGTGCCTAAGGCTTAACACATTCACAAAATAGGCGTTGTAGACATGCGAATAATATGATAAATATATGCATATAAGATTAGTTAAAATTAGAAATGATCACATGAACAAAAGGTATAGCTACTCTAGTAAACCATGGATAAAATAAGATAAGGTTGTTTGAGATGGTTTGGGTATATACTATGTTAGACATCAAATTCACTGGTGCATCGAGGTGACATGGATGAATTTTTGTTTTCTAAAAGGGAACGAGGTACATATTTTTCACATGGACAAAAGTTTTCTCAAAAGAGTTGCTATCTCTCGGAATTCATGAGGATTTAGAAGAACATAATACAAAAAAGCGAAGTGTTCATATTGGTGATAAGTGTATCAAAGGCAGAAAGTGCGAAAAAGCTCTAAGGTCCATTGAGGCTTTAAGCACAAAGCGCAAATAAAGTGTGGGCTTTAATAAAGAAAGACACAAATTGTAAAAAATATACAAATATGTATGTGTAGTCCAAACAAGCATGAATAACAAATAAATTAAAAAAAAATTATGATAAAGTGAAATCACTTTTTTAGTGTCGCCTCTTTAGGATTACGCTCATTGACAAGGAAAAATATGCCTTAGAGCCTTGATGATGACACTGAAGCACCCGTTAAGAGAGGCGAAATGCTCAACATATTTTGCACCTCGTTCAGGGCTTAAGCGCGCTTAAAGTGCGCCTTTGACAAAACTGGTGATACCAATTTGTTAATGTTATGGTTAAGTTGTTATAACTACAGAAGAGTCCGTATTTGCGAGACTTGTAGTTAATGTAGGGATAAGTGAGAGAATTAGAGAATTATTAGTTTAGAGAATCCCTAATTTCTTTGGACATGTAAATATTTAGTATTGTAATAAAATGAGCACGACAAGAATGGTGGATTTAGAAATTCATATAGCTAACCTCAAATAGTTTAAGATTGAGGTATAATTGATTGATATGGTGTTATTGTTGGAGCGGTCTTGGATTGGGGTTAAAGATCTAAGAGTGTTCTATAAAGCCTTACTGGGTAAATGATTATGGAGATTTGTGACTGAGGAACATGCTTTTTGGAGGGAGGTGATAGTGGATAAAAGTGGTTGGAGGACAAACATATCACTTTGCCCTATGAATGCAGTTTGTGGAGAAATATTATGAAGGGAGGGGAAGAGTTTAGTGCAAATGTGTCATTCCAAGTTGGTGATGGAAGGAGGGTTGGTTTTTGAAGCCACATGTGGTGTGGGGATTTTCTTTTCCAATCATTTTCAGAACTACATGCCAGCTGGAGATTATAGTCCAATGAGTCCGACGATTACTAGATGGAGAAGTGTTTTGGGATTTGAAATTTAGGAGGAACTTTCAGGATTGGGAGGTAGCAGAATTTAAATCCTAAATGTTTGCTTCACAAACAAAGTATACAATAGGATAGTCTCGATTTATGGAGGTGGGGTGGGGAATAATGGGGTGTTCTCTGTTAAATCCTATTATGAAAGAATAGGGAGGAGGTGGATTTTCTGTACAAGTCAATTTGGATCCCGAAGGTACGAAGAAAGGTGTGTTTTTTTCACTTGGTTAGTATATAAAGGAGTGATCTTGATGGCTGAAAATCTGAGAGAGAGAAAGGTAACTTATATTAGTTGGTGCTTTATGTCCAAGGGTTTGGGCGAAGATGTCGACCATCCTTAGTCATTTCTGGTGGCATTAGGGGTGGTCGTTCGGTACAGTATTAAGAACTACGGTTCGATACTTCGGTATTCGGTAAATCAATTGTGCATACCAAATACCGTACCAAAGTAGTTCGGTATTTCTTGTTTGGTTCGGTACAATTCGATACGGTTCGGTTTTTCTTGTTTGATCCAAAAAACTGCCTAATGCCCTCATCAAAATGAGTTAAGAGTAAAATGCCATTGAAGAAACCCTTATATGGTTTCAGATAAGCAAATGCCCTGTGCATCAAATTGAAAGATTGCATCACACCAGTGATACTCCCTTAGTCTCAATTTATGTGGCAGTGTTTGACTCAACACAGAGTTTGAGAAAGAAAGGAAAGTTTTGAAACTTGTGCTCTAAAGCAAATCATAAATATACATGTGGCTATAAATTATCTCATTAAGGGTAAAGTAGGAATTTCAAAACTAAAATGTTTCTTAATAAGGAAGTATGACATTCTTTTTGAGACAGACTAAAAAGGAAAGTATGATACATAAATTGGGACAGAGGGAGTAGTACTTTTCAGAAATCATCTCCTTGCCTTGGAAATTGTTACTTTTTTTAATACGTAGAAATAGATACACACGTATATTCTGTGTTCTCACTCCGATTTTATGTCATAAAAGTTTTTGAAATTTTCATTCTTTTAGCTTATTTTTGGTTGCTTACTGATGTGATTAGAAGTATTTGCATGCATATTACATGCTTCTGATATTCAGAACATTTTGATCATCTCTTTGAAATATCTTACTTGAAATATGAGAGATATAGCAGTCTTATGTAAACTCTTTTGGTTATTTGCGTTTTTTGGAACTTATTCACTTTTTTTGATCATCAACTAATGGTTATTGAAATTTGGTCATTAGTTGTAATGGTTCGTTTCACTCTCTTATTTAGGTACTGGGAGGCTTTGATGCATCAAATTATGTAACTGAGAGGCAATGGGCTACTGCTTCAGATGGCGTACAGATACCTATATCAATAATCTATCGAAAAAATCTTGTAAAGCTTGATGGCTCAGATCCATTACTTCTTTATGGTTATGGATCCTACGAGGTGATTAATTGCTAATACCATTAAATAATGTTACGATATGGATCGGGATTAAGAAATTTTCCATTTTCATCCATTAAAGAATATTCAATATATTATTGTGTAACTAAATGTGGAGTACTACTGTGTGTTTTTCCTTTTTTCTTCAGTTCCTTGTTTATTTGAATGAAGAATGTCAATATTTCTTTGTCGTGTTAGTTTAACTGCACTTAGTCGTGTTTGATTTTTTGCTTTTATGGAATTTCGCCGATCTTAGATGGAGAAGTTGTGTATCATATTACTTTTTGTACTGATGAGCATTGTATAAATGGAGCAAAAGTTTGCGCAGGCTACTCTTTGCAGAAAAATATTTCAGGTAAAAAATGCAATGTTGTTATATGAAAAGATTGATAATACAATGCACGCATGAATTTAGGAGTCAAAATGTCAAATTGTTAAAGAATGGCTTGATTATGTAGCCTATGGGTATTCACGTGTGGTTTTAATGTGAAATCTTTGTTGTACTATCGAACAAAAACTTTCGTTTTTTTCCTTCTTTAAAGAGAGTACAAGAAAAACAGACATATCGTCCTCGGTATAAATGAAAGTTTACCAACAATTCATGGCTTTCTGATTGAATTGATGTAAATATTGCTGTTTGTCAAATATGGAATTCGAGTTCCTGAAGATTTGTTCTTTCTTGTATTTTCTGCAAGGTTATAGCCCTTAATTTGCTGTTTAATACTTTTAGCTTGACCATTCTTTGCTGACGCTGCAAATGTCATATTCCTAACAGATATGTATTGATCCCACTTTCAAGGCATCACGGTTGTCTTTGTTAGACAGGGGTTTCATTTATGCTATTGCTCACATTCGTGGAGGTGGTGAAATGGGGAGGCAATGGTATGAAAATGGGAAACTGTTAAAAAAGAAAAATACCTTCACAGATTTCATTGCGTGTGCGGAGTATTTAATAGACAAGAAGTACTGTTCCAAGGAAAAACTTTGTATCAATGGAAGAAGTGCAGGTGGATTGCTGATCGGTGCTGTTGTTAATATGCGGCCTGATTTGTTTAAAGCCGCTGTTGCTGGGGTTCCTTTTGTAGATGTTGTAACTACAATGCTTGATCCAACTATTCCATTAACAACTTCAGAGTGGGAGGTTAGATCTCTCCTTAAAAATCTGTTTGTCTAATTTATTGAAAAATATTAAGTCGCAGGACGTTCATTGGTGTGGATTCTCCATCTGAAATTTATTTAGATGATAAACTATGAGGATGTGTTAACGACATTGTATCTGAGAGTGCACTTTGGTGGTGGCATTGGGACTTATGTTTCATGTTTTCCCAGTGGCGAAACTGTTAACTGTAGTAGTAAATTTTTACAATAACTTGGATCCAAATGTGTTTAAGGTGTGTTTGAGGAGTTGGGAGAATCGAATTATGATGCCTTGGCTCTAATTAACATTTGAAACACTTGGAAGATTGATTATCTTGAAGTTTGTGATTGACATTTAATCTCTTCATTTGCCACAGGAATGGGGTGATCCACGTAAGGAGGAATTCTATTCCTATATAAAGTCATATTCCCCTGTTGATAATGTAAGTAATATATACGCCCTCCCAAAAGAATAATTTAAGGTTCGTGCATTGAGCAAGTCAATCAGGAAACTACACTTTAGTTTTGTATGTTGTCAACTCAACTTGTCTTTGGCTTTTTCTTTTGTCCTTTTCATTCTCACAGGTCAAAGCACAGAACTATCCGGACATTCTCGTTACAGCTGGTTTGAATGGTAAGTGCAAAGAAAGCCCGCGCAGCAGTTCACAGTTTTGAAACTATATGATAGAAAAAGGAAAAGTGTTTGGGAATGGGCTAGAATGCTTTAGTGATGTTCATTTCCTCTATCGTGCGTTTGAATTGTGGATGGAGTTGGCTCCATTAAGAAGAGTTAGACAGTGATGTTACATGAAATGTTGGACCTCTAAGGCCGAATGTATCTACAATATGAGCTGTGTAAAAATTTGAGGCTCAGCATATCTGCACAGCGAGTATCATAGAAATGCTGCTAGGATGGATATGTGATCATACCAGATCACACAATAATAGAGATGAACACATCTAATAGAAGGTCGAAGGTAGTACGTATAGGATATAAAATTATAGGTCACATGAGATGGTTTTGTTATGTCCTATGTGGACATCTGAATGTGTGAGTCATTTGTTGTGTGTGTGACACTGATAATTAATAGTATAAAATTCAATGAGGTAGTCGTAAAATCATATGAGGGGCATCGTTTACAATTTCTTAGTAACAATCCATGAGGAACTCAGGGAAGAATGGAGTACGTGAAAGCAAAGTATCCATAGGTAATACCAACTAATTGGGATTAAGGTTGGTTTGTCGTTGGTACACCTACATAGATTCAGTGTATGTCAGGTGTCTTTAGGTGTAGATTTTTATGTCAGTGTAAGTAAAAGAATGAGATATGGAGAATTCCCAGTTTTAAAGAGCGCTAATTTGTCTTAAAGGACATGTTATCGAGTATTGGAACAAAACTTCCCAAATGGACCATAATGGATATAGTTGAATCATAAGCTGAAGCAAACTAGCTTGCAATTGATGCACAGTAGTAGTTGGCTTTTGCTTCAGAAACTGACTGCCTTCAAAGCTGGTTGTCAAAACTGTCTGGCTTCTGGAGTTAAATCCTAAAGCAAATTATGGCTCAAACTTTTGACTCCTCATCTTTCTGATGATGAACAATGGGACACTTTTAGTTATATTAGAAAACCAGTACTTATTGAGTTACATCTTGAGATTACTCCTATGTGAGTTTCTTCTCACTTAATGCTAGTATACTTTAATATGCTATCTTATTATTGTCCATCCATAGGAGGAAAAGATTAAGAAAAAAAGTCTCGGCAAATATCAACTTCCAATGTCTCACAATAGGAGAAGTCATAGCATTTATGCTGACACTTAGCTAATGTCTCACCAAATCTTAGCAAAAGATTAGAACACTGTCAACATTTAGGTCATCATAGCATTAATCTGACACTTAGCCAATATTTATTATTTCATTTTTATAATCCAGCAGCAAATTGGTTGCTTATCTTTTACAGTTTTTAGATCCGGAACATGTAAATTAACTCAATAGGAAAAGTGCGAAATCAGGTTAGAGATTTATATTTTATTTTTATGATACACTAATAAGATTCACTTATCTAAAAACATTCATACATTCAAGTTCATTTAATTAAAATGATCTCATGTTTGTGATCCATCGTAAGTTTCTTATAGTCCATAAGTATGTAATTGTCTTTTATAGGGAGTAAGGAAGCTTGGCTATAAATATGGATGCAATCAGAAATGGATCAGATCAGACTGGTATATTGGCTTATATCTACCATAACAAAAACTTTGTGGAGTAACCATGAAATAAAGGATTAATCTTCAGTCACTTCTGTAGATATTTCTACTTTTGATTTAATATGAGGTCTGAAATTGTGACAGATCCACGTGTTATGTACTCTGAGCCAGCGAAGTTTGTAGCCAAGTTGAGAGATATGAAGACGGATGATAATTTACTCTTGCTCAAATGTGAAATGGGTGCAGGACATTTTTCAAAATCTGGAAGGTATGATTTTCTAACTAGCTTTATGACCGGAATCTTTTCTATTAGTTATTTTTGCCCTAGATTTATGACTGGATTTTCCTTCCAGTGGGACTTACATTCTTTGTTCGGGCCTTTTGTTTAGTTAGTGTAGAGTCTCCGATGTGTGTCTGATACCGGAATGACAGAAAACCCAGGAGATCATTTTGGGTCTTAAGCAAACATCTCTTTTTAGAGATAATTTTACTCCATCCTAAAAATATAATAGCTCTAACCAAAGTGTGAGACGTGATAGGGGCAAAGATTTAATAATGGAAAAAGAGATAGAAAATATACTGATATTATTGATAATAGAGACACAAAAGTATCTCGTATCTCACAGAACAATCAGTCTGCATATAAAGGATAATTACCACACACCTACACACATTACTAGATCTATTATTTATATAATAGGTTGACCATAACTACTCCATAACCAAGTTAAGATAAAGATAGATAACTTCTAGTAACCATAACAAACTGCTAAACATATAGCTTCTTCTAATAACTGTAGGAAACTACTTAATCCTCCATGTTTGAAAGCTCCAGGAATTTGAGAAGAAGTAGATCATTATCTTATACTATATATCTTTGCTTCTTCCTCCTTGAATAAGTATGGAATATATGTGATGTGAGAAATAATACACGAGAAAAATATTATTGATGTATTAACAGTGATACAATGAGCCCTATATATAATACATATTCTACTCTTACTACATATGGTGCTAGGATTATTTACACATAACTATCTCACACTCCAAGCCGGTGCATACAAATCATATGTACCGAGTTTGTTACATATGTAACTAATACGAGGACCAGCGAGGGACTTGGTGAAAATATCTGCAAGTTGACAATTCGACTTCACAAACTTTGTAGCAATATCTTCTGAGAGTATCTTTTCTTTGACGAAGTGACAATCAATCTCAATGTGTTTAGTTCTCTCATGGAACACCGGATTTGATGCAATATGAAGGGCAACTTGATTATCACACACAAGTTTCATCTGACTGATTTCACCAAATTTCAACTCCTTAAGCAACTGTTTGATCCAAACATCTCACATTTTACCATAGCCATTGCTCGATATTCTGCTTCTGCACTAGACCGAGCAACCATATTCTGTTTCCTGCTCTTCTGCGACACGAAATTACCTCATACTAAAACACATTATCCAGACGTAGAATGTCTATCATAAGGTGATCCTGCCCAATCAGCATCTGAGTACCCAACGATTTGCTCATGGCCTCGATCCTCAAATTATAACCCTTTGTCTGGAGGTGACTTTATATACCGAAGAATGTGGACGACTGCATCCCAATGACTATCACAAGGAGAATCCATAAACCGACTTACAACACTCATAGGAAAGGAAATGTTTGGTCTAGTCACTGTGAGGTAATTTAATTTATCAACCAACTGCCTATATCTTGCAGGATTGCTAAGCGGCTCCCTTGTCCTAGTAGAAGTTCAGAAATTCAGATCCATTGGAGGCGTCAATATGTTTACGACTTGTCATTCCTGTCTCCTAAAAAATGTCTATAAGGCATACTTCTATTATGAGATCACAATACCTGAGCTAAAATGGGCGACCTCAATACTAGAAAATACTTTAATCTGCCCAGATCCTTAGTTTGAAAGTGTTGAAAGAGATGTTGCTTCAACCTGGTAATACCATCATGATCATTGCCGGTAATAATAATATCATCAACATAAACCACCTGATAAATACAGAGATTTGAAGCAGAATGCTAATAAAATGCAGAATAATCAGCTTCACTATGAGTCATGCCAACTTTCTGGATTACTGTGTTGAAATTACAAAACCACGCTCGAGAAGACTGCTTTAGACCATAAAGTGACCGGCACAAGCGGCATACAAGGCCAATAGATTCCCCCTGAGCAACAAAACCAGGTAGTTGCTCCATATAAATTTCATCCTAAGATCACTGTGAATAAAAACATTCTTAATGTCCAATTGATAGAGAGGTCAATGCCGAACAATAGCGATGGATAGAAAAAGGCGGTATGATGCTATTTTAGCCACATTAGAGAAAATATCACTATAATCGAGCCCAAATATCTGAGTATATTCTTTGGCAACAAGACGACCTTTAAGTCGATCAACCTGGTCATCTAGACCAACTTCGATTGCATAAACTTCACGACAACCAACTGTAAATTTACCTGAAGGAAGAGGAGCAAGCTCCCAAGTATCACTCGTATGTAAAGTAGATACCTCATCAATCATAGCCTGTTGCCATCTTGGATGAGACAATGCTTCATCTGTAGACTTAGAGATGGAAACAGAGGACAAAAAAGATGCAAAGCATAATAAGGTGATGACAGATGGTGATAACTTAAGCTGACATAATGGGGATTAGGATTAAGTGTGGTCCGTATACCTTTCCGAAGTGCAATCGATGGACTAGAAGGAGACGAGTCTGCAGTGGGAGAAGGGTTAGGTGTAGGACATGAATCAGTTGGGCCTGATGCCATACACGGACGGCGATGGTAAGTAAAGTGTTGTTCCTATGGCTGGGATCTACTAGGAGCAACACTAGATTCCACAATAGTCGGTATGGTAAAACCTCTATGGAGAAGATGTAGGTGTTATAGTAAACTCCTCAAGAGTCGCTATAGGTAAGACCTTTGATGTATCAAAATGATCAAAAGAGGGAAAGTAAGGCCGAGACTCAAAAAAAATGTTACATCAGCTGACACAAGGTATCGAAGATCATGTGAATAGCAACAATATCCCCTTTGAACTCAAGAATAACCAAGGAAGACACACTTGAGAGCACGAGGAGCTAACTTATCTTTTACGGGAGCTAAGTTATGAACGAAACGTGTGCTCCCAAACACATGGGGAAGAGAGTATAAGGGTGACTGAGGAAATAATACCGAATACAGAATCTTACTATGGATGGATAATGAAAATATTAATCAGATAACAAGCCATGAGAACTATATTGCCCCAAAAACGCAGTGGAACATGAGACTCAATTAGAAGTGTGCGAGCAGTCTCAATGAGGTGCCTATTTTTTCTCTCTGCTACCCCATTCTGCTGAGGGTTATACAGACAAGATGTCTGATTAATAATTCCTTGGGAAATCATAAACTGCTGAAACTGAGAGGATAACTTTTCTAAGGCATTATCACTACGAAAGATGCGAATAGAAACGCCAAACTGATATGTTATTTCAGCACAAAAACTCTGGAATATAGAAAACAACTCAAATCGATCTTTCATTGGGAAAATCCAAATACATCTTGTGTAATCATCAATGAAACTAACAAAATAACGAAATCCTCAGGTTGAACTGACTCTACGCAGACCCCATATGTCAGAATGAATTAAAGAAAAAGCAGACTCTGCACGACTCTCAACATTACACGAAAAGGTGGCTCGGGGGTATGTTTCCCAAATTGACATGACTCACAATCTAATGTAGACAAACTAGATAAACTAGGCACCATCTTTTGAAGCTTGGATAAACTTGGATGTCCTAAGCGTATATGAATTAGGTCTGGAGGATCTGTAACTGGACATGTTGTGGAAGGATTGAGTGAGTTAAGGTAGTAATGGCCTTGTGATTCATGCCAGTGCCAATCGTCTATCCCGTACTGCGGTCCTGCATAGCAAAAGTCATCAATAAAATATATACCACAGTAGGGAGCATGAGTTAACCGACTAACAAATGCAAGATTAAAAGGACAATCAGGGACATAAAGAATAGAATCTAAAGTGATAGAGGATAAGGGATTAGCCTGTCCAATTCCTTTTGCTTTTGTTAGACTCCATTGGCTTAAGTAACATTGGGAAGAGACTGTGAATAAATAATATTTGACAAAAGTGACCTATTACCAGAAATATGATTAGAGGCGCCTGAGTCCATGACTCACGCTCTGAGTAGTAGACTTGGAAATACAAGCAAAGGAATTACCAGCAACAAAAGTATCAGTCTGAGCAATAGAGGCTACTTGTGGAGGTGTCTGCTTACTTGCTTGATACTGAAGGAGCTCATTATATTCCCCTTCAGATAAAGAAAACCTCTGGTTACCTGCAGTCTTTGTTTGAGCAACATGAGCATTTTTAAGTGGTCGACCATGCAAAGAGTAACACACCTCATGAGATTATGCAAACCTACTACAATAAGAACACTTGGGTCGAGACCTTTCAAAATGACCTCCTCCTCGTCTATTCTCCATAGGCTACGAGACCCGATTTTCTACTATCGGGGATGCGAGAACAGATGAGTCAGCTGTTTGTGATGAGATCACTATGTGATGGGAGCTGCAGCAAGGCAAAGTAATCGAAAGAATAGTTCGTCAACCGTAGGGACAGTCGGACTAGCCAAAATTTGGTCATACTGAATCAAGGTCATTAGGAAGTCCAGCGCGTGTAAGAACTAGAAACATCTTTTGTTGCTACTCTTGTCTTTTCAATACTAGCAGAAACTGGCATCAACTTCTCAAATTCCTCCATAACTGTCTGTACTTGTCCCAAGTAAGTAGACATATCTAATTCCTATTTCTTTAAATTTGTCATTTGCGATATCACATCATAGAAACAAGATATATCATTAGTGTATAAACTACGAGCCTTTTCCCAAACTAAATGATATCCCTGGAATGGACGAAACAAATGCATCAATTGGAATCAATAGATCGCCACAAGATACTACATAATTGAGTATCGATCTTTTTGCATTGTGCTTTGGCCTTTTCATCTCCCTCACTAGCCTTTTTTGTTAAGTGATCTTGAATATCTTGACCTTTACACTACAACTCGACAGTCGAAGCCCAAGATAAATAATTTGAACACCCAAGTAGGGGTTCAGAAGTAATCATAAAGGCTGAATTTCCAGAACCTGTGTTTTTAGAACCAAGTACATCAAATCTCGAAGACATCGTTAGATTGGAGAGAGTTCCAGAAACAAATAATGAAAATAATCAATTGTATCTCGCTGAAACATGGAAGGGAACACTTTAGCTGCCAAAAAAAATTTGAAAGTGATCGGAATAAAAAGAATTGAAAGTGATCGGAATAATCAACTTCTCTTCAGAATCCAACCTCGAGGATCACCTCTCTCATACTTCGAAAATTGCATTTTTGTCTGCAAATGACGGGAAGTTTCTCGATGCGACCAAGTGATATCAACCTTGCCATCCTCTGGTGCTTTAGCTTTCCCTTTATTGTTGTGATCTCCACTGTTATCGCCTGCACCATGCTGGCTCAGACTGTTTTGTGCCTTTAAGACAACCACATCAGCGGCCAAAGCATCTATGGCCTCCAATTTCATTGCTATAGTCGTCAATTGTTGGGTGATCGGATCAATAGTCAGAATGATGAGTTCGATGTGGGAGCGTTGGTCCGTGGTGTATTCACCATGGCAAATCTTACTGCTCTGATACCAATGAATGATAGGAGCAGAGATTTTTATAATGGAAACAAAGAAAGAATCTACATTGATATTATTAATAATAGAGACAAACATCCCATATTTTATAAAATAATCTGTCTTCATATAAAGGATAATAATTACCATATACCTATACATTACAAGATCTATTATTTATATAATAGGCTGAGCATAACTATTCTCTAAGTTGCTCGGACACGGCAATTTGAGTGCCGTACCCGTGTCGACACGACACGGGTAAGGGTGTGGGATTTGTGTTGGATCTGGTCAGACAACATCGGGTGCGTTGACCAAAAATTTTTCCAGTTGATTTCACTAAGTAAAGATCTGAAGAGATGAGAAACGAAATACCTTCAATTTCACTGCTATGTAGTAATTTATACTAGTCCTTTTATCTTCTTTGAAGCTTTTTGTCTTGGTCAATCTTCTTGTTCATGTTGTATGTTTCTAAAATCAAGAGCTCGTAGGAAGGGCTCGAATGAGTTTTGAGTTTTTTACTGGAAAAAAATACAGACATGAAAAATGTTTTGCTGGGGAAATGTCTCATACATGGAAAGAGAAGAGGCAACAAAGAATGGATGAAGAAGAGTGGGACAAATTAGGAAGTGAATACTTTTTAATTGACAACACATTTTTTCAATAGTTTATGAGATAATGGGGTTACATAATGGAGTGTTTCAGGCTTTTAGCTGTCTCCCATCAAATTACAAAAAGTACTATAGCACTTTTAAAAAAGTGAGCTTTTTGACCATATTAATATAAGTAGGCCTTTAGCTGTCTCCCATCAAATTATAGCTGTCTCCTCTATAACCACGTTATGTAGAAAATATTAATATAAGTGTGCTTTGAGCTTCAATTTTTTGATTTGCGCAAAACAAAAAAGAATAAAAAGAAAAAGTTATATTTATAAGATTTTATATTATATACGTTGAGACTATCAAGACTGTTGGGGCACTTTAACCGATTATAGTAGGCTAATATCTTATAGGTAAGTACTCCACATAATTTAGAGATATATTTATTTTTATTTTTAAATTATTTTTAGCCGGATCCCCGAACCCGTGTCGGTTTTAGGATCCGTATCCCCAAATCTTAAATTTTTTATCTTAAAGGATCCGACCTCTAGATCCGCACCCATGTCGGACACCCGTACCCGTGTCAGAGCAACTTAGACTATTCCATAACCAAGTTAGGATAAAGATAGATATCTTTTACTAACCTTAATAAATTGCTAACAGATAACTTCTAATAACCGTAGGAAACTGCTTAATCCTCCATGTTTGGAAGCTCCAGGAATTTGAGAAGAAGCACATCATTATCTTCTCCTATATATCTTTGCTTCTTCCTCTTTGAATATGTATGGAAGATACATGGCTTATCAAGATTCTGAAGTATATTTCTGCTTTCTGGAATTAAGATCATAGTCTCATACTAATGCTATTAAAAGCCATCTATTTGACACATAAAGCAATGAAGCATAAGTGAGGGGTCCTCGCTCCACGCTGGTGAAGCGAAGCAACTTCAAAGAAAACGTGCTCTTCGTATACTAGGGCCGAAACCGATATCTTTTTTTCTTTTCCATGTGACTTTAAAAGGTTAAAGAATATATAAGAGGATAAAAGGCCTTTTCCTATCTAAGGACTTGGATTCCCTTCTTTAGATAATGCTTCGGTGTTCTCTTTTTTTGACGAAGTAATGAAATTATATTGATATGCATCCAGTGCATGCAAAGAAGTACATCTCATCAGAAGTACAATTCAGGCAAAAAATTGGGCCCCTTTACATGTTCCTTGCCATTGCTAACCAAAATACAGCGAGCCTACCAAATCCAGAATGTATACAACATTATCTACAATGTTCTGTTTATACCAACAAAAAAAATTCACTAAATATCTAGCTTTTAGGACGGACCAAGTCATTGAAATTCCTTCAAAGTTTTTTGGGTTTTATAAGTAAGAAAATTTCTAATTCTTAACTGTCTGTTATTTTTGCATTATGACAATTTGAAAATTTGTAAATGTTCCGATGGAAAATGGAGAATGTACAAAGTTGAGTGAGATATTCATAAATAGCTTCTCCATGTCATTCATATTTTCATTTGCTCAAGTTTCCTGCCGAACTCTGTGTGTTTAAGGCACAAAATGGAGTAACAGGAATTTGATTCTTGAAATTTGATTGTGAGAATCCAGTTTCACGATATAGTTCATAATCATTGCACGTGGTTTTCGTATTTCCGTTCCACTTTCAAACTAAAATCTATAGAGTTCCATTCTCTATTAGCAATTGTCCTGCTAGAAATTTTTCAAAAAAGGAGAAACATAGAGAAAATCATACATCTAATTTTGTCACAGTTTTAACCTTACTTCCTTGTCTGGTGCAGATTTGAGAAGCTCCAGGAGGATGCCTTTACGTACACTTTCATACTCAATGCTTTGAACATGCTCGGTTCTGATCAGCAATGATGAATCGTGTGGTTGATATCCTCCTATTTTTTAAACAATTCTTAAAATTAATCCTTTCTTTTTGGATTAGTTTTGGTTCAAAATCTGATGGTTTGTCCTCTTCATTTTGACTTTGATTGACTACTACTCTTTGCAAAACGGATGGCGGTCCACATTATTTTGACTTTTTTTTTTTTTTCTGATTGCTGCCTTGTTTTGTTTTCTGAAGGGCACTTGCGGTTCCTGTTCGCATTTGTGGTAGAGTGGATCTTCTTTCTTTCTAGAGGAGTTATCTTTAGTTCAGTTATTAAGTCATATCAGATATAGAAGTCTTTTACATTTAACTTGATCTAAACAATTTAAAATTAACAAGAGAGCCGATTTCTCTCTCTAACTTGAAAATCTATACCTTCTCTAGGAAAGATTAATCATGTTTGCTTCAGCAGAGAACCTCTGTAGCCGGCTGGGGTACTGAAAAAGATAAAGATGCTTAACTCGAGTCAACAAAAGCTGACCGATAATTCACTTATGGGTAAGAGCGGTTTAATTATTAAAGGTTAAAGGTCCATCCACTTGTTTGAATGACACAAGTTCTGCTTGACGAACAATTCGCCGTTCATCAAAGACGACAAAATCTTCAACCAAGCATATCCTACTGTTCTGAAAATTAAGAGCAACTGGCCGAGTCCCACTATGCTAGAAATTAATACATTATGGAGTTGGAAAAAATGGTTGACGTGTTCCCATGATAAAGCTAAAAGATGGTCAAAGTTGAGAAAATGAACAATATTAATAAAAGTTACCACTGCCCACCAAATTTGAAGCCACAATGGGATTATAACCGCAAGGAACTTCTTGCTCAACTGCTCAGTCATGGAACTTCTTATTTTCTCTACTGAACATGTAGTCTCATCTCCCAACTGCAAGGAACTATTGCTGACATACTCTAATAATGAAGCCGGGCCAAGGTGTAAACACCTTGTTGTCCAAATGATTGAACCCAAATATTGAAGTCAACATGTTCAACTTGGTTCTGTATAAACACATTGATCCGCCCATCTACAGCATAAGGCACAAGTTCAGCCGCTAAACACTCATCCATGTACTCCTCAATCAAATACAACCCAGTTTCCTCAAGGCTAGACTGTCTAGATCTGTAAACAATATCACTATATCTGCAACAGAGACAACACCCGCTCCAATTTCTCCAAATTTACTCCCTTTACTTCCTCCTCTTTTTTATCATCTTCCACTACAACCTCAATATCTCCAAAATCAGAACCATTCTCAGCTCCCACATTATCCTGAATTTCACAAAAAACAGAGGAACTTTTATTGAGCTCCAAAATAATGGCTCCAAAATTATTTCACTTGTGAGTACTTGATCACGCCCAACTAAGCCTTATAAAAAGACCAAGTGGTCACTGCAAAAATAATCCGGTTCAAGAGTCCGGAGTCGAATCCCATAGGGAAGTAACCTATTTGCTACAACTTTTAGTATTGCTAATGATAAGCTCAGACAATTTTCAGAGTTCAAAACTTGAATTGAGAATTAACATAAATTATTTAACTGTGGAAACATGACAATAAAAACTATCAATGAGCAAGAATGAAGTTGAATTCAAGGATAAAAAGATCTAGGGTTTACGATTCCCCAAATTATCGGATTAATTCCTGATACGCTAGCTATAATCTCGCCGTAACACTCTCTAAAGATGATGAGTTATTGTTTACCATAATTATCTCTCGATCAATTACGATAATTTACTATAAGTATTCTCTCGAACTACTCTAGTTGACAATTCATACAACTCATAAATATCGCCCAAGCTTCGTTATCTCTAATCTTGCTTTTAAATTCAAGTAATTAATCTCTTAACTTACTCGAAAGTGGCGTTGTTCAAGAACAATCTAATCAAGTGTTCTTTCTCAAACAACACAAGATAACTAGACACGATTAATCAAGGGCCCTTCAATTAATCACAAGTAACATATAGTTGAACAATTAAAGAGTAATAACAGCTCAATTATATCAAAACACAATCAAGACTTCATCCAACAATTGGTTCCATCAACCCCAGATGACGGGATTTTAGCTACTCATAACTGTGTAAATAATCATAGTAATATCTAGAAGCATTAAACTACAAATAAAAGGATAGGGTAAGGGCCAAATTTACATGTCCAATATTAATGAGGAATGAAACTTTTTTTCGGATGACATCGTTGGCGCCTTGCACTGCCTGTAGCACTGTCGTTTAGGTGCAAGGCACTCTCTGTAGCATTGTCTTTTCTGCGCAAGGCACTGTCTATGACACTGATGACAGTGCCCTGGACACTGCCTTGCATTGTCTATGGCACTGTTGTTATTGTGCAAGGTTTTGTCTATGGCACTGAATTTTCGTTGCCTTGCACCTCTTCTTTTATTGCTCCATTTTGTAGCTCTGAGATACCATTTCATGCAACTTTTCTCCAATTCATGTCCAAGCATTCCTACACATGAAATAAGCCCTGTTAAGCGCAATCGTCACACAAATTATCATCCAAAAAACAAGCAAGTAGGGTAAATAATGTCTAAATATATGGAATTATCTCACGATATCAGTACTTCAACTTCTCTGTAGTTTTGGATCAAAGTAAACCCATAATACCAGGAAATCAGTTTAGCATAAGTTCACTTACGTAATTTGGAATCACTGAAGCTGCATATCATTGGAACTGAGCGTTTATGTTGGATTGTTGACCGGATTCCATTTGTCCTATGTTGTGTACAATTTCTTCGATCTTATGAATGTTTTCTCGAACCAATGAGAGCAATTCAACATACATGTCTGTGGTTGCAAAAATTGGGGCTTGATAGAAACGGGTTCTCCCTTTCCATCCTTTGAACTTGGTAAGAATTCTGTAAGTAAAGAACCTCCGATGTTTCCTTAGAAATATGACCAGAAGGAGAAGAATCAGTACTTGTAACTATCTAACTAATGCCACTGACCAGTAGTGGCATCAAACTTCCATCCTGGATAAAGATTCTCCCAATATTGAATGCTGATAAATTGGTCGCCTGGAATTGTGCATATGTCTGAACTTGGTTAATTGATGTATTTTTTTATTCCCATATTTAGATCCTCTATAATTCCAGTAGCATCAACAACAGTAACACCAAAAGAATTTGTGCAGAATCCATAAAGGACTCATGATAGAAATGTGTGTTTGCGCAAGAATACTGATGATAAGCGTGCGGGTCACTGGAAACCTGCTCTTCACTCTCCAACCTTTAAAAGTCATATTGATTTGCTGAACTATGGAAGGTCCCAATACAATTTTGATACCATTCTTCCATATGTTATAGTCTTCTGTTCGATCTGTCCATAAAAGTTTAAATTTGTTGCTCCAACTGATTGGCACTTCTACCGGACTCCGCCATTAACATCGATGAACAACCGAGAATCATGGCTTTGATACCAATTGTAACGATTCCCGTCATGAAACTTGAAAGGAAAAGAAAAAGGAAAGCTAAAGAAAAATTTAAAGGAAGAAATAACAATTTCATTAACATAGCTGGAAAAGGAGCGAGTACAAAAGGATAGAAAGGAATGTAAAAACACTTCTTAACAACTAGACAAATTGCAGCTAATTAGGCAATCAATTTTCAAGGACTAAACAAAAATAACTAAGGACTGAATTTGACTATAAGTAAACTAATGATCCAAGAATTGTAATTAATTAAACCTCAGAGACTAAATGTGCACGACAAGGTAGCAGTGGAATAGTATCCAAGTCTAACTTCTCCAATCTATTTTCACCAAGAGAAAAAAAAATTCAAGCACAGACTTATATAGGCAGCAAGTATATCAACCAACACGAATATGGAAAAGTAAAAAAATCACAGACGAGACATCAAATTTTACATGAAAAACTCTTCAATATGAAGAGTAAAACCACGAGACCAAAGGCCTTCAAAGCTCCACTAAATCAATCAACAAGAGTTCAAAAGTTCTTTAAATTTTCCACAAAACAAGTGCCAAACTAAGAGCAATAATATAAATAAGATTGCACCAAAATAATTGGAAAAAATGAGATAATCACCCCAAACATGAGCCTCCAAAACGAAGCTACATGCCTTTAACTAATCTTCCACAATGAAATCCAAGAACAAGATGTTGAGAACTCCTAGTTCAAATTTGAGCATGATCCAACAATTAAGGAGTCGAGAAACACTATTTGAAACAGACTGTCTGATTAGAAAATTTCTGGAGAAAAGAACATACCTTTCTCTCTCACAAGGCTTCAACGGCTACAACCTTTGTACGTCTCCATAAAAGTTCGTCAAGGATTTAAGGTTTTATAGTCCTTGTGGAGGCTATTGAAGTTAATGAAGAATTGACTTATGAGGAGGTTCTGATTGCCATCCTTGATAGACAAGTAAGTTGAGGAATAAAGAGATTACCTCCGTCAAAGTGCAATTGCGAAGTCAACAAGTTGAGGAGACCATCTTGGAGGCAGAGGAAGATATGAATAAGAAATGTCCCCATTTGTTTGTAGAACCAAATGGTTCTGTCTAAAATAATGTTAGAAGTTTAGTTTTTACAAGCTATGTTCTAAACCTATACAACTTATGATAGGATGCCCCTTTTGGCAATGTAATGCATATATAATTGTGGTTGGTGTTGTTTTCATATTTATGTTACGTCGTTGGGTGTGAATGTGTTATTAGGATTGGTTTTTATGGCTCCCTGACAGGTGGAAAGGCCCAAATACAGAGGAAACTCTATCGAAATTTCTGGAAATTTGGGTAGTTAATTCTGAGCTATTCATGTGTGTGAATGAGGAGATAAATTATATTGGGTGTCTATGGCGGACTCTAATACTCATTCGAGGATGAATGATCCTAAGCGGGGGAGAATGTAAGGCTTCGTAAAAGTTCGTCAAGTATTGAAGATCTTATAGTGTCAAGGTCAAGCTATTATATTCAGAAGATTGTAGATAATTTTCAAGCTTTTGTGGACTATGCAATGCATCGTGAAGGGGGTTGAAGAATAGGTAGGAAGGGAAACTTTGTAGTTAGTTATGCAAACCGCAAATCGGTTTCGCTAACCGCAGAATTATTACGGACTGAGGCCGGAGCAACTAAAATTTGAGGGTCATTTCGTGGTGAGGTATGCGAACGCATAGCTATTTCGCAGATCGCATACCCGTCGCAAAATTGTTAGAAATTTTTTTGAAGAGATTTCGCGGTGCATTGTGTCGACTGCAGAACCATTTTTGCGAACTGCATATCCACCACATATCTATTCAGTTCCAACTCATATTTTGAGGATCATTCTTTGGTCTATTTCAGGGACCGCATAACTGTTTCGCGGTCCATTCTGTAATCGCATATCCAACTTAGAGGGTTATTTTTGGGAACATTTTACCGACTCTATTTTTAATAAAAGGACATAGGATCGATTTTAGAAGAGAGTTTTGGCTATTTTGAGAGGGAAAAACACTCTAGAGAGAAAAAGGGAGAGCTCTAACAACTCCACACTTAAATTCATGCCCATTTCTTGAATATTCAAGGAAGAAAACTCACTAGGTTTTCAACTAACCGGATACGACTTCATCCCTAGCTCACATGAAAATTTATATAATGAGTTTAAGTGGGATTGTATTTGTTGGGGCTTATAGGATGGTGATTGGAAGCCATAAGCCCCAATCTCGAATTTGGGTATATGTGAAGAATGAAAGACGTGATCCTTGAGTTTGGAGTAAATGGTTGTGCATGCATATGCCAATAGAGGTGGTTGCTTGTCTTAGAACTATCGTGGGTTAATCGTTGGCTTGGAAATTGGTTGTGAGGCAAAGAAATCCCATTGCAGGGAGTTGTAGTCAAGTATGCACACTAAGTGTTTGATGAAATTCGTATATGACCTAAACTATGAGAATCCTTCTAATAGTTGTTCAGTTGAACTATGTTAATGTTGATTGAAGTTGCTAAGAGTAATGAAACGTCATGGCGATCCTAAAGAAAGATCAATTAAGGTATGTTTGTCAAAACTCCCTTCGTAGAATTGGATTCCATGAACTCTTCATACATTCCCGAAATGTGGTTTGCTCTAGCTCCTACTCCTTGCTATGAATTGCCTTAAATGAATGATTTATCTAATGCCTATATACTCAAGTCATGTATCCATTTCCATATCTATACTCAGCTTTAGAAAATGTTTCAAGTATGATTGACTTATCAAATGCTTATGAGTTCAATTCATGTTTCAATCACTATCACTATGCTCTCCTTTTAGAAATGTTCCAAGTGCCTTACGTTCTTATTACTCATGTATATGTAGCTATGATTCTCATTCCTTTAAATACCTTTAATGTTTTATGATGACTCATGGAAAACAAAGAAAGTGAAAGCATAAAAATGAAATGTGACAATTTTCCAAAATGAGAATGATGATGTATTGTATGTCCTAAGGGACAATGAAAATAAAAGGTTTTCATGAAAGGCTTTATATGAAATGTTTTTGGGAGTATTGTTATGTAACTGAGAAGGTGTAGGTTGAAAGGCCTATACCAAAACTACACGTGCCGGTGTAGAAGTCCATTGGGACAAGTCCCTTTCGCACCATTATGAGATTATGCCCTAATATTGGGATGATGTATTGTATTGCTAGCATAGACATGCCAATATACATGGTACTATTGTGAGATGACTTAGCTGATCGGGCTAAGATCGGATGCCATGTGTCACGACCCGGATTTTCCATCCTCGGGACCGTGATGGCGCCTAACATCGCACTCGCTAGGCAAGCCAACGTTAGAGTTATTATCACCTTTTTCCTTTATATTTCATAATTAATATTAACGCAAAAATTGATCCAAACAGAAATAAAAGTGGAAATACATATGTAACTGATTATCTATACGCTATTAACAACTCCAAAACTGATACCACCCAGAAGCTGATGTCACAACTCACGAACATTCTATGAATAACTACAAAAATGGGTTTGAAAGAAAATACATCTGTTTCAAAGAAAGTAAAACAGAAATGAAGTAAATATAGGAGGGAACGCCAGGGCTTGCGGACACCTACATGACTACCTTGGGTCTCCTGAGTAAAGAATCAACAATCGACCTCTGGATCAGCCACTACCAGCTTCGAAATCTACACAGAAAGTGCAGAGTGCAGTATCAGTACAACCGACCCCGTGTACTGGTAAGTGAAGAGCCTAACCTCGACGAAGTAGTGACGAGGCTACGGCGGGGCATAAACAATATATATCCTGCAACATTTTATAATAAGGCAAAAAGAAGATACGAAATGAAATAAGACAGTAACTTGCATTGGATAAATATGGAACCCAGTTGTTCCACCAGTACTCAACTATAACCAATCCTTAAGAGAATTTTAACACCACAATAATGTATCTCAACAGAAGAAACATACATAAACAACAATTGACACGGCGCGAATCCCGGTCCCACCATATAATCAATAACGATATGAACATTTACCCTTATTACTCCTTATTGCGGCGTGCAACCCGATCCCACCAGTCCACCCTTATTACTCCTCAATATATCACCCTTATTCCTCATGTTGCAGCGCGCAACCTGATCCCACCTGTCCACTCTTATTACTCCTTGTTGCGGTGTGTAACCCGATCTTACCAGACAATCACATTTCACCCTTATTCCTCTTGTTACGACATGCAACCCGATCCCACCATATCGGTACCAATCACAAAAATAAGAACAAGTATTTCACAATTTAGCTCAAACCCTCCACAACATTTATACCTCAAATCATAACAACAGGAGGTCTATACAGTTAAGAACTTTAACAGTTAATACTACACAGCGAGACCAACCAACGTGTACCATGAAGCACCAATAAGCCAACTTAAACCAACAATGTAATATAATGACACTACGGAACAATTAATACCTTCAATAGAGAAAACCACATTTAACAAGAAGCAATTAGACATGGAAGCATCAATAAGCAAGTAGCAGTTAAGACATGAAAATCATTATTAGGAAACGGGGAATGGAACAGGCTAAACAGACAATTTGGCGACGCATAAGTACTCTTCACCACACCTATACGCCACACACATGGAATTTCACATAGCAAATAAGTTGGGGATCCCTAATCTCTCAAGTCAAGGTTAGACCAAACACTTACCTCAAGCAAACAGGTATTTCAAAGCTCAATTACCGCTTCATCTCTCGATTCCACCACCAATCCACTCGTATCTAGTCATAATTAACTTAATAACATCAATAAATACTAAAGAAATCAATTCCAATGCATAATTATAGGTTTCCCAATATTTTCCCCAAAAGGTCAAAAACCGACCTTGGGCCCGCTTGGTCAAAACCCGAAATTTGGACCAAAACCTGATTACCCATTCACCCCCGAGCCCAAATATACAACTGGTTTTGGAATCCAACCTTAATTTGAGGTCTAAATCCCCAAATTTCGAAATTCCTAAGTTCTATCGAAAACACCCAATTCTACCATGAAAAATCGTAGATTCTAGGATGAAATCTTGTAAAAAGATGAAATAGGTTGAAAGAAATGAGTTAAGAATCATTTACCTATGATTTTGGGAAGAACTTGCCCTAGGAAAATTGCCTCTTGAAGTTTAGGTTTTGAAAAATAGGAGAATGAATGAAAAATCTCGTCTAAGTTATGTTTTGAACAGCTGCAAATGACGCATTTGTGACCTGAGCTTCGCAAATGCGAAGCTTGCAATTGCGAAGGGGCTATCACAATTGCGAAGCCTTCACAATTCATGCTGCCTTCACAAATGTGAGGAAAGTTTCGCAAATGCGAACAAAAGAGTGCATTTGCGATCCATACCCCTCCCAGACTCCCTTCGCATTTGTGAAGGTTTGTTCGCATTTGCGAACTCTGCTGGCCCAGCCTTCTAATCACAATTGCAATGAAAGGCTCACAAATGTGGACCCTACAGGGCTCGCAATTGCCATGCCTGATATCGCAATTGCGAGATCAGGGGCCTGCAACAGCTGAATCATACCAGCAATATTTTCCTAAGTCCAAATCCCTCCGTAGCCTATCCAAAACTTACCCGAGCCCTAGGGGCTCCAAACCAAACATGCACACAAGTCTTAAAACATCATACAAACTTACTTGCGCGATCAAATCGCCAAAATAGCACCCAAAACTACGGATTTAACACCAAAACACATGAAATTTTCAAGATAGTTTCAAAACTTCCATTTTCTCAACCAAAGGTCTGAATCACGTCAAATCAATTCTGTTTTTCACCAAACTTCACAGGTAAGGTTTAAATAACATAATAGACTTGTACCAGGCCCCGGAACCAAAATACGGGCCTGATACCAATAAGATCAAATCTTTTAAATTATTGTATTTTCAGTCTTATCAATTTCCTTCAAATTTCATTTCTCGGTTTAGGAACCTCGAAATTCGATTTCGGGCATACGCCCAGGTCCCATTTTTTCTTACAAACCCTTCGGGACCGTCAGAATACTGGTCCAGGTCCGTTTACCTAAAAAGTTGACCGAAGTCAACAGAAATCATCTTTTTAAGCCAAAATCATCATTTCCTAAGTTTTTCACATAAGAGTTTTCCAGATACATGCCCAGACTGCGCACATAAATCGAGGAGAGATAAAATGAGGTTTTAAGGCATCGGAACACTGATTTGAGTTCTAACACAGAAGATGACCTTTTGGATCATCACATTCCACATCTAAAACAACCATTCGTCCTCGAACAGACATAGAAAAGTACTTGAGTCGGTGAAATGATGGGGATGTCTGCTTTGCATATCGAACTCGGACTCCCAGGTAGCTGCCTCAACATGCTTACCTCTCTACTGCACACGACCCGAAAGATAACTCTTCGATCTCAACTGACGAACCTGCCGGTCTATAATAGCTACCGGCTCCTCCTCGTAGGTCAAATCCTTGTCCGACTAGATAGTGCTGAAGTCTAACACGTGGGATAGATCACCGTGATAATTCCGAAGCATGGACACATGAAACACTGAATGCACTGCTGACAAGCCTGGTGGCAACGCAAGTCTGTAAGCCACCTCTCCCACTCGGTCAAGGATCTTAAAAGACCCGATGAACCTAGGGCTTAGCTTGCACTTCTTCCCAAATCTCATCATGCCCTTCATGGGCGACACTCGAAGCAACACTCTTTCTCCGACCATAAATGCCACATCACGAACCTTATGGTCGGCATAACTCTTTTTCCTGGACTGAGCTGTACGAAGTCTACCCTGGATAATCTTAACCTTATCCAAGGCATCTTGTACTAAATCGGTACCCAATAACCGAGCCTCTCCCGGATCAAACCACCCAACCGGCGATCGACGCCGTCTACCATATAATGCCTCATAGGGAGCCATCTAGATGCTCGACTGATAACTGTTGTTGTAGGCAAATACGCTAACGGCAATAACTGATCCCAAGAACCTCCAAAATCAATAACACATGCGCGAAGCATATCCTCCAAAATTTGAATGGTACACTCAGACTATCTGTCCGTCTGAGGATGAAATGTTGTGCTCAACTCGACCCGCGTACCCAACTCACGTTGTACTGTCCTCCAGAAATACAAGGTAAATTGTGTACCTCGGTCAGAAATGATTGACACGGGCACACCACGACGATGTCGATCTCATAGATATAGATCTTTGCCAACTGCTCCGAAGAATAGGAAACTGCCACATGAATGAAATGTGCTGACTTAGTCATCCTATCCACAATAACCCATACTGCATCGAACTTTCTCTGAGTCCCTAGGAGTCCAACAACAAAATCTATAGTGATACGCGCCCACTTCCACTCAGGAATTTCAATCTTCTAGAGCAAACCACCAGGTCTCTGATGCTCGTACTTTACCTGCTGATGATTCAAACACCGAGCTACATATACAACAATATCCTTCTTCATCCTCCTCCACCAATAATGCTGCCGCAAGTCCTGATACATCTTGGCGGCGCCCGAATGAATAGAACACCAGAAACTATGGGCCTCCTCTAGAATCAACTCACAAAGTCCATCCATATTAGGCACGCAAACACGACCCTACATCCTCAAAACTCCATCATCTCCAACTGTAACCTGCTTGGTACCATCGTGCCGCACTGTGTCCCTAAGGACAAGAAAATGAGGGTCATCATAGTGCCACTCCCTAATGCGCTCAAACAAGGAAGGCCGAGCGACTGTGCAAGCTAAAACATGTCTAGGCTAAAAAACATCCAACCTCATGAACTGATTGGCCAAAGCCTGAACATCTAATGCAAGCGGTCTCTTACCAACTAGAATGTATGCAAGACTACCCATATTAGCCGACTTCCTACTCAAAGCATTGGCCACTACATTGGCCTTCCCGGGATGATATAAGATGGTGATATCATAGTCTTATAATAGTTCCAACCACCTTCCCTGCCTCAAATTGAGCTCCTTCTACTTGAAGAAATACTGCAAACTCTTATGATCCGTTAACACCTCACACGACACACCATATAGATAATGCCTCCAAACCTTCAGCGCGTAAACAATGGCTGCTAGCTCCAAGTCATAAACTAGATAATTCTTCTTGTGAATCTTCAATTGCCGTGAAGTTTAGGCAATAACCTTGCCATTCTGCATCAACACCGTACCAAGTCCAATACGAGATGCGTCACAATATACTGTATATGGCCCTGAACCTGTAGGCAACACCAACACCAGTGCCGTAGTCAAAACTGTCTTTAGCTTCTGAAAGCTCGCCTCACACTCGTTTGGCCACCTGAATAGGGCACCCTTTTGGGTCAACCTAGTCATCGGGGCTGCTATAGATGAAAACCTCTCAACAAACGGACGATAATAACCCGCCAAACCCAAGAAACTCTGGATCTCTATAGCTGATGTGGGTCTAGGCTAGTCCTTGACTGCCTCAATCTTCTTAGGAACCACCTGAATACCTTCTACTGATACAACGTGACCCAAAAATGCAACTAAACTTAACCAAAACTCACATTTCAAAAACTTAGCATACAATTGGTTGTCTCTCAAAGTCTGAAGAATGACTCGAAGATGATGCTCATGCTACTCTCGACTGCGAGAGTAGATCAAGATATCATCAATGAAAAGTATCACGAAAGAATGCAGATAGGGCTTGAACACCTGATTCATCAAATCCATAAATGTTTCTAGGGCATTTGTTAAGTCAAATGACATCTCTAAGAACTTATAATGCCCATATCGAGTCCGAAAAGCTGTCTTAGGGACATCGAATGCCCTAATCCTCAACTGATGGTAGTCAGATCTCAAATAAATCTTTGAAAACAATTTGGCAACCTGAAGTTGATCAAATAAATCATCAATCCTCGGCAATGGATACTTGTTCTTGATGGTAACTTTGTTCAACTGCTGATAATCTATGCACATCCTCATCGATCCATCTTTTTTTTTTTACAAAAAACACTGGCGCACACCAAGGCGAGAAGCTGGGCCTAATGAAGTCCTTATCAAGCAAGTCTTGCAACTGCTCTTTCAATTCCTTCAACTCTGGCGGGGCCATGTGGTACGTCAGAATAGAAATGGGCTGAGTGCCCAATGCCAAATCAATGCAAAAGTCAATATCTCTGTCGGGTGGCAACCCCGGCAAGTCTGCAGGAAATACCTCTGGGAACTCCCGAACAACTGGCATAAAATCCATAGAAGGAACCCGTGCACTAGAATCACGAACATAAGCCAAATAAGCCAAACACCCCTTCTCGACTATACGCCGAACCTTCATATAAGAGATAACCTTATGGGTAGAAAAACCAGGAGTCCCTCTTTACTCCAATCGAGGTAACCCTGAAAATGCTAAGGGCACGGTCTTGGCGTGACAGTCCAATATAGCATGATAAGGTGATAACCAATCCATCCCTAAAATCACATCGAAATCAACCATATCGAGAAGTAGGAGATCTACACTAGTCTCAAAACCCCCAATAATAACCACACATGAGTGATAGACACGATCTACAACAATAGAATCCCCTACCAGTGTGGACACATACACAAGAGCACTTAAAGAATCATGAGGCACAACCAAATATGAAGCAAAATAAGAATTCACATAGGAGTACGTAGATCCTGGGTCAAAGAGAACTGAAGCATCTTTACTACAAACCAAAATAGTACCTGTGATAACTGCATCGGAGGATTCAGCCTCAAGCATGACTGGGAAAGCATAACATCGAGGCTGGGCCCCAGCAGCCTGAACTATATCCCTGGGATGACCTCCCGCTGACTGGTCTCCACCTCTAACGGCCTTCACCTTTAATGGCCTGACCTCCACCGCTAATATCCTGGCCTCCACCTCTAGCGGGCTGACCCCTACCTCTGGCTCCCTGACCCCTACCTCTAGCTGGATGGGCAGGCGGTGCTGGAATCATGGCACAAGAGCTTTGCTGCTATGACTGAGCATACACTAATCTTGGACAGGTCCTCCGGACATGCCCATACTCACCATACTCAAAGCATCCATCTGAATACTGCAGCTCAAAAAACTAAGACTGACCCTGATGGGCCGGCTGTCCACGATAATAACTCTGAAGATGAGGTGCTATGATGGGAGTTGGCAGTGCACTATAAGATGGCTGCCCTGAAGGAGGTACATAAGGACCATGACCCCCTGAAGATCCATGGGATGTCTGAAGTGTTGAATGAAACGGTCTGGATGATGGCCTCTACCAAAAGTACCTCGACCTCCAGATGAGGCCCCACTAAATCCACCGGAGTGACGAGGCCTCTTGTCAGACCCCTGACCAACCATCTCAACTTGTCTGGCCATATTGGCTGCATCCTAGAAGGAAATCTCACTCCCTGTCTTCTTAGCCATCTGCAATCTGATAGGCTAAGTAAGTCCCTCAATAAACCTCCTTACCATCTCTCTCTCGGTGGGAAGTATAAGAATAGCATGACGGGCCAAATCAACAAATCTGGTCTCGTACTGAGTGACTGTCATAGAACCCTACAGAAGGCGCTCAAACTGCCTCCGATAGTCCTCTTTCTAAGTAATAGGAAGATACTTCTCCAAGAATAGCTAAGAGAACTGGTCCCAAATGAGAGCTGGCAACCCAAATGGTCTGGCCAAACAATAATCCCTCCACCATTTCTTGGCGGAACCTGACAGATGAAAAGTAGAAAAGTTGACTCCATTGGTCTCTACTATCCCTGTTTACCTTGAAAATGGTAAAAACAATTAAATTTGTAAACGAGACTCTAAAAATAGGTGATCTATTCTTTTGCTAGTTGTTAGAGCAGTTAATGCTAAGCGTATGAAGTTTAATGATGAAATACAAGTTAAAACGGAGCAGTAATCAAACTGAGGGGCTTGCTACTCGGGCTCCGGACTAATCGATGAAAGGCCTCGAGGTTGATACATAGCTCAAGCTCGAGCTATCGGGGGTAATCGGGGAGGGGATAACAGTCAAGATATAATTAAAGAAGGCTCTTTATGGCCAATATCAAGAAACAAATGAAGAACAAGTATGAAAGAAATAAATGGAAAGAGTATCCTCGGGCGAGCAAGTTAGAGAGAAAAGAGAGAGAGAGAGAGAGAGAGTTGTTATTGATCTTGTGTAGAGTAGTTGGAGCAACAACAGTCTTTTACAAAGTGGTGAGGATTCCCTTTTATAGGAGGTGAATCCTGGTATAGTAAAACGTGTATTTATTGTAAAATCTTAGAGATGGGACGGCTAGATGTGGCGCCTCGATACAGGCTCTGGGTAGACCGACTCTGTCAGACTTAGCCGTGTGCCTTGGAAATTCCACGTTTTGCTCCAGCGTCGATCTTTATGTTCTTTGAGTTGGGCCTCGACGTGCCCCGAGGGAGGGAACTCGGCCGCAACTCCACGTCCTTGGGGCCTCGAGACATTCTTCTGAAGTGACTTGATAGTAAGAAATCAGGCCCTCTGATTTTGCCATATACAGATAGTCTCCGCGTTTCTCAGAATGAAGCGATGGGAAAGGACTCTAATACCCGACTTCTCGAGCTTCTTGTGACGATATCATACCAATGACTAAACCTGTGGAATGAGTTTTTGCGATAACCGGGACATCCCATGGACTTGTGTTTTCGATATCATTCAATGCACTATCGATTCCTGTTCTCTAAGGTGAAAGTGCCACCATCGATTCGGTTCTTCAGGAACGCAGTAATTGCGTTTGTCGGTTAGTCTTCCAAAGGCCTCGATGACCACGTTGTTACCTACTATAAATGGGGGCGTTCTGGCGTTGTTTTTCTATCCAAGTGCATTCATCTGCTCATTCGCCCTTTTCTCCTTATCATCTTCCTCTATTGTTGATCACCATGTTCGGAGTCTACGACCTCAAGTTCGTTTGGCATCATTCCAATAGGTCGTGCCATGGCCCTTTGCCTGAGCTCCTTTTCGTTGAGCATGATTATGCCGTTCTATCGCTACGGCGGTTGCTGTTACATCTGCTGTCATTGTCCCTATTGGCTCGAGACGATGACATACGGAGAATCAATTCTCTCCTTTTTAGGAAGTCATTCGTACTATGCACCGCTGCTCACTCTCCTACCCTGGCCTGGTGTGGCACTTCATCCCTTGGGTTTTTTCTTTCCCAAGGGATAAAGTGGCTCCACCGGACGTTGAGGTTGGGGCCCGCCGAATCTTCAACCTTTGGCTTCGGCGGGCTATGTCTCTTTTCTCTGCCTTCTCTACATCCCCTCATTTTCTTCTTGTTCATCTTTTCCCTTGGTGAGGACTTCCCACGGGATTGAGCTGGGAACCTAGAGGAGATGGCAGTCGAAGGAGTTGCCTTCGAGGATGCGAGCTCGAGGGGGCGGTGCTCGAGGATGGACTAGGTTCTTTGGTTTTCGTTGTATGCACACCTTTTAACTTCTTTGTTCCTGTGTAAGGATCCCCTTGCGGGCTTTTGTAATCATATTTAAGGATCCCCGAAGGCCGTTGTAAGCAAATTTTTATGAATACAAAGATATTTTCTTGACTCCTGCCTTTCTTACTTGCTGTATTTCTTTATGTTTGTAGAGATTTTGAATGTATGCCTCTGTTGACGATCGTCAATATTTTTTCCGGCCTTTGGTCGACAAAAATGGCTCCCTTCCGAGCTCATCGTTGTTCCCAGAATCAAGCCTGAAGCAGTCTGGTAAACTTGGATCATCGGGGTCCTCGAGCCTCGCGGATATAGAGCACCAAAGTGAAAGTCAACTTCGGGTGCTTCGAGCTTTTACTTTGAGATTTGACGTAGATAACCTTTTAAGTTGTTTGTAGGCAGGTTTCTGAGGAAGGGGCTATTCGTACTTAGGCGACTTCCTGAGGTCAAGCCCTCGTGGATGGAGCTCGAAGTGCTTATTTTTTCTTTTCGAGGGAGAACTTCGAGGTCGGGTACCACCTCGAAACTGGAGACGATGTCGCTGACCCTCTGGGGCCTAACTTCTTCTAGATAGAGATCTCTGGGGTGGGGTACCTCCTCAGGATCCGTACCGAGGCCGTTGGCCTCTCGGGGCTTATCCTGGGTAGGCGAATCGTTGTTATTTCCCACATATACATGGGGCAGCTCTTGCTTCTTTGGAAGATCCCATTATTTTAGATAGCTATCTTTCTGCCTTGGCATCGAGTCCTTCGTTACCTTAAGCACAAAAAGTGTTGGTGTAGGTCCCCGTTTCAGTTTGCCAATTCTACCATAGTTATGACTGTTACTTCAGGGCCTGCCTAGCATGGAGGGGATAGTTCCTCTCCCAGTGCTCAGGATCCGCGGGAGTTTACTCTGAAGACTATGTCTTCAATAAGAGAGGAACATCTGGAGATGATGAGGAGAGACTGCGGATGGGGCGAGGGGGTAGCGTTGCAGGCGCTTTCCCCGGATGAGAGTATTACGGACCCTGCTGATGGATTCCTAAACGTATACTTATACCCTTTCGCAATAGGCCCCCGTGCTTGATTTGTACCTGAAGTATCAGGTTACTTTGGCGCAGATACATTTGTAGTTTTGGTGAGTAGTGCTGATGATGAGATTCTTTGCGGAGAAGGCTGGGCTTGAATTCATGCTTAGTCACCTTGCTAGGCTGTACCGACCCTTTCATCATCGAGGCCTGCTAACCCTGCGGTGCCATTCGTCTATGCCATATGTTGTTGATGATGAGGAAGATAGGGATCGAGAGTAGGTCAGTCGATTCGTCCAGGTCCGGACGATTGACATTATCCCTGTGGAGCTCGTGCTATTTCCTAACGGATGGAATTATGTGCGTGAGTGGAGTGTCTCGTGCTTGCTTAGATTCGCTTATAGTGAAAGCCAGTTTAGTAATTGTGTTTTCTCCTTTTCTGCATCAACTTCATGGGCATCGGGCAAAGTTCCCAATTTGCCCGGCTGGGTCCGGAGATTGGCGACCCATTCGACATGCGACGAGGTAGGTGGCGAGCTGTGTCCCGGGGCAGATGGGAAGCGAAATACCAAGGTATATGCACAAGCTGCTTTTACCTTGGCCTTCGTATATTTGAGACGATATTTTCCTCTTTTTATGTACTGACCTTGCCATCGTAGGTATCGGGAGGTCCCTAGTGGCGAGGCTGTGCTCCTTCGGAGAGGGGGACGAGTTGTCGGCTTCTGAGCCAAAGGACGATGGTGATAAACAAGATATGCACCCGTAGTGCAATGGAGCTTTTAGCAGGGCTAAGTAGGTCCGCGTCTTCAAGGAGAAAACATCGCTCGAGCCTGCTGTTCCTGAAGTCTCCGGTTCCGGAGCGGTGGTTCCCCTGAGCGATCAAACTTCGACCGAGGTTGGTTCTTTCAGGACCGAGGGACTGGACCAATAGAAGTATGCTCGACCTTCAAGGAAATCCAGCGGCTTCACTTCGTGGTGAGTTTTGGCATAGACCTTCCGCGTCTTGTGTCTTCCCTTCCTTATCAAGTTTTTCTTTTACAGGCCTTTGACAAGCTTAGGTCTGAGCTACTCCATCATGGGACTAGGCTTCGGAAAGCTCTAGTTGAGGGTAGGTCCCTCAGGCTCCTCTTCGAAGAGAAGGAAGTTGAGTTGATGCACTGGCGATATGAGGCGTACTAGAGCTCGAGTTATGTGAGCTATTTTATGGAGCAGGTAACTTCTCGTGGCATGCATTTCGCCTTTTAACCTTTTAGGTTAACTTCTTGCCTATCTCAGTTGCAGAAAAAGGCGGAGGCTCTGGAGCACCTCAGGGGTGAAGCCGACCGAGTTAGGAATAACTGTGGCGAGCTAAGAGCTCAGGTGCAGGCTCAGGCTTTAGAGGAGAAGGTTCCCTTGGCTAAAGTTCCTGCCTTCGAGGCCCAACTCCGCTTGGCTTGCGACAATGCATCAGTTCAAGTGGATATGATCGCGAAGCTCGAGTCCGAACTTTCGAAGGTTAGGGCTGAAATCATCGATGCTCGGGCTGAAGCAGCATTGAGTCGGACTAAGGCTGATCAGGAGATGGCAATTCATTTGAAGGATGCTACTGATGCCCAAGACGAGCTGAATAGGGCCCTCGATCGTGAAAAGAGAATCGAGGAATATGTTCATTGCCAATCTCGAAGAGAGGTACTTGAAGAGATCGGTGCCAGGGGTTTTGTTCTCCTGGAGGAGCTAGCTCGAGCAAGGGCAAATGAGTGTGATGCTCGGTCACTTCTTGCCGACGTTGCGAAGAGTGAACATGAGGCTGGTAGGCCGTAGTCTTTTAAAGTGGGGCGTAGATTTTGCCATTTTGTATGTGATATTTGCAGAGCACATTTGTAGATGGAGAACGCACCTTTTTCGTATGTAAATAAAAGAAAACCTAAACCTTTATCTCTTATATATCCCTTTCTACTTTGCTTTTGACCAGGCAGGCTGGTTTCAAAGTTGGCGAGAATCCTTAGATTCATAACACGGTTCCGAAGCTCATCAGGCAGGCCCGGAGGCTCTTTTATGCTCAGTTAAATACGGCTTTTAACGCAAGCTGGCGCTAGAGATCTTACGCTTTGCTCAGCTGTTTTGGGTTTAGTCTCTGAGTTAGGTTTTGACTCGAGCCTACTTGGCCTTCAATCTTTTGTGCCTGCATGGGCGGATGACAATGGCTCTTATGCCTTGCCCTTGGGCATTTGTATTTTAACTATTTTGGGTTCAGTCTCTGAGTCGGGTTGCGACTCAAGCTTAATCGACCCTCAAGTTGTTTTTTGTGCTTGCATGGGCGGATGATGATGGCTCTTACGCCTTGGGTCATAACGAACTTTTAGGTATGTGGCCCTAAGGCTCGTGAAGCTGGCAATAGTGGCTCTTACGCTGTGCCCTTAGGCATGTACAGTTAACTATTTTGGATCCGGTCTTCGAATCGGGTTATGACTCGAGCTCATTTTAATCCTCAAGTTTTCAATTTTTAAGCTGGCGACAGTGGCTCTTACGCTTTTGGTCATTGCGAACTTTTAGCGTATGGCCTTGAGGCTCGTTTGGCTGGCGATAATGGCTCTTACGCTTTTTCTCGTGGGCATATGTAGGCTTTGTTTTCCTCTCATTAAGGTCTTTTTGAAATGATTTTGCCCGTCCCGTCGTCGGTTCAGGAAGAACCTCGATTTCAATTCATTAGCGGTGATGTTCGAGCACCTCAGAAGGTTTAGCTCGTAGGCTGAGTAGCTCGAAGCCTTGTGATTTGGGGCTGACATGGTCAAAACTCGTTTGCCTGTTGAGGGTAGCCTGTTTTAACCGGTTCTTTTCGATGTAGATTCAAAGTAATGGCATGTGACTTTGTTAGCGACGGTCAAGTGTCCCCGAGTCACGTTAATTTGGTTGGTGTAGCCGTTTTGACCATAGTCATTTGTGTTTGTCTGGAGCCATTTTTTATCCTGAGTGTGGTAGTTTAGGCATCTAAATCAAGGGTATGCCCTTTCGGGAGTCTTACAAATGCGACATATAGCCTAAACTTTGGGATTGAGTTTTATGCCTGTAGTAAGGTCTTACAAAATTTTCATGCTTGTTGAGGTCTTACAGTTTTTTCATGCTTGTTGAGGTCTTACAATTTTTCATGCCTGTTGAGGTCTTATAGTTTTCTGTTGTCATGTAAAATAGATCTGGCTAGATCGTGTTTGCCCGCTCGGGGTCTTACAGCCTCGGTTTTTTCAGTGAATGGCGATTGACGACAGTCTTCGAGTCATCAAGTTCCCTTAGACTCGAAAGTCATTACTCGTGAGCTTGGAATTGCCTCGTTGATGCCTTACGAGCGCGGCGTTCTGACTCTGAAGTCATGTGGGTATCAAATTGTTGATGCTAAGTCTCCGAATATTTTGGGACGTACTCGATGGAGGGATCCTTGCCGTGAGTATACTAAAATTTCTTTGGAGTACGAGAAGCTTTTGGCGAAAGATATTCTCTGATTGCTTAATGAAAGTACATGTTGTTTCATTGCCATGAGCACAGCCTGCGCGGGTACAGCTCTTTTGACCGTTTGGCCCGGTACATTGTTTCCTATTGGAACTTAGTCTGTCGTTCCCCAGCCCTTCCGAGCGGATGACGTCTTCAGGGGGGGGGGGGGTACCTTCTAGTGTTCGAGGTTGATTGCAAAAGAAGCCCTACAAGCTTGTTGCATCCTCCTTAGGAGGTACGTCGCCCCGCTAAGAACCTTGCTGGTGAGACCCTCTTCGGGGCGAAAGCTCAGCTGAGGGGAAAGAGTACGACGGGTGCCATTATGGCTTTGGGATCTTCGGGTAGGGTTAACATTTCCGAACACCCTGGCTGGGTGTCTGCATACGGGTTAGTGTAGAATAACGAAGGAGGGAGGTAGTTTTACCTTACCGCGGGGTACGCAGGCGATGTTTCGAGGTTGGATATGTCCCTGCTGTTTTGGAGCGAGGAATCTATATAGCCCTCCGCTGTGTTTTAATCAGGCTTGGCCGAAGACATGGTTTGATTACCCTTCAACTCTCGAGAGAGTGAAGATATTGGTGCCGACAATACATTACGTGACACGAACATTCCCCTTGTCGCGTGTTGCTCCCTGTACTCAGGCACTTCCTTGGACCTTCGTGGAGCTTTCGTGATCGGAGCTTCCTATGTTTATTCCTCTTTTTAGAAAGAGGGAACCACGAGACCAGGTGCTTGCCTTGCATCGAGTGATGGTGTTGAAAGCTTCCCAAAGTCCGACTTCTCCTTGGAGGGGATCCTCGGGGTAGAGCGCTATCTTGAGATTGGAGGTAATACAGACAATTTCTCGAACTTGGGCTTTTCATCGAAGGATGCTTTCGGGATCGGGTATGACCCGGTCGATCTGCATCGAGGCTGTAGGTTTCTGGGGGCTCACTCTGGGTAGGCGAGTCGTCGGTGCTTCTTGCGTATATGTGGGGTGACTTCGGCTTCTTAGCAAGATCTCACTATTTTTCAGATAGCCGCTTTTCCGCTTTGGCACAGGGTACTTCATCTCTTCAGGCACAAAAAGTGTTGGTGCACACCCTTGCTTTGACCTGTTAGTTTTACCATAGTCATGGAAACTACTTCGGGGCCAGTCTGGCAGGGAACAGGGAGTGTTTCTCCCAGTGCTCAAGATCCGAGGGAGTTCGCTCTGAAGACGGTGTCTTTGATAAGAGAGGAACATCTCGAGATGGTGAGGAAATAATGTGGATGGAATGAGGGGTAGCGCTGCAGGTGCTTCCCCCGGATGAGAGTATTACGGACTCTACTGATGGATTCTTGAGCATATATCTGTATCTTTTTGCGTTCGGTCCCCTTGACAGGGTTGTGCTTGACTTTTTCTTGAATTATCGGGTTACTTTGGCACAGATACATCTGTCGTTTTGGTGGGTGGTGCTGATGATGAGGCTCTTTGCGAAGGAGGCTGGGCTTGAATTTATGCTTAACCATCTCGTCAGGCTATACCGGCCCTGAGGTGCCGTTCATCCACGCCTTTTGTAGTTGACGACGAAGAGGACGGGGGTCAAGAGTGGGCCGGTAGGTTTATCCGGGTCCGAACGGTCGACATTATCACCGTGGAGCTTTTGCCATTCCCCGAAGGGAGGAATTATGAACGTGAGCGGATCATCTGGTGCCTTTTCAGATTTTGCCAATAGCGAAAATCAGTTGAGTAATAACGCTATCTCCCTTGTTGCAGCAACTTCATGGACGCCGTGCGAAGTCGTCGACCTGCCCGGCTGGGTCCGGAGGCTGGTGACCCATTCGTCCTGCGATGAGCGTCGATGGCGAGCTGTATTCCATGCCAAATAGGGAGCAAAATACTAAGGTATGTATGCATGCTGCCTTTGCCTTGGCCTTCGTATATAAGAGGTGACGTTTCCCCCTTCATTCGTACTGGATTCGTCTATTGCAGATATCGGGCGGTTCTTTGTGATGAGGTGATGTTCTTTCGAAGAGGGGAAGGAGTCGTCGGCCTCCGAGCCAAGGGACGATGGCAATAAGGGGGATCTACATCCGCGGTATGATGGAGCTTTTAGTGGTGCTGATCGGGCTCGTGCTTCCGAGAAGAGGGCATCATCCGAGGCTACTACTCCTGAAGTAACTAATTTTCGGTCGGCGGTTCCTTTGAGTGAACATACTGTGCCCGAGGTCGGTTCTCCTGGGGCCGAACAGGCAGAATCAACAGGAGTGTGTTCAGACTTCAAAGAAGTTCGTCGGCTAAACTTTGTGGTGAGTTTGGGTGTAGTTCCCCTATATTCCGTGTCCTCCTCCCTTTATTGAACTTTCCTTGTGCATGCCTGTGATAGGCTTATGTCTGAGCTGCTCCGTTAAGGGACCAGGCTTCAGAAAATTCTGGACGAGGGCGAGTCCCTTAGGCTCCTTAGCGAGGAGAAGGAGGTTGAGCTACAACATTAGCGATATAAGGCGTACCAGAGCTTGATTTATGAGAGCTATTTGACGGAGCAGTTAACTTTCTGCGACTCGTGTTTTGCTCCCTTTAGACCTTTGAGGTTAACCCCTTTTTGTTATATTAGCTGCAAAAAAGGACGGAAGCCTTGGAGTACCTTAAGGGCGATATTAACCGCGCCAGAATTGTCTGCGGTGAGCTGAGGGCTCAGGTGCAAGCTCAAGCTTTAGAGGGGGCAGGCACCTCGGCCAAGGTACCTGCCTTCGAAGCCCAACTTCGCTTGGCTCATGATAATGCCAAAGTCCAAGCAGATATGATCAGGAAACTCGAGTCTGACCTCTCGAAGATCAGGGCTGAAATAATTGACGTCCGGGCTAAAGCTGTGCTAAGTCGAACCAAGGCTGATCAGGAGATGGCAATTCGTATGAAAGATGCTGCGGACGCTCAAGCTGAGTTAAGGCGAGCCCTCGACCGGGAGAAGAGGATCGAGGAATATATTCATTGCAGATCCCAAAGAGAAGTACTCGAGGAGATTGGTGCGAGAGTCTTCGTTCTCTCAGAGGAATTGGCTTGAGCAAGTGCGAACGAGCACGATGCGCGATCACTTATTGATGACGAGGTGAAGAGCGAACCTGGAAAGCTGTAGCCCTTTGGGGCGGAGCGTAGATTTTGCCATTTTGTCGCTTTGTTTTTGATATACCTAGAGCATGACTGTAGATGGAGAGTGTGCCCTCTTACGTATGTAATATAAGAGGAAACTTGAAGCTTTATTTCTTTTGCATCTCTTTTCTGTTATTGCTTTTGACCAAGCAGGCTGGTTTCGGTGCTTGGCGGGATCCTCATAGGTCTGGAGCTGATCGGACAGGCCCAGGGGCTCTTAAGTGCGATCCTTGATGTGAGCAGGCGCTGGGACCTCCGTGCTTTGCCTGGCTGTTTAGGCTTAGTCTCCAAGTCGGGATTTGACTCGAGCCTTCTTGTCCTTAAATCATTATGCCCGTGTGGGCAAGTAGTAATTGCTCCCATTTATTGCCTTTGGACATTTGTCGTTCAGACTATTTTGGGTCCAGTCTCCGAGTCGCGTCGCGATTCGAGCTTTAATTGACCCTTAAGTTCTCTTCCGCCTACATAGGCAGATAGCGATGGCTTTTTATGCTATTTTTTGGTCGTCGAGACCTTTCTATATATGGCCCGGAGGCTCACTCGGCTGGTTGATAGTGGCATTTATGTCGTGCCCTTAGGCATTTTGTAGTTTAGCCATTTCGGGTCTAGTCTCCGAGTCGTGTTGCGATTCGAGCTTTAACTGACCCTGAAGTTCTCTTCTGCCTGCATGGGCAGATGGCGATGGCCTTTTGTGCTATTTTGTTTGGTTGCTAAGACCTTTCCATATGTGGCCCGGAGGCTCACTCGGCAGGTTGACAGTGGCATTTATGTCGTGCCCTTAGGCATTTTATAGTTTAGCCATTTTGGGTCCAGTCTTCGAGTCGCATTGTGATTCGAGCTTTAATTGACCCTTAAGTTCTCTTCTGCCTGCATGGGCGGATGGAGATGGCCTTTTGTGCCATTTTTTAGTCGTCGAGACCTTTCCATATGTGGCCCGAAGGCTCTCTCGCCAGGTTGATAGTGGCATTTATGTCGTGCCCTTAGTCATTTTGTAGTTTAGCCATTTCGGGTCCAGTCTCCGAGTCGCATTGCGATTCAAGCTTTAATTGACCCTTAAGCTCTCTTCCGCCTACATGGGCGGATGGCAATGGCCTTTTACACTGTTTTGGTCATTGAGACCTTTCGATATGTGGCTCGAAGGCTTGCATAGTTAACTATTTTGGATCCGGTCTCCGAATCGGGTTACGATTCGAGCTCACTTTAATCATCAAGTTGTCAAGTTTTTAGCTGGCGACGATGGCTCTTGTGCTGTTTGGTCGTTGAGACCTTTTAATATGTGGCCCGTAGGCTTGCTTAGCTGGCGACAATAGCTCTTACGCTGTTTTTGCCCGTGGGGTTTTTGTAAGCTTAGTTTTCCGCTCATTAAGGTCTTTTGAAAGATTTTTGACTGACCCATTGTTGATTCCGGAGAACCTCAATTTCAAGTCGTTATCGGCGATATTTGAGCACCTCGAAAGGTTTATAGCTCGTAGGCTGAGTAGGTCAAAGCCTTTGTGATTTGGAGCTGACATGGTCAAAGCTCATTTTTACCTGTTGAGGGAAGCCTATTTTAACCGGTTCTTTCCGAAGTATATTCAAGGTAGTGGCCTGCGATTTTTGTTTTGCGATGGTCGGGCGTCCGCGAGTCGTGTTAGTATGGCTATATCAGCCGCTTTGACCGTAGTCATATGTGTTTCGCCGAAGCCATTTTTGATCCCGAGTGACAGTTCAGGCGTCTACAACGAGGGTATGCCCTTTCAGGATTCTTACAAATGCGACGTATAGCCTGAACTTCGGGATTTTCATGCATGTTGAGGTCTTATAGTTTGTCATGCCTATTGAGGTCTTACAGTTTTTGTAATGTAGAATAGATCTGGTTACGCCGAGTTTGCCCGCTAAGGGTCTTACAGTTTTGGGTTTCCCAGTGCATGGCTGTTGGCGACGAATGACAATCTCTGAGTCATCAAATTTGTTTAAGCGTGAAGACCGCTTTTCGTGAGCTCAGAGTTGCCTTGTAGGGGCTTTGTGAGCCAGGAGTTCTGACCCTGGGGTTGTGTGAGTGCTGAATTGCTGACGCTAAGTCTTTGAGTATCTCGGGACGCATTTGGTGGAGAGGGCCCTATCGGGGATATACTTAGGATTTCCTCGCTCGAAGAATAAGGTGTTGAAAAGATATCCTTTTATTGCTTGGTGTAGACATACATCGTCGTGAGCTCGTCCCGCACGAGCGCACTTCTCGGACCATTCGATCCGGTACATAATTCTCAATTAGGGTTTAGTCTGCCGTTTCTCGGTCCTCCTGAGGGGACGATATCCTTAGAAGCAGATCATCACTTTGTTGTTGGACTGTAGGAGAAAGCCTACAACCTTATCAGATCCTCCTCTGGGGGTATGCTTCTCCGCTAATAATCTTGCTGACAAGGCCCTCTTTGGGGCGCAAGTTCGACTGAGGTCTAGAGGTTTTTTGGTGGAGTTAGAACCTCCGAATATCCTGGCCAGCTGTCTGCATACAGATTAGCGAAAAAATAACAAGGGAGTAAAGCAATCCTTCGTCACCACGGGATGTATAGGCGACATTTTGAGATTTTGTATGTTCTTATTCTTTTGGGGCGCGAGCCCTGGTTCAGCCCTCCGCCATGTCTTATCAGGCTTGGCTAAAGATGTGGTTTGCTTACCCTTTGATCCTTCCGAGGGAGGGGGCATTGATGCCGGCGATGCACCATATGGTGAGGAATTTCCTCTTGTCGCGTATTGCTCTCCGTCGACTTATTTTGGTTCTGCCCTTTGCGAGGGGTTCCACGATTTTGGCAAAACAGAGCCGACGTTGTCTCTGGGTGGTATGCCGGTGGTCGTTTGAATAAGACGTTCGTTCTTTACGCCTCCTCCGATGGTGCAGAGCTTGACGCTCTGGCCCGAGATCATGCGGGCCGTATTAAGAGAATGGTCTTTGTGGCGATTCATCATTAGGAATTTGCTAGGGTTTTGGGATGCGGGAGAGATTTGGTCCGTTAGACCGGACCGCCCTATTGACTCTTGTCCGACATCGTTGTTCTACGTGATTGGACCAGCTGAATTCATGAACACATGTTTTATTTGAAATAGATCAAATGAGGGAGAGGGTTACCAATGCGTCAACGTGAAGCCGAGGCGAAGTCTCGAAGTCTTTTTCCCTGGATGTAAGGGTGTCCTCCGGAATGCTTCCCTGGATCAGTATTTTCTTGGCGACGAACATTTTCACTAGCCATTTTATGAGTCCACGGAGGGTGTCGCCGCTCCTTCCCTGTCGTGGTAATACGTCGTGGTTTGTTCACTCCACTCTTCCTTGTTGCCTTCCTTCCTTGGGGCTGGATACGAATCGGACCGCTCGGTGGTACTCGGCGGTGATTTCCATTGAGTAACACAGTTGTCGTCTGTTCGAGATGGGGTTCATTTCTGACCCCACACCCGCATGCCATGCGGTTCCTGCATCGGGTTGTGGTTTTTTTGAAAAGGTCTTGGTCGAATAAGCCTGAGTCGCTCAACGTCCCTATTTTTAGTTATGGTGATCATGATGTTTGGTATAGCAATGTTGAAACCGTATTCTGCTAGTTGTGCCTCATCAGATCCGGTTCTACTGAAAGTTCCTCGAGGACGTTGCCCTCGTAATATTTCCCTACCGTTGTGAGGTAGGTCGCATCTTGTGGCATTCCTCCCATTCGCGGCACACAGATGGTATCTACACTTGTTTGGCATTAGTTTCTTTGTTGGGGGCCTGCTTCGGTATACCGGGACCATAGAGGCTCCCGGACGGTTGTCCACGGCCCTGATTCGTGGTCGGTTCCGGGTATGGTCATACGGTCGGGTCTGGGCTGGGTATTTGACTAGGCATCGTTTGAAAAGATCTGGAGTTGTCGAGCATGCCTCGTTTAAGCTTCGGGCAAAGACCTACATTGCCCAGTCCTTCGAATCCGGGGACGATCTCACTCGTCCTATCGGGAGATGAGGCGCGACTCCCTATGGTGTTTCATTCTCTCTCTGTTCGGCCTCCGATGTATCGGGCTCTTCTTTTATTGCCTCGATGGAATCGGTGTGCGCTTCTGTGGAGGAATCTGCCGGTACGCTAAGGGAGTATGTAAGGTCAGGCGATAGGCTGCGGTGCCACATCATGGTTTCTTTCGAGAGTGTTTCTCCAAACTTCTTCAACGATGCGGGCTCGAACTTATCATCTTGAAGGTCGCTGCCCTTCCCCGCGCATGTGTAAGCGGTGGGGCGCTTGTCGGGATCCGAGGTACTGTCGCGCCTGGGGAGTTCTGGCATTCTAAACTTTTTTGGGATGGGCTTTAGGGCCGCTTCCTCCGGGAATGGCCTTTGTATGATCATCTTCAAATCCAAACCTTTCAGGATTTGACCCACCCTAGAGTTGTAGGTCTCGGCCTTTTTATCATTGGTTGTAATCATCTTCTCAACTGACTCGATCCTTTTGGTGAGGTCCTCGAGCATCTTCACTATGGCGGGGTCAGCTGTTGACCCGTTATTGCTTGATCTTTCGGGTACTTGCTCGGCGGGGGGAGCTACCTCCGGTACTGCTGTTATGGGAGTTCTCAAATGGCTTTGCAACTGAGCAATGGGCAGCTGCTGTGCCTGCAACATTTCAAAAATAACATAAAGACTAACTTCCTGTTCTTCCCGAGCCGGGGTTTTTTGAGCTTTCTGTCGGTCGCTGTGCCGTATGCTCCTGTTGGTGTGAGAGATCTCGTTGACTTGTTGTGCGTCCTGTGAGTTCGCATCCACTAGAATCGGTCCGGGCGCGTTATCTGGATTCTGTAGTGTGCTCCGGCGACCGGGATAGCCACGCCATTTTCCTCGTGATTCTCGAGGTTGTCATTCTCGACTCTGTTTACCGAGCCAGACATTTTGACCTGAAATTAAAGGATATTGGACAAGAAAAAGTGTGAAAGATAATGTGCGTTTGTGCAATGAAACTAGCAAGAAAATAATCACTATTATTTTTAGCCCCACGGTGGGCGCCAAACTGTTTACCGTGAAAATGGTAACAACAATTAAATTTGTAAATGAGATTCTAAAAATATGTGATCTATTCCCGAGCGAGTTGTTAGAGTAGTTGATGCTAATAATATGGAATCTAATGATGAAAAGCTAGCTAAAACGAGATAGTAATTGAACCGTAGGGCCTGCTGCCCGGGTATAGGTCTGATCGATGAAAGACCTTAGGGTAGAGCTCGAGTTATCAGGGATAGTTGGGGATGGGATAATAGTTGACGATATAATTAAACAAGGCTATTTTTGGCCAATACTAAGGCGTACAATAAATAACGAATAAGAACACGATAAATATCGAGGTGGCCTCGGGCCAGTGAGAACGAACAAGTTAGAAAAAAAAGAGATTGAGAAGAGATATATTATTGCACTTGTGGAGAAATAGAGCAACATCAGTCCGTTACAAGGTAGCGTGAGTCCCCTTATATAGGAGGGGGAACTCGGCTGTAAGTACATGGGCATCAATTACAATGTATAGAGATGGGATGGCTTGACGTGACGCCTCAACATAGGCTCTGGATAGGCTGGCCCTATTAGACTTAGCCGTGTGCCTTGGGAGCTTACCCCTTTGTCCGGGCTTCGATCTCCATTTTTTTTAAGTCGGGCCTTGATGAGCCCCGAGGTCAGGAACTCGGTCGTGGCTTCCTACCCTCGGGGTCTCGAGGCATTCTTCCGAAGTGACTTGTCAGAAAGAAATCAAGTCCTCTGATTTTGCCGCATACAACCAACAATGTGAGCAATATTTGGTATCATACAAATCAGTTCATATATCAAACTGTCAACAGCTGAAGCATAAGGAACTTTCTCCATATCTTCCTTCTCATCATCACTAGAAGGATTTTGCTTCATGCTAAATTTGAAGTGTATAACTAAATGTGTACTAAAAACCTTAGCTTTATCCATGTTGAAATGCGACATACGTTCTAAATGTACTTGTCTTGTGATAACGACAAATTCTTGACCTCTCTATCACGGATAATCTATATGCCAAGAATCTTCTTCGCTAGCCCTACGTTTCATAGCAAAAGACATGTTAGAATCTTGCTTCAACTTTTGAATCCTGCAAGCATTATGACCAACAACGAATATGTCATCAACATAAAGCAATAAGATAATAAAGTCATCATCAAAGAATTTTTGCACCAAAACACAATAGTCTGAAGTCTTCTTGATGCCCTGCTAACTCATAAAATAACTTTATGTACCAGTTCCTAGGAGCTTGTTTCAAACCATAGAAGCTCTTCTTCAGCTTGCAAAGATAATTCTCTTTCCCTTGACTTCAAAGCCTTTTGGCTTCTCCATAAAATTTCTTCATCTAAATCATCATGGAGTAAAGCACTTTTAAATCCATTTGCTCAAATTCTAAATCTAAACTTGCATCTAAACCTAGAAATACACATATGGATAACATCTTTATAACTGGAGAGAATATCTGATCAAAATCAACTCCTTTTTTCTGCTTAAATCCCTTGACAATTAATCTAGCCTTGTACCATTGAACTGGATTACCATCTTTATACTTCACCTTGAAAATCCACTTGGTTTTTGTTTACCTTGAAAAATGGTAACTAAAATTATATTTAATTTTGTGGTTATAAAAATACGTGATCTACTTTAACACTAGTTTTTAGGCAATAGATGCTAAGTGTAAGTAAAGAAAATAAAAAATGCAAATGAATAGGGTCACAAGGCCGGGCCTTGAGCTGGCTGGAGCAGGGCCTCGAGGTCTAGACGAGGATAATAACAATGGACAATTGGTGAAGAATCAATGATAGTGAAGGCTTCAAAGATGGCCTTTTACGGTTAATAATGAGCAATAAATGAAGAATAATAAATGAACAATGAAAGAATAAACAATAAATGCGTAGAACATTGTTTAAGCAAAGAGTAGAGAATGTTGTATTGTATTCAATATGTTGTGTAATAATCTGAATCCCCCTTACAAGATGATAAGGGACCCCTTTATATAGGAGGGGTGAATCCCAACACAGTACATGTCTAATAAATGACGAAGAAATGCTACTAATATAGCTGTATAATGGCTTAGTATGGATTTGTACTATTCTTGTAGACTCTGTTAGTCCTCATCGCATGCCCTCGAGGGTTTCCCGCCCTTCCATGATGGTCGTCGATTTTCATACTGCCTCGAGGTGCATTATGCTGAATCTTCGACGTACCCTACCGAGGCGAATGCTTCGGGGATGGGCCTTGGACTGTGCTTTGATCCTATCGAGGCCGGGCTGGAACTGCCATAGGAGACTTAAAATGGTCTTCCCTGATTTTGATTGTATACAAATAGTCCCCGCATTTCTTAGAGTGAAACGATAAGAAACGATCTTGACCCCGACTTTCTCGAACCTCTCATGATGACTTCATGCTCATGATGTAAGCGTTTAGAGTGACTGAAAAATCCCATCGGTTCGTCTCCCTAGAAGCATTGAATATATCGCTGGTTCATTTTCCCAAAAGCGTTGATTACGCTGCCGATCTGTTTCCCCAAAAGCATTGACTGTGTCGTTGATACGTTTCCCTAAAGGCATTGATTGCACCGTCGGTTACGTTACTGTCTCTCTACAAATGGGGGATTGCTTGAACCAAGACTTCACTCAATCCTTCTTCAACAGCCTTTAGCCCTTTCCTTCTCTACATCATCCTCCAAATTCCTATTTCTATGGTTTAAACCCGTGACCGTAAGGTCATACGGCAGCAACTTTGTCAGTTGTGCCATGGCTCTTTTTTAAACTTTTCTCCACAGAGTGGGATTATACTAGATTGTTGTTGTTGTTGTTGTTGTTGTTGTTGTTGTTGTTGTTGTTGTTGTTCTGAAATAATGAGAGAGAGGCCTCAAATTCTTCCCGTATCAGAAGATATGTGGACCGTAAACCACTGCTCATCTCTCTTAACTTCAATCTGGTGTGGCGCTTTAGTCTTTTTGCTTTCCATGGAATGAGGTGGAGCTATCTACTAACCTTTGCATCCCACACCGGTGCAATGTCTCAAGAAGTGGCTTCACAATAGTAGTGCTGACGAGACCCATACTCACCAAGTTTTTTATCGGGCCATAATTTTCCTTGCTTGTTAAAAGCTTTTGCTCTGTGATAGGCTATAGCCTTTTCCTTATCTATTGCTTCTTCTTCGGAGGTTCTCGAAAACAATGCTCTGAAGGTCGAAATGGGATCCCCGAGGAAACGGTTCTCAAAGATGTCGCTCCCGAGGATATACCCTCAAAAGTAGATTAAGCTTTTCAGCTGTTGTTTTTTGCTTCTTTGTTTCTGTGTAAGGACCCCTCGTGGGTCTTTGTAGTTGTCTTTTATTAATATAAGAGTTTCTTTATTTTCCTTCAACTTGTGTTGACTCCATTTTGCCTTCATTTATGAGAAATCCAAGTGTATGACTTTATCGATCGATCCGAATACTGGACCCGGTCATAATAAAACCCTTAGGTTTTTAATTGGTTAATATGACATTCCTTGAAGCTCTCTACTATCCCTTATACTAAGCTTGGATTGATTTAATGCGAACTTAGGTTGCCAGGACTTCTGGGCCCGAATTGAGTGAGAGCAGGGTCTCGATTTTTGAAATAAAGCCTAGCCTTTTTAGGCCTCGCTAATAGTCCTCAAGTGGTAAGTTTCTTGAACTAAAGCAACTTTTAGATCTCGCAACTAGGTGTGCGTTTGCTTGATCATGTGAAAATAAAGATAGCCCTTAGGCTTTTGCAAATAATCCCCGAGCGAGAGTTTGCTCGAAATCAGGCAGCCTGTAATTGAGCGAAAATTTGTTTAAACTTAAAATAAAGATAACCCTAAGGCCTTATAAATAGTCACTGAGTGAGAACCTGATCGAACTTGGGTAGCCCATGGGCTAAGTAATTGAGCGAGCATTCGCTCGAACTCGAGAGAAAAAGTAGCCCTGAGGCTTTATAAATAGTCCCCAAACGAGAACTGGCTCGAACTCGGGTAGCCTTTGGGCTTAATAGTCGAGCGAGCTTTTGCTCAAACTCGAAGCAAAGATAGCCCTGAGACTTTATGAATAGTCCTCGAGTGAGAACCTACTCGAACTTGGGTAGCCCGTGGGCTAAATAATTGAGTGAGTGTTCTCCCCAACTCGAGAGAAAGTAGCCCTGAGGCTTTATAAATGGTCCCTGAGTGAGAACTAGCTCGAACTTGGGTAGCCTTTGGGCTTAATAGCCGAGCGAGCTTTTGCTCGAACTCAAAGTATAGATAGCCCTAAGGCTTTATGAATAGTCCCCAAGTGAGAACATGCTCGAACTCGGGTAGCCCGTGGGCTAAATAATCGAGTGAGTGTTCGCTCGAACTTGATATGAAGATAGCCCTGAGGCTTTATTAATAGTCCCCGAGTGAGATTTGGCTCGAACTCCGGTGGCCTTTGGGATTTAATAGCCTAGCGAAGACTACTCGAGACCAACTCGCAGATTGTTCTTAATAATTTCTGACAATCCGATTCCCGATGCTTTGGTTCTGATACCAACATCTTGACATAAGCAGTTAAAGTGACTGAAGGGTTGCTTTGGTACGATTCTCAAAATCATTAATTGTAGGCGGCCAACGATTGGCCTTTTGGCTTCCTCAGCACGTTCAAACGATCTTTATAAATAGACAAAACCTCATAACTTTGCCGATATTACTCCCTTAGTGCTTCGAAGATTTCATTTAGCCCCTTTCAATTTCCTTGAACTCTCCTTTTTCTTTTCTAACGACATTTTCCATTTTCTTGGATCTTTCGCTTTAGAAATGGCAAAGACCTTTAAAACTATTCCTCAAAAGGAAAAAGCTTCTCGAATGACTAAAGGTAAATAGATAGTTCCTCCTAGTATCGAGGAGTGTACTCCCGGGCCTTGTGATACATCTTCTTTCCAGGTTGAAAACCCCTCCTCTGTTCCGGGACGATACGAACCCATGTCTCGATATATCAGTTTAATAACTGAAATCAAGAAGGTAAAGGTTGACTGTTGTTGGGGGAGGGCAGTGCAAGTAGAGATTCCTTCACGAGGAGAAGATATAACCAAGCACAAGGCCGGTTTCCTCAGTGTATACACATATCCTTTCACCTTAGGCCCGGTAGAAGCCTCTTTACCATCGATAGATCTAGTGATCCTCGATTTCTGCAGCCAATATCAGGTGACACTTGGACAAATCTATCTATGATTCTGGCGCATTGTTTATATGATTAGGTATTTCTCAAACATGGTCGAGAGGATGCCTTTTACCCTCGACCATCTAATTAGACTGTATAGCCCCCAACTTTATCGAGGTGGCACGATTAAGCTAAAACATCGATCCCCGAAGGCCTTTTTTGCTATCATCGATGAACACAAGGAGCGAGGGTGGATGAGCCGCTTTATTTGAGTCAGGACCTCGGAGCTAATCCCTGCTAAGAGAATGTCATTCCCCGAGAAATGGAATATAAATTTTAAGTAAACATGTTCCGCTGATCGGATACCTTTTCTTGACTTTGAATTAACTTTCTTTGATGATACAAATATCAAGTGGTACCTCGGTGCTGTAAACGATCTCCCAAGCTGGTCTGGCGACTTGATTCGATCTGCCCATATGCTAAGCGGGTGTGGCGCGATCTCGCTAAGACCCATTGGGAGGCCAAAAATCATGGTGAATTTTTATCTTTGTTCATACTTGAGCTCTTTAGAGAAGATATCTCTCGCTAGTACTCTCATCCTTTATGCCTATGCAGGCCTTGGAGAGGCTGTTTTGATGAGGGAACCCCCGCCTGGGGAAGCAGATATCCCGAAGCCTACTAAGGAGAAAAAAAAGAAGAAATCATCGGACGGGTCCCCGAAGCCAAAAAAGGCTAAAGTTCAAAAGCCCGAGGCCGATTTAGTGGCCTCAACTCGGGAGGTGGCCGGAAGTCTTTGTGCCGAGGGTGAAGAGAGTGATGACTGCCTGCTGGTACTTAGGGGGAGAAAATTGTTGCTGGCTCAAAATCTACTGAGCTGAAGGCTACTGGAACTGAGGCCGCCGAGGTGGTCCTGACCCGAACTGAGGGAATTGTTAAAGAGGGATTAGACGAAGTCCCCGGGCTAACCAACGACTAAAACACATTGGGTGCCGAGGGACACCTAGTTGATAAACCCGAAGAAACCAATGATGAAGCCCCTTGTAGGAAGTAGAGGGCCCCCGTCGACCCATTCGAGGTGATCAACGTAGATGAGCCTCTATTGGGCCCATCATTGTCTCTTGCATAAATACTGGATTCCCAAGATATGAAAACGTCCATTGTAGGGGCATCCCCCAGAGAGAATAGTATGTTTGAAGGATATTTTGTTGGGGTTGAGGAAGGCCATGATATCGACACCTCATTGATCTTTGAAGAAGCTGAGAAGCTTCGACAACAGGTAATCTTGATTTGACCGCTGTATTTTGAGTTTCGATTCTTGCTTTTCCGACTCCCTTCTTCTGTGTTTTCAGGCCTTAAAGCTCTCCAACCAAGCCTTGTCCAAGTCACAAGCAGAGTTGGCTCGTTGTGAGGATGAATTTAAAAAGCTAGTTTCTGAATTGGACGAACTTAAGGCCCTTCATGCCCAAAAAGAGGGGGAGCTAGGTGACTTTTGAGCTCATTTGGAGAGGATATCTCGAGAGCGGGCCGATCTCGATGAGCAGGTAATACGACCTTCGTGGGCTTATTTTTGTGCTTTAGTAAATTGAGCGTTTGATAACTTAATTTGACTTTTTCATCTCAAGCAAAAAGATGATCTAATACGGGAGGAGCTTAGAGTCAGAGATACCGAAAACCTTGGGCTGAAGCAGTGCATAGATGAGGTGTCTTGCGATAAAGAAACTCTTCGAGAGAAGTTGACCTCGGTTGAGTGCCAACTTCAAGGGGCAAGGGGAGAAATCCTTAAGTACAAAGCTATTTATGCTGAACTAGTTGCTGAGCTATCTGCAGCTAAGTCCGAAGCCGCTGTGCTCATGTCTTCATACCGAAAAGATGTTGTTGCTACAAATGCTCGAGCCAGGAAGGTGTCCGAAGAGGCCGAGCTTAAACTGTCCCGAGCCTTGGAACATACTCGATTAAGATCTCGGAAACAGGCTCTCGAGGATGTATATGTAGGGGGCATCGATTTGTCTGCCGAGATCGAGAGAACGAAGGCCCTAGAGGAAGAATCGGCAGCTCTGCTTTCTTCCGATGATGGTTCATCCAGTGAATTGACAAGCGGATCGGAGGATGATGAAGATGATGGTAAAGTCCCCGAAGGGGAAGGGGCGTGGATGTTTCGGGGGTCGAGGACTAGGCCGTTGAAGGCATAACTTCCGAGGGAGCTCCGTCTGGTCAAGTGTAGATTAGATTTTCATTTGTTCCTTTTTTGTGTAAAGGCTCCAGGCGTGAGCCATGTAAATACGTCTTCATGAAACTTTATCATATATATATATATATGAATTTTTGCTTTTCATCATTTCTTGTTTTCCCTTTGCTTTTTTGGAATAAATTTCGATGTTTGTCAATAACCAGTTCGGTCTATCAGACTTTTGATATAAAACCCTCAGGTGTTCATGCTCGATGAGTGATAGATGATAGTTGACCGTTAGGTGTTCGTTCCTTGAGTCAAATTTTGACTCGGGCTCATTGACCCTTAGGTTTTCAACATATTGGCCCTTAGGCTCTTATGCATTGGCCCTTATGCTCTTATGCATTGGCCCTTAGGCTTTTCTAGGCTGGCCCTTAGGCTCTTATGCATTGGATCTTAGGCTCTTACGCATTGGCCCTTAGGCTCTTTTTAGATTGGGTCGATGCGACCTCAGATATGGCTATAGTTTTCCCTTATTTTGTCTAAAGGCTTTTTGAAGTTTTGATTATGCCTTGACATGTTTTATGTTCGTCTGACTCTATGATGGCTCAAATGAGAACCTCGATTATGAGTCGATATGTGACGATAGCCGAGTGCCTCGGAAGGTTCACTCGAAGGCTTAATTTTCGAAGCCTTTTCATAGGAGGCCTATTTTCGAAGCCCCTTTATTGTTCGGAGCTGATATTATCGAAGCTCCTTTCCTTATGCCGGGGGTAGCCTGATTAATCGATTTTTTTAAAGTATTTGGAGACCTTTAATTTTATGGCGGCGATCAGACGTCTCCGAGCTGCGTTATTTTGCCCGGAGCCTTTTGATTTGACCGTAGTCTTTTTGTTCGGCCGTAGCCTTTAATCCCCGGGTATGGTGACCTTGGCGTCCATATCAAGGGTATGCCTTTTTAGGGGTCTTAGAAGTTCAAATATATAGCTTGGCCTTCACATTGGGGTTATGCCTTTTTAAGGTCTTATAAATTTGAGTACGCCTCGTTGAGGTCTTATAAGCTCGGTATTGCCTCATTGAGGTTTTATAAGTCTGGGCATTCCTTGTTGAGGTCTTACAGATTCGATGCGGCCTCACTAATTCTTACAATCTCGAAATTGCCTTATTGAGGTCTTACGAATTCGAGTTTTCGATGGCTTCGACGAGTTGACTGTCGATGACAGTCCCCGAGTGTTCGAGGATTTTTGGTCCTTGAGCCATTTTGCATGAAAGTATTGAATTTCTTCGAGTGTTTTGATAAGAAAAGAGGCTTCCTCAATTATTTGATGTATGCATTCATGTTTTTTGCCTTTGGAGTCCCAATTATTCTACATGGACACGATTCATTTGACCGTTTGGCCCAATACATCATTCTCCTATCGAGGTCCTCCTAGGCATAGTTTGACTTCTTTGAAGAGGCGACCTCCCGGGGTGATTCCCCCCAGTATTTGAGGTAGATCGAAGAGAAGCCTTGAATACTTGATGAGTTCTCCTTAAGTAGCATATGAATGTTACCTCGTTAAAAACCTTGCCGGTAAAACCCGTTCGGGATAAAATCCCGTCTAAGGAAAAAGAGCGCAACGCATGCTTTAAAACCCAAGGTCTTCGAGCTGGAGGGCGATTTGATTCCTCTCAATCGAACACCTGCAATAAGTTAGTATAAAACAAAAATAAAAAAGGGAGAGGGTTGTACCTTAATGATGGCATTGAGCTTTGATAAATTCTAATTGCTTGTTCTGGGGACGCGGCACGGTCCTTTACTCACTCGTTTGGATGTAGCCAAGAATGTAGGTTGTGGTTGCTAGGTGATTTTTTACTTGACTTTTGGCCTCTTTGATGTAGAGGGCGTCGATGCCGGTGTCATGTCTTGCACCACGAACATCTCTCTTGTTGTATGTTGCTCCCCGTATACTGCTTTCACTCCATTCTCGGTTGGAAATTTCATCGTTTGATGGAGGGTCGAGGGTACTTCCCTCATACTGTGTATCCACGGTCTTCCAAGTAAGGCATTATATCTCACGTCACCTTCGATGACATGAAACTTGGTATCTTGGATTGTAGTGGCTACGTTGACCCGGAGAATGATTTCCCCTTTTGTTGTCTCGCTCGCCATGTTGAATCCATTGAGGACTCAGGAGGCGGGTATGATCTATTCGAGCAGTCTGAGCTGCTCCACCACCCTTGACCTGATTATGTTGGCCGAGCTACCTGGATCCACGAGCACACGTTTAATCTGAATTTTATTCAAAAGAATAGAAATTACCAGTGTGTCATTATGAGGCTCAGACACATTCTCGATGTCCTCTTCGCTAAACTTGAGAGCATCCTCTAGTACGTAATTCCGAGTTCGCCTTTCTCTGGTGATGGATATTTTTATCTGTTTGAATACGGGTTCCTGTGGGGCATCGACCCCTCCAACGATCATGTGAATGACGTGTTGTAGTTCTTCTGGTTTGTTTTTTCTGTTCGCCTCTCTTTTTGAAAATTGGTTTTTAGCCCGGTCATTGAGGAATTCTCCAAGGTGCCCTTCGCTGATCAGTCGGGCTACCTCTTCTTGAAGCTGCCTGCAGTCTTCGGTCCTATGACCATTAGTGTCGTGATATTACACATCAAGTTAGGGTTCCTCTTTGAAGGGTCTAATAGTACGAGTTTTGGCCACCTGACATCTTTGATTTTCCCTATGGCTGATACAATGCAGGAGACATGGACATTGAAGTTGTACTCAAATAACCGGGGTGTCTCTACTGACCCAGTGTTCTTATTGAACCCGGCTTTACTCATGAGTCCTCGAGAATTTTGACCTTGATCTATCCTTTGATCGCCTCGAGGCATGTTACGCCTTGGTGTGTTTCTTCGATCCTCTACATACGGCTGGTATCTTTCTTTGTTTGATCTTGGCTCCCTTTCTGTAAACCTTTTCTCCCTTGTAAAGAGCCTGATGGGATATACTAAGCCCGAGGGGGCCCCTAGTTGGTCGTCTTCGACCTTGATCTTTGATTAGTACCTGTTGCGCACATCCGCCCAGGTCACGGGGGGATATTCGATCAAATTTTGTTTTAACTGCCTTGAAGCTATTGGGCTTCGATCGTTTAAGCCTTGAGTGAAGGCCTGTACTGTACAGTCATCGAAGACTGGTGGTAATTTCCTTCGCTCCATTTGAAAATGAGATACAAATTTCTTTAGCATCTCGTTCTCTCTCTATTTGATTTTGAAGACATCAGACTTCCTGGTGGCGACCTTGATGGCACCAGTGTGTGCCCTTACAAAAGAATCCGCCAACACGGCAAATGAGTCTATTGAATTTGGGGGCAGGTTATGATACCACATCATAGCCCCTTTCGACAACATTTCTCCAAATTTCTTCAACATGACAGAGTCTATCTCGTCATCTTTTAAGTCATTTCCTTTTACAGCACAAGTATAAGCGGTGATGTGCTCATTGGGCTACATGGTCCCATTATATTTTAAGACGTCGGGCATTCTAAATTTCTTTGGCATGGGCTTCGGAGCCGCACTCGGTGGGAATGGTTTTTGTATGAACTTCTTTGAATCTACGCCCTTCAGAATTGGGGGGCACCCGGGATCTAATCGACCTTCGAGTTATAAGTCTCCACCCTTTGATCGTTATCTTCTATCTTCTTTTCTCCTGATTCAATTCTTTTGGTGAGATCCTCGAGCATCTTCATAATAGCGGGGTATGTTGCTGACCCGTTGTTGCTCGATCTCTCCGGTACCTGCTCGACTCGAGGAGCCATTTTCAGTGCTACTGTGCTTGGGGTTTTTTGGTGACTTTGTAGTTGAGCAATAGCCACTTGTTGTGCTTGCAACATTTCAAAAATGACTTGAAGACTAACGTCTCTTTCCTCGCCACGCACACTTCCGTTGGTAGGAGAGCTTATATCGACATGCACAACATTCCGCATGCTCACATAGATGGGGATTTGTGCTTGTGCCTCCCCTGGGTTTCGCGGTGGTACACCGGCATCTACTGGTGCTACCCGTGGATTTTGCGGTGGTAAACTAGTGTCTGCATCGTTTTCTCCCTGAAGCCCAATACTGTTGTTCTCACGTGCATTTGCTGAGTTAGACATTTTTTACATGAAATAAGAGATTCTTGGACAAGAAAAGGTGTGAAGTATAACTTGTGTTATTAGAAAACTAGCACCAAAACAATCACTATTATTCTTAGCCCCACGGTGGGTGCCAAACTGTTTACCTTGAAAAGGGAAACAACAATTATATTTGATTTTGTGGTTCTAAAAATACCTGATCTATTTTAACACTAGTCGTTAGGCAATAGATGCTAAGTGTAAGTAAAGAAAATAAGAAATGCAAACGGATAGGGTCACAAGGCTGGGCCTCAGAGCAGGGCCTCGAGGTCTAGACGAGGCTAATAGCAATGGAAATTGGTGAAGAATCAATGATAGTGAGGGCCTCAAAGATGGCCTTTTGCGGTTAATAATGAGCAATAAATGAAGAACAATAAATAACTAATGAATGAATAATGAAAGAATAAGCAATAAATGCGTAGAACAATTGTTTAAGCAAAGAGTAGAGAATGTTGTATTGTATTCAATATGTTGTGTAATAATCTGAATCCCCATTACAAGATGATAAGGGTCCCCTTTATATAGGAGGGGTGAATCCCAACACAGTACATGTCTAATAAATGACGAAGAAATGCTACTAATACAGCTGTAAAAGGGCTCAGTACGGATTTGTACTATTCTTGCAGACTTTGTCAGTCCTCATCGCGTGCCCTCGGGGGTTTCCTTCCCTTCCATGATGGTCGTGGATTTTCATACTGCCTCAAGGTGCATCATGGTAAATCTTCGACGTACCCTGCCGAGGCGAATGCTTCGGGAATAGGCCTTGGACTGTGCTTTGATCCCATCGAGGCCGGGCTTGAACTGCCACGGGAGCCTTAAAATGGTCTTCCCTGATTTTGGCCGTATGCAGTTTTCTAAGATTTTTTGTCCTTAGGTAGCTTAACCAAATCAAATGTATGATTATCATACAAGAGTTTCATCTCATCCTTCATAGCATTAAGTCGCTTTTCCTTTTATTCACTATCCATGGCCTTTTCAAAACTTTCAGGTTCTCCCCTATAAGTCAAGAGTACATACTCAGTAGGAGGATAACGAGATGAAGGTATTTTATATCTAGTAGATCTTCTGAGAGAATTCTCTGAAACATCAACAATAGTTGGTTGCAGGTCAACTATATCATCTTTCACTGGAGCATCAACAACAACATGCTGGTTATTCTGAACATAATCACTAGCTTCATTATCAATTTGGTTATCATCAGTTTGAAGATTTTCTTCAGGTGGAATAGTCATAGGAACTGAATCAATAACAACTAAGCTCTCACTACTCTAAAAATAAACCTTCTCATCTTTGTCAAAATCTTCAATTATCTGGTTTTCAAAGAATACAACACCATGACTTCTAATAAGTTTCTTCTCAAGTGGATCATAGAAATGATAGCCGGATTCATCTTGACCATAACCAATAAAGATACATTGTTTAGTTTTAACATCCAGCTATGACCTTTCATCCTTAGGAGCATACACAAAGGCCTTACACCCGCAGAATCTCAAGTGATCATAAGAAACATTATTACCAAATTAAACCCTATCAGGGACATCATCATCCAAAGCAACAGTAGGAGACAAATTGATAACATAAGCAGCAGTATTAAGTGCTTCCGCTCAAAAGGGGTCTATCAGCTTACCATTTGAAAGTAAACATCCAATCCGCTCAACTAAAGTTATGTTCTTCCTTTCTTCTAAACCATTTAACTGAGGAGTCTTTAGAGCAGTTTTCTTATGTCAAATACCATACGATCTGCAATAATTATCAAAATGAACAATATACTCATTAGCATTGTATGAGCAGATTCATTTTAATTTCTTCCCTATCTGCCTTTCAACCAAGGCCCAAAAATTCTTGAATACATCAAGTACTTTATCCTTGGACTTCAAAGAAAATATTAGAGTTTGCGAGACAACAACAACAATAACAAACCCAGTTTGATCTCATAAGTGGGGTCTGGGGAGGGCAATGTATACACAGACCTTACTCCTACCTCATAGAGATAGAGAAGCTATTTTCGATAGACAAAGAGTTTGCGAGAATGATCATAAATAAAAGTCACAAAGTAAGGTTCACCACCATGAGAAAGTAGTGATTTTTGTTCTGAATCTAATGAAAATATTGAATTGCAAGCATGCTAGAGGATATAAACTCAATGAAGAAATCTAACTCAAGAAGGAGAAGTCCCAGCTCAAATAGTCAAAGAGGAGAAGTGCAAAGAGTAGTGTGGTCCGCAGAATTTATTCTCCGACCGCAAATGCAAATGAGGCCCGAAGAGAGTAAAGTGCAGCCTCACACTAACCCCTAAAGCTTCAGAGGATTTTAGCAACAGCGCGGTCCGCACACCAAATTGTGCGGCCATAGAATCTGTTCGCATTGACAAGCTTGAAAGATTAGAGAAGATGCAAAAAATCAAGTCTGAAACTTCCTTGAAGCGCGGTTTGCAACCAAATTGTGCGGCCGCAAAAGTTATTGCACGGCTGCAGAATCCCTCCTACTTCAAGAGCAACAGATCAAAGTGTGGACCGCAGATGAATTATGCAGCCGCAAAACCTCCCGAAGGAATTTTTTGTCAGTGAATGTCAAAGCACTATAAATAGATGAGAAACACTTTTTAGGGTAACTTTTGTACTGTAGTAGCTAGTAGCAGTTAGACTTAGCCATTTTGGGCAAATTGTGACTACAATTAGAGAATACACATTAATTTTACCTTTTAATTTTAGTTTTAGGTCTTCAATTACTTTTTCTTTTCCATTTCTTATGCCTATGATTATGAGTAGCTAGATTTTATCTAGGGTTGTGACCCAACCCTAGTGTGTAAAAATTATGGGTACTTAATATTAATGCTTGTTATAGATTGGGTGTATGTTATTTAGCCCTTTTATACTTTATATCTAGAACTAATGGTTGCAAACATTGATTTACGCCTATTTGACTTAGTTCTTACTTGAAAAAAAGGAACCTAGTCTAGGAAAACTTGGCTAACAAGAAACTGAACTAGTTGAAGTTTTGACTAGTTTGATTAAAGCATTTGAACTAGAGATAGGGATAATTCCACTTGGATTCATATCAATTGTTTAGATTTCAACCTCTTGAGAAAGCCAATTTGGGCATAGTCACTCTTTGAGCGAGAGGTATTGAGTCGGTACTTGATCATTGAGAGCCATAACACACACCGATCTACCAAACAAGCATAGATTTACTTTAACCATTAGGTTTACACCTAGGTGAAGCTTACATACCTAGGCTTTTACCTTATTTGATAAAACACCAAAAATAGTACACTCACTATTTTCTTATTAGTTAGTTCAATCTCTTAGAAGTCAATATAGATAACAATTTCCCACTATTGTTTGGAAGTTAAATATAGCTATTTCGAGTTCTTTTCTTAAGTGTTTATGTAGCACCAATCTAAACTCCCTATGGATTTGAACCCACTCGTATTGGGATGTATAATTACAGCGACTGTTTCATACTCTTTAATTGGATGTGAATTGGACGTGATCAAATTTTTGGTGTCGTTGCCGGGGAGTTTTAACATGTTAGCTGTATACTTGAGTTTGTTTCTTGAAATATCTTCTTAAACTTTCTTGATTATAATTTGTTGAAATGATTGTAGGTTCCAAATGGCAAAAAACGAACTTGGAAACTTTCCATTAGGAGAGGTAGATGGAGAAGAGGTGCAACTTGATGAAATACCTCAAGCTCCACAACACTGAGGCCGAGGTCAACAAGATAATGTGCCTCCACCTCTACCACCTCCACCACCACCACTACAACCACAAGCGGTGCAACATCGAATTTTGCCTAATGAAAGTTATGCAAGTGCCATAGTCCCCCCTTGCATTAGAGCGAGAAACTTTCAAATTGCCAATGTGATGCTCAAGCATTTGGAAGATGCCTACAAGGAAGGTTATTTCACCAGGCACCAAGTCAAAATGCCTACAAGCATTTGAAAGGTTTTGTAGAAACATGTTGGGGGAACAAGCAAACAAATATTTTAGAAGATGCTTTGCTGTTATGGCTCTTTTCCTTCTCACCAAGGGGTAAGTCTTTGGATTGCTTGGAATGCTTGCCTGATCATTCTATCCATACTTGGGAAGAACTGGTGGCGAACTTTATTTCAAAGTTTTTCTCTCACAGGCACATGGCTACTCTACGGGATGAAATATTAGCTTTCAAGCAAGAGCCCAAAGAACCTTTGCATGAAATTTAAGAGTGATATCGAACAATGGTGAAGGAGTGCCCGAACAATGATATAACCGACAACATGATCCAACAAACTTTCTATCGTGTTATTAATACCATGAATCAATGTGTGTTCAATCAATTGGACGGGGGGTAATTTTATGAGAAAACCATATGTGGAGGTATGTAAGATTCTTGATAAAATGGCGCAAACTTCGTCGGCTTGGCAATCCCGAGCTAATGCTCTACAAGGTGATCCCAACATGATCCATCTTCATAAAGAGTTGCAAAGCCATGGGCAATCTATTGCTGAATTGACCACAACTATGACTAAACTTGCTAAGGCCCAATTCATCAAACCCAAGCTCCTACGCAAGTTCATGCTATGGAGGGAGTGAATGTCTTGACCAATAAGAGGAGGACTAAATGTCCACAATTTCAATCTTGAGTGGAGAATTATGCACAAGATGATGGTATCTTTAACCAAGATGACTCTTATCAAGAGAAAAGAAAAGGTACAATTTTTGAACAATTACGGGAAACAATAACAATCATGCAAATTGAGGTTCGGGTTTTCAAAGGCCCCTCAATGTACCAACAAGCAAGAAAGCCACCTTCATATCCTTCCCATAGTTCATGTTCTTCAAACAATAAAATGGGCCTTATTTAGAACATTTTCAAGCAAATGATAGAGAAGAATTCAGATTCAAATGCCCAACTTGCCTCTTATACGACGTCAATCTGTAATCTTGAAGTTCAAATGGGAAAAATCTCTCATGCTCTTAATACTAGTCCTAAGGATGTACTACCAAGTAATAAGGTAGTAAACTCAAAAGGTGGTAATAACACGGGGCATGCCATGACGATTATCACAAGAAGTGGAAGAGGCGGGAATGCTCCCACCTCAAATGGAAGCAACTGGTGGATGATGACCAAGTGATCCAAGAGGAGGAAATCCCACGTAATAATATTCAAGTACATGTTGAGATTTAGATTGATATTGATGATAGTTTGGAGGAGACCCAAGAAGAGGTGAACCCGTTTAGGGAACACATTATTGACATACCAGAACCAGTAGTACAAAAGGCTAAGAAACCCTTTCCAAAGCCTCCACCTCCTTACCCTCAAAGACTTGCTGAGAAAAATGGTGAAAATCAATTCAAGAAGTTATTCAAATAATGAAAGGTCTCTCCATCAATGTTCCATTGGTAGAAGCTTTAGAATAAATACCTGGTTATGCCAAGTTTATAAAAGATCTTGTGACCATGAAAAGGTCGATGAATTTTGAAGCTATCAAGGTCACTTACCAAGTGAGTGTAATTGTTCCTTACATGGCTCCTAAGTTGGAGGATCCTAGTGCTTTCACAGTTCCTTGTACTATTGGAAGTGCCAATTTTGTCAAATCTCTTCGTGATCTTGGGATGATTATCAATTTGATACCCTACTCGGTGTTCAAACTTTTGGAGATTAGGAAGCCAAGACCTACATCTATGAAGTTGCAAATAGCTGATCGTACCATGAAGAGGACATTGGAGTGATTGAGGATGTCTTGGTCCGAGTTGATAAGTTTTTCCTTTCGGCGGACTTTGTGATTCTAGATTATGAAGTTGACTATAAAGAGTCTATAATTCTTGGGAGGCCTTTCCTTTCAATGGGTAAGGCCCTTTGTGATATGGAAGCTAGAGAACTCACTTTCCGAGTTGGTGATGAGCAAGTGGTATTCCATGTGTGCAAGTCTATGCGTCAACCAAATAACAATTAAGTGTGTTCTTTTGTGGACTCGATAACCGATGACATTATTGATGACACTAGTGCTACAATTAATATTGGTGATATGTTGGAAGCTGCCTTGCTCAACTTTATTGATTGATGAGATGGATGGTATCATGGAATACGTGAACTCTTTGTAAGGAATGGGGCCTTACAACTTTGAAAATCGGTAGTTATCTTTGGATCTTAAGAATGGAAAACTCCTCCTACAAAGCCTTCTATTAAGGAGCCTCCTACTTTGGATTTAATACCATTGCCACCTCACCTTCGGTATGAATTTCTTCGCCTTTATTCCACTTTACCGGTTGCTCTTTACTCTTGTTTGACTAACGTGCAGGATTGATTCCGCATTAGCGGTACTGCAAAAGAGGAAGAAAGCTATTGAGTGGACTTTAGCAGATATTTGGGGTATAAGCCCAGCATTTTGCATGCATAAGATCAATTTGGAGAATGGTGCCAAGCTGTCCATTAAGAATCAAATAAGACTCAATGACGCTATACAAAAGGTGGTAGAAAAGAAGATTATCAACTGGTTGGGTGTCGGGGTTGTCTACCCCATTTTTGATAGTTCATGGACTTCTTCGGTTCAATGTGTCCCAAAGAACGGGGCCATAATTGTTGTTACCAATGATAAGAATGAGTTGATTCCTACACGAACTGTCACTGGTTGGAGAGTTTGTATGGATTATCATAAGCTCAACAAAGTCACAAGAAAGGATCACTTTCCTCTTACTTTCATGGATCAAATACTTGATAGGTTGGCCGGCCGTGCTTTTTATTATTTTCTTGATGGGTACTCAAATTATAACCAAATTCTTATTGCTGCGGAAGATCAAGAGGAAACTACTTTTACATGTCCATATGGTACTTTTGCTTTCAAACGTATGCCTTTCGATTTATGCAATACACCGATGACTTTTCAACGGTGTACGGTGGCTATCTTCACGGACATGGTGGAAGACTACCTTGAAGTCTTCATGGATGACTTTTTTATGGTTGGAGATTCTTTTGATGAGTGTATTGCTAATTTGGACAAAGTGTTGGCTAGATGTGAGGAAACAAATTTGGTACTCAATTGGGAGAAATGTCATTTCATGGTTGAGGAAGGCATTGTCCTTGGCCGTAAGATTTCAAATAATGGTATTGAAGTGGACGAAGATTGAAGCTATTTATAAGTTTCGACCCCCCCCCCCGGTGAAGGATGTGAGAAGTTTCTCGGGACATGTGGGTTTCTATAGGCGATTTATCAAATATTTTATAAAGTGGTGCACCCATTGTGTAAGCTCCTTGAGAAGGATGCCAAGTTTCATTTCAATGATTGTATGAGAGATTTTGAACATTTGAAGCTCAAGTTGATAACTGCTCCTATCATTACATATCCAATTGGGAGTTTTCCGTTTGAGCTCATGTGTGATGCAAGTGATGTAGTGGTTGGGGATGTTTTAGGGAAACACATCAACAAAGTTTTTCATCTGGTTTACTATGCTAGTAAGACTATGAATAGTACCCAAGTCAATTATACCGTTATGCAGAAATAGATTCTTGCTATTATGTTTGCTATTGAGAATTTACGCTTGTACTTGATCGTACCAAAGCTATTCTCCACATGGATCATGCAGCACTTCTCTATCTTATGAGCAAAAAGGAATCTAAAGTTCGGTTGATGAGATGGGTGCTTTTGTTGCAAGAGTTTAGTGGCATCCAAGATGAGAAGGTAAGTGAAAATCATGTGGCGGACCACTTGTCTTGTTTGGAGGAGGAGGGGAGGGTACATGATGACTTTGAAATCAATGACTATTTCCTCGATGAGAAACTTGTGGAACTTTTAATGAAAGAGGTACCGTGGTTCGCGGATTTGGCAAATTTTCTTGTGAGTGGTATCATTCGTATGAGTTCTCTTCAAACAAAAGAAAGAAGCTCAAGAGGGATTGTCAAGACTATTATTCGGATGAACCATACCTTTTCAAGATTTGCATGGGTGGGGTGATTTGGAGGTGTGTGCGGGAGGATGAACAAAGTAACATTCTTGAGGATTTTCATTCTTAGCCATATGGTGGCCATCATGGTGGAGCGATAACGCGGAAAAATCCTAAGTTGTGGTTTTTATTGGCCCACTCTCTACAAAGATGCGAATGAGTTGGTGAAAAGATGTGACGAATGGCAACGGGCCGGTGGAATTTCAAAGAAACATGAGATGCCCCTTTCAACTATCTTGGAGATTGATATTTTTGATGTTTGGGGTATCGACTTTATGGGCTTGTTCGTAAGTTCTTGTGGAAACACCCACATTTTGGTCACAATGGATTATGTGTCTAAATGGGTTGAGGTTGTTGCCTTACCCAATAATGAGACTAGAAGTGTGGTGATTTTCTTGAAGAGGAATATTTTTACAAGATTTGGTACTCTGCGTGCAATCATAAGTGATGGAGGGTCACATTTCTGCAACAAGGCTTTCTACACTTTACTTGGCAAGTATGGTGTAACTTACAAAGTGACAACTCCCTATCACCCACAAGATAGTGGTCAAGTAGAAGTCTCCAATCGGGAGATAAAGAGTATTTTGTCCAAGACGGTTACTAAAAATCAGATGGATTGGTCTAAGAAGCTTGATGTTCTCTATGGGCATATATGATGACTTACAAAACACCTAACAGAATGTCTCGATACCGATTGTTATTTGGAAAAGTGTGTCATCTTCTGGTGGAACTAGATCACAAGGCAATGTGGGCCTTGAAGATATTGAATCTTGATTGGGATGCGCCGCTACCTTGTAGGTTGCATACCTGAATGAATTGGATGAGTTTCAGTACCATGCATATGAGAGTTCATCCTTGTACAAAGAAAAGATAAAATATCTTCATGACAAGTATATTTGGAACAAAGAGTTCAAGGTCGGAGATCTAGTGTTATTGTTCAACTCAAGGTTGAGAATGTTTCTCGAGAAGCTCAAGTCAAAGTGGAGTGGTCCTTTTTAAATTGTTGGTGTGAAACCTTTTGGCGCCTTGGACTTGAAGAACAAGAACAACAAAATATTTTGGGTCAATAGTCATCGGATGTAGCACTATTTAGGAAAGTTTAGAGAAAGCCACGTGGTGGCGGTTCTTTACTTCTGTGCACGGTGAAATCTGGGAGGCCGATTTCTCCTCGACTGAATACCTCGAAGGGTGATCCCGGAAGCCCGGGATCTCGAGCCAGTCACTTCCCTCAAGATCGGCCGGTACCCTGCCTAGGATGGTGTCAACTAAAGCCCCGACGAAAGCCGAAATCTCCCGAGGAATGCACCCGGGGTCGATCAGGTCTATTCAAGCGGCTCAACATCAGCCCATGCATATATCGCAAAGCTAGCCGGTTGTCCCATCCTATTTATTTTTATCACACAACATATCTTGTACGAAGTTGGGACTCCCTTCTCTATAAAAAGGGAGTCGCTAACACCCTGTAAAGGCAGAGCTCCAACCTTTCTACTTAAGTGCAATAATATCTTCTCTCTCCTTATCCTCTCTAACTCTCTTGTCCTCACTGGCTCGAAGCCATTTAGCTTTTATCGCCTTCTTGCCTGTTCTTTGTTTATCACTTGGTACTAGCCCAAAGTCACCTTAATATCCATTGCCCTCTTACTTGTTCTTCGTTATATTACTTAATATTGGCCATGAAGAGCCTTGTTTAATCATATCTTCAACTGTTATCCCATCCCCAACTATCCCTGATAGCTCGAACTCAACCCTGATGCCGACCTTGAGGTCCCCTATCGACCAGGCTTATACCTGGGCAGCAGGCCCTTCGGTTCGATTAATATCTCGTTTTAGCTCGCATTCCATATTAAACTTCATGTTATCAGCATCAACTGCTCTAACAACTAGCTCGGGAATAGATCACGTATTTTTAGAATCTCATTTACAAATCTAATTGTTGTTACCATTTTCACGGTAAATAGTTTGGCGCGCACCGTGGGGCTAAAAATAATAGTGATTATTTTCTTGCTTGTTTCATTGCACAAATGCACATTATCTTTCACACGTTTTCTTGTCCAAGATCCTTTGATTTCAGGTCAAAATGTTTGGCTCGATAAACGGAGTCGAGAACGACGACCTCAAAAATCACGGGGAAAATGGCGTGGCTATCCCAGCCGCCGGAGCACTACTACAGAATCCCAATAACGTGCCCGAACCGATTCTAGCGGATGCGGATTCACAGGATGCACAGCAAGTCGACGAAACTTCTCACACCGACAAGAGCATACGTCACAACGACCGACAGGAAGCTCAGAAAACCCCAGCCTGGGAAGAACATGAAGTTAACCTTCATGTTATTTTTGAAATGTTGCAGGCACAACAACTAGCCATTGCTCAGTTGCAAAGCCATCCGAGAACTCCCAACACAGCGGCACCAGAGACAGCTTCCCCCGCCGAGCAAGTACCCGAAAGATCAAGCAATAACGGGTCGGTGGCTGACCCTGCCATAGTGAAGATGCTCGAGGACCTCACGAAAAGGATTGAATCAGGTGAGATGATGATTGCAGCCAATGATAAAAAGGTCGAGACCTACAACTCTAGGGTGGATCAGATCCCGGGAGCACCCCCAGTCCTGAAAGGTTTGGATTTGAATAGGTTCATACAGAGGTCGTTCCCTGAGGAAGCGGCCCCAAAACCCATTCCTAAAAAGTTCATAATGCCGGAAATCCCTACGTACAACGGTACCACCGACCCCAACGAACACGTTATTGCCTATACCTATGCAGTAAAAGGTAACGATATAAAGAATGACGAGATCAAGTTCGTATTGCTAAAAAACATTCGGAGAAACACTTTCGAAAGGAGCCATTATGTGGTATCACAACTTGGCTCCTAACTCCATAGATTCATTTGCTATGTTAGCAGAATCCTTCATAAAAGCACATGCTGGAGCTATCAAGGTAGCAACGAGGAAGTCTGACGTTTTCAAAATTAAGTAGAGAGAGAACGAGATGTTGCGGGAATTCGTGTCCCCTTCCAGATGGAACAGATGGAGCTGCCGCCAGTCTTTGACGACTGGGTAGTGCAGGCTTTCCTTTCTAAAGGTGGTCTTTTGTGTAAATTGGGTGACTTTTCACGAGGATGGATAGTGTGACAACTTTTCTAAAGGAATGAGTCAGTTTAACGATTGGGTAATAGTAGTAGTAAGTATTAATGAATAAAAACCCCTAATTAAGTCATTCTACAAAAGGGTTATTTATGCTTCATATGGCACCAGCATACTTAACTGGATGCGTATGGTTTAAAACAGGGTCTTTGGAAGAAATAGCTCTATTATAGTGACTTTGAGGTTCTTGAGTTGACTTTGATAATCATTAGGTGGTTGAAAGGACCATATTGATCTTTAACTAAACTGTGATCGTTGTGGGTTTTAGACTCTATCCTCTTTTATGGTCTAGTTACATGAGAGATGAGATGAATTCTTATTTTTAGTCCAAGTAATCGAGTGAATAGTCTAGAACTTGCCCCAAATGTATTTCAAGGCAAAATTCAAAGTTTGCTTGGTTTGAAAAATGATTGTAGGTTTTTCTTGGACTGTTTGAGATTTCTATTTCCACCCTATTATCATTATCCCTAGTCAACTCCTTTGATCCTTTAGCTTTTCTCTATTGGTAACCATGCTATAAGCCTTTACTCACTTGATCATAATCCTCTCTTGGCACCCGAACCTTCCTTAACACTCATAAGAAATAAATGGCTCAAAGTCAGTTTGGGGGGGGGGGGGGAGGTTGAGGATTCTTAAAGAGGTATTAAGGCATTGAAATGAGATAAAATAAATAATCTCCATGAAGGAGAAAACAATAAAAGAAAGAACAAAAAGAAAGCGTAAAAATAAATTAAAAAAGTGAGACTAATGAAAGTGAAAAGAGACAATTATCTCTTAGTATGCGCATCAAGGGAGAAAAAAAAGGAAATGAACAACAAATAGTGATGGTAAGTCTCTTTAGCCCCCAAGAAAAAGAGATGCATCTAAGGGTTTGACAAGTGTGAGCGAAGAAATGAAAAGTAGAGTGCTTAAGGAAGGGTGTAACTACTTATCCTATATAGTACCCTACCCCAATCCAAAATCTTTCATCACAACCCGAAAGAAGTCCTATTTGATTTTGAACCGAGCAAGCTTACATTAGTGGAGATTTACATAAGGGTCAAACCTATGGTACTTGACGTTTAACTTGTAATATTCCTTTGTAAAAGAAGAGTGAAACTTTTTTGCTCTAGAAATTGAGTGTTAAATCTTGAAGTGAGCATGGTAAATACAAGGTAGAAGAGGAAGACTTTAGAGTCCACCATGATTTACATGAAAGAACAAGATTACTTGATGAATGAAGTCAATTCTTGAAGCTCAAATGTCACGCTAGAGTTACATGCAAGTTGCACATTTTGACACCTTGTTGAGAATGCATGAGTATTGTGGGTAATTATTGGTCCCAACTGAGTATAAATGGCCTATAAGTGACTCTTTGAAATGAAATTTCCCTTAGGGAATATGGGAACTAATATAGTTGCCTAAGGTCAAGCAAGGACTAAAGTTTGGTGGAATTGATAAGTGTGGATTTTAATCACTTATTAGTACCTTCTTCCTTTAGTTTTTAGTCCGAAATTAGTGATTTTTGTTTCCAAATGTAATGAAAATGTATGAATTGCAGGCATGCTAGAGGATGTAAGCTCAATGAATAAATCTAACTCAAGAAGGACAAGTCCCAGCTCAAATAGTCAGAGAGAGAAGAGTGCAAAGAGTTGTGTGGTTCACAAAATATATTCTACGGCCACAAATGCAGATGCAGCCTGCAGAGAGTAAAGTGTGGCCGCAGACTAACCCCTAAAGTTTCAGAGGATTTTAGCAGTAGCGCAGTCCGCATACCAAATTGTGCAACCGTAGAAGCTGTTCGCAGTGACAAGCTTGAAAAATTAGAGAAGATGCAAAAGACCAAGTCTGAAGCCTCATTGAAGCGTAGTCCGCAGCCAAATTGTGCGGCCGCAGAAGTTATTTTGTGGCTGCAGAATCCCTCCTACTTTAAGAGCAACATATGAAAGTGCATACCCCAGATGAATTATGCAACCGCAGAACCTCCCGAATGGCATTTTTATCTACGAATTTCAGAGCACTATAAATAAATGAGAAATACTTTTTAGGGAAACTTTTGTATTGTAGCAGCTGGTAGCAGTTAGACATAGCCATTTTAGGAAAATAATTAGTACAATTAGAGAAGACCCATTAATTTTTCCTTTTAATTTTAGTTTTATTTCTTCAATTACTTCTTCTTTTCCATTTCCTATGCCTATGATTATGAGTAGCCATATTTTATCTAAGTTTGTGACCCAACCCTAGTATGTATAACTTATGGGTATTTAATATTAATATTTCTAATTGATTGGGTGTATGTTATTTAGCCTTGTTTATACTTTATATCTAGAATTAATGGTTGCAAACATTATTTCATGCCTATATGACTTACTTCTTACTTGAGAAAGAGGAACCTAGTCTAGAAAAACTTGCTAACAAAAAATTGAACTAGTTGAAGTTTTGACTAGTTTGATTAAATAATTTGATCTAGAGATAGGGATAATCCCATTTGGATTCATATCAATTGTTAGATTTCTACCAATTTGGTCTTGAGATAGCTAATTTGGGCACAATCACTCTTTGACCAAGAGATATTAAGTGGGTACTTGAGCATTGAGAGTCCTAACACACCCTGATCTACCAAACAAGCATAGATTTACTCTACCCATTATGCTTACACCTAGGTGAAGGTTATATCCCTAGGATTTTCCCTTATTTTATAAAAACACCAAAAACATTTCACTCACTATTTGCTTACTGGTTAGTTCAATATCTTATAAGTCAATTTAGTTAACAATTTCCCACTATTGCTAGGAAGTTAAATTTAATTATTTTGAGTTCTTTTTTTAAGTGTTTACCATAGTGCCAATCTAAACTCCCTATGGATTCGACCTCGACTCGTGTTGGAATTTATAATTGCAGCGACTGTTTCATACTCTTTAATTGGGTGTGAATTGGATGTGGTCACCAATTCTAGAAAATAAAGCTTTCTCGAAGGTGGATGACTCTGAAAAGAAACTCTTTTCAAATTTTCAACTAAGCAGTGAACACATTTCTGTAACTTTGCTTATTTCACTCTAGAAAGCAAATTCTTCTTAGCCAAACTACCAATCCCCTTCTCGCTCATATGACTCAGCCTTGTCTGTTATAACTCTGATGAAGTATCAGTTTTCACTAAATTAACCGAGTAAATAGAAATGTAGCCGTGCATTTTATACAATTGAGATACCTTAATACATCTTGCCACAATCATTGAACCTCTAGTAAGCTTCCACTAGCTGCCACCAAGGATGTTATAATAACCCTCATCATCAAGATTTTCTGTAGAGATTAGATTCAGGCAGACATATAGAGCATGCTTGACATTGTTAAGAACTAACCTCGATCCACTATTAGTTTTCAAGCAAATTGTGTCAATGCCAAATACGTCAACCTCACCATCAACGCCCATTTTTAACTTTCCAAAGTTACCTGAAGTATAAGTAAAAAAGATTCCTTTTTTGGCGTGACATGAGAAATGGCACCTCAATCCACAAATCAGTTAGTCTCATCAGGAATAAGATTAATGATATTTTCACCGCGGACAAAAAAAACATCATCATCAACAACAGTAGCAATACGATTTTCATTGTCGCCATCTTTCTTCTGTTGCCTCATTTCTCTTTTAAATATGTAACAATTTTTCGATATGCCCTCTCTTGTTACAATGATCACATGTAACATTTTTGTACATGGACCTTGACTTGCTTCTACTTTTACCTCTATCATTCCAACCTCTAAAGTTGTTTCTCCCTCTGTATTCAGTAACCAAAGCATCGGAGCATGAAGCTGAAGAAAATGAGGCTTGAGATCTTCTTCTCATCTCTGCATTCAAGACACCATTCTTAGCATATTCCATAATTACTACACCATTAGGAGCAGAATTAGTCAGAAACTCGACATTTTTTACAAGAGTTAGGAAGAGAACTTAAAAGCCAAGTCCTTATATTTCTTCATCAAACCTTACACCCATTCCAGAGAGCTGGACAAGGTCATTGTGAAAATCATTTATATGATCAAAAATAGGATTGTCCTTTTTATATCTAATGTCCCGCCCTGTTTTCTTGCGAAAGCGGGTTTTGACGTGTGACAACTTTTTTAAATGGGTATTAAAATAGAAGAGTCGCCACCTTATAATTTTAATGTGTGTTAGGGGACCTTTTGGAAAATAACTCTGTTTTAACTAGTGCGTCTCACCAAAGATCAGGTAAGGGTTCAAATTACCTCAAAGAGAAGGTATTAGGTATTCTTTGAGGACGACAACTATGGTCCCAACCAAAATTTATGATATGTAGGATTATTGGATTATAATTTTCCTACCTGATCATGTAAATTGAGGGAAAACAAGGAATTAAGTGTCCAACCACAGTATAAAACAACCGTAAAGAAGATTTCACATATGAAGGAGTTAGACTATATATAAATGATATGTACAAGTCTTTCGAGATTACAATGTACAATCTAGTTGTTCTAAGTTCAAAGAAACAAAGGCGCGAGTAACAAACATATAAAGGGGGTACCTAATTTTTTTAGCCTAAAGGATCATCCCGTGGAACATAAATAATACTTCGCAACTACCTTAGGGTAGGGGTGGCTCATATTATTCAGCGAGCATAGACTATCATCTCCTGCTACCCAATTACTATATTAAAGTTGCTTACATAAAGCGCTCTAGTTCAATTCTAGGTTGTATCCTATGTGTGCACTACCCGTCTCATGCCTATGTTCCAGAAAGATTTGGACCTACTATTTGGGTGGTTCTAGACTTTACTTAGGGTGCTCAAAATAATAAAACTAGGCGCACGATAAAAAATAAGTAGGACTACACGTAAAAACAACTAAGGGGTCATGTGTCACGACCCCAGTTCGCCCTCCGTGAACTATCATGACGGCACCTAGTCTCTATGACTAGGTAAGCCTAACAAATGCAGAAAAGAAATAATTTGCGGAAAGAAAATATTATAAAACCGAAGTAACAAAATGAAATAGTGTTTAAGATACCGCCTGTCACATAACAGTACAAGAATCTCAACCTAACACTTCCCAAAATCCGGAACCCCATGAATCACAAGCTAAGAGATACATAAGAAGCTCTAACTCCAAATACCGTTCTGTAGTCCTAAAGTAAACACACAGGAACAACAAGAAGAATACATAGTTCAATTCAAATTTCATACCAAGGTAAAACAGGTATTTCTAGCCTAGCATGCTGCACGTAATCCAAATAAGGCAGTTTGAGCAAGTAAAGCAATTAAGTCAATTAGACATGCTTCCCTAAACTAACAACATGCTTAAATTGCAAGTACTATAAAAAAGAAACACAATTAAAATTACTTAAAGAAAAATTAGATTTTTAACAATTAGCACAAGTATGCACTCGTCACCTCACGTACAAGGCATTTCAAATATCAATAATACCAAATCCTAAGGGAGTTCCCCCACACAAGGTTAGGCAAGCCACTTACTTCGAACCGGCTAAAAAATCAACCTAAAACCACGTTCTTGCCACGAGTACTCGACTCCAAATGGCCCAAATCTATTCAATTCAATAGCATAATATAAATAACATTTCAAGTAACTGATTCTACAAACAAATTCTAAGCTAATACGCAAAATTAGGTAAAATGACCAAAATGCCCTCGGGCCCATGTCTCGGAATCGGGTAAAATTTACATTTTCAGAATTCTCATACTCTCACAAGTCCAACCATACTATAACTATCCAAATCCAATGTCAATTACCCAATCAAAACTCGAATTTTTGGTCTAAGCACTTTCCCCCAATTTTCATACAAATTCCAAAATTAAATGATGAATTCATGTTTAGATTAATGGGTTACAAGTAATAAGGAGTTAAGAATTAACCAATTGATATCTCTAAAAATCCCTAAAACCTTGCTCAAATCCGAGCTCCCAAGCTTAAGTTTTGATAAAAATGGCCAAACCCTCATTTTTGAAATGTTTAATACTGCCCAGGTGGTTGTACATCACGATCTCGTGAAATGAGGTGCGATCATGAAGAGAAAAATCTGATAGCTCCTGAACTGGGCTATGCGAACGCATGATGAAGCACACGAACGCGGAAGAGGGAAAGGCAGGCTTACACGTTCGCGGACAAGACAATGTGAACGTGTAGAGTAAATGGTCATAGTACCCCCCCCCCCCCCCGCTCCTATATCTACTACGCGAACGCGAATAAAAGGATGTGAACGTGAAGGAGGAGGTGGCAGACTTCCGCGATCGTGAGCCAAAACATGCGAACGCAAAGAACAATTAAATCATCCTCCGAAATTATAGTACGCGAACGTGGAGGGAAGGGCACGAATGCGATTAAGGAAACCAGATATCAGCAGCTCTGCAATTCCAACAAGTCCCAAAATGATCCGTTGAGCATCCGAAACACACCCGAGGCCCCCGGGACCTCAACCAAACATGCCAACCAATCCTAAAACATCATTCAAACTTGTTCCAATCTTCAGAATGCTCAAAACACCAATTTTACATCGGATTCAAGCCTAAGATTTCCAAAAACTCTCAAATTACGCTTTCGATCAAAAAGTCTATCAAACCTTATCCGAATGACATGAAATTTTGCAGACACGTCACATTCAACACTACGGAGCTACTCCAACTTCTGAAATTCTATTCCGACCGCGATATCAAAATCTCACTATCGAACCGGAAACTTAAAAAATTCAACTTTTGGCATTTTAGTCCTAAATTAGCTACAGACTTCCAAAACACAATCCGAACACGCCCCTAAGCCCGAAATCACCCAACGGAGCTAACAGAACCAACAAAATTCTATTTTGAGGCCATCTTCACACTGCTCCTACTACTGTCCAATTTCTAAAACTTAAACTCTCATTTAGGTACTAAGTGTCCCAAAACTCTCCGAAACTTAAAACCAAACATCCCGGCAAATCAAAATAGCAGAAACAAACACGGGGAAAGCAGTTAATAGGGGATCGGGGCGTAAATTCTTACAACGACCGGCCGGGTCGTTACATCCTCCCACACTTAAACATCCGTTCATCCTCGAACGAGCATAGAGACATACCTGAAGTAGTGAAAAGATGAGGATAACGACTGCGCATATCCTGCACGGTCTCCTATGTCGCCTCCTCGACCGGCTGACCCCGCCACTGAACCTTCACTGATGCAATGTTCTTTGACCTCAGCTTTTTAACCGTCCCGTCCAATATTGCCACTAGCTCCTCAACATAAGATAGATCCTTGTCCAACTGGACTGAACTCAAATCCAACACGTGTGACGGATAACTGTGATACCTCCGGAGCATCGAAACATGAAATACTAGATGAACTCCTACCAAGCTGGGAGGTAAGGCAAGCTCAAAAGCAACCTCCCTAACACGTCTCAATATCTCAAAAGGACCAATAAACCTCGGACTCAGCTTCCCTTTTTTCCCAAATCTCATAACACCCTTCATAGGCAAAACCCGAAGCATAACCCGCTCTCCAAACATATAGGAAACATCACGAACCTTTCGGTCCGCGTAACTCTTCTGTCTGGACTGGGCTGTACGGAATCTATCCTGAATCACCTTAACCTTCACCAAAGCATCCTGAACCAAGTCTGTGCCCAATAATCTAGCCTCACCCGGCTCAAACCAACCCACCGGGGATCCACAGCGCCTACCATATAAAGCCTTATACGGTGCCATCTAAATGCTGGACTGATAGCCATTGTTGTAGGCAAACTCCGCCAATGGCAAGAACTGATCCCAAGACCCTCCAAACTCAATCACACATGCACGGAGCATATCCTCAAGAATCTAAATAGTGCGCTTGGACTGTCCGTCCGTCTAAGGGTGAAATGTTGTACTCAACTCTACCTGATTACCCAACTCATGCTGAACGGCCATCCAGAACCATGATATGAACTGAGTACCCCTATCTGAAATGATGGAAACTGGAATACCATGCAGACGAACAATCTCGGGGATATAAAACTCTGTCAACCGCTCTGAAGAATAGGTAGTACACATAGGAATAAAGTGTGCAGACTTGGTCAGCCGATCCACAATCACCCAAATGGCATCGAACTTCCTCAAGGTCCGTGGGAGCCCAACTATAAAATCCATGTCCGCTCCTAAATCCACTTCAGAATCTCTATCTGCTGGTGCAACCCACCCGGTCTCTGGTGCTCATACTTCACCTGCTGACAATTGAGGCACCGAGCTACAAACTCAAAAATATCTTTCTTCATCCGCCTCTACCAATAGTGTTGTCTCAAATCCCGATACATCTTCGCGGCACCCAGATGAATGGAATACCGTAAACTATGGGCCTCCTCTAGAATCAACTCCCGAAGCCCATCAACATTGGGTACACAAATCCGACCCAGCATCCTCAATACCCCATCATCACCAATAGTCACATCTCTGGCATCACCATGTTGAACCTTGTCCTTGGGTACAAGCCAATAAGTGTTATCAAACTGACACTTCCTGATACAATCAACTAATGAAGACCGAGAAACCACGCAAGCCAGAACCCGACTGGGCTTCGAAAGATCCAATCTCATAAAATGGCTGGCTAAGGCCTAAACATCCATTGCCATAGGCCTCTCTAATGTTGGTAAATAAGCCAAATTCCCCAAACTCTCCGCCTAGTAACTCAAAGCATCGGCCACCATATTGGCCTTGCCCGGGTGATACAAAATAGTGATACCATAGTCCTTTAGTAACTCTAACCACCTCCTCTGGCGCAAATTTAGATCCTTTTGCTTGAATAGGTGTTGCAAGCTCCGATGATCAGTATAAATCTCACAAGGGACACCATACAAATAGTGACACCAGATCTTCAGGGCGTGAACAATGGCAGATAACTCGAGATCAAGGACAGGATAATTCTTCTTATGTACCTTCAATTGTCTGGATGCGTAGGCAATCACCCTACTGTCCTGCATCAAAACCGCTCCAAGGCCAATCCTCGAGGCATCACAATAGACAACATAAGACCCCGAACCTATAGGCAATATCAAAACTGGGGCTGTAGTCAAAGCTGTCTTGAGCTTCTGAAAGCTCGCCTCACACTCTTTAGTCCACTAGAACGGAGCACCCTTCTGGGTCATCCTGGTCATAGGGGCTGCAATCGATGCACAGTGTAAGCTGACAGCAGCCCAAGCTTAGAAAACACTCGTGCACCCTGAAGCTGGTCAAACAGATCATTAATACGAGGCAAAGGATAACGGTTCTTCACTGTAACTTTGTTCAACTAGCGATAATCAATACACATATGCATATAACCATCCTTTTTCTTCACAAACAAGATAGGATCACCCAAGGTGATACACTGGACCGAATAAAACCCTTATCAAGCAATTCCTGTAACTGATCCTTCAACTCCTCCAACTAAGGAGGGGCCATACAATACGGAGGGATAGAAATGGGCTGAGTGCCCGGCAACACATCAATGCCAAAATCAATATCTCTATTGGGCAGCATGCCCGAAAGATTAGCTGGAAACACATCAGGAAAATCCCGTACTATTGGGACTGAATCAACTGTAGGGGTATCAATACTGGCATCTCTTACATAAGCTAGATACGCGTCACACCCCTTCTCAACCATTTACTGAGCTTTAAGGAAAGAAATACCTCTACTGGGAGTGTGATCTAAGCTACCCCTCCACTCAACGCTCAGAACACCTGGCAGAGCTAGCTTCACAGTTTTGGAGTAATAATCAAGAATAGCATAATGGGGCGACAACTAGTACATGCCCAAGATAATATCAAAATCTACCATACTGAGCAATAACAAATCGGCTGTGGTCTCAAAACAACTAAGAGCAACCAAACACGACCAATAAACGCGGTCCACAACAAGAGAATCTCCCACATGAGTAGAAACGTAAATAGGGGAACTCAAAGAATCCTGAGGTACACCCAAATGCAGAGCAAAATAAGAAGACACATAAGAATAAGTGGAGCCTGTATCAAATAGAACCGATGCATCTTTGTGACAAACCAGTACAATACCTGTGATGATAGAATCGGAGGCAACAGTCTCAGTACGGGCAGGAAAGGCATAGTATCGGGCCTGTCCTCCCCCTCTAGGGAGACCTCTACCTCCCCAACCTCCACCTCTAGTTTGTTGAGTAGGTGGGGTAGCAACTGGAGTTATAAAGATAGCTTGAGAACTCTGCGGGGCACGCTGTGGCTGAGAAGTCTGTGGAGGTGCACCTTTCCTAAGTCTGGGGCAATCCCTCACCATATGGCATGTGTCACCACACTCAAAACAAGCTCTGGAAGGACGTGACGGTTGTGACTGGCTCGGGCTAGGTCTGTTGGACTGACCACTAAAAGCACTCCGCGCGGAGGCACACGAGATAATGGTGGTGCATAATAAGGCTCCTAAGGCCTAAAAGGAGCTAGAATACCACTGGCCACTGGAAGAGCTGAATGAACGGAGTGACTTATATAACCCCTACCATGACAGCCTGCAGCTAGGGCACATGTAATAGAATAATGGCCGGACTCTCAAGAACTCTTGGCCTCCCTCTCCTCTCTCTCCCTAGCATACATACCCTCAATCCTCCTACCAATGCTCACCACCTGCTGATAAGAAATATCCATCTCCAACTCACGAGCCATGCTAGACCTGATGTTGGGAATAAGCCCCTCAATAAACCGGTGAGCACTCTCGCGAACAGTAGAAACCAAGGCTGGAGCATGTTTAACCAAGCTAGTGTAATGGACAGCATACTCCAAGACAGTCATAGTACCCTAGCGCAAATGCTCAAACTCTGCACTTCATGCGTCCCTAAGGCTCTAAGGAACAAACTCCCTCAGGAACATATCTGAAAACCGAGTCCAAGTCAGTGAAGTTGCCTCATCCGGACTGTCTAACTCATAGGTATGCCACTACTCATAGGTGGCTCCTTGAAGCTGGAAAGCAGTGAAAGAAACTAATTTGATCCTAATATACCCATAGTGCGGAGGATACGGTGACACTCCTCCAGAAATCCCAAGGCATCATCTGATGCTAACCCACTGAATACAGGAGGATCATACTTCTTGAACCTCTCAAGTCTCCGCTGCTCATCCTCTAAAGCCGATGCCCTATCCTCAGGCTAACCTAGGACTATAGGCTATACAATAATAATCTCTGGGACCTGATCAACATGCACCCGCTGCTCAAAAGTGCAGGTGGTGGGAGTCTGTGCTCCTCCACCGGCCTGAGATGTGGCTGCAGCAAGGGGAAGCAACCCTGCTTGAGCCATAGAGGTGTACATGCTCATGAACTATGCAAGAGTCTCCTAAAGAGCTGGAGTAGTAGTAGTAGTAGGCATATTAGGTGACTGGACTCCGACTGGAACTGCTGGTGGTACCTTGACTTGCTTCTACTTTTACCTCTATCATTCCAACCTCTAAAGTTCGTTCTCCCTCTATATTAAGTAACCAAAGCATCGGAGCATGAAGCTGAAGAAAATGAGGCTTGAGATCTTCTTCTCATCTCTGCATTTAAGACACCATTCTTAGCATATTCCATAATTACAACACCATTGGGAGCATAATTAGTCAAAGAAACTCGATGTTTTTTTCAAGAGTCGGGAAGAGAACTCAAAAGCCAGGTCCTTATATTTCTTCATCAAACCTTACACCCATTCCAGAGAAATGGACAAGGTCATTGTGAAAATCATTTATATGATCATAAATAGGATTGTCCTTTTTATATCTAATGTCGCACCCGGTTTTCTCGCGAAAGCGGGTTTCGACGTGTGACAACTCTTTTAAATGGGTATTAAAAGAGAAGAGTCGCCATCTTATAATTTTAAGGTGCGTTAGGGAACCTATTGGCAAATAACTCTGTTCTAACAAGTATGTGTCACCAAAGATCAGGTAAGGGTTCAAATTACCTCAAAGAAAAGGTATTAGGCATTCTTTGAGGTCAACAACTATGGTCCCGGCCGAAAATTTTATGATATGTAGGATTATTGGATTATAATTTTCCTACGTGATCATGTAAATTAAGGGGAAACAAGGAATTAAGTGTTCGGCCATGATATAAAACAAGTGTAAAGAAAATTTCACATATGAAGGAATTAGACTATATATAAATGATCGGTACAAGTCTTTGGAGATACAATCTAGTTGTTCTAAGTTCAAAGAAACAAAGGCACGAGTAACAAACATATAAAGGGGGGTCCTAATTTTTTTAGCCTAAAGGATCATCCCGTGCAACATAAATAATACTTCGCAACTACCTTAGGGTAGGGGTTGCTCATATTATTCAGCGGGCATAGACTATCATCTTCTGCTACCCAATTACTATATTAAAGTTGCTTACCTAAAGCGCTCTAGTTCAATTCTAGGTTGTATCCTATGTGTGCATTACTCATCCCAAGCCTATGGTCCAGGAAGCTTTGGACCTACTATTTGGGTGGTTCTAGACTTTACTTAAGGTGCTCAAAATAATAAAACTAGGCACACGATCAAAAATAAGTAGGACTACACATAAAAACAACAAAAGGGTCAAGTGTCACGACCCCAGTTCGCCCTCCGTGAACAATCGTGACGACACCTAGTTTCTACGACTAGGTAATTCTAATAAATGCGGAAAAGAAACAATTTGCGGAAAAAAAATATTATAATCTGGAATAACAAAATGAAATAGTGTTTAAGATGTCGCCTGGCACATAACAGTACAAGAATCTCAACCTAACACTTCCCGAAATTTGGAACCCCATGAATCATAAGCTAAGAGATACATAAGAATCTCTAACTCCAGAAATGTCTAACAAAAAGGAAAATACTAAAGGGCTATACTATTACAGAAAGATAGAAAGGGACTCCGGTCTGTGGACGCGGCAGATTTACCTCAAAGTCTCTACAGAAGCGCCTCTCCTCAAGGATGATAAAACTGAGTGGAAGTACCTGGATCTGCACATGAAAAACATGCGCAGAAAGGGCATGAGTACACCACAGCGGTACTCAGTAAGTGCCAAGCCTAACCTCGGTTGGGTAGTGACGAGGAAAGTCAGGGCCCAACTGAAGTTAAATGAAATACAAGGTGTAACAGTGTAAAAATAAGATAGTATAATAAGTGCAACAATAAGAAGCAACACAGAATAGAAAGAACAACAACAACTACTACAGAGGCAAAGTAAACACAGAGAGAAATACAGCTCGACACAGAAATAACAACCGGGGATCTCCCAGGATACCGCCATGTAGTGCCAAATATAAATATCCAGTGGATATCCCGGGATACCGTCCCGTAGTCCAACTCATAATGCAAGGGTATCTCCCGGAATACCGATCTGTAGTCCCAAATGTAAATATCAGTACAGGGGGAATCTACCGGGTGCAGTCCCGTAATTCCAATGTAAATGTGCAGGGGGATCTCCCGGAATGCCGTTCCGTAGTCCCAAAGTAAACACACAGCAACAACAAGAAGAATACACAGTTCAATTCAAATTCCATACCAAGGTAAAACAGGTATTTCTAGCCTGGCATGCTGCACGTAATCCAAATAAGGCAGATTAAGTAAGTAAAGCAATTAATTCAATTAGTCATGTTTCCTTAAACTAACAACAGGCTTAAATTGCAAGTAGTATAAACAGGAAAAGGAAACACAATTAAAATTACTTAAAGAAGAATCAGATTTTTCAACAAGACACACTCGTCACCTCACGTACAAGGCATTTCAAATATCAATAATACCAAATCCTAAGGAGAGTTCCCCCACACAAGGTTAGGCAAGTCACTTACCTCGAACCGGCTCAAAAATAAACCCGAAACCACATTCTTGCCACGAGTACTCGACTCCAAATGGCCCAAATCTATTCAATTCAATTGCATAATGTAAATAACACTTCAAGTAACTGATTCTACAAACAAATTCTAAGCTAATACGTAAATTAGGTAAAATGACCAAAATGCCCCTCGGGCCCACGTCTCGGAATCGGGTAAAATTTATATTTTCAAAATTCTCGTACTCTCACGAGTCCAACCATACCACAGTTATCCAAATACAATGTCAATTCCCCAATCAAAACTTGAATTTTTGGTCTAAGAACTTTCCCCCAATTTTCATAAAAAATCTGAAATTAAATGATGAATTCATGTTTAGATTAATGGGTAACAAGGAAAAAGGAGTTAAGAATCGTTACCCAATCGATATCTTTGAAAATCTCTCAAAACCTCGTGTTTACCGTGAAAATGGTAACAACAATAAATTTGTAAATGGGATTCTAAAAATACGTGATCTATTCTCAAGCTAGTTGTTAGGGCAGATGATGCTAAGAATATGAAACTTAACGATGAAATGCAAGCTAAAATGAGGCAGTAGTCAAACCGAGGGGCTTACTGCCCAGGTTTGTTTTACCAAGGGGATACGGGCTAAAACTAGGAGTTGAACGAGCTAAGGAACCTGCTGCCCGGATGTAGGACCGGTCGATGAGGGGCCTCGGGGTCGAGGTCGAGGTCGAGCTCGAGCTATCGGGGATAGTCGAGAATGGGATAACAGTTACAGATATGATTGAACAAGGCTTTTTATGGCCAATACCGAGCAATATAATGAAGAACAAGTAAGAAAGCGATAAATATTAAAGTGGCCTCGAGCTAGCGAGAACGAGGAAGTTTAGAAAGAAGAGAGAGAGAGAGATATTATTGCACTTTTGGAGAAATGGAGCAACATCAGTCCCTTACAAGGTAGTGTGGGTCCCCTTTATATAGGAGGGGAACTCGGCTGCAAGTACATGGGCATTAATTACAAAGTATGGAGATGGGATGGCTTGATGCGACGCCTCAGCACAGGCTTTGGATAGGCCAGCCCTGTCAGACTTAGTCGTGTGCCTTGGGAGCTTCCCCCTCTATCCTGGCTTCGATCTCCATCTTCTTTGAGTCGGGCCTCGACAAGCCCCGAGGTCCGGATCTCGGTCATGGCTTCCCGTCCTTGGGGTCTTGAGGCGTTCTTCCGAAATAACTTGATAGCGAGAAATCAAGTCCTTTGATTTTGCCACGTACAGATAGTTTCCGCATTTCCCAGAACAAAGTGATGGAAAATGATTTTGACACTTGACTCCTCGAGATTCTTACAGCAATGTCATACCGAGGATGCAGCTCCTGGCATGAGCTTTGTGGTAACTGGCCATCCACGGGCTTGTGTATCTCAACTTCATTCAATTCACTCCAGATTCCTGCTCTCCAAGGTGAAGGTACCGTCGTCGATTCGGTTTTTCAAGGACGCATTAACTGCATCCGCCGGTCAATCTTCCAAAGCCTCGATGACCGTGTCATAACCCCTTATAAATGGGGGTGTTTTGGTGCTGTTTTTCCTATCCCAGTGCCTTCGTTGGCTTATTTGCCTATTCCTTCTTGTCATCTTCTTCTATCCTTGAACATCATGCTTGGGGCTCATGGCCTCAAGGCCGTTTGGCGGAGCTTCCTTAGACTGTATTGTGGCCTTCTGCTGGGGCTTCCCTTTGTCAAGCATAATTATGATGTCCTGTTACTGTTGTGGCCATTGATATGCTTGTCTTTGCTGCTTCTGTCGGCTCGAGATGGTGACATACGAAGGCCATCTTTCCTTGTCCGCGGAAAGCTCTTCGGATTACATACTGCTGCTCAAAAGGGGGCTCAGATTATACACTGTTGCTCACCTTCATACCCCGGCTCGACGTGGTGCTCTACCTCAAGCTGGGGGCTTGCACGGCTAGACGTTCCAAGAAGTGCATTCTAAGTAGTCGTGCAAGCGGGACCGAGGCTTGTTTGGTCCGCTGTCTCTCCGAGGTTCTTTTGGACAACGAGGGTCCTCGAGCTTCGGAGAGCTATGGCATTTCTTCATCCCTCCCTGCTACTCGCCTTATCCCTTGGGGATATCAGTGTGGAAAGTTGGTATGAAACTTCCGAGGATGTGCATCTGGAGGCACCTGTTGCGGACCTTCGAAGGTGGACCGGTCTCGGTATTTTACTTCGTGTGTGCATCCCTTTGTTTCTTCCTTTATGCGTAGAGATCCTCTGTAGGCTTTTGTAATTGTATGTAATGACCCCTCGAGGGCTGTTGTACACGGATTTTTATGAATATGAATATACTTCATTGACTTCTTCTTTTGATCCTTGCCTTATTTCTTTATGCTCTCGTTCCCTTCGAGGCCTTTTGAATGTCTTCCTTTATTGTTGACTATTGATATCTGACTCGGGTGCGAGCGTTCTTTCCGATCCTCTGCCGATCGACATGGCTCTCTTCTAAACCCATCGTCGTACCTCGGACCAATCCTGAATTGATCTGATAGCTCAGGCTATCAGGCCCTCTGAGTTGTATGGAGATAATACGTCGAATTTCGGGGCCCTCGAGAATGTTATCCTGAATGAAGGTCACCTTTGGGTACCGGGGGTCCCTTTTGATCTTGATGTAGATAGCTTTTTAAAACGTATAGGATAGACTTCTGCTGAGGAGTTGCCTGCACTCAGGCGCTGCCTCGGGCCTTCGTGGAGCCTTCTTGATCGGAGCTTCGCGTGCTTATTTCTCCTTTTAGAAAAGGAAACCATGAGACCGAATACCGTCTTGAGTTGAGTGATGGCGTTGAAAGCTTCTCGAAGTCCAACTTCTTTTTGGCGAGGATCCTCAAGGTAGAATGCTGCCTCAAAATTGGAGATAATGCGGCCGACTCCTTGAATCTTGGCTTCTCGTCGAAGGATGCCTCCGAGATCGGGTATCACCCCATCGATCTATATCGAGGCCGTTGTCTTCCCGGGGCTCACTCCGGGTAGGTGAGTCGCCATTGCTTCTCGCATATATGTGGGGCAGCTTCGGCTTCTTCAAAAGACCTCACTATTTTAGATAGTTGCCCTTCCACTTTGGCATAGGGTTCTTCATTTTTTCAGGCGCAAAAAGCGTTGACAAACGTCTTTTCTCTGATCTATTAGTTTTACCTATTCATGGCAACCACTTCGGGGCCGACCCAGTAGGGAGTGGGGAGTGTTGCTCCCACCACTCAGGAACTGCGGGAGTTCGCTCTAAAGAGAGTGTCTTTGATAAGAAAGGAATATCTGGAGATGGTGAGGAGATACTGTGGATGGAGCGAGGGGATAACGCTGCAGGTGCTTTCCCCGGATGAAAGTATTACAGACTCTACTGATGGATTCTTGAGTGTATACCTATATCCTTTCGCATTTAGCCCCCTTGATAGGGTCGTGCTTGATTTTTGCTTGAAGTATCGGGTTACTTTGGCGCAGATACACCCGTCATTTTGGCGAGTGGTGCTGATGATGAGGTTCTTTACGAAGAAGGCTGGGCTTGAATTCACGCTTAACCACCTCGTCAGGCTATACCGGCCCTTTCATCACCAAGGTCTTCTCACCCTGTGGTGTCGTTCATCCATGTCCTTTGTTGTTGATAACGAAGAAGACAGGGATTAAGAGTGGGCCAGTTGGTTTATCCGGATCTGGACGACTGACATTATCCCTATGGAGCTTTTGCCATTTCCCGAGGGATGGAATTATGCACGTGAGTGGGGCATCTGACATTTTTTCAGATTTTGCCTATAGCGAAAATCAGTTGAGTAATCATGTTTTTTCCCTTTTTGCAGCAACTTCATGGATGCCAAGTGAAGTTCTTGACCTGCCCCGCTAGGTCCGGAGGCTGGTGACCTATTCGACCTGCGATAAGCATCGGTGGCGAGCTATATTCCATATCAGATGGGGAGCGAAATACCAAGGTATGTGCGCATGCTGACTTTGCCTTGGCCTTCGTATTTTTTATGTAGCATTTCCCTCCTTTCTTTTGTACTGGCTTTGCCGTTTGCAGGTATCGGGCGGTTCTTCGAAATGGGGCAGTGCTCTTATGAAGGGGAGAAGGAGGCATCGTCCTCCGAGTCGAGGGATGATGGCGATAAACGGGTTTGGCACTCGTAGTGTGATAGAGATTTTAGTGGCACTGAACGGGCCCATGTTTTTGAGGAGAGGGCATCGTCCGAGCCTGCTGTTCCCCGAGTATCTGATACTCGGGCGGTGGTTCCTCCGAGTGAATATGCTTTGCTCGAGGTTGGTTCCCCTAGGGTCGAGGAGGCAGGATCAACATGAGTGTGTTCTAACTTCGAGGAAGTCTATTGGCTTCACTTCGTGGTGAGCTTAGGTGCAGTTTTCTTGTATTCTGCATCCTCCTCCCTTTATTGAGTTTTCCTTGTGCAGGCCTGCGATAGGCTTATGTCTGAGCTGCTCCGTCAAGGGGCTAGGTTTCGAAAAATTCTGGACGAGGGCGAGTCCCTTAGGATCCTTATCAAGGAGAAGGAGGTTGAGTTGTTGCATTGGCAATATGAGGCGTACTGGAGCTTGAATTATGAGAGTTATTTGATGGAGCAGGTAATCTTTTGCAGCACGTGCTTTGCCCCTTTTGGACCTTAAGGTTAACCCTTTTTTGTTATATTAGCTGCAGAAAAGGACGGAGGTCTTGGAGTACCTCAAGGGTGACATCGAACGCGTCAGAACTGCTTGTGGTGAGCTAAGGGCTCAAGTGCAAGCTCAAGCTTTAGAGGAGATAGGCGCCTCGGCCAAAGTCCCTGCCTTCGAAGCCTAACTCCGCTTGGATCGTGATAACGCCAAAGTTCAAGCGAATATGATTAGGAAACTTGAATCTAATCACTCGAAAATCAGGGCTGAGATAATTGAGCCCAAGCTGAAGCAGCACTAAGCCAAACCAAGGCTAACCAGGAGATGGCGATTCGTATGAAGGACGCTACTGATGCCCAAGTCGAGCTGAAGCGAGCCCTCGACCAGGAGAAGAGGATCGAGGAATATGTTCGTTGCAGATCCCAAAGAGAGGTACTCGAGGAGATCGGTGCAAGGGGCTTCGCTCTCTCAGATGAACGGGCTCGAGCAAGGGCAGACGAGCATGACGCTCAGTCACTTCCTGCTGACGTCATAGAGGGAGAATTTGGCAAGCTGTAGCCCTTTGGAGCGGAGTGTAGATTTCGCCGTTTTTCCTCTTTGTATTTGATACTTGTAGAGCATGTTTGTAGATGAAAAGTGTGCCTTTTTTGCCTATGTAAGATAAGAGGAAACTTGAAGCTTTATTTCTTCAGCATTTCTTTTTGTATTGCTTTTGACCAGGCGGGCTGGTTTCGGTGTTTGGCGGGATCCTCGTAGGTTCGGAGATGATCAGGCAGGCCTAGAGGCTTTTAAGTACGATCCTTGAGGTGAGCAGGCATTGGGGCCTCCGTGTTTTGCCCAACTGTTTAAGCTTAGTCTCCGAGTCAGGCCTTGAATCGAGCTTGTCCGACCTTCAATCTTTTGTGCTCGTGCAGGCAGATAGTGATTGTTCTTATTTCTTGCCCTTGGGCATTTCCCGTTTCAACTATTTTGGGTCCAGTCTCCGAGTCGCATTGCGATTCGAGCTTTAATTGACCCTCAAGTTCTTTCCTGCCTGCATGGGCGGACGATGATGGCATTTTGTGCTTTGGGTCAAGGTGACCTTATAAGGGCGTGGCCCAGAGGCTCACTCGGCTGGCTATAGTGGCATTTATGTCGTGCCCTTAGGCATATTGCAGTTTAACTATTTTGGGTCCAGTCTCCATGTTGTGTTGCGATTCGAGCTTTAATTGACCCTTAAGTATTTACGATTTTCAGACCGGCGATAGTGCCTCTTACGCTGTTTTGGTCGTTGAGACCTTTTAATATGTGGCCCGGAGGCTTGCATAGTTAACTATTTTGGATCCGATCTCCGAATCGGGTTATGATACGAGCTCAGTTTAATCCTCAAGTTGTCAATTTTCAAGCTGGCAACAATGGCTCTTACGTTGTTCGGTTGTAGAGACCTTTTATGTGCGGCTCGGAGGCTCGTTTAGCTGGAGACAATGGCTCTTACGCTATTTTGCCCTTGGGCTATTTGTAGGCTTGTTTTTTCCTCGTTAAGGTCTTTTGAAATAATTTTACCTGACCCGTCATCGGTTCTAGAGAACCTCAATTTCAAGTCATTATCGGCGATGTTTGAGCACCTCAGAAGGTTTTTAGCTCGTAGGTCGAGTAGATCGACACCTTGTGATTTGGAGCTGACATGGTCGAAGCTCATTTTTGCCTGTTGACGGAAGCCTATTTTAACCGGTTCTTTCCGAAGTATATTCGAAGTAGTGGCCTGCGATTTTTGTTTAGCAACAGTCGGGCGTTCCCGAGTCGCATTAATTAGGCTGTATCAGCCGTTTTGACCATAGTCATATGTGTTTGGCCGGATCCATTTTTGATCCCGAGTAATAGTTTCGGTGTCTCCACCAAGGATATGCCCTTTCGGGATTCTTACAAATGCGACGTATAGCCTAAACTTTGAGATTTTCATGCATGTTGAGGTCTTACAGTTTGTCATGCCTGTTGAGGTCTTACAGTTTGTCATGCATGTTGAGGTCTTACAGTTTTTGTTGTAATGTAGAATAGATCTGGTTATGCCGAGTCTGCCCGATAGTGGTCTTACAGTTTCGGGTTTTCCAGTGCATGGAGATTAATGATAGTCTCCTAGTCATCGAGTTTTTTTAAGCTCGAAGGCCGCTTTTTGTGAGCTCAGAGTTGCCTTGTAGGGGCTTTATGATATCACACCTCCTTTTTACTACACCCTCAAGAAGGAGTATACATAAGGGAGTTTTTCCAATTAAAGGACAATCGAAACGGGATTATTTTTATTAAAAGATTCAGAGTCGCCACTTAGGATAATTCATGGTGTCCCAAGTCACCGGTTCAAAATCCCGAATCGAGGAAGAGATTGACTCTGTATTACAGTTCGCGAACCAAAAATTCGGGTAAGGAATTCTGTTAACCTGGGAGAAGGGGTTAGGCATTCCCAAGTTCTGTGGTTCTAGCACGGTCGCTCAACTGTTATTATTGGCCTAATTATCTGATTTTAAAACACTTTTAAGCCTATGTGCATTTTAACTTTGAAACCGCTTTTATTTAAATATTTTTAGGAAGATTCAACGTCACATAAAACACGTCTTGAACCATGTCACATAAATGCACCCGCAGTCCACAACACATTTTATCTAACATTATTGAGATTTGGATTTGGATCACATAAATGCGCACCCGAGTTTAGGAAGGTAAGTTATTAAAATGACGCGCCTAAAGCAACTACGTGTTTTTTAAGTTTGCGAGGGCCATGGAAATTCCACTAGATGGCACGCCTCGAATTCCAAGGATCAAAGCAAAATTAGAAGAACGAGGGCCATGCAATTGAGATTTTTGTTCGGCACGGCACACCTCGATTTATTCTGGAGATTGTACTCAACCAAAGCAAACGATGGATGTTCAAGATTATTCCTTTCCTAAATTTGAGGTTATTAAACGTCAAGGAATTATGAAAATTAATTGGGTTCAAACGTGAGTTCCACTAAATGGACACAAGATTTGAGTGTATTTTCCTTGGAATCAATGATCTTATTACATGTTAATAAACCACTTTTAGCAAATTGAAAGAAAATCTGCTTTATCCAACTTAAGAAAACAAAAGAGTGGTTACTTCTTTAAATTTTACACAGGCTACTTTCAAATCTTAACACAAAACCATGGGGATCAAATGGACATAATAACTGGAATAGCGATTCCAAATACATATGACAAGAAACCAACATTTTGCCACTAATTAATAAACTCAACAGTAAGATTATACTAGCTCATGAATCCATTCACTAGAAATATTAATTTAAGCCGAAACGCTAAAGAAAATGGCACGGAACATCAAAATTTAGCAATATTGATCTAAGCCGCAATTCCCATTTTTTGAAAGATCCAAAACAAGTACTCTAAAAAATTTCAGCAAAGTAATTATTCTGTAAGTTTAAGTTTTAAGCTTATTGTGTAAGTGATTTAAAATGAAATCTCTACATTTGACCAATCATTAATCACCTGTGGACTTTAGCCCCATGCAAGCTGCTATAAAAATGAGACGAAGTCCTTAGCTGTATAAATCCTAAGCCGAAAATAGATCAAACCAAATATAAACCAACTCATTCTAACGTGGATTCTATACTAATCACATTGATAACTTAAATTTGAACATACTCCTTTCGACAATACAAATATAGAAGCTAGCTTACATACTGATCGTCAAATGGACTAATTATCCAATTTTATGGACACATACGACTTTCAAATATTACCAAGCGTTTAACATGACTTTTCATGCACCTTTGATGCTCCACAATGAACTACCAAGCTAATACTACTACAGCAGGCCATACTCAGAACAAACTGAAAGAAATATAAGAAGATCAAGCTAAGCTAAATACTTCCGAAAGTGCAGAAACATTGAATAACCAACTGCATTAGTACAAATCTCTATTTAAACTAACCAATCTTCATATTTATTCATTATCATACTTTGGAAGGTGAGATGAATACCTGGAAAAGCAAAACACAATAGAAAAATGAAGGATCAGCTACGACAGCAGCAGTTAGCCCAGATTTAATTAGTTAAACAGTAGATTCAGCTTATGAAATTTGATGGAATAGTGCACTTTTAGCAAAACTTTGAACCAACAGACTCTCAATTATCAAAAAAAATCAATCCATTTCCATTCAAGTGAGTTAAAGTAATTTCAGGAATTAGAAAGAAATTGAGTATGACTCAAAATTCAATGAAACAGTAGCAGTTCAACCGTTGTTATTTTCTAGAATTTTTCACTTAAATCTCTCTATATGTATATTTCAGTATTTTCAGAGTACCAGACTGACTCTTCCGTATTCAGAGTCTGTTTTCTTAAATAGGCAATGAGAAATGCCCTTAGGATTCACAGAATGCCCTTTCAACATTTAAAAATTCGATTCCACTCAATTCTTATGGCTTTAAATTATTGAGTAGTGAATTGTTATCCCTAACATTATAGAAGCTTCTCAATTGAGTGACCACTTTAAACTTATACTAATCAATTATTATCAACACAATTAAACAAGAATTTAAACAAAATTATTAAACTAATCCTAATTATTCTGACTAAACCTAGAATATGAAGGACTCAGAGGTTGCCATAATTAACAGAAGAAATCAAGAATTCAGATGACATGAATAATAGCTAAAGAAGCTCATGAATAAACCAGACCAAATCGACGAACAATTTTTAGTTCGACACAGAAACTAAACTAACAAAATCACAAATTGAATCCGACCAAATAACCATTCTAAAAATAAAAGAAAGGAGTAGAGGAAGATAATAAAAAAGAATTAGAAAAACTAAAATTAGGACACCTACCTCTAAATGATTGAACCCCGCCTTGAATTAGACCTTCAATTTTTGAATTTGAAGCCAGAATAGACCTTAATCGAGTGTTCTCGACTGAGAACACACAACTAAGGTCGATTTCGACCTCAAACCTTCAAATATCTAACCGATTTGGAGTTTGGGATTTTAGGGTTCTTTTAAGATTCGAACAGTTCTGCTGTCATTCGAAGGGCGTGAAGTGGGGATTTGGAAAGAGGGTAGTGAGATGGTTTTGGGGTATCGATTTGGGGCTGGTTGGGTAGGCTAGGGTTCGGGGTCCGATCTTCGATCCAAGATTCGAAGAGTTATGGGGTGATTCGAGGAAAAGGGAGTGGGGATTTGGCATGAGGGGAGTGAGGGGGTTCTATGGTGTAATTTTCAGGCGGGTTGAGGCCGGCGCCGCCACCGGAAGGCGATGGGGAATGGTGGCGGATGGTTTCTAGGGTTTGGGTGAGGAAGATGAGTGATGAGATGGGGGGTTCTGAGGGGGGTGGGGTCCATTTGGGTAATTATATACTAGGGGTGGAGTTGGATCCAGGCCGTTCGATCAAACGAGATCAACGGCTTGGATTATTTAACTAAATGGAACGACGACATTTTAAATAGAGACCGGATTGTTCTCTGATGTAAACGGGTCGGGCTTGGGTCATGGGTGGGGTCAGGAACTGTTCGATCAAGTGAGATCGACGGTCCTAATCAAACTATACCAAACGACGTCGTTTGATATAGCCTGGGATGGACCGGATTTTGACACGGGTTTGGACAGATTTTTGGGTCGGGATTGGGGCTAAAAGTCTGGGCTTGAAGAATTGGCCCAATTCCAAATTCCTTCTCTTTATTAAATTCTTTTCCTTTTCTTTTCTCCCCCTTTTTTTTAAAATTAAAACTAAAATCATAAATTAAATTATAAAAAACCCAAATTAATTAAAATACTAATTAATGCTTAATAATAATTATCACACATAATTAAATACCAAATTAAAAAGAAAATCACAAAATTTCGACGTTAAACAAATACATTATTTTTTGTGAATTTTTTCATTTTTGTAAAACAACAATTCACTTAATTAATCTAAAAAATATAAAATTAAATCCTAAATGCAGATACTATATTTTTGTATTTTTAATGAATTAAACATGTACACAAACATATGCAAACAATCAGAAAAATAGCATAATAATTCCTAAAAATAACAAATAATTAAAGAAAAGACCTAATTTTGGGAATTCTTTTGGAGTAATTCGTATGAGGCAATAATCACGTGCTCACAGCTGCCCCTCTTTGTCCGGAAATACGAAGAATTTTCGTGCAAAGATAAAGTGAGCGGATACGAGCGATTTTTGCCCGTTTGAAGACTTCGTGGGAAGCATTTTTGAAAGAATTTGACTGAACCTCTGCTTCAAAGGTTTTTTTACATATCCTTGGCTATAAAAGAATCAGGTCAATGTAGTTCGGGAAGTTTCGGTAGCTGGGACTACCATGAAACTGTGATTTCATTGTTGCCGCTACTGCTGCTGCTGATACTGCTTGCTGGCCTCCTTATTACACCATGTCAAAATGAAGAAGCTAGACTAAGCTATGATCTATGCTTTACAAAGATTTATTTTCAAACTTGGTCTTGTGACTGTTGTTGCCTTGTTGACTTGTATTTTCTTCAGAAGTTCCTTTGTTGCTGACTTGAATTGTATTATTGAGCTGCTTTCCCTCTCCTCCAGGCGGGCACCTTGTTGCTGAACCTTGAATTGTATTGTCTCCCTTGTTTTCTAGGTGGGCTCCTGATTACCAAAAGTTGAACTGCTTTCTATTCTTTGAAATTAGTATTGTCCTTCCCTGTTCTTCAGATGGCCATCTGACTTCCAAAACTTGAGTTGTGTTCCCTTGTTCTCCAGGTGGGCTCCTGACTGCTTGACCTGAGTTGTATTCCCGTGCTCTCCAGGTGGGCGCCTGATTGCTGAAACTTTAATTGTTGTCCCTTGTTCTCCAGGTGGATGCCTGATTACTGAATCTTCAACTGCTTTTCCTTATTCTCCAGATGGATGCCTGATTGCTTGATTTGAACATTTTCTCCTTGTTCTCCAGGTAGACGCCTGATTGCTGAAGCTTGAATTGCATTCCCTTGTTCTTCAGGTGGGCTCCTGACTGATTTTCCTTGTTCTCCAGGTGGACGCCTGATTGCTGATACTTTAACTGTTGTTCCTTGTTCTCCAGGTGGACGCCTGATTGCTGATATTTCAACCGTTGTTCCTTGTTCTCCAGGTGGATGCCTGATTTCTGAAATTTGAATCATTTTCTTCTTGCAACTGCCTTTCTTTGACTTGTTCTCCCTCGTTCCTCCAGGTGGGCGCCTGATTACCAATACTTGTGCCAATCTTCCTTGAAACTTGATTTGTTTTCCCTTGTTCTCCAGGTGGGCTCCTGATTACTTGATCCTGAACTACTTTTTATCTTTAATATTCGTGTTGTTCTTCCCTGTTCTTCATACGGGCATCTGACTTCAGCAAAATAGACAACAAAAGAAAATTTTCTGCCCCAATTTTGTAACCGGGCTCATCTGTGAATGTTAATTGAATCCTTTTACCAAATATCTCTAACAATATGCAAGATATATCCCATTATCCAGGAGGGTCTTGAAAATCTCTAGTAAGTTTCCAAAGCTACATTAAATTTTTAGATGTATGACTTCCGTCGAATCTTGTTATCTAAGATAGTCTTAAAACTACATTCCATTATCCAGGAGGGTCCTGAAATTTCGAATTAAAGCTTATCTTACGAATGACAATTTCAATGCTAAACTGTACTCTCTTATAACAACAGTTACTTATCTAATGGAATGCTTAAAGTTATGTCCCATTATTCAGGTGGGTCCTGAAAACTCTTATGTGAACTTTGAAGCCAACTTATATTCCTTTTGGTGCGCACTTGTCCTATATTTACTACTTATGATTGTTTTGGATTTTAACATAGGTCCCGTTTTCCAGGAGGGTTCTAAAGTTTCGAATTGAGTCTTGTCTTAAAAAATAAAAAATTCAAACCAACTTATATTTCAAAAATTAGAGCTTATGCTAGATATTGTACTCATGAATATTTCGAATTAAAGCTAAGTCCCATTATCCAGGAGGGTCCTGAGATTTTCAAATTAAATTCCATTATCCAGGAGGATCCTGAAAATCTAAAATCAACTCTTATCTTAAGAGTGACAATTTTAAAGCGAAATTATGCCTCTTTATGGCAGAAGTTACGCTAAATCTTGCTATTTAATGGAATTTCTTAAAGCTACGTCCCATTATTCAGGAGGGTCCTGAAAACTTCCAATTAAATCGGGGGAAAAGGTGGATAAAGATGATATTTTTTCTTGGGGGAAAAGGTTGAGGAAGCAGAAAATCATAATCACCAGTCTGGGAAGGAAGAGAAGTCAGAATATTTGTCCTTATGGGGAAAAGTGGAAAAAGATGGTGTTTCTACTTAGGAGAAAAAGGTGGAAAAAGATGGGTTTTTTTAGAGGAAATAAAGCGAAAATGGGTTCTTTTTGGTCCCTTTGTTGGCCAGCCCGAGAGATAGAGGCTATGAGAGTCTCTCCAAATTACTTTGAAATTCGAGGCCTCTGGGGTGATGTCCAAAGTGTATCTCAAACATGCAAACTTCGAAGCTCCACTTATAATCCTTTGGGGTGTATTTATGCCAAATTCTGCTACGCATGATTATTTTAGATCTTAAACTAAGTCCCATTTTCCATGAGGGTCCTGAGAATTTATGCGATCAAACCTGCATGGTACTTGCTTTCCTTACAGGGTGCTTCCTGAAACAAATGTCATCTTTGCCCCTGTTTCAAATCAAAGAAAATCTTGTCAGTTTAAAATGTGGTGGTTAGTTATGGCACTCTTGGTGGTTTTCTCTTTGCCATGCTTTGCTTCGTCCGACTGCCTCGAACTGGTCGAAAGATTGTTTTGATCTTCTGACTGATCCTTAACTGTAGGATCCCCCAACTGTTGTTCTCCCTTTCTGACCATTCTGCCTGAACCCGTACATCTCCCACGACATTACTGAACCATTCCATCGATATAACTTTTGCTTACACCCTATGTCCCACTTTTCATCATATTATCTCCGGCATGTTCTAGCCACATTTTGCTTTGTGCAATTTCGAAACTGGTAGTAAACTTTGAAATTCCTTCTTACAAGGCTAACCTTGGAAGAGCATTAGAGGAGTAAAATTAACAGCAATGAAATGCGACGATTTTGGGAATTAAGAATAAAGAAGAAAAATCCAAATTTGGATGACTGTTGGAGATAGGAAAAGAAACTTATCTGAGGGGAGTCATTGGTACCGATGATCATGGTATGCATTTTCGATTAATCAACCCAGTCTATTTAGCCAATCTCTTACCCAATCGTTTTACGTTGTGCTCCAAGATCTCCACAACTCAATTTACTTTCCGCCAACTTACGGACCTTGTTCAACTTGCAGTGACCTGAAGGGTTTTCACCGACAAACCTCTCTCATTTGTTCATTCCTCGATTCCTTGTTGCCTCATGGTGCCTGTGAAGGTTTTCACCAATAAGAGTCTCTCATTTTTATTTTCTCTCGGCTTTCGTCGCCTCATGGTGCCCATGAGGTTTTTCACCAATAAGACTCTCTCATTTTTTTGATTTCTCTTACTTAAACCGGAGTGTTGCCCCCTGATATGAATTCTCTTTACATTGCTTGACTTGGAATCTCTCGAAGACTGATCGGGAGGTCTTTCTTTGGACATCAATGTGGGTTTTTGGATATGTTTGGAAAGAAAAGAATATCAAAAAGGCTCAAAGCAACTTAAATGGGTCAAAATTACAACTTTTGGAATCTGGTCTCTTACCACAATCACAACTTCTGCCCCAGTTTCTTGCTTGGGGATCTTTTGATATTTTATTTTACTATAACCAAGTCGTAAGGCTACCTACGTATCCTTAACAGCAATTAGGTCAAACGTAGTTTACACCTGAATTTCCTTGTTGTTATACTTTCTCTTTTCACTTCTTTTCTTCTCTTTTTATTTTCTTTCTTTTCTCTCTTTTTCGTTATTGATTCCAAAAGAGAGGTATGAAAGAAATAAATAAGGCTCAAAATGGGGAACAAAAGGGTAAAGTGTTTAGATAGTAGAACAAATTGCCTTCGTCATTTCAATCTTCGAAATAATGCCAAATACAAACAATCAACAATTGTACCAAAGAAATCATACATAATATCTCTTGACTGCAACAGAATTTATAGCCATGTCTATGCATTTTTCTTCGATATCTGTTAAACATACATTGGACAATACTCTGGTTACAATGAATGGCCCTTGCCAATTTGGGGCGATCTTGCCTTTTGCTTCAGCCTGATGTGGAAGGATACGTTTCAGCACTTGCTGACCCACTTCAAACTTTTGAGGACGCACCTTTTTGTTGTATGCTTTTGCCATTCTCTTTTGATATAACTGGCCATGACATACTGCTGCCAATCGTTTTTCATCAATCAAGTTCAACTGCTCCAAACGGGTTTTGACCCACTCATCATTATCAATCTCAGCCTCAGCGACAATCCGAAGGGACGGGATTTCAACTTCTACAGGTATTACTGCTTCAGTGCCATATACCAACAAATAAGGAACTGCACCTACTGAAGTACAGAAAGTAGTGCGATAACCCAACAATGCAAATGGTAATTTTTCATGTCATTGCCTCGAACCTTCTACCATCTTCCGAAGTATCTTCTTTATATTTTTGTTGGCTGCCTCGACTGCTCCATTCGCCTTGCGACGATATGGGGTAGAATTGCGATGTGTAATCTTAAACTGTTGACATACCTCTTTCATCAAATTACTATTAAGATTAGCACTGTTATCCGTGATGATCACCTTTGGGATTCCGAATTGACAGATGATATTTGAGTGAACAAAATCGACCACTGCTTTCTTAGTCACCGATTTGAAAGTTTTGGCCTCAACCTACTTGGTGAAATAATCAATGGCTACCAGAATGAACTGTGACCATTGGATGTTGCTGGTTCAATTGGTCCAACGACATCCATGCCCCAAGCAACGAAGGGCCATGGTGTTGACATTGTGTGCAATTCTGATGGTGGAGAATGAATCAAATCTCCGTGTATCTGGCACTGATGACATTTGCGCACAAAACTAATACAATCTCGCTCCATGGTGAGCCAATAATAACCTTCTCGGAGAATTTTCTTTGCCAACACATATCCACACATATGTGGTCCGCAGACTCCCGAATGTACTTCGGACATGACATTCGTAGCTTGTCTAGCATCTATGCATCTTAACAATCCAAGGTCTGGTGTTCTTTTATACAAAACTCCTCCACTGAAGAAAAATCCACTTGCCAACCGTCGAATTGTTCTCTTTTGATCCCCCGTGGCTTGCACTGGATATATCCTCATTCTGATGTACTCCTTGATATCGTGGAACCATGGTTTGCCATCAAGTTCTTCTTCTATCATGTTACAGTAAGCATGCTGGTCTCGGACTTGAATATACAGAGGATCGACATAAGCTTGTCCGGATGGTGTAACATTGATGCCATGGTAGCCAAAGCATCGGCAACCTCATTATGGACCCTTGGAATATGCCTGAACTCCACTGATCTAAACTATTGACAACGATCATGCAAACATTGTCGGTACAGTATGAGCTTCAAATCTCGTGTTTCCCATTCTCCTTGGATTTGATGTACCAGAAGATCCGAGTGTCCCAAGACCAAGACTTCCTATACATCCATGTCTGCAGCTAGCCTTAAACCCAAAATGCATGCCTCGTACTCAGCCATATTGTTGGTGCAATAAAACCGAAGCTGAGCCGTAACAGGATAGTGATGTCCTGTTTCAGAAATAAGCACAGCCCCTATTCCAACTCCTTTCATGTTCACCGCCCCATCAAAGAAAAGTTTCCAACTTGGTTTATCGATCTGCTCCAGTTAATCGATATGTATCACCTCTTCATCGGGAAAATAAGTTTTCAATGGCTCGTACTCATCATCGACCAGGTTCTCGGCCAAATGATCGGCCAATGCTTGGGCTTTCATCGCAGTCCGAGTCACATAGATGATGTCAAACTCTGTGAGTAAAATCTGCCACTTCGCAAGTCTTCATGTTGGCATAGGCTTTTGAAAGATATAGTTCAATGGATCCAAGTGCAAAATAAGGTAAGTAGTGTAGGATGACAAATAATGTTTCAATTTCTAAGCCACCCAAGTTAGGGCGCAACATGTCCTTTCCAAATGAGTGTACTTAACCTCATAAGCCGTGAACTACTTGCTAAGATAGTAGATGGTCTGTTCCTTTCTGCCGGTGATGTCATGCTGCCCCAGTACACAGCCAAATGAATTTTCCAGGACTGTTAAGTAAAAAATCAAAGGTCTCCCTAGTTCTGGCGAAACCAGCACAGGTGGGTTTGACAAGTATCCTTTTATCTTATCAAATGCTTCTTGACACTCATCAGTCCACTTGACCGCAGCATCCTTCTTCAGCAACTTGAAAATAGGCTCATAAGTTGTAGTGAGCTGAGCAATGAACCTGCTGATGTAGTTCAACCTCCCTAACAGACTCATCACCTCAGTCTTGTTCCTCGGGGGTGGCAATTCTTGGATGGCTTTGATCTTTGATGGATCCAACTCGATGCCTCGCTGGCTGACTATGAATCCCAACAGCTTTCCGGATGGAACACCAAATGCACACTTGGCAGGGTTAAGCTTGAGGTTGTACCTGCGAAGCCTCTGGAAGAATTTCCTCAAATCCCCAATGTGGTCGGCCTGATGCTTTGATTTTATGATCACATCATCCACGTATACCTCAATCTCCTTGTGTATAATATCATGAAACACAGTAGTCATCGCTCTCATGTAAGTTTCCCCGACGTTCTTCAAACTAAATGGCATTACCCGGTAGCAATAAGTTCCCCATGTCGTGATGAATGTCGTCTTTTCTGCATCTTCTTCATCCATTAGAATTTGATGATAGCCGGCATAGCAATCCACAAAAGATCCAATCTCGCACTTGGCACAATTATCGACCAAAATATGGATATTGGGTAGTGGGAAGTTATCCTTCGGATTTGCTTTGTTAAGATTGCGGTAATCGACGCATACTCTAATCTTGCCGTCCTTCTTTGGCACAGGCACGACATTAGCCAACCAAATAGGATATCGAGTGACCCGAATAACCTTTGCATCTAACTGCTTGGTAATTTCTTCTTTAATCTTCACACTCATGTCAGTTTTGAATTTCCTCAACTTTTGCTTGACGGTAGGAAACGCTAGATCAGTGGGCAATTTGTGGACTACTAAATCTGTGCTTAAACCCGGCATGTCGTCATATGACCACGCAAAAACATCTATGTATTCGATGAGTGCTTTGATTAAATCTTCCCAGATCTTTGGCTCGAGGTGGACACTTATTTTAGTCTCTCAGATATTATCTGCGTCCCCTAAATTGGTTGCTTCATTTTCATTTAGGTTGGGTTTGGGTTTTTCTTCGAAGTGAATTAACTCCTTACTAATCTCTTTGAAGGCTTCATCCTCATCGTATTCTAATTCGTAGTCACAATCTACTTCTTGAATTATTATTTCAGAATCAGATTGATTTTTAAGACTGGGCTGAAGATTCCTTATGCATGCCATGTCATTAGAGCCAGCGTAAAAAGAACTGTACAGAAAAGAAAAGAAAAACAAAAAGGAAATTATCATGAATGACAAAGAAAAGGAAAATTGCATTTCATTAAATTTTAAAGATAACAAGGTTTAACACATCCAAATGGACGGAACATAGAATCTGGATTATAACCCTGGAATAATCCAAATAAACTGAAAGAAAAATCAAAGCCCACTACCAAAGCTCCTTCCGAGTAGGAAAAGGAGTAGCTTCCTAATTACTGATCTTTGCACTTGGCCCAATGAATTGCACATCCGCTTGACTTGATCCTTCTCCAGTTTCCACCATGTTAACATCACTGAATTACCTCTCGAACCCCTTATCCAAATCTCCATCAACATCAATCAATGAACCGGGAACCGTTGTTGTTGGGTGCTTTCTGGCGCTAGGCCTAACAAATGATCTGGACAACCGCGGGATGGGCTTTGGGAGAACCCATGCCCTTTTCCTCAACTTTTTGGCTCTTCTTACATCCGCAACTGTGGGCTTAAACCCCAGACCAAAGGTATCCAAGTTTTTGGGCAGAGACACTGGCTGTATGATGCCTTGCAATGAAGCACCCAGACCCTTGCGAGGTATGAAGCCATTCTTCAACATCTCAGAAGCCACCATGACTGACGCTGCTGTTACCTTAGGAATTGGAATGCTTTTCCCCTCTGGGATCTTTTCAACTGATACTGCGTCAAAGACCTGATATACCCATGGCCCTTTGTCGTCTTCAACTTTGATGAAAGGTACGATGGCATCACTTTGGGCACATATATTATCCTCACCGTGCACCACAATTTCCTGTCTGTCCCATTCAAATTTAACCATCTGATGCAAAGTAGACGGCACTGCCTTGGCGGCATGAATCTAGGGTCGCCCAAGCAAAAGATTGTAACAAACTACCACGTCCAACACTTGGAATTCCATAGTGAACTCAACGGGCCCTATTGTCAGTTCCAGTATTATATCACCTACTGAATCTTTGCCCCCCCCCCCCCCCGTCGAAACCTCGAACACAAATGTTATTCTTGTGAATTCTATCATTGTCCACTTTCAGCTTGTTCAACGTGGAGAGAGGGCAAATGTTCGCACTAGACCCATTGTCGACCAGAACTCTGGTAACCATAGAATCTTCGCACTTTACCGTTAGATAAAGGGCCCTATTATGCTCAGTACCTTCCTCGGGAAACTCATCATCGGAGAAAGTAACTCTATTTACCTCAAATATTTTGTTTCCTATCTTCTCCAGATGGTTTACCGAGATCTTGTCGGGAAGATGGGCCTTATTCAAAATTTTCATCAGCGACTGACGGTGCTCATCTGAATGGATCAGCAATGAGAGCAATGAGATCTGAGCAGGCATTTTCCTCAATTGCTCTACAACAGAATAGTCCTGCACTTTCATTTTCCTTAAAAACTCTTCCGCTTCCTCTTCTGTCACAGCTTTCTTTACCAATATCGGGTTGTCCTTGGGGACCCTGGCTTTTCTTAACTCTTCGGGGACAAAGCATCTCCCCAAACGAGTCAACCCACGGGCTTCACAAACTTCTTCTCTAATTTCCTTCCCTTTGTACATTACTGTTACCCATTCGTAATTCCATGGAATAGCCTTGTTGTTGATTATTGGTAACTGGGTTACCGGCTTGATAATAACCCGATCTACGCGGGCACCTTCCACGATTATGACGGGTTTGCTGGCCGCTCCTGGTACAATTACCTTCACCCCTTCCTGTTTCGTTGCAACTTTGATTAAAGACTCCTTCTCAACTGCCACAGATGGCTCAACACTCTTTTTGCTCAACTTGAGTACTGACTTCTCACCTGCTGATTGTTCAACTGTCTTGACTCTACTGGACCGAATCATCATAACGGTCTGTGACGGCTTCCAGGGCTTTCCCTCCTCATGCATTATTTCAATCATATTTGCCTCCTAGTGGGCTGGCATTGGATTCCTGTTTATATTGGGTGCCTCGGGATCTTGAGCTTCAATTCTATTGGTATCAATGAGCTTCTGTATTGCACTTTTCAAGTGTCAGCACTTCTCTGTGTCATGACCTGGAGTACGAGAACAATACTCACAGCTGATAGTATAGTCAAGGTTTATTGGAGGAGGATTTGGCAGTTTGGACTGTATCGGCCTCAGCATGTCCAGCTGTTTTAGCCTGTGGAACAGACTAGTGTATGATTCTCCCAACGGAGTAAAGGTTTTCTTTTTCTGCAACCTTTCACCCTTGAATGCTTGACTAAGCCGGAAACTTGGTCCGGGAGTGTTTTGGTAGGCTCGTGGATGTGGATAAGTATTTTGTGGAATGGGAGCACGCCATTGCGTGTGGGCAGGAGCTTGGTTGTATGCTTGTGCATGATGGACGGAAAAATGAGGTTCTAGTGGGGGATAATAGTGTTGGGGGTGGATTGTGATGGTAAGTTTATTGGTGGGTTCAAGGTTGATTGTAGTTGTAAGGTGAGCCTCTGGATCCGGACCAAGTTCCTGACTTAACCATCGTCGCGTCCTCTCTCTTCTTTTTCCCAATCCCTCCTATGTCGCCCTGAATAGCTTGAGTAGTTGCTTTGATAGCCGAATAGCTCATAATTTTATTTGACTTGAGGCCTTCTTCTACCATGCCCCCCATCTTCACCACTTCGTTGAATTACTTCCCCGTAGCTGAGACAAGATGGCCATAGTAGGTAGGTTCTAAAGAATGAAGGAAGTAATCTACCATCTCACTTTCCTTCATTAGGGGGTCTACTCTTGTTGCTTGCTCCCTCCATCAGAAACCATATTCCCTGAAACTTTCGCGGTGCTTTTTCTCCAGTTTAGTCACGGACAGTCGATCTGGAATGATCTCAAGATTGTATTGGAAGTTACAAGCAAATGCTTGCGCCAGATCATCCCATGTGTACTATCTTCCTTGGTCTTGGCGGGTATACAATTCCAATGCTGATCCGCTCAAACTCTGACTGAAGTACGCCATTAACAATTCATCCTTTCCTTCCGCTCCCCTCATTTTGCTGCAAAAACCCCTCAAGTGGACTACTGGATCACTGTGCCCGTTGTATAGATCGAACTTGGGCATATTGAAACCTGCCGGCAATTGCACATTCGAAAACTGACATAGGTCCTTGTAGGCCACACTTACTTGACCTTCCAATCCCCGCATGTCCCTGAATGATTGTTCTAAGCTTTTAACTTTCCTGAACATTTCTTCTTGTTCAGGATTTTTGGATGGTTTATCAGCTTCTATCGGGAGGTCAAAGCGAGGAGTATAGGAATGGGTTTCTGGAGCTTTGAAAGTGGGCTCTGAGGGGTAGTATTGGTTGTCCTGGGCCTGGAACATAGGCTCGCTAGGATATTTGTGGAGTGTAGCTAGTGGAGGTGCTACGAATATAGGAGTTACTGGTGGAGGAGGGTATGGAATTGGTTTAGGGGGTGAAGACTGTGGTGTATGAGAAGTGGTGCCCCGGTAGTGTTGGTAAATGGGTAAGCTCGGGGATAGATCGGTGGCAGGATGATCCTGAGGTTGAGCCGGTGGTGGAGTGAAGGTAGGGTTAGCCGGGTAAGCTGATGGCGGTTGTCCTTTAGCCCAGGCCTGATACATTTCGGCCATTTGTTGTTTCAATTTGTACAACTCTTCTTTCATGGCATTGACATCCAACTCTTCTTCTTCTCTCGAAGGATCGATGACACCGGTGTCTACATCTGGGATAGACATGATTATTTCACCTTTGGATCTGGTTTGGTATGGGTAGGTTGCCAGTATGCTTAGGCGAACTAACTGCTTGAATTATGATATCAACAACAAAACTTGTTAGTGATTAGAGCTTTAACAAATAAGCAACCGCACATAGGAATGCAATGCACCTAGGCAATTAGTCATTTCTATCATGCATTTGGTTGGTTGCTTGTGTCATCCCGGCTTTTCCTATTTATGACCTTTCCCTTTTATTGTTACTCACGCCTATCCTTTACTCCCCCTTTTTCTTTTTCCATTTTATTCTTTTTCTTTTGGTTATGGTCGAATCCTATGGAGATTGCCTACGTATCATGACCCCGCATGAATCAGACTGAGCGTAGTTATGGGGAAATAAAGTGTAAAAATGAATAGCAAAATATTTTGGGATTTTCAATTCTTCTAATAGAAAGGAAATTCTTTGAACGATTCAAAACTAAAGGACTCAAAAGGAAAACAACAGACTCCAATAACATAATGATAATACAGACTCACTAACTGACTTACGGACTCCGACTAAAAGGTACAGACTCAAGTAAGATCAAGAATACATTAATGCTCCTAGTTCCCGCGGGACATCATTCGGTCTCGCCGCGGGACATCATTCGGTCTCGCCACGGGCCTAAATGCGAGATCCCCTTGCAGTCGCTCCAAATCACTCATAACTTGGCGGACGAAAGTCATTACTGCAGCGAAAAATGTGGTACGAGTCATGTCCTCGCATGCTTGGCACTTCATGATAATGTAGTTAGCGATGTTTATGATCCTTTCTCTAGTTCTGCCTTTTTCCTGAAGCAACCGCCCTATCTGATAATTCTGGGCTCCTAACATTTGAGAGTCATGAAGGTGTTGATTTTGCAACTGCTACATTCCTTTCTCCATTTGAGCCATCAGATCATAACAGTGCTCCCTATCAACTTTGAAATCTTTAGCCTGCTTGACTGCCTCATTCTTGAGAGTGTCTATCTTTCTTCTTAGGATAGTGATGGTCCCTTCATAGTTCCTCTTCATTTGTTGCATAAACCGTGCCCGCTCTTCTGCCTTCTTTGTCCATTTTGCCCGAATTTTCACTAGACCAGCTTCAGATTTTTCCAGGTCTTCTTGATACTTGAGGGCTTTCTTTTTCAGACCGCTTATGTCTTTTATTAGCCCGACTTCTTTCCGGGTTTCTGGCAGCTATTTTCATCTTCTAGATCTGAGCTTTGAGGGCCTCATTTTCCTGAGCTAGTTTTTTCTTTTCTCCCTTGTCTGCAGCGGCTTGAACACCATTTTCAAACTGAAGCTCCATGACTCACCTTTCCAACTGGCTTATTTTGGCCGTGTACTTGTTTTCTTTGGTCAACCAGTCCTATTGCACTTGTGCCCCATCGGTGAAGTATTGGACATGGGGTCTCTTTGCGGGCCTCTCGGGGATCTGGAATCTTTTGCCGAACCAGACAATGTACTGAGGGTCCACTTCATCTCTAGCTAAATCTCGCACCATGGTCTTAGGTTCAAGAAACCTACATTCATTCCATATCTGGCGAATTTTCCCTTCTGGAAATGTGGCTTTTGGGCCCAGTTCAATGGCATATTTACTCAAATCTTCATCATTAGGGACAGTTTGAAATCTTCCTAATTGGCGCAAAACCCTGAAGGGAGCATAAGGCTGGATGCTCTGGATGCCCATCAAGAGGATATAACATACTTCAGCTGACGTATACACTGCTTCGGTGACAGGAAGCCATCCGAATGCCCACTCAATTTTATCAACAATCAAGGATCACAAATGTGTAAGCCAAGCTTTAGTTCCTTTGGGAAATTCAATACCTACCACCCGGCTTTCGAATTCTTCAATGCAGCTCAAACTGGTCAAACAGTAATTCATCTACCCAACCCGGTGGCAGAGATGTTCTTGCATCCATAATTGTAACAACAGATTGCAGCCTTGGAAGAACTTTCCCCCTTCCCGATAGATAGTCAAGGCTCGGTAGATTTCAGATTAGATTAGAGGAACCACAGTGTTGTTGGCTTTCTTGATTGCAACATCGATCATTCCCAAAGATCTATCTCTATATTACCATCTTTTCGCGGACAAACCACAACACCCAAGAAGGCTACCATAAAAGCTAAACCTTGTCTTGCCTCCCATTTGTCTTTATTTCCGGCATGAGTTAGACCAGTGTTCAGTTCTTCAAAACCTCGGGGGTTACCATACCGATGATACAAGAACTGGAGCTTGCAATACCCTTCAGATAAGTTCATGTCCTGAATATCCCGACTAATACCCAGCAAATCTAGAAATCTGTGGGGGGGATACCGGTCTTGGTGCCAATGGGTATCGACTTCTAAGGTTTCCGTTAAGGCCTGCATAACCCGCAACTTCCTCTAATGTAGGTGTAAGCTCAAAGTTAGAAAAGTGGAACACATTGCGAGTCGGGTACCAAAAAGGTATTAAAGCTTCAATTATGTCCAACCTTGGCTTGACATTCAATAGTCCGACGAGGCATCCCAGAACTTTTACCACTATTTCTCTACTACCTTTTCCTAGATCATTCCACCATATATGGAGCTTTAAGGGGATCTCATTAAGGACTGTAAAGGGTTCAATTTCATTTGTGCTCATCCTGCACATTTATTAAGGTGAATATTTTGACCAAAAAAGAAAAAGTAACATCATTTTTCAAAAAAAATAATTCATTTCAAAAACAAACTTGGTTTCGCAAATACGGCCTTTCAGCACTTCGGGGAAGAAGATTCTAAGGCTATGCCTACTAACCGTTAAAAATGATTCCAGGTGGTTGTTCTTGCAAAATCAGCCTTCCGGCACCCTTTTGGGGACATTCGGCTTATTTTAAACAAGAATGGCATCACCCGTCTTATTTGTGACACATATCAAATTTTTGTTGTTTTTGGGCTATTCTTACAAAAAGGTAAAGTTGGACCCGATGAGGGTTGCCTACGTATCCCACATCCGGTGAGAATCAAACTGGCGTAGTTCGGGCAAATAAAACTATTTTTGAAAACAAAACTCTTTTTTTTCATTTCATTTTTCTTTAAAGAAAAATTTCGGCGGAGTTTCAGTACTATTTGGACATTGGTTTTTTCAAAATAGGTGATTAACTCACTCAATCCTTATACCTCTATTTTCTTTTCCAATTTTTCTCTCATAATTCAAAAGCCGGTCAGCATGCGAACCCAAAGCAAATAAATGCACAAGTAGCACGTGAAATATGCATTAGTATGGTCTTTGATTATGGGTACACCTGTCCTAGACGGACCCAACCCCTTTGTTGAGTCCCCTAAGTCAAATGCACAGGATGCAATCAACGTTCCTACTAGGGAACCGGCATGAGGCTGAGTTATTCTAGGTTTAAAACCTTGGTTTATTGTTCTAGACCTGGCTTACCCGAGAGGACAACTCGAGCCGAGGGGGGCAGCGTACTCGGAATACAAAAGCTTCACCGGCTTTACAACTTGTCTGAACCTCATTCTAAAATGGGATAAGACTCTAGACAGAAGACAAGCCACACGAAGTGCACCCTTCTCCATGATTTAGAAGACTCGGAAAGAAGAGGGTTTCGTAACAGTTTTATATAAAATTCAAGCAATATCAAAGCGGTAAAAAGCAGCATTTAGCACATTAGGTTCAAATACGTAAAAATCAGATAATAAATAAAAGCCAACTATAACAGTTATTCCAAGCTCGAATTCTGAACCCTGAACCAGAAGTTTTGGGTACCTTCCCCAGCAGAGTCGCCAGAGCTGTCATACCTCCTTTTTACTACACCCTCGAGAAGGAGTATACATAAGGGAGTTTTTCCAATTAAAGGACAATCGAAACGGGATTATTTTTATTAAAAGATTTAGATTCTCCACTTAGGATAATTCATGGTGTCCCAAGTCACCGGTTCAAAATCTCGAATCGAGGAAAAGATTGACTCTGTGTTATAGTTCGCGAACCAAAAATCCGGGTAAGGAATTATGTTAACTTGGGAGAAGGGGTTAGGCATTCCCAAGTTCTGTGGTTCTAGCACGGTCGCTCAACTATTATTATTGGCCTAATTATCTCATTTTAAAACACTTTTAAGCCTATGTGCATTTTAACTTTGAAACCGCTTTTATTTAAATATTTTTAGGAAAATTCAACGTCACATAAAATGCGTCTTGAACCACGTCACATAAATGCACCCGCAGTCCACAACACATTTTATCTAACATTATTGAGATTTGGATTTGGGTCACATAAATGCGCACCTGAGTTTAGGAAGATAAGTTATTAAAATGACGCGCCTAAAGCAACTACGCGTTTTTTAAGTTTGCGAGGGCCATGGAAATTCCACTAGATGGCACGCCTCGAATTCTAAGGATCAAAACAAGATTAGTTGAACGAGGGCCATGCAATTGAGATTTTTGTTCGGCACGGCACACCTCGATTTATTCTGGAGATTGTACTCAACCAAAGCAAACGATGGATGTTCAAGATTATTCCTTTCCTAAATTTGAGGTTATTAAACGTCAAGGAATTATGAAAATTAATTGGGTTCAAACGTGAGTTCCACTAAATGGACACAAGATTTGAGTGTATTTTCCTTGGAATCAATGATCTTATTACATGTTAATAAACCACTTTTAGCAAATTGAAAGAAAATCAGCTTTATCCAACTTAAGAAAACAAAACAGTGGTTACTTCTTTAAATTTTACACAGGCTACTTCCAAATCTTAACAAAAAACCATGGGGATCAAATGGACATAATAACTGGAATAGCGATTCCAAATACATATGACAAGAAACCAACATTTTGCCACTAATTAATAAACTCAACAGTAAGATTATACTAGCTCATGAATCCATTCACTAGAAATATTAATTTAAGCCGAAACGCTAAAGAAAATGGCACGGAACATCAAAATTTAGCAATATTGATCTAAGCCGCAATTCCCATTTTTTGAAAGATCCAAAACAAGTACTCTAAAAAATTTCAGCAAAGTAATTATTCTGTAAGTTTAAGTTTTAAGCTTATTGTGTATGTGATTTAAAATGAAATCTCTGCATTTGACCAATCATTAATCACCTGTGGACTTTAGCCCCATGTAAGCTGCTATAAAATGAGACGAAGTCCTTAGCTGTATAAATCCTAAGCCAAAAATAGATCAAACCAAACATAAACCAACTCCTTCTAACGTGGATTCTATACTAATCACATTGATAACTTAAGTTTGAACATACTCCTTTCGACAATACAAATATAGAAGCTAGCTTACATATTGATCGTCAAATAGACTAATTATCCAGTCTTATGGACACATACGACTTTCCAACATTACCAAGCGTTTAACATGACTTTTCATGCACTTTTGATGCTCCACAATGAACTACCAAGCTAATACTACTATAGCAGTCCATACTCAGAACAAACAAAAAGAAATATAAGAAGATCAAGCTAAGCTAAACAGTTCTGAAAGTGCAGAAACATTGAATAACCAACTGCATTAGTACAAATCTCTATTTAAACTAACCAATCTTCATATTTATTCATTCTCATACTTTGGAAGGTGAGATGAATACCTGGAAAAGCAAAACACAACAGAAAAATGAAGGATCAGCTACGACAGTAGCAGCTAGCCCAGATTTAATTAGTTAAACAGTAGATTCAGCTTATGAAATTTGATGGAACAATGCACTTTTAGCAAAACTTTGAACCAACAGACTCTCAATTATCAAAAAAAATCAATCCATTTCCATTCAAGTGAGTTAAAGTAATTTCAGGAATTAGAAAGAAATTGAGTATGACTCAAAATTCAATGAAACAGTAGCAGTTCAACCGTTGGTATTTTCTGGAATTTTTCACTTAAATCTCTCTATATGTATATTTTAGTATTTTCATAGTACCAGACTGACTCTTCTGTATTCAGAGTCTGTTTTCTTAAATAGGCAATGAGAAATGCCCTTAGGATTCACAGAATGCCCTTTCAACATTTAAAAATTCGATTCCACTCAATTCTTATGGCTTTAAATTATTCAGTAGTGAATTGTTATCCCTACCATTATAGAAGCTTCTCAATTGAGTGACCACTTTAAATTTATACTAATCAATTCTTATCAACACAATTAAACAAGAATTTAAACCAAATTATTAAACTAATCCTAATTATTCTGACTAAACCTAGAATACGAAGGACTCAGAGGTTTCCATAATTAACAGAAGAAATCAAGAATTCAGATAACATGAATAATAGCTAAATAATCTCATGAATAAACAAGACCAAATCGACGAACAATTTTTAGTTCGACACAGAAACTAAACTAACCAAAATCACAAATCGAATCCGACCAAATAACCATTCTAAAAATAAAAGAAAGGAATAAAGGAAGATAATAAAAAAGAATTAGAAAAACTAAAATTAGGACACCTACCTCCAAATGATTGAACCCCGTCTTGAATTAGACCTTCAATTTTTGAATTTGAAGCCGGAATAGACCTTAATTGAGTGTTCTAGACTGAGAACACACAACTAAGGTCGATTTCGACCTCAAACCTTCAAATATCTAACCGATTTAGAGTTTGGGATTTTAGGGTTCCTTTAAGATTCGAACAGTTCTGGTGTCATTCGAAGGGCGTGAAGTGGGGATTTGGAAAGAGGGTAGTGAGATGGTTCTGGGGTATCGATTTGGGGCGGGTTGGGTAGTCTAGGGTTCGGGGTCGATCTTCGATCCAAGATTCGAAGAGTTATGGGGTGATTCGAGGAAAATGGAGTGGGGATTTGGCATGAGGGGAGTGAGGGGGTTCTATGGTGTAATTTTCAGGCGGGTTGAGGCCGGCGCCGCCACCGGAAGGCGGTGGGGAATGGTGGTGGCTGGTCTCTAGGGTTTGGGTGAGGAAGATGAGTGATGAGATGGGGGGGTTCTGAGGGGGGTGGGGTCAGTTTGGGTAATTATATACTGGGGGTGGAATTAGATCCAGGCCGTTTGATCAAACGAGATCAATGGCTTGGATCATTAATCTAAATGGAAAAACGACGTTTTAAATAGAGACCGAATCATTCTCTGATGCAAATGGGTCGGGCTTGGGTCATGGGCGAGGTCAGGGACCGTTCGATCAAGTGAGATCGACGGTCCTGATCAAACTATACCAAACGACGTCGTTTGATATGGCCTGGGATGGACCGGATTTTGACACGAGTTTGGACAGATTTTTGGGTCGGGATTGGGGCTAAAAGTCTGGGCTTGAAGAATTGGCGCAATTCCAATTTCCTTCTCTTTATTAAATTCTTTTCCTTTTCTTTTCTTCCACTTTTTTTCAAAATTAAAACTAAAATCTTAAATTAAATTATAAAAAACCCAAATTAATTAAAATGCTAATTAATGCTTAATAATAATTATCACACATAATTAAATACCAAATTAAAAAGAAAATCACAAAATTTCGACATTAACCAAATACGTTATTTTTTGTGAATTTTTTTATTTTTGTAAAATAACAATTCACTTAATTAATCTAAAAATTATAAAATTAAATCCTAAATGCAGATACTATATTTTTGTATTTTTAATGCAATAAACATGTACACAAACATATGCAAACAATCAGAAAAATAGCATAATAATTCCTAAAAATAACACATAATTAAATAAAAGACCTAATTTTGGGAATTCTTTTGGAGTAATTCGTATGAGGCAAAAATCACATGCTCACATATGAGCTCGGAGTTCCGACCCTGGGATCGTGCGGGTGCCAAATTGTTGACGTTAAGTCTCCGAGTATACTGAGGTCTCCTTGTTTGGCATACGAGATGCCGAAAAGACATCATTTTATTGCTTGGTGTAAACACACATTATTTCATTGTCGTGAGCTCGGCCCGCGCGGGCGCGGCTCCTCAAACCATTCGATCCAGTACATAATTTACTATTGAAACTTAGTCTGATGTTTCCCAGTCCTTCTGAAGAGATGGTGCCTTTGATTGAAGATCATCGCTCGTCATTTGTTTGCAGGAGAAAGCCTGTGATCTTGTCGGATCCTCCTCTGGGTACATAATAAATTTAGTCCTTCGTATAAGATGTTTTGCCTATGCATGCCAAGATATATATGTGTACGTAAAGGTTGATCCACCGAGATTTCAACACATAATCTAGCATATCTTCCTCTAGTGGTGGAGGAAGTGCATGTATCAACTGTTAACAGTTTCCCAATGTTATTACCTATTTTTTGAAGTATTTGAAAATCATAAAACTCCGTAGGTAGTTCAGGCAATCTTAACCATATAGCTGAGTAATTGATTTTGGTTTCAGAGGCCATAAACTTAGGTTCCCATTGATGCACAGACAGAAAATGATTAAAGATGAACCAAGGTCCATCATGAAGTGCATGATTTTGTTTTCTTCTTTTTGGAATTTAAGAATAAAAAAATCGGAGCCTAAATCAATGAGAGGGAGATTTTCAGTAGGTTGCCATAGTGTGTAGATTCTTTTGGCATAGTACTTGATGTGCTACCTTTCGACCATAGACTTTTACAATAACTGCATGCTTCCGTGGCTGATACATTCTATTTTTCTCCTCAAGAGAAATAGGAATAAAGTTGCATGGATCAGCTAGTGCATCCAATTCATCATTAAGCAGCAATCCTAAAGTGGACATGTATGTCGATGCATTAGGTACTAGGTTAGCAGTGGAAGAAACCAGTGTATTGAGATAAGACTTTTTGGTGGAGGGGTTAGCATCTCCTTCATGTTCCATGTGATCAATGATCATTGTGTTATCGAGAGTAGAGTTGTGGGATGGGAAAGATTGTGAGTGAGGTTGGGGACAGGAGATATCAGGTGGCTTTGGAGGGATTGAAGAAAGCGGTGGAGAGTTAGAAGTAGAGAGCATTTTTTCAATCGGTGTCGTGTTAACTGCCATTCATACATTTTTGGTCTTTAGATGAATATCACTGGAAGCATATATTAATTATTTAACACGATCTTGTAGGCATGTTATCTAATAATCACACTGCAATTGCCCAAGTTGAGCAAATAGTAAATGATATTTGATTTTTATAGCCATGCTATCTAATAGTGCATAAAAGTAAACACGATAAAACACTTAGGTTCTTACAAACATGTTTCTGATAATGTGCGGGCATTAGACAGGTTGAGTAGGTAAAGTGTTTGAGTTCCTATAGGCATGATTTCTATTAGTGTGTAGAATTAAAGCACGTCAAACAAATAGCAAACAAAGCAATTAAACCCTATGGACAGGTTTTCTACCCATTCATGCAAGAATTATAATACCCCGACCCTCCCCCTTTTAACTAATTTCCCCATCATTAAGTTTTACAAGTTATTACAGACCACATTGAATAATTACAGACCCAATTACAAAATAAAATATAACCCAATAACATATCTGGCCTTCAAATAGACTCGAAACTTCATGCGGACAGCAGGCCAATACTCGAAGTGTAGACAGTGTACCAAAGGCAGACCTAATACCAAAGGCAGACCCAGCATACCAGGCCCAAACGATTGAAGTCATTAAGCTAATGGATGCCAAATTTAGCCATACAGGTAAATGAACTACTCATAGAATAACTTAAACACTTAGTTCTTATAACTGAAATAGCTGCAGTTTCAACTAATAAACAAGGCCATGCTAAGTTGAAAGGCACCAAAGATACACTTGGGCAAGTAATTCTAGAAAACAAGATTTAACAGTGACAAGATAGGATATCATAAGCTAGTAAACTACTGCAAATAGTGTCTCAAAGTAGAACCAACGTAAAGAACTTCAGATGACAGCCTAGCAGAATCGCAGACAAGAAGAGGGTGGAGTGCAATCTTCATATGAGGATTTTAACATGAAACCCTGGCATAACACATACTAGTAGAATAGTTTCACAAACATACTTAGTTGAACATAAAACTTAACATGACGGACATTAACTACAGCACAAAGATTCTAAAGAACTAATAATAGGTAAAAGAACATGTCGACTTTAGGCTAACAGGACAGGTAGACATTAGGATTCTTGGTAGATGAAAATATGTGATGACCCAAAAGTTCATCACTTGTTTTAAAAATAAATTCTATGTTTCGAGGCCTTAAAATCTCTTTTTATCTTACCTCGATTTGCGTTCCCAGTCCAGGCGCGTAGCCGGAAAGCCAATATGTGAAAATCTGTGAAAAATGATAAATTTTAACTTTAAAATGAATTAAGTTGACTTCGGTCAATATTTTGGGTGAATGGACCCGGACCCATGATTTGACGATCCCGGAGGGTCCGTAGGAAAATATGGGACTTGGGCATATGCCCGGAATCAAATTCCGAGGTCCCAAGCCCGAAAAATAAATTTTTGAAAGAAATTATTTTACTGAATTAATTATGAAGTAAAGAAGAAAATTTATGTTTGAAACCATTGGTATCGGGCCCATATTTTGGTTCCGGCGCCCGGTACAAGTCTTATATGTGATTTAAGATGAGTCTGTGAAATTTGGTAACAAACAGACTTGAAATGATGTAAATCGGATCGTATTTGAGAAAATTGAAAAATTTGAAGTTCTTAAGGAATTGCATGCTTTTGATGCTAAATTCATAGTTGTTAATGTTATTTTAGTGATTTGAATGCACGAGCGAGTCCATATGATGTTTTTAGGTTGGTGTGCATGTTTGGTTTGGAGCCGCGAGGGCTCTGTTGAGTTTTGGATAGGCCACGGGGTGGATTTTAGACTTGAAAAATTGCAGGCTTCAGCTGTTTCATTGCAGGCTTGCAGGCTTAGCATTTGTGAAGCCTGGCTCGCAAATATGAGGGCTGAGTCGCAAATGCAAAACAGCCCAAGCCAGCCCTCCTCGCAAATGCGAGATTTTCCTTCGCAAATGTGATGCTCCCCATTTGGGCCTGTTATCGCAAATACGACTGTTTGTTCGCAATTCCATCTTCGCAAATGCAAAAATTGCTTCGCAAATGCGAGCTTAGTAGAGCCTGGGTTCGTAATTCGCAATTGCGATACCTGCAACCTGTAAGTTCATAACTTAGACGCATTTTCAACCATTTTTCACATCTTCTCAAAACATAAACTCTCTAGTGCAATTTTCCAAAGGCAACTTCTCTCCCTAATCGATTGTAAGTGATTTCTAACTAGTTTTCTTCAATCTTTAACATCTTTTCACAAGTTTTCAACTCAAAATCAATGATTTTCATGGGTCAAATTGGGTGTTTTGGGTAGAACCTAGATTTTTCAAAAATTGGGGATTTGAACCTCGATTTAAGGTCCAATTTCAAAACAAATTATATATTTAGGTTCGTGGGGGAATGGGTAATCGGGTTTTGGTTCGAACCTCGGATTGTGACCATGTGGGCCCGGGGCGATTTTTGACTTTTCGGGTAAAACTTTGGAAAACTTATTTTCATGCATTAGCATTGATTCACTTAGCATTTATTGATGTAATTGAGTAACTTGTGGCTAGATACGAGAGAATTGGTGGTGGAATCAAGAAGTAAAGCGATAGTAGAGACTTGAATTGTGTTCGTGGCATCGAGGTAAGTGTTTGGTCTAACCTTAGCTTTAGGGATTAGGAGTTGTGTCCTATTTGCTACATGTTACTTGTTGAGTACGACGTATAGGCATGGTGACGAGTATCTATACATTGGTATCAAGCATGACCGTGAGTCTTAAATTGAAATTGTTGTGTTCATAATAAATACTACAAATGCCTAAGTTGTTGATTCTCTGTGTTGAGCAAGGATTATGATTATTCTCGTGGGAATTACTTATGATTGAGTATTGGTGCTAGTTGAGGTAGTTAGATGTTGGAACAAGTTTGGTTATAGCTGATTTTCCCTTGCTAGGACGTATTTACTTATACTGTCGATTCCTTTGTTGGGATAGTGTTGTTTCTTTATTGATCCCTTACTGGGACTCTTGTTGTGATTAGTGTTGAACCATATATGTGGATCGTGTTGCGCTTCGCAACAATATTATATAATTGGATCGGGTTGCACGCCGAAACAGTGATAAATAATAGGGATCGGGTTGCACGCCGCAATAGTGTTATTATGTTTTGGGATCATGTTGCATGCCTCAACAATGATATAATTGGATCGGGTTGCATGCCGCAAATAATAATATAATTGGATCGGGTTGCACGCTGCAATAGTGATAAATAATAGGGATCGGGTTGCACGCCGCAACAGTGTTATTATGTTTTAGGATCGGGTTGCACGCCGCACCAACGATATAATTGGATCGGATTGCACGCCGAAATAATAATATAATTGGATCAGGTTTCACGCCGCAACAGTGATAAATAATAGGGATCGGGTTGCACGCCGCAATAGTGTTATTATGTTTTGGGATCAGGTTGCGCGCCGCAACAATTGAGAATACAAAGTGTTTATTGATTGGTTACGATTTCCTTATTGTTTCTCTGTAAATTCTAGATTGCCCTTATGCATTTCTCTTAATTTACTGTTGGTAGTGATATTTCCCCGCAGCAAGTACCCCCTCCCATCTTTACTTGTTTATTCCTGTTTTATTTTCCGTTGCATATTATATAACTGCACAGGTTTATCTGGTAGTCTGGTCCTATCCTCGTCACTACTTCACCGGGGTTAGGCCAGGCACTTACCAGCACATGGGGTCGGTTGTGCTGATACTACACTCTGCACTATGTGCAGATCCGGGAGCGGCAGCTTTTGGACCGTAGCTTTGGGTGGCTGCCTTCAGTCCAGTTAGAGATCCCGAGTTAGTCCTGCAGGCGTTCGCAGGCCCGGTGTTCTCTTCTATCTTCATATGTATTCTGTTTCATTTACTTCAGAGACAGATTGTACCTTTCTTTCTAGACATTTGTATGTAGTATTCGTAGTTGCTCTGTGATATTATGACACCGGATTCCGGGTAGAGATGCTTGTTGGTATTGTCGTACTGATTTTGGCTAAGTTATCAGATTACGTCTTCCGCTTGTATTTATTTATCGTTAATATTTCACTGTTGATCACATGCTAATTTAAATTGTTAAAAAGGGCTAAATAAAAGAGTTAGTGATTCTATAATACGCGGCTTGCCTAGCTTTCACGAGTAGGCGCCATTACAACTCCCGAGGGTGGGAAATTTGGGTCGTGACAAGTTGGTATCAGAGCTCTAGGTTACATAGGTCTCACAATTCACGGACAAGCTTAGTAGAGTCTGAGGGATCGGTACGGAGACATCTGTATTTATCCCCTAGAGGCTACAGAGTTAGGAAAAACTTCACATTTATTCTTTCCTGGCGTGCGGTTTGGTTTTTCAATGCTAATTGAATTTCTACTCTGTTCTTTCACAGATGGCGAGAACACGCACTTCTTCATCCACCGACCAGTAGCCCGAGCCCCCAACAGCAGCTCCTACGAGGGGCAGAGGCCGAGGCCATGCTAGAGGTAGAGGCCGAGGCCGTGCTAGAGGCCAAGGTAGGGGCAGAGCTCAGCCTAGAGCAGCAGCACCGGCGGCGGGGCGTCAGGTTGACTTTGATGATGAGGTTTCAGCCTAGACCGTTCTGGTGGGCCCAACTCAGGTCCCAGAGGGGTTTATTGCTACCCTAGTACTCCATGATGCTCTGGTCAGTCTAGTGGGCCTTATGGAGAGTTTCACCTAGCAAGCTTACTTCCTGTAGCACCAGTCGTCTCTTAGGCTGAAGGAGGAGCTTAGACTCCTGCTACTCGCACTCCGGAGCAAAAGGATCCCCAGTTTCAAACTCCAGCAGCTCAGCCAGTTGGAACAGTTCAGTCGGGTATGGTAGCTCAGACCGGTGATGGAGTAGCTATTTCTGCCGATGCTTTGTGGAGATTGGACAGGTTCACCAAGCTCTTCACTACTACCTTCAGCGGTGCATCTTCTGAGGATCCCCAAGATTATCTAGATAGTTGTCATGAGGTTCTCAGGAACATGGGGATAGTGGAGACCAATGGGGTCAATTTTGCTACTTTTCGGTTATCTAGATTCGCCAAGACTTGGTGGAGAGACTAGTGTTTGGCTAGACCAGCCGGATCACCAGCTTTGACTTGGGAGCAGTTTACTTAGCTATTTCTGGAGAAGTTTCTCCTCATCACTCAGAGAGAGGCCTATCTGAGGCAATTTGAGCGTCTCCAGTAGGGTTCTATGACCGTTACTCAATATAAGACCAGATTCATCGACTTGGCCTGTCATGCTCTTATCATACTTCCCACCGAGAGAGAGAGGGTGAGGAGGTTTATTAAGGGACGTATTCAGCCGATTCAACTTTAGATGGCCAAGGAGGCCGGGAGTGAGATTTCTTTCTAGGAGGCAGCCAATGTGGCCAGAAGAGTGGAGATGGTTCTGTCGCAGGGAGGTGGTCAGGGGTGTGACAAGAGGCCTCGTTATTCGGTTTTGCCGCCTAGAGTTCCCGTGCTATGGTTCAGGCACCAGGTGTTTTGCCGCCCGCTCCACTAGCTAGGGGTTGGGGTAGAGGTGCTAGAGGTGGAGGTAGAGGTGTTAGAGGTGGAGGCCAGCCAGCTGCAGGCCTTCCAAAGAAGTAGTCCAGGGTGGTGGGGCCCAGCCCCGATGTTATGCTCTTCCAGCCAGGCCTAAGGCTGAGGCTTCTAATGCAGTTATCACAGGTACCGTTCTGGTTTATGGCAGAGATGCTTCAGTTTTATTTGATCTAGGGTCTACATACTCCTATGTGTCATCTTATTTTGCACCGTATCTGGTCATGCCTAGTCATTCCTTGAGTGCCCCTGTATTATGTGTCTACATCGGTGGGTGATTCTATTATGGTAGATCGAGTCTATCATTCATGTATAGTTGTGATTCGAGGTCTTGAGACTCGTGTAGATATGCTACTTCTGGACATGGTTGATTTTGATGTCATATTTGGGATGGACTGGTTATCACCGTACTGTGCTATCTTGGACTGTCATTCCAAGACTATGACCTTAGTCTTGCCGGGTTTACCTCTTTTAGAGTGGAGAGGGACTCTTGGTCATTGTACCCATAGTGTTATCTCTTATATGAAGGCTCGGCATATGGTCGAGAAGGGGTGTTTGGCCTATTTGGCATATGTTCGTGATTCTAGTGTCGAGGTTCCTTCTATTGATTTTGTGCCTGTTGTTCGTAAGTTCCCTGAGGTATTTCCTTCAGACCAGCCGGGTATGCCACCCGACAGGGATATTGACTTCTGCATTGATTTGGCTCTGGGCACTCAGCCCATTTCTATCCCGATGTATCGTATGGCCCCGCCTGAGTTGAAAGAGTTGAAGGAACAGTTGCAAGACTTGCTTGAAAAAGGTTTCATTAGACCTAGTGTTTCGCCTTGGGGTGCGCCGGTGTTGTTTATTAAGAAGAAGGATGGATCGATGAGAATGTGTATTGATTATCAGCAGTTGAACAAGGTTACAATCAAGAATAAGTATTCATTGCCGAGGATTGATGATTTGTTTAATCAGCTTCAGGGTGCCAAGGTTTTTCGAAGATTGACTTGAGATCTGGCTACCATCAGTCGAGGATTAGGGCATCCAATGTCCCTAAGACAGCTTTCCGCACTCAGTACGGGCATTATGAGTTCCTGATGATATCATACGGATTGACAAATGCCCCAGCAGCTTTTATGAATTTGATGAACCGAGTGTTCAGGCCTTACTTGGATTCGTTCGTGATAGTCTTCATTGATGATATTTTGATCTATTCCCGTAGCCGGGAGGAGCACGAGCAGCATCTTAGAGTGGTTCTTCAGACTCTGAAGGATAGTCAGTTGTATGCCAAGTTTTCGAAGTGTGAGTTCTGATTGAGTTTAGTTGCATTCTTGGGTCATGTTGTATCAGCAGAGGGTATTCAGGTTGATCTGAAGAAGCTTGAGGCAGTCAAGAACTAGCATAGACCAGCATCAGCTACAAAGATCCGGATTTTCTTAGGGTTTGCAGGCTATTATCATTGGTTTATGGAGGGGTTTTCGTCTATTGCAGCCCCGATGACTAGGTTGACCCAGAAGGGGGCCTAGTTCAGATGGTCAGACGAGTGTGAGCGAGCTTTCAAAAGCTCAAGACAGCTTTGACTACAACACCAGTGTTCGTTTTGCCCACAGTTTCAGGGCCTTATACAGTTTATTGTGATGCATCTCGTATTGGACTTGGTGCGGTGTTAATGCAGGATGGCAAGGTCATTGCCTATGCATCACGGCAGTTGAAGATTTATGAGAAGAACTGTCCGGTTCATGATTTGGAGTTAGTAGCCATTGTTCACGCGTTGAAGATTTGGAGGCATTATCTGTATGGCGTGGATGTGAGGTATTCACGGATCACAAGAGTCTGCAATATTTGTTCAAGCAGAAGGAGCTAAATTTGAGGCAAAGAAGGTGGTTGGAGCTATTAAAGGACTATGATATCACCATTTTATATCATCCAAGAAAGGCCAATGTGGTGGCCGATTCTTTGAGTAGGAAGTCAGCCAGTATGGGCAATCTTGCTTATATTCCAGTCGGTGAGAGACCGCTTGCTTTGGATGTTCAGGTTTTGGCCAATCAGTTCATGAGGTTGGATGTTTCTAACCCCAGTCGTGTGTTAGCTTGCACAGTCGCTCGTTCTTCTTTATTGGAGCGTATCCGAGATCAGCAGTATGATGATCCTCATTTGTGTGTCCTCAGAGACACGGTGCAACACGGAGGTGCCAAGCAGGTTACCTTAGGAGATGATGGAGTTCTGAGATTACAGGGTCGAGTTTTTTTGCCTAATGTGGATGGACTCCGAGAGTTGATTTTAGAGAAGGCCCATAGTTCTCGGTACTCTATTCATCCGGGCGCCGCAAAGATGTACCAGGATTTGTGGCAACATTATTGGTGGAAGAGGATGAAGAAGGATATCGTTGCGTATGTAGCTCGGTGTTTGAATTGATAGCAGGTTAAGTAAGAGCATCAGAGGCCTGGTGGTTTGTTTCAGAGGATTGAGCTTCTCGAGTGGAAGTGGGAGCGGATCACTATGGACTTCGTTTTTGGACTCCCACGGACTCAGAGGAAGTTCGACGCAGTGTGGGTTATTGTTTATAGGTTGACCAAGTCACCACATTTCATTCCTATAGTAGTCTCCTATTCTTCCGAGAGGTTAGATGAGATCTATATTCGGGAGATTGTTTGTCTTCATGGTGTGCCCGTGTCTATCATCTCGGATCGAGGTACGCGGTTTACCTCACATTTCTGTAGAGCAGTTCAACGAGAGCTGGGCACACAGGTTGAGTTGAGCACAGCATTTCATCCTCAGATGGACGGATAGTCTGAGCGGACCATTCAGATTTTGGAGGTATGCTCCGAGCTTGTGTCATTGACTTTGGAGGCTCGTGGGATCGGTTTTTGCCTTTAGCAGAGTTTGCCTACAACAACAGCTACCAGTCGAGTATCCAGATGACTCCTTATGAGGCTTTGTATGGTAGGCGATGTCGGTCATCGGTTGGATGGTTCGAGCTGGGAGAGGCTCGGTTGTTGGGTACAGATCTAGTGCAGGATGCCTTGGACAAGGTCAGGATAGGCTTCGTACAGCTCAGTCCAAGCAAAAGAGTTATGCCGACCGCAAGGTTCGTGATTTGGCTTTCATGGTCGGTGAGCGGGTATTGCTTCGAGTGTGGCCTATAAAGGGCGTGATGAGATTTGGGAAGAAGGGCAAGCTTAGCCCTAGGTTCATTGGCCCATTTGAGATTCTTGATCGAGTGGGAGAGGTGGCTTATAGACTTGTGTTGCCGCCGAGCTTATCAGCCGTGCATCCAGTGTTTCATGTGTCCATGCTTCAGAAGTATCACGGCGATCCATCCCACATGTTAGATTTTAGAACTGTCCAGTTGGACAAGGATTTGTCTTATGAGGAGGAGCCGGTAGCTATTCTAGACCGGCAGGTTCGTCAATTGAGATTGAAGAGTTTTCCTTCTGTTCGTGTTCAGTGGAGAGGTCAACATGCTGATGCATCGACCTGGGAGGCCGAGTCCGATATGCGGAGCCATTATCCCCATCTTTTCCCCGATTCAGGTACCTCCTTTGTATGTCCATTCGAGGACGAACGGTTGTTTTAGAGGTGGAGAATGTGATGACCTTCACTTGTTTTAAAAATAAATTCTGCATTTCGAGGCCTTAAAAACCTCTTTCTGTCTTACCTCGATTTGCGTGCGCAGTCCGGCACGTAACCGTAAAGCCAATATGTGAAAATCTGTGAAAAATGATGAATTTTGACTTTAAAATGAATTAAGTTGACTTTGGTCAATATTTTGGGTAAACGGACTCGGACCCGTGATTTGACGGTCCCGAAGGGTCCGTAGGAAAATATGGGACTTGGGCGTATGCCCGGAATCGAATTCCGGGGTCCCAAGCCCGAGAAATAAATTTTTGAAAGAAATTATTTTGCTAAATTAATTATGAAGTAAAGAAGAGAATTTATGTTTGAAACCATTGGTATATATTGGGCCCGTATTTTGGTTCCGAAGCCCGGTACATGTCTTATATGTGATTTAAGATGAGTCTGTGAAATTTGGTAAGAAACGAACTTGAAATGACGTGAATCGGATTGTATTTGAGAAAATTGGAAAATTTGAAGTTCTTAAGGAATTGCATGATTTTGATGCTAAATTCATAGTTGTTGATGTCATTTTAGTGATTTGAATGCACGAGTGAGTCCGTATAATGTTTTTAGGTTGGTGTGCATGTTTGGTTTGGAGCCTCGAGGGCTCGGGTGAGTTTTGGATAGGTCATGGAGTGGATTTTAGACTTGAAAAATTACAGGCTTCAGCTGTTTCATTGCAGGCCTGTAGGCTTCGCATCTCGCAAATGCGAGCGCTGAGTCGCAAACGCGAAACAGCCCAGGCCAGCCCCTCCCCACAAATGCAAGATTTTCCTTCGCAAATACAATGCTCCCCATTTGGGCCTGTTATCGCAAATGCAATAGTTTGTTCGCAATTCAGACTTCGCAAATGCGAAAATTCCTTTGCAAATGCGATCTTAGCAGAGCCTGGGATCGCAATTGCGCATCCTGATCGCAATAGCGATACCTGCAACCTGTAAGTTCATAACTTAGATGCATTTTCAACCATTTTTCACATCTTCTCAAAACATAAACTCTCTAAGGCGATTTTTCAAAGGCAACTTCTCTTCTTAATCGATTGTAAGTGATTTCTAACTAGTTTTCTTCGATCTTTGACATCTTTTCACATGATTTCAACTCAAAATCAATGATTTTCATGGAGGAAATTGGGTGTTTTGGGTAGAACATAGGTTTTTCGAAAATTGGGGATTTGGACCTCGATTTGAGGTCTGCTTTCAAAACAAATTATATATTTGGGTTCATGGGGGAATGGGTAATCGAGTTTTGGTTCGAACCTCGGGTTTTGACAATGTGGGCCGGGGGCGATTTTTGACTTTTTTGGTAAAACTTTAGAAAACTTATTTTCATGCATTAGCATTGATTCATTTAGCATTTATTGATGTAATTTGGTAACATGTGGCTAGATACGAGCGAATTGGTGGTGGAATTAAGAGGTAAAGCGATAGTAGAGACTTGAATTGTGTTCGTGGCATCGAGGTAAGTGTTTGGTCTAGCCTTAGCTTGAGGGATTAGGAGTTGTGTCCTATTTGCTACATGTTACTTGTTGAGTACGACGTATAGGCATGGTGACGAGTATCTATACGTTGGTGTCAAGCATGACCGTGAGTCTTAAATTGAAATTGGTGTGTTCTTAATAAATACTACAAATGCCTAAGTTGTTGATTCTCTGTGTTGAGCAAGGATTATGATTATTCTCGTGGGAATTACTTATGATTGAGTATTGGTGCTAGTTGAGGTAGTTAGATGTTGGAACAAGTTTGGTTATAGCTGATTTTCCCTTGCTAGGACGTATTTACTTATACTGTCGATTCCTTTGTTGGGATAGTGTTGTTTCTTTATTGATCCCTTACTGGGACTCTTGTTGTGATTAGTGTTGAACCATATATGTGGATCGGGTTGCGTGTCGCAACAATATTATATAATTGGATCGGGTTGCACGCCGAAACAGTGATAAATAATAGGGATCGGGTTGCACGCCGCAACAGTAATAAATAATAGGGAATGGGTTGTACGCCGCAACAATGTTATTATTTTTTGGGATCGAGTTGCACGCCACAACAGTGATAAATAATAGGGATCGGGTTGCACGCCACAACATTGTTATTATGATTTGGGATCAGGTTGCGCGCCATAACAATTGAGAATACAAAGTGTTTATGGATTGGTTACGAGTTCCTTATTATTTCGCTGTAAATTCTAGATTGCCCTTATGCCTTTCTCTTAATTTACTGTTAGTAGTGATATTCCCCCACAGCATGTACCCCCTCCCATCTTTACTTGTTTATTCCTGTTTTATTTTCCGATGTATATTATATAACTGCACAGGTTTATCTGGTAATCTGGTCCTAGCCTCGTCACTACTTCACCGGAGTTAGGCTAGGCACTTACCAGCACATGGGGTCGGTTGTGCTGATACTACACTCTGTACTATGTGCAGATCCCGGAGTGGCAGCTTTTGGACTGTAGCTTTGGGTGGCTGCCTTCAGTCCAGTCAGAGATCCCGAGGTAGTCCTGCAGGCGTCCGTAGGCCCGGTGTTCTCTTCTATCTTCATATGTATTCTGTTTTAATTTACTTCAGAGATAGATTGTACCTTTCTTTCCAGACATTTGTATGAAGTATTCGTAGTTGGTCTGTGATATTGTGACACCGGATTCCGGGTAGAGATGCATGTTGGTATTGTCGTACTGGTTTTAGCTAAGTTATCATATTACGTCTTCCGCTTGTATTTATCGTTAATATTTCACTGTTGATCGCATGCTAATTTAAATTGTTAAAAGGGCTAAATAAAAGACTTAGTAATTCTATAATACGCAGCTTGCCTAGCTTTCACGAGTAGGCACCATCACGACTCCCGAGGATAGGAAATCCGGGTCATGACAAAATATCAACCCAAGGTCAACCAAGATTGTATCAAGCCTAGTGCCACTTGATCATATATAGGAAGAGACTATACATTGAGGTTTACCCTAGAAAGCCTTGGGCAATACTTAGAAACACAAAATTGAGCAGGTCAAATAGCAAACATTAGAATTAGAGAAAATATGTCATACTTGTTTTAGAGATTTATGCAGTAATGACATTCAGAAATTACATGATCATTGAAGAAGTTAACAAGTTACACATGAATGACCTAATGGAAACAATGTATACGAACACATTTAGGGCAATGAGGTGGTTCCTCACAAGAGTCTTAAATAAGGTAGGAAGATGGGATCATAGCAGGCAGTAGACATAAGTACTCGCAAACATATAGAAAATTAAGCTAAACATGCTTAAGAAATCCAGAATTAGGGTTAAAAATTAGGCAAGTTCTAGTGTTAGAAAAAGTTTAGAATCACAAATTAACTCTAAAGCAAATAGGGTTGTAAACAGAGATAGCATGGTAACACGTTGGTTCAAAAAAAGTTCATGAACACAAAGAAAAGATGAAATTGTGAAGACCAAAGTACTTGCCAGTTACCGATTGACAAACAAGTAAACAAGAAGAATAATTTCACCAATATCTCAATCGTCAATGGCAAGATGAGTAGTACATCCCAAGAATCTCAGTGCGTTAGCGTTCCTCTAGGGTTTTTTGATGAACCCCGGGCAGTGCTCACACTGAGAAAGGTCTAATAATCAAATTCAGGTGGCCTTGGCTTTCAGCCGGCCAAGAAATTAAGTTTCAGAGTAGTATAGGACAAGTGAGAGTGAGAGAGTAACAGTAGTCATTAAGGTCTGTTTAAGGGAATTAGGGGAGGGATTTTTATAATAGTTAAATCAAAAGAGTAAATATAGAAAGAAATTAAGCAAACATAAACAAGGAAAGAAAAATATACATGCAATCAGTAAAGTAACTGGTAAGGAAAGAAATCAAATTTCAAACCCTAGTTAGGGTTTAATGCTTGAAATCAGACAACTGGTGTGAGGAATCAAGCCATTCTTCATGAATATGGACGAAATGCTATCCAAATCTTAAAGATTGAGGCCGATCCAGTCCGATCTAGGAGATGGTACTTGCCAAAATTGGGCAAGTACCTAGGTAATACCACAAACGTGTGACCAGTAGCGGAGGAATATAGATATGGTAAGCAAATAATGAAGAAATCCCATTATCAACGGGAGTAGGAGAGTGATTTAAGGGGGAGGCGGCTAGGGTTCTCCAGAGAGAAGGAGAGGATGAGAGAACACATAGTCGGCTAAATAGGAAAACTGGGTCTCTAGGGTTAGGGGTGAAGAATATAAGGAGAATGAGGGGTTTATTATGGACTGTTGATCATTTAAGATCAATGGCCATGATCGAAGGGGAAGCGGGGCAACTTATTCAACGGGTCGCGATTGGGAATAGTAAATGGTCGTTTGGTTTGGGGTTCAGATGGGTAAAGAGATAGGCTAGGTGTTATTGGGTTTGGTTTTGGTCCAAATTAGCTTAAAATTGGGCTACAAATTAAATACATGAATTTTATAAAAAAAAATTAAATTCTAGAAATGACTAATAAGAAATAAAAATATTATTTATTCAGTAAAATGCTTGAAACTAATAGCTTAATATTATAAATATATTTTAAAAATTCTATTTTATCATAAATATTATAATAAATACAATTATGTATAGAATATAGGCTATTATTTAACTATTATAGATAAAATGGAAATACATAATTATGTACAAAATGCGATGAAATATTATAATATGCATGTGGGTATAAAATGATAAATTGGATGATTAGATTACCCTAAAATAATTTAAAGGAATAATTTATAAATATTTGAACAAATTAAATGCATGAAAATCAATTTTAAAGTTTTAAAAATTATAGAAAATTATAAAAATAAGTATATGACTCTTGTAAATTGGGTAATAATGCATAAATCATATTTTAAAAGTATATGGAATACTTTATAAAATATGAGGGCAAAATTGAGTATCAACATCTAATACTCATCAATTGTTTTAGCAGGAATAATATGTTATTGCTAGTCTTCGAAGCATAAAGTGTCTCGAGCTTTTCCCACAAACTTCTAGCATGTGTCTTATTCACAATATGATTATACACGTTATCTTCAACCCATTTTTTAATATAACCACAAACATGTAGGTGCTCAAATTCTCAATCCCTGTCAGACATAAATTCAGGTTTGTTGGAAGCAAACAAAGGTAAATGCATTTTCTTAACAAGTAGAAGATCTTTTAACTTGACTTTCCAAAGGTGATAATTACTAACATTTATACAAACTATTTTGCACATATTTGACTAGCACCATTCAAATAAAAATATTACCAATCAATATAATCACAATGCTCTGATATCACTTTGTTAGAAAAAATAAGGAACAAACAATGTGAATGACAAGGCAACAACAAAATAATACCCTAATCTAACTTCTCCAATCTATTTGAACCAAGAGAAGATAAACAAATTCAAGCAAAAACATATATAGGCAGCAAGTATATCAACTAACACGAATATGGTAAGGTTAAATAATCAAACACAGAAACATGAACATTTACTTGGAAAACCTCTTTAATGTGAAGAGTAAAAATTACGAGACCAAAGGTCCTCAAAGCTCCACCAAATGAATCAAAAAAAAGTTACAAAAGTTCTCTCACACAAGGCTTCAAACATGGATGTACACTTATGTTTTATCTCTTTTTCTATTTCAAACCTAAAATAGGTCATATTAATATGTCTTGATATTAGTAGGTTATAGGGCAAAATAGGCTAGGTCCAAAAAGATATCTTTTAATCTACATAGGAAGGAAAAGGCCCAAAAAAACCCAACAGAATTATTGCCCAAAAGAGGTAGAAATTGTTGCTATCCCTCAAATTACTAGAAGCATCCATAAATACCTTCAAATTTGATCTTTTACACCTCCTAATGATATTAAGCTCATTGTTGGATATAAGGGGAGTAAATTCCCGTGGAACTTTTCAAAGGATTTAAACAATCAACCACCAGCAAAAATTTATATTCACAACTCTTTTGGATATTGGCATGTTAACATGCCCATTCTGGAGGTGTTATGGCAGTGCATTTTGGTTGACTGAAATGTATGAAATGCATCCTACATACAGGTTGCTACTGGCAGCTCATTGTTCATCCTTTGATTCAGAAGAAAGGCTACTTCTCTACGTGTGTCATTGACATAGAGAGGATGAATATTCTCATATTGTAGTCTGATGTTCAGACTATGGATGTTGGCATATGCATACTTCTTGGATGCTTGGTCAGCCCCAGAATTTAATGGTGTTTCTTGGAGATTCACATTTGCATTTGTCCCTATGGAATGTAGAACTTGGCGCCTGGTAAGAGCTTTGGAGGTGCTACATTGAGGTTTTGCGCTTGGCTTGTGGATATACTTATCACCATATATTGGGAGTTGTCTATCTTATCACTTGTAATAGTTAGGTTTCATAGTGTAGCTAACTTTAGCTTTAAATCCTTTAGCTTTGTATTTTGGACAAATTATAAACATTGGATTTCAGTTTTGGACTATTATTTATATATTAGTCACTAGGCATCCAGGCTAGTGGTATATTTGCTAAAAAAGGATACTTGTTCTTAATTGTTTGTTCAACTGCATGTAATCAATGCACATCCACATAGTACCATCCTTCTTCTTCACAAACAGAGCTGGTGCACCCCAAGGAGACACATTAGTCCTAATGAATACCTTATCAAGTATCTCTTCAAGTTGTTCTTCAATTCCTTCAGCTCTGCTGGTGCCATACGATATGGAGGAATAGATATGGGCTGAGTGTCGGTACCAAGTTAATACCAAAATCAATGTTCCTATCGAGTGGCATGCCCGACAGGTCAGCAGAAAACACATTCGGAAAGACTCTCACTACCGGAACGGACTCAATAGTAGGAGTATCGCACCAACATCTCTCACAAAGGCCAAATATTCCAAACATCCATTCCCAACCATCCATTGGGCCTTCAAATATGAAATCACTCTACCGGGATCATAGTTTAGAGAACCCCTCCACTCAACCCTAGGAAAACTCAGCATCGCCAACGTCATAGTCTTAGCGTGACAATCAAGAATAACGTGACATGGTGACAACTAATCCATACCTAAAATCATGTCAAAATCAACCATACTAAGAAGTAAAAGATCAACTCTCGTCTCTAATCCCCCAATAGTTACCACATACAACCGATATACACGGTCCACAATAATAGAATCACCCACCAGCATTAATACATGAACATGTGTAACTAAGGAATCACTGGGTATATCAAAATAAAGAACAAAGTACGACGATACATATGAATACGTAGAAGCAGGGTCAAATAATATGGAAGCATCCTTGTGGCACACTAAAACAATACTTATGATCACGGCATCAGAGGTAACTGCATCTGGCCTGGCTGGAAATACATAGCAATAGGCCTAACCACCACCTGATCGACCTCCCCATCTAAGGTAGCCTTGAGTTGACTGGGCCCTACCCCGAGCTAGCTGTGCGAGTGGTGTAGCTGCTAGTGCTGGAATCATAAGCTGAAATCTCTACTGGGGAACCCTTCTCAATAGTCTAGGGAAATCTCTCTTGAGATGACTTAAGTCTTCGCACTCATAGCAATCCTTCCTGACAGGCTGTTGAACCTGATAACTCGAAGAACTGCCTATGGAACCCTGGACAGATAAAGCATGGTAAGAATTGTTTGCTGGTAATGCACTGAATGATGACTGAGCTGGGCGTGAACTATAGGAATTGTGGCTAAATGAAGAACCACAAGGAACATGGTGAACTATTTGAACGTGTCTATAAGGACGAACCCTGTTGTGATGGGACTGCCCTCCAGATGAGGAACTGCTGAAACCACCTGAAATACGAGGCCTTTTGGCCTCTCTCTCCTCATGCTCCTTACTGTGAACTAACTCTAGGCGTTTAGAAATATCAACCACCTCGTCAAACCTCGCACCTATCACAATCTCCCGAGTAATGATAAAATGTAACCCATAGTTGAGGCCATCAATGAACCTCCTAATCCTCTCCCTCTCAGTAGGAACCAACCATATCGCTTGACGTGTCAACTATAAAAACCTCATCTCATACTGAGTCGTTGTCATACCCTCTTGGAGTAGCTTCTCAAACTGCTTATGCAACTCCTCTCTACGAGTCTGTGGGACAAACTTCTATAAGAAAAGAACTAAGAACTCATGCCTTGTAAGTGTTGCTACATCGGCTGGTCTGCTTAACTCATAAGCCTAGCATCATCGGTAGGCTTCCCCAGTCAGCTTAAAATTAGTGAATAAAACCCCACTACTGTCAAAAATACTCGTACTGCAAAGAATACGCTGACACCAGTCAATAAAATCCTAAGCATCCTCCGACTCTGATCCATTGAACTCTAAAGGCTTAAGCCTCCCAAACCGCTCCAGTCTCTTCTGCTTCTCATCAATCATATATGGGCTAACTTAGGCCTGAGCAGCAGCAACCGACTGAGCTGGTAGTACCACCGGTGTCTGAAGTCCCTGATCTACCTGCTCTAGAATATGGGCGGTGGGAGTTTGAGCACCTCCCCTGGCCTGAGAAGTGGTTGGTGCAGCTAAAACTGAGACTGCTTGAGCAACGCTCGTGCATACAGTCAAAATCTGGGCCGAAGCCTCCTGAAGGCCTGGAAACACAATGGGCACAGCTGGTGCCTAAGCTGGTCCTATTAGCTTTACCACATCTGGTACCAGCTCCTGAGCTGGAGCAACTAGTGGCTCCACGGGTGCTGCTCTAGCTGCAGTACGAGCCATACCTCGGCCTCTACCGCGGCCCCAAACTTTCGCAGCCCTAGGTGGTGGTACTAGTAGCCGTCCGCTTGATCTGGTCACACGTATCTTTACCATCTGTGAGAGAATAGAAGAATCGAAATTCAGATTCTGGAACTAACAAATTTGCACGATAAGAATACAAGAAAGTGAGGTTTCCTAACAGTTTGGTAGACTTTGTAAGATAAGTGCAGACGTCTTCCTACCGATCTGCAAGACTCTACTAAACCCGCTCATGACTTGTAAGACCTAAGTAACCTAGTGCTCTGATATCAACTTGTCATGACCCAAAATCTTAACCCGTCTTGATGGCGCCTAATACACTTACTAGGCAAGTCGACAATCACATAACAACTAAACATTTGAATAAAACAGGTTTAATAATCTCAATAATAGAAAATCTCATAAATATCTGATAAAATAACTGAAACTCTACTACAACCATCCCAAAAACCTAGTGTCATCGAGTATATAAGCTACTAAGTGTCAACATAAAATAAACTCTAATATAACTGTCTAAATAGTAGAACAATATTGAAGAAAATAAAAGAAAGGAGAATCAAGGTCTGCGTGCGTCGTAGAAGCTACCTCAAAGTCTCCGAGCAGGTGCTAGCACCAAGTGTAGAGTGTAGTATGAGTAAAACCGACCAAATGTACTCAATAAGTATCATAGCTAACCTCGACAAGGTAAAAGAAGCACGAATTATAAATGATGCTAGCTATCAACTGTACAGCTTCACCTTTTTAACAAGTACAGAACAATAATGAAATCAAGTCATAAAGCACAGGAAAAAGCATCTGTGTGTGTATGTGTATAGTTCCTCAAATATTTTGCTCAGTCAATGTTCGGCATATACAGATGAAATGTAGTTAAATCAGGTAAATAATCAACGGAAATTGCAAGGAAAGATGAAATGCAAAATCCAAAGAAACACTAGCAAGAGTTCCTCAATCTTTCCAATACCATACCAAACCACTGATCAGTTTTCGTCATTATCCGCGTGTAGGCCATCAAGAGAGAAACATGATAGAGTGACCGGGGGGATGGATCCGTATCCATATGCTGCACGAACAACTCACATGTTGCACGGACAACTTATATGCTAATAATATCTATAACTAGATCCGCATGGACAACTCACGTACTGCACAGACAACTCACATATTGCACGGACAACTCACGTGCTAATAGAATCAACTATATAGACAATTCACGTGCTTCACGGGCAACTCACGAGCTAATAATCACAATCCGGCCGGCGTGGTCACAAGCTACCAGTCCAGCTCATAACACAGAGAATGTAAATATGCAGGTCTGGGCTGGTATAAATAATATACTATAGTGTAGCCATGTGCAATGTGTGCTATCATAGCTAGAACATACAATTTCCATCATAAATTAGCAGTTTATCAGGTTCAAACGGAAGAATAGCCTTAACAAAATCTCAAATATAGTACAAATAGCTCACAGAGGGGTACAAATAGGAGAAAAATGTCAACTTTGAGCTTAACAATCATTTTAAGGCATGTCGTAGCCTAAGCACTATCCCGATCATGAAAATAGTACCCACGGTGCACGAATAGGCTCAACCACACACATATACACAGCCCATAACACGTAGCTATCACAAATAATTCAGGCAACTAATGTCTTAACCAAGTTTAGATAAGATACTTACCTCAAGCAAGCCAATTTACTCCCTTAACAAGCCTTTCCGGCGCGTATCAACTCTTGGAAGGCTCGAATCTAGTCCAAATAACGTAATACTATCAATAAAAGCAATAGCAATTGATTCCAAATTATAAAACTATGATCTTTAACTAAAATAAAAAAGTTAACCCAAAGCATGCACCTCGAAACCCGATAAAATTTACAAGTTCCGAATACCCATTCAATTACAAGTATAACCATACCAAATTCAACCAATTCCGACCTCAAATCAACCTTCAAACCTCCATTTTTCAGTTTTGCAAAGTCTCAACAAAATTACCAATTTTTTCACTTTAATTCAATAATTATATGCTAAAAATAAAGATAAATCATGATATAACAACAAATCCGAGTCATAAATACTTAACCCGATCCAAGACGTGAAAATCCCCTCCAAAATTGCCCAAAACCGAGCTCTCCAACTCAAAATCTGAAAATAATACTCTTACCCTCAATTTAGAATTTTAAACCTGTTGCCTAGTGATTACACATTGCTATCGTGGAAATCCTTCGCGGTCGTGTAGAACAAACATCATCAGTAACAAAAATCTTCTATGCCAACACGCTCACAAGACCGCAAATGCGGTGACCAATCATCCAAACCTACGTGATCGCGAACAGCCTCACGTGATTGCAATGAACAACCATCTGGAAATCCCAGGCCCTTCCTACCTTTTTCGCGAACGCGTCCATACACCCGTGTTCATGTTTCACAAATGTTCAGAACTCCATGATCGCGTCCACATCCTCACGAACGCATAGAACAAATGCCCAGCTACCATAAACGAATCTTTGCGATCGTGTCCCTCTTCTCGCAATCGTGAAAGAGGAAACCAGAAGCACAGATTCAGCAATCCAACAAAGTCCAAAATGAGTCCGAACTTGATTACCCGAGGCCCCAGGACCCCATCCAAACATATTAGCAAGTCCTAAAATACGATACGAACTTAGTTGAAGCCTCAAATCACATCAAACAACATCGAAATCATGAATCGCACCCCAATTTCATGCCTAATGAACTGTTGAACTTCCAACTTCTAAAACTAATGCCGAAACATACCAAACCAACTCCGATTGACCTCAAATTTTGCAAACAAGTCATAAATTATACAACTGTCCTATTACAACTTTTGGAACCAAAATCTGAGCCCGGTATTAATAAAGTCACCTCTCAGTCAAAATTTTCAACCTTCCAAACCTCAGCTTTCCAACTTTCACCAAATCAAGCTAAAACGACCTACGGACCTCCAAATCCGGACATACACCTAAGTCCAAAATCACCATACAAATCTATCAGAACCATCAAAACTCCATCCGAGATCGTTTACACAAAAGTCAATATTCGGTCAACTCTTTCAACTTAAGCTTCCAACCTTGGGACTAAGTGTCCCAATTCACTTTGAAACATCCCCGGAACCAAACCAACCACACCGGCGAGTCACGTAACCACAAATGAACATAGAATAAGCAATAAACAGGGGAGCGAGGCTGCACTACATAAGACGATCGGTTGAGTTGTCACAAAGGTTCAAATATTTATTTATTAATAATCTATTAGTTTTATTCAATATTGAATTAGTGAATTATATATAATTTTTGAGATTCTAAATTTGAATAATTTTTTCTCTTTTATATATACATTGAAAAAATAGATAATTTTTGTCTATAACAATCAAATAATATAAACATTAAGTTTATTATAGAGATGTTTGGTTGTATTTTGCTTTTGTAAATTCTTCCCTCCCGAGACTTTTTTGTAAAAATTTATTGTGGCACTCAGATATGCATCACCCATTAGTTGCAAAATGAGTTTGTTAAATTTATTGTTATTTTGACAATTTTATGATTTAAATTTATTTTTATGATATTTGAAAGTTATGTTTCAAATTTGAGCCCATTTGGAGCAGATTTGAACATTGAATAGTGTATCAGATTGTTGAAATTTGAAGAATAAGTTTATGCTTCAGAACTTAAGATTCAAAATCTAAGCATTCAATAGATTGAACTAGATAAGATTTAAATTTCTGAAGTTGTATTTGAAAGATAGAAGGACTTCATATTTGATTTCTGAAGTTTGAATTGAAATGATCCAACAACTTCATATTCGAATTTCTAAAGTTACATTGGATAGAAAAAAACTTAAATTTGCTTTGAGATGTTACATTAAAGAAATTGAATTACTTCGTATCGGAGCAAAATTTTGTGTAAGGTAGGTATAACTTGAATGTTGACCCCAAAAATGGGTATATGTGAAAATGACCCGACTTTTCTTTTGTGTTTCCTGTACGTTTCTCTGCCAGTCTGCCTAAGGCCCTTCAAAAACTTTGGGATATTGAAATTAGTCTCAAATTGGTGCCAAAGAATATTCTATGAAAGTCGTATGATTATGATGATCTAGACTCAATTTCCGCAACCCCGAAACAGCCTTGTTTTATACAATTCTTAAGCACCCACTTCTCAAAGAAGGAAGGAGCAGAAGAATCCCAAGACTCAGACTTGAGAGGATCCTTCGTCGTTGCTTCCACTTTCGCTCTATACCCAAATCCATAATAAAGCTACAAATCTTAAAATCAATTTAGATAGAGGGAAAATGGATAAGGTGACGGGTACAACAGTAGGTACGTCTGCAACAACGACAACGGGGTCTTCTGGGTCATCTTCAATTTTCACTAACTATCCCCTTATGTCTGCTCTCATTGCTTTCGCTCTCGCCCAATCCATTAAGCTCTTCACTTCATGGTACCCCGCCCCTTTCTTATTATTGATTGATCCCTAATGTATGTATGTATGTATGTATGTATCTGTCTGTTTTATTGTATTCAAGATATCTTGTGGAAATTCAAGAACGATGTTGGTTTGGCAAGATGTTTGATACCATTTGGTCTCTAAACTCCGGCATTGTTAACTCTGATGCAGATTGTTAGTTTAGTTGTATATTAAATGCTTTAGGACCTTATCCTGCATCCAGATGCGGATCTTGCCATTCACACATGGTTCAACCCAACCTGCTTTCCGGTTGGATCATGTATATAGATGTGAAAAAAATATTAAGAATAATAGATCACACCTGCTTCAGGAACATTGTCTCTAAAATAGATATCTCTGTGGTAGTAATGGGGCAGTTGCACTAAGGAAGAGTGTTAGGGACTTGACAAAGGTGATTGGTACAAAACGCCCAAGCCGGAGAGTAGAATCTATGTCTGTTTTTGCCTCTGCCACATTTCTTCTTAACTGTCACATGTGTACTTTTAATTTTCATTGGCATTTCAAAGGTATATCAACATCTATGCTTTACTATTCTCTGCTTATATTACAAGTGGATTACATGATTTAGACAGAGATCAGGCATTTTGAATGTGGTAATGAAAAAGGATTACTTACAGGTACAAGGAAAGACGATGGGATCTTAAGCAACTTGTTGGATCTGGTGGAATGCCGTCATCCCATTCGGCAACTGTAACTGCTCTAGCTGTGGCTATTGGTTTGCAGGAGGGCTTCGGGGAAGCGCTCTTTGCTTGTGCATTGGTTTTAGCGTGTGTGGTATAATCTCTCTCTCTCTCTCGCTCTCTCTCGTTATTGGACTTCCACCACTTCTACGTATAACAGTTACTGCATGCTAGAAAGAAACAGTTCTCAGCTTGTACATGCCCCATCACTGGAACTCAAATGTAAATATTTGGTGCCTGTAAGATTTTGTACATGCCTCATGAGAGAAAACTCAGAATATCATCTCAGGTTGCCAGTGTATACAATAGAGAGATCTTTCGTGGAATTAGTTATATAGGATTATGGTGTGCAGTCTGTTTAAATATTCTTCCTGAATAAGGGAATTTTACCTGTGCTAGTCACAGTAATTGTATCTAACCTTATAACTAGCAAACATTTTTTAAGATTAACGATGGAATCCTACTCTTCGTTATGCAATAAAGCAAGGTTGAAATGTTGTAAATCTCCGACTTTGTAGCACTAAAATACCTAGGTTATGAATAAATCTGAATCTCTCATGTTATTTATACAAGGAAACAAAGGCAGAAAAGGGAACACCATGCAATTGTCTCAAGCTGCAAGAAGTGTATTTACTCTCACTAGTAGTACCTAGAACAAAGCCTGATCCCTGAAGCAAGGTGTGAAGAACAAAGGCATGCATCATAGCTAAAGCTTGGCACCCAAATATTTAAAAAATGATTAATTTTTGAGGACCATGAGCTATATTATGAAAAGGTGGGCACCAAAAATAATCTAATGGTCAAACCAATAGATTAATAGTTAGGCAAATGTTTATTGATAAAAATATTGATTATAAGGAGTAGGAAATTAGACATTTGTGTAAGACACCTAGTATCAAAATCAAATTTAAAAACTAAATTGCATCTTTGGACCTGAAACTCAAACACATAGATGACTTTTTGACACGATTGATGTGGTTTTTACTTCATATAACTCCCTTAATTGCAATTGCTTCAATTCATATTCTGATATATTCATAGATTTTTGAATATTGTTTTCTCTCTTATTAAACAAGTAAATAATATATATACATACTTCACTAGTTTGGGACTGAGGCATAGTAGTTGTTGTATACATACTTCACTAGAGCACATATTTCAATTGCGCTTTGTGCTTAAAGTTCTGAAAGTTTTTGGCAGTTTTCTACACTTGTCGCTTTTATAAATACTACTTTTCTGTCAAAATATTGGGGGGGAGGGGGGAGTTAAAAAAGATAAAAAGGTTAGAATAAACATTATCAAATACAAGATTGCCGAATCTTTGATATTGCGACATTGCATATTAATATGCATGGTAACACCTTAACCAACAACAACAACCCAGTAAAATCCCTCTAGTGGAGTCTGGGGAGGGTAGTGTGTACGCAGACCTTACCCCTACCCCGAAGGAGTAGAGAGGCTATTTCCAGAAGACCCTCGGCTCAAGAAAACAAAAAGACAAAAGGAGACAATATTAGTAATCCACATAAATCGTTGGAAAAATAGGAACAATATGAAATGTAGAAGAAAGATGCAAAGTTAAAAGGAAAGCTAATAAAAAGGTCCTGCATTGAAAAGCAAGATAGTAAGACACAACATTGCCACTAACTAACTATCTTAGACAAAAAACCCTACTAGACTAGTCTTACAAATGTACGAAGTAATGCATGACTCAAATGCCTCCTAACCTACAACCTTAACCATTTAGCATAAAATAAATTTCCATGAAGAACAGAGTTATTCTCATGTTTTCAAGAGAAAGAATAAAGCTCAATGAAAAGTAAAAGTAAAAACAACGATAAATTTCCTCTATCCTAGATCTAAAACCTTGTTAAGCTTCTGGTATCATTGTTGAATTATTGAATAGCAGGTGAAATGTTCAAAAAAATTGAAGCTTTTAATTTTGGTGAAAAGAAAATAAAAACTCCTTCAATTGGAGTAGGGGTTGTGCTAGACTTGTACACTGGTGACAGCCGGCAGGTACACTGGGAAATGTGTAAGTATAAAAGATCTAAAATACCACCTTTCAGATTGATCACTGGGGATGTCTACTCTGGAATTAAGAGATAGAGAAAGGGAGAGAGTAACCCAAGTTCAATATGTACTCAACAAGATCCCATCAAAGTTGACTTAAGGCCATAAGTCTTGAAGTTACTTTTTGCATGTTGACTAACTAGGATGTGGATCATGGCTTAAAATTGGGCTAAGTCTTACCAGCTATCTATGAAGGATATAGCAAAGGTCCTCGTTGTTGATGTCACTGCTTGCCATCGGATTACCTTCTCTGTTAAAATGATCCTAAGGATATAGCAAATGCAGGCCTGACTACTGGTAATGGGACGGGTCCTTTGTTCCCATGTGCTCTTTTGGTTTGGGAGGCATGTGACACTTAGAATTGGTCAAGATGTCTATGAAATTCACCGGTCTATATTTTTTCCAAAGTAGAGTTTATCTTACTTTCTTGCTCAGCTTAATTTGTTGGGAAGGTGGGATAGATATAATACTTATCTTTGGTTGTTTGATGCAACAATAACCACTTGAAGGTTTATTAACATTAGATCAAATTGGTTCCTCATGGTAAGTCAAGATTCTTCTTATGTATTTTCCAAGGGTAAGTTTAGAGGCTGGTATTTCCGTCCTGTCTTCCGGCCAAAGATGTCCTTTTTCATGATAATCTAATACTATACCCTAATGAGGAAATTGAGCATTTGGTCTTCTGTTGTATTTCTGGTAACCAAGAGATCTCTAATTTGGTAAATCTTGTGGCAGGTCATGTATGACGCCACGGGTGTAAGATTACATGCTGGACGTCAAGCAGAGGTGTGATTCTCCTGTTGATTTTGCTATGTGGATATCTGCTTTTGAGATACAAGCATGCAGTCATGTTTATCAACTTACATGCATGCTGCATTGCTAACATTTTGTCTACAGGAATTCTCAAGCAGAGACTTACAATCCTTTTAGTTCTTTTGGAATAGCACTTTACTCAATTGCGCAGATTTCTGTAAACATTACCAAAATTCAGCTGAAACTCTCTGTTCCTTTTCTTTTCAGGTTCTCAATCAAATTTTATATGAACTTCCTTCTGAACATCCTCTTGCAGATAGTAGACCGTTACGAGAACTCCTTGGTCACACTCCTCCTCAGGTTTCGTTAAATTCTTGTAATTTGGCTTTAATGCTTATCCAATAAAAGCATTCTGAAATTTAACTCCCTACCCCACCCCATTTTGTCATGTTCACAAATTTCCTTTTAGTATTGTTTCATTGTTTTCTATCCCTTGTGTCTTTCTGTCTTCTCTTCATTTTCCTCATGTCTGGGAATATCAGTTTCACCTTCAAAATATAATGAATTTAGTTATTGGTGAATACTCGATAATTCCATCTTGTGCTAGCTTCTGAATTGTACTTGATCATTTTCTTTTCTGAGGGGTGGAGGGGTAAGGTGCACATGAATGATAATGATGTACATGTGTGTGTGTATGCACTGTCCTTGTGAGAAATCTTCTCAGCTCGGAATCCTTCATGGTAAATTGACTACAGATAGCACCTCTTTTCCATCGTCTTCCAACAGTAGATCAAGTTTTACTATGACCTTTCTCTTCTTACACGATATCATAAAGAAAAAGTCGTCTATATCTATACTATATTAAAAACACGAAGCCCCTTAGCGAAATGTCGTTTGCCTTTTTTACCCTTTAAAATTTGAATTCACACTAGATGAAATAGTCATTTTATTATATATCCTAATATTTATGGGTTTGAAATCAATTAAAAAATTTCTTAATAAATTTTTTTCTTATTTCAACTATATTGAAACCCTAATATTTAGAAATTTAATTCAACTAGAACTTTTATATCATTATAATTTCTGGTCCTAAATAATGGTTTATGCACGTTAGTCTAGAACTCTTTTACCAATACGTAAAATGTACAATATTTGAGTACTCTTATTATTCATTGGGAAATAATAGGATTTAGTTATATTGCAAGATGCAAAACTTCGACAAAATAAAGGACTTGGTAGATAGAAATTTGGAGTAGCAACTATTATAAGACACAAGGAAACCAAAGAATTGTGCTATGAAATACCTTCAGCGTGCAGATGTAAAGTTTGTGTATGTATTTTTATCTTTTCTTCCTAATTTTTCAGTTCTTTATCTTTTTTGTTACGTCTTCAATTCTTTTTCCGGTAATAGATTACTAAAAATATGGTTAAAAAAACTTATGGATCATCAATAACTCTTATATTACCGAGAATTTATTCTGTGTCAAAGAGTTATATAACATTAAAAGCACAAAACCCTTTAACGAAATGACCTTTGCTTTTTTCAACCTTTAAGAAATAATTTACACTAGATAAAATTATAATTTAATTATTTTTCTAATATTAAAGACCTTAAAATGAAATAAAATTTGAGTTATTATATCTTTTCTTATTTGAATTATCTAAGAAGTCATAATATTTAGGATCGCTAGCTCCACCTTATTGCCACTTTGACATACGGCGGTTAAGAATAAGAGATTGAAGATTGGAGAAATATTAACTACAATAAGATTTCACATGCTCGGGATAAGCATCACACTGGTAATATGAGCGAACTTACAAGGAGACAGAAACCGGCAACATTGGTTTTCATACTTGGCCTTTATTTGTTTTCCTTTGGAATGAGTTAAAAATTCTTCAAGAACAATTATATGTTGATATTTAATTTTAATATATGGAATTTGTTTATTGTTTTCTATATTAGATATGCAAGTATTCAAATGTTAAACTTATTATACCTATTTTTCGATAATTCAAAATAAATTACTAACAACGATTACTTACACATTCAAACATCATTCTACATTATGAAGAAGCACATGAGAATCGAGAAACAAATACCTAATTTCAGATGTTATGAAAAATTAGAATTTAATGAGACTTAGACATAAAAACCTGATTTGTTTGTTGGAAGGCTTCTTATTAAAATTAGAATTTATATCATGAACTGATTATAGACACACAAGAAAACTAAAACACAATATTCGTAAAAATTGCTTGAAAGAATTAGTTCTAAATCTGGTTTTAACATAGGATAATATTAACATATTACTTTCAGAATTCATCAACTGCAAGTAATTCATTATAATCATAGACTCTTGCTTCCATAAAAAGACAACATCCGGATGAATCTTGATATATGTAGAATTCAGAAGCATAGTTATTTTCTTCTTGGACAAAAAAAGAAAGCTCTCTCCAAAATGAAGAAAGAGTAGAAATAATCAAAGCATAGCAGCTAGATTCTACTTTCATGATAGTGATTATTCTTTTCTAATTTGTTAGAAATAATTCATATAGTATTTCGTATTAGTTAAAAAACTAGAACAAGTTGCATTTACTCGCAAGAAGAAAAAAAGGCGTCTTGTCAGTTAGCTGGCGTGTTGTGTCTTCTAAAATGACTAAAGAATGCATATGCATATATAGCTTTTCAAGAATTTTTTTAGAAAAAACTCTTAAATCTTCAAAAGTTATATGTTCTAGCTAATACTAAAAAGGAAGCAGGATAATTTGTAAAGTTTAAGTAATAAAACTATAAAACTGAAATAAATCTTAAGTTGAATATATTAACCGAGATAACTGAGGACCTTTTGTGGGGTAAAGTTTCTTTCTTTATTGAGTTAGTTAAATCGGATCAACATCCATCATATTCAGGAGCTTAAATTCTCTTTAAATTTTATTTCTTAGTCAAACACAAATTTTCATATAATATTTATGTAATTTTTAAAAAAATTGTATTCGTTCAGAGAGGGTTTACGCGCAACGCGTATCCTTAGACTAGTATATATAAAAGATGTTGTATGAAATAATGCTAATGGAAAATCTCAGAATTCACCATTCACTTTAACAACTCCAAGAGTGAACTTCTTCACAATGTTTTATTAGAGTACATCTATGATTTATGTTACCTACATATCACATGATTAATTGTAAAGAGTTCAAAGAGTGAACTCTACACAGCTTTAATCTGGACAGCTTTCCACTGCAGGTTGTTGCGGGTGGATTGTTGGGATTGATGACTGCAACGGCTATTCATTTTATCACCGGCTGGGGATATAGAGCATGACATTAAATTAGCTGTTGCTGGTTATAGTTACAGTCCCTGAAATACTTGACAATGGTGATCAGGCCAAAATTGCAGATATGTCATTTCACCTTTGAATTGCCTTAGTTGGTATTACCCGTTTTGCACATTTAAGTATTTCAGATACGTCGTTGTCTCCTAACAGTTTTCAGAAGAACTGCAAACATTCATATAGGAGTTTCACTTTACACGCTGTAAATAAATATTGACAGTTGAATTGTAGCTACAAAGAACATTAACCTGTAACTTGCCCTTCATTCTTTTCAGGAATTACTTATAGAGTGATTGTTGTATCTGCTTGTGCTCTGCTAAAACTGATTAACTGAAGAGTAACACATACCTAATTCTCCAACTTACAGCTTCTTCCATTTGTCCAATTAATTTGGTAAACAACTTTGTTCCAAGTTCCTAAATATGGATAAGCAGCTGTGTGCTATTCATTTTTTCTGATTATAAATGGTGCAGGTGCTATTACAATTTTTTAAAGTAGAGCAGTCATAATTCCAAGTAGAAGTGAGTTCAGAATTTAGAGTCAGTTGGTTCACAATGAATAACTTTGTTATATATGTGCATTTTAAATCTTTTTGTATTGGCTGGATAAATGTATAATAGCACTTGCCCGAATTTTTCATTTAAATACTTGAACTAAAGGTTGTTCCTATTAGACACCTGAAGCCAAGCTCAATTTTGCCTATTAGGCCCTTCACTAACATTTGGTGAAAATAATAAGACCGTACACGCCAAATACATGTCAAAGAGATGAATGAAATCACAACACATGGGCTTTTGACCTTAAAAGTATTAAGTAAAGTTTTTCTTTTTCTTTTTCTTTTTCCTTTCGTCTTCTTCTCGGATTTGCTGACATCAGTGTCACGATCAGAAACTAGATTCAATTCTAATGTTTCACCAAATCCAAGCTCATACCTGTCAGCATGTGAAAAACATCCAGAAGTTCAATGGTTTGATTCAGCTCTTCAGCCAGAATAGCTTCATTAGCTCCCAATTCCATAACTGTTAAAATGGACTATAGGTCTCCTTCTTTCTCTTTACATGAGGTTACTTTATGCTTCTTAGATAAATCAGGGAGTTGTCAATTTTATTCTTGAAATTGAAAACAAAAAAGACATGGAAAAACCCTGCTATATTTGATCTTGTTAAGGATTATCTTTACAGTAGTAGTCACATTATGAAATGTTTTTCATTTGATGATTGTCTTGAACATACACGTAATAGCCGGTCATTAATTCTTGTGCATTGAAAGAGAGAGAATGAGAGCAGTGAAAATGAAGGTGATTCAAAGCTTCTGTTTTTGAAAGGGGAATGGGCCGGGGTGGTTGATGTCCGTGGATGTGTGTTATGAATTAGAAGGTTTATGTGGATATGGAGTAGGGATGGCAATGGGTCGGGGCGGCTGCGGGGCAGGGCGGGTTTTGGATGTATGCTGTGCAGTGCGAGTTTGAGTGTGTGTGGGTGAAGAGCGAAGCGGATTTGAATGTATGGGGGTGCGGGGTGGTGCGGGGTGAGATATTTTCTTTTTAAGTTCATGCAGGTGCGGGGCGGTTCTGGGTTGATATCATGAATTGACTGTTGTTGCGTATCATTGCGGTCTCGTCCTAATAATACCATTCACTTTTATTTGCTGTTCTATCTTGCATTATTTTTCTAGTTTATAGATAAAAGAATTTCTTTTTTTAGCTTAAAAAAATTTAACTATAAATGGGGTCTCTGTATAACTATGCATTAATTCATATTAACATAAGTAGTGAAATCAAAACTTGTGAAGGCTATCGTACGATCAAGTTAGTTCTCTAAAAAATATGGATAGAGCCGAAGAATATGCCTAGGCGGTAATGACTCTCGAGACACTATTAACCATCAAAATTCAAATTAAAAATAAAAAGAAAATAATTGAAAATGTGTACTATCAAAAGAATTTGAAAAGGTGACACGAAGAATTGATTTGTAAATACAAACTTGGCCAATAAAAACGACAAGAAGGGATTAAGTATATCTGGTCAAGAATATCATTTAGATTGCAATTTTGAAATATTTTTCGATCTGAATTCAAATGGGGTCTTTTCCGGCGATGAAAACACAAAGTAAAAAACGAAGGGAGTCGCACTTAGCTTCGACTGCTTCGGCCCCTAGGGTTTTAGCTAGTTCGAGACCTGCAATCGTGGCCTCATACTTCGCCTCATTGTTAGTCAATTTTATAGTTCTAATGGACTACCTAACTACGTTACCCCTAGGCGGCTTCAGTACGATGCTGAGTCCGGACCCCTTTGCGTTCGAGGCACCGTCCGTAAATAGGGTCTAGATTCCCGAGGAAGACCCTGAGGTTACTAGCAATTCCTTTTCGACTTCAGGTATTAAGGCCGGTGTGAAGTCAGCCACGAAGTCTGCCAAAATTTGAGATTTGATGGCGGTCCGGGAGCGATATTCGATATCGTACCCACTAAATTTCTATGGCCCATTTGGCCAATCGGCCTGAGAGCTCGGGTTTGTGCATTATGTTCCTTAACGGGTAAAAAGTTACAACGCATATGAGATTGCATTGAAAGTATGGCTTCAACTTTCTAGAGGCGGTTAGCAAAGCCAACGCCAATTTTTCTAGGTGAGGGTACCTTGTTTCGGCCTCGCCTAGGTTTCTACTAACATAATAGATAGGAAATTGCGTACCTTCCTCTTCCCGAACTAAGACTCCGTTTACGCTATCTCGGATACCGCTAAGTACATGTATAGCTGCTCGTCCGTCTTCGGAGTATGGAGCAAAGGTGGACTCGAAAGGCACCATTTGAGTTCTTCCAAGCCTGTTGGCACTTCGGGGTCCATGGAAAGTTATTCTTTTTCTTCAATAACGAGAAAAATCGATGAATCTTATCGAAGGATCTCGATATGAATCGGCCCAGAGCGGTTATGCGCCCGATTAGCCTCTCAACGGCCTTGACATTGTCTACCACGATGATGTCCTCTATAGCTTTGATTTTATCGGGATTGATCTCGATCCCTCGGTTGGATACCATGAATCCAACGAACTTTCCGGATCTGACCCCGAACGCGTATTTCTCCGGATTCAGCTTCATATGTATTTCTTCAATACGTTGAAGGTTTCCTACAAGTGTTTCAAATGATCCTCTGCTCGCAGGGACTTAACTAAGATGTCATCAATATAAACCTCCATTGATTTTCCTATTTGTTCTTCGAACATCCGGTTTATTAGGCGTTGATAAGTGGCACTAGCATTTTTTAGTCTGAACGACATTACGTTATAACGATAGGTGCCGAATTTAGTGATAAAGGAAGTTTTCTTGATCGCCCAGGTCCATCCGGATTTGGTTGTTCCCGGAATAGGCATCGAGAAAATTGAGTATCTCATGCCCGACTGTCGCATCAATCATGCGATCAATATTAGGCAAAGGAAAAGAATCCTTGGGGCACGCCTTGTTCAAATTTTTGTAATCTACACACATTCTTATTTTATTTCTCTTCTTAGGTACTACCACTACGTTAGCCAACCAATCCCGGTACGTAACTTCCCGAATAGAACCTATTTTAAGGAGTTTGGATACATCGTCTTTGATGAACGCATGCTTGACTTCGGATCGAGGCCTCCTTTTCTATTTAAACAGGTGGAACTTCGGGTCCAAGCTTAGCTTATGAGTGGTTACTTCTGGCGAGATCCTTGTCATATCCAAATAGGACTAAGCAAAACAATCCACGTTAGCAATAAGCAATTTAATGAGTTTTTTCTTGAGATTGGAAGTCAACCCCGTTCCCAAGTATACCTTTCGATCGGGCAAATATTCGATCAACATGACTTGCTCTAGCTCCTCGACCGTCGACTTAGTGGCATCAGAATCATCAAGGGCTATGAACGACCTAGGAACTTCGTAATCAACTTCCTCGCCTATCTCCTGCTTCTCCGGTTCGATCAGGCTAGTGTCGGTGATTACTATTTCATTTCTTCCTTCCTAACCGAATGTGAATTCTTTGATGTCGAGAGCGCGAATATCGGGGTCACCTTGTCGACCGGAAACATTTCTTTTGCGGCCGATTGTTCTCCGTAAACTGTCTTGATCCCTCCCGGTGTGGCAAATTATAATGCCTGATGTAGTGTTGAGGGTATTGCCCTTATGTTGTGAATCCATGGCCTTCTGAATAGAGCACTACATCTCATATCTCCTTCAATCCATAGAACTTTGTTTCCTGAATGGTCGCGACGGTGTTTACTGGCAGGTTTATCTCCCATTTGGTAGTTTCACATGCCATGTTGAATTCGTTTGAAATTCGGTCTGCAGGCACTATTTGGTCTTGTAAACCTAGTTGTTCCACGACCCTCGATCTAATGATATTGGCCAAGCTACCTGGATCAATTAACACACTCTTAACTCGAGATTTATTTATGAGTACAGATATTACCAGTATATCATTATGTGGTTGCACGATGCCTTCGGTATCCTCGTCGTTGAAAGATACGGTCCCCTCCGGTATATAATCTTGAGTTCGTTTTTTCGTTGTAATGGACACCTTAGTGCGCTTTGCATTGGCCCCTGATGGGACGTTGACTCCACCAATGATCATGTTAATGGCGTGATGGGGTTCCTCTTGCTCGGTCTACTTGTTAGAGTCCCTATTCCTGAAGTGATTTTTGGCTCGATCACTCAAAAATTTTCGGAGGTGTCAGTTATTGAATAACCAAGCTACCTCTTCTCTTAGCTGTCTGCAGTCTTCGATTCTGTAGCCGTGAGTGCCATCATACTTACACATTAGGTTGGGGTCCTTTTGGACAGGATCAGACTGCAACGATCGAGGCCATTTGGTATCTTTGATGCGTCCGGTGGAGGATACAATATTGGCAGCATCGACACTGAAGTTGTATTCCGATAATCTCAGTGCCTCCTTGGCCCCGAGTGGCATGTCGAAACAGTTCTTGCTCATGAGTCCCCGACTATTGTGACCTCGATCGTTCCTTTTTTCACTCATCGCAGGGTTGCGTCCGGATCCATTACCCCTTCGATCTCCGTTATAGGGTTGGTATTGATCTCTGTTCGATCTTGGTTCATGATCGACAGCTCTTTTGGATCTGTCACTACTTCTGACGGGATATACTGATCTGGAAAGGGTCCTGAGCTGATCATCTTCGACTCTGATTTTTAATTGGTACCTGTTATGGACGTCGGCCCAAGTTACCGCCGGTTATTTTACCAAGTTTTGTTTCAACTACTGTGAAGCCAATGAGCTTTGAGGGTTAAGTCCTTGGGTGAATGCCTTAACGGCCCAATCATTTGCGATCGGAGGCAGATCCATCCATTCTATTTGAAACCTCGACACAAATTTCTAAGCATCTCGTTATCCCTTTGCTTTACTTTGAAAAGGTTTGACTTCTGGGTCTCGACCTTGGTGGCCCCGACGCGCGCCTTTACAAAAGCATCTGCAAGCACAATAAACGAATCAATAGAATTAGGGGGTAAGTTGTGATACCATATCATAGCTCCTTTTGACAAGGTTTCACCGAACTTTTCAGCACAACGGATTCAATTTCATCATCTTCTAAATCGTTCCCCTTGATGGCACACGTGTAGGATGTCACATGTTCATTTGGATCAATTGTTCCATTGTACTTCGGAATTTCGGGCGTATGGAATTTCTTTGGGATTGGTTTCGGATCTGCGCTCGGAAGGAAAGGCTTTTGGAAAAATTTCTTGGAATCCAGGCCTTTCAATATCGAGGGTGCTCCTGGAATCTGATCAACGCTGGAGTTATAGGTCTCCACTTTTTTGTCGTTAGCTTCGATCTTCTTTTCCCGCTATTCTACTCGCTTCGTCAATTCCTCGAGCATCCTTACTATTTCGGGGTTGGCCCTAGTTTCAGCATTACCCGCCCTTTTTTAGGTTCATTCATTTCTTCAGGTGTTCTCCCGGGATGGTTCGGGCTCAACTCTGTTGGGGGCGTGGCTTTGGTTCTGTAACTGGGCTATTGCCACATGTTGAGCTTGTAACATTTCGAAAATCATCCGCAAATTGATCATATCGCCTTCATCGTCGTGCGTATCCTTGGCTACCGACCTGGCTCCCCCATGAATGCTTTTTTCTGGGTCGGTGGACAAGTTAGCGTCGATGGCCACATGGGAGTTAGCATCGATTGGGTGTGTGACCGGGGCTCCGTTGGGGTTTGCAGAGGAAACCTCGTTGCTGGGCACTATTTTATTGTTCTTGCCATGGTGACTAGAGTCACCATCAACGTTCAAATGAGCAAATTGAGAGTTTGATATTCTTATATTTAACCTGAAATTAAAATCTCAAAGAACAAGATTAAAGCAGAGTGCATTACGAAAATTTGTATCAAATTGTCACTATTATCCTTAGCCCCACAGTGAGCGCCAAACTATTTACCCTAAAAAACGTATAACAATTGAATTTATATGTAATTTTAAGGATATGTAGGTTAATTCAATATAAACGATTAATGGCGTTAGATTAAACAGATAAAGGACGTAATAAATTTCCAAACCAATAGTGAGAGTGATCTCGGACTCAGTAATGGCTTAATGAAGTGCCTGCCTCCTCAATCTCGGGCTCACAATAATGGAGAACTGATGAACAAAAGTTGGAACAGAGAAAAATAATGATAGTTCCTTGATATACGTGTTACATTGTGTCCTATGAATAATAAGTTTTTCTCTTTATATAATAGGTGAATTTTACCCTAAGTACAATTCTAAGAAAGGCAAAAATCTTTCTTCTTGCTATTCACTGATCCACTACTGATACGAGCCGAGATTTACGCCATGACATTCGGTTGGACACGAATATCACGACTCTTTGTTAGTCGTGTGCGATCGTTTGATAATGCCCCCCGAAGCTTTGTGGTTCGAATCGGACCTGGGATATATGGCCCCGATGCTTCCGAGGGCAGGTATTTTGCTCGAACCTCGATGCGAGGGGATCCTTACTTTGACTCTGATTCGTACGGTTGCGTCTCTGCTCCATTTGATTCACCAAATATTGAGGTGTCTGACGGGCTCGGTTTCACCCGTATACAATATGCACTTTCTTATTTTTCTAAATCTTTAAATTAATTTTTACAAGATAAAGATTTAAAATTATTTTATCACTTTAAATACAAATTTATCGCTAATTATCATGGATACGTGTATTGTACGTAAATGTAAATTGGTTTACCGAAAAAATACTTTAGTATTTGCAAATAGAGACTAGCTTAAAATTCATCGTTTAGCTATAAAAAAATCAATTTGCAAATCCAAAAAAAAATTACATATGGTCTGGCACCAATACAATCACAAAAAGAGCATTGATAGCTTGGGACAAGATGTGCCTGTCTAAATCAGTAGGGGCTATAACTTGACAAATCTCCAAGTGTGGAATAAGGTAGCAATAACTAAAACACACTGGGACCTGGCTCATAAGGAGGATAAAGCTTGGATAAGATGGATTCATGCATACTACATCAAAGGGCAAAGTATACTTGACATGGCTATCCCACAACAGGCAAGTTGGATGGTGAGGAAGATTCTGGATGCTAGGAAAAATATGCAGCGAGTACCAGCTCTAAAGCAGAAGAAGAGCTTCATTAAACATATATACTTAGGGCTCCTGGGTAATCATGACAAAGTGGAATGGAGAACTTTGTTATTCCATAATGAGGCTAGACTTAAAACAGTATTTACAATGTGGCTCTAGTGTCATGAAAGGCTGTTAACTGTGGATTGATTAGCCAAATGGGGAATCCAAGTGAATTCACAGTGCATTCTATGTATGGCTGCAGATGAATCACATCTCCATCTTTTGGTGAGTGTAGCTTCTCCAAAGCAGTATGGATGAGATTGTTAAGATGGTTACAACTATTGGATGCTCCAACTAATTCTTGGCAACAAGTGTTTACATGGCTGCTTTTTCAATCCAAAGATAAGTCATGTAAAACAAAGATACTCAAGATGATGTATGCAGAATACACCTACGTGATTTGGAAAAAGAGGAATATTAGAGTGTTTGAAGATCAAGCAAGGAATGTAGAAATAACTAGAGAAGTGGCATGCATATGCAACATTAGAGCATGAGGGGGAGTGAGGACAAAGATGCAGCAACTTCATTTCTAAAGGCAAAAGTAACAATACAAAGACTGGCAGGCAAAGATAGTTCTATGAGGCTTTATGTACTACATATAGTATAGTTATAGAGATAGGGTTATGTATGGATTGTCGCAAGTCGAGGATAACTATGCTGTTTTATAACGATTGCTTTGGTGATTAATAAAAATTATAATTACCAAAAAAAAATTATTTATAAATACTGACTTTGGCACAGATACTTTAGTATAATTAAAATAGAGTTAATACCCTAAAATCCCCTTAAACTATAACATTTTTGTTAATTTCCTACTTAAACTATTTGGTGTCCCCAAACATTCTCTGAACTATATTGTCCTTCGTATTAAAGCCCCCTCGTCGCTGACCTGGCATAACGTGTGCAAACACTCGCTTAAGAGCGCGTGACAGCTGAAAAAAGCCATCAAAATGGCTTATATGACAGAAAATAATGGCCAATTAGCCTAACCCTCTTTCACATTTATTTTTTTAATAAATATTCTCCATATTTCAGTTATATCCACCTTTCTTCCTCATTTTTTAACTATTTTTCCATTTTTTAACATTTCTTCTTTATTTTTAACCCTTTTTCTTCATTTCGCCATATGAGTTTCCTCTGAAAAAATTTCTCCCTCTCTTGTTTCCTCTGAAATGATTTATTCTCTTTCTTGTTTTAGTCTTCTTTCATTTCTTACACATATTGTTGAAAGAATACCAATTTAAATATTCTTATTAAACTCAATACCTTGTAGATAATAAAGTTGAATATCTTGAACCTTCTTTATGTAATCTGGAATTAGAGAATATAATTTTATTTGTTGGCCAATTGATTTTTTATTTGCGAAATTTTATTTTGTGCAATCTTTTTTATGTAATATAAGATGATTTTTAAGAAACACTATATGTCTTTATTTATATTTTTCTGTGGTACAAAGTGAATATAAATGACTTATTCAATTGAAGTTTAGCATCAAGCATAATCACAAATAAAATTAATACAATGCATTAATTATTATTTTGGCCAAAACTCATAAAATTAATTAATTAATCATCCCAGAATAATACATCATGAGTAAACTGCATAAAAAACTCTTTAAAAATCATAAGTTAATATAGTTAGACAGACGCAACATGGGGTTTTAATATATAGGGGAATATAGTTCAGGGGGTTTTGGGGATACTAGATAGTTTAAGTAGGTAACTAACAAAATGGTGAAAGTTTAGGTGGGTTTTAGGCTGAGTTGAATAGTCACGTGTAGTGCTACATGTCACATTTTTTAAATAAATAGGACAGTGTACTACACGCACCTCTAAGAATGCAATGAGTGATTTTTAATATGAAGGGCAATATAGTTCATGGAGGTTTTTGGGGACACTGAATAGTTTAAGTAGGAAATTGACAAAAATATGATAGTTTAGGGGGATTTTAGGGTATTATTTAAACACTTCTTTGAATATGAAATAAGAATTTTTATTTATAGATATCTAACCTTGTTTTTTCAGGAAAATCATATCCAAACACAATTAGAACCAAATACTACATTAGTACTATTTTTACAAATTGAACTTGTAATTTTCTTTCTTTCAACCAGATACAGCCTGATCGTCTATTGTCTTTGAAGTTTGAATTGGCCAAGTGTGGTACCGTGTCATCAACAGGAAGAGAATGAGCAGAGGTATCGACAACAACAATAGGAGGAAGAAGAAGGCGGAAGACGACGAGGTTGAAGAGCTGCTGCGGGCGGCAGAGGATGACGTATTCCTCAAGCTCAGCCTCAATTCCCATATGGCTCGTGGTTCTTCCACCCAATTCATCGATCCAGATCTCGATCAACGTTTCCGTGCCCTCAAATTCAAGCAAACCCCCAAAACCAAAAACCCTATTCCCCAACAACCATGTTCAACCTCTACAGCTTCCGATGTTAACTTGTTTCCCAGATTTGCAGCTCTCAAAAGCTCCCTTCCCGCTTATTCTTCTTCGGCTAACCAACAGGCTGCGGAGGAGAATGAAGAGGATGACGATGAAGTTGAGAAGGTGATTAAGTGGGCCATTGATGCTGCTAGGCTTGACCCTTCACCTCCCTCTGACACTGATGAAGATGAAAATAGTGAGGATGATGTCAGCTAAGCGGAAATGATTTATGAGTGTGTGTGGTATTTTTTATTTTCACCTGGTGTGGTTGCCTCATATATTTGATACTTACAAAGTCTTTGCAATGAATGCATTCTGTTATTTCTTCTAATTGATGAATTGTGGCTGGATGTTTAGATTTGAAATTGGTAAGCGCTTGTATCTATTGTCATTCTTATTGCTATGCTGATACTACTTGTTTATGCTTACTGTTAACCAAAGTTGCTTGTTTACATTATTAGGCTTAGTAATATACCTTCCCCTAAAAGTTAAAATGTAATCCTGATTGTCCTTTAATATTGATAGATGAAACCTAGAATATGAGGTTGTCTTTTTAATACCCTGCCGTTGTTCAAACATCATAATGGTCTGTGTTGATATTTGGATGATTTTCTGGTCGCTGGAATTCTCAACTTAAAAGCAATTGTACTCCTGTAACATTTGGATGATAGAACAAGTTCCGATTGAATATTTATATAACTGGTGTTGTTGATGGAATATCTTAAAGCTAGTTTTGTAGCCTGAGGATTTAGTTAGAAAATCTCATATGTACTGTTAGTGATAAATAGCAGGAGTACCTTGTTTTTTATTATATATATTGCTTTAGGCATCTGTATCTTCTTACTTTACTGTTATTGTTCATTAACTTTCACATCTACTGCTTTGTTTACAGCGTATCAAATATTTTACTAATATGTTTAAATGCCTAGGCATCATCAGTACACTGATTTTTATGTTTTCAACCTCAATTGTGTACGTAGATATTTTCTCTGGTTGAACAGGGGACTGGTCCAGTGCAAATAAGGTGACCATTTCAACCTTGTTTCAGTTCACAATATTGCTATATAACAAAGAGAGATATCCATGGCTGGCTGCTTATGGTATTTGTTTTATACTTATAAATCTTAGGGGTCGTTTGGTAGGGTGCATAAGTATAATGCTGAATAGGGTGTATTAGTAATGCTGGTATTAGTTATGCTTGCATTAGTTATGCTGGTATTAGTTATGTTGACATATTTCTTATCCATTGTTTGGTTTGATGTATTAAAGCATTGCTCAGTTTCTAAAAGAATTGTTTGTTTACAATAATGCCCTCAAAACTAATCCACACTCTAACTTTTTAAAAGAAACATATGTTGAGAAAAGTTTTTATGTGAAAAAGTTTAAAAAATTATTTTATTTGTCTACCTGTATTGTAAAATAAAATTTAATATTTATTTATAAAAAAGGAAATATGTTAAGTATTTATTTATTTACTAGGGATATAATTTTATTTCTCACTATTTGGATTATTTTGAACTTGCATTAATATACTAACTAGCATATTTTAATCAAGCATAAATTTTGAAGGACAATTTTGTCTTTAACTAAGCTAATGCATGCATTAAAACCCATTGCATTGCTAATATCATTGTTTTCTATGCATTAGTTATGCATAGAATAATACCAAATAGGATGTATAACTAATGCTTGCATAACTAATGCATAGGTTCAAAATGTCTACCAAACAATGTATTATTAATACACAAAGCTAATGCATGCATTAGCTTATCCAATGCATCCTACCAAACGACCCCTTAGTGTGCACCGACAATAGTGGGGCTATAACATGGAAAAGAGCTATAATTTTCATGGATTGATGTAACAATTCTTTTATGCTATTAATGAATTTTAACATAGTTATAAGTTTCACCTAATTATCAATTAGTAATTATTTGAATTTTACTTGTAATTGCCTAATAAATGACCTGATTATGTAAATATTTTACACGATCTATGCGTAATAAAAAATTTCATGGGACACGCTATTTGGTCGGCCCCATTTAACTTGTATTCACTTTTTAAAAGAAGTTTAATTAGTACCCAAAGTACAGATAATTTCAGACCTTTATTCTTAGTTGATGTGAAAATGAAGGTGACGATGGATTTACATGGTGTTTGCGACCAAGTTTTAAGGTGGTTTATAGTGTTTTACGGTAGTGTGGTGATGTGGCGCTCCTCTCTTTGCTATTGCTGGTGTCTTCTTCTTCTTCTTCTTCCTCTTAGTTGCAAAATGAGTTTGTCAGATTTGTTATTATTTTGACAAATTGATGGTTGGAGTTGGTTCTTTATGATATTTGAAAGTTATATTTTAGTTTTGAGCTCATTTTTGAGTAGATTTGGATGTTGAATCGTTTGTTGGATTGTTGAAATTCGAAAAACAAGTTTCTGTTTCTGGACAATTTGCACTTCAGACTAAAAAGTCTTAAGTGCATGCAAAAATTAGCTGCCCTGCAGACCAATTAAGTGCATCTTAAATGCATTTTTTTTTTTGCATTTCAGACTAAAAAAAGTCTTAAGTGAATGGAGAAAGTAGTTGCACTTAAGATTAAAACAGTCTCAAGTGCATCTAAAATTTGCAATTTCAGGCGTGAATTTTTCTAGCTTCAGACTCGCAAGTCTGAAATTGATTCTAAAACGGATAAACTTGCAAAGTTTTGTGCAATACGTTATGCGAATATAACTTCCAGAAAGAAAACTAGGTATATATATAAACTCCTTTGTACGTAGAACTTAAACTCATTTACGATGAAGAGCTGAGTGTTTAATTGAATATTTTTTTGGCTTTGCCTTTCACACTATTATCGTCCAATGATGGAAGATACGATCGCTGTAATTAAAAACACAGGTGGATTGTGTTGAAACTGCTCAAAATGTCCCTCAATTATAAACAATCAGTTCTTGCGAAATGAAATAACCAATGAGAAAAGATGAATATTCAGATTATCTGAATAGGCATGGTTTCACACTGAGATTTAATTAAACAGAGTTTTTTAAGGATTATCCCCTAGACAGTGTGCGTTAGTGCTAATTTTTTCCATAGCCAGTAACTCTAGTGCTTGAATTCAAGGAAGCACCAATATGAAATGACAGTTATTACTGGAGGCTAATGATAACAACTAATTGGTATGGTTAACTTCAATCAATATCTCTTGTTTTTTTTTTTAAATGATGATGGCATCCGATTTAGCTTGAGTAACTACACAATGCTCCATGTAAAGAAATCATCTAGTATTTTTTGCTTCTACTGAAATTTAAACCTAAAATCTCATATTTTCTTTTATAGACCACTAGGCCACACACTTAGGTGCAATTACTACAATCTAAATTATCCATTTCACAATTTTTGTACGTGCCTACTTGCTCACAAGTACTACCTATTTAACACTTGAGAATACCATGCCTGTACAAAGGTTATCCAATTACAAGCCCCAGCTTAAAATAATAACTACTTGAAACAAGACCTAGTTGATTCTCTTGTTCATTTTTTGTGAAGCCTGAAAAAATCGTTGAGTTTATTTTCTTGACAATAAATTTATTGGAAGACTTAACTTCCAATCAAAAACAAAAATCTGTTTCTTGAACAGTAAGCTTACTCGTATCAAGAACAAATATCCGTTACCCGAATAGTAAACTTACTCATATCAACACACCATATCACTTGGGTCAGTTGAAAAATGCCAGACTGAACAACAAGATGGCACGCAGCTTCGATGGTAGGATTAAAAATAATTATTATGTATAGAATTGCAAAGGTATAACATAAAAACAATTGGGACACTGAAAATAAAGAAATTGGATGGCTAAAACAAATGTTGTGCATGTAAAGTTTGTCCCACTAGAATTCTTCTACAAAATAATGGAAGTAGGATTATATTGTCGATAATGGTTTGATCAAGACGGCGATTACAAAGAAAACTATCTGATAAATAAAATTTTGATGTCTCACCACATGTATAAAAATTTCCAAACTAAAAAGTATGATATACGAGTAACTTGAGCCATCCTGCAAACAAAAAAAGAAAGTCCACTAAGAAAGTAATGCAAATATTTGCACGTAAATAAGCAGAAAGAAAAAGCCACAAGTTTCTCGAGATGTCCAAGTCATATGATCCAGTTTGCCCTTAGTGACCCCATTCTATGTGCTCGACTCATGAAAAAGAATTCAAGCCCGCACGTGAGAGGGCTTGTTGAAGGCATAATTTAAATAACTAGAAGTGGATGTTGCCTAACAACTTAGGGTTAGAAAGTAGAAAAGCCATCCTAACCTAGCCCTGAACTAGCGAAACTCATCATGGTATTCATAGTCTTCGTCATCCTCGTTAAATATTGCACTATAGAACACGTATGGGCTATCAATCATCTCTTTTAGAGTAAGCCTTCCATCTTTATCTGCATCAGCCTGAGAGAAAACATAGCAGAATTATTTAACACCACTATTTCACACTCTTACGACACAATCAGCAAAGAAGAGAATAATGTGCATTCTGAATCTATATTGTTTTGGAACATTTCCATTTTACATGTGACAGTAAGATCCAATCATATTAAGGTTTTTTCCTTCACTAGTACACAAAAGGAACAAAACTGGGGAACTTGTAAAGTGCAATTATCTCGATATATTTCACATTCTTCATTTTAACCATTTTAACCAATAAGAGTAAGAGTTTCTCCTTGCAATCTCCTTTAAACGCGCATATTAGAAAAAAGAAGACGAGCACCACTACATTGTAATGTTCACCAATAACAAGAGACCAGTACTTTCCACGAGATTTATTAATGTATACTGAAATTGAGAATATTGGCCACAGAGTGCACAATCTAGGAGTGGCAAAATTAACCCAAACTCATTTCACCAGCCCAAGTGAACTTTGGGCAGGGTTGGGCAATGACCCATTTAATGAGTCAGCTCATCTTGACTAGCCCAAACAGTCCATTTGCGACCCCTAGTACAATCCAATTAAAACCTAAGCTTTAGGAGAATTATTACATCACAGAATAGACGGAATTGTTGAATTGTTAAATTCACCACCTAATCCTGGATGACTTGGAAGTTATGCCGTTCACAACAATTTGCAAACAGCATAAAAAGTAAAAGCAAATAGCACCTGAATACCTGATTAGGCACAAACGTTTTTTGATGACAATAAATTTTGAGAAAAAACAGACAGACATTATTCAACAATAGTCATACAGAAAAGATTATCAGGTAACTTTTAGAGATGCAGAAAGAACTGGATGGAACACATAACTACATAAGTGTACTTCAGATATATTTTGCCAGCATTACAAGAAGGCAATTTTATCCTTCAAAAATCTAGCTATAGCTCCTCAACAGGCAAAAAGTAAATCAATAGCAGCAGTTTGGTTATAGGCTTATATAAGGCAGACATGCAAGTGCTTATTGGTAACAGCAAGCAGTAATGACCAAATTCAGCATTCTATTGGAATAGGCATTTGGATCGAGTGAAAATACCTGCTGTATGATGTAATCTGCTTGTTGTTTGGCATAATAACGCTCTGATGGATGAAGCTTTCCAATTATAGGTAGCAATTCAGCGTCTGACAAATATCTGCATAAACATCAAATGTAAGGATTTGTTGATGGATTTACTCGAGACAATTATTGAAAGAGAAGTCTAGTTTCTTACCCATCTCCATCTTTATCAAGCTCAGTAAACAACTTTTTAGCCGGAGACTCTTGTGAATCCTCAGAATGATGAGAAGAATCATGACTCTCTTCATCATAGTTTCTCACTAAGTCAAACAGCCCATGAAAGAACTCTTTGAAGTTAACTTTACCATCTTTGTCACTATCTCTCTCCCTGAAATTATATGACAGCCAAAAAAAGAAACGAAATGATTATAAACAATGTTCACCTAGGAAAGACAGCTTAGCTACAGAAAATTATCCGTTAAGGTTCATTAATAAACCAAAGATTAGCATGAAGAACAATTTTAAGGCATAATATAATTTGAAACTCAAAACTAGTAGAATCTCCCATAATATACCAAACCTACATTTTAATGCACATATACAACTGTAACATTTATCCTATACAAAACTATACTTGCATCTGATACAGTACAAGTTCTTAAGAAAGGCCATGAGCTTGCCTCTGGAGCTTGTTAGAATATTTAAGTTTAAATTGACATCCAATTGCTATTTCTAAAAGCTGGAGCTGCTAAAGTCACTGTTTACAATTCTTTTTTTATTTTGGTGCTTCAGAGCTATGTCGCCCGGATTCGGGTGCGGGTACCGGATACAATACGGAATACAGGTGCGGATCTAGAAGTTGAATTCTTCGTCACATAAATTTTAGGTTTCGGGGGTACACATCCGAGTACATCTACGGGTGCTAAGATACAACAAACAAATGAATATACAACATATACATAAGTATATATTTCAATAAATTAAAGTTATTGAACAAAAACTACTAAAATTTAATTCTTTTCAGACACCTAATATCTTTTTCATAAGATATTTCGTTTAATAGCAAAATGTTATCATACTTTATAAAACTATAAACATATGACTAACCCAAAAACCAAATCAAATACCCAATCAATCTAGATGAATCCAATCCAGATGGTTTCTTTACCGGATCATATTGAATTCCTTCAGTATAAAGCATGTAAACAGACATCTTCAGACATAGCTTCCGCTGTTCAAACAGGAGTAGCGTGACTTGTGTCTCCCAATCTTCAACCTCTAAGTCTTGGGTCATTGGTTCATGTGCATTTGATCACATTTCTGGTAATAAATCTCTTTTCACTACTATTTCATGTTCGCAATCTCTTCCAATAGTCACAATGGCCAATGGGTCTCAAACTGTGGCAACTGGAATAGGTCAAACAAGTCACACTTCCTTCTTTACTCTAGCAAGTCCACTTCTTTCCTTACCTTTAGATTCAGTTCTTTATGTTCGCGATAGTCCTTTTAATCTCATAGCCGTTAGTCACTTAGTCAAATCACTTATTCATGATGACCTTGTTTTTATACAGAAACGGAGTACGAGGCGGATCATTGGTACCGAACGTGAATCAAATGGACTTTATTACCTTATCCTTGCAAAATCACATGGACTCACATCTTGTCTTCCTTCTAACTTGTCTTGTTACCGATTCAGAAAATGGTACCTGATTTATCTCACTTATCCACTTTAGAGTGTGAGTCATGTAATCTCGGTAAGCATAAACGCTCCCGTTTCCCTCAGCGTCCTAATAATCGAGCAGAGTCACCTTTCAGTTTAGTCCATTCAGATGTTCGGGGTCCTAGTGGAGTCAGTTCTACCTTGGGATTCCACTACTTTGTCAGTTTCATTGATGATTATTCCAGGTGCACTTGGATATTTTTGATGAAAAATCAATCTGAGTTGTTTTTTATTTTCCAGACCTTCCACGCTGAAATTCAAAATCAATGTGAGGTTTTTGTCTGCACATTTCGTCCTAATTTCAGTAGTTTATGAACTCTCATGGAATCATTCATCAAACATTTTGTCCATACACATCTCAACAAAATGGGGTAGCTGAAAGAAAGAACAAACATCTTATTGAAACTAAGGGTGTCAAACGAACCGGGTTGATCCGGTTCCGGACCGGCCCAAACCAGTTTTAGACCGGACCGGTAGGTAGGGGCCGGGCAGGGCTGGGTTGGGACGGGAAACAGAATGTGATGGGTAGGATAGAGGTACTAGTTAACCGGACCGGTCAGAACCGGTACTGTCAAGTCAAGAAATAGTCGTTTAACCGGACTGGCCCAGACCGGTGCAACGACAATTTTTTTTTAAATATAGTTGATCGTTGCCCAACGGCTATTTTGCAAGAATAGCCCTTTTTGGGCTTTTTTTTCAAAAAAACACTTTTAATATTTACTAATTTAGGCCTTTGAAAAACTATAAATATACCCTCCCCCTTCATTTCTTCACTCATCCCTCAATTCTCAATTCAAGTTAAATCATGCGTCGTGCTTTTAGAGTGCGCTTATATTTGGGAACACTTTAAGGTAGTAGAAGAAAATGAAAAAGTTCGCAAAGTAAAGTGCAAGAACTGTGCTCGAGTCTTAAATTTTCATCAAAAGTGGGAAGGCACAGGCTGTTTAAGGAGGCATATGAAGAGTTGTCTTGAGCATCCTCCAGAAATTCGTATTTGAGTTGATTTGAGACAATTTGTGTTATTTTAAAATTATTAGACTTATTTAAGGTTAATGTTTTTAGTTTGTTAGATTAATTTGAAGTATTATTATGCAATGAAAATTATGAAAGCCTTCAAGTTTGATCCTTACATATCAAGTTGTACGTTATATTTGTTTCATGTTCATTGTATTATCTTAAATTCGTAATTAATTTTTCAAATATAAGGCTGTTAAAGCCTTTGAAATTTATTAAAACATTCTTTTTATACGTTACTTTTTAGTGTTTTACATTTTTACTTTATCTTAATATAAATTACGATTGTTATACAAAATACAAAAAAATTTAAATTAGCCCTGCCCGACCCATTAGGTCCGGAACCATTCCGATCAAATTTTGCACTGGGAAAGCCCGAAATCGGCAAACCCTATAACAAATAACCGGACACCGGCCTGGTAACGAAACCGGCCGATTCCCTTTTTCCCTACCCCCGACCGGCCCGGCCCCTTGACACCTATAATTGAAACTACTCGTATCCTACTTATACAATCTCTTCTTCCGTTGGGTTTTCGGGGGAATGCAGTTTACACATCTTGTTATCTTATTTATCGTATGTCATCCTCAGGTATGCAGGATCAAGTTCCATTCTCTGTCTTGTTTTCCCATTCACCTTTGTTTTCTCTTCCACCCCGTATCTTTGGGAGCACGTGTTTTGTTCATAACCTTACTCCAGGAAAAGATAAGTTAACTATTTATGCTCTTAAGTGTGTATTTCTGGGTTACGCGAGAACGCAAAAGGGATATCGATGCTATTCACCTGACCTCCAGCGGTACATTATGTCTGCTGATGAGGTTTATATAGAGCAACCACCTATTTTTGTTGCTCAAGGGGAGTCTAGTGGCCTTGTATGTCGGTTGCGTCAGTCTCTCTATGGTATAAAGCAGTCTTCTCGAGCCTGATTTGATAAGTTCAGCACGGTTATTCAAGAGTTTGGCATGACTCGTAGTGAAGCGGATTACTCTATGTTTTATCGACATTCTGCTTCAAATCTCTGTATTTATCTAGCGGTTTATGTCGATGATATTGTTATTATCGGTAATGATCAGGATTGTATTACTAAGGTGAAGCAATATCTCTTTCAGCACTTTAAGACTAAGGATCTGGTCATATTAAATTATTTTCTGGGTATTGAGGTTTCTTAGTCTAGCTCAGGTATTGTGATCTCACAACGGAAAGCCTTAGACATTCTTGAGGAGACAGGAATGACAGACTGTAGACCTGTTGACACTCTTATGGATCCGAATTTGAAACTTCTACCAGGATAGGGCAGCTTCTTAGCAATCCTTCAATATATAGGCGGCTGGTTGATAAATTAAATTACCTCACAATGACTAGACCTGACATTTCCTTTCCTGTGAGTGGTGGGTCAGTTTATGGATTCTCCCTGTGATAGTCATTGGGATGCAGTTGTCCGCATTATTCGGTATATAAAATCAGCTCCAGGCAAAGGATTATTGTTTGAAGATCGAGGCCATGAGCAAATTGTTGGATACTCAGATACTAACTTGATAGAATCACCTTCTGATAGACGTTCTACGCCTGGATATTGTGTTTAGTAGGAGGTAATTTGGCGTCCTAGAAGAGCAAGAAACTGAATGAGGTTGCTCGATCTAGTGCAGAAGCAAAATATCGAGCAATGGTTGTGGCAATCTGTGAGCTAGTTTGGATCAAACACTTGCTCAAGGAGTTAAAATTTGGTGAGATCAGCAAGATGGAACTTGTGTGTGATAATCAAGTTGTCCTTCATATTGCATCAAATCTGGTGTTCCGTGAGAGAACTAAATACATTAAGATTGACCCTCACTTTGTCAGAGAAAAGATACACTCAGGAGATATTGCTATAACGTTTGTGAAGTTGAATGATCGATTTGCACATATTTTCACCAAGTCCTTCACTGGTCATCGTATTAGTTACATATGTAACAAGCTCGGTATATATGATTCGTATGTACCGGCTTTAGGAGAAGTGTTAGATAGTTATTTAAATAACCATTGTCCCACATGGAATAAGAGTAGAATATGTGTTGTATATAATTATAAATAGGGCTATTGTAAAACACTTAACATATTATTAATAATATATTTTCTCTCATGCTTTCTCACAATAAACATTGGTGATTAGTTTTTCTACACTCTTGCTTCAAAACGTGATTTACTTTTTATTTCATCGTTCTTCCTTTATTCAACGCTTCTTGTAATCTTGCGGGATTAAAGAACGTGTGGGTGGGGTTTCTTTTCATCTTACATTCTTCTAGCGTAAGTTTGAAGAACTCTTTTGCTAGTGTTGTGAAAAACTTTAGCAGGGTGCTTTTGTTTTTTTTCCTCTTTTGTACTTGAGAGCTGCAAAACCTTCAGAGTTGTGCATAAACTTCCAAATGCTTTAACTTCCTTTAGTATCCGCTTTTTTTTTTTTGCTCAAAAATATTGGTGAATCCACTTCGATGATACCTGTTTAGGTTCTCAAGCCACTTTAAAAGCTCAAAGTATTTCTGGCATGTAGATAAGTTAATATAATTGGCAAAACTGCCTCGTGGCCACCTAAACCTGTACCCATTTTTCAACTGAGTAAACAAACTTATAACTTCCCATTTGAACTACATTGCGAGATGCTTGATAGCTACCATGCTTTTTTTTAAACATTAAAGAGCTTCTTCCATCCTTCCTTCAACTTTTTCTCTCTCTTTTTGTTCTCACCCTTTCTCTTCCTTCTTTCTTTCCTTCTTTCCAAAGCAGGGAGTCAAAGGGCAATAAAATCAGGTCATAAAATTATACAGGCAAAAGAGACAAAAAATAACACAGAGCAGATTAAATAATTATCACAGGTAATGAGATCCAAATTTCAAACTTCCGAAGAGGACATTGAAGTTGCTAAAAGAAGCTGAAAAAATGGCACACAACAAGGTTTAACAGAGATGACTTTAACATAAAAGACTGATGCTTCCACAGCAAGGAGGGCAATTGGATATGTTGGAGGAAAAGTCAAAGTAAGAAGTGATTGTAAGGAAACAAAAAACACAGCAACAGTAGGGATGCAGTTAAAGAGGGAGATAACAAGGCAAACCTCTTGCGCATGACAGGAAATTTTCAGCGAGAAAGTTTGTTCTCAAAATACTGGATCAAGGCAGAGCCAGAAACTGATCTCCAAGAAGAACTTGAGTGCCTCTTTTATTGCTCTGGATCAGGAAGGAAGGATCTGTTGATCTAAGGGTTTGGCTAATTAGGTAGGTATAATATGACCAACTCCTACCTTCTAGCACAGAAGGAGTCAGTATGGCTTTCTTCCAACACTTTATGGAGAGTCATCAAGGCAAATGTCATACAGGCAACTCTTTTCCCCAGAAAATGGGTCCTTGAGAAGAGCATGAATAAAACAAATTCAACTTAAAATCTTTTTTGAAAATATCCATTTTCCTGGAGGGACAGATAAGATATCCCTACATACCAACGTTTTAATAACACCAGGTACAGGGAAAGGAAGTCCAAGTTATCCAAAAAAGTGAAAAACTAGAGCAGAGAAGACTTCGAACTTCAGAGATAAAGGAATAGCGTACAGGAAGGAAGGAAAGATCTATTTATTTTTTCTGTGTGTGTGTGTGGGGGGGGGGGGGGGGCGCTAATTATCGCTTGGAATCTAAAGATTATTCGATGTCAAAATGGTCGGATCAGTTGAAATGAACATACAAAATGCCTTGTTGAGCTTGATATGGATTCTTCTGAAAGCTCCTAAATATCATTCTGTTTAATTTTCCCAGCCCTCTCGAAAAATCATGACACCAAACAAAAGAGCAAATGAAAAGAACAACTGATGGCAGGTACAACACATAGCATTGGCACATTAACAACAGGTAAAATAGACCATTGTACACGAGAAAAAAAAATCAGCAAAATGATTGAAGCTCTTATTTAAGAAAAATGTTAAAGCAGCAAATTTGCTGAACCTTATTTCCTCCTTGCATAGCCAGTTGAGTAGGTTGGGGTTGCTAGTGTCGGCGGGATGTAGAAAGCTATGACATCACAAGAAAGCAAAAAGTTATTGGATGAGATGAAATCCTCAAATGAAGTTCAGAGAACTATTAAGAAAAGGAGCTTAGGTTAGTAAAAGGTTTTCCAGGCCTAGTAGAAACTTACTCGTTGAATTCTGTAATGTTCAGAAGTCCATCTCCATCTACATCTGATGCATTAAAATGATCTTCTTTCCACCAGCCCATATCATATCCAAAAGAACTGTTATCTGTTGCAGCATAACCACATCAAAATTTGTCAAAGTGTAAGGGAGAGGATGAAATATATCTAGAAAGGGAACAGATATGCACTTCAAACACTGTGATTGTGATGAATTACTAAATCAATGGCCAAAAAATGGCTTCTCTATAAGTAATGAAACCCTATTAGCCGTAGACAGCACAAAACAATGGAACCCATGAATGGACTGAAATGATTCAAGTTTAAGTAGAAAGACTTGGGAAGCAAAATAAGAAGCAACTTGTTTGTGCTCTTGATGTTAAATGCACCCAAAACAAAAAAGAAGAAAGTGAACAGCATGTCCACATAAGTCAAGCATGTAACGTATTCAAGAGTCATTCAGGACACTGAATCTGTGTAGAAAACAAACAAATCAAGCAATGAGTATCCTCATCTTTCTCTTTTTCCATTAGCTAATGAAGAACTCTCTTTTCTGTCTTTCTGAGATATAAAGCAAATATAGGACTTTAGGTTGTCATTCCCCAGAACCTGCGTGAACGTGGGATGCTTTATGCACCGAGCTACCCTTTTTCTAAAGCAAATATAGGACTTTGCTGAGAAGGGAGTCCAAAAGAAAGAATATAACTGAGAAAATGTGACCGAATCTAATTCAGCCACAAAGAAGAAAACAAAGAAAGGGTTAAGAAATATCAAGCTTATTAAAACAAAAATCTACAATCTGCAATACAAAATAAGAATCTATATTTAAACTAGTGTTTTCAAGTCTTTCTCAAAGGAAATAAAGTAAAAGGAGCGGAATAGAAGGCTTGAAGTTCTTATATTCTTTGTTAAATGAAGATTGAAGAAACAAGGATTTGTGCCAAAAAGTACAATTACCAACTAACAAAGTTTCAGACGATGCCCAGAGAATGACATACCAATTGCTCTACATGAAAAGGTAAGCATTCAAGTATTCATCATATCAAAAGATCCAAGCAACAGCCTAAAACAATTTCTAGAAAGTTTCTTCATCAATGTAAACTGCAGTAGTACTTGGGGAACATGAATGGTACAATTTATCATGTTCAGCAAGCTATTACTACAAATTTAATGGATCACATCAGGTTTAGGGGTAGCTGCTTCGAGGCAGTAGACCTATATCATGCTTGTGACCTTAAATATAGGCCATAAATCAATTGAAGAAGGTGAAATACTTAGCATCCACAGAGCCCTTTATTCAAACCGTTTGACCAATGCCCCCCACCCCCCATGCGGCCATGCCACACGCATCCCTGACCTTACATCTAACTTTGATATCCTATGAAACAGCTTCACCAGGTCTCAGATAAGCAACGATGGAAACAATCAATTGAGAGACCGTTACTGATACAAATTTTAACAACCTCCTAAGATAGTAGACTAGACATCCTTCCTATTGTAATAGTAGACTAGAGTTCCTTCCTATTGTAAAAACAGGTAAAGATTTGACAAAATACGAGGACTTTATAGTTATACAAACAGTAACATGACACAGCAGCAAAATAAACCGATAAGAAGCAATGCAGGATATTAAAAAGAAGAGAACAAAATAGAAGCAAAAAAAAAAAGTGACCTGAATTGCGAACCCAACTGGGCGGCTCATACTCAGAAAAAGAGACAAAACCATCATGATTCTTGTCATGAACCTCCATCTCCCTCTCAGTCCGATGCAACACCTCCTTCCTACTCTGCTCAAGATTCCACTCAGTCAACTCATGCTCACTCACGAAGCCATCAGATGGGTCGACATCAATCTTTGGGAACAACAACACAAGCCTATCAGTGACATTGAACTTGTCTTCATCATTAAGATAGTCTTCAGCATCCATAAAGTCTTCCCATTCAGGCTGGGATTCTTCACCAGGAGCATGTTCATGATGTAATTCTGGATGGTGGGTGTCAATGTACTGCTTCTCCCATTCCTTATCCTCACGATGCCGCTCTATTTTAGCCACTAAAGGGTCAAAAGGAATGCGTTCATGTTCATGGTGAATATGTTGGTCAAAAGTGAAGTTGGAGCGAAGCTTGAGGCGGCGATGCCCATGTCGCTTACCAGCTTTATTGGAAGGAGATTGAGAGATGAGGAGTAGGAGGAGCACAGCAATTGTGATGTAGATTATCACTGAACCTTTCCCCATCTCCTCATCAAGAAGCAAACAAGTAGACGAGATCTTGAACACTATTTTTATTTACCGATAATACAATACAATTAGTTGACTAAGGAATTTTTGTTTGTAGAATGTGAAAGTGATTGGGACTCTTCTTCAACTCAACCTTTTATAAGTATAATATGAATATGTAGATCTAAAAAAGGGAAGAGCTGCGGTGGAACCAAAACACGGGGAAAGAGTACAAGGAAATTGACATGGTTGGGGCCAATCAACTCGCGACATGTCAAACGGATTGTCCCCTCTGTTTGATGCTACGTGCTGATCAATCTCCTTTGTTGTTGTTTTTTCTTTTTCTTTTTCCTTTGGTTTCTTTCTGCTTTATTAAGAAAAATACATTCCACTTAGCCTTTGGGTTTACAAAATAATATTCCATCCATTTCAATTATATGTAATAATACTTTCTTATTATTATCTTTTTCAAAAAGAATGATATAATTTTTATATTTAAAGAAATTTAATATAACTTCTCATTTTATCCTATAATGAAAAGCTTTTACAGTAACAAAAATATTATGACCTATTTAAGATTCCAAGTTTTAAAAATTCTGTACCCATGCAAATGTTATGGCATCTCTAAAATCACAAATTTTAAAAATTATTTTTTTCTTGTTAAATTACGTCCAAAGTCAAGCTGTGCTACATAAATTGAAACGGATAGAGTACCTTCTTCATTGTTTTAGAGTAACAGTAATCTCACTTCTTCTTGAATTGACTATCAAAATGAGCTGATAGTTCTCAATGTTGGGGTATATACTATTGACTATGAGTTTTGTTTGGATATAGTATTTATTATGAAAGAATAATTTATTCAATTTTAATAGAATTTTAAATAAATCATATACTAGTTTGTGTCTTTTGCTTATATAATAGATGATTTAGTGTATACGGTTTAACTTATAAACGGAAGATTAAATTATCGATTTTTATAAATATAAAGTTTGAGTTCACAATCTAATGATGGAATAGGACAACTCATCAGGAATGATTTGTATACGGTAAAATCGGAGGATCCAATTTTCGGTCATTACGACGCCTCATAAGCGTGTTTCCAAAGGTTCGAGGCTATGTTCGAGATTCACACCCGAGGGGTTATCGATGTCCAACCTCGTGACAGTGCAGATCAATAGTTATGGTAAAAAGTGGGAAGTTCCCAAGGCGCGTGACTAGAGCTGACAGAGTATAGTAGGCTAATCGAAACCCATATCATGTCATTAAATGGTTGTACCGGCCCCATATCTTTGTAATAAATGCACTTGTACTTTGTTGGGATTCCCCCTCATATATAAGGAAAATCCTTGTCATTTTGTAGGGGATCTAATACACAATATTGAATATACAAGAATATTTTCTCCGCTTTCTAACATATTCTCTTGATTTCGTTTCTTACATTTATTGATTATATTCATAGTGTTCAATTTATTGTTCTTCATTTATTGCTCATTATTGATCATAAAGAGCCTCCATCATAGCTCTCATAACTATTAGTCCTCCCTCGAACCCTAAGCCGCGCATCCGATTCGACCTCGAGGCCCCGATTTCTGACCATTCGGTTTGGTTATTACATTATCTACAAGTTCTTATCTTATTTTCCAGTTTTCCACTTAGCATCTATTGCCTAACAACTAGCATAAATATAGATCGCATATTTTTAGAACCACAAAATTAAATCTAATTGTAATTACCATTTTCAAGGTATATAGTTTGGTGCCTACCGTGGGGCTAAAAATAATAGTGATTATTTTTTTGCTGGTTTACTACATAACGCAAGTTATCTTTCACACTTTTTCTTGTCCAAGATCTTTGATTCCAGGTCAAAATGTCTAACTCGGTAAACGCACGTGAAAACAACAATCTTGAGGACTATGGAGAGAATGGCATGGATGTTCCAGGTGTTGGTGTACCACCACGAAACCCTGAGAATGCACCAAAACCAATTCCCGTGGACGTGGTCTCGCCCAACGCTCAACACGTCGAAATAAGCTCCCACACCAACAGGAGCATACACCAGGAAGATCACCAAGAAGCTCAAAAAACCTCGGCTCAGGAAGAACAAGGGGTTAGCCTTCACGTCATCTTCGAAATGTTACAAGCAAAATAGCTGGCGATTGCTCAGCTGCAAAGCCACCAAAAGACTCCCAGCACGGTAGCTCCGAAACGGCTCCCCGAGCCGAGCAGGTACTAGAAAGATCAAGCAACAACGGGTCGGCAGCCGACCCCGCTATCATAAAGATGCTCGAGGACCTCACAAAGAGGATCGAGTTGGGCGAGAAGAAGATAGAAGCCAACGACAAGAAGGTAGAGACCTATAATTCTAGGGTCGATCAAATTTCGGGCGCACCCCCGATTCTGAAAGGTGTAGATTCGAAGAAGTTCATACAAAAGTCGTTCCCATAGGAAGCAGCCCCAAAAACCATTCCAAAGAAGTTCGAAATGCCCGACCTTCCGAAGTACAATGGAACCTCGGACCCCAACAAGCACGTCAGTGCTTACACTTGTGCAGTGAAGGGCAACAACCTAAAGGACGATGAGATCGAGTCCGTTCTACTGAAAAAGTTTGGAGAGACACTTTCAAAAGGGGCAATGATGTGGTATCACAACCTGGCCCCAAACTCGATAGATTCATTTACCATGCTGGCAGATTCTTTCATAAAGGCACATACTGGTGCCATCAAAGTAGCTACAAGGAAATCCGACGTCTTCAAAATCAAGCAAAGGGAGAACAAGATGCTGCAAGAGTTCATATCTCGCTTTCAAATGGAACGAATGGAACTACCACCAGTCTCTGGCAATTGGGTGGTGTAGGCCTTCACTCAAGGTTTGAACGAGCGAAGCTCGGTAGCTTCGGAACAACTGAAGTTAACTTAGTCGAGTATCCCATCGTGACCTGGTCGGATGTCCATAACCGATACCAATAAAAGATCAAGGTCGAAGACGACCAACTAGGAGTCCCCTCGGGCTTGGTATATCCTAGCAGGCTTCCCGCTAAGGAGTCAAAGCCAAATAAAGATAAATACCAACTATACACTGAAGATAGAAAAAATGCCCCAAGGCGCAACATACCTCGCAATGACCGAAGGATGGATCGAGGCCAGAATCCTTGGGGAGTTGTCAACAGAGCTGGATTCGATAGGCACACAAGGCCGACGGAGGCGCCCCGCTTGTCGGAATACAACTTCAACGTCGATGTTTCAGACATCGTATTCGCCATCGGTAAAATCAGAGACACTAGGTGGCCAAGGCTTGTACAATCAGACCCCTCGCAAATGAACCATAACTTAGTGTGTGAATTTCACAACACACACGGTCATAGGACCGAGGATTGTTGGCAGCTCCGCGAAGAGGTAGCCCAACTACTCAGCAAAGGTCACCTCCGAGAATTCCTTAGCGACCGGGCCAAAAATTAGTTCCGGGAAAGAGAGACGACCAAGAAGAATGAAACATACAAGCCATAACATGTCATCCACATGATATTTGGAGGTATCGATGCTCCATAGGAACCCATGGTCAGGAGAACAAAAATATCCATCACCAAGGAAAAATGAACTCGAGGCTACATACCCGAGGACGCCCTCACATTCAGCGATGAAGACATCGAGGCTCTATCTTAGCCCCATAACGACGCACTGGTAATTTCTTTTCTTGTAAATACATTTCAAATGAAATGTGTACTTATGGATCCAGGTAGCTTGGCCAATATTATCAGGTCGAGGGTGGTAGAGCAGCTCGAACTGCTTGACCAAATCGTGCCTGCCTCTCGAGTCCTCAATGGGTTCAACATGGTGAGCGAAACAACGAAAGAGGAAATTACCCTCCCAGTCAACGTGGTCAGCACAACCCAAAAAGCCAAATTCCATTTCATCGAATGAGACATGAGGTACAACGCCTTGTTTGGGAGGCCATAGATACACTGTATGAGAGCAATACCATCCACCCTCCATCAAATGATGAAATTCTCGACAAAGGATGGGATAAAAATCGTCTACGGGGAACAGCATGCAGCAAAAGAGATGTTTGCGGTGCACGATGTCGCACCGACACCAATACATCCACCATCGAAGGAGCCGAAGGATAAGCAAACAGTAATATAGTGATAACAAACTACATTCTCGGCTATGCCTGACTAAACAAAATGAAGGACCGTACCGAGTCCTCATAACAAAGATTGAATCATATCAAGGTTCAAAGCGTCGTCAGCACTAAGGTATGATCATCTCCCTTTTTCAGTTACATTTTATACTAACCTAAGTGTAGGTATCTGATCGAAACGGCCGAAGCGTTTTCCGACTCGAAGGCCTTAGGTTCCAAAAGCATACGTTGCACTCTTTTCCTTCGATCAGGTTTTTATCCCAAGAAGGGTTTACTAGCAAGGTTTTTAATGAGGCAACATTTATATGCTACCTAAGGAAGAACCAACAAGTATTCAAGGCTTCTTTTTTAATCAACCTCGAATACTAGGGGGCATCCTCCCCCTGGAATGACACCTCCCCGGAGAAGCCAAGATACACTAAATGGGGTCTCGATAGGAAAATGACTTACCAGGCCAAACGGTCAAACGAACCGTGTCCGTATAGAATAACCGAGCCCTTAACAGCAAAAACATGTATACTTGTACCAAGTAATCAAAGAATACTTTCCCATCCATCAAAGCATTTCGTATTTCTAAGGAGTTCGGTATTTTTTTGCAAAAATGGCTCCAGAGCCAAAAACATCTCGAACACTCGGGGACTGGCATCAACAACTCGAAGTCGTATGACCTCCAGGTCGGAGCTTCAAACTCGTAAGCCCTCAATGAGGCAACATCAAGTCCACAAAACGGCTTCAGAGCCAAAAATGTCCCGAACACTCGGGGACTGACGTCAATAACTCGAAGCCGTATGACCTCCGGGTCGGAGCTTCAAACTCGTAAGCCCTCAATAAGGCAACATCAAGTTACAAAAATGGCTCTAGAAGCCAAAAAAGTCCCGAACACTCGGGGACTGGCATCGAAAACTCAAGGCCACATGACCTCCGGGTCGAAAACTCCAAACTCGTAAGCCCTCAATGAGGCAATACCAAGTTTAAAAGGAATGGATCCTGAGCCAAGAAAATTTCTATGACTCGGGGACTGCCGCCAACTATCGCCCCCATCGATCTGAGGCTATACGGCCCCATGCGAGCAACCTCCAGCGCGTAAGACCTTCATAAGGCAACATCAAAACTGTAAGACCTCAAGTAAGGCATGAACCATACTTGTACCAAGTAATCAAAACTGTAAGACCTCAAACAAGGCATGAACCATACTTGTACCAAGTAACCAAAACTATAAGACCTCAAAGGCATGCAAAAATTTATAAGACCTTACGAAAGGCATAATCCCGATCTTAAAGTTAAGGCTGTATATCGAACTTGTAAGATCCCTAACAAAGCATACCCTCGATGTAGACGCCGAAACTACTTCACTCGGGGACTGAAAGGCTTTGATCAAATACAATGACTACGGTCACAAGGCTGTACCGGCCAAACTAACGCGACTCGGGGACGCCTGACCGTCACTATAAAATCACAGGCCTTCAATTACTTCGAATGTACTTCGAAGAGAACCGGGTAAATAGGCTACCCTCGATACAGGCAAAAGAGTTTCGACCATGTCAGCTCCATACTATAGGCTTCGAAACATTCAACCACCGAGTAAAACCTCCCGAGGTGCTCGATCATCACCATATAACGACTCACAATCGAGGTTTCTATCGAACCGTCGAAAGAGTCGGGCAAACACAATTTCAAAAAGGTCCTTAACGAGGGAAAAATAAAGCCTATATAAAAGGTCATATCGACCCAATGCATAAGAGCTACTGTCGCCAGCTCATATAAAAGGTCATACCGACCCAATGCATAAGAGCCACTACTGCCGGCCCATATAAAAGGTCATACCGACCCAATGTGTAAGAGCCACTGCCGCTAGCCCATATAAAAGGTTGTACCGACCAAACACGTAAGAGCCTAAGGACCAACTTTAAATTCAAAAACTTAAGGGTAAATGAGCTCGAGTTGAAACCCGACTTGGAGACTGAACCAGAAACAGTTAACTCAATATGCCTAAGAGCAAAAGCTGAAGAGCTCAAACGCCGGCTTATACTAAAAGGTCATACCGACCAAGCGCGTAAGAGCCTGCGGGCCAGCCTAATGAGCCCCAGGGCCATACTATGAATTTGAGGATTCTTTTTAACTCGAAAACCAATTCATCTGGATAACAACTAACAAACATCAAGGCAAATGGAAGTGCATGAAAAATGAAACCGCGAGGCTTCCTTTTATACATATATGTGAGAGAATACAAGCTTCATTTAAAAAGTTCTTTGAAAGCACTATACACAAAATAAGAAAAGAAAGGCCTAATCTACGTCCCCCTTGGGGACTCCCTTTAGCTCATCACGCTCACACTTGGCTTGACCAACTTCGCTTTGAAGGCGTTTCAGGTCCTCCGCCTTTTTCTGCAACTAAAGTAAACAAAACGTTAGCCTTAGAAGATACAAGAAGAAACACGCGTTCCCTTGAAACAAAAATTACCTGCTCCTCGAGGTAGCTTTCGTAGTTTAGGCTTCGACTCGCCTCTCACCGCAAGTGTGCCAACTCATCTTCCCTTTCATCGCAAAGAAGTTTGAGGGATTTTTCCCCATCCACGGCTTTTCGCACCCTAGCCTCACGATAAAGCAACTCAGACTTGTGTTTGTTAAAAGCCTATGAAGGGGAAACCTGATAAGAGAGTAAAGATTGCAAAAACTGTAAAACCAATATGATCGGCCAAAACTCACCTTAGAGTAGAGCCGTTGAGCTTTCTCGAAAGTTGAGCGCATAACTACTAGTCTAGGTCCATCAACCCCGATAGAACTGCCCCGAGTTGGGATACGATTGCCCAATATATGTGGCCCCTAGCTTCGAACGTCCCTCGAAGTGCTTTAGACAGGAGAAGAAGTCGGTGGCGGAGAACCCTCGCTCCTCGAAGTACCTTCGACGAAAAAAGAAGACGACAGCAGAGGGAGGATCATTTTTCTAAAGCTAGAGATCTGGGGTGCTGTGGGCTCAGTTGATACACCCTCTCTAAGCCTCCGGGCTGGACTCGTCTTGCTATAATCGTCGTCGCCCCACGAAGGCCCTTTCTGATTGTTATTATATTATTATCACCCGACCCCAAAGCTGACGATACTTCTCCCTCTTTGAGAGGGCACAATCTCGACTCAACGAACTCCCCAATGCCTACGATGATGGAGTTAGTACGCATAAAAAGAAAGTGCCTTTCAAAAAAAGGAGCAAATCACATAGCATGTACCATGGTGTTTCGTCTCCCATCTGCTCTTAGACAAGGCTCGCCACTTACGCTCATTATAAGTCGAGTGGGTCGTCAACTTCCAATCCCAATCCGTCAGGTTAGGGACCTCGTACGACATCCATGGAATCGCTGCAGAAAGGAAAAGAAAGGCACATTTAAGGAGCTCGCCTCCACCACAAGCAAAACTACGAAGGCACAAGTGTACCACTTACGTGCAAAATTCCATTCCTCAGGAAATGGCAGAAACTCCACAGGAATAATATCAATAGTCCATACTCGGATGAATCGACTCATCCATCCCCAATCGAAGGTACCCGCAATACCACCTTTTCCCCCCATCCACAATCTTTCCTCACTAACTCAAGGTGCCCCTCTCCTATTAAAGAAATAAACTTCAAAGCATACTTCCGATGACCCTGGACATTGGGAGGTTTTTCTGACAAAAAGTCCTCGCTCGAAGCAAAATGCCCTGAGGTTGGCTCACCTGGAATCAGCGGTGCTCCACCAATCAAGCAAGAGCTAGAGGCGGAACTTCCTCATCCCTGCTGAACGAATCCTGGAATAGCATCCATAACTGTAGTGAAATCAGGGAATTGGCGCGGGAATTTGAGCAAGGGTTTCAAAGTTAAAGTGGTGAGGGACCTAACGCGGGAAAGAAGAACTCTGCGAAGGAGGATAGCTACTCAGAATAGTGGGATCTTCAAAGGAGGGACGCAAACCCATATATATATATATATATATATATATATATATATATATATATATATATATATATATATATATATATATATATATATGAGAGAGAGAGAGAGAGAGAGAGAGAGAGAGAGAGAAAGCGATGACTATCCATCTACCTCAAATGCTAGTTAAAAATACTGATTGAGACAAACCCATATATATATATACATATCGCTTTGGGAAGATGTACCGACGCGATCGCCTCGGCCGCTTCATAACCATGTCATACAATTAATGCTGCCGTACGACATTTCGGGGGTCAGGAGACCCCCTCATCGACAAGCCTTGAGATGATACCCGATCTCGAGGACCTTTGCCAAAAAGAAGATAGGCTCTAAGGAGCCATTAATATCATTACAAGCCTCAAGATGGTACCCGATCTTGAGGACCTTTGCCAAAATGAAGATAGGCTCTAAGGAGCCATTAATACCATTACAAGCCTCGAGATGGTACCCGATCTCGAGGTCTTTTGCCAAAAAGAAGATAGGATCTAAGGAGCCATTAATATCATTACAAGCCTCGAGATGGTACCCGATCTTGAGGACCTTTGCCAAAAAGAAGATAGGCTCTAAGGAGCCATTAATATCATTACAAGCCTCGAGATGGTCCCCAACCTGGAGGACCTCTGTCAAGAAGAAGATAGGCTCTAAGGAGCCATTGATATCATTACAAGCCTCGAAATGGTACCCGATCTTGAGGTCCTCTCTCAAAAAGAAGATAAGTTCTAAAAACCTACTCTAATGGGCTTGACCTCGAGGTGGTACCCTACCCTGAGGATATCTGCTATTGCAAGTGCGGGTCATTTACCCAATCCTCCGGCCCTCAAGCTACCTAAGCCCGAGCCAACTTCCACTCAAAAACTACCAATAAAGCCTTAGGGCTATCTTTCGCCTTCGAATCAAGTTAAACGTTCTCTCAGTTACTTTAACCTAGGGGCTATCCGAATCCGGGCATACCCTCATCTGGGTCTATCTATAACCCCTTGAGGCTATCTTTACTCTCAATTCAAAACAAGTTTTCAGGTCGCCCGTGCTCGAACGAATTCTCGCCCGGGGACTATCTGCTGAAACCTAAAGGCTATTTTTATTCTCAAAAGCCCAAGCGAATTATCTCTCAAGGATCATCGACGGGGTCTAAAGGGCCTAGGTTTTAAAAATCAAGGCCTCACCTTCACTCAATTCGAAGTCATCAGTCCAAATGACCCAAGTTTGCATCAAGTCAACCCGGGCTCGGTATTCGGACCGATCGATAGAGTTATGCACTCAAATTCTTCACAAATGCAAATAAAAAGAAATCCGGCATAAATCATGTACAAAATTAAAGAAACACTTTTTCATTAGCAAACACATGATTACAAAAGCCCACGAAGGGTCCTTACATAGAAATAAAGAAACAAAAGTAACAGCTAAAAGCCTAATCTACTCTCGTGGATACATCCTCGGGAGCAATGCCTTCGAGAATAATTTCTTCGGGGCCTCATCTCGGCCTTCCCAACGGCATCTTCAAGGATGAGGAAGAAGCAGAAAAAGATAAAGAAAAAGTCGTAGCCCGCTAAAGAGCAAAAGTTTTTACCAGGCCGAGAAAATTACAGCCCGATTGAAGACTTGGCGAGCGTAGGCCTTACCTGCACGGCTACTTTGAGTCCACTTCTTGGGACATTATGCTATGCAAGTTAGCAGCCGGTAGTGCCGCTTCACCCCCTGGAAAGAAAAAGGGATCAAGTGCCACACCAGGCCAAAGTAGGGAGGTGAGCAGCGGTGTATAGTTCGAACATCCTCCTGAGCAGCGGTGTAAAGTTCGAATACCTTCCTCAGTAGGAAGAAATTAGCACCCCTATCTCATTATCTCGAGCCAACAACAACAATAACAACAAATCGGTGCAATCTCGCTCGGAGGAAGAGAGCTCTGAGAAAGAGACATAGCATAACTGGCGAGAGCGCTGCCGTGTAACCTTACGACCATAGGCTTTAAACATGAGAAATAAAATTGGTTGAGGACGATGAGAAGAAAGGAGTTGGAAAATGGTGAACAATGATTGAGCAAAGTTTGGTTTAAGAAAGATTCCATTTATAGAGGGAGGGTAGTGTAAGCAACAGCGCAGTCAACGCCTTTGGGAAACGTATCAACATGCACAATCAATACTTTTTGGGAGACGGATAGGCGGCGACGTTATTACTTTGAAAAAATAAACTGACAATGTAATGAATGTTCCTAGGAAAGACGTATCGATGGGACATCTTAGTTATCACAAAAGCTAATGTCATATACATGACATCATCACAAGAGGCTCGAGGAGATCGGTATCAGAACCATTTCTTATCATTTTTATCTAAGAAACGCAGGGACTATCTGTATACGGTAAAATTGGATGGTCCAATTTTCGGCCATTACGACGCTTCATAAGTGCGTTTCCAAAGGTTCGAGGCTATGTTCGAGATTCACACCCGAGGGTTTATCGATGTCCAACCTTGGAGCAGTGCAGATCGATAGTTATGGTAAAAAGTATGAAGTTCTCAAGGCGCGTGGCTAGAGCTGACAGAGTCTAGTAGGCTAGTCAAAACCTGTATCATGACATTAAATGGATGTACCAGCCCCATATCTTTATAATAAATTCACTTGTCCTTTGTTGGGATCCCCCTCATATATAAAGGGGATCCTTGTCATTTTGTAGGGGATTTGATACACAATATAGAATGTACAAGAACATTCTCTCTGCTTTCTAACATATTCTCTTGATTTCTTTACTTACATTTACTGATTATATTCATAGTGATCAATTTATTATTCTTCATTTATTGCTCATTATTGATCATAAAGAGCTTCCATCGTAGCTCTCATAACTATTAGCCCTCCCTCGATTGCCTTTAGCCGGGCATCCGATTGGACCTCGAGGCCCCGTATACGTTAGCTGAAGGCCCCGATTTCTGATCATTCGGTTTGGTTATTACATTATCTACAAGCTCTTATCTTATTTTCCAGTCTTCCAATTAGCATCTATTGCCTAACAACTAGCATAAAAATAGATCGCATATTTTTAGAACCACAAAATCAAATCTAAGATTCAAGGTAAACATGATTGTACAAAAAGATTAAATATATCTTGATTATGAGAATGATTTAATTCTAACTTCTTGTGCTAGTACATTTTGTATGTATTGAATGGACCAAGTAAAGATAATTATTTTATACTGACTTAATAAAATAAATTATCTAGACATTAATTCCTCTATATTATTATTATTATTATTATTATTATTATTATTATTATTATTATTATTATTATTATTATTATTATTATTTTGATTTATTAAAAGGCGAGATTCTTTCATATGATAATATGCCTGGTAAATTGGATAATAATAATGTATATTGACGAAGTAATAGTTATTTGATGAAATCCATGACTCGATTTAGAGATTGATGATACACCTTTATGAAAGCTTATAAGTTTTTATGTGTAAACCCAATCGGTGAATTTTGTATCCAACACATGAAATAAATTAAGCAAAAGTCTAAAGAAAATAATCAATAAATTAAACTGTCACTAATTTAATTGATTAGTATTTGAAGCTTAATATGGGGAATTAAATAAGATTTAATGGGTGAATTTTGAAATTGAATAAGGAATTATGAATTTTTAGTGGAATAATTCGTAATTTATTCTAGTAAATATTAATTTCAAAAATTAAAGATTAGTTCCATAATAGGAAGTCTTGTGATACACACGAGTTGAGCATACCTAACGAGGATGATTTCCAAGTAAACATCATAGCATTGGAGTGCTTTAGAGGAGTCAAGATCAAGAAGGCTATTTTAGCAATTTAGTTTTTTAGGCTAGTCTTATAATTTTGGTCTACTTAGCTTCCTTTACTTGCTAAGGTATTTTGGTTATTTAGCCTAAATAGTACTCAATTTTTGTTGGAGCATTGAGTTGCGCACTTTGAGGTAAGTAACACTCTAAACTTGGTATTGAGGTATGAATCCCTGAAATACGTATTATATAGTTGGTATTGAGCTGAGGCACATGCTAGGTGACCGGCGTGTGGGCCTGCACTGTTGAAATTATGACTCGGTTGATTCCGTGGTACTGTGTAGTTATCTAGTCTTATTTTATCAGTGTAATCCCTACGTATTAAAGTAATTGAGCTGTAATTCATGTTAGAAATCATGTTCAAGCAATGTGCTTATTTTGTTGGGACCCACTGAGGTCATTTATACTATTGAGTTATTTTCCTAAACTGCAATTATGTGCCCAGTCATGTTTATTCATATGCATATCATATCTCAGTCTCTATTATCATTTACTGATGTATCATGTTATCATTGTTTGGGATGGGTAGTATGAGACTTGTGAGCCGTGAGACTGGAGAGATTGATGATTGAGTTGGGTCTGAGATGCGGATTGTGAGTGTTATTGTGGATCGGGTTGTGCTCCGCAGTAGGCCTTATTGGCTTATTCATTATTGTGAATCGGGATTGTAAGGCCCCGTAAAATTTCACCTAAAACCCGGGGTTTCGTGGTGCCTAAACTGATGGTTTACTAATTTTGGCTCAAGTCTTGAAGAATTCAAAGAAAGAGTCACAAGGTTTTCTTCCTAGAGGTAAGATTTTACACCATAACCCTCAATTTTGCGATTTAACTAAAAATAGGTAATAAGGCAAGCAATTCATGGGTATGAGAGTGTATCTATGCATGCATGTATAATCATGAGTTTGGGAAGGTAGTTGAGCCCAAATGGAAGCAAGCCGTCAAAGAATTCGGGAACTAGAAGAAAGACTCTAGGGACTACGCCAGGAGTAGCAGGCACTGATCGTGGAGGCAATCTTCCTTGGTGCCCGAGAAAACTAAAAGAGTCCGTCGACTTTTTTTAGTTTTAGAAGGTTTCAATAAGTGTCTTGAGACATTTGTTTTCATGTCTGGTGTTTTTTTAGTGTAGATCTACTCCGATGCCTACTGGAGATAAACTCCTATCTATGCTAACTATCTTTGTTTGGTTTTCTTTGTTATGTACACATAGGATAGGGAAAGGTCTACCTTTGTAGACCTTGGGTTGTGGGGTAAGGGAAATCCACCATAGGAGAAGCTAGAAAATATAATATACACATAGTGTTTGATAAAATGCTTAAATGAGCTGGAACCATGAACTCCTTCCTAATTTGTGTTTAATTTTGTTATATCTCTAAATAGATCGAAGTGGCTAAGATTTCTGAACATTGTTGTAATTTAAGGAAGCTCAAAGTGAGGTATGTTGTCTAGACTCCTCTTTTAGAATTGAACCCCGCAATGTCCTTGTGAATCCTGTGTGCTCATTATAAATTGATTCTTCTGAACAAGCCTTGTGAGTTGTGTCAAAAGATATATGTGTTCAATATGTATTCCAAATGTTCTTGTTATGTTGTGTTACGATTTGAGAATGTGATTTAAGTATGGGCTATGTGTTAATATGTTATGACTTAAAAATGTGGTTCTAATGAAAGCTATCATGTCGAATTGTGTAAGAAATCACATGTGCCTAAGACCCTTCATTGCTCAAATGTGCACTTAAAGCCTTGAATACAAATGTTTGTTGTTGACGATCCATGATGATGTTAAAAGTGAAACTATAAGCATGAAATATGAAATACGGCTAACGTGCCAAGAATGATATTACATTTTAGGGCCATTAGTGCCAATGGAACAAAGAGGCATGTAAAGGATGATGAAATGAGTGGTAAATCCCTTTAAATAATAATTGTTTTGGGAGAATCGTTTAGTCACCAAGGAAGGGTAGGTCTAAATAACCTAACCCTGAAACTACACGTACCAGTGTAAGAGTTATTGAGGGGTGAAATCCCGTGTTAATGTGGTGAGGTTGTTTCCCCTTATATGGGATGAGATTGATGTGTTGAGATGTTTTCCCTTAAATGGGATGAGATTATTGCTAGCGAGATGTGGTGGATGTTGACCCACACAACATTATGGTGAGACGGCTTAGCCGATCGGGCCGAGATCGGATGCCATGACGCGCATATGGTGGTATTGTGAGTGGATGTCTCGGGGTGAGATGACTTAACCGGTCGGGCTGAAGATCGGACTCCATGCTAAAAATACGGTGGTGTATCGGTGCTAAAGATCTCCCAACTTAAAAATATTGAAACTTAATTGAAATTTACTTTTCCCCTAAATTGACACCTTGGTACTATATGAGTTTCTTATTGATTTCATGTTTCCTTCTCCATTTACTGTTACTCGTTATATTGAGAGGGTGTTTAGTTTTACATACTAGTACTATTCCATATGTACTAACGTCCCTTTTTTTCGGGGGCACTGCATCTTTAAAGGATGCTGATGGTTCCATAGCAAGTGGTGTTGATCCGTGATAGCAGCATACCCTCTCCTCAGCTGACTTGGTGAGATCCACTTCATTTTGGGGTCCTGTTTCTCTTGTCCTTTGTACATAATATTTTGAAGTATAGTTGGGGCCTTGTTTCCAGCACTGTTGTAGCACTCTTTTGTTTATGTTAGAGGCTCCGTAGACATAGTGTGGGTTGTATTTAGTTTTGGGAAAGTTAAATTGAAAGTGCTGTAATTGTATCATTGTACCACTTCAACTACAAATGCATAGTGTATTATTTTGGAGACTTGACGGAAATAAACTGGTGTTATTCATATTAAATAAACTGGTGTTATTCATATGACTTCTCACTGTCTAATTAATGAAATGTATCTTTCTTTTATTTATAGGTGAATTGGGTAGACGACATTGTGCAGGATTGCTCGACCAGGGTGTCTTGGTTGAGCGCCGGTCGCGCTCCCTGAGGTCGGGGCGTGACAGGGCTGGACACTGTAGTAGGACTTATAAGCTTTATATTAGTGCTTGGGCAGGATCCATCCCTTCGAAGTCTGACATACTAGCAGTGGACGCAGACACAATGATTTATATACACGTGCTTTGGTGAGGGGCATTGATTCCCAGCACCCGTATAGTGTCGAGTGATTATGTATGATGAGTGGGTAATGAGATAGACAGATTGAGTACTCTGATTATGTGAGTACTTGGGATTATCACTGTGATACATTACATTTGACATGCATATTTGACATGTAGGCATAGAGATGTAACATTCCTCATGGTAGTTGTACTTGGCATATTTGATCAGTGTTGGGCTTAAATTATTGAACTTGAAAGCATACCTAAATTTCATAACGGTCACTTCCACCGGAAAATATACTCTCTCTCTCTCTCTCTCTCTCTCTCTCTCTCTCTCTCTTCGGCACTCAATCTTAACGGTCACTTCCACCGGAAAATCCCTCCAGTGCCGGCACCTGCTTTGATGAGCAGGCCAGGTAAGCGCCACCCCCTCCTTCCTCTCTCTCCTCTCTCCCTATTCTCTCTCCTAGCCCGTTTTTCTTTCTCTCCCCTTTTCTCTTCTCCCCTTTCTTAACCACTAGCGACATATTTTTTCCGGCGATCGTCCCACCGCCGGCGCCGCTCTCTTCTTTATTCTTCTTTGCAGTATTTGGGATTTTAGCTTTTCAGGCTAATTTACAGTGAATAAACAGCTTGAACTATAATTTTGTCATTTTTATATTTAATCTCTTCTAAAGATTTGTTCTTTTTCAAGTTTTTTCTAAAGATTGTTCTTTTTCAAGTTTTTCTAAGATCTGTTCTTTTGGAACTGATTTTCCTCCGTTGATTAAATTTTGTTTTTAGATTTGAGATTAGATTCCTAACATTTGTTGACTAGTAGCGTTAGGTTTAACGTTTTACAATTTATATTTACTTTTCCCAAATTTTTTTTGTAAAGGTTTCGATTTACATCTGTTTAGCCATTTTCAATTTTGTTGTGTATTAATTTTTTAATTCAAGATTAAAATTTTATTGGTGAAACTATGCTAAGATTCAAAATTTTTAATTAGTTGAGTTTTATTAAACTACACTAAGATTCAACTTTTATTTGTTTATTTTGTTGTACCACGGTAGAACTTGGTGAATTTTGTGCAGTTCTCTGTTTTCCCCTACATTTCCCCTACTACTGTCAGGGCTACACCAGTGGTAGTGGTGACATCCCTTTTTGGTTTTTGGGTCGTGGTATTTTTATGTTTTCAGGGAAATTCTCGAGTTGTGGAGACAGTTGGGCGCACGAGCACTAGCAAAGGAGAGCAACCTGGACGAGCGTCCACAATGGGCGATAGGAAGCGGTGCATGGGTGTACAACTACATCGAATATAGCAAATCAACACAGGTTTGGTTCTCGGGAGTTGGTACCTCCTGTTCTACTGTTTCCCTTTTGGTGTTAGCTAAATTGATGTTACTTTGGTTCACAGTAGTTCAATCATTCAACTAGTGTACTTGTAGTCACTTGTTTCCTTCTAGTTTGATTCGTTGTCCGTTGTGCACTAGTGAGTCTTCTTGAGATTTGTCGTGGCTGTAGTGGCTGCAGTCTGGGATGATAGATTAAGGGCATGTCCTCGGGTGAGGCAGAGTGTGGGGCCGGGGTCAGGGTGTGGGACGGGAAGTAGGGGAGGTAGAGGGGGCAAGAGAGCCTGTAGGTTGAGAATCGGATCATGGAGCATAGGTTCGCTAACAAGTAAGTCTATAGAGTTGGCGAAGATACTTCAGAAGAGGAAGATTAATATAGCGTGCGTCCAAGAGACTGGGTGGGTTGGATCGAGGGCGAAAAACGTGGATGGGTATAAGTTATGGTACTCTGGAGTCCGAAGGGGTAAGAATGGAGTGGGTATCCTGGTAGATAGCCATCTTAGAGAGTCGGTGGTAGAGGTCAGGCGGGTGAATGATAGACTAATGAGTATTAAATTGGTGGTGGGTGAGTGTACTTTAAATGTCGTTAGCGCGTACACGCCGCAAGCAGGCTTGGATGAGGAGATTAAAAGGCGCTTTTGGGAGGGGTTGGATGACATAGTTCGTAGTATTCCGCCTTCCGAGAGGTTATTCATAGGAGGAGAATTCAATAGTCATATTGGGTCGTCTGCAGATGGTTATACTGAGGTGCATGGCGGCTTTGATTTCGGGGAGCGGAACGAAAGGGGCACTTCGCTGTTAGACTTTGCCAAGGCATTCGATCTAGTTATTGCGAACTCAAGTTTTTCGAATCGGGATGAGCATTTGGTTACTTACAAAAGTTCGGTGGCGAAGACTCAAATTGACTATCTCCCCCTCAGGAGATGCAATAGAAGGTTGTGCGAGGATTGCAAAGTTATCCTAGGTGAGACCCTAGCAACGCAACATAGGCTTTTGGTGATGGACATTGGTATTATGATAAGGAGGAAGAAGAGGTCAGTACGAGGCCGTCCGAGGATTAGGTGGGGCGCCTTGAGTAAGGATAAAGCTCAGGGGTTGGAAGGAAGGCTATCGACAATGGGAGCTTGGAGAAGTAGTGGGGACGCAAACACTATGTGGTCGACGACGGCAGACTGTATAAGGAAGGCAGCAAGAGAGGTGTTAGGGATATCTTCGGGCCGCACCGGTGGCCACAAAAGAGACTGGTGGTGGAATGCAGTTGTCCAAGGTAAAGTGGAAGCAAAAAAGCGGCGTACCTGCGGTTCGTAGGGAGCACTGGAGAGGAGGAGAAGAGAGCGAACAGTGAGAGATATAAGGTAGCTAAGAAAGAGGCGAAGATGGCAGTAATGGAGGCTAAGACGACAATATTTGCTCATCTGTATGAGGAACTAGGGAACAAAAGAGGGGAGAAAAAGTTATTCCGACTCGCTAAGGTGAGAGAGAGGACGGCTCGAGATCTGGACCAAGTGAGGTGCATAAAAGATGATGACGGCAAAGTTTTGATGGGGGATGACCAGATTAAGAGGAGATGATAGACCTACTTTCATAAACTTCTAAATGAAGAAGGGGATCAGGATATTATGCTAGGTGAATTGAGGAATACCGACAGCCCCCATGAATTAAGTTATTGTAGGGACATTGAGGTCGATGAGGTCATGGAGGCAATGCGTAAAATGAGGAGGGGCAGAGCTACCGGGCCAGACGAAATTCCGGTTGAACTTTGGAGGTGTGTGGGTAGAGCAGGCTTGGAATGGCTTACTGGGTTGTTTAATGTTATATTCAAGACTAATAGGATGCCTGAAGAGTGGAGGTGGAGTACAATGGTTCCGTTGTATAAGAACAAAGGCGATATCCAGAGCTGTAACAACTATAGGGGTATCAAATTACTGAGTCATACCATGAAAGTCTGGGAGAGAGTGGTAGAAATGAGAGTGCGAAGGACGGTGTCTATTTCAGACAACCAGTTCGGGTTCATGCCGGGGTGATCTACCACAGAAGCTATCCACCTTATTAGGAGGATGGTGGAACAATACAGGGATAAGAAGAAGGATCTCCACATGGTGTTTATTGATCTTGAGAAAGTGTACGACAGGGTTCCTAGGGAGGTCTTATGGAGATGCTTAGAGGTTAAAGGGGTCCTGGTTGCCTACATTAGGGTGATTAAAGACATGTATGATGGAGCTAAGACTTGGGTTAGGACAGTTGGAGGTGACTCCGACCATTTTCCGGTTGTTACGGGGTTGCACCAAGGGTCTGCGTTTAGCCCTTTCCTATTTGCCGTGGTGATGGATGCCATAACACATTATATTCAAGGGGAGGTTCCATGGTGCATGCTATTTGTTAATGACATAGTCCTAATTAACGAGACACGACGCGACATCAACGAAAGGCTAAAGGTTTGGAGTCATGCCCTTGAGTCTAAAGGTTTCAGGTTGAGCAGGAAGAAGACGGAATACCTCGAGTGCAAATTTGGGGCCGAGCCGACAGAAGCAGGAGTGGAAGTGAGGCTTGACTCTCAACTCATCCCTAAGAGGGGTAGTTTCAAGTATCTTGGGTCAGTTATTTAGGGGATCAGGGAGATCGACGAGGATGTCATACACCGTATAGGGGTAGGGTGAATGAAGTGGAGGTTAGCGATGGGAGTTTTGTGTGACAAGAAAGTGCCACCGTTACTAAAAGGTAAGTTTTATAGAGCAGTGGTTAGGCCTGCTATGTTATATGGGATCGAGTGTTGGTCGGTTAAGAACTCACACATCAAGAAGATGAAAGTAGCAGAGATGAGGATGCTAAGGTGGATGTGCGGGCATACAAGGATGGATAATATTAGGAATGAAGATATTTGAGAGAAGGTGGGCATGGCCCCCATGGAGGACAAGATGCATGAAGCAAGACTCAGATGGTTCGTTCACATTCAGAGGAGGAGCATTGATGCACCAGTGAGGAGGTGTGAGCGACTGGCTGTGGTGGGCATGAGGAGAGGTAAATGGAGACCTAAGAAGTATTGGAGAGAGGTGATCAAGCAGGACATATGATTACTGAGGACATGGCCCTTGACAGGAGAATTGTGGAGGTCGAGCATTAAGGTTGTAGGTTAAGGAAATTGTGAATATTTCTACAACGCACTAGAGTGAGACTAGCCAGTTAGGAGTTAGTCTTAGGATGCTACTGATCAGCTACTGATGCAGGGCTTTATCTGTTGGATATTAGTATACCTTCCATCCTTTTTGTATTTCTTATATTTCTTATAATGCTGTTATTTTGTTATTTTATGTTATGTATTTTATGTTATTTTATTATTAGTCTATTGATAGTACTAATATATCGTCTCTTGTTGCTCTCTTGAGCCGAGGGTCTCCTGGAAACAGCCTCTCTGCCCCTCGGGGTAGGGGTAAGGTTTGCGTACATATTACCCTCCCTAGACCCCACTTGTGGGATTATATTGGGATGTTGTTATTGTTGTTGTTGTTGTAAAGCATACCTAAATTTCTGTGTTGTGTACGAGCTGAATATGGAAGTTTCTCTGAGTTATTATTGTCATTATCTTATTATATGTATTGTCATTATTTTGATTCCGACTGTATCTTTTTGAGCTCGTCACTACTTTCATCCCAAGGTTAGTCCTGTTACTTATTGAGTACATTGTATCAATTATACATACTACACTATGCACTTCGTGTGCAGATCTAGGTATATGTGGACGTGGTGATTGCTAGGGTGGTGCTAGTACATGTTTGAAGACTTTGAGGTAGCAGCTATGACACTCACACAACTTGACTATCCTTTCTTTCATTTTATTTCAATACTATTCTATTTTTCTCAGACAATTGTACTAGAGTTCCAAGCTATGTTGACACTTAATAGCTCATGTACTCGGTGACACCGGAATTTTAGGATTGTTGTGGTCGACTTACAGTTATTTTATCAATTATTTATGAGACTTTCCACAGTATAACTTATTAAACCATGTTTTTAATTCAAATGCGTAGTTTTTATGTGATTGTCAGCTTGCCTAGTAATGCAATAGACACCATCACAATAGGATGGGTTTTGAGCCGTGACAAGCACACCAACTCTCGCTAAGGAAAGATCCTAAGAATGGGGACCGAGCATCTCTACCTGCACCAGCAGACATGAAATGCAAGCCCCTAGGAAATAGGAGTGTCAGTACGAATAGTGTACCAAGTATGTAAGGCATGAAAATTAATATGTAAAAGACGTGAAAGAAACATGGAGTAAATGACTCAACCTATAAGTCTGAATAGCTCTGTGAATCATGAAACATTTATAATGCCATGCATATGCATATAAATATCATATCATGCATAGGTATATGCGCACATAACATCATCAAGCCTCTAGGGGCATCCCATCATATCATCGCAACCTCAATGGGCAAAATCATCAATGTATACCAGCTGATCAGGTGGTGGTATGTATATAATGTTGTAACTTTTTCTCATGCCCCATATACATATAATATACGCATATATAATGCCATCTGGTCACGAGTCAATTTACATGTATAAATGAATGCAATGCATAAGGAAGTAAGTCAATAAGATCTCTCGAAATGTAATAAGATCAATATGCCTTCGGTTAATATCATGAAATAAACTCTATCAACTTACATATTTCTGAGACCCATGAATAGACGATATAATAATAGGACATATGTGGAATCAAGAACATAGGCACCCCTAGTACTTCTAAGGATAGAGTCATTTGTGAAAGTTGCACGTTTGCTCGTTTTGTTTGTATCATATAGATCATGCCAAAAGGAAAGAAATGATAGACTTAATATACCTTTGTCATTTACTTAACCACACGACATCAGTTCCGACCATTAATACTTCAATCTACAACAAACAATAAGGGACTAGTATTAAGCTTACGGAAGCTAGAACTCATCATAAATGAGCGACTAGCTCGCCTATGAAATTTTGGAAAACACCTCCCCTTATTATTTTCACTTTCCTCAAATCAAACAACAAGACCAACATGTCCAGAATATCAACAAACATATATAAATGACTATCTAACCTTATATTCATTACAATACATCACCAAAATAGTCCACACCATCTCACCCAACAACCAAATTCTAACTTGCACTTTTGCATCCATACAACTTAGCTAGAACTTGAATACACTTCAATAGTTACAATCACAATATACTGAGGTTGTTCCTATTAATTTTTAGCCACAATACACAATAAAAGTAACCTCATAACAATCCAGCAAATCACAGTAACTTAGAACTCATTTCAGGCTATTTCTTCAGAAATTCGTATTGTCACAAGATAGCTTAGACTCCAATAAGATCAAACACATGAAGAAGAGAAGATTCCTTACCTTATTTAGCAATAAGAAACACTATAAAAAGTCTCTTTTAACTTGAGAATGCTCACAATTTAGCAACAACATCAAACAAGTGATCTCCACCACTTCTACAACACTTTTAATCAAGAGTAGGTAGTCTAACCTTGGAGGAGAGGGGATGTCTTAGGATGTTTGGTATAGAAACGTTTGAGATATTAGGAAAGAAGATAAAACACATGAAAATCATCTCACTTGATGGGGTAGGAATGAAACTTGAAACACTTTCCACTTATAACCTTAGTAGAAAGAAGGGTGGTTGTTTGGCTTGGGAGAAAAAAAGAGGATGTTGTTGAACTTTATTTTGGATGAAGATGGGTGAAAATGGTTAGATATTGGCTTTAATAATCCCTGGTCGACCAAACTACTGCCCCAACGACCTCTCTTTAACCTTTAATTTGGGCCTTTCATTTTAGCAAGTAGGTGACACACCTAAATGTCACCTACTTGTTTCATTAGAGTATGTCACATGACTCCCTAATTAATTTGAATATGTATCTCATCCTCATTTTAATAATCACGACATGTGTTAAGTAGCTCGAGCATGTAGGGTAGAAAGTAAGTTGGTGAAGCAGGCATGTCGGGTAAGCAAGCAGCTCATTTTTGTTTGTCCAAAATCTCGTTTCTCATGTTTAAGTGCATTCATCCTCAACCTAGTAGTGTATATGTTGAGCAAAAATACGGGGTGTAACATCATTAAATTAATTTATATACTTTCAAAGAGGATCTCATTTCTGAGCTTACATCAATTGACTTTCGACGTACTTTTGCGTATGAAAACATGGGGTGTAACAATTAGTGGATTTAGAGTTATACTTGATGAATGATAAACTTGAAGACATGCAAGTCTCACACTTTTTTCTTATCTTTTAATTAATGCATTTATGAGTTTATGCCTTTAATTCTTTATTGCTTTGTTTATGCATTCATTAGTGTTAAATTAGCCTTAGTTGGTGAGCGGTTAGTAGTGAATACTTAATTTCTTAATTACTTTATCCATGTTTTCAAGAGTTGCCAATTTCTTGAGGGTTTTCTTAGCTTAGGGTCATAATTAATTGAGTTCGTAGAGGTAATTGGGCTTCATAGCCTAATTGGTTCTTGTTCTTCCAATCAATTATAGGTTTAACTCTTATTTTGATTTAGCATATTTTTCTATATCTGTATTTTTGTTCATAGTCTGTATCATCTTGTTAATTAAATTCTTTGGTTTCTTCTATGCTTAAATAATAGAAAATAAAGGAATCATTTTCTTGGCGGAAAAGAAAATCCAACAGGTTTTAGAAAAGGGTTTTTACCGTTGAAACATGTGCTATAAATACATAAGGCTTTTTACTTAGAAGTGGGCGATACATGGTGGCTGAAATTTTCAGCCATATATTTCTAGAAATTTTGCCCACACAAAGTTGCTATTTTGGATGTTATTTAGGTGGCACAGTAGACAACCGTGGAATGTTTGTGAATCGTGATCGTGCTGATGGTAGAGATTTCATTGAGTTTTTGTGAAATTGGAGGCTCATATGATTGAAGAGTTCACGCTTCAAGAGGTATCGCGTGAAATCATGTATATGCTAGTTGTCTAGATTACATGTGATTTTGATACTGGAATTGCTTTCGCTGCATATAATAATCCAACAATTCATATCAGAGCCTAATCACATCTAATTAGATAACTAAAATTTTCATAAAACAGTGAATATCATGTTTATTTGCGTTTTAATTACATGTATATGTTATTTTCTGCAAAAATTATACTACTATTTTGTGAGTTAACTGTGCCAAAATTTTTGATTACTCTTGAAATAATGAGATGTTAGTTTATTATTGATACTTAATTGGGATGATCTGGAGTTTAGTTTTGGTAAACCCTAGAAATACAAAACTCGATTTTGATCGAATTGTTAGTATTCTAGAGGTCAACAAACTTGACGATGAGTCGAAATTTGGTGGATCCATTGGAAAGGGTTTGGTGATAAAAGTCACTGATATGTGGTGAATCATGTTATTTTTCGATGTTTTGAGGTCATTTGGATGGTGTTTTGGGCATTTTTTCTATTTTCTGGAAAATGTTTCTTAAAACTTTTAATTTGATTTTAATCCAATAGTGGTGGGGTGACTACCCATGGTTTCCATGATTAAATACTAATGATATAATAGGTTTACAAATTGGCTATTGTTATATAAATGTGCAGTTATATTGAATTCCATAATAGGAGTATAGTATTTTATTGTCTAGGTCTTACAAAGTGTACTTTGATATTGTATAATAATATAGTCTTTTTGTAGATATGACGACCCGACCATTTGTCTTAAGAATTAATGCCCCGATCTCCTATTAACTGCTTTCCCTGTGTTTATTTCTGCTATTTTGATTTGCCGCGATGTTCGGTTTTGAGTTTCAGAGAGTTTTGGAACACTTAGTTCCTAAATGAGAGCTTAAGTGTTGAAAAGTTGACCGTAGTCTTAACAATATGAAGACGGTCTCGAAATGGTATTCCGTAGGTTCCGTTAGCTCCGTTGAGTGATTTCGGGCTTAAGGGTGTGATCAGATTGTATTTTGGAGGTCCGTAGCTAATTTAGACTTGAAATGCCGAAGTCAAATTTTTTGAAGTTTTCGGTTCGATAGTGAGATTTTGATCCGATGGTCATAATGGAATTTCGGAAGTTGGAGTAGCTCCGTAGTGTTGAATTTGATGTGTGTACAAAATTTCAGGTCATTCGGACGAGGTTTGATAGACTTTTTGATCGAAAGCGTATTTTTAGAGTTTTGGAATTTTAGGCTTGAATCCGTGGTTGATTCATCATTTTGATATTGTTTTAGGTATTTTAAGGATTGGTATAAGTTTGAAAAGTGGTATTAGACTTGTTGGTGCCTTTGGTTGAGGTCCGGGAGGCCTCGAGATGATTTCGGATGTTTGACGGAAGGATTTTGGAGTTTAGAGTTGCAGCTTCGGCTAGTTTTCTGTCATAACCGCACCTGCGAGTGTGGGACCACAGGTGAGGATCTGTAGAAGCGGCATTTCGCATCGCAGAAGCGAAAATGGGGAGGTTTAGCAGGAGCCGCAGAAGCGGTAGAATTTCCGCAGAAGCGGTACCGCATCTGCGGATGGGGAGTCGCAGATGCGGAAGCTGGGCCTTAAGTAAAAAGTCATAGATGCGACCATGTCCTCGCAGAAGAGGGACCGCAGATGCGGTCCCAGGGCTGCATAAGCAGAATAACTGGGCAGAAACATATAAATTCTTGCCTTCGCGAAATTTAGCCATTTTCACCTCTTTGTCGCGCCCCCTTTTTCTCGCGAAATCGGGTTTATAACATTTTGGTTGGGACAACTCTTTCCTTTTGGAAAGGGGGTTTGCATTTTTGAAGAGTCGCCACCTAACGATTTTAAGGTGCGTTAAGGCACCTATATATAGTTCATTTATAACTACGTTTGGTAATCAGAGATAGGGTAAGGACTTGAAATTATCCCAAGGGGAAGGTGTTAGGCACCCCTCAGGATCCATTAGTGTGGTTCCCGGCCAAATAGTTTTTGTGAATTTGTACAATTAGCAAATAAATAAGTATGGCTCGAATAGTAGGAGATTTAAGTTTAAGTACACAGATATTTGGAAAGTAGTTAATGAAAAGCAAGATTTTGAAAAGAATTACAATCTAAGCATATTCAGGAATATAAAAAGGGGTGTCCTAGGTTTGTTTATAATATGGATCACATCAATGCAATACCCGGTGTTGATACCCAATTTTTCCCTATGTATTTCTTTTACATGCAAGTACTTTCAAATATCGTATACATACATATATAAGTATGCCCAAGTGTTTTAGTATTTTTCCAATTTTTTAAAAGATTTTTAAATTGATTTATTGCTCAATAATTATTTCCAAAATTATCACTTTGGTGAATAACTTATTTTATTCTCATATTTATACCAAAATATAGGTAGGTTACTTTTCATATATTTTTACAAATTAATTTGGTATTTTAAAAGCTAAATTGCATATAATTGCAATTTTAGCCTGCTTTAAGATTTAATAGCATTTTATAATTATGAAACTGGTTCCAATATTTTTAAATTAATATTTATATACTATTAACGGATCCAGTGCTTTTGATTTGCTTTCAAAATCATTTTTTACTATTTTTATAAAATAAAAAGTGAAAACTGGCTATTTAAATTTTGGCCTCAGTTCGTTTCAATTGTAGCCCCATTATATTTTGATTTTAGCCTAAAATTGACCCAATTTCAAACTCAAAATTCGGACCAGCCCAATTCCTTTTGACCCAACCCCTAACCCAACTCAAACGACCCAACCCGGTTCCCCACCTACCTTCTTAAATCTAGGCCGTTAATCATTCGGATCAACGACCACTATTCGCCCTACCATAATTAAACACAGGTGACTACCTTAATCCCTCATTCTCACCTGGCCCGTGGCCTTTGAATCCCAAACCCTCTCAAATCCTCTCAAAAACTCTCCGAAACCCTAGCTTCCTCCTACCCCTTTTTCAACCACCGGTCACCGGAATCCATGGCTTCTCAGGCCATGGATAGTTGGTACTCACCTATCTTCACCAGTAAGCCAGGGTTGTTCGAAGCTTCGAGGCCTGACCTCGATGATTCCCTCTCTGATCTTCTCAGACCTTTGATTTCATGGCTCCTCCGGCCATGCTCTGGCATATTCAAGACTCAGGAGCCTGATTCTTGACCTCTCCGACTCAAGATCGGACCTGTTTCCAAGCCTTTCTCATTTCTAGGGTTTCTCCGAAACCCTAAGCTATTCAAGGTTCTTTCACCGTTATTTGCTTAGATCTATATCGTATCTATTCTTTTCTTGCCATCTAAAGTGTTTTCCCCAAAAGTTTCTTTTCAAAATCGTTTCTCTTCGATTTTAGGGTTTCTGAAAGGATTTTTTGGGAAAAATCTTTCTGATTTTTCTTCTTCTTTACTTTATGTGTGTTTGTCCATACCCTGCTAGTGTGATTACACTTTATTACGCATGTACTGTCTTCTACCTTTTCTTTTCTGCTATACATGTTACTCCTATTAATCCCTGCTTAGTTTTCTTTACTTTTTTACTATGTTTGTTTACTGTTAAGTTATTTGATCTTGTTTACTGGACTCTATTCATGTTCTTACATGCTTCATCTACTTGTGTTCACGTTTGTATTATCTCCTTCTTCTGAACTTGTTTAGCTTCCGAGTTTTCTCAAATATGTTTTTCATGATTTTTCTTCCTTTGTCATTCAAACATGCTATCATATCTGTTTTGTTGAGACTCTGAAACAAATGACTTGCTTTCTCACTTCCATGTCTGATTCAATTTTGAAACCCTAGGATTTGGGGGTTTCCTTTGACGATTTTGATTTTTGTGTTCGAGTTAAGGCTCCACTTTGGGACCCTGAACTCTCAGACTCACTATGAGTCTGCAAATTGAACCTGTATCTCTTTGCTTCTTATGATTCTGAACTTCTCTTCGATTAAACTCTCTTCTAAATAATTTGACAGCCTCTTCTTGATTCACATATTTGTGTGCTTTATATATGAGAAATCTTCTTTCAAAAGGTTTTGCCAACTACTAATTGATTCCGAATTCCTTTAATGGTGTTTACTTGATTGTTACTGATTTTCCCTAATTGAACCTTTCTTTACCCTTTTTCTGACTTGGTTCATTCGAACAAAGCTTGCAACTTTGATTTTACTGGTTGTTTGATTGATTCCCTTTCCTTATTTTTCACAAACCATGTACCATTGGACTTTTGCCTTAAGTAAACCCTGTGTATTTACCCTTATTATGTTACTTTGGAAAAGGTTTTAATCAAATTCTTTCCTTAATTGTCTTATGCCCGTTCGAAATCAGAATCCCTTAACCAAAGGGAGACTTTATGTGATTGATTGAAAACTATTTCCTTACCTTTTCTTACTTGTTTTCCAAACTATAAAAGGGGACTAACCTTCTGCACTTGAACACACTTTGAATGGCATACTCTTACACACACACACTCTCAATTACAATACTCTTTCAATTCTCTACTCTCTTCTGAGATCTTTTGTACTGCTTGCTTGCAATTTGGCTTACAAGACTTCTGCTTTCACTTATTTGTTTCCCTGAAACTGGTATGTCCTAATTTTGATTCCAGCATCATCCGTATGTGTTTGCTTTATAGTTGCTACATTCTTGGCTACTTTCCTGTTCATATTCTGTATTGAATATGCTACTCTCTCTTTGCATATGCTGTTTGTTGTGAATTCCCCATACCCCTACTCCCTTCTATGTGTTTGAGTTAAGGTTTATGGCCTGGCAGTATCCAAATTGCTGCTCAGGTCTGAACCTGATCCTCAATGGATCTTAACTCCCAAAATGTGGCCTAGTAGACTGGTTAGGGTGTGCCAACACTCCTTATTGTTGGGTATGACCACCAGTTTACGCTGGACTTCCCCTAATTCCCCTCTATTGCACTTGCACTTACTCCTAGCCTCTAAGTTCTGTCCCCCCTCCTATGAGCCTTGCCTTGGGACTTTGAGTTCCCTCTGAGCTTGGACATTTGAGGGCTGGACCTTCCACACTGCACTATAATCTGATTTTGCAATGATATTTGAGGGTGTAAGCATTGCCTGGAGTTCTTGAAGCTCCTTGGAACTTTGACACATCCCAAATAAGAGAAAGGCTTTGGAAATCTGATCTTTGGAAGTTGGTTTATTTCATATTTCAGACCTGGGGTCTGAATTAGGCTCTCCTTGGTTGGAATCTTTAATTTCTGATATATTTCTTATCTTTTTCTTATTCATTATGGTCTGTAAAAATCTCGTAATAAATTGCTGGGGTGTTAGTGAAAAAGGGAGGGTCAGTCCTGCATGCAAAGGGGTAGATACCATGTTCATAGGGAATTACTATACTTCTGAAATTCTGCATCTCATGTAGATACCATGTTCATAGGGAATTACTATACTTCTGAAATTCTGCATCTCATGTTCATAGGGAATTCCTATACTTCTGAAATTTTGCATTTCATGTAGATACCATATTCATAGGTTTTTCTGCACTTCATATAGATACCATGTCTATAAGTCGTTTTTGAAATTCTGCATATCATATAGGTAATATGCCTATAGGACTTCCTGCATTTTGCATATGCATCTGTTACTAGGCAAACCTGTTTATAAGATTTAAATAACTAACTACATATAGATGACCTGCCTATAGGATTTTTGCATGACAATAACAACGCTTAAAATCAGTAACGCCTAGAAAGCATGCCTATAGGAGCTGTCAACCAAACCTGAATCGTCAACTCGCTTATAAGCCTAAAATCAGTAGCAATAATGTTTAACTCCTGCAGATCTTATGTCCTTATAATTGACAATTCTTTTTTCTGCTATCAGTTTACTTCTTTATTTCTGAAACTAATAGATATCATGCCTATAGGTTCCATTTAACACCTAGGCAAGCTTTAGGGTAAAAACTATAATTGCATCAGTCTTTGATAATTACAACGAGCAGGCAGGCCTAATTCGGACTTCTTATCTAAAAATATGTGATAAATCAGCCTGCCTTAATGTTTAAGTTTAATTCAGACCTAATCAGTACGTGTAAGACATGCTAAACTATATGATTTTCTCTGATTTAAGGAGGTTTATTTGAGCCATATCTGCTTACTTGCTTTCCCAATACTTACTGTATATGTTTTGAATGTCGCCTTAGAATTTTATACTTTTTAAAAAACTGCAAAAGCCCCAGCTCCCTCCCCTTTAGGATTAGTAGTCCCATATGTCTCCGGGACTGATAGGATTGGGACGGGTAATAGCATGCAATAAGTGACGATACTATTCCGCGCTTTAATACCTTAACGGGGTGGGAAGGGTAGATATGGAGCTGATGACCGATGCGCCAATATCACGCGCGACTCCTCTTTTATGAGGAGTGATTGTTGGGTATTGCATTGAAGTGATCCATATTAATCGTAAACCTAGGACCCCCCTCCCCTTATTTGCTTTCATCTCTTCTCGTGAAACAATTTAAATATTTTTTTTCATAAATTTCTGTCCTCTCTACTTACCTTCAAAAGTTTTCAACCTAATTTCAATGTTGTATGCAAGTCCTTATTTGAGACTTGATTGTTTACTTGTAAAGTCACAATTGTAACATGGCCGGGACCACACTAGTGGATCTTGAGGGGTGCCTAACACCTCCTCTTCGAGATAATTTCTAGCCCTTACCCGAACTCTGGTTTTTTCCAACTCAAACCTTTATTAAAGTGTCCTAATGCACTATAATCATTAGGTGGAGACTCTTCAAAATTCCAAAACACAATTCTCGAAAGGGAATAGAGTTGTCCTCCTAATGTCGTATACCCGATTTCAACCCATAGAAAAAAGGGGCGTCGACACCCGGTATGACACTCCTCAAGGAAGGGCTACACGTGGTATTAACGAACCGGTCATCATATCCATATCTACCCTTTCCCGCCCCATGAAGGTAATTAAAGCGAGGGTTGGTCTTGACCCCAATTGCATGCTGTTACCCGTCCCTTCCTATCAGTCCCGGAGGAATTTAGGACTCCTATCCTATAAAAGGGGGTTCTAGGCAGACCCTCAAGTTTAAAGGTAAAATACTAAGGCGACATATAATAAACAAGTAGGACTTCAATTAAGGGGAGCATGGAAGACAGTGAAAGGCTTAGATATACCTCCACATACAGTACACATAAACAACATGACTCATACACAATTAAGGTCTAAATTCAGATCCTAAACATGGTATCTAAGTGATAACAGCAGAGTCAGATTTATGACATAACTCAAATAGGAAGTCCTAGTCAGGCTTGCCTACTGATTTTAACATGCTGACAGTCAAACAATAATCACAAAAACGGTTCTGATTTTATTTTAAGGTTTATTACCTAAGGCTTGCCTAGGCATAAAATAATATGCAACAGTTACCAGAATTATTAAAATAGTTTAGAAGTTACTTTACCTAAAGCATCCTGTTCTAAATGTTGCAAAGACATGTAGGGATTGTGACCAGTTTCACTTAAACTGGATAATCAAACATGAGACTGTTTTATGTCCTTTTCATGCATCAGTAGTTTAACTAGGTGTGACTGAGAGGGTGTGAACAAGATCCTAAAGCAGGGTATCTAATGTGCACATATGAAAAATACAGAAAGATTGCAGAATTCCTAAAGCATTATTTCTAAATGCCCAAAGAGTTACAACACGACTTCAAGACGTGCAGGAGCAATAATTTTATGTTGATGCTGTTGTTTAGCCTAAAGTAGGATTTCTAAGTGGTAAAGTGATGCCAAATGAGATGCTGAAACAGTAAACCTAAGAATATGGTATCTAATGCATGACATGCTTTGAATGAGTTGATCTTACACATGGATTCTAATGCACATATAGGAATTGTAAACCTAAGATATGGTTTCTATCCATTGATGTTGATAGCATATATAACTACCCTCTCCTTTTCACTAGCCAACACCAATACTTGTTTACAATAGATTATTACAGACCAAAACTGAAATGAATTAACATAAGAAAAAAAGAAAATAAAAAGTAAAAAGTTACACTATAGAGAGCCTGAAGACAGGCCCAGATTCTCAACACCTGATTAGGATTTTCTCTTTGAGTTATGTAATAAATCACCTCAAATGTCAAGATAGTTTCATAGCTTTTCCTAATATCTAGGTGTGTCAGAGTTACCTAAGGACCTCAAGGGATCCTGGGCAGTGCTCACACCCAGATTTCATAGCCAGGATAGAGTAAGTGCAGTGTGAAAATGCCAACTTTCATGTGTCCAAGTTCAGAGGGAGCTCAAGGGTCCCAAGGCAAGGCTCACACAAAAAGGGCAGAACTTAGTGGTCTAAGAGTAGAGTGAGAGTGCTTGTCATAGTGTTGAAAAGATTTAAGTAAGAAAACAGTTTTGAAAAAGGGTAAGTAAGAAACAATTTTGAAAAGAGAGACTTAATTGGAATAGTTTTATGACAAAGTTCAACTGATGAAAACAATTTGAAGGAGCATGCTGTTACAACCCATATCCACATGTGTTAGTTCATGCCATATATTAGTTAACATAAATCCAAGAAGGAATTATCTTTGAGATGATAAGAAGTCAATCCTATTGGTCTTAAGTGATACAAGAGTGTATAAGGGTGATTAACCAGTATTAGAAGTTAAACGAATCAAGGATGTTGTAACTCGAATTTTCAGGTAATCTAGCAGTGCTTAATACACTCAAGAGGTCATTTATGAAGGTATTTTAATCATATAATATCCGTATCATAAGTCTTGAAGTCAAACGAGTTATGAAACAAAAGTCGACAAAAGTTGTCGCAACTTAGGTTCATAATTTTACTTAAACATTAGGTCAAATGTTTCTAATCTTTTCTCATAATTTACAAGGAATTACGGGGTTATCTACCAACCAAATTAAAGATCTATGAGTCTAGTTTCCAACGCATTAAACCATTCATCGATACGATCTCGGAGTAGAGAGATATTCGCGTTTTCGCGAGACTGCGCCAAGCACCTCTCTATGGGGCCCACTAAGTCGGTTTAAGATATTTGGACCTATATAGGATGACTCCAACCCGTTTTAAGTCATTTCTTTTCACTATTTTCAGACCTTAGAACCCTAGGAACATCCTCTCAAGGTTCTCTCAAGATTCAAGACCCAAAAAAGGGCAAACAACACAAATCAAGTGTCGGGAATTCCGTGGCGCTAGTAAGTCTCTTGTTCTTCTTGTTGTTGCTCATTTTTGTGTCGTTCCAGCTCGTGTGGGAGGTGATTTTAAAGGGTTTATGTTCTGTAAATACTCCCTCATGTTCTTAATATCAATCCTAGGTGATTTCAGGCCTTCTAAAGTGATTCTAGTGCCGAAAAACACTAATTGATCGCTAGTTTCGCTTTGTTGTTGTTGTGGCAGCATTGGAGGGATATTTCATGGAAATTTAAGGTCAAATTGGAGTTGTTCTTTCTGTATAAAGGTAAAATACCTCTTACTCTATATGTATTTAAGATTATCCAAGTTGAGGCTAAGCCATTGAAGCTAGAACTTGTGAGATATATATCGAAAGACTTGGTAGTAATGTTATTGTTTTGTGGACTGTTTTGCATTGTTGTTGGGCTGCATATTTTACTACTATCTTGTGGAGTTTTGGAGGAGGAAGGGTGTGGAGAAACACCATATATATGTAGGTTTATGGGCTGATAGTTATTCGTAACATTTCCAGGTTGTTTGACACGACTACGATGGTCGTCGTATGTATGGAGTGATTAGGCTATGTGTGGACTATTTTGGGAGGCTCAATATGTTTATTATTGATGTTGTTTGGGCTGTTTGGTGACTGTTTTGAATGGTGTGAGGTCATATATATAGGGGAGGTACTGTCCGTTTCATCGTAAAATAGGTTGTGGTCGATACATAATAGTTATGACGCTTAAATGATAACGATAGTATCGTTTCTCTTATTGTAGACTAAGGAGTTTTGACAATTGCATAGCTTGAGATTGGGGCAGTATATACAAGGTATGTGAGGCTATCCCTTTCCTTCTTTTGCACGACTTCGATTGTACATAATGTAATGAACGAGCTTCCAAGATACTCTACTCTTAGAAGCTAGCAGTACTTACATTGTTTTCCCTCTTATGGAATGATTGATGTTAATGTTGCTTCTCTTATTCTTATGTTATCAATGTTGTTGGTACTTCCTAATTCTTATAAGGTTCATAGTGAAGAGTTAGTCCTAATAACGTGTACAGAGGATACCGACCTTACGTCACTCTGAAAGGTTTAGAATGTGATTCCATGAGTCGAGCATGCATTATATATATGTATCTATTTTACTCTACCGAGCCACGCTATAGTTGGCCGGGTACGGCACCTATTGTGCAACCACTGATCAGTTGGGTTTTACCGAGCTCCACGTGGCCGGGTACGATTCTACCGAGCCTATTATGGCCGGGTACGATATGATGATAATGATGCCCACAGAGGCGAATGCTTTAAAGGTTTATGTATTTATACATATGTATCATGCATTTCATGTAAGTAGCCCTCAGAGGTACTAAGATGTTACAGGTTGTATATTCTCTATCCTTGCTTACATTACTGATCGTATTTATGGTTCCTTGCCTTACATACTCAGTACTTTATTCGTACTGACGTCCTTTTATTTGTGGATGCTGCATGTCGTGCTGCAGGTCCTGATAGACAGGCAGGTGCAGCTCCCCCACCACAGTAGACTATCCAGTTCAGCGGTGATTGGCGAGATCCCTTCTACGGACTTGCCTTGGTGTTGGTATGCAATTTTTGTTAAAGACATTATGGGTATGTCGGGGCCATGTTCCGGCTATGTTGCAACACTTATGTTCTTTTAGAGGCTCATAGACAGGTGTCGACTCATGTATAGTTTGGTATGCCTTATCGGCTAGTTTTTGTTGTATAGTCTTTCATAGTAGCGTGGTAGCTCATACCTTATACGTAGTTTCTTGATTGTCTGGTCATCCCCTGCTATGTATGTTCATGCCGTCATATTTTATTGCTGGTTGTCCATGATCTAGGTATACCATTTATATTGATCTCGTCAGCCTTAAAAGATAATAATGAAGGTTAGATGAAATGTACGTTGGTGCTCGGCAAGTGTGGTCGGGTGCTAGTCATGGCCCTTTAGTTTGGGTCGTGACAAACTTGGTATCAGAGCCAGTCTGTCCTAGGGGTTGTCTATGAGCCGTGTCTAGTAGAGTCTTGATTATGGATGTGTAGCGCGCCACATTTATAATCAGGAGGCTACATGACATCTAGGGTTGTTACCTTCTTCCTGAATCTAGATCGTGCGTAGAGTTGAGTCGTAAGTGTTCGTCTCTAATATTCACCTTGTTTTTCAGTGATGCCTTCGACTAGGAAGCAAACGATTAGTAGACGGCTTGATACAGCAGCGGGAGAGGGTACCAGTCAGGTGCCCCAAGTCAGAGCAGGACAAAGTGAGGCTCAAAGTGAGATGCCCTCTCATACCTCATCTACTCCATCTCCTCCAGAGGATATTAGAAGGCACCCAGCGCCTCCAGTTCCTCCGTCTGGCACTCCAGACCAGGATATGCGGAGTGCTTTGTAGTTATTGACTAGCTTGGTAGCTGCTCAGGCTCAGAGGCAGAATACAGGTGCTGCTGAGAAACCAGTTAGTACAAGAGTTCGTGATTTTATTAATTTAAACCCTCCAGTGTTTACCGGATCAGACCCCAAGGAGGACCCACAGACTTTTATTGACCAGGTTCATCGTACACTTCGGGTTATGCATGTTAGTGATACAGAGGCAGTAGAGTTGGCTTCTTATCGGCTACGGGATTTAGCGGTTCTCTGGTATGATAGTTGGGAGAGATCCAGGGGTCCGAACCCTCCTCCAGCTGTGTGGAAGGAATTTTCTGAGGCCTTTCTTCGTCACTACTTGCCAGTTGAGATACGACGAGCTAGAGCTGATAAGTTCTTGAACCTTAGACAAGGTAATATGAGTGTGCGAGAGTACAGTATGCAGTATTGATTCTTTGGCAAGGTATGCTCCCATATGGTGGCCGAGATGAGTGATAGGGTGCATATGTTCGTGAATGGGTTGGGACCACATCTGATAAATGAGTGTACGACAGCCTCCTTGGTGGAGGGCATGGATATTTCCCATATTCAAGCTTATGCCCAGACCCTAGAGGATCGTAAGCGCCAGCAGAGGGCAGTTAGGGAGCAGGATAGGGGCCAACATAAGAGGGCGAGATTTGTAGGGTATTCTGATGACTTCAGAGGCCGCATCAGGCCACAGTTTTCGAGGAGTTCGGCGCCACCTGTAGCTAGTGCTCCTCCACAGTTTCAGAGGCCTCGATATGATCGATCCTATTCTGGTCCAGGTCAGAGTTCGCGGGCATCTGGCTCGCAACATCACAGGGATACTAGTCAGATGAGACCCCCAACACCACATTGTGATCAGTGCGGCAAGGCCCACTTTGGACTGTGTCGTCGAGGTTCTGATGCATGCTATTCATGCGGGTAGCCTGGCCATATGATGCGGGATTGTCCTAATAGAGGAGGTGATGGTATGGCTCAGCCGACTAGATCTGTGTCTGGTTCTTCCTCATCAGTTCGACCTCCAGCACGGGGTTTTCAGCAGTCGACAGGTCGTGGTAGGGGTAGAGGTGCAGTGCCGAGTTCGAGTGGTGCTCAAAATCGAACCTATGCTCTAGTAGGTTGACAGGATCTCGAGTCGTCTCCAGATGTTGTTACAGGTATTATATCTGTGTTTTCTTATGATGTATATGCGCTGATTGATCCGGGATCTACATTATCATATGTTACACCCTTTGTGGCTAATAAGTTTGGCATTGAACCTGAATTGATAAGTAAACCCCTCGCGGTATCTACTCCGATAGGAGATTCTGTGATTGCTAGAAGGGTATATAGAGGTTGCACTGTGATGATTTGTAGTCGTCAAACCTCGGCAAATTTATTTGAGTTAGAAATGATTGATTTTGATGTGATAATGGGAATGGACTGGTTGGCCTCATGCTATGCAAATGTTGACTGTCGTACGAAGATGGTTAGGTTCCAATTTCCGGGTGAACCCGTCATTGAATGGAAAGGGAACATTGCTACACCGAAAGGTAGGTTTATTTCCTATCTTAAGGCAAGGAAAATGATCTCAAAAGGTTACATTTATCATCTCGTTCGCGTTAGGGATGCGGAGGCGAAACCGCCTACTTTACAATCAATCCCTGTGGTCAATGAATTCCCAGATGTTCTCCCAGGCCTTCCTCCTGAAAGGGAGATTGAGTTTAGCATTGATGTGTTGCCTGACACTCAACCGATCTCTATTCCTCCATACAGAATGGCCCCGGCAGAGTTGCGAGAGTTGAAGGTACAGTTGAAGGACTTGCTGGATAAGGGCTTTATTAGGCCTAGCACTTCACCTTGGGGTGCACCAGTCCTATTCGTGCGGAAGAAAGATGGGTCGTTACGGATGTGTATCGACTATCGACAGTTGAATAAGTCTACTATAAAGAACAAGTATCCACTTCCAAGAATTGATGACCTGTTTGACCAACTCCAGGGTGCCAAGTATTTCTCTAAGATTGATTTACGTTCAGGGTATCATCAGGTGAGGGTTAGGGAGAAGGATATTCCAAAGACGGCCTTCCGGACAAGATATGGGCACTTTGAGTTCTTGGTGATGTCGTTCGGGCTAACAAATGCCCCAGCAGCTTTTATGGATCTCATGAATACTATATTCAGGCCCTATCTTGATGTGTTCGTGATTGTATTCATTGATGACATTCTAGTGTATTCTCGTTCGGAGGCGGAACATGCGGGCCACTTGCGGATAGTATTACAGACGCTTCAGGATCGTAAGTTATATGCTAAGCTCTCCAAATGTGAATTCTGGCTGAACTCAGTAGCATTCCTTGGCCATGTGATATCTGATGAGGGTATTAGTGTCGACACTCAGAAGATCGATGCAGTAAAGAATTGGCCGAGACCTACAACACCATCAGAAGTCCGCAGCTTCCTAGGACTAGCAGGATATTATAGGCGGTTTGTAGAAGGATTTTCCTCTATATCATCACCATTGACTAAGTTAACACAAAAAGCTACCAAATTCCAGTGGTCTGACACTTGTAAACGTAGTTTTCAGGAGTTGAAGAATCGATTGACATCTGCACCAGTGCTCACTCTTCCTGAAGGAACAGAAGGTTATGTGGTATATTGTGATGCCTCAAGTATAGGTTTGGGGTGCGTATTGATGCAGCGCGGGAATGTGATTGCTTATGCATCAAGACAATTGAAGAAGCATGAAAAGAATTATCCAACCCATGATTTGGAATTGGCTGCAGTAATATATGCTTTGAAGATATGGCGGCACTACTTATACGGCGTCCATGTTGACATCTACACAGATCACAAGAGTTTACAGTACATCTTCAAGCAGAAAGAGTTGAATTTGAGGCAGCGTAGGTGGCTTGAATTATTGAAAGACTACGACGTCGAGATATTGTATCATCCCGGTAAAGCCAATGTTGTGGCAGATGCTCTCAGCCGTAAATCAATGGGAAGCTTAGTACATATTGAGGCAGGTAGATGGGGGTTGATTAAAGAGCTTCATCAGCTAGCCAATATGAGAATCATATTGTTAGACTCTGATGATGGAGGTGTTACTGTACAGAATACATCAGAATCATCTTTGGTAGCCGAGGTAAAAGCATGACAATATGAAGATCCTATCTTAGTACGATTAAGAGAAAGCATTCAACAGTGTAAAAGTATGGCTTTTGGGATCGGAAAAGATGGGGCACTGAGATACCAGAGCCGATTCTGTGTGCCTAATGTGGCAGGGTTGCGAGAGAAGATTATGAATGAGATTCATCAATCCCGATATTCCATCCATCCCGGCTCGACAAAGATGTATCATGATGTCAAGGAGCAGTATTGGTGGGATAATATGAAGAAGTCTATTGCAGAATTTGTAGCCCAGTGTCCCAATTGTCAACCAGTAAAGATAGAACATCAGAAACCCGGTGGATTGCTTTAAAATATAGAGATTCCGACCTGGAAGTGGGAGGTGATTAATATGGACTTCATTATTGGATTACCTCGCTCTTATCATAAGTTTGACTCCATCTGGGTGATAATTGATCGACTTACAAAATGTTCCCATTTTCTGCCAGTGAAGACAACTTACACGGCTGAAGATTATGCAAAGTTGTATATCAAGGAGATTGTTAGGCTTCATGGTGTGCCCATATCTATTATATCAGACCGAGGAGCTCAATTTACGGCTAACTTTTGGAGGTCTTTCCAGAAAGGTTTAGGCACACAGGTAAATCTCAGCACTGCATTTCATTCGCAGACTGACGGACAGGCTGAACGTACCATTCAGACACTGGAAGATATGCTACGAGCATGTGTTCTAGATTTTAAGGGGAATTGAGATGATCATCTTCCACTCATAGAATTCGCCTATAACAATAGCTACCATTCCAGTATTAAAATGGCCCCATACGAGGCACTATATGGGAGGAGATGTAGATCACCAGTTGGATGGTTCGAAGTCGGTGAAACAGAATTATATGGGCCAGATTTGATTCACCAAGCTATTGAGAAGGTGAAAGTGATACAGGAGCGATTGAGGACGGCACAAAGCAGGCAAAAATCTTATTCTGATGACCGACGTCGTGATCTAGAGTTTGAGATTGGTGATTGGGTTTTCCTGAGGATCTCACCAATGAAGGGTATTATGCATTTTGGGAAGAAAGGTAAGTTGAGTCCAAGGTATATCGGGCCGTATAAAATTCTTCGACGGATTGGACAGGTTGCTTATGAGTTAGAATTGCCATCCGAATTGGAATTTGTCCACCCGGTATTCCATGTATCTATGTTGAGAAAATGTATTGGAGACCCTTCTCGAGTCGTCCCTATCAAAGATGTACAAGTTACAGAGGACCTATCATATGAAGAAGTGCCAGTGGCGATATTAGATCGGCAAGTCCGCAAGCTGAGAACAAAAGATGTAGCTTCCGTCAAAGTATTGTGGAGGAACAAAAATATGGAAGAAATGACATGGGAAGCAGAAGAGGAGATGAAGTCTAAATACCCTTACTTATTCCAGAATAAAGATAACAAGGATGCTGGTGGAAGACAGAATACATTGGAAGGTGAAACGGCTCTATGAGGTAAGCAATAATTTGAGAATACTCCTCCTTAATACCTTAATACAAAATGGTGATATGTAGATAATGTAAATACGCATAATGCTTTGTGTAGCCTTGTGAAGCCATATGTTGGGATTAATTACTTGCAAGTTTTGCTAGTGACCATTTTATAGGGGAAAATTGATCGGAAATTTCCATTGGAATCCATGATGATTTAAACTCCCCATAAACCCTTACATTCGAGGACGAATTTTCCTAAGGGGAGGAGGGTGTTACAACCCATATCCACATGTGTTAGTTCATGCCATATATTAGTTAACATAAATCCAAGAAGGAATTATCTTTGAGATGATAAGAAGTCAATCCTATTGGTCTTAAGTGATACAAGAGTGTATAAGGGTGATTAACCAGTATTAGAAGTTAAACGAATCAAGGATGTTGTAACTCGAATTTTCAGGTAATCTAGCGGTGCTTAATACACTCAAGAGGTCATTTATGAAGGTATTTTAATCATATAATATCCGTATCATAAGTCTTGAAGTCAAATGAGTTATGAAACAAAAGTCGACAAAAGTTGTCGCAACTTAGGTTCATAATTTTACTTAAACATTAGGTCAAATGTTTCTAATCTTTTCTCATAATTTACAAAGAATTACGGGGTTATCTACCAACGAAATTAAAGATCTTTGAGTCTAGTTTCCAATGCATTAAACCATTCATCGATATGATCTCGGAGTAGAGAGATATTCGCGTTTTTGCGAGACTGCGCCAAGCACCTCTCTATGGGGCCCACTAAGTCGGTTTAAGATATTTGGACCTATATAGGATGCCTCCAACCCGTTTTAAGTCATTTATTTTCACTATTTTCAGACCTTAGAACCCTAGGAACATCCTCTCAAGGTTCTCTCAAGATTCAAGACCCAAAAAAGGGCAAACAACACAAATCAAGTGTCGGGAATTCCGTGGCGCTAGTAAGTCTCTTGTTCTTCTTGTTGTTGCTCATTTTTGTGTCGTTCCAGCTCGTGTGGGAGGTGATTTTAAAGGGTTTATGTTCTGTAAATACTCCCTCATGTTCTTAATATCAATCTTAGGTGATTTAAGGCCTTCTAAAGTGATTCTAGTGCCGAAAAACACTAATTGATCGCTAGTTTCGCTTTGTTGTTGTTGTGGCAGCATTGGAGGGATATTTCATGGAAATTTAAGGTCAAATTGGAGTTGTTCTTTCTGTATAAAGGTAAGGAACCTCTTACTCTATATGTATTTAAGATTATCCAAGTTGCGGCTAAGCCATTGAAGCTAGAACTTGTGAGATATATATCGAAAGCCTTGGTAGTAATGTTATTGTTTTGTGGACTGTTTTGCGTTGTTGTTGGGCTGCATATTTTACTACTATCTTGTGGAGTTTTAGAGGAGGAAGGGTGTGGAGAAACACCATATATATGTAGGTTTATGGGCTGATAGTTATTCGTAACATTTCCAGGTTGTTTGACACGACTACGGTGGTCGTCGTATGTATGGAGTGATTAGGCTATGTGTGGACTATTTTGGGAGGCTCAATATGTTTATTATTGATGTTGTTTGGGCTGTTTGGTGACAGTTTTGAATGGTGTGAGGTCATATATATAGGGGAGGTGCTGTCCGTTTCATCGTAAAATAGGTTGTGGTCGATACATAATAGTTATGACGCTTAAATGATAACGATAGTATCGTTTCTCTTATTATAGACTAAGGAGTTTTGACAATTGCATAGCTTGAGATTGGGGCAGTATATACAATGTATGTGAGGCTATCCCTTTCCTTCTTTTGCACGACTCCGATTGTACATAATGTAATGAACGAGCTTCCAAGATACTCTACTCTTAGAAGCTAGCAGTACTTACATTGTTTTCCCTCTTATGGAACGATTGATATTAATGTTGCTTCTCTTATTCTTATGTTATCAATGTTGTTGGTACTTCCTAATTCTTATAAGGTTCATAGTGAAGAGTTAGTCCTAATAACGTGTACAGAGGATACCGACCTTACGTCACTCTGAAAGGTTTAGAATGTGATTCCATGAGTCGAGCATGCATTATATATATGTATCTATTTTACTCTACCGAGCCACGCTATAGTTGGCCGGGTACGGCACCTATTGTGCAACCACTGATCAGTTGGGTTTTACCGAGCTCCACGTGGCCGGGTACGATTCTACTGAGCCTATTATGGCCGGGTACGATATGATGATAATGATGCCCACAGAGGCGAATGCTTTAAAGGTTTATGTATTTATACATATGTATCATGCATTTCATGTAAGTAGCCCTCAGAGGTACTAAGATGTTACAGGTTGTATATTCTCTATCCTTGCTTACATTACTGATCGTATTTATGGTTCCTTTCCTTACATACTCAGTACTTTATTCGTACTGACGTCCTTTTATTTGTGGACGCTGCATGTCGTGCTGCAGGTCCTGATAGACAGGCAGGTGCAGCTCCCCCACCACAGTAGACTGTCCAGTTCAGCGGTGATTGGCGAGATCCCTTCTCCGGACTTGCCTTGGTCTTGGTATGCAATTTTTGTTATAGACATTATGGGTATGTCGGGGCCATGTTCCGGCTATGTTGCAACACTTATGTTCTTTTAGAGGCTCATAGACAGGTGTCGGCTCATGTATAGTTTGGTATGCCTTATCGGCTAGTTTTTGTTGTATAGTCTTTCATAGTAGCGTGGTAGCTCATACCTTATACGTAGTTTCTTGATTGTCTGGTCATCCCCTGCTATGTATGTTCATGCTGTCATATTTTATTGCTGGTTGTCCATGATCTAGGTATACCATTTATATTGATCTCATCAGCCTTAAAAGATAATAATGAAGGTTAGATGAAATGTACGTTGGTGCTCGGCAAGTGTGGTCAGGTGCTAGTGATGGCCCTTCAGTTTGGGTCGTGACAAACTTGGTATCAGAGCCAGTCTGTCCTAGGGGTTGTCTATGAGCCGTGTCTAGTAGAGTCTTGATTATGGATGTGTAGCGCGCCACATTTATAATCAGGAGGCTACATGACATCTAGGGTTGTTACCTTCTTCCTGAATCTAGATCGTGCGTAGAGTTGAGTCGTAAGTGTTCGTCTCTAATATTCACCTTGTTTTTCAGTGATGCCTTCGACTAGGAAGCAAACGATTAGTAGACGGCTTGATACAGCAGCGGGAGAGGGTACCAGTCAGGTGCCCCAAGTCAGAGCAGGACAAAGTGAGGCTCAAAGTGAGATGCCCTCTCATACCTCATCTACTCCATCTCCTCCAGAGGATATTAGAAGGCACCCAATGCCTCCAGTTCCTCCGTCTGGCACTCCAGACCAGGATATGCGGAGTGCTTTGCAGTTATTGACTAGCTTGGTAGCTGCTCAGGCTCAGAGGCAGAATACAGGTGCTGCTGAGAAACCAGTTAGTACAAGAGTTCGTGATTTTATTAATTTAAACCCTCCAGTGTTTACCGGATCAGACCCCAAGGAGGACCCACAGACTTTTATTGACCAGGTTCATCGTACACTTCGGGTTATGCATGTTAGTGATATAGAGGCAGTAGAGTTGGCTTCTTATCGGCTACGGGATTTAGCGGTTCTCTGGTATGATAGTTGGGAGAGATCCAGGGGTCCGAACCCTCCTCCAGCTGTGTGGAAGGAATTTTCTGAGGCCTTTCTTCGTCACTACTTGCCAGTTGAGATACGACGAGCTAGAGCTGATAAGTTCTTGAACCTTAGACAAGGTAATATGAGTGTGCGAGAGTACAGTATGCAGTATTGATTCTTTGGCAAGGTATGCTCCCCATATGGTGGCCGAAATGAGTGATAGGGTGCATATGTTCGTGAATGGGTTGGGACCACATCTGATAAATGAGTGTACGATAGCCTCCTTGGTAGAGGGCATGGATATTTCCCGTATTCAAGCTTATTCCCAGACCCTAGAGGATCGTAAGCGCCAGCAGAGGGCAGTTAGGGAGAAGGATAGGGGCCAACATAAGAGGGCGAGATTTGTAGGGTATTCTGATGACTTCAGAGGCCGTATCAGGCCACAGTTTTCGAGGAGTTCGGCGCCACCTGTAGCTAGTGCTCCTCCACAGTTTCAGAGGTCTCGATATGATCGATCCTATTCTGGTCCAGGTCAGAGTTTGCGGGCATCTGGCTCGCAACATCACAGGGATACTAGTCAGATGAGACCCCCAACACCACATTGTGATCAGTGCGGCAAGGCCCACTTTGGACTGTGTCGTCGAGGTTCTGATGCATGCTATTCATGCGGGCAGCCTGGCCATATGATGCAGGATTGTCCTAATAGAGGAGGTGATGGTATGGCTCAGCTGACTGGATCTGTGTCTGGTTCTTCCTCATCAGTTCGACCTCCAGCACAGGGTTTTCAGCAGTCGACAGGTCGTGGTAGGGGTAGAGGTGCAGTGCCGAGTTCGAGTGGTGCTCAAAATCGAACCTATGCTCTAGTAGGTCGACAGGATCTCGAGTCGTCTCCAGATGTTGTTACAGGTATTATATTTGTGTTTTCTTATGATGTATATGCGCTGATTGATCCGGGATCTACATTATCATATGTTACACCCTTTGTGGCTAATAAGTTTGGCATTGAACCTGAATTGATAAGTAAACCCCTCGCGGTATCTACTCCGATAGGAGATTCTGTGATTGCTAGAAGGGTATATAGAGGTTGCACTGTGATGATTTGTAGTCGTCAAACCTCGGCAAATTTATTTGAGTTAGAAATGGTTGATTTTGATGTGATAATGGGAATGGACTGGTTGGCCTCATGCTATGCAAATGTTGACTGTCGTACGAAAATGGTTAGGTTCCAATTTCCGGGTGAACCCGTCATTGAATGGAAAGGGAACATTGCTACATTGAAAGGTAGGTTTATTTCCTATCTTAAGGCAAGGAAAATGATCTCAAAAGGTTACATTTATCATCTCGTTCGCGTTAGGGATGCGGAGGCGAAACCGCCTACTTTACAATCAATCCCTGTGGTCAACGAATTCTTAGATGTTTTCCCAGATGAACTCCCAGGCCTTCCTCCTGAAAGGGAGATTGAGTTTATCATTGATGTGTTGCCTGACACTCAACCGATCTCTATTCCTCCATACAGAATGGCCCCGGCAGAGTTGCGAGAGTTGAAGGTGCAGTTGAAGGACTTGCTGGATAAGGGCTTTATTAGGCCTAGCACTTCACCTTGGGGTGCACCAGTCCTACTCGTGTGGAAGAAAGACGGGTCGTTACGGATGTGTATCGACTATCGACAGTTGAATAAGTCTACTATAAAGAACAAGTATCCACTTCCAAGAATTGATGACCTATTTGACCAACTCCAGGGTGCCAAGTATTTCTCTAAGATTGATTTACGTTCAGGGTATCATCAGGTGAGGGTTAGGGAGAAGGATATTCCAAAGACGGCCTTCCGGACAAGATATGGGCACTTTGAGTTCTTGGTGATGTCGTTCGGGCTAACAAATGCCTCAGCAGCTTTTATGGATCTCATGAATACTATATTCAGGCCCTATCTTGATGTGTTCGTGATTGTATTCATTGATGACATTCTAGTGTATTCTCGTTCGGAGGCGGAACATGCGGGCCACTTGCGGATAGTATTACAGACGCTTCAGGATCGTAAGTTATATGCTAAGCTCTCCAAATGTGAATTCTGGCTGAACTCAGTAGCATTCCTTGGCCATGTGATATCTGATGAGGGTATTAGTGTCGACACTCAGAAGATCGATGCAGTAAAGAATTGGCCGAGACCTATAACACCATCAGAAGTCCGCAGCTTCCTAGGACTAGCAGGATATTATAGGCGGTTTGTAGAAGGATTTTCCTCTATATCATCACCATTGACTAAGTTAACACAAAAAGCTACCAAATTCCAGTGGTCTGACACTTGTGAACGTAGTTTTCAGGAGTTGAAGAATCGATTGACATCTGCACCAGTGCTCACTCTTCCTGAAGGAACAGAAGGTTATGTGGTATATTGTGATGCCTCAAGTATAGGTTTGGGGTGCGTATTGATGCAGCGTGGGAATGTGATTGCTTATGCATCAAGACAATTTAAGAAGCATGAAAAGAATTATCCAACCCATGATTTGGAATTGGCTGCAGTAATATATGCTTTGAAGATATGGCGGCACTACTTATACGACGTCCATGTTGACATCTACACAGATCACAAGAGTTTACAATACATCTTCAAGCAGAAAGAGTTGAATTTGAGGCAGCGTAGGTGGCTTGAATTATTGAAAGACTACGACCTCGAGATATTGTATCATCCCGGTAAAGCCAATGTTGTGGCAGATGCTCTCAGCCATAAATCAATAGGAAGCTTAGTACATATTGAGGCAGGTAGATGGGGGTTGATTAAAGAGCTTCATCAGCTAGCCAATATGAGAATCAGATTGTTAGACTCTGATGATGGAGGTGTTACTGTACAGAATACATCAGAATCGTCTTTGGTAGCCGAGGTAAAAGCACGACAATATGAAGATCCTATCTTAGTACGATTAAGAGAAAGCATTCAACAGTGTAAAAGTATGTCTTTTGGGATCGGAAAAGATGGGGCACTGAGATACCAGAGCCGATTCTGTGTGCCTAATGTGGCAGGGTTGCGAGAGAAGATTATGAATGAGATTCATCAATCCCGATATTCCATCCATCCCGATATTCCATCCATCCCGGCTCGACAAAGATGTATCATGATGTCAAGGAGCAGTATTGGTGGGATAATATGAAGAAGTCTATTGCAGAATTTGTAGCCCAGTGTCCCAATTGTCAACCAGTAAAGATAGAACATCAGAAACCCGGTGGATTGCTTTAAAATATAGAGATTCTGACCTGGAAGTGGGAGGTGATTAATATGGACTTCATTATTGGATTACCTCGCTCTTATCATAAGTTTGACTCCATCTGGGTGATAATTGATCGACTTACAAAATGTGCCCATTTTCTGCCAGTGAAGACAACTTACACGGCTGAAGATTATGCAAAGTTGTATATCAAGGAGATTGTTAGGCTTCATGGTGTGCCCATATCTATTATATCAGACCGAGGAGCTCAATTTACGGCTAACTTTTGGAGGTCTTTCCAGAAAGGTTTAGGCACACAGGTAAATCTCAGCACTGCATTTCATCCGCAGACTGACGGACAGGCTGAACGTACCATTCAGACACTGGAAGATATGCTACGAGCATGTGTTCTAGATTTTAAGGGGAATTGAGATGATCATCTTCCACTCATAGAATTCGCCTATAACAATAGCTACCATTCCAGAATTAAAATGGCCCCATACGAGGCACTATACGGGAGGAGATGTAGATCACCAATTGGATGGTTCAAAGTCGGTGAAACAGAATTATATGGGCCATATTTGATTCACCAAGCTATTGAGAAGGTGAAAGTGATACAGGAGCGATTGAGGACGGCACAAAGCAGGCAAAAATCTTATTTTGATGTCCGACGTCGTGATCTAGAGTTTGAGATTGGTGATTGGGTTTTCCTGAGGATCTCACCAATGAAGGGTATTATGCATTTTGGGAAGAAAGGTAAGCTGAGTCCAAGGTATATCGGGTCGTATAAAATTCTTCGACGGATTGGACAGGTTGCTTATGAGTTAGAATTGCCATCCAAATTGGAATTTGTCCACCCGGTATTCCATGTATCTATGTTGAGAAAATGTATTGGAGACCCTTCTCGAGTCGTCCCTATCAAAGATGTACAAGTTACAGAGGACCTATCATATGAAGAAGTGCCAGTGGCGATATTAGATCGGCAAGTCTGCAAGCTGAGAACAAAAGATGTAGCTTCCGTCAAAGTATTGTGGAGGAACAAAAATATGGAAGAAATGACATGGGAAGCAGAAGAGGAGATGAAGTCTAAATACACTTACTTATTCCAGAATAAAGATAACAAGGATGCTGGTGGAAGACAGAATACATTGGAAGGTGAAACGGCTCTATGAGGTAAGCAATAATTTGAGAATACTCCTCCTTAATACCTTAATACAAAATGGTGATATGTAGATAATGTAAATACGCATAATGCTTTGTGTAGCCTTGTGAAGCCATATGTTGGGATTAATTACTTGCAAGTTTTGCTAGTGACCATTTTATAGGGGAAAATTGATCGGAAATTTCCATTGGAATCCACGATGATTTAAACTCCCCATAAACCCTTACATTCGAGGACGAATGTTCCTAAGGGGGAGGGTGTTACAACCCATATCCACATGTGTTAGTTCATGCCATATATTAGTTAACATAAATCCAAGAAGGAATTATCTTTGAGATGATAAGAAGTCAATCCTATTGGTCTTAAGTGATACAAGAGTGTATAAGGGTGATTAACCAGTATTAGAAGTTAAACGAATCAAGGATGTTGTAACTCGAATTTTCAGGTAATCTAGCGGTGCTTAATACACTCAAGAGGTCATTTATGAAGGTATTTTAATCATATAATATCCGTATCATAAGTCTTTAAGTCAAACGAGTTATGAAACAAAAGTCGACAAAAGTTGTCGCAACTTAGGTTCATAATTTTACTTAAACATTAGGTCAAATGTTTCTAATCTTTTCTCATAATTTACAAGGAATTACGGGGTTATCTACCAACCAAATTAAAGATCTATGAGTCTAGTTTCCAATGCATTAAACCATTCATCGATACGATCTCGGAGTAGAGAGATATTTGCGTTTTCGCGAGACTGCGCCAAACACCTCTCTATGGGGCCCACTAAGTCGGTTTAAGATATTTGGACCTATATAGGATGACTCCAACCCGTTTTAAGTCATTTCTTTTCACTATTTTCAGACCTTAGAACCCTAGGAATATCCTCTCAAGGTTCTCTCAAGATTCAAGACCCAAAAAAGGGCAAACAACACAAATCAAGTGTCGGGAATTCCGTGGCGCTAGTAAGTCTCTTGTTCTTCTTGTTGTTGCTCATTTTTGTGTCGTTCCAGCTCGTGTGGGAGGTTGTTTTAAAGGGTTTATGTTCTGTAAATACTCCCTCATGTTCTTAATATCAATCCTAGGTGATTTCAGGCCTTCTAAAGTGATTCTAGTGCCGAAAAACACTAATTGATCGCTAGTTTCGCTTTGTTGTTGTTGTGGCAGCATTGGAGGGATATTTCATGGAAATTTAAGGTCAAATTGGAGTTGTTCTTTCTATATAAAGGTAAGGAACCTCTTACTCTATATGTATTTAAGATTATCCAAGTTGCGGCTAAGCCATTGAAGCTAGAACTTGTGAGATATATATCGAAAGGCTTGGTAGTAATGTTATTGTTTTGTGGACTGTTTTGCGTTGTTGTTGGGCTGCGTATTTTACTACTATCTTGTGGAGTTTTGGAGGAGGAAGGGTGTGGAGAAACACCATATATATGTAGGTTTATGGGCTGATAGTTATTCGTAACATTTCCAGGTTGTTTGACACGACTACGGTGGTCGTCGTATGTATGGAGTGATTAGGCTATGTGTGGACTATTTTGGGAGGCTCAATATGTTTATTATTGATGTTGTTTGGGCTGTTTGGTGACTGTTTTGAATGGTGTGAGGTCATATATATAGGGGAGGTGCTGTCCGTTTCATCGTAAAATAGGTTGTGGTCGATACATAATAGTTATGACGCTTAAATGATAACGATAATATCGTTTCTCTTATTGTAGACTAAGGAGTTTTGACAATTGCATAGCTTGAGATTGGGGCAGTATATACAAGGTATGTGAGGCTATCCCTTTCCTTCTTTTGCACGACTCCGATTGTACATAATGTAATGAACGAGCTTCTAAGATACTCTACTCTTAGAAGCTAGCAGTACTTACATTGTTTTCCCTCTTATGGAACGATTGATGTTAATGTTGCTTCTCTTATTCTTATGTTATCAATGTTGTTGGTACTTCCTAATTCTTATAAGGTTCATAGTGAAGAGTTAGTCCTAATAACGTGTACAGAGGATACCGACCTTACGTCACTCTGAAAGGTTTAGAATGTGATTCCATGAGTCGAGCATGCATTATATATATGTATCTATTTTAGTCTACCGAGCCACGCTATAGTTGGCCGGGTACGGCACCTATTGTGCAACCACTGATCAGTTGGGTTTTACCGAGCTCCACGTGGCCGGGTACGATTCTACCGAGCCTATTATGGCTGGGTACGATATGATGATAATGATGCCCACAGAGGCGAATGCTTTAAAGGTTTATGTATTTATACATATGTATCATGCATTTCATGTAAGTAGCCCTCAGAGGTACTAAGATGTTACAGGTTGTATATTCTCTATCCTTGCTTACATTACTGATCGTATTTATGGTTCCTTGCCTTACATACTCAGTACTTTATTCGTACTGACGTCCTTTTATTTGTGGACACTGCATGTCGTGCTGCAGGTCCTGATAGACAGGCAGGTGCAGCTCCCCCACCACAGTAGACTGTCCAGTTCAGCGGTGATTGGCGAGATCCCTTCTCCGGACTTGCCTTGGTCTTGGTATGCAATTTTTGTTATAGACATTATGGGTATGTCGGGGCCATGTTCCGGCTATGTTGCAACACTTATGTTCTTTTAGAGGCTCATAGACAGGTGTCGGCTCATGTATAGTTTGGTATGCCTTGTCGGCTAGTTTTTGTTGTATAGTCTTTCATAGTAGCGTGGTAGCTCATACCTTATACATAGTTTCTTGATTGTCTGGTCATCCCCTGCTATGTATGTTCATGCCGTCATATTTTATTGCTGGTTGTCCATGATCTAGGTATACCATTTATATTGATCTCGTCAGCCTTAAAAGATAATAATGAAGGTTAGATGAAATGTACGTTGGTGCTCGGCAAGTGTGGTCGGGTGCTAGTCATGGCCCTTCAGTTTGGGTCGTGACACATGACGTTGCAAATTCAATTTTTTTCTTAAAAAAAAAAACAAATGAAGGACCAAGAATAGTCCAGCAAACACAAGCAAGGGAATGGGATTGGAGGGACAAATATGGAGAATGTGAGGGCAGACATGTAGCAGGCAGAAACATATACAAGCACACAATCAAAAACTCCTACAGGTTCAGAGGATCACGGGGGGGGGGGGGGCAGTAGGGTATTGGATTAGATTAACATCAAACAACTAAGACCATGTACCAATCATGAGGGTTCACATAAGAAACCTATACTAAGTATACAGAAACATGCTGGTCATTGACAAGTAAAGTATAACTTAACATGTAAAGGGAATTCAGGATCCTAATTACATGCTGAACAACAAAGATAGTAAATAAAAGCATATAAAAAATACAAGGAATTGTAACAGTAATAGAAACATGTTGATTTGAGGAAAAATATGAATTAGAATATACCAGTGAAGTGAAGAAAGCAAAACACAAAGCAGAAATAGGAGAGGTGCAGTAGTTAGCCTTGGCTTACAACCGGCTAGCTTAGGATAGTAGCAAGTAGCACAGAAGAGAGAATAGTAAGTTTAGTTGTGTGAGAGAGAGTTGAACAGATTTTATTGTTCGTGTCCTTATACTAAAGAGAGAGTGGAGTATTTATAGTTTGAAAGCGGAGTAACAATAAGGTAAAGGAAATCAATCTTCAATAATTAAGGAAGCCACAGAATCAGTCAGGCACCAAATTAGCAAGTCTTCCCTTAATTAGGGGTTATTAACCAACGGTAATGAGCAAGGACATATTTGAGGAAAGAAAATCAAGCAAGACTTAGGTACAGAGTAGATAATTAGGGGTAAATACACAAGGGTTCAATTAAGGAAACAATTAGTGAAGAATTAGTAAATAACACGGTTAATCAAATAAGGTAATAAAACTAAATAAGGTTGCAAAATATGGAAATAATCGAGAATCAGCATATAGGTATTACCTTAGCAAATCAGTAAATCAAGGACTCGAAATAACACTGATTTAAGGAAAATAACATAGATTTCCATGAATAGCAAATAAGCCAAGTATAAACAGAAAGAATCGAATCCAAAACCCTAATAGAGGCATACTAGGGTAAAATCACAAGATATTCTAATGAACGAAGAAGTAATCATATAAATCAAAGTACAAAACATAGGCATGTATCAAATAATGCGGACAAGTGCAGAATCCAAACAAAGTGTCAAAAATTGGGGGTTTTAGCATAGGCTAGTTAGGGTCAAGGAAGAACTCAGCAAAATCAGTCAAAACACATAGACACAAGGGGATTAAGCACTTAAAACCAAAAAAAACATTTTGAAGAAAAAGATTTTCAGAAACCCTAGTTTAGGAAGATGACAAGCCACTCGAAAATCAGGAGATTTTCCATAAAAACAAGTAAAAATAAGTTCGATCCTTCTCAGATTTGTACAGATCTAAGAAGTTTAAGAGACGAAATTAGGGTTTTAAACAGAATTACTCGAATAGAGGAGAAAGCTTAAATAAACGTTTTAAACATAGAGACTCGTAGATTAATACAAAAATCAGAAGAAAGAAGCGTTTTGAAAAGGTGTTTAAGAACCCTAGTTCGAAGATGAGGAGTTACTCCAGAAAAATCGGAAAAACCTTTGAGGAAAACAACAAAAGCTCATAATTTACACAGATCTAAGACAGATCTAAAAGAAATCGGAAAATCTTAAGAGTTAGGGTTTCAAAGAACCCAGAGAAGATGAGAAAACCTTAAGATGTTACTAGTTTTAGCCGAAAAAGTCATAGATCTTACTCGAACGACTGGAGGTTGTCAGAAAATGGCATGAAGGACCATGGGTAGGAGTTGAACCGCTCCAGGTTCACATGAGGACCTCAGGGTAGTGTCAAACTAGCGTGGGGTGAAGCAGATGCCAGGAGATGATGAGAGGCCATGGTTTCCGGCGAGGGAGGTGGCCGGAGAAGGTGGACAAGGTCCATCAGAGAGGATGGGAGAAGAGAAGGTTCTAGAGAGAACCAGAGATAGAGAGAGGGAAATGAGTGTCGGTTGAGTGAAAGATAGAATGAGAGGGGGGGAATGAGAGATGGGGGTAATCATTAGGGTTTAATTATGGAAGGGGCTGATCTGGACCGTTGATTCAAATAATCAATGACTCAGATGGAATGGGCATTAGGCCGGGTAGGATAGGGTATTGGGTCGGGTGATTTTAACAGATTGGGCCTGGGGTCTGGTGGGTTATTTAATTGGATTTGGGGTTGGTTTAATTGGGTTATAATTGAAATAAAAATGGCTAATTGTTAAATACCCATCAAAATTAGATAAATAATTAATAAAATATCTAATAATTAGATAAAATGAAATTAAAGCTAAATAGGTGAAATTAAGGTAATTACATAATATTTAAAATATAAAATGACCGATTATTGAATTAAAATAGCATAAAGTGTACAATTAGGCTATAATTGTAAAATTATTATAATTATAGCCAAACAATGCCAAGTTGGCTAATTTGTGAAATAATTAAAATCTAATAGGATTAAAAATGATATATTGAGCTAAGAAGTACTTTGAAATTACTTGTAATGTAATTCATGAATAATTATTGAATATAAAATACTGAATAAATTAGAAAATAAATTGATAATAATATGGAAAATAACGAAAAAATACCAATTATTATAAAAAGTGATTTTGAAGGTAGATATGCAAATTTAAAAATAGTTTGAGGAAAAATTAGGTATCAACAGTTTCCTCTCTTTACCCGGGAAGGATGAAAGAGTTTTCGGGTAAAGAAATGATGGCCAATTTTGACCAAGTGAAATAGTCCGAGAGATTAGGCTGCACCCTGGCTTCTGAGCTGCCTACATATCCCTGGTTTCACAGGAATCAGGTCGTATGTAGTTCAGGATCCATCAGCGGAGTATACCGATGAAGCCATTTCAAGAACGGACGCAACACCTAGGGCTGGGTGAGTGAACGGTTTACGGGAATGGTTAGGTTTGATATGGCTTGAGGGAACTGGAGCGGGATCGCTCCTGCTGGGATAGCGATTGCTTGCTGGCTTACCTGCAAATAGAAGCAATAGAAGTGTATACTGTGCATAAATTTAAACATGATGCAAATTCCCGTCGGACCATGAATGTTGTCTTTGGACGGTTAGGAATGGCGTCCTCGAACCATGATGTCCTGGACCATGGTTTGTTTGATGCAGGATTCGCAGGCCATGAAATGATGTTCTTGGGCTATGATGATGTTGCCTTTGAACCATGACGCCTTTGAATAATGATATGCAAAGGATTGAAAGAGATCCTCAGGCCATGACATGGTGTTCTCGGGCTATGAAGATGGTGCCTCCGAACGATGATGCCTTTGGATGAGTTGGTGATATTTCAGCCCATGAAGGATGCAGTAGTATGATGTGGACAAGACAGAGCTTAGTCTTGCGAATTGAAGGGCAGAGCTTAGCCCGAGATAAATAGTGTTTGGGATAGCGCTTAGTTTCGAAGAAAATTGGAGGCAGAGCTTAGCCTTGGAAGGCAGAATGGTAGCCTTATGCAGATTGGAAGGCAGAATAGTAGCCTTATGCAATGCAGATGCAGATGGAGGTAGAGCTTAGCCTCGGAAGGAAGAAAGGTAGCCTTATGCAGATTGGAAGGCAGAATAGTAGCCTTATACAATGCAAATGCAGATGGAAGTAGAGTTTAACCTCGAAAGGCAGAATGGTAGCCTTATGCAGATTGGAAGGCAGAATAGCAGCCTTATACAATGCGAATGCATATGGAGACAACGTTTAGTCTCGGAAGGCAGTATGGTAGCCTTATGCAAATTGGAAGGCTGAATAGTAGCCTTATGCAATGCAAATGCAAATGGAGACATCGTTTAGTATCGGAAGGAAGAATGGTAGCCTTATGCAAATTGGAAATGCAGATGGAGACAACATTTAGTCTCGGAAGGCAGAATGGTAGCCTTATGCAAGAAATAAGATAACAACTGATAGTAGAGTTTTCTTAGCTGATAGCAGATTGCGGCGTTGTGATTACTAGGAGCATTGTGACATATGGAACATCACTAGTGTGTGCTGATAGCAAATGTTGGAAAGTGCAATGGTTCTTGAGAATCGTATTCTTGAACAATGTTTGTCCTATGGGCATACAATATGTTTAACGATTTCGCAATCCTAGTGCCTGCATCTAAAGAAAAATCGTGAGTTTTGTAAAGGGGAAGGTTAGTTCGTATTTCCGTTGGCTTTTGCTTGAATCGTTCTGCTTTGATCTGGTAACACCATCTGTATTATTGGGGTAGCATTGATAAACAAAGAAGTTTCAATAATAACATGCATGATTTTGTAAAAGTATGACGTAAATTAAAAATGACTTTTAGATGAATCGACGACTGTGACGTAGTTCAGGACATTGCAACCTCTCCTGCTACGGAATTTTGAGGGTCCTCCTTAAAATTCTGCCCCAGTTTGATGGATTGACGTCTCTGACTATTGCTCACACGGTGATTGGCTGAAATTACTTCGAAATTTTGAGGGTCCTCCTCAAAATTCTGCCCCAGTTTCCAATTGCGGGGAGGGGGGAATGGAATTTTTATTGAATTGTGACCGAACCCATAGGGCTGCCTTCATATCCCCTCTTAAACGGGAATCAGGTCAGGCGTAGTTCAATTTACATCATATAAAGAAAACATAAAGATTACACATAGCAACGTTTGACTACATCTGAATTGATCGAATTTGGCCACACTTCTCCATCCATTTTTGCAAGTATGAGGGCCCCTACTGTCAAAACCTGGTGAACCATGTATGGACCTTGCCAGTTGGGAGAGAACTTCCCTTTGGCTTCATCTTGATGCGGAAAAATTTTCTTCAACACCAGCTGCCCCTGTATGAACTGTCTTGGCTTGACTCTTTTGTTGAAGGCTCTAGAAATTCTGTTCTGATAGAGTTGACCATGGCAGACTGCATTCATTCTCTTTCCGTCTATAAGGGCTAGTTGCTCATAATGACTTTTTACCCACTTTGTGTCGTCGAGCTCAGCTTCTTGTATGATCCTTAGGGAAGGAATTTCTACCTCAGCGGGAATGACAACCTCTGTACCGTAAACCAGCATATAAGGGGTTGCCCCAATTAATGTGCAGACTGTGGTACGATACCCTAGAAGAGCAAATGATAACTTCTCGTGCCATTGTCTGTGATTCTTTATCGTTTTCCTCAATATCTTCTTGATATTCTTGTGGGCGGCTTCTACAGCTCCATTCATCTGAGGCCTATAGGCTATGGAATTCTTGTGTCTGATCTTGAAAGTTTCGCACATTGCTCTCATAAAGTCGCTGTTGAGGTTGGAGCCATTATCAGCAATGATTGACTCTAGAATTCTGAATCGACAAACAATACGGTCGCGGACAAAGTCTGCCACGACTTTCTTAGTCACTGCTTTGTAAGATGCTACTTCAACCCATTTGATGAAATAGTCGATGGCTACTAGGATAAACCTGTGTCCGTTGGAAGCGGCAGGCTCGATTGGTCCAATCACGTCCATTCTCTAGGCGGCGAACGACCACGGTGAGCTTGTTGTGTTAATCTCGCTTGGAGGTACCTTTATCATGTCTGCATGTATCTGACAATGGTGGCATTTCTGGACATACTGGATGCAGTCCATTTCAATAGTTATCCAAAAGTAACCAACCCAGAGTATCTTCTTTGCTAAGACAAAACTATTCATATGTGGACCGCAGATCCCACCATGAATTTCCTCTAGTAGCCTGGATGCTTCCTTTGCGTCGACACATCTTAATAATCCTAAATTGGGAGTCCTCCTATATAAGATTCCTACACTATGAAAGAAGTTGTTGGACAATCTCCGAAGTGTGTGTTTCTGAGTAGGATTTGCAAGCTCCGGGTACTCTCCTTTTGCCAAATATTCCTTGATATCATGAAACCAAGGCTTTTCGTCTGCTTCTTCTTCAACATGGGCACAGTAAGCTGGCTGATTATAGATCTTCACCGGAATGGGATCAATGAAATTCTTATCTGGATGCTGTATCATAGATGATAGGTAGGCAATGCATCGGCGAACTCATTCTGGATTTTGGGAACTTGCTGGAATTCCATCTCCGTGAACCTCTTTCTCAATTCCTGTACATGATGCAGGTATGGGAGTATCTTGGAGTTCTTGGTCGTCCATTCTCCTCGTACCTGATGTATAAGCAAGTCTGAATCTCCAATCACTAGCAGCTCTTGAACGTTCATGTCAATGGCTATTTTGAGTCCTAAGATGCAGGCTTCATACTCGACCATATTGTTGGTGCAGGGGAACCTGAGTTTGGTAGACACCGGATAATGCTAACCGGTTTCTGATATTAGGACTGCTCCTATGCCAACTCCTTTGAAGTTTGCTGCTCCATCGAAGAACATTCTCCAACCTTCATAGGATTCCGCAATGTCTTCTCCTATGAATGATACCTCTTCATCAGGAAAATACATTTTCAGGGGTTTGTATCCTTCATCCACGGGGTTTTCAGCAAGGTGGTCTGCCAGTGCCTGTCCCTTGATCGCTTTCTGAGTTATGTAAACAATGTCGAACTCACTCAACAGATTTGTCACTTGTCTAGCTTGCCGGTGGGCATGGGCTTTTGAAAGATGTACTTTAAGGGATCCATTCTCGATATGATATATGTAGTATAGGCACAGAAGTAATGTCTCATCTTTTGAGCTACCCAAGTCAAAGCGCAACAGGTGCGTTCTAATAAAGAATACCGGGCCTCGTATGGGGATGGACTTCTTACTGAGATTATAAATGGCTTGTTCCTTCCTCCCTGTTTCATCATGCTGCCCCAGAACGCAGCCGAAAGCTCCATCTAACACTGCAAGGTAGAGTAATAAGGGTCTACCTGGCTTGGGCGGGACTAAGACTGGTGGTGTTGACAGGTACTCCTTGATTTTGTTGAAGGCCTTTTGGCAGTCATCGGTCCATTTGGTGGCGGCGTCCTACTTTAACATCTTAAAGATTGGCTCACAGATAACTGTAGATTGTGCCATGAATTGACTGATGTAGTTAAGTCTTCCCAAGAAACTCATCACATCCTTCTTGTTCCTTGGCGGTGGTAGTTCTTGAATGGTTTTGACTTTCGATGAATCCAATTCTATTCCTCGGTAGCTCACAATAAACCCAAGCAATTTCCCAGCAGGAACCCCAAATGCACACTTTGCGGGGTTTAATTTCAGGTTGTATCTCCGTAGTCTATTGAAGAACTTCCTCAGATCTTCTATGTGGTTAGTGGCCTTCTTCGATTTGATAATAACATCATCTACATATGCCTCTATCTCCTTGTGTATCATATAATGGAAAATGGTAGTCATGGCCCTCATGTAGGTGGCCCCTGCATTCTTCTGGCCGAATGGCATCATCTTGTAACAGTACACTCCCCGCGGCATAATGAAAGCCATTTTCTCAGCATCTTCCTCATCCATCCAAATCTGATGATAACCAGCGAAGCAATCTACGATTGACTGTAGTTCATTCTTGGAGCAATTGTCAATTAGGATGTGTATATTTGGCAAAGAGAAGTCGTCTTTCGGACTGCCCCGGTTGAGATCCCTGTAGTCGGCACAGACTCTAACCTTCCCATCCTTCTTTGGCATTGGCACAATGTTGGCTAACCATATCAGGTATTCTAATACCCTACGAACCTTAGCGTTGATCTACTTGGTGACTTCTTCCTTGATTTTCAAGCTCATATCAGGCTTGAACTTTCTGAGCTTTTGCTTTACCAGTGGACATGTTGGATTGGTTGGTAGTTTGTGAGCCACAATAGACGTACTTAGACCAGTCATGTCCTCATATGACCAAGCGAATATGTCCTCATACTCCTTTAGAAATTTTGTGTATTTTTTCTTCTCTGATGGCGATAGGTAAATGCTGATTCACATTTCCTTGACGTTTTCTACATCTCCTAGGTTGACAATTTCGGTCTCGTCCATGTTGGAGTTAGGTCTGTTCTCAAAGTTCTCAACTTCTTTGACAATCTCGTCAGGTATTCCATCTTCCTCTGAATCCATGTCCGTTTATTGTGTTGTCTCATTGCATGTCACATTCATTGGTTCATCAAGACAAGTAATAGTAATGCCCAAGGCTCGTCGGGCTTTGGTTGTCTTGATGGTTCAATTCTTGAGATGTTCCCCTATGCTCATAGCTTGTATGGAAGGGCCTTCCTCCCCCTCCTCCTCGAGAATAATGCAACAATCCATATCACTATCCTCTAGAAACAAGTTTTTCTCTTCATCTGACCCATAAATAATGTTGGCTGGTTGGAAGGTCTACTCTAGATGCGGTATTGGCTGCTCTACTGGGTAGTAAGGACAGCGCCATGGTGGCGACTAGCTATTGAATTCTTCCCAGGTGTATTCATATCCCAAACCGAAGGTAGTGCCATGTTTCTTGAGTTTTATGGGTTTAGAGATTCCTTGGAGGTTCTTGCCGAGCCCTTTGCCAAGTTTGTACCCACTCCAACTCAGTATACTCTCGATTTTGCTATCCCACCATTTGTCTTTGTCGATAGCATTGACCCACTCAATGTGGTGGTAGGTTTCTCCACCCAGCTTCCTTCTTCCCTCGATCGCCGGAATGGTCTGGCGATTATATATAAGGTTGCTACCGTCTCCGCGAATGATCACTTCCTGGTGATTCTATTCGAACTTTACTGCTTGATGCAGTGTTGATGCTACGACCCCAGCAACATGAATCCACGGCCGTCCCAGTAGTAAGTTGTAAGACGCTGGTACATCTATCACCTGAAAATCGACCTCGAACTAGGTTGGTCCTATCTGCAGGCATAGAATAATCTCACCAATGGTGGACCTCTAAGAACCATCGAAGGCTTTCATATTGATTGCTCCATCCTTTATCTCATGCAACCCTTTACCCAACTTCTTGAGTGTTACTAACGGACAAATGTTAAGAGTGGAACCTCCATCGATCAGGATTCTGGTGATGAAATAATCTTCGCATTACACGGTAATGTGCAACGCTCTATTGTGCCCCAACACTTCAGGTGGCAGCTCGTCTTCATAAAAGGTGATCTTATGGCTCTCCAGCACTTGTCCTACCATATTAGCCACTTCCCCGCTAGTGATGTTACTTGGTACGTATGCTTCATTTAGCACTTTTAACAAAGCCTTCTTATGCGTCTCAGAATTTTGCAGCAAAGAGAGAATGGATATTTGTGCTAGTGTCTTGTTTAACTGGTCCATGACCGAATATTACTTGGCCTGTATTTTCTTCCAAAGGTCGTCCGGACCTGTCTCAATGAGGGGCGGCCGATTGGAGGCCTGCTTGCTTGATTCAGCTAGATGTTCAGGTGTATAGACTCTACCAGTTGTTGTCATACCCTGTGTTGCGATAATTTCTTCAATCCTGGCCTTGCCCTTCCTTCTCGCCTCGGCTGTATAGTCCCAGGGTAAAACATTTGTATAGAATGGTGGCATGGTAGACATCGCCACTGGGATCAGCGCGACTATCCTTACTTCGAATGGAACATGTGCCTTGGGTGGCAAGACTGCAACCTCAGATGGTGCGAGTGCATTTGCCGGAGACACGAATTCAACCTCAATTGGTACCAATGTCTTTGCAGGTGGCGCTGCTTCAAACTCAAGAGGTATAGATATATTCACCTCAGCGTTCTCAAACGGTTGGATCTGGACTATGATTGGATTGACAATAATTGTTGGTTTCTTTGGGTCATCACCTTCTGAGATCAACCCGATTGATCCCTCGGGATCCCAGTTATCTTCTACTTCGATCATGTAGATACCTCCACCCTTATGGTCTGGCAGAGGGTTGTTGCGGACGTTTAGAGAAGGTTCCTTTTCCACAATGATCTTGTTATCGATCAAAGACTGTATCTTCTCTTTCAAGGAGCGACATTCATCGATAGTATGCCCTTTCATGCCGGAGTGGTATGCACAAGACTTGTTTGGGTTAATCCACTAAGAAGGATTCTCAGGGGTTGCAATAGGGATGAAGGTGACATAACCAGCAGCATTGGGCTTCTCATACAGCTGGTCGATGGGTTCAGCGATGGCTATACCTACCCATCTCTTTTCAAACTCCTCATGAACAGCTTCACCAAGATAATGCTTCTCTTTTCAAACTCCTCATGAACAGCTTCATGCAGATCCTTTCATCCTTCCCTACTCCAACCAGCTTGTCGCAATATGTCCTCAAATGGACCCTTGGATCACCCGTACCATCAAACATTTCAAACTTAGGAGGTTTGTACCCCTCAGGCAGTTCGACATCAGGCTGTATGCAAAGGTCCTCATAGTTCAGCCCTTCGATTCCTTTGCTTCCCTCAATGCCCTCAATCCGGCTGGTCAATTTCTTAAGTTCCTTGGCCAAGTTCATGATAAGTAGATCCTTTTCATCAGACTCAGGTGTGCATAAGATAGGTTGGGTGGAGTGTGGCATGGTCTCTATGTAGATAGGAGTGTTATGGTGGCCTGGTGTATGGGTGTGGAAATGGTCGTTTGTGGAGTTCTGAGGTTCTGGGATGAGTAGTGGAGTGTTGTTTGGGGTATGGCAGGTGTTGCATTGGTTCTTTGGTGGAGCAACATGATGATGAGGCGGGGGATGATTCTGCTGTTTTGGGATATTTTGAGGAGGTGTAGGGTTTAGAGCGTTGGGGAAGTTGATATCTAGGGTGCTGAGGGAAAATGACAGGTTTGCCAGATTTCGAACCTGATCGAGCTCTTCCTGGAATTTCAACAGTTTTTGTTCAAGCTATGACACATTCTCGTTAGGAACCCAAATACCATGGTAATCAGTGGCCTATACCCATTCAACTGTGTTCTCCTTCCTGATGTTATTTAAATCTTCCATTTTATACTTGCCTTTGTTCTAGCCTTTAGAGGGACTAAGAGGAGGAGTGGGTGGAGGGCCCTTGGATTTTGTGAAATAAGATGATGATGCCAGAGTGCATGAACTAACCTTTAGGGACGGGAATAAAAAGAAAGAAAACAAAAATAAAACAAAAGGTAATCAAGTCAGTGGGGATTATAAAAGGTATTGCAATATTTTAAACACATAGTGCGGGAATGTAAAACGTGTCCTAATTTGGGAATCTCTTTGTGCCTGAGGTAGGCCTAGCAATAGATTCGGAGAACTTCAAATGCCAATAAATGCTTCATTTCATAATATAAAAATAGACGAATCCCAAAATGATACTAAGATAATAATAAGTCACTATTGACACTGGGCCTTATTACATTTGGAAAGCGAGCAAACCTAATCTATTTGGCCTCAGAAGGACCTTCCTCAGGTTGAATGCTCTCGTTGATCAAATCCTCTAGTTCGCATAGGTTCACCAATAAAAATGCCTTTGCCAGGTGTTCTCCTTCATTTCCCTTATTGTTCTGGCAGTTGGTGACTCTCTTCCTCACTTTTCCTTCAAATTCCAGCAGACTGTATTCTAGATATTCCAACTTTTTGCTAGCTTTGGTGTCCCTCTCTTTCCACTCATTGATTTGGTCATTCGATGGAAGACTCCTCCACCAGTCTAGCAAGAGTGGGGGCGTGCTAACCATACCGAAACTGGGGATCTCGTGCCTCATTTTGTGCAAAACAAAAGGGTTAGACCATATCCCCACCGGACTCGACTATTTATACATTTATGATCAGCACATTAACATTTAGTTCTCCAAATTAATGCACAAAACGTGATTGCGTTCGTTGGGATTATGGAAGGCCCGATGGACTTTGGATAAGTCTTATCTTAAAGGATAATTATGTGGACAATATAACTGATCCAACTAGGTTTGACCATGATGCATGTGCAATTTAAACAGAGTAAGGTTTCTATGGGTTTTAGACTGGTACCCTTGAGTGGACAACTCAAGGGGGAAGGTGCAGAACTATCGACTGCACCGCTGATCGACTAGTTTTACCGCAAATAAGCCTTTCCGAATTTAGGGTGTAATATATAGGAAGGGCGCAACCACTCATCAAGCGTTGCTATAGTATTTGTTTGGCACGAGTGGAGTATGATGTTTGAGCATTATTATGCAATAATTAAAAGCATGTTGACATGTATTTGCACGTTAAGAAAGCGATAAATACAACAATTTTATAATTTGAAGCAGCAGTAAAAAAAGGAAACAAGAAAGATGTGTCAGTTTTGCTTTTGAAGAAAAAATTAAACGCTTAAAGAAATTAAACAAGTAATTTCACATAAGAAGGGTACAAATTCACAAAAACGGTATGAAATGGTAAAAGCCTAAATATCCCAGCAGAGTCGCCATGCTGTCGCGCCCTCACGACAATCGGGTTTATGACATTTTGGTTGGGACAACTCTTTCCTTTTAGAAAGAGGGTTTGCATTTTTGAAGAGTCTCCACCTAATGATTTTAAGGTGCGTTAGGGCACCTATATGGTTCATTTATAACTACGTTTGGTAATCAGAGATAGGGTAAGGAGAATAGTAGGGGATTTAAGTTTAAGTACACAGGTATTTGAAAAGTAGTTATTAAAAGCAAGATTTTGAAAAGAATTACAATCTAAGCATATTTGAGAACGTAGAAGGGGGTGTCCTAGGTTTGTTTATAATATGGATCACATCAATGCAATACCCGGTATGACACTCCTCAAGGAGGGGCTACACGTGGTATTAATGAACCGGTCATCATATCCATATCTAAACTTTCCGGTCCCGTGAAGGTAATTAAAGCGAGGGTTGGTCTCTGATCGCTACCAACTCGACGCTACACTAAGGTAGGAAGAGCGGGTCGCAATAGCTTTTACCCGATATGAGGGTCGGGATCGAATTCCTCAGGGAGCTAGCAGTGGAGTTGGATTGTCTGTCTATCCTAGAAATGTGTTTGTACTCCTAATGTCACTTCAAACATTTTTGGGTTTTCAAATTATAACTATTTTCATAAAACTATTGATTAACACTAAATTATGCTACGAGAATATTGCTAAGTTGTATCTAGTAGGAAGTCGGGCACTAGGGTCGTGACACTACCTAGGTGGCTAATTGACGGGTAAATGTTACTAAGGGTCGATTGACATAATTGGGGCTTATGCTATAACCTTTGCACAATTTTACCCACTCTCACACCTCTCGGTAGAGAGAGTAATTTTTCCCAGTTGACTCTCTCTAGACCAAATGGGTAGGCAAATTAGACCAAGCAACTAGGGTTCGAGTAGGGTAATTACTCTATCGAGCTTTAACCCGTTAATTGGGACTATCATTTCTCATGAGTCCATCCCAATTCCTTGTTGGGTCAATTTTTGGGTCATAGGCTCTCTTTCTCAAGAAGGGTTAAACCCACAAAGCTTGAATCAGTGTTTGCAACCACCAATTCTAGATTAAAACATAAAATTAACTCAAATAGCAAACACCCATAGTCAATCTAACACTAGATGGCAACACCTTCAGTTACCCACACTAGGGTTGAGCCACAACCCTAGCTAATGGGTTTAGCTACTCATACTAGATAAAGAAATTGAAGAAATAGATGAAGAACTAAGAATATTAATTAATTGCTAAAATTAAATTACAAGAATCTATCGTAAATGTAAAGCAAAAGTGCCAAAAATGGCTACAAAATACGTTCTCACGAGCGCAGCTCTCTACTAATGTATCTCCCCTTCTAAAAAAATGGTAAAATGTTCCATTTATACTAGGCTAGAAAACCTGGACAAAAATACCCCTACGAGGTCAGTGCGGGCCGCATTAAATAGACCGCGGCCACACTGGGCTTACTTCTGCTTCTCTGAACTTAGACTCCGCGGACCATGTAGAACGGACCGTGGCCGTGGAGGGAGCTGGCGCGGTCCGCGCAACCACGACCGCATGGCACTGGCTTTGTAAACTTCATCTCTCTGAATCTCATGATCGCGGACCGCACAAAAGAGTAGTGTAGCCACAGAGCCTTCACCGCGGACCGCGAGATGTGTACCGCGGCTGCGCTTCTTCTAGCTTGATTCACCAACTCTCTGAACCACCTAGTGCGGCCGCATTCCACTTTGCGCAGTCCACACTAGGCCTTCTTTTCTTAAATTTCTTGGTCTTTGATACTTGAGCAGGTTTCACTCCTTTTTGTGGCGATCATTGACATTTCGTTACTTTGTCGATCAAACCTACGATCAAGCACATCTTGTGAGCCTTTTAGGACTATTTTGTAACAATATATGATCAAAGCATAGGCAAGTAGGGGCATAAAACATGTTAAAATCCTAACTTATTAACTCCCCCAAACTTAAACCTTTACTTGTCCTCAAGCAAACAAAATAAGACCCACCCCCTAAAGGAAAATCCAAGTAATTCCAGCTGTTCTAAAGTAACCTCAACAAGCATCAATTGGGACTAACAATTGCCCTCAATACGAATGGATCATTAACAAAATTTAAACTTTGAAATAATATGGATCAAGTGTGACACAAGAGCATCAAGAATTGAATCATTACATCAAAGAACTCTCTCAATTACTTTGGTCGCTGTGGACCCCAAACTCACACATCCTCAACTCCCCCTAAGCAAATCTCAGCTTTTAGAGTATAAGCACGCAAACCAAGGTTAATGGGAAGTCACTCATCTCTCTCAAGTAAAGGTCACAAGTCCGGCTCTAAGTACCATATGCTTGACCCACATGTAAGTATCCACTAATGCGAGCGTCATCCAACTCAAGATCATATAGGGCTTTTGTGGAGTCAATGTGAAGGCTTTTGGTTCAGGGTAGGAAAAGTTGTTGGTCTATATGGGTTCCATCTTCCCTTAAGCACTTCTTTTGATTCATTCTGGCACAATTCTCTTTGACTATTTGAGTATTTCACTTCTTTTCAAGGGGTTAGAGAGACACATTGTCACTCTTTCTTATGCAATTCAAAGCATTTCTCCTTTTTCTACTTTTTTCCACACCTTTTTCACTTTTGTTTTTCTTGAATCCCGTTTTATTCTTTGCACATTGGGCTTTCTTTTAGTCTTTTTCTTTTCTTTTTTTTTTCATCGCCTTCCTTTCCTTTTGCTTTTGTTCCTTTTACCCCTTTGTTTCCTTTCTTGTCTCCCCCCAAACATAGACTTTTGCCATTACTTAAGGGACGATTTGGGTGCCAAGAGAGGGTATAATTTAGAACGGGTATAGGCTTGTAGCATTGGTTCTTGAAAGAAAAAGGTTTAAGGCTCAAAAGGGTTAGCTAAAGATTATATCATTGGTAGGCTATGGAATTGTTCGACTATTGTTTGGATCAAGGAGAGCCTATAATCACTTCTCAAATCGAATTTCACTCAAAATTTTGTCTCAACAAATATTCAGGGCAGTTCTAGACCATTGGCTTGGGACTTGGACTCACAATTTGATTTATCACCACACACAATCAAGGATTGCTAAATACATAGAGTCGGGGACCCACAACAACCTTAGACACGATTGAACACATAATAGTCCCGAAAGACCACATGATGTTTGTTTGGTCAAAACAAGAGTCTCAAGGTCACTACTTTCACCATCCTAAACACAACCACTTGTCTTTGACCATGGGATCAAAGACAAATGTGTTAGGCCCAAGTGAAGCTTTGCTTGAGGTACCCTTAACTATAAACTACTAAAAATGAGGGAAAAATCAAAAACAAACTCAAACCCTTAAGAAGGTTGTCACGCCATCCATCATCGGGAAGAGCCACCCGGTTTGCACAATACTCCACCCTTGGAAAGAATCGTGGCATTAAGAAAACCAAGGGTTTATTGAAAGCGCCAAAACCGAAACAGAAAGGCTACGAGCCTATCTACTAAGCTAAGAATGAAAAATTTGTACAAAAATAGAAAATAGAATGAATATTTACAATAGGGGATTAGAATATACAACGGGGGATGAATATGTATACAAAAATGTAACTTTATATACAAACCAAAGAGAAGATAAAAAGTGCGATAAAAGTAACTAAATGTAAAGTAATATACAGACCAAATAAAAAAAAATCAACAGAAACATAAACTAAGTCAACTAATATATACAATCATCCGGATAAAAAGTAGGGCGCACCCCCACAAATAAAAGCTGGCATTGGGTCCCCAATGCCAACTAAACAAATAAGCATAAAAAAAAAATCAAGAGGAAAGGATATAGGAGCTCCCCAAGCCTCGTCTGTCTGCACGGGAACATGAATGGTCCCCTGGTCCTCTATATGTACGGGAACCTCAGACTGGTTCCCGATCTCCTGCTGCTCAGCTACCGGGGCTGAGGCCTGGACCTGTACGGGCTGAATATCAGGAACATCCTGTGGCTGACTAGAGGAAGCCTCCAGTAGATCCACCAACTGGATGATCGCCTCATCTTCACTGGGGAGCTTCCTCTTCTTCTTTGGAAGCTGCTGTGTCTCTGCTACTGGTGCGGCTGCTGGGGCTGGATCCTCGAATAGCAAGTCTAAAGGCAGCTGGTCTGCCTTCAGTTTGTCAACATCCTCCCTCAGCGCCTTTACAGACTCCTTGGAAGCCCGTGTTTTGCGCAGCTTCTTGTGCTCCCTGGCAAGCTCCTTCAAGGACTTGCCATGTGAATCCACCGCCTTAGCCAAGGCAGCCTAAGAGCCGAGGATCTTTTGCTGGTTGGCAAGAATCTCCTTAAGTGAATCCTCGATAGACTGGGGCACCTACACTGGCTGTGGTGCTGACTGAGCCGCAATGGTAGAAGTCAAGGTGGACAACTTGGATGAAGCAGTCGCCATCCAGTTGTTCAAGCTATGAAGTGTTTGGCTCAGCTGGTGGGCGATGATAGGATGGGCTCCGAAAGATGGAATCCCCGGGCCAGCTGAAGTAGAGGGACCAACAGTAGTGGAAGGTCTGGGAGGCATGTCAACAACTGTGGAAGTAGGCTCAGTGGAGGGCTCTACCGCAAGCGGCTCTTCAGACTGGCCGGTTGGGGTAGAAGCAGGCGGCTTGTAATTTTTGTCCTTGGGGTTGTCTGACCCCTTCAAACTATACCATGAAAACGGAGCCACAGGTTTGACCTTTACGTCAAAAGGTCTCTTCTCCACCTCCAGGTCCTGGAAATACATAGTGAGGGTCCTAGGAAAAGGGTAGTTCCGGTCATGCTCAACCCCCACTGCAGAAATGACACGGGACATCACATTACCCATGTTGATAGGATATCCCGCCATAATAGAAGCAACAAAAACAGCCCGAGCGAGTGGAATAGTCTGATCATGGGTAGTGGGGTCGAGCCAACTGCACACAAAAGTCAACCACCCTCTAGCCTCAAAGTTGAAAGTTCTCCGAAGTATTTTGGCCCCTGCTTGCAACCACTCTAGAACCGTACCCGGGATTTCCAGGTATGAAGCTAACCACGGACGAATCTCCTCGCCCATTGCCAACTTTTCATTGTAAAGGGACTCATCTTCATCATTGAACCCCAAGTATTCATTTAGTGCCTTCCCGGTAAATATCACATTTTTGTTTCTCACTTTGGTCACCTTAGTGCCCTTCAAGATGTGGGCCACATTGCTATAGAACTCCTTGACCATATGCTCATTCGCCTTCACACAATTATCTTTAAAGAACTCCCAATGCACTCGAGCCTGAAACTGTCTATGTACATTGGGGTGTAGGGGTAAGAGGTCTTTGTCAATGAAACTCCTCTCAAGAATCAATTTTCGTGCCGACCACCATTCCCTAAACTTGTGGAATGCCACCTGGCTGAGGAATCTATCCTCCCAAACAATGGTATTCCTAGTCCGGTCAACACCCCCAATCTGCGGCACACCACCCCCTGTAACTCCCCATCTCCCTCATCACCTCTAGCACCCTCTCCAGATATTGATGTTGTGGGAGAGGTAGAGCATTCATCCCCACTAATTGTCGCTGAGCCCTCATACGACCCAAAAGAAATGTTGATTGAGGCTCGAGCATAGAGTGAAGCTGGGGGAGTGTCTCTATGTATGGCGTTCTCCGGATATGGGATGTATAGAGGGACTGAATCTGAAGAGATCTCATGGGAGGTCTCGTACTCACTCCCCAAGGTGTCAAGGGCTCTATCAGCCGCTTTGATTGTTTTTCTCATGTCCTTTATATTTTGTCTAGCCAGAGGAGTGAGTTTTACCATCCGTTGCTTCCCTCCTCGGGAGGAATTACCTCGGTCGGGTTGTTTGCCACCTTTACCTTGTTGTTTGACCATTATCTGCAAGCATACACATCTAACATGGTTAGTATCAGCACAGGTAGTGAAACAAGTCTTGAAATTGAATAGCAGACAGCAGGTTAAATATTGCAGAAACCGTTGCAGAACATGGCACCGCGGCACGCACAAACAGGAGTGCGGCCGCAGTAGGGGAGCCGCGGAGCGCGCAAAGGTGACCGCAGTCCGTATTGGGACAAGGCCCTGGACAATATCTCTCTGATTCTCCCCACTACAGCCCACACAAAAAGTAGTGTGACCATATTGGTGCACCACGGACCGCATAAAAGCAACCGCGGTCCGCACTAAGGTGAGGTCTGTAACACTACCTCTTTGAATCCAACTACCGCGTCCCGCACAAAGAAGCACTGCGGCCGCGGTGGGCCAACGCGGACCGCATAAAGTGCAATGCGGCCGCGCTAGGCATAGATTCAATTTCAGTCACTTGGGCACCGCGGTCCGCGCAAAATGGTAATGCGGACCGCGTCAGGGCACCGTGAACCGCATAAAGGCGACCGCGGGCCGCGTAGAGTACTTTGAACAGACACTAAGTTAGGGTTTAAGTTTTTATTATTTTTGTTCAAGTTTTCCACCTAACTTGTCCCTACTCATTTTACCCAGTTCACAAAGGTCTCTAAACACACAATATCCAACCATTACACTTTCCTAGGCTAACAAATGAAATAAAAACGGGAAGAAGAAGAGACTCTAGCTACTGGGCATGAAAAACAAAATGAAATTATAATATAAAACAAAGAAAGATGATGAAATATTACCAGATTGTGATGATGAGATGCAATTAATCAAGATAAACAAGAATTACTATCAGAAGAGAGAGTGAATAGAAGCTTTTAGGGGTCTGAGTGTTAAACTTTCGAAAAGTGTAAGCTGTGAACCTTGGGCTCTATTTATAGAAAAAAAGTGGGGCCCAGCCTTACCTACCAGCGCGGTCGCACAAAATCGACCGCGGACCGCACTGGGTTTGTTCAGAATGAAGCTTGAGCAGGCAACCTCCGCGGTCCGCACAAAATAGAACACGGCCGCGGAGGTCCACCGCGGTCCGCACTAAATGGAATGCGGCCGCGGTGGCAAACTTCAGAGAGTACCACTTTTCACCATCACCAGTGCAAACCGCACAAAAGCAACCGCGGTCGCACTGGAAATCTTCAGAGACTGTTCAACTCTTTTTTTCAAACTATTTTGCACTGCATCAACTTAATCCCTGCAATATCTCACAATCAGTTAGCTCAAAAATCAAACCTACACTACCAAGAAAACACAGAGAACAACAAAAAGGAAAAAAAAAATACATGGGTTGCCTCCCAAGCAGCGCCTGATTTAACATCGCGGCACGACGCATGTTACCAACATATCACTTTAGATGGAGAAGTGCCACCACGTGGCTATCATCAAATTTCCCCAGATAATGCTTGATCCGATGTCCATTGACTCTAAATACTTCACCATTCTTGTTCCTTAGATCAAGAGCACCAAATGGGGTCACGAACACAACTTCGAACGGCCCACTCCACTTTGACTTGAGCTTACCCGGAAACAGACGTAACCGGGAATTGAACAAGAGAACCATATCTCCAACCTTGAACTCCTTGCCCCGAGCATATTTGTCGTGAAGGTACTTCATTTTGTCCTTGTACAAGGACGAGTTGGAGTAGGCATGTAATCTAAACTCATCAAGCTCATTAAGTTGTTCAACCTGCAGATTTGCTGCAACATCCCATTCTAAGTTCAACTTCCTCAAAGCCCACATGGCCTTGTGCTCTAATTCCACCAGAAGATGACAAGCTTTCCTAAACACCAACCGATACGGTGACATACCAATCAGAGTTTTGTAACCCGTCCGATAAGCCCAAAGAGCGTCATCCAACCTTTTTGACCAATCAGTCCTATTAGCATTGACAGTTTTAGACAAGATACTCTTAATTTCTCTGTTGGAGACTTCCACTTGGCCATTAGCTTGAGGATGATAGGGGGTCAAAACCTTATGATTGACACCATACTTAGAATGCAACGTGTCAAAATCCTTGTTGCAAAAGTGGGACCCCCCATCACTGATGATAGCACGAGGAGTGCCGAACCTTGTGAAGATACTCTTTTTCAAAATGCCACAACACTCCGGGCTTCATTGTTGGGCAAAGCCACGGCTTCAACCCATTTTGAGACATAGTCCACCGCCACGAGAATGTAAGTGTTCCCACAAGAGCTCACAAAAGGACCCATGAAATCGATGCCCAAAACATAAAAAATATCCACTTCGAGAATTGTATTGAGGGGAATCTCATCCCTTTTAGAACTTTCGCCGACTCTTTGGCACTCATCACATATCTTCACCAAATCGCCGCATCTTTAAACAAGGTAGGCCAGTAAAATCCGCAACTGAGCACTTTAGAAGCAGTTCTCGCCCCGCCATGATGGCCACCATAGGGAGAGGAATGACAAGCCTCCTAAATACCCAATTGTTCCTCCTCCGGGACATATCGTCAAATCACACCATTCGTGCAAATCTTGAACAAGTATGGCTCACCCCAATAGAAATCCAAACTATCCTGCTTGAGCTTCTTCCTTTGGTTAGAAGAGAGCTAACAAAGGATTATTCCGGTCACAAGGTAATTGGCAACATCGGCAAACCATGACATATCCTTCACTGACATCGCAAGGAGTTGTTCGTCAGGAAATGAATAATTGATCTCAAGGCTGTCACAAGGCCTCCCCTCCTCCTCCAAAGGGACAAGTGGTCCACCACTTGATTCTCACTACCCTTCCGATCAACAATTTCTAGATCAAACTCTTGAAGAAGTAACACCCATATCATCAATCTCGCCTTGGAGTCTTTCTTTGTCATCAAATACCTAAGAGCGGCATGATCGGTGTGCACTATAACTTTGGCCCCCATAAGGTAAGGTCAAAACTTTTCCATAGCAAACACAATAGCCAACAATTCTTTCTCGGTGACTGTATAGTTTCTTTGAGCCTCATTCATGGTCTTGCTTGCGTAGTACACCGGATGAAACATCTTGTTGATTCTTTGGCCCAAAACAGCCCCAACCACAACGTCACTAGCATCACACATGAGCTCAAAAGGAAAGCTCCAATTTGGTGCGGTAATGATGGGGGTAGAAGTCAACTTGAGCTTAAGAAGCTCGAATGCGTGCATACAACTTTCATTGAACAAGAACTTTGCATCTTTCTCTAGCAACTTGCACAATGGATGTACCACTTTAGAAAAATCTTTTATGAACCTCTGGTAGAAACCCGTGTGCCCAAGGAAACTCCTCACCCCTTTGATAGAAGTAGGGGGAGGGAGCCTCGAAATAACCTCAATATTGGCCTTATCAACTTCAATTCTTCGCTTCGAGATCTTGTGACCCAACACTATACCTTCTTCTACCATAAAATGACACTTTTCTCAATTGAGAACAAGGTTGGTGTCTTCACATCGGGCCAACACTCTATCCAAGTTAACCAAGAACTGCTCAAAAGAATCCCCAACCATGCTGAAATCATCCATGAAGACCTCCAAGATATCCTCTACCATGTCAGTAAAAATAGCTATCATGCAACGTTGGAAGGTCGCCGGAGCATTACACAATCCAAATGGCATTCTAGAGAAGGCGAATGTGCCATAAGGACATGTAAAGGTGGTCTTCTCTTGGTCCTTCAGGGTAATTGGAATTTGATTGTACCCTGAGTAACCATCCAGAAAACAATAGAAAGCCCGGCCCGCAAGACAATCAAGCATTTGGTCAAGGAATGGTAATGGGAAATGATCTTTTCGAGTCACCTTGTTCAGCTTCCGGTAATCCATACAAACTCTCCACCCAGTGACCGTTATAGTGGGAATGAACTCATTATTATCATTGGTAACCACGGTCATACCACCCTTCTTCGGCACACATTGCACCGGAGAGGTCTACAAATTGTCAGAAATAGGATAAACCACCCCTACATCTAGCCACTTGATAACCTCTTTCTTCACCACCTCTTGCATCGCCTCATTTAGTCTTCTTTGATTCTCCAAGGAAGGCTTTGCATCCTCCTCCAAGATGATTTTGTGCATGCAAAATACGGGGCTTATTCTCCGAATATCAGCTAGAGTCCATCCGATGCCCTTTTTCGCTTTTGAAAAACCGCCAAGGTGGCCTCAACCTGCATGTTAGTAAGGCAAGAAGAAAGAATAACAAGTAAAGTAGTATTTGAACCCAAGAATTCATACCTGAGGTGTGGAGGAAGTGGATTCAACTCCAACACCGGTGGCTCCTCAATCGATGGCTTTGTTGGTGGAGTTTTGCGGTTTTCAAGATCCAAAGATAGCCTCCTAGGCTCATATGAATATGAACCCATACCATGCAATGCATTCACGCACTCCACTCTACTAGCATCATCATTGGCATCCATAGTAAGAAGCACGGCCTCAAGGGGATCTTCAACATGGATCATGGAACTTGTGTCATCCACTATCACAACTGTGACAATGCCTACAAATGAACACACCTCTATTCTATTAGGTTGTCTCATTGATTTGCAAACATGGAATACCACCTTCTCATCCCCCTCTCGGAAAGTCAACTCACCCGCTTCAACATCAACCAATGCCTTCCCCGTAGCTAGGAAAGGCCTACAAAGAATAATCTGCACTTCAAAGTCCATATCACAATCCAATATGACAAAGTCAGCCAGTAGTATAAGCTTATCCACCCGGACAAGTACATCATCGATTGTGCCCAAAGGTCGCTTCATCGATAGATCTGCCATTTGAAGTCTCATTGAAGTGGGTCGAGGTTGTCCAATTCCCAAAGTCTTGAAGACCGAGTACGGCATCAAATTTATGCTAGCCCCCAAGTCACAAAGGGCCTTGGCAAAATCCGCACTTCTGATAGTACAATGGATAGTAAAAGCTCCGGGGTCCTCAAGCTTGGGTGCCATTGAATGCACTATGGCACTCACTTGATGAATCATTTTAATTGTTTCACATTCCATCGACCACTTCTTTGTTATCAAATCTTTCATGAACTTAGCGTACCCCGACATTTACTCAAGTGCCTCCACTAAAGCCACATTGATTGTGAGGCTCTTCATCATGTCAATGAACTTTTTGAATTGATTATCACTCTTTTGCTTTGCTAACCGTTGAGGATAAGGTGGAGGTGGCCTAGGCAAAGATGCCTTGGCCTTTTGTACAACCGGCTCGGGCATGTCAATCACATGTTCCCTCGACGGGTTCACGGCATATTGAGTCTCTACCTTGGCTTCATCATCAATATCAATCCGCACATCATTGTTCACATTTTGATTAACCACATCATCAACAATCAAAGGTACATCATCATCCCGCAACTCAACATCTTCATCCATAACTTGCTTTTGCTTTGAGGTATTCACATCAACGCCTCTCCCACTTCTTGTTGTAACCGCCATCACATAATTATTATTCCCACCCTTCGGGTTCACTACCGTATCACTTGGTAGTGCACCCTTGGGACGAGTATTCAACGCTTGAGAGATTTGGCCTAATTGCACCTCCAAGTTCCGGATAGATGTATTATGAGAAGCTAATTGGGCATCAGAATCTTGGTTCTTTTTCATCATTTGCTCAAACATACTTTCAATTCGCCCCATATCACTCCCAGAAGAATTAGTATCTTGAGAAGGAAAGGGGGGTGGATTGTTCGGTTGTTGGTACATGGGGGGCCTTTGAAAGCCTTGCCCTCGATTGCCTTGGTTCCCGCTATTGTTCCACCCTCCTTGATTGTTGTTGTTGGCCCAATTATTGTTATTACCATTCTAATTCCCTTGGTTGCTTTGACTACCCCAATTGTTGTTTTGGTTGTTATTATTCCAATTGCCACCACCTTGTTGTTGATTGTTGTTAGTCCAATTACCTCCGCTTTACTGTTGATTGCCCCAATTTCCTTGAGGACGCCATGGTTGATTCGAAGAGTTGCCTCTATTTCCTTGGTAGTTATTGACATATTGGAACTCTTCGCTTTGGTCATCATAGCACTCATTTGAATAACCACCACCATCATTGTTGTTGTCATATTGTTTACAATTACCTTGAGGATGTTGCCCTCTTTGCCTCCTTTTCAACATAGAAACACCTTCCATTGCATTGACTTGACGCGGGTTTTGGACTTGTTGCAATTGTGCCTTTGCCAATTGATTCATGGTTGTTGTAAGCTTTGCAATAGCTTGGCCATGATCGTGTAATTCCTTGTGCAAATGGATGACCGTAGGGTCACCTTGGGGCACATTTGCTCGGCTTTGCCATGCCGAAGAGGTGTCGGCCATTTCATCAAGTACATCACATGCCTCTTGGTAAGAAAGTTTCATAAAGTTCCCTCTGGCCAATTGGTTCACAATGCATTGATTCATGGTGTTGATGCCCCGATAAAAGTTTGTTGAATCATAGCCTCGGTCATGTCGTTATTAGGGCACTCTTTCACCATTGTTCTATATCTTTCCCATATCTCGTGAAAAGACTCCGTTGGCTCTTGCTTGAAGGCTAGAATTTCATCCCGAAGAGCCGCCATATGACTTGGAGAAAAGAACTTGGCAATACATTTATCCGCCAATTCATCCCATATTGTAATAGAATGATTGGGGAGCCTTTTTAACAAATCCAATGCTTTACCCCGAAGAGAGAACGAGAAAAGCCTCAATCTCAATGCATCCTCGGACACATTTGTCTGCTTACTACCCCAACATGTATCCACGAACCCCTTCTAGTGCTTGTAGGCATTTTGATAGGAGCCGCCCATGAAATACCCTCTTTGATCGAGCAAGGTCAACATAACATTTGTGATTTGAAAGTTACCCACCCGGATTCGGGGAGGCACAATAGCACTGGCGTATCCTTGATTTAGTAAAACTCTGCGACCCACTCTCGGCAGTTGCAGAGGAGGGTCTGGAATATTGTTGTTATCATTTGCATTTATATTGGCATTTTGGCCCCTCCGTGGAACTGAGGTAAGATCTCATCTTGTTCTAGATCCTCTACCTCCTCCCCCGCTATCACATTGCCGAGAGGGTCATTTGCATTAAGAGCCATTTGTACCTGATTGATCGACACAAACAGAATTAGTAAACAAGAAGGAAAGAGAAGCCAAACACAAAACTAACTAAACAGATAGTCAACACCGTAAGCTCCCCGACAACGGCGCCAAAAAGTGATCTCTACCAACTCGACGCTACACTAAGGTAGGAAGAGCGGGTCGCAATAGCTTTTACCCGATATGAGGGTCGGGATCGAATTCCTCAAGGAGCTAGTAGTGGAGTTGGATTGTCTGTCTATCCTAGAGATGTGTTTGTACTCCTAATGTCACTTCAAACATTTTTGGTTTTTCAAATTATAACAATTTTTGTAAAACTATTGATTAACACTAAATTATGCTACGAGAATATTGCTAAGTTGTATCTAATAGGAAGTCGGGCACTAGAGTCGTGACACTACCTAGGTGGATAATTGACGGGTAAATGTTACTAAGGTTCGATTGACATAATTAGGGCTTATGCTATAACCGTTGCACAATTTTACCCACTCTCACACCTCTCTGTAGAGAGAGTGATTTTGCCCAATTGACTCTTTCGATACCAAATGGGTAGGCAAATTAGACCAATCAACTAGAGTTCAAGTAGGGTAATTACTCTCTCGAGGTTTAACCCATTAATTGGGACTATCATTTCTCATGAGTCCATCTCAATTCCTTGTTGGGTCAATTTTTGGGGTCATAGGCTCTCTTTCTCAAGAAGAGTTAAACCCACAAAGCTTGAATCAGTGTTTGCAACCACCAATTCTAGATTAAAACAAAAAATCAACCCAAATAGCAAACACCCATAGTCAATCTAATACTAGATGGCAACACCCATCAATTACCCACACTAGGGTTGAGCCACAACCCTAGCTAATGAGTTTAGCTACTCATGCTAGATAAAGAAATTGAAGAAATAGATGAAGAACTAAGCATATTAATTAATTGCTAAAATTAAATTAAAAGAATCTATCGTAAATGTAAAGCAAAAGTGCCAAAAATGGCTGCAAAATACGTTCTCACGAGCGCAACTCTCTACTGATGTATCTTCCCTTCTAAAAAATGGTAAAATGTTCTATTTATACTAGGCTAGAAAAACTCGACAAAAATACCCTTGTCGGGTCAGTGCGGGCCGCATTAAATGGACCACGACCGTACTGGGCTTACTTCTGGTTCTCTGAACTTGGACTCCGCGGACTGCGTAGAACGGACCGCGGCCGCGGAGGGAGCTTGAACGGTCCGCGCAACCACGATTGCGGACCGCATGACACTGACTTTGCAAACTTCATCTCTCTAAATCTCATGACGGCGGACCGCACAAAAGAGTAGTGAGGCCGCGGAGCCTTCACCGCAGACCACGAGATGTGCACCACGACCGCGCTTCTTCTAGACTGATTCACCAACTCTCTGAACCACCTAGTGCGGCCGCATTCCACTTTGCGCAGTCCGCACTGGGCCTTCTTTTCTTAAATTTCTTGGTATTTGATACTTGAATAGGTTTTACTCCTTTTTGAGCCGATCTTTGACATTTCGTCACTTTGTCCATCAAACCTGCGATCAAGCACAACTTGTGAGCCTTTTAGGACTATTTTGTAACATTATATGATCAAAGCATAGGCAAGTAGAGGCATAAAACATGTTAAAATCCTAACTTATCAGTCTCGACCCCTATTGCATGCTGTTACCCGTCCCTTCCTATCAGTCCTGGAGGAATTTAAGACTCTTATCCTATAAAAGGGGGTTCTAGGCAGACCCTCAAGTTTAAAGGTAAAATACTAAGGCGACATATAATAAACAAGTAGGACATCAATTAAAGGGAGCATAGAAGACAGTGAAAGGCTTAGATATACCTCCACATACAGTACACATAAACAACATGACTCAAACACAATTAAGGTCTAAATTCAGATCCTAAACATGGTATCTAAGAGATAACAGTAGAGTCAGATTTATGACATAACTCAAATAGGAAGTCCTAATCAGGCTTGCCTACTGATTTTAACATGCTGACAGTCAAACAATAATCACAAAGACTATTCTGATTTTATTTTAAAGTTTATTCCCTAAGGCTTGCCTAGGCGTAAAATAATATGCAGCAGTTACCAGAATTATTAAAACAGTTTAGAAGTTACTTAACCTAAAACATGCTGTTCTAAATGTTGCAAAGACATACAGGGATTGTGACCAGTTTCACTTAAACTGGATAATCAAACATGAGACTGTTTTATGTCCTTTTCATGCATCAGTAGTTTAACTAGCTGTGACTGAGCGGGTGTGAACAAGATCCTAAAGCAGGGTATCTAATATGCATATATGAAAATACAGAATGATTGCAGAATTCCTAAAGCATGATTTCTAAATGCCCAAAGAGTTACAACATGACTTCAAGACCTGTAGGAGCAACAATTTTATGTTGATGCTGTTGTTTAGCCTAAAGCAGGATTTCTAAGTGGTAAAGTGATGCCAAATGAGATGCTGAAATAGTAAACCTAAGAACATGGAATCTAATGTATGACATGCTTTGAATGGGTTGATCTTACACATGGATTCTAATGCACATAAAGGAAATGTAAACCGAAGACATGGTTTCTACCCATTGATGTTGATAGCATATATAACTATCCTCCCTTTTCACTAGGCAACACCAATACTTATTTACAACAGATTATTACAGACTAATACTGAAATGAATTAACATAAGAAAAAAAGAAAATAAAAAGTAAAAAGTTACACTATAGAGAGCCTGAAGACATGCCCAGATTCTCGACACCTGATTAGGACTTCCTCTCTAAGTTATGTAATAAATCACCTCAAATGTCAAGATTGTTTCATAGCTTTTTCTCATATCTGGGTGTGTCAGAGTTCCCTAAGGACCTCAAGGGATCCTGGGCAATGCTCATACCAAAATTTCATAGCTAGGACAGAGTAAGTGTAATGTGGAAAGGCCAACTTTTATGTGTCCAAGTTCAAAAGGATCTCAAGGGTCCCAAGGCAAGGCTCACACAGAAGAGGCAGAACTTAGTGGTCTAAGAGTAGAGTGAGAGTGCTTGTCATAGTGTTGAAAAGATTTAAGTAAGAAAACATTTTTGAAAAAGGGTAAGTAAGAAAAAGTTTTGAAAAGAGAGACTTAATTGGAATAGTTTTATGACAAAGTTCAACTGATGAAAACAATTTGAAGGAGCATGCATACCAATCTCAGAACCAAAACAATGTCAGTATCATGCCAAGGACTAGGAATAGTCCAGCAAACACAAGCAAGGGAATGGGATTGGAGGGACAAATATGGAGCATGTGAGGGCAAACATGTAGCAGGCAGGTACAAATACAAGCACACAATCAGAAACTCCTACATGTTCAGAGGATCAGGGGGGATCTTAGGGTATGAGATTAGATTAACATCAAACAACTAAGACCATGTACCAATCATGGGGGTTCACATAAGAAACATGTACTAAGTATACAGAAACATGCTGGTCATTGACAAGTAAAGCATAACTTAACATGTAGAGGGAATTCAGGATCCTAATTACATGCTGAAAAACAAAGATAGTAAATAAAAGCATATAAAAAGTAGAAAGAATTGTAACAATAATACAAACATGTTGATTTGAGGATAGAAATCTGAATTAAAACATACCAGTGAAGTGAAGAAAGCAAAACACAAAGCATAAATAGGAGAGGTGCAGTAGTTAGCCTTGTCTTGCAGCCGGCTAGCTTAGGATAGTAGCAAGTAACACAAAAGAGAGAATATTGAGTTTAGTTGTGTGAGAGAGAGTTAACAGATTTTTTTGTTCATGTCCTTGTACTAAAGAGAGAGTGGAGTATTTATAGTTTGAAAGCTGAGTAACAATAAGGTAAAGGAAATCAGTCTTCAACAATTAAGGAAGCCACAGAATCAGTCAGGCACCAAATCAGCAAGTCTTCCCTTAATTAAGGGGTAATTAACCAACGGTAAAGAGCAAGGACATATTTGAGGAAAGAAAATCAAGCAAGACTTAGGTACAGAGTAGACAATTAGGGGTAAATACACAATGGTTCAATTAAGGAAACAATTAGTGAAGAATCAGTAAATAACACGGTTAATCAAATAAGGTTAGAAAACTAAATAAGGTTGCAAAATATGGAAATAATCGAGAATCAGCATATAGGTAGTACCATAGCAAATCAGTATATCAAGGACTCGAAATAACACTGATTTAAGGAAAATAACATAGGTTTCCATGAATAAGCAAATAAGCCAAGTATAAACAGAAAGAATCGAATCCAAAACCCTAATAGAGGCATACTAGGGTAAAATCACAAGATATTCTAATTAAACGAAGAAGTGATCATATAAATCAAAGCACATAGCATAGGCATGTATCAAATAACACGAACAAGTGCAGAATCCAAACAAAGTGTCAAAAATTAGGGGTTTTAGCATATGCTAGTTAGGGTCAAGGAAGAACTCAACAAAATCAGTCAAAACACATAGACACAGGGGATTAAGCACTTAAAACTAGAAAGAATTTTGAAGAAAATGATTTTCAGAAACCCTAGTTTAGAAAGATGACAAGCCAATTGAAAATCAGGAGATTTTCCATAAAAACAAGTAAAAATAAGTTCGATCCTTCTCAGATCTATATATATCTAAGAAGATTAAGAGACGAAATTAGGGTTTTCAACAGAATAACTTAAATAGAGGATAAAGCTTAAACAAATGTTTTAAACATAGAGACTCGCAGATTAATAAAACAATCAGAAGAAAGAAGCATTTTGAAAAGGTGTTTAAGAACCCTAGTTCGAAGATGAAGAATTACTCCAGAAAAATCGGAAAAACCTTTGTGGAAAACAACAGAAGCTCATAATTTACATAGACTAAGACAGATCTAAAAGAAATTAGAAATCTTAAGAGTTAGGGTTTCAAAGAACCCAAAGAAGATGAGAAAACCTTAAGATGTTACCGGTTTTAGCCGAAAAAGTCATAGATCTTACTCGAATGGCTGGAGGTGGCCAGAAAATGGCATGAAGGACTATGGGTAGGGGTTGAACCACTCCAGGTTCACCTGAGGACCTCAGGGTAGTGTCAAACTAGCGTGGGGTGAAGCAGAGGCCATGAGATGATGAGAGGCCATGGTTTCTGACGAGGGAGGTGGCCAGAGAAGGTGGACAGGGTCCATCGGAGAGGAGGGGAGAAGATAAGTGATGTTCTAAATGTCAATACAACACAGGGGGGAGGGGTGATTTGTGTGGTACCCAATTTTTGATCTAGAAGAACGTGGTTCTTCTAGGTGTTCGAACTACTACTGTTTGCGGAATAAAAAGTACATAAATGAAGAACACAGAGATTTTTACGTGGAAAACACCTGGCTCAAAAGGTGAAAAACCACGACCTACTGCTTAGTAGGATTTTCCCAAACTTCCACTAAAATCACTTAACCAAAATATCATTTACAAAAACTCTTTGTAAACCTAAGGATTAACTCTAATCCCTTGTAGCACACTGCCTCAACTGTTGCGACAACTTCAAGTTAGTATAACTTGAACACTCAAAGTACCTAATACAACTGCTTCTCTGAAAGCTGAAAGGTACAACTTTAAACCATCTACTACAATTGAACTAGAATAAGAAAAAACACAATGGAACTGGTTCTTCTATCTCATTCAAGTAGCTTCAGGTATGCACACTCAAATCTTACATAAATTGCTTACAAAATCACCTTGCTCTTTTGCTTTCAATTTAGTTTAACTTTTGCGTTTGTGCAATACCTGAAAAAAAGAACAATCACTGTCATTTAATAGGTTAGAAATCAGAGTTTGATTGGGACTTAATTTCTGATCTTCTATCGTAGTTGAGTCCTTGAAGATATCAAACTCTAACACTCTCTTTATCCAGATTGTGTTCTCTTCATATAAGGAGACTTTCTCCCTTTATCCAATATGCAACATTTTCGATCAAATCAGGAGATATTGCTGCTTGATCAGTAGGACTTATCTCCTTCATGTGCATCTCACATGTGTAGGTTGATCATGTTAGTGCTTCATAAGATGGACCTGGTCCGTGATTGAGTTCATTTGTTATTCTTCAAAACTTCACCTGTTCTTGGGCAAATAAATTCCCCCTTTTTGATGATGACAAACTCTGTGCTTTTTACTGATCAAAAAACCCGTAAGAACTCAGCTTAACCATCAACACTAAACTTAGAAAATTTTCTTTTCATCAAGGACCAGGTTAATTAGGTTATAAATATCACTTATTTCAGAATATGTGTAAAGCACAATATCTCTTCCCCCTTTTGGCATCATCGAAAAGTTGCATACAGAGTGTGAATTCAAGATTTTAATAAGTACTCATGGCCACTAGGGCAACTGCAAGTGCAATCATGGTGCAATCATCAGTAATCAAACAAACATATTTAAACTATCAAGGGCAGAATAATCATTGAACAAGAGAAAACAGTAGTTGTCATTAAGAGAGATATGTTGCCACTAACAATCCATAAAAATAAAGAAAAACATCCAAACCATGAGCAAACGATAGAAAAATCCCTAATTTGGGTCACTGGGGGAGGGGGGGGGGTACTAGAACTAGTTTAGGAGATAGAAACTAGGAGTCCTAAGGCTTGGAGGAACTGGAGGGTTGAGTTTGGAGAAGATTCAGAATGTTCTGAAGAATTCCATCATTCTTTTCCTTTTCTTTTGCAAGCTCAATTCTGAGACCATCCCTTTCAACTTCCAGTTCAACCATACGAGCCTTGAGCCTAGCAATTTCAGCATCCTTAGCTGCACATTCCTGAACTAAAGTCCTAACCTTGCTGTTGATGGGTGTCCTCATGGATGAACCAGGTTCAACTGGGATGGCATTGACTAGATAGTCACAAGCAAGAAGATTTTTGATGCCAAAATGTTCTTTGCTTGAGGCCATTTTCCATTTCTTCAGAGGCTCATTGAGCCTGTCCAGAACTGTGGTTAGTATGAAGCCATATGGGGTAGCATGAGCCTTAGAACCATTTATGACCATGCCTAGCAGTTTGACTATGAGGGCATGCCAGTTGATTTGCTTTCCTCTCTCTAGGCATTCCATAAGAACCAGATCCATGTAGTTGGCAGTGTGCCTTCTCTCCTGTCTTGGCAATAAGCACTTGTTGACAAACTCAAACACCACCTTGTGATGAGGCCTCATCTCACTTTTATGCACAGCTCTGGCTTCATTCACATTCTTTGAATCACATAACCTTTTGGTGATTTCAAGGGCAGTGGGAGGGAGTCCAGGCATGGCCACCTTTGCCTAGTATACTCATCAAACCCTTTAGAGGGTATGTCCTGAATCTCTCCCAGTTTCACAGCATCAAACTGCACTGGAACTCCCTTCACCTGGCTACTGACAACTCCATCCTTAACAACAGCATTTGCCATAAATTCAATCAACTCATTTCGAGCTAGCCTACCTTCCATGTGAAGGACCATGTCCTTCCATCCTTGAGAAGCCAAAGAGTCTACCAATCTCATCATCCCTAGTTCCACCAGGTCCTTCAACAATCTACCTTTTTTAAGATTTTTCTTCTGCCCAAAATGGCAAGCTTATCCTGTTCCTTCTCAGATTCTTCTTCTTCTTCTTCTTCTTCTTCTTCTTCTTCTTCTTCTTCTTCTTCTTCTTCTTCTTCTTCTTCTTCTTCTTCTTCTTCTTCTTCTTCTTCTTCTTCTTCTTCTTCTTCTTCTTCTTCTTCTTCTTCTTCTTCTTCTTCTTCTTCTTCTTCTTCTTCTTCTTCTTCTTCTTCTTTTTTTTTCTTCTTCTTGTCCACTCCAATCATCATCATCAAAAACTTTGATTTGTTTAGCTTTCACTGCAGATCTTGTCCTATTGGCTAGTGTGGGTTCAACAGCTACAAACACAGAGGAGGACTTCTTGGAGGAAGTCTTGGGTTTCTTAGGCTTGGGTGTAGGAACCTCCACTATTGTACCCCTCTCTTGATGGACCAGTTCCACTCTTCTTATTCAACAGCCTCTGAGGATTATGCAACCTTTCCCTTATCCTTTTTCCTTTTCTTGCTTTCTTCTAAAGCCTTTTGTAGATCAGCTTCACTATGTTTTACCCTGCTTCTTGTGGCTCTACCCCTAGGCACTGAAGAGGCAGTAGGTGTTGGGGATGAGGCTTTTCTTTTTTTGGATAGCTTGGGAACATTTGGGGCTTTTGGTGTAGTAGTTTTGCGTTTCTTTGGGTCATAACTTGCCCCAACCTTTTTCAGTAGGTCAGCCAAGGTTTCTTCAGTAGATGAAATATGTTCATCTCTTTGTTTGCTTAGATGAACCAACCCCTCAGCTGCTTCTCCAGAACCACTTCCCCTTGACTTCATGCCACTGTCATCTAACCTATCTTGTGCAACCCCACATATAGCAAGAATTGCTCCCTTCCTTTTTCTCCTCTCTTCACCACATGCACCCTCTCTCTCTTTTTCTTTTTCAGACTTCTTTTTACCTCCACTCCTACTCATCTTAGTCTACTCAACATCCCTAATGGGTCCAACCAAAACAAACCTAGTTTCTAAGTTTTCAACCACAGAGGAACTTACCTCAGAAGGAGATTTTTGAGTCTTTTCAGAGTCAGAAGACCCATGTCCATCTCCCTCAGTCGCGGATTGAAAGGATTCAGACTCAGAGCTAGAATCAGATTTTGGAGCTGGGCTTTATTTCACTTGGCTAGCTTTCAACCTTTCATTTAAAACCTTCCTCAGAGCCCTAGATGCTACAGTTTTTCGAGCAAGCATTTTCTACCTTCGAAACCTAGGTTTTGGAGATACACTGGGTGGAGTAGATGAGGATGAATTTGAGAGAGATGGTGGTGGAGGAGTGCCAAGATGATCTTGTGAGTTAGACATGTTTCTTAGTTTTTTGAGAGAAGAGGGCAATTAGGATTGAAGAGGAATTTTTGATGGTTTTAGAATTATGAAGAAGGCTGGAGATGTGGTGCAAAGTATAGAAAATATACCTGGGCTTTCATATGAACCCATACTGATAAACCATGTTCTTCATATAGAACTCTCTTGAACATGCTTCAAATGCCATAATAGAGATAATATTGTAAGAGATCAGTGAGTCATATATACACATGTCATAGGAGTATACTAGTTAAAGTATGAAACTGAGTAAGAATTAATCTAGATATTTGCACAAGGTTAGAATTCCTAGCCAATTTTTTTTCCATTTTTTGTGCATTCTGAGCTGGATCTATTAGGTGATCTTAATCATCCCTAATTCCAACCTATTCCTCTCAAAGTTTTCTCTACTCAGTGCTCTAATGAAGATGTCATCAATTTGCTTATCAGTAGCACAAAATTCTATGGAGATCAAACCTTTCTCATAGTTGTCTCTTAAGAAATGGTGCCTAACATCTATGTGCTTAGTCCACTTATGATGAACAAGGTTCTTTGTCATACTTATAGCACTAGTATTATCACAGAATATAGGAATGCAACCAACTTCAATGCCAAAGTCTACTAGCTGCTGTTTGATCCATAACAATTGAGCACAACAAGAGGCAGCAACAACATACTCAGCTTCAACAATAGATAAGGCCACTGAATTTTGTTTTTTAGTAGCCCATGACACTAGACATGAACCAAGGAAGTGTGCCATACCTGAAGTGCTCTTCCTATCCACTAGGAAACCTGTATAATCAACATCAGCATATCCTACTAGATTGAAATTACTACCTTTGGGGTACCAAAGACACAGATCAGTGGTGCCTTTTAGATATCTGTCAGTCAAGTGAGACTCTTTTGGATTTGCCTGAAAACGAGCACAATGCCCTACACTGAAAACAATGTCAGGTCTGATGGCAGTAAAATACAAGAGTGAACATATCATTACCCTATACAACTTTTGATCAACTGATGAACCAGGTTCATCAATGTCTAATTTAGTGGCAGTTGCAATGGGTGTGTCTATTTCTTTTGATTCTTCCATTTTAAACTTTTTGATAAGCTCTTTTGCATACTTCTGCTGATGGATCATGGTTCCATTAGGGATTTTTTGATCTGCAAGCCTAAGAAGAAGTTAAGCTCACCCATTATACTCATTTCAAACTCAATCCCCATTAATTTTGCAAAGTCCTTACTTAGCTTATCAGTGGTGGCCCCAAAGATTATGTCATCAACATATATTTGTACCACAAGGAGATCCGTACCTTTTTCCCTTAAGAATAAGGTACTATCAATTTTACCTCTTTTGTAACCATGCTCCAGTAGGAATTTGGACAGTCGTTCATACCATGCTCTTGGGGCCTGCTTGAGTCCATAAAGAGGCTTGTCTAACTTGTACATATGCTCAGGACATTCTTTGCTCTCAAACCCTGGAGGTTGTTTTACAAACACTTCTTCTTTCAGATAGCCATTCAGGAAGGCACTTTTGACATCCATCTAATGAAGAGTGAATTCCATGTGTGCTGTAAAGGCTATGAGGAGTCTGATAGCCTCTAGTCTTGTAACTGGAGCAAAAGTCTCATCATAATCTATGCCTTCCTATTGACTGTAACCTTGGACCACCAGTCTTGCCTTGTTTCTTGTAACTATTCCATCTTCATCAAGTTTGTTTCTGAAGACCCATTTTGTACCAATAATGATCTGTCCTTAGGTCTTGGAACTAGATGCCAAACTTGACTTCTCTCAAACTGATTGATTTTATCTTGAATTGAATTTACCCAATCTGCATCCTGCAAAGCCTCATTAACATTTTTAGGTTCAATAAGAGATAAAAAGGCATCAAAAGCACACAGATTCTTTAATTGTGATCTAGTTTTGACTCCAGATGTTGGATCAGTGATAATGTTCTCAATAGGATGAGAACTTTGATACTTGTGAGGTTTTACAACCAACTGATTTATGCTAGATGTTTTTCCCATGTTCTGTTGCTGAGGAACAGGGTCATGAACAGGTTCTTTTAGGGGATTTATTTCAATTCCTCTTTGATCAGTTCCCCTTGTCAGGTTGCCCTAGATGGAAGAACCTGTTCCATCACCTGTTCCTTCTTTTGGTGCCACTTTGACTTGCAGTGAGGCTTCAGTCAAATCCTTTACCAATCCAATGGCTTCATATTCATGTTACTGTCTCTCAGAAAGAATGTTAGTTTCATCAAATACTACATGTACACTTTCTTCTACACACAAAGTTCTTTTATTGAACACTTTATATGCTTTGCTATGTGTAGAATATCCCAAGAATACTCCCACATCACTTCTGGGATCAAACTTACCTAGGGAGTCTTTCCATTATTGTGCACAAAGCACTTGCATCCAAATGCCCTAAGATGGGATATATTTGGTTTCTCCCTTTAAGTAACTCACAGGGAGTCTTCTCTACAAGAGGTCTAGTCATGCATCTATTGATAATGTAACATGCAGTGTTTACAGCCTCTGCCCAGGCCATGGGGCAGTTTACTAGAAAGAAGCATAGTCCTAGCCATGTCTTCAAGAGTCCTGTTCTTTCTTTCAACTACTCCATTTTGTTGAGGGGTCCTAGGGGCAGAGAAGTTATGAACTATACCATTTTCATCACAAAATTCAGCAAACTTAGTATTTTCAAATTCAGTTCCATAATCAGACCTAATTTATGCAAGTTGATTTCCTAATTGTTTTTGAGTTTTTCTAACAAAGGTAGTGAACATGTCAAATTCTTCATCTTTAGATGTTAGAAATATTACCCAGGTAAATCTATAATAATCATCAACAAGTACCATTACATATTTCTTTCCTCCTCTACTCATGGTTCTTATTAGACCACAGAGATCCATATGGACCAGTTCCAACGACTTGGTTGTTCTTACCATTTTCTTGCTTTTGAAAGATGATCTTACCTGCTTCCCCCTTGCAAAGGCCTCACAAACTTTGTCTTCTTTGAACTTGATGTTGGGTAACCCTATTACCAAGTCCTTAGAAACCAATTTGTTTAGATGATTCAGACTGACATGACCAAGTCTTTTGTTCCACAAGAGGGGGTCATTATCCAGCACACTTAGGCAGGTTAGTTCATTTTATGAGAGAGAGTAGACAAATCTACAATGTAAATATTGTTAACTCTTTTTCTCTGCAAAACAATCTTGTCAGTGGTAAGGTTAATCACAAAGCATTTAGTAGAGGTAAATGCTACAAGGTTACCTCTGTCACATAGTTGTGACACACTGATCAGGCTGTATTTCAAGTCATCTATCAAATAGACATTCTCAATGGAGTGAGAGTCTGTCTTACCCACCTTTCCAACCCCAATGATCTCACCTTTCTTCCCATTTCCAAAGGAGACATTGCCTCCCCTTAAGTCCTCAAGTGAAAGGAACTGGTTCTTGCTTCCAGTCATATGTTTTGAGCAGCCACTATCCATGTACCATATTTGGCTACTTCCCTTACTTGGACCTGCAAAAAGAAATCAGGGGTTAGTCTTAGGAACCCAAACTAGTTTGGGTCCCTTTCTATGGGCAAAGGGATAAATCAAATTCCTTCTAGTCCAACCCGGGCAGCCTATTTTTTTCTTGAACAAAAGTTTTGTTCTTTTGACTGGCCTTTTCTTTTGCATTACATTCATTTTTGTAATGACCAGTCTCGCCACAATGTGTGCAAATTTTGTTCTCAGGAAGAGTGAAGTACTTGCTTTTAGGATCCCACTTATTAGATGTTGGGTAACCCTATTACCAAGTCCTTAGAAACCAATTTGTTTAGCTGATTCAGACTGACATGACCAAGTCTTTTGTTCCACAAGAGGGGGTCATTATCCAGCACACTTAGGCAGGTTAGTTCATTTTCTGAGAGAGAGTAGACAAATCTACAATGTAAATATTGTTAACTCTTTTTCTCTGCAAAACAATCTTGTCAGTGGTAAGGTTAATCACAAAGCATTTAGTAGAGGTAAATGCTACAAGGTTACCTCTGTCACATAGTTGTGACACACTGATCAGGCTGTATTTCAAGCCATCTATCAAATAGACATTCTCAATGGAGTGAGAGTCTGTCTTACCCACCTTTCCAACCCCAATGATCTCACCTTTCTTCCCATTTCCAAAGGAGACATTGCCTCCCCTTAAGTCCTCAAGTGAAAGGAACTGGTTCTTGCTTCCAGTCATATGTTTTGAGCAGCCACTATCCATGTACCATATTTGGCTACTTCCCTTACTTGGACCTGCAAAAAGAAATCAGGGGTTAGTCTTAGGAACCCAAACTAGTTTGGGTCCCTTTCTATGGGCAAAGGGATAAATCAAATTCCTTCTAGTCCACCCGGGCAGCCTATTTGTTTCTTGAACAAAAGTTTTGTTCTTTTGACTGGCCTTTTCTTTTGCATTACATTCATTTTTGTAATGACCAGTCTCGCCACAATGTGTGCAAATTTTGTTCTCAGGAAGAGTGAAGTACTTGCTTTTAGGATCCCACTTAGGTGCTTGAGTCCCACTTAGATGTTGGGTAACCCTATTACCAAGTCCTTAGAAACCAATTTGTTTAGCTAATTCAGACTGACATGACCAAGTCTTTTGTTCCACAAGAGGGGGTCATTATCCAGCACACTTAGGCAGGTTAGTTCATTTTATGAGAAAGAGTAGACAAATCTACAATGTAAATATTGTTAACTCTTTTTCTCTGCAAAACAATCTTGTCAGTGGTAAGGTTAATCACAAAGCATTTAGTAGAGGTAAATGCTACAAGGTTACCTCTGTCACATAGTTGTGACACACTGATCAGGCTGTATTTCAAGCCATCTATCAAATAGACATTCTCAATGGAGTGAGAGTCTGTCTTACCCACCTTTCCAACCCCAATGATCTCACCTTTCTTCCCATTTCCAAAGGAGACATTGCCTCCCCTTAAGTCCTCAAGATAAAGGAACTGGTTCTTGCTACCAGTCATATGTTTTGACTAGCCACTATCCATGTACCATATTTGGCTACTTCCCTTACTTGGACCTGCAAAAAGAAATCAGGGGTTAATCTTAGGAACCCAAACTAGTTTGGGTCCCTTTCTATGGGAAAAGGGATAAATCAAATTCCTTCTAGTCCACCCGGGCAGCCTATTTTTTTCTTGAACAAAAGTTTTGTTCTTTTGACTGGCCTTTTCTTTTGCATTACATTCATTTTTGTAATGACCAGTCTCGCCACAATGTGTGCAAATTTTGTTCTCAGGAAGAGTGAAGTACTTGCTTTTAGGATCCCACTTAGGTGCTTGAGTCCCACTTAGATGTTGGGTAACCCTATTACCAAGTCCTTAGAAACCAATTTGTTTAGCTGATTCAGACTGACATGACCAAGTCTTTTGTTCCACAAGAGGGGGTCATTATCCAGCACACTTAGGCAGGTTAGTTCATTTTCTGAGAGAGAGTAGACAAATCTACAATGTAAATATTGTTAACTCTTTTTCTCTGCAAAACAATCTTGTCAGTGGTAAGGTTAATCACAAAGCATTTAGTAGAGGTAAATGCTACAAGGTTACCTCTGTCACATAGTTGTGACACACTGATCAGGCTATATTTCAAGCCATCTATCAAATAGACATTCTCAATGGAGTGAGAGTCTGTCTTACCCACCTTTCCAACCCCAATGATCTCACCTTTCTTCCCATTTCCAAAGGAGACATTGCCTCCCCTTAAGTCCTCAAGTGAAAGGAACTGGTTCTTGCTTCCAGTCATATGTTTTGAGCAGCCACTATCCATGTACCATATTTGGCTACTTCCCTTACTTGGACCTGCAAAAAGAAATCAGGGGTTAGTCTTAGGAACCCAAACTAGTTTGGGTCCCTTTCTATGGGCAAAGGGATAAATCAAATTCCTTCTAGTCCACCCGGGCAGCCTATTTTTTTCTTGAACAAAAGTTTTGTTCTTTTGACTGGCCTTTTCTTTTGCATTACATTCATTTTTGTAGTGACCAGTCTCGCCACAATGTGTGCAAATTTTGTTCTCAGGAAGAGTGAAGTACTTGCTTTTAGGATCCCACTTAGGTGCTTGAGTCCCATAACCAAGTCCTCTTTTGTTACTACTGTGATATTCTTGTAGCCAAGAGAGTTCAGTAGAAGTCTTGTTCCATTTGCAAGTTCTGTCTAGTTCATGTTTTACCTTCCCTAGATCTTCTTTTAATACTCTTATCTGCTCATCTTTCCTGTACAGCTCATCCTTCATTTTTCTTAAGTTTTCTTCTAGGGTGAGATGTGTGTGATCAGTTTTTTTCTTTCCTGTTCCTAGTTTCAATTTTAAGTTCTCAGACCTAAGTTCTAGGACACTAGTGTCAAGTTCAAGAACCTGGTTCTTCAACTCAATATTTTCACTTTCACTCTCATTAGCCCTAGACTCTAGATTTTTGCACTTGGCTTTTAGGATCATACATTCCCTAGACAGCTCTTTGTTCTCATTGTTAATTATCTCAGACTCATCAATAAAGTCTAGCAGCAGCTCAGACAACCTTTCTTTAGACAAGAATTTAATCTTGTCTTTGAGATGAAGAGTACTTACCTCTTGTTCATCATCTGATTCTCTGATGGCCATAAATGCTTGTTCATCTCTAACTTCATCTTCTGAGTCCTCATTTGATGTTTCTCCCCAAGAAGCAACCATATCCTTTGTTGATCCTTTGTTCCTTTTTGGTTGAACCTATTCCTTCTTCCTGTTCCTTCGTTCAGCCCTTTCCTTCTTCCACTCAATTTCCCATTGAGGGCAATTCTTGATCATGTGATCAGTCTTACCACACCTGTAGCAACCCTCATTGGTCTGTTTCTCAAGAGCCCTTGGTTTGTTGAAGGTTGTACCTCTTGAAGAACCTTTTCCTCTCATCAGGTACTTTTTGAAATCTCTTGTGATCATAGCCATTTCATCATCCTCCAGATATGAACCTTCAACAATTCTGAGAGCCAGACTTCTTTCCTTCTTTGGTGCATCCATTTTCATGGTTTGCCTTCTCAGTTCATAGGCAATAAGGTTTCTAATTATTTTATCCATATTGAGGGTAGCAATGTTCTTTGATTCCTGAATAGCAGTGATTTTGCTTCCCCAAGAGACTGGCAGAACCCTTGTCAAAATCTTCTCAACTTTGTCTTCTTCAAGAATAATCCTTCCAAGAGACTTAAGTTGATTTGTCAATATGGTGAACCTTGTATACATCTCTTGGATGGTTTTTCCTTCCTTCATGATGAAATTCTCATACTGAGAATATAACTGTGTTCCTCTGGACCTCTTCACTTGAGGTGTTCCTTCATGAGCCACTTGCAAAGTGTCCTAGATTTCCTTAGCAGTGGTACAACTTTGAATTCTACTGTACTCATCTGAACCTAGTCCACACACAAGCCATTTCTTATCCTTAGCATTCTTCTCCCACTTCTTCAGGTCTTCAGCAGTGCAGTCAGCTCTTGTCTTTGGCACATCTACTCCTTCAACATTCTTCTTAGTAGTTGCTAGAGGACCATCAGTGACTATTCCCATATTTCATAGTCTTCTCCAATGATGTGATCCCTCATCCTGTTATTCCACCAAGAATAGTATTGACCATTGAAAAGTGGAGGCCTAGCAGTGGATTGGCCTTCCCAGTTCCCAGGTGGTGCACTCATGTTGATCTTTTCCTAAGGTGTTAGCCTCTTCAAGGATAACCCGCTCTGATACCAATTGATGTTCTAAACGTCAATACCACACAAGAGGGGGGAGGGGTGATTTGGGTGATTTGTGTGGTACCCAATTTTCGCTCTAGAAGAACTAGGTTCTTCTAAATGTTCTAACTACTACTGTTTGTGGAATAAAAAGTACATAAAATAAAGAACACAAAGATTTTTATGTGGAAAGCACCTGGCTCAAAAGGTGAATAAACCACGACCTACTACTCAATAGGATTTTCCCAAACTTCCACTAAAATCACTGAGCCGAAACAACATTTACAAAAACTCTTTGTAAACCTAAGGATTAACTCTAATCCCTTGTAGCACACAACCTCAACTGTTACGATAACTTCAAGTTAGCTTATAACTTGAACACTCAAAGTACCTAATACAATTGCTTCTATGAAAGTTGAAAGGTACAACTTTAAACCACCTACTACAATTGAACTAGAATAAGAAAAAACACAATGGAACTGGTTCTTCTATCTCGTTTAAGTAGCTTCAGGAGTGCACACTCAAATTTCACATAAATTGCTTACAAAATCGCCTTGCTCTTTTACTTTCAATTTAGTTTAACTTCTGCATTTGTGCAATACCTGAAAAAGAGAACAATTACTATTATTTAATAGGTTAGAAATCAAAGTTTGATTGGGATTCAATTTCTGATCTTCTATCGTAGTTGAGTCCTTAAAGATATCAAACATTAACACTCTCTTTATCCGGATTGTGTTCTTTTCATATAAGGAGACTTTCTCCCCTTATAAAATATGCAACATTTTCGATCAGATCAGGAGATATTGCTTCTTGATTAGTAGGACTTATCTCCTTCACGTGCATCTCACATGTATAGGTTGATCATGATAGTGCTTCACAAGATGGACCTGGTCCATGACTGAGTTCATTTGTCATTCTTCAAAACTTCACCTATTCTTGGGCCAACAATGATGATTCTAGAGAGAACCAGAGATAGAGAGACAGATAGAGAGACCGGTTGAGAGAGAAATAAGGGGGGGGGGGGGAATGAGAGATGGGAGGTAGTCATTAGGGTTTAATTTTGGTAGGGGCTGATCTAGACTGTGGATTCAAATAATTAACAGCTCAGATAGAATGGGGATTGGGCTGGGTAGGATAGGGTATTGAGTCGGGTGATTTTAACGGATTGGGCCTGGGGTATGGTGGGTTATTTAATTGGGTTTGGGGTTGGTTTAATTGGGTTATAATTGAAATAAAAATGGCTAATTGTTAAATACCCATCAAAATTAAATAAATTATTAATAAAAATAGATATAATTAGATAAATTGAAATTAAAGCTAAATAGGTGAAATTAAGGTAATTAACTAATATTTAAAATATAAAATGACCGATTATTGAATTAAAATAGCATAAAGTGTACAATTAGGCTATAATTGCAAAATTATTGTAATTATAACTAAGCAATGCCAAGTTGGCTAATTTGTGAAATAATTAAATCCTAATAGGATTAAAAATGATATATTGTGCTAAGAAATACTTTGAAATTACTTGTAATGTAATTTATGAATAATTATTGGATATAAAATACAGAATAAATTAGAAAATAAATTGATAATAATATGGAAATTTATGGAAAAATATCAATTATTATAAAAAGTGATTTTGAAGGTATATGCAAATTTAAAAATAGTTTGAGGAAAAATTGGGTATCAGTACTCTTTTCAAACAGGAAGAAGCTTGGGGAGCACTTTTCAAGAGGGATTTTCAGAGGAGTTCATTGAGGTAAGGTCTTTGGTCCCTAAACTCGTTATTGAAATGCTTTTTATCAATTTAAGCATGAAAAATTAAGGAAACGCAATGGTAAATTAGGGGTTAGGGCTTGACTAATTAGAGACCTTTGAGTGATGATTTGAGGGACCATTGAGGTCCAATTTTGTTACTTTTGGTATGACTGAACTCGTGAGAGTGTGAGGAATCTGGAAATGTAAATTTTACCTAATTTTGAGACTTGGGCTCGAGGGACATTTTGGTCATTTTACCTAATTTCACGCAGTAGCTTAGAGTTTCTTTGTAGAATTAGTTACTTAAAGTGTTATTTACATTATGAAATTGAATTGAATAGATTTGGGCCATTTGGAGATGAGTACTCGTGGCAAGAGCGTGGTTTCAGATTGATTTGCGCTAGTTCGAGGTTAGTGGCTTGCCTAACCTTGTGTGGGGGACCTTCCCCTTAGGATTTGGTATTATTGTTAGTTGAATTGCCTTGTACGTGAGGTGACGAGTGTGTCCTTGTGCTAATTGTTGAAAATATGGTTTTTATTAAGTAATTACTAGTATGTTTACTTCCCTGTTTATCTTGGGCATAGACTGGTTATTGCCCCATTATGCTATTTTTGATTGTCACGCTAAAACAGTGACGCTGGCTATGCTAGGTGTACTGCTTGTTGATTGGAGGGGTACTTTAGATCATACTCCCAGTATAGTTATTTCTTTTCTTAAAGATCAGCGTATGGTTGAGAAGGGGTGTGACGCGTATTTAACCTATGTGAAAGATGTCAGTATTGATACCCCTTCAACTGATTCAGTCCCAGTAGAATGAGATTTTCCCGATGTGTTTCCAGCTAATCTTCCGGGCATGGCGTTGGATAGAGATATTGATTTTGGAATTGATCTGTTGCCAGGCACTCAGCCCATTTCTATTCCCCCGTATCGTATGGCTCCTCCTGAGTTGAAGGAGTTGAAGGATCAGTTACAGGAATTTTTTAATAAGGGTTTTATTCGGCCCAGTGTATAACCTTGGGGTGCTCCTGTCTTGTTTGTGAAGGAAAAGGATAGTTCTATGCATATGTGTATGGATTATCGCCAGTTGAACAAAGTTACAGTGAAGAACCATTATCATTTGCCTCGTATTGATGATCTATTTGACCAGCTTCAGGGCGCACGAGTATTTTCTAAGATTGACTTGCGCTCAGGTTACCATCAGTTGAAGATTCAGGAACTAGTTATCGCGAAGACTACTTTCAAGACTGTTATGGTCATTACGAGTTCCTTGTTATGTCATTTGGGCTGACCAATTCCCCAGCAACCTTTATGCATTTGATGCAAAGTGTGTTCCGGCCGTATCTAGACTCATTTCTCATTGTCTTTATTGATGATATTCTGGTGTAAGACCGGAGTCGGGAAGATGATGAGTAGCACCCGAGGACTGTGCTTCAGACTCTAAGAGAGAAGAAGTTATATGCTAGGTTCTCAAAATGTGAATTTTGGTTGGATTCTGTGGCATTCCTAGGCCACGTGGTATCGAGTGAGGGTATTCAAGTGGATCCAAAGAAAATAGAGGCCGTGCAGCGTTGGCCCAGACAATCCTCAGCTACATAGGTCTGTAGTTTCCTTAGCTTGGCGGGTTACTACCATCATTTCGTTGAGGGTTTTCATCGATTGCAGCCCCTATGACCAGACTGACCTAGAAAGGTGCTCTGTTCCAGTGGACGGAAGAGTGTGAGGTGAGCTTTCAAAAGCTCAAGACAGTTTTGACTACAGCCCCAATTTTGATACTGCCTATAGGTTCGGGGTCTTATACAGTCTATTGTAATGCCTCGAGGATTGGCCTCGAAGCGATGTTGATGCAAGACGGTATGGTAATTGCCTACGCATCCAGATAGTTGAAGGTTCATGAGAAGAATTATCTGGTCCACTACCTTAAGTTAGCTGCTACTGTTCACACCCTAAAGATCTGATGTCATTATTTGAATGGTGTCCCTTGTGAAATTTATACTAATCATTGGAGCTTGTAGCACCTGTTCAAGCAAAAGGATCTAAATTTGCACCAGAGGAGGTGGTTAGAGTTGCTGAAGAACTATGATATCACTATTTTGTATCACTCATGCAAGGCCAATATGGTAGCCGATGCCTTGAGTTGCTGGGCAGAGAGTTTGGGAGCTTGGCTTATTTACCAGCATCGGAGAGGCCTATGGTGATGGATGTTCAGGCCTTAGCCAACCAGTTTATGAGATTGGATCTTTCAGAGCCTATTCGGGTTCTAGCTTGCGTGGTTTCTCGGTTTTCCTTATTTGATCATATCAGGGAGCATCAGTATGATGACCCTCATTTGCTTGTCCTCAAAGATAAGGTTCAACATGGTGATGCCAAAGATGTGACTATTGGTGATGACGGTGTATTGAGGATGCAGAGTCGGATTTGTGTACCCAATGTTGATGGGCTTCAGGAGTTGATTCTGGAGAAGGCCCATAGTTCGCGGTATTCCATTCATCCGGGTGCTGCGAAGATGTATCAGGATTTGAGATAGCACAACTGGTGGAGGCGGATGAAGAAAGATATAGTTGGATTTGTAGATCGATACCTTAACTGTCAGTAGGTGAAGTATGAGTATCAGAGATCGGGTGGGTTGCTTCAGCAGATAGAGATTCCAGAGTGGAAGTGGGAGTGGATCACCATGGACTTTGTAGTTGGGCTCCCACGGACTTTGAGAAAATTCGACGCTATTTGTGTGATTGTGGATCGACAGACCAAGTCCGCGCACTTCATTCCTGTGTGTACTACCTATTCTTCGAAGCATCTAGCAAAGATTTATATCCAGGAGATTGTTTGTCTGTATGGTATTCTAGTTTCCATCATTTTAGATAGAGGTACTCAGCTCATATCATGGTTCTGGAGGGCCGTTCAACATGAGTTGAGTACTCGGGTGGAGTTGAGTACATCATTTCACCCTCAGACGGACGGACAATCCGAGCACACTATTCTGATTCTTGAGGATATGCTCCGTGCGTGTGGGATTGAGTTTGGAAGGTCTTGGAATCAGTTCTTGCCATTGGCGGATTTTGCTTACAACAACAGCTATCAGTCCAACATTCAGATGGAACCGTATGCGGCCTTCTATGGTAGGCAGTGTAGGTCCCCGGTGGGTTGGTTTGAGCCGAGTGAGGCTAGATTATTGGGCACAAACTTTTTATAAGATGCTTTGGAGAAGGTTAAGGTGATTCAACATAGATTCAGTATAGCCCAGTCCAGATAGAAGAGCTATGCAGACCAGAAGGTTTGTGGTGTTTCCTATATGGTTGGAGAGCGGGTTCTGCTTCGTGTTTCGCCTATGAAGGGCGTTATGAGATTTGGGAATATAGGAAAGTTGAGTCCAAGGTTTATTGGTCCTTTTGAGATATTGCGGCATGTTGGGGAGTTTGCTTATAAGCTTGCCTTACCTCCCAGCTTGGAAGGAGTTCATCTGGTATTTCTTGTTTCAATGCTCCGGAGGTATCACGGTGATCCTTCGCATGTGTTGGGTTTCAGTTTAGTCCAGTTGGACAAGGATATATCTTATATTGAGGAGTCGGTGACAATATTGGACATGTTGGTTAGAAAGCTGAGGTGGAAGAACATTGCATCAGTAAAGGTTCAGTGGTAGGGTCAGCTGGTTGAGGAGGCGACTTGGAAGACCGAGCAGGATATGCGCAGCCGTTACCCTCATCTTTTCACTAATTCAGGTATGTCCCTATGCTCGTTCGAGGACGAACGAATGTTTAAGTGTAGGAGGATGTGATGACCTGGCCAGTCGTCTTAAGAATTAATGCCCCGATCCCCTATTAACTGCTTTCCCCATGTTTATTTTTGCTATTTTGATTTGCCAGAATGTTCGGTTTTGAGTTTCGGAGAGTTTTGGGACACTTAGTCCCTAAATGAGAGATTAAGTGTTGGAAATTTGACCATCGTCGGAACAGTGTAAAGACGGCCTCGGAATGGAATTCCGTCAGTTTCGTTAGCTCCGTTGAGTGATTTCGGGCGTAGGGGCGTGATCGGATAGATGTAATTGGGACTATAGGACGGTATCCTTGAAGGTACGCCGGTTGTTATCTCTATGTTGAGTTGTATTTCCTTTCCGTGATTATTTTGTCTCTGTTCTAGTTGCCGTTGTTCTTTCTATTCTATGTTGTTTCTTACTGTTACACTTAATTATACTGTCTTATTCTACACTATTAGAACTTATATTTTATTTAACCTCAGTAGGGCCCTGACCTTCCTCGTCACTACCCGATCGAGGTTAGGCTTGACACTTACTGAGTACCGCTGTGGTGTACTCATGCCCTTTCTATGCATGTTTATCATGTGCAGATCCAGGTACTTCGACTCAGAGTTACCATCCTTGAGGCGGGGCGACCCTTTGGAGACTTCGAGGTGTATCTGCCTCGTCCGCAGACCGAGGAGTCTATATCCATTCTCTCTTGTAGTTATAGCCCTTCTGTATTTACCTTGTTTTAGACTATTTTGGAGTTAGAGCACTATGTGTATTCTTAGTTTGTGATTTATAGGTTTCTGGGTTTTGGGAATATGTCTTGGTTTTTGAGAGTTAAATATTGTGTATGCCGAGCGACACTTTTTAACTCTATTTTATTACTCTATTTCTGTTTTAAATTATTTTCTTCCGCATATTGGTTTGTTTTTCCGCATTATTAGGCTTACCTAGTTGTAGGGACTAGGTGCCATCACGATGGCTCACGGAGGGCGAACCAGGGTCGTGACAAGTTGGTATTAGAGCTCTATGTTCATAGGAGTCATGGATCACAAGCCGGTGTATTAGAGTCTCGTTGATCGGTATGGAGACATCTGTACTTATCTACAAGAGGCTATGTAATTGTTAGTAAAATTCCACTTTATTTGATTTCCTTGTCGTGAGATATTTTGATATCACAATTCTAAACTTCTGTCTTCTATTTTCTCACAGATGGTGAGGACACGCGCTACCCGAGATGATCAGGGACCCACTCCCCCTAGTGTAGTCGTCAGAGGCTAGGGACGGGGTAGAGGCTGAGGACGCGCACGTGGTGCAGCCAGAGCACCTGCACGAGCTGCCACCGACGTACTACCAGCAGTTCCAGCCGGAGTCCAGGCACCTGATATGCGTACTGCTACTACGACTCCAACTCTTCAGGAGACTCTAGCACAGTTCATGAGCATGTACACCACTTTGGCTCAAGCAGGGTTGCTTCCCCTTGTTGCAACTACGTCTCAGGCTGGGGGAGGAGCACAAACTCCCACCGCCCACACTCTTGAGCAGCGAGTGCATGTTGAGCAGGTCAATGAGATTATTCCTATACATCCTGCGGTCCAAGATCAGTCCGAGGATAGGGTAGCGACTTCCAAGGATGAGCAGCTGAGGCTTGAGAGGTTTAAGAAGAACAAGCCTCCTGTATTCAGTGGTCTAGCATCAGATGATGCTCTAGGATTTCTAGATGAGTGTTACTGCATTCTTCGTACCATGGGTATATCAGGATTGAGCAGGGTTTCCTTCACTACTTTCTAACTTCGAGGAGCTGCCTATGAGTGGTGGCACACCTATGAGTTAGACAGTCTGGATGAGGCTGCTTCACTGACTTAGACTTGGTTTTTAGATCTGTTCCTGAGGGAATATGTTCCTCAGAGCCTCAAAGATGTATGGCGCGCAGAGTTTGAGCATTTGCGCCAGGGTGCTATGACTGTCTTAGAGTATACTGTCCGTTAAACTAGTTTGGCTAGACATGCACCAGCCTTGGTTTCTACTTTTCGTGAGAGGGTTCGCCGGTTTATTAAGGGCCTTATTCCCAACATTAGGTCTAGCATGGCTCGTGAGTTGGAGATGGATATTTTTTTATTAGCAGGTGGTGAGGATTGCTAGGAGGATTGAGGGTACGCATGCTAGGGATAGAGAGGAGAGGGAGGCCAGGAAAGCCAATAGGCCTCGAGAGTCGGTCCATTATTTTGGTTCCCGTGCCCCAGCTGTAGGTCGTCATGGTAGGGGTTATATGAGTCGCCCTGTTCGTTTAGCTCTTCTAGCAGTCAGTGGTATCCCAGCTCCTCCTAGACTGAGCCTTATTATGCACCTCCGGTATCTAGCGCGCCTCCTGCGCAGGGTGCTTTCAGAGGTCAGTCCAGCAGACCTGCCTGGAGCCAGTCACAACCACCACATCCTCCTAGAGCTTGTTTTGAGTATGGTGACACACTCCATATGGTGAGGGATTGACTTGGGAGGAGTGCACCTCCACATGCTTCTCAGCCACTGCATGCCCATCAGTGTTCTCAGGCTATGGTTACAACTCCAGTTGCTACCCCACCTGCTCAGCCAACCAGAGATGGAGGTCGGGGAGGTAGAGGTCGCCCTAAAGGGGGAGGCCAGGCCAGATATTATGCCCTTACTGCCCGTACCGAGGTTGTTTCCTCCGATTCTATCATCACAGGTACTATATTGGTTTGTCATTGAGATACATCGGTTCTATTCGATCCAGGCTCCACTCACCCTTATGTGTATTCTTATTTTGCTCTGCATTTGGGTGTACCTCGGGATTCTTTGAGTTTCCCTATTTATGTTTCTACTCATGTGGGAGATTCTCTTATTGTGGACTGCATTTATCAATCGTGTTTGGTTGCTCTTAGTGGTTTTGAGACCATATTATTGTTGCTCAGCCTGGTAGATTTTAATATTATCTTCGGCATAGACTGGTTGTCGCCACATTATGCTATTCTTGATTGTCACGCCAAAACCGTGATGCTGACTATGCTAGGTGTACCGCATGTTGAGTGGAGGGGTACTTTAGATCACACTCCCATTAGAGTTATTTCTTTTCTTAAAGCTCAGCGTATGGTTGAGAAGGGGTATGACACGTATTTAGCCTATGTAAGGGATGTCAGTATTGATACCCCTTCAGTTGATTCAGTCCCATAGTAGGGGATTTTCCCGATGTGTTTCCAGCTGATCTTCCAGGCATGCTGTTGGAAAGAGATATTGATTTTGGCATTGATCTGTTGCCAGGCACTCAGCCCATTTCTATTCCTCCATATCGTATGGCTCCTCCTGAGTTGAAGGAGTTGAAGGATCAGTTACAGGAACAGCTTGTTAAGGGTTTTATTGGGCCCAATGTATCACCTTGGGGTGCTCCGGTCTTGTTTTTGAATAAAAAGGATGGTTTTATGCGTACGTGTATCGATTATCTATAGTTGAATAAAGTTACAGTGAATAACCGTTATCCTTTGCCTCGTATTGATGATTTGTTTGACCAGCTTTAGGGCGCACAAGTGTTTTCTAAGATTGACTTGTGCTCAGGTTACCATCAGTTGAAGATTCAGGAACCAGATATCTCGAAGACTACTTTCAGGACTCGGTATGGTCATTACGAGTTCCTTGTTATGTCATTTGGGATGACCAATGCCCCAGCAACCTTTATGTATTTAATGCACAGTAATTTCCGGCCTTATTTAGACTCTTTCGTCATTGTCTTTATTTATGATATTCTGGTGTATGATCGGAGTCGGGAAGATCATGAGCAACACCTGAGGACTGTGCTTTAGACATTGAGAGAGAAGAAGTTATATGCTAAGTTCTCGAAATGTGAGTTTTGGTTAGATTCCATGGCCTTCCTAGGCCACGTGGTAATGAGTGAGGGTATTCAGGTGGATCCGAAGAAAATAGAGGTCGTGTAGAGTTCGCCCAGACCATCGTTTTATTGAGGGTTTTATTGATTGCATCCCCTATGACCAGACTGACCCAGAAAGGTGCTCCGTTCCAGTGGACGGAAGAGTGTGAGGCAAGCTTTCAGAAGCTCAAGACATCTTTGACTACAGCCCCAATTTTGATACTGCCTACAAGTTTGGGGTTCTATTGTGATGCCTCGAGGATTGGCCTCGGAGCGGTGTTGATGCAGGACGGTAGGGTGATTGCCTACGCATCTAGACAATTGAAGGTACATGAGAAGAATTATCCAGTCCACAACCTTGAGTTAGCTGCCATTGTTCACACCCTTAAGATCTGGCGTCATTATTTGTATGGTGTCCCTTGTGAGATTTATACTGATCATCGGAGCTTGCAACACCTGTTCAAGCAAAAGGATCTAAATTTGCGCCAGAGGAGGTGGTTAGAGTTTCTAAAAGACTATGATATCACTATTTTGTATCACCCAGGAAAGGCCAATGTGGTAGCCGATGCCTTGAGTCATTGGGCAAAGAGTTTGGGGAGCTTGGCTTATTTACCAGCATCGGAGAGGCCTATGGCGATGGATGTTCAGGACTTAGCCAGCCAGTTTGTGAGATTGGATATTTCAGAGCCTAGTCGGGTTCTAGCTTGCGTGGTTTCTCGGTCTTCCTTATTTGATCGTATCAGGGAGCATCAGTATGATGACCCTCATTTGCTTGTCCTCAAAGATAAGGTTCAGCATGGTGACGCCAAAGATGTGACTATTGGTGATGATGGTGTATTGAGGATGCAGAGTTGGATTTGTGTACCCAATGTTGATGGGCTTCGGGAGTTGATTTCGGAGGAAGCCCATAGTTCGCGGTATTCCATTCATCTAGGTGCCTTGAAGATGTATCAGGATTTGATATAGCACTACTGGTGGAGGAAGATGAAGAAAGATATAGTTGAATTTGTAGCTCGGTGCCTTAATTGTCAGCGGGTGAAGTATGAGCATCAAAGACCAGGTGGGTTGCTTCAGCAGATAGAGATTCCGGAGTGAAAGTGGGAACGGATCACCATGGACTTTGTAGTTGGGCTCCCACGGACTTTGATAAAATTCGACGCTATTTGTATGATTGTGGATCAACTGACCAAGTCCGCGCACTTTATTCTTGTGTGTAATACCTATTCTTCGAAGCGTCTAGCGGAGATTTATATCCGAGAGATTGTTCGTTTGCATGGTATTCCAGTTTCCATCATTTTAGATAGAGGTATCAGTTCACATCACGGTTCTAGAGGTCCGTTCAGCATGAGTTGGGTACTCGGGTGAAGTTGAGTACAACATTTCACCCTCAGACGGACGGACAATCCGAGCACGCTATTCAGATTCTTGAGGATATGTTCCGTGCGTGTGTGATTGAGTTCGAAGGGTCTTAGGATCAATTCTTACCACTGGCAGAGTTTGCTTACAACAATAGCTATTAGTCCAGCATTCAGATGGCACCGTATGAGGCCATATATGGTAGGCGGTGTAGGTCCCCGGTAGATTGGTTTGAGCCAGGTGAGGCCAGATTATTGGGCACAGACTTGGTACAGGATGCTTTGGAGAAGGTTAAGGTGATTTAGGATAGACTTCGTACAGTCCAGTACAGACAGAAAAACTACATGGACCGGAAGGTTCTTGATGTTTCCTATATGGTTGGAGAGCGGGTTCTGCTTCGAGTTTCACCTATGAAGGGCTTTATGAGATTTTGGAAGAGAGGAAAGTTGAGTTCGAGGTTTATTGGTCCTTTTGAGATATTGCGGCGTGTTCGGGAGGTTGCTTATGAGCTTGCCTTTGCTCCCAGCATGGCAGGAGTTCATCCGGTATTTCATGTTTCGATCCAGAGGTATCATAGTAATCCGTCGCATGTGTTGGGTTTCAGTTAAGTCCAGTTGGACAAGGATCTATCTTATATTGAGGAGCCGGTGACAATATTGGACAGGCAGGTTAGAAAGCTGAGGTCGAAGAATATTGCATCAGTAAAGATTCAGTGGCGGGGAAGAGGCGACCTGGGCGAACGAGCAGGATATGCGCAGCCGTTACCCTCATCTTTTCACTACTTCAGGAATGTCCCTATGCTCGTTCGAGGACGAACGAATATTTAAGTGTAGGAGGATGTGACGACCCGACCTGTCGTCTTAAGAATTAACGCCCCGATCCCCTAATAACTTCGTTCCCTGTGTTTATTTCTGCTATTTTGATTTGCCGTGATGTTCGGTTTTGAGTTTCGGAGAGTTTTGGGACACTTAGTCCCTAAATGAGAGTTTAAGTGTTGGAAATTTGACCGTAGTCGGAATAGTGTGAAGACGGCCTCGGAATGGAATACCGTCGATTTCTTAGCTCCATTGAGTGATTTCGGGCTTAGGGGCGTGATCGGATAGTGTTTTGGAGGTCCGTAGCTAATTTAGGCTTGAAATGTCGAAAGTCAAATTTTTTGAAGTTTCCGGTTTGATAGTGAGATTTTGATCTGAGGGTCGGAATGGGATTTTGGAAGTTGGAGTAGCTCCGTAGTGTTGAATGTGACGTGTGTGCAAAATTTCAGGTCATTCGGACAAGGTTTGATAGACTTTTTGATCAAAAGCGTATTTTTAGAGTTTTGAAAATTTTAGGCTTGAATCCGTGGTTGATTCATCGTTTTGATGTTGTTTAAGTATTTTAAGGATTGGTATAAGTTTGGACAGTGGTATTAGACTTGTTGGTTCCTTTTGTTGAGATATCGGGGGACTCGGGATGATTTCAGATGGTTGGCAGAATGATTTTGGAGTTGCAGCTTCAGCTAGTTTTCTGTCATAACCGCACCTGCGAGTGTGGGACCGCAGGTGCGGAGCTGCAGAAACGGCATTTAGCATTACAGAAGCAGAAATGGGGAGGTTCCGCAGGAGTCGCAGAAGCGGTAGAATTTCCACAGGAGCGGTATCGCATCTGCGGATGGGGAGTCGCAGATGCGGAAGCTCGTCTTTAAGTAAAAAGTCGTAGATGCGACCATGTCCTCGCAGAAGTGGGACCGCAGATGCGGTCCCAGGGCCGCAGAAGTAGAATAACTGGGCAGAAATATATAAATTTTTGCCTTCGCGAAATTTAGCCATTTTCACCTCTTTTCAAACGGGAAGAAGCTTGGGGAGCACCTTTCAAGAGGGATTTTCAGAGGAGTTCATTGGGGTTAGGTATTTGGTCCCTAAACTCGTTATTGGAATGATTTTTATCAATTTAAGCATGAAAAATTAAGAAAAATCAGTGGTAAATTGGGGGTTAGGGCTTGACTAATTAGAGACCTTTGAGTGATGAATTGAGGGACCCTTTGAGGTCCGATTTTGGTACTTTTGGTATGACTGAACTCGTGAGATCCCTCTGCACAGTTATATGGAACTACGGGACTGCATCCGGTAGATTCCCCCAGTATTGGGTATTTATATTTGGGACTACGGACCGAGATTCTGGTAAATCCCCGCGAACTGATAGTTGGACTACAGGACGGGATCCCAGGAGATCCTTCAGATATATATGATGGACTATGGGACGGTATCTCGGGAGATCCACTGGATAGATGTAATTGGGACTAAAGGACGGTATTCTGGAAGGTACCCCAGTTGTTATCTCTGTGTTGAGTTGTATTTCCTTTCCGTGATTATTTTGTCTCTATTCTAGTTGTTGTTCTTCTTTCTATTCTATGTTATTTATTACCGTTGCACTTAATTATACTGTCTTATTCTACACTATAAGACCTTATATTTTATTTAACCTCAGTAGGGCCTTGACCTTCCTCGTCACTACCCGACCGAGGTTAGGCTTGGCACTTACTGAGTATTGCTGTGGTGTACTCATTCCCTTTCTGCACATATTTTTCATGTGCAGATCCAGGTACTTCGACTCAGATTTTCCATCCTTGAGGCGAGGCGACCCTTTGGTGTAAGGCCCTATGAAAATTTCTACTCAAAACCCGAAAGCTCTTAGTGCCAAGTTAGGTATATATGTTAGAGATTCAGAACCTTTGGATTGATCTGTGCATTAAAAGGTTAAGGAACAATATTTCCAGAAAAGTGCGTTTATGCGGTCCATTATGTGATCGCAGAATAGCTATGCGGACCGCATAGTCGCCACCGAGTCAGATAGTTTGATGGTTAATTTGAGGTCAACTATGCGGCCAATTATGCGATCGCATAATCAATATGCCGGCTGCATAGTCATCGCAAAATCCCCTTGGAATTTTTGTGAAGGGCAGTTCTGCGGTGCATTATGCGACCGCAGAATATGTGTGCGGGCCGCATTTCTGCCGCATACTGGGGCAGTTTGTTCAGGTTTTGGGGCCATTTTTGCGGTCCATTCTGCGGGCCGCATGTCCATTATGCAATCGCATATGCGATTACAGATTGTGTCGGGGCTCCTATTTTCTAACTTTTAAAACCCGACCCCATCCCATTAAAAACACCCCTTTAGACAGCTTTTAAGACATTCTTCTACAAAAAAAAAGTGAGAGAGGAAGTTCTAGAGAGAGAGGGTGATCTTCATCAAATCTCCACTCAATTCTTGCCTAAACCCTTGAAGATTATCAAATAAAATTTGCTAGGCCTTCACCCCAAGAGGTAAGAACTTGAGCCCTAACCTTTAGTTTCGAAATTCACACTAGAATGAGTAATTAGCTTGGGGTTCATGGGTATAAGAATGCATTTTCTTGCATGCATAAAAGATAATAGGGTATGAGGAGGCTGTGAACTAAAAAGATAGCAATTGGGGTGTAAAATGATAGAAATCTCTCACCAAGGGTCCTAAAATCACTGTGCACACTTAGTGCTTGATAATTTACTTAAATGAGCTAGAATCTTATTAATGTCTCTAATTATTGGTTCAACTTGTAACTTTCATAAAAATAGATCGAAGTTGCTAGGAAATTCTAGAATTTATTATAAGGATTTAAGGGAAGCTCTATTGAGTTATGTATGGCTAAAACCCCCTCCTCTTAGAAATTAAGCCTCCATGGTGCCCGTGCAAATGTTGTAAGTCCGAAATTTGATTGATGTAGTACTTGTTATATAAAATAAATTGATGTTGTGAAAATGTATGTAGAAGGTGCTTCTCCATGTATTTAATGTGTTATTCTTTGCAAATTGAGGATGTGTGGAGAAAATGAGCTATGTGGTAAATGCCTAAATATCAAGTCAAGGTTACAATGTGATTAATATGCCGAACTAGATGAATTCCTCTCTATGCCTATAACTTAAATTGGTTTTGTATGTGCCTATGATCCTAAATGGCAAGGTTAATGTTGGAAATGGGAATAATATGAAACATGGGAATGTGGTAATTGTGCCCCCAAGTGCAATGAACTAATACAAATGAAACCAAAGATTGATGTGAGATGATTAACTGAAATAAGTAACGTCTTGGTGAGACATCTTAGCCGATCGGGCCGTGATCGGACGCCATGTTATACACACATGGTGGTAATGTATTGATAGTTGAAACTGGAAAGTGAGGATGAAATAAGGGTAATGTCTTGGTAAAACGGCTTAGCCGATCGGGCCGTGATTAGACTCTGCTCAAGGAAGCAGTGGTATTGTGGATGATGATGCAACAATATGGAATGCCCCAACCTAAAATTTCAGAAACTATGTGAAAACTATGTGAACTTTTTATATTGCTGACATGGTGCTTGTTTGAAGCTTTGTAGTCCTAATGATTTCTTTTTATTCTTGTATGGTTGTTCTTTCTAATAGGATGGTGTTTAGTTATGTATACTAGTACTATTCAATGGTATTAACGTCCCTTTTGCCGGGGGCGCTACATTTTTGAATGAATGTAGGTGGCTCCATAGCGGACAGTGCCGATCGTGCGTAGCGGAGAATCCTCCTCTCAAAGTCTTGGTGACCCCCCCTTCTCCTCCAATGGCTTATGTTGTACATCTTTTGTTGTTGACTTTCACTTTTGAGGTATAGCCGGGGCCTTGTTGCCGGTGTTTTCATAATTGTCTTTTGTATTCTTAAAGGCTCCGTAGACGTTTGTGTGGGTTATGTTCAGATGTCGGATGTGACAATGTACTGTTTAGTAATTCTAAACTCTAGTTCTTCTAAACTATAACTGTATGAAATCTTAAAAACTTAACCACGACTTAAGGTTCGTGATATGAAAATGAATTAACAATGTTGAATGTACGATTTTGCTATTGTCTAAATAAACGAAAACATGGTTTTCTTATTCGTATTGAGTTAGGTAGAAAATGTTAAAAAGACTTGCTTAGTTGGGTTCACTCGATTGAGCGCCGGTCGCGCCTCCCGAGGTTGGGGCTTGACATTCGGAGACTTCGAGGTATATCTGCCACGTCCGCAGACCAAAGAGTCTCTCTCCATTCTCTCTTGTAGTTAGAACCCTTCTGTATTTACCTTGTTTTAGACTATGTTGGAGTTAGAGAACTATGTAGTATCCTTAGTTTGTGATTCATGGGTTTTCGGGTTTTGGGAATATGTATTGGTTTTTGAGAGCTAAATATTGTGTATACCGAGCGACACTTTTGAACGCTGTTTTATTACTCTATTTCTATTTTAATTTGTTTTCTTCAGCAAATTGGTTTGTTTTTTTGCATTATTAGGTTTACCTAGTTGTAGGGACTAGTTGCCGTCACAATGGTTCACGAAGGGCGAGCCGGGGTCGTGATAGTAAGAAAGTAAAATCATTTTTTTGATATCCTGGATGAGTTATGATTGGTATATTTGGCATATGTGTGCATAAAATATTTCTCAATTTTTGGTTTATGCTTTCATGCCTTACGTAATTACTAGATTGGACATTCGATAAATAGTTTTGTTCTCTAGTTAGAGGTTGTAATTAAGTGAAATATGACAGTATTTTGTGTGGGTTTTCTATTATTGGTATAGCTTTTAAGCTATGATCTGTATTCCACTATAAAATAATTTTATGTGCTACATTGATGTTCACCCATGAAATAAGAATTTTAAGAGTAATAAATAGTTACCACTGAAGTGGTTTGTTTATTTGAACTCATGAAAAATTCTTAATAAGTTTATACATGTATAATTATATCGATTCATGTATTGAGCATTATCATTAACAAGTAGGATCCATCAAAATGGTAAATTTATTTGAGTCACTTAAATCTATTTAATGGAACATGTGAAAGTTATCCTTGATAAATCTACACTATTGGTGGAGGTTTTAACGAGATAAAGAGTTTTTCTTTGGCTAGTAGTGACACCAACTTAATTCGTGAGAAGAGATATTGGGATTTTTCTCAAATAGAGAGATATAACATTTTGGGTTCTCGTGTGTTCAATGAGAGAATAATTTGTTGCATGTGGGAGGTATTATGTATCTTAGAAATATGAAGAATATAACGTATGCCTTAAGCTCATAGGATAATTATAAGGGGATTGAAAACAAAGATCATATTATTTTTAATTCATGAAACTGGCTAAAATGATTATTCTCCAAATTTGGTCACATGTTTGGTTGTCATAAATTTGACGAACTCCAAATGACCCGATATTTAGCAGGTTCATCAGAAACAATCAGTTAAGGAGAAATCACTGCTATGCAGTGTATTGCATCATATTTTGATGATTTGGGATCGTTTAAAAGAGTTTTTGTGACGACCCGGCCAATTATCTCATGATTTACCGCTCCGTTTCCTCCATTTCTGTTTGTTATTGCCTTGTTTAACTGTATTTTGTGTTACCGGGTTGGTTGGCTCAGGTTCGGAAAGGTTTTGGTAAGGGTTGAGACACTTAGTCTCTTTTGAAGAAGCTTAAGTTGGAGAAGTCAACTGGATGTTGACTTACATGTTAAAGGGCTTGGATGTAAGTTCTGATGGGTTGGACAGCTTTGGGAGGTGATTTGGGACTTAGGAGCGTGATAGGAATGTGTTTTGGAGGTCCGGAGTAGATTTAGCCTTGAATTGGCGAAATTGGAATTTTGGCCTTTTCCAGTTGTTAGGTGAGATTTTGATATAGGGGTCGGAATGGAATTCCGGGAGTTGCAATAATTCCGTTGTATCATTTGGGATATGTGTGCAAAAGTTTAGGTCATTTGGACGTGGATTGGTAGACTTTTAAATCAAAAGCGTAATTTAGAAGATTTTGAAATTCTTAGGCTTGAATCCGATGCGCATTTGGTGTTTTGATGTTATTTTGAGCGTTCTGAAGATTGGAACACCTTTGAATGATGTCATGAGATATGTTGGCATGTTTGGTTGATGTCCCGGGGGCCTCGGGTGAGTTTCAGGTGGTCAATCAGACCATTTCTTGTTGTGAAAGATTGCAGAAAAACTGTTGTGCATGTTACAGACAATTGGCCTTCGCATTCGCGAGTATGTTAGCAGGTGAGGCTAAAGATTTAGCCTTCGCATTTGCGAGGGAGGTCCCGCGTTTCCGAAGGGCTGGGCCATTGATCTACACGTTCGCTAGAAGTGGAGCCGCATTCGCGAAGGTTGGAGTCACGAAGCATCACCTTCGCGAGAGGTCAGACGCGTTCGCTAAGGAGGAAAAATTAGTAAACTTAAGTTTGTGCTTCGCGAACATGAGGCTTTGACCGCGTTCGCGAAGAAGGATTTGAATGCCTAGGTAGAATGTTTAAATAGCCATTGTCCGCAATTTTAGGGCTAACTTTCACCATTTTTGGGCGATTTTGAAGCTTTTTGAAGAGGATTGAAGAGGGATTCAAGGGGGAACACTTGGAGGTAAGATTTATGGACTTAATACTCGATCCTAATGTGAATTGTACATAATTAATTATGGAATTTAAGCCTAATATTGAAGAACTAGGGCTTGTAATTGGAGACCTAAAATTTGGGATTTGAGGGGTCGTTTGCGGTTGGATCTTGATGCTTTTGATATGGATGAACTCGGGGAGTGATAAGGAATCTATTGATGTATTTTCTATCGGAATCCGAGACGTGGGCCCGAGGGTCAGGTTTGGCCAATTTCGGGAGTTGTGTTGTAATTTTATTTCTTTCTGGTGGGTTTTGTTCCCTTAGCATATTTTGATGGTTTTGCACTGATTTTGGTTAGATTTGGAGCATCCGGAGGTTGATTCAAGAGGCAAAGGCATCGCGGGCTAGAGATTGGACTGGTTAGAGGTGAGTAATGATTGTAAATGTTATCTTGAGGGTATGAAACCTCGATTTCACATCGTTGTGCTATATTGAGGTGACACACACCCTAGATGATGAACGTGGGGTCAATCACCATTGGGGGTTGTGACTTAGTCCATCTTGAATGACTGTTTTACCGCGTATTTGATTCAAAACTATTTGCTATCATCATGTTTTTAGGCTGAATGCCATATTTGGGCCTCGTGCCAACTATTTGGACCCTTAGGGGATTTTTACTAAAATTTCCTCACTGTTTTGACTTTATACTTGTATTCAGTCATCTTTATTCTATTGTTTTCATAATTCAGCCATGTTTACTCCGTTTTAACACATTAAATGATATTTTAAATGATATTTTGCGCTGAGCATCATGTTTTACTGTTGCCCGAGTGGCTTATGAGATTCTGACTGAGTAAGGCCAATGACCTGTGTTGTGAGGATACACTGATTTATGATTATGAGGCTGAGGGACCGAGATTTTATGCCACGAGGTGGCTTGTTGATATGAGGCCGAGAGCCTACTGATTATGCCAAGAGATGGCTTGATATTGCGATTGGGCCGTAAGGGGCCCCTCTCAGAGTCTGCTGTTGTTCCATGATATTGCCCGAGGGGCTGATTTTATGTGTTTATCTATTTTAGCTACTTTTCATTTAATTAGTTAATTGATAAAAGGTGTTTTAAAGAAGCTTATTCTAAACTAAGGTGTCTTCATATGTTTTCACAGTTTCATTGCTTTTACTGGTTTTATACTTCTTCTTTATAGCATGTTGATGTGCTTTTACGTGATTTTTTATCGCTCAACCTTCATTTATTTTCATTAATCACTGAGTTGGAGCACTCACTTTACTCCCTGCACCCCGTGTGAAGATTCAAGCGCTTCAGGTCCTACTTGCGAGGATTGAGAGCTTCCAGCAGATTTCGGAGTTCACTAGGTAGCTGCTCGGTGTTCGCAGCCCAGTGCTTATCCCCTTATCTTATTTTCCTCTTGTTTTAGTTCTGTTATAGACTATGTAGACTCTTGCTGTTTTAAATCGGTTAGTAGATGCTCATGACTGGTGACACCCCGATGTTGGGCTATGTCTATTCCGCAATTGTACTGTTTCACCTTATTTCGGGATTATTGTTATGTTAAAAACTTAATTTGTATTATTTTATTTGCTTAAAATGAATTGGAAGTGTGTCAGCTGGCTTTTTCTTCACGAGAGATGCCATCACGACTGGGTGTGGGTTTAGGGTCGTGACAGTTTGTGTCATGACCCAAAATCTCACTAGAGTCGTCACGATGCCTAACACCATTTTCTAGGCAAGCTAACAACTAATAAGTAGAGATAAACTTAAAAAATAGTAAGAAATAATCTCAACAATAGAATAATATAAATAAATTAAGTCAAAATAGAAATACAACTAAAAACCATCCCAAAATCTGGTGTTATCGAGTGCATGAGCTATACAGAATTTTAAATATAGAGTCTGAACCAAGATACAATACTATCTAAATGACTAAACAGTAATAGCATGATCTAAGAAAAAGGGACTTCAAGGCCTCCGAATAGAACAATAGTGCTCCCTCGAAATCTCCAACAAGTACAGACGCCACCCTCTAACAATCACCTCTATAAGCAATGCCTAGATTTGCACATAAATGCAGAGTGTAGTATTAGTACAATCATCTTCATATACTCAATAAGTAACAAGCCAAACCTTGGGCTGAAAGCAGTGACAAGCTTGGTAAGGTGCAATGCTTATTTTCAATATCCAACAACACAAATAACAACATAACAACGACAAAAAGGAAAAGCATCTCAAGTGTGTCAGCTGACCTTATCTTTACGAGAGGTGCCATCACGACCGAGTCTGGGTTTAGGGTCGTGACAATTTGGTATCAGAGCCTAGGTTACATAGGTCTCACGAGTCATGAGCATGTTTAGTAGAGTCTCGAGGATAGGTATAGAGACATCTGTATTTATCCTCGAGAGGCTGCAGAACCTTTAGGAAAAATTTCATATTCTTGAAATTCTTGTCGTGTGAATCTGTTAATCCGAGTACTAAACTTCTGCTATTCTATTCTCTCACAGATGGTGAGGACACGCGCTACCGGTTAGGATGGATGACCACCAGTACTACCAGCAGTGGCCACTACAGGCAGAGGATGTGGATGTGGTCGCGGTAGCGGCAGAGGTGTGGCCGGCATAGTATCTAGGGCAGCACCTACAGATCTACCAGCCACCCCAGTTTAGGATCAGGTCCCAGTTATGGATGCTCTAGTAGCACCAGCTCAAGCACCAACTGTGCCCATTCTGATTCCAGGTCTTCAGGAAGCCTTGGCTCAGATTCTATCAGTATGCACTAGCCTAGCTCAAGCGGTTTCAGTTACTACAACCACATCAACTTCTCAGGCCGGGGGAGGCACTCAGACTTTCGCTGCTAGCACACTTGAGCAGGTCGTGCAGGGACTTCAAATACCGGGGGCACATCCAGCCCAGCCGGTTGCAGCTGCTCTAGACTATGTAGCTCTTGCCATGCCAAAGGACGAACAACGTAGGTTGGAGAGGTTTGGTAGACTCCAGCCTCCGACTTTGAGTGGTGTAGAGGGAGAGGATGCCCAGGGTTTCTTGGACAACTGTCAGCGGATTCTTCGCACAACAGGTATTCTGGAGACCAGCGGGGTCGCTTTTACTATTTTTCAGTTTTCTGGAGCTGTCTTCAGTTGATGGGAGGCTTATGAGAGGCGTAGGCCTGTTGGTGCAGCACCCCTTACCTGGCAGCAGTTCTCCGTTCACTTTTTGGAGAAGTATGTGCCGCAGTCTCACAGAGAGGAGCTGCGCAGGCAGTTCGAGTGGTTGCATCAGGGAGAGATGACTGTATCGCAGTATGATATGAGGTTCTCCGAGTTAGCTCATCATGCTATTTGGTTGGTTCAGGCAGATAGAGAGAGGATTAGGAGGTTTGTGGATGGCCTGGCTTATCGGCTTCGTATTTTCATGACTAGGGAGAGGGTGTCTAGAGCTACTTTTGAGGAGGTTGTTGACATTGCTCATGAGATCGAGTCAGTTCGTCGCCAGGAGCGAGATGAGAGGAAGGCCAGGAGGCCTCGAGGATCAGGTAGTAATGGTGGTGCTCCTTCGAGAGGTCAGTTTCAACAGGGTAGAGGACGTCCATTCAGGCATGCTCAGCCAGCTCGCCCAGGTTATCGTGGGGCATCATCGGGTCATGGTTCTCATAATTCTCATCAGGGCCAGTCATCACTTAGTGCCCTTCTAGCTCAGAGTTCGTCCTGTGCTCCATCAGTTCAGGGCTCTTCTATGCCAAGTGCATCTGCTAGTCATTCCGATGCTAGGGTTTCCCTTCAATCCCCGACCCCAGCACCTGGGAGTTGCTATGAGTGTGGAAAGATGGGTCATATGTGCAGGCAGTGTCCTCGTCGTTAGGGCTGTTCATTCAGATCAGATATCTGAAATCCGAACTGATGCATTTAATATCAGATTTTGGATTTCGAATTGTGTTAATAAAAATTTCGAATTTCGGATCAGATTCGGAATGGCATATTATAATCCGATTTGATTCGAAATACGAAATTATTAGGCAATGTATAAAATACCATAGTACTTCCTTTACATCTTCCTCCAAGTTATTACCTTTACAATTGCTAGATTTAGCTATATTGGCACCATAGTACTCTCATAATTGCATAAACATTAATTTTTCTTAATGTATTTGCCTCTTTTACAAAGAAAATATACATATTAGTTTGTAACTTTGACATAATAATACGATCTGAAATTCGATCCGATCCGATATAATTCAGATCAGATTCAGATTGCATTTTCTAGAATTCGAAATCCAAAATCCGAATTCAAAATGTTCTATATCTGATCCGATCCGATCCATGCAGAGCCCTACTCGTCGTCTTGTGGGTTCATCTCAGTAGAGGAGTCAGCCATCGGCTTCAGTATCACTTACTTCACCACCACCTACCTAGCTAGCTAGGTGTGGAGGTTAGTCAGCTAGGGGTCGCCCTAGAGGGGGAGGTCGATCAGGTGGCGGTCAGGTCTGTTTCAATGCACTTTTAGCTAGACCCGATGCTATTGCTTTTGATGCTGTTATTATAGGTATTGTCTCAGTCTGCCACAGAGATGCCTCTGTATTATTTGATCCTGGTTCCACTTTTTCATATGTGTCATCATACTTTGCTCGTTATTTGGATACACCCCATGAGTCTCTTGTTTTATCTATTCATGTATCTACTCTGGTGGGTGATACTATTATTGTAGACCGTATGTACCGGTCATGTGTGGTGACTATTGGGGGTCTGGAGAACCGAATGGATCTTTTAATGTTTATGTATGGTGGAGTTCGATGTTATATTAGGCATGGATTGGCTATCTCTATGTCGTGCTATTTTGGACTATCATGCTAAGACAGTGACATTGGCTATGCCGGGTGTGCCAAAAATTGTGTGGCGAGGTTTGTTGGATTATGTTCCCAATAGGGTAATTTTGTTCATGAAGGCCCAGCGTATGGTTGGGAAAGGGTTGTATTTAGATTTAGCCTTTGTGAGGGACGTCGGTGTAGAGACTCCCAATATTGATTGTATTCCAGTTGTGAGGGATTTTCTCGATGTGTTTCCTACAGACCTGCCGGGCATGCCACCGGACAGGGATTTTGGTATTGACCTAGTGCCGGGCACTCAGCCCATTTCTATTCCGCTGTATTGTATGGGACCAGCGGAGTTGAATAAGTTAAATGAGCAGCTTTAGGAACTCCTTGATAAGGGGGCTCATTTGGCCTAGTGTGTCACCTTGGGGTGTGCCGGTTCTATTTGTAAAGAAGAATGATGACACGATGAGGATGTGCATTGAATATAGGCAATTGAACAAAGTAACAGTTAAGAACAAGTATCCTTTGCCTTGTATTGATGATGTATTCGACCAGCTTCAGGGAGCGAGAGTGTTCTCCAAGATTGATCTCTGTTCGGGTTATCACCAGTTAAAGATCAGGTATTCAGATATTCTTAAGATAGCTTTCAGGACCCGATATGGTCATTATGAGTTCTTGGTGATGTCTTTCGAACTGACCAATGCCCCAGCAACATTCATGCATTTGATGAACATCGTGTTCCGGTCTTATCTCGACTCGTTCGTCATAGTTTTCATTGATGATATTTTGGTATACTCGTGTAGTCAGGAGGAGCACGTGGAGCATTTGAGAGTTATGTTGCAGATTGAGGGAGGAGAAACTTTATGAAAAATTCTCCAAGTGTGAGTTTTGGCTTAGTTAAGTGGCTTTCTTGTGGCACGTGGTGTCCAGCGAGGGTATTCGGGGTGATTCGAAGAAGATATAGGCGGTTCCAAGTTGTCCCAGACCGTCCTCAGCCACAGAGATTCGTAGCTTTCTTGGTTTGGAGGGTTATTACCACCGGTTTGTTCAGGGATTCTCATCTTTTGCATCGCCTTTGACCAAGTTAACTCACAAGGGTGCTTCATTTGTATGGTCGGATGAGTGTGAGGAGAGCTTTCAGAAGCTCAAGACAGCCTTGACCATAACTCCAGTATTAGTTTTGCCATCAACTTCAGGTTTATATACCGTGTATTGTGATGCTTCGAGAGTTGGTATTGTGTGTGTTTTGATGCAGAAGAGTAGAGTTATTGCTTATGCTTCTCATCAGTTGAAGCTCATGAGAAGAACTACACCGTTCATGATTTGGAGTTGGCTGCTATAGTTCATGCGTTGAAGATTTGGAGGCATTATTTGTATGGTGTGTCTTGCGAGGTGTTTACGGATCATCGTAGCCTCCAGCACTTGTTCAAGCAAAAGGATCTCAATTTGAGGCAGCGGAGGTGGTTAGAGTTGCTAAAAGATTATGATATTACTATATTGTACCATCCGAGGAAGGCCAATATGGTGGCCTATGCTTTGAGCTGAAAGGCAGTGAGTGTGGGGAGTTTAGCATATATTCCAGTTGGGGAAAGACCTCTTGCAGTTGATGTTCAGGACTTGGCCAATCGGTTCGTAAGGTTAAATATTTCAGAGCCCAGTCGGGTATTGGCTTGTGTGATTTCTCGGTCTTCCTTATATGATCGCATCAGAGAGCACCAGTATGATGATCCTCATTTTCTTGTGCTTAAAGACAGAGTTCAGCACGATGATGGCAGAGATGTGACTATTGGTGATGATGGGGTGTTGAGGATACAGTGCCAGATATGTGTGCCCAATGTAGATGGGCTTCGGGAGTTGATTCTGGAGGAGGCCCATAGCTCGCGATATTCCATTCATCTGGGTGCCACGAAGATGTATCAGGATTTGAGACAACATTATTGTTGGAGGAGAATGGAGAAGGACATTGTGGGATTTGTAGCTCGGTGTCTCAATTGTCAGCAAGTGAAATATGAGGATCAGAGATCGGGTAGCTTGCTTTAGCAGATGGATATTCCAGAGTGGAAGTAAGAGCGGATCACCATGGACTTTGTAGTTGGGCTCCCAAGGACTTTCAAGAAGTTCGATACTATTTGGGTGATTGTGGATCGGCTGACCAAGTCCGCACACTTCATTCCTATGTGTACCATATATTCTTCAGAGCGGTTGGCAAAGATCTATATTTGGGGAGATTATTCGTTTGCATGGTGTCCCAGTTTCCATCATTTCAGACATGGGCACTCAGTTTACTTCGCAGTTTTGGAGGTTTGTGCAGCGAGAGTTGGGTACTCAGGTTGAGTTGAGCACAACTATTCACCCTCAGACAGATGGGCAGTCCGAGCGCACTATTCATATATTGGAGGACATGTTGCGTGCTTATGTCATTGATGTCGGAGGGTCAGGAGATCAGTTTCTACCACTTGCAGAGTTTGCTTATAACAACAACTACCAGTTGAGTATTCAGATGGCTCCGTATGAGGCTTTGTATGGGAGGCGGTATAGATCTCCAGTTGGTTGGTTTGAGCCAGGTGAGGCTAGGCTATTGGGGACAAACTTGGTGCAGGATGCTTTAGAAAAGGTGAAGCTAATTCAGGAGAGGCTTCATACAACGCAGTCGAGACAAAAGAGTTATGCTGACAGGAAGGTTCAGGATGTGTCCTACATGGTTTGTGAGAAGGTTCTGTTGAAGATTTCGCCCATGAAGGGTGTTATGAGATTTTGGAAGAAGGGTAAATTGAGTCCTCAGTTCATTGGGCCTTTTGAGGTCCTTCGGAGGATTAGGGAGGTGGTTGTGAGCTTGCTTTGCCACCCAGCTTGTCGAGTGTGCATCCGGTATTTCATGTTTCTATGCTCCGAAAGTATATTAGGGATCCGTCTCATATTCTGGATTTTAGCACGGTTCAGTTAGATGATGATTTAACTTATGATGTGGAGCCAGTAGCTATTTTGGGGCGTCAGTTTCGAAAGTTGAGGTCTAAGGATATAGCTTCAGTGAAAGTGTAGTGGAGAGGTCGGCCCCCGGAGGAGGATACTTGGGAGACCGAGTGGGATATGCAGAGTAGATATCCTCACCTGTTTGAGGTTTCAGGTATGTTTCTTGACTCGTTCGGGGACAAACGTTTGTTTAAGAGGGGGAGGATGTGACGACCCGGCCAGTCCTCTTATGAGTTATCGCTCTGTTTCCCCCATTTCTGCTTCTTATTACCTTGTTCAGCTGTATTTTGTGTTACCGAGTTGGTTGGCTTGGGTTTGGAAAGGTTTTGGTAAAGGTTGAGACACTTAGTCTCTTTTGAGGAAGCTTAAGTTGGAAAAGTCAACCAGATGTTGACTTATGTATTAAAGGGCTCGGATGTGAGTTTCAATGGTACGGACAACTTCGGGAGGTGATTTTCGACTTAGGAGCATGATCGGAATGTATTTTGGAGGTCCAAAGTATATTTAGGCTTGAATTGGAGAAATTGGAATTTTGGCATTTTCCGATTGATAGGCGAGATTTTGATACAGGGGTTGGAATGGAATTCCGGGAGTTGCAATAGTTCCGTTGTCTCATTTGGGATGTGTGTGAAAAATTTTAGGTCATTCGGACGTCGTTTGGTAGACTTTTTGATCAAAAGCGTAATTTAGAAGATTTTGGAATTCTTAGGCTTGAATCCGATGCGAATTTGGTGTTTTGATGTTATTTTGAGCGTTCTGAAGATTGGAACAAGTTTGAATGATGTTATAGGATATGTTGACATGTTTTGTTGAGGTCCCGGGGGCCTCAGGTGAGTTTCGGGTGGTCAATCGGACCATTTCATGTTTTGAAAGATTGCAGAAAAATTGTTGTGCATGTTGTAGACAATTGGCCTTCGCGTTCGCGAGTAGGCCCTAGCGTTCGTGAAGGGTTAGTAGGTGAGGATGAAGATTTGGCCTTCGCGTTCGCGAGGGAGGTCCCGCGTTCGCAAGGGTCTGGGCCATTGAGCTACGAGTTCGCGGGAAGGGGAACCGCGTTCGCAAAGGTTGGAGTCAGGAAGCATCGTGTTCGCGAGAGGTCAGACGAGTTCGCGAAGGAGGAAAAATTGGTCAACTTAAGTTTGTGCTTTACGAACACGAGGCTTTGACCGCGTTCGCGAAGAAGGATTTGAATACTTGGGCAGAATGTTTAAATAGCCATTGTACACAATTTTGGGACTAACTTTCACCATTTTTGGGCGATTTTGAAGCTTTTTGAAGAGGATTGAAGAGAGATTCAAGGGGGAACACTTGGAGGTAAGATTTATGGATTATACTCGATCCTAATGTGAATTCTACCTAATTAATCATGGAATTTAAGCCTAATATTGAAGAACTAGGGCTTGTAGTTGGAGACCTAAAATTTGGGATTTGAGGGGTCGTTTGTGGTTGGATTTTGATGCTTTTAATATGAATGAACTCGGGGGGTGATAAGGATTCTATTGATGTAATTTCTATCGGAATCCGAGACGTGGTCCTGGGGGTTGGGTTTGGCCAATTTCGGGATTTGTGTTGTAATTTGATTTCTTTCTAGTGGGATTTGTTCCCTTAGCATATTTTGATGGTTTTGTACTGATTTTGGTTAGATTTGGAGCATCTGAAGGTCGATTCGAGAGGCAAAGGTATCGCGGGCTAGTGATTGGACCGGATAGAGGTGAGTAATGATTGTAAAAGTTGTCCTGAGGGTATGAAACCTCGAATTTCACTTCGTTGTGCTATTTTGAGGTGACACACACACACACTAGATGACGAGCGTATGGTCGTGCACCGTTGGGGATTGTGACTTAGTCTATCCCGAATGACTGTTTTACCGCGTATTTGATTCAAAACTATTTGCTATCACCATGTTTTGGGCTAAATGCCATATTTGGGCCTCGTTCCAACTATTTGTACCCTTAGGGGATTTTTACTAATATTTCCTCACTATTTTTACTTTATACTTGTACTCAGTCATGCTTTATTCTACTGTTTTTATAACTCAGCCATGTTTACTCTGTTTTAACACATTAAATGATATTTTAAATGATATTTTGTGCTGAGCATCATGTTTTATTGTTACCCGAGTGGCTTATGAGATTCTGACTGAGTAAGGTTGAGGGCCTATGTTGTGAGGATACACTGATTTATGATTGTGAGGTCGAGGGCCCAAGATTGTATGCCATGAGGTGGCTTGTTGATATGAGGCTGAGAGCCTACTGGTTATGCCACGAGATGGCTTGATATTGCGCTTGGGCAGTAAGGGGCCCCTCCCGGAGTCTGTACACCCCCAGTGAGTGTGGGTAACCATTGTGATATGAGATATAGCCCGAGGGGGCTGGTGTTATTCCACGATATTGCCCGAAGGGCGGATTCTGTTGACATTGTGCCCGAGGGGCGGATTTTATGTGTTTATCTATTTTAGCTGCTTTTTATTTAATTGGTTATTTTTTAAAAGGTGTTTTCAAGAAGCTTATTATGAACTAAGGTGTCTTCATATGTTTTCACCTTTTTATTGCTTTTACTGATTTTATACTGCTTCATTATAGCATGTTGATGTGCTTTTACGTGATTTCTTATCGCTGAGCCTTCATTTATTTTTATTACTCACTGAGTTGGAGTACTCACTTTACTCCCTGCACCCCATGTGCAGATTCAGGTACTTCAGATCCTACTTGTGAGGGTTGAGAGCTTCCAACAGATTTCAGAGTTCACTATGTAGCTACTCGGCGTTCATAGCCCAATGCTTATCCCCTTATCTTATTTTCCTCTTGTTTTAGTTCTATAATAGAATATGTAGACTCTTCCTATCAGGCTATGTCTATTCCGCAATTGTATTGTTTTACCTTATTTCGGGATTATTGTTATGTTAAAGACTTAATTTGTATTATTTTATTTGCTTAAAATGAATTGGGAGTGTGTCGGCTGGCCTTGTCTTCACGAGAGGCGCCATCACTATCGGGTCTGGGTTTAGGGTCGTGATAGTTTTTGTCATGACCCAAAATCTCACTGGAGTCGTCACGATGCCGAACACCGTTTTCTAGGCAAGCCAACAATGAATAAGCAAAGATAAACTTAAAAAATAGTAAGAAATAGTCTCGACAACATAATAACATAAATAAATAAAGTCAAAATAGCGATACAACTAAAAACCATCCCAAAATCTGGTCTCATCGAGTGCATGAGCTATACAGAATTATAAATACAAAGTCGGAACCAAGATACAATACTATCTAAATGACTAAACAGTAATAGCATGATCTAAGAAAAAAGGACTTCAAGGCCTCCGAATAGAATAACAGTGCTCCCTCGAAATCTCCAACAAGTACAGATGCCACCCTCTAGCAATCACCTCTATCAGTAACACCTGGATCTGCACATAAAATGCAGAGCGTAGTATGAGTACAATCGACTCCATATACTCAATAAGAAATAAGCCAAACCTTGGGCTGAAAGCAGTGACGATCTTGGTAAGGTTGAATGCTCAATTTCAATAGCCAACAACAAAAATAACAACATAGTAACGACAAAAAGGAAAAATCTCAAGTAATGTCAAGTTCAACTTTATCATAATAAGAGGAGCAATAAGCATGCTTTTCAAATATATTTGTCACGACATCAATTGTTCCTGTCACAAATCAAAACTCCACCGTAGGCTTCATGATGACACCTAGTCTCTATGACTAGGTAAGCTGATTACTTACAACAATTAAACCAATTTAACAATGATAATATAAAATAGAGTTTAATATAAATACTGAAACAAAAGCGAAATAAGCCTACTCGGCAATAATCATAACAACCATCCAAGACTAGCTAATACAGAGTCACAAACTCTAAATGAATACATAGGAATAACACAAATACAATACTGTTCGGATAACGATTTAACAGTACAATAAAAAGGGAAAAGGACTCCTAGGGACTGCGATGATGAAGCACCTCTACCTTGAATCCTTGCGATCAAGAAGCTAACTCTGCTTGAGTCCAATATCACCAATTCATGAATATGCACAAAAATGTGTAGAAGTGTAGTATGAGTACAACACGGTCGGTACCCAGTAAGTATCAAGACTAACCTCGATCGAGTAGTGATGAGGTAAAAGTTAAGACATCTACTAGTTTTAAAACATATGTAGTTTATAAGTATAAAGCTAATAAAGGAAGCAAGAGTAAATAAATGGCAACAAAGGATAAACATGTAATAAAAATAGTAAAGTAATCATCACACCGTTAAATACCAATGAAACTAACTAAGGAAAAATAATGACAACTGAATACTCAAACCATTATAACACCAGAGTCACAACAGAATTACTCTGAGATGCCTCATCATATAAACACAAGTCAAGAGTCTCAAACCACAAATGATATGCTCACGGCACCTTGTGCCCACATTATTAATCACAACTGCACAAATAACTCACGTGCCAATATCTCAATCTGCTCAGTATGATCACGGGCTCACAATAACAATCCACCCGGCGTAGTCACAGGCTCAATACCAAAATGGAAGCAGACAATATAAGAATATATGGACATGATTAATGAATGTCAAGTTTCATACTCCTGAACTGGTATAACTAGCATGCTACGGTGTATGCTTGTGCGAGTGTACTAATACAGTCTACGTCAACAAGTAATATCAAAGACATCGAGTAGCTCATTGAAAGCAACACAACAAGTCAGGTAAGGTGTATGACATACACTTGGAAAATCATACCAACAAACGAATATCATCAACATAATGCTCCAAGCCATCACACATCATCCCTGACATAGCCGGCCTTATCTCTCTGTATTAATAACATCATAATAGCCACCCTTATCACTCCGCCCAAGCATAAACACAATAGCCACTCTTATCGCTCCGATAACCACCCATATCACTCTATTATGACAATATCTGTTACACCCTATGTTTTCGTACGTGGAAGTACGCCATAAGTAAATTGATATAAGTTCGAAAATAAGATGTTACATCCCGTATTTTTTTGTACGTTAAAGTTTCATTGTAAGTTAAGCATAAATTCGGGAATGAGATTATTTTGGGATTATAAGTATTACGTTATCTAAAACAAGTGATAAGTATATTCGTGAAAGTGAGAGGGTAAGCAAATTGAAGAAAGTGAATTTCGTTGAAGTTTGACATTTTGGGATAAAATACGGCCCGAGCTACAACACCCCGTATTTATGGTAGTGCCATACAAGGTACCATATGACGATGATAGTAAGATGTACAAGGTATGTTAAAAGTAAGTAGTATTATAAATAATTTGAGATAATTCTTAATTATGTGGGTAATTGGTTAAATATTGGTTTAATGGGAGATTAACCATATAATTAAGGATTTGTGGAAAATTAATAGGTGGGGACAAAGTCCCCCACGTTGCAGCCCATGAAGTGATTAAAAAGAGTCACTAAATGACTCATATGATATGTATCAAGGTGTCATATTATTAGAACACCTAACAAGGAATTCATTATCGTAATAATTAAGGTGGCCCTTAAATAAACTACAAAATCTCTCTTTGCACTAACTATTGGATTGAAGAACAGAAGGTGGCCATAAAATCCATTACTACTAGAAGCATTCTACTATCAAATCAATAATCATGATTTGTAGCCATGTCTCTCTTTCTGGAAAAATTCAACTCTTGACATATATGAGTGTGAAGAGAATGACCGAAGCATTTATTCAACTGCTCCAATTATCTAAGTCACCAAGGTTTGTCAACGTTTCTTCCTCCATGAGAAGGCTAAAGAGAGATTTTATACATGATTTACAATGGTTGGAGCTGTAATGTGATATTTTGCGATATTAAGGGAATATGGTGTAAGCCTTCTTAAAAATATCACACGGATTTTCCCTACTCTAGGTATGTTAAGACTAAGCCCTTCCTTCATTTTCGCATGATCGCATAATTACACAAATTTGATAATGAGGCATAAAGAAAAATTCATATCCCGAAATTTACGTATATTTTCCTAGTCTTGTTAGTTACAATATTCTCCTTATCGGGACTTCATATTCAATTGATTATTTCCTTCTTCCACTCAAGAGATCAGAGAGTTTATATATACAGTATTAAAGTATTTTCATTACCATCGAGCTATAATCGATAAGTAGGTCCCCTATTGGGCAACCTCTGATCAGATGGTAAGTTATATACCGAGCCTACTGTGATCGAGCGCCTATGAGCGAGCCCAGTTGGTGGAGATACATAGTCTAGTATGGCCGAGTGCCTATTAGCGAGCCTACTACGATAGAGCAGTAATATATATAGCAAGCCTTATAGGGCCAGACAACTATTTTACTTACTATATTGAGAGAGCTGAGTCAGTATCAGCATGTAAGCATATCTTCAGATTATCTTTGACTCCCAGTTACTTTCAATTAGTTTATTATCAGTTCAATTTCAGCTTTCAGTATATTGCCTTACATACTGGGTACATTATTTCGTACTGACGTCCCTTTTCTAGGGGCGCTGCATTTCATGCGTTCAGGTTTAGACGGACGGGCGGGTAGGCCTCCTTATTAAGTGTTGCCCGATTTCAGCTTGATCGGTAAGCTCCATGCCTTTCGGAGTTGCCGGGTCTAGAGCTTTATGTACATCTTGTATATATATATATGTATATATGTTATGAGTAGGTCGGGAAGCTATTCCGATCATAGTATATCCACCAGTAGAGGTTTGTCGACATATCCTGTCAGTTAGTGCAGTATGTTGGGCTTGTAGGCCTTGTATTTATATTTAGTTGGTTTGTCAGCTGAAATAATTATGACGACCTTGTTGGCCCAACTTTATATTGATATTTAGTCAGCATTCGCAGTTGTCTTGCAATGTGGCCCATGGCAAAAGTATGATATCATATGTCCAAAGTTCCTTAGTCGCAAGTTGGTACGCAAGGGGGTGAGGCACCGGGTACCAGTCTTGCCCCCCAGGTTCAGGGTGTGACAAAAGTGGTATCAGAGCAGTTCTATCCTAAAGAGTCTACAAGCCATGTCTAGTAAAGTCTTGTTTATGGGTGTGTCATGCACCACACTTATAAGTAGGAGGCTACATGACATTTAGGACTATCACTCTTTCTTCTTACTCTAGATTGTGTGGTACAACTCATACAAATTTAAATTCCGAACTTCTATTTTATTCGTGATAAGATGATGCCTACATTCAGAAAGACGATCGATAAGAGATATAGCTGTGGAAGTGGTGAGTTAGAGAACTTGAGTTTTTTTATCATGCTTATGATGGATAAATATGAAGTATTCAGCAGACCATGTGTATACTAAGATGTGTAAGCTTTTTGATAAGGATCCCTAAGGCAAGAATGCCTATCCACTTTTACGATAAAAAGGAAAAAGAGAGTCGAAAAGTAGACATAAGTTCCAGCAAGTAACAGAAGCAAGGTGAAAAAAGGTACGAGATACCCAGTTAATGAAGATTATCAAAATTTTCATCTCAAGCAGAGAGATATGAGCATTTTGAGTTACCTTCAATAGTAATATATGTACGTACAATCGGCTACACCTATCTCATTCATGCCCTATGGGAGCTAGCAAATATGGTTTAAGCGAAAGATAAGATAGCAGGATCCGGCTGGGATTAGAGTAACCCAAAATGATGAATGGATGGTTTGCGTTAGTTGACATTTATGAAGGATATTACAAAGGTGCTAATAGATCTCCTTGTGAGATACCTGGATGGTGCACTCTAAAATAGGACAGCTAGATATGAGTACTACAAAAACGTGCACTTGAAATAATGTTTGGAAATTCGAAGAGCCAATGGATGAAGCAAGGGGAGCTAAAATTAAAAGAATATTTTGTTTGAATTTTAAGAATAAAGTGATAGATAGAAATATTAGTAGGTGTTTACCGTGAAAATGGTAACAACAATTAAATTTGTAAATGGGATTCTAAAAATACGTGATCTATTCCCGAATTAGTTGTTAGAGCAGTTGATGCTAAGAACGTGAAGTTAACGATGAAATGCGAGTAAAATAAGACAATAATCAAACCGAAGGGGCCTATTGCCCGGATGCAAAACCGGTCGATGAGGATCTCGGGGTCGGGACTCGAATCGAGCTCGAGCTATCAGGGGCAATCGGAAATAGGATAACAATTAAGGATACGATCAAGCAAGCTCTTTACGGCCAAAGTTGCGCAATATAGCATGAAATAAGTAAGAAGACAATAGATGTTAAAGCAGCCTCGAGCCAGTGAGAACGGACAAAATAGGAGAAAGAGAGAGAGAGATATTATTGCTTTGGTGGAGAAATGGAGCAACATCAACCTCTTACAAAGTGGTATAGGTTCCTCTTATATAGGCGAGGGAACACGGTATGGTACAGAGTGCATTAAATGTAAATATACGGGGATGGGACGACTAGACATGACACCAGAGCCTATTAATTCTTGCTCTTGCCTCTGGGGTTCCCCTTATATAGGCGAGGGAACATGGTATGGTACAGAGTGCATTAAATGTAAATATACGGGGATGGGACGGCTAGACATGACACCAGAGCCTATTGATTCTAGCTGCTTGCCTCGGGAGTTCCCCGTCTTCGCAACCTTTGCTGGGACGCGGACATATCCCTTAACCTCGGAGCCTCTTCAGGGCCGCGGATGATCCTTGAGATAAGGAGCCCGATCATGATCCCACAGCCTCGAGGAGCTGACAAGACATTCCGAATATACCTTAATGGTGGGAAATGGATTCCCCTGATTTCACCGCATACAATAGGGAAGTACAAAGAGGGATAATGAAGCATTATGAGTAAGATGTGATACATGGATGGAAACGGTAGTGTCATGACCCTAGTTCGCCCTCCGTGAACTATCGTGATGGCACCTAGTCTCTACGACTACGTAAGCATAACAAATGCGGAAAAAGAACAATTGTGGAAAGAAAATAATTAAAAACCGAGATAACATAATGAAACAGTATTTAAGATGCCGCATGGCATATAACAATACAAAAATCTCAACCTAAAACTCCCAAAATTCGGAACCCCATGAATCACAAGCTAAGAGATACTTAAAAAGCTCCAACTCCAGGAATGTCTATCAAAAGGAAAAATACAGAAGGGCTATACAAGTACAAAAATAGAAAAGGGACTCATCGGTCTGCGGACACGGCAGATATACCTCGAAGTCTCTACAAAAGCGCCTCGCCTCTAGGATGATAAGACTGGGTGGAAGCACCTAGATCTGCACATGAAAAACTTGTGCAGAAAGGTCATGAGTACACCACAATGATACTCAGTAAGTGCCAAGCCCTACTGAGGTTAAATGAAATACAAGGTATAACAATATATAATAAGACAGTATAATTAAGTGCAACAGCAAGAAGTAACACTGGAAACGAACAACAATGACTATAACCGAGACAAATAATCACGGAAAAGAATACAGCTCAACACAGAGATAACAACCGAGGATCTCTCAGTATCTCGAGGATCTATTAGTATCCTCAATATGTGTGCCAAGGATCTTTCAGTATCCCGATGATCTCTTAGTATCCTTAATATGTATGATGGGGATCTGTCGGTATTCCAAGGATCTCTTAGCATCCTCAATATGTGCTGGGGATCTCCTGGTATCCCGCACTACAGTCCAAATCAATATATATGTGTAGGGGATCTCCGGAATACAGTCCCGTAGTCCAAAAGTAAACACGCAACAACAACACAAAGAATACTTAATTAAATTCAATTTCACACCTAGGTAAAACAGGTATTTCTAACGTAGCATGCTTCACATAGTCCAAATAAGGCAGGTTGAGCAAATAAAGCAATTAAGGTAATTAGACATGATTCCCTAAGCTAACAGCAAGCTTAAATTGTAAGTAGAATAAACAGGAAGGGAAAACACAATTAAAGTTACTTAATGAAAATAGGATTTTCAACAATTAGCACAAGTACGCACTCGTCACCTCATGTACAAGGCATTTCAAATATCAACAATACCAAATCCTAAGGGAAGTTCTCCCACACAAAGTTAGGTAAGCCACTTACCTCGAACCAACTAGAAATCAACCCAAAACCACGCTTTTTCCACGAGTACTCGACTCCAAATGGCCCAAATCTATTCAATTCAATTGCATAATGTAAATATAACTTCAAGTAAATGATTCCACAAATAAATTCTAAGCAAATACGCGAAATTAGGTAAAATGACCAAAATGCCCCTGGCCCACGTCTCGGAATCGGGTAAATTTACATTTTCAGAATCCTCATACTCTCATGAGTTCAGTCATACCAAAAGTACCAAAATCGGACCTCAAATGGTCCCTCAAAACTCTCTAATTAATCAAGCCCTAACCCTCAATTTACCACTGTTTTTCCTTCAATTTTCATGCTTAGAATGATAAAAATAACCATAATAACGAGCTTAAGGACCAAAGGCTTTACCTCAACGAATCCCTCTAAAAATCTCCCTTGAAAATGCATCCCAAAGCTTCTTCCCGTTAGAAAATAGGTGAAAAATAACTCAAATTCGCGAAGGCATCTATTTATATGTTCTGCCCAGCAAATCCGCTTCTGCGGCCATGGGACCGCACCTGCGGTCTCTCTTTTGCGGTACTAAAGTGGCATTTGTGACAATTCACTAAAACCCAGCTTCCGCACCTGCGATTACCCTTACGCAGATGTGGTGCCGCTTCTACGGCGAAGAGCCCGCTTCTGCGGTCCCTGCTGGCTCTCCCCCTTTCCGCTTCTGTGATGCTAGCACTGCTTCTGCGGCTCCACACCTGCGGGACCCAACCGCAAGTGCGGTTATGACAGAAGATCAGCTGCTTCAGCTGCTTCAAGCCACTCCCAATTCTTCCGACAACCCTCCGAAATCATCCCGAGGCTCCCGGGACCTCAACTAAAAATACCAACACGTTCAATACCACTGTTCAAACTTATACAAATCTTCAAAACACATCATACAACATCGAATCAACCAATTAGCATCGGATTCAAGCCTAACAACTCCAAACACTCTCAAATTATGCTTTCGATCAAAAAGTGTATTAACCCCCGTCCGAATGACCTGAAATTTTGCACACATGTCACGTTCAACACTACGGAGCTACTCCAACTTTTGGAATCCCATTCCGAACCTTAGATAAAATCTCACTATCGAACCTGAAACTTCAAAAAATCAACTTTTGGCATTTCAAGCCTAATTAAGCTACGGACCTCCAAAACACAATCCGAACACGCCCCTAAGCCCGAAATAACCCAACAGGGCTAATGGAACCAACGAAATTCCATTCTGAGTCCGTCTTTACACTGCTCCAACTACGGTCCAAATTCTAAAGCTTAAGATCTCATTTAGGGACTAAGTGTCCCAAAACATTCCAAAACGCAAAACCAAACATCCCGGAAAATCAAAATAGTAGAAACAAACACGGGGTAAGCAGTTAATAGGGGATCGGGGCGTTAACTCTTAAAATGACCGGCCTGGTCGTTACATCCTCCTACACTTAAACATTTGTTTGTCCTCGAACGAGCATAGAGACATACCTGAAGTAGTGAAAAAATGAGGGTAACAGCTGTGCATATCCTCCTCGGTCTCCCAGGTCGCCTCCTCGACCAGCTGGCCCCGCCATTGAACCTTTACTAATGCAATGTTCTTTAACCTAAACTTTCGAACCTGCTTGTCCAATATTGCCACTGAATCCTCAACATAAGATAGATCCTTGTCCAACTGGAATGAACTGAAATCCAACACGTGCGACGGATCACCGTGATACCTCCAGAGGATCGAAACATGAAATATCGGATGAACTCCTGCCAAGGTGGGAGGTAAGGAAAGCTCATAAGGAACCTCCCCAACACGCCACAATTACTCAAAAGGACCAATAAACCTCGGACTCTACTTCCCTTTCTTCCCAAATCTCATAACGCCCTTCATAGGCAAAACTTGAAGCAAAACCCGCTCTCCAACCATATAGGAAACATCACGAACCTTCCGGTCCGGGTAACTCTTCTGTATGGACTGGGCTGTACAAAGTCTATCCTGAATCACCTTAACCTTCTCTAAAGCATCCTAAACAAAGCTTGTGCCCCATAATCTAGCCTCACCTGGCTCAAACCAACCCACTGGGGATCTACACCGCCTACCATATAAAGCCTTATACGGTGCCATCTGAATGCTGGACTGATAGCTGTTATTGTAGGCAAACTCCGCCAATAGAAAGAACTGATCCCAAGACCCTCCAAACTCAATCACACACGCAGAGAGCATATCTTCAAGAATATGAATAGTGCGCTCGGACTGTCCGTCCGTCTGAGGGTGAAATGTTGTACTCAACTCCACTCGAGTACCCAACTCATGTTGTACGGCCCTCCAGTACCATAATGTGAACTGAGAACCTCTATTTGAAATGATGGAGTCTGGAACACCATGCAGACTAACAATCTCCCGGATATAAATCCCCGCCAATCGCTCCAAAGAATAGGTACACAGGAATGAAGTGTGCGGACTTGGTCAGCCGATCCACAATCACCCAAATGGCATCGAACTTTCTCAAAGTCCATGGGAGTCCAACTACAAAGTCCATGGTGATCCGCTCCCACTTTCACTCTGGAATCTCTATTTGCTGAAGCAACCCACCCGTTCTCTGGTGCTCATAGTCCACCTGCTAACAATTGAGGCACCGAGCTACAAACCCAACTATATCTTTCTTCATCCGCCTCCACCAATAGTGCTGCCTCAAATCTTGGTACATCTTCGTGGCACCCGGATGAATGGAATACTGCGAACTATGGGCCTCCTCTAGAATCAACTCCCGAAGCCCATCAATATTGGGTACACAAATCTGACCCTGCATCCTCAATACCCATCATCACCAATAGTCACATCTCTGGCATCACCGTGCTGCACCTTGTCCTTGACGACAAGCAAATGAGGGTCATCAAACTAACGCTCCCTGATACGATCAAATAAAGAAGACCGAGAAACCACGCAAGCTAGCACCCGAACGGGCTTCGAAAGATCCAATCTCAGAAACTGGCTGGCTAAGGCCTGAACATCCATCTCCATGGGCCTCTCTACTGTTGGTAAATAAGCCAAACTCCCTAAACTCTTTGCCCGGTGACTCAAAGCATCGGCCACCACTCTGGCCTTGCCTGGGTGATACAAAATAGTGATATCATAGTCCTTTAGCAGCTCTAACCACCTCATCTGGCGCAAATTAAGATCTTTCTATTTGTACAGATGCTGTAGACTCCGGTGGTCGGTAAAGACCTCATAATAAAAACCGTACAAATAATGTCACCAGATCTTCAATGCATGAACAATGGATGCCAACCCCAAGTCATGGACTGGATAATTCTTCTCATGGGTCTTTAGTTGTCGAGACGTGTAGGCAATCACCCTACCGTCTTGCATCAACACCGCGCTAAGGCCAACATGTGACGCATCACAATACGTAGTATAAGACCTCGAACCTATAGGCAATATCAAAATTGGGGTTGTAGTAAAAGTTGTCTTAAGCTTATGATAGCTCGCCTTAGACTCTTCCTTCTACTAGAACGCATCACCCTTCTGGGTTAGCTTGGTCATAGGGGCTGCAATCGATGAATACCCCACAACAAAATGATGGTAGTAACCTGCCAAGCCAAGAAAACTGCAGATCTCTGTAGCTGAGAATGGTCTGGGCCAACTCTGCACTACTTCCACTTTCTTTGGATCCACCTAAATACCCTCACTCGATACCACATGGCCTAAGAATGCCACAGAATTCAACAAAACTCGCATTTCGAGAACTTTGTATATAGCTTCTTTTCCCTCAAAGTCTGAAGCACAGTCCTCAGGTGCTGCTCATGATCTTCCTGACTCCAGGAATACAGCAGAATATCATCAATAAAAACCATGACGAACGAGTCAAGATATGGCCGGAACACACAGTGCATCAAATACATAAAGTTGCTGGGGCATTGGTCATCCCAAATGACATAACAAGGAACTCATAATGACCATACCGAGTCCTGAAAGCAATCTTTGGGATATTTGGCTCCCGAATCTTCAACTAATGGTAACCTGAGCGCAAGTCAATCTTAGAAAACACTCGTGCGCATTGAAGCTGGTCAAACAGATCATCAATACAAGGTAAAGGATAACGGTTCTTCACTGTAACTTTGTTCAACTGGTGATAATCAATACACATATGCATAAAACCATCCTTTTTTTTCACAAACAAGACAGGAGCACCCCAAGGTGATACACTAGGCCGAATAAAACCCTTATCAATCAATTCTTGTAACTGATCCTTCAACTCAAGAGGGGCCATACGATACAGAGGAATAGAAATGGACTGAGTGCCCGACAATAGATCAATGCCAAACTCAATATCTCTATCGGGCAGCATGCCCGAAAGATCAACCGGAAACACATTAGGAAAATCCCGTACTACTGGGACTGAATCAACTTAGGGGTATCAATACTAACATCTTTCATATAAGCTAGATATGTGTCACACCCCTTCTCAACCATACGCTGAGCCTTAAGGAAAGAAATAACTCTACTAGAAGTATGATCTAAGGTACCCCTCCAATTTACTCGCGGTACACCTGGCATAACCAGCATCACAGTTTTGGCGTGACAATCAAGAATAGCATAATGGGGCGACAACCAGTCCATGCCCAAAATAAAATCAAAATCTACCATGCTGAGCAATAACAAATCGGCTCTGGACTTAAAACCACTAAGAGGAACCACACACGACCGATAAACATAGTCCACAACAAGAGAATCTCCCACAGGTGTAGAAACATAAATAGGGGAACTCAAAGAATCCCGAGATACACCTAAATATAGAGCAAAATAAGAAGACACATAAGAATAGGTGTAGCCTGGATCAAATAAAACTGATGCATCTCTATGACAAACTAGGACAATACCTGTGATGATAGAATTGGAGGCGACAACCTCGGTACGAGCAGGAAGGGAATAATATCTGGCCTGGACTTCCCCTCTAAGGCGATCTCGACCTCCCTGACCTCCACCTCTAGCTGGCTGAGTAGGTGGGGTAGCGACTGGAGCTGTAACCATGGCCTGAGAAATCTGCGGGGCACGCTGTGGCTGAGAAGTCTGTGGAGGTGCACTTCTCCTAAGTCTAGGGCAACCCCTCACCACATGGCATGTGTCACCACACTCAAAACAATCCCTAGGAGGATGCGACGGCTGTGACCGGCTTGGGCCAGGTCTGCTGGACTGACCTTTGAAAGCACCCCGCACAGAAGGCGCACTAGGTACTGGCGGTGCATAATTAGGCTCCTAAGGCCTTGGAGGAGCTGGAATACCACTGGCTGTTGGAAGAGCTGAATGAACGGGGTGACTCATATATCCCCTACCATGACAAACTGTAGCTGGAGCACGGGCACTAGAATAAAGGCCCGACTCTCGAGACCTCTTGGCCTCCCTCTCCTCTCTATCCCTAGCATGCATACCCTCTATACTCCTGGCAATGCTCACCACCCGCTAATAAGAAATATCCATCTCCAACTCACGAGCCATGCTAGACCTGATGCTAGGAATAAGCCCCTAAATAAACCGGCGAACCCTCTCGTGAATAGTAGAAACCAAGGTTGGGGCATGCCTAGCCAAGCTAGTGTAATAAACAACATACTTCGAGACAGTCATAGCACCCTAGCGCAAATGCTCAAACTCTGCACACCATGCGTCCCTGAGGCTCTGTGGAACACACTCTCACAGGAACATATTTGAAAACCGAGTCCAAGTCAGGGAAGCTGCCTCATCCGGACTATCTAACTCATAGGTGCGCCACCACTCATAGGCAACTCCTCGAAGCTGGAAGGTAGTGAAGGAAACCCCGCTCGATCCTGATATACCCATGGTACAGAGAATACGGTAGCACTCATCTAGAAATTCCAGAGCATCATCTGATGCTAGACCACTAAATATAGGAGGCTTGTACTTCTTGAACCTTTCAAGACTCGGCTGCTCATCCTCGGAAGTCGCTGCCCTACCATCGGGCTGATCTGGGACTACAGGCTATACAGAAATAATCTCTAGGACCTGATCAATATGCACTCGCTGCTCAGGAGTACGGGTGGCAGGAGTCTGTTCTCCTCCCTTGATGTGAGATATAGCTGCAACAAGGATGAGAAACCCTGCATAAGCCAGAGTGGTGTACATGCTCATGAACTGCGCAAGAGTCTCCTGGAGCGCTGGAGTAGTAGTGCCATTAGGTGTATCAGGTGCTTGGACTCCATCTGGAACTGATTGTGGCACCTCGATGGTAGCTCGCGCGGGTGCTCTAGCTACACCGCGTGCGCGTCCTTGGCCTCTACCCTGGCCTTTGACGACTCCATTAGGAGGCGCGAGTACCTGATCATCTCTGGTAGCACGTGTCCTCACCATCTGTGAGAGAATAGAAGATAAAATTTTAGAATTGTGATATCAAAATCTCGCACGACAAGGAAATCAACTAAAGTGGAATTTTCCTAACAATTACATAGCCTCTCATATATAAGTACAGACGTCTCCGTACCGATCCACAAGACTCTAATAAACGGCTTGTGATTCATGACTCCTATGAACCTAGAGCTCTGATACCAACTTGTCACGACCCCAGTTCACCCTCCATGAACTATCGTGATGGCACCTAGTCTCTACGACTAGGTAAGCCTAACAAATGCGGAAGAAGAACAATTGCGGAAAGAAAATAATTAAAAATTGAGAAAACAAAATGAAAAAGTATTTAAGATGCCACCTGGCATATATTAGTACAACAATCTCAACCTAACACTCTCAAAATCCGAAACCCCATGAATCACAAGCTAAGAGATACATAAAAAGCTCTAACTCCAGGAATGTCTATAAAAAGGAAAAATACAGAAGGGCTATACTAGTACATAAAATAGAAAGGGACTCACCGGTCTGCGGACGCGGCAGATATACCTTGAAGTCTCTACAAAAGCGCCTAACCTCAAGTATGATAAGACTGAGTGGAAGTAACTGGATCTGCACATAAAAAACATGCGCAGAAAAGGCATGAGTACACCACAATGGTACTCAATAAGTGCCAAGCCTAACCTCGATCGGGTAGTGACGAGGAAAGTCAGGGCCCTACTGAGGTTAAATAAAATACAAGGTATAACAGTATATAATAAGACAATATAATTAGGTGTAACAGTAAGAAGTAACACAGGACAGAACAAACAACAAGGACTATAACAAAGACAAATAATCATGGAAAGGAATACAACTCAACACGGAGATAACAATCAGGGATCTCTTAGTATCCGGAGGATCTCTTAGTATCCTCAATATGTATGCTGGGGATCTCTCAGTATCCCAAAGATCTCTTAGTATCCTCAATATATATGCTGGGGATCTCTTAGTATCCTCAATATGTGCTGGGGATCTCTTAGTATCCTCAATATATATGTTGGGGATCTCTCGGTATCCCAAGGATCTCTTAGTATCCTCAATATGTGCTGGGGATCTCTTGGTATCCCTCACTGCAGTCCAAATATATGTACAGGGGATCTCCCAGGATACCGTCCCGTAGTCCCAAAGTAAACACGTATTTCAAACCTAGCATGCTTCACATACTCCAAATAAGGCAGGTTGAGCAAATAAAGCAATAAGGTAATTAGGCATGATTCCCTAAGCTAACAGCAGACTTAAATTGCAAGTAGAATAAACAGGAAGGGAAAACACAATTAAAGTTACTTAATGAAAATAGGATTTTCAACAATTAGCACAAGTACGCACTCGTCACCTCACGTACAAGGCATTTCAAATATCAACAATACCAAATCCTAAGTGAAGTTCCCCTATACAAGGTTAGGCAAGACACTTACCTCGAACTGGCTAAAAATCAACCCAAAACCACGCTTTTGCCATGAGTATTGGACTCCAAATAGCCCAAATCTATTCAATTCAATTGCATAATGTAAATATAACTTCAAGTAATTGATTCCACAAATAAATTCTATGCTAATACGCAAAATTAGGTAAAATAACCAAAATGCCCCCGGGTCCACGTCTCGCAATCGGGTAAAATTTACATTTTCAGAATCCTCATACTCTTACAAGTCCAGTCATACCAAAAGTACAAAAATTGGACCTTAAAATGGTCCCTCAAATCACCACTCAAAGCTCTCTAATTAGTCAAGCCCTAACCCCCAATTTATCACTGATTTTCCTACAATTTTCATGATTAAAATGACAAAAATCACCATAATAACGACCTTAAGGACCAAAGGATTTACCTCAATGAATCCCTCTAAAAATCTCCCTTAAAAATGCTCCCCAAAGCTTTTTCCCGTTTGAAAATAGGTGAAAAATAACTCAAATTCGCGAAGGCATCTATTTATATGTTCTACCCAGCAAATATGCTTCTGCGGCTATGGGACTGCACCTGTGGTCCTGCTTTTGCAATACTAAAGTCGCATCTGCGGCAATTCACTAAAACTTAGGTTCCGCACATGCAATTACCCTTACGTAGATGCGGTGCTGCTTCTGCGGTGAGGCGCCCGCGTCTGTGGTCCCTGCTGGCTCTCCCCCTTTCCGCTTCTACGATGGTAGCACCGCTTCTGCGGCTCCGCACCTGCGGGACCCAACCGTAGGTGCATTTATGATAGAAGATCAGCAGCTTCAACTGCTTCAAGCTACTCCCAATTCTTCTGACAACCCTCCGAATCATCCTGAGGCCCCCGGACCTCAACCAAAAATACGAACAATTCCAATACCACTGTTCAAACTTATATAAATCTTCAAAACACCTCAAACAACATTGAATCAACCATTTAACATCGGATTCAAGCCTAAGAATGTCAAACACTCTCAAATTACGCTTTCGATTAAAAAGTCTATCAACGCTCGTTCGAATGACCTGAAATTTTGCACACACATCACATTCAACACTACGGAGATACTCCAATTTCCGGAATCCCATTCTGACCCTTAGATCAAAATCTCACTATCAAACCGGAAACTTCAAAAATTCAACTTTTGGCATTTCAAGCCTAATTAAGCTACAGACCTCCAAAACACAATCCGAACACGCCCCTGAGCCTGAAATCACCCAATGGAGCTAACGGAACCGACATAATTCTATGCCGATGCCATCTTCACACTTCTCCAACTACGGTCCTAATTCTAAAGCTTAAGATCTCATTTAGGGACTAAGTGTCCCAAAACACTCTGAAACTCAAAACCAAACATCCCAGCAAATCAAAATAGCAGAAACAAACATAAGGTAAGCAGTTAATAAGGGATCAAGGCGTTAATTCTTAAAACTACCGTCCGGGTCGTTACAGGTAGAGTGTTACAGAATCCATAGTCAAAGGAAGAAAGAGACGAGAGGTGATGTGCCTTAAGATAACAAAAGAGTATAGGCCATACAGCCATATCCTTATTTCGAGAAATAAGTTCGCGACTCTAACATGATTAACAGAAGGAAAAGTTAGACCCAGAGTAATAGAAATCACTATGGGCTGGTGAACAAGATAAACTAAACATGAATTAGGAACTGAGTGATTTGATAATAGTCAGCATCATGAGAATTTCATATTGCATTTCGGCAATAATAGAATGGACAACAGAAGAAGATCCATGATGAATTCAAAAAATATTCATCCAGGGAGACGCTTCCCTAAAGCAAGCAATATGAGCAAAGTTAAGCTTAAGGGACTGTATGTGCCAGTTACACTAAGTGTCTCCATCGCGAGTGAGGAATTTTGTTGTCCTTGGTATAGAAGTATTACCACAAGGTGAGTAAGGGTCATCAATGATGTGAAAGGACACCAAATATGAAGAGGAAAAGCATCTATAGGCAGGTCGTCGTAGCTCCAAGTCTTAGTACTCCCCAGAAAAGGGGAAATACGGAATGGTGTGGCATTAAGTCAGAATTAAGTGGATCTAGTAACTATAGAATGATAAAGGAAGAATGGGATAAAGATAAGAAAGGGAAGAGTTTGCACTTATTCAAATGTTACAGATATGCGATGACTCCAGAACATTATGTAAGCACGATAACAAGAAAAGGAAGTCAGGTTCATGCCCGGGATGTTATTGATAGATAAGGACCCAGTACGTGAGGTAAAGTCAAAGGAAATAGCCCAAGAAAGATTATGCGGAATATTGATATAAGAATGGGCCAATGAGTAATTAGTAGTTGATTCAGGAAGAGCCTAGTCATAACTAGACAATATGTTACAGATAAATCAACAGATCATGCAAGATAAATGTAGTAAACCCCAACATGGATAATTCAGCCTCGTAGTAATGTCATTATAATACTTGAGATATATTCAAATAGGAGTCGGATAGTTAAATGTACTGTATGAGTGTTACGGGGATAAAAGAAAGTGCCACTGGGAAGGAAGTCAAAATATCAGTTCAAAAACAACCCTACATGCACAAGGGCACGGAGGTAAGCAACTACGGATGATTAAAGGCAAGGAAGGACATCAAAATGTTCGTAATAAGCTCACAGCTTTACGAGAGTCAAGGGTTCTCCCTAAGTACTACAATGAAAGACTAGCTGAGGAAAAAAAGGAAGAATGCTTCAACCTAAGCACAGTGGCCTAAAGAGGAAACTGTCGTGTAACAATAGTCTCACAACAATATTGTAAGTAATCCAAAGGAAAGTAGCACCTACCATGGCTAATGAGCAGGGAGTAAAATTAAAAGTAATATTAGAGATCATATGAGTTGCACGGAAACTCCGGCATGCGTGGGAACTAAGATAAGCTAAGTATGCACGCAACAAGGGGACAGGAAGACCAGGAAAAGTGATAGCTTATGCCAAAAAAGCTAAGAAGGAACCAAAGGAATTATTCGATCAATGATCCCAAGTTAGTTATATTACCAACGTACTTAAGAGTTCGGATAGGCCATGCAACATATATGTTGACAATCATACAGTCGTAGAAGACTCTGGTATAAATTAAAAGAAAGAATTGAGTCCAGGTCAGAGACAAATGATTGAATTGTTAGAAGATTGTATCCTGAATATTCCATAGCGTCGATGAAAGGGCTAAAGTAATACCACGAGTCACAGATCAGAAGATGGCTTGAGCCTACATAAAGGTTGATCAGAAGGAAGAGAAAACTAAAGAGTTACACCAACAAAGTAAATCAGGAGTCTGATTATTGGACTCAGAAAATTATAGAAATCGTGATTGAGAATATTGCAGAATTACTCTTAATATCAAAGGTACAAGAGAGATAGTACAACAACTATATTCTATAACGGCTCTATGATAAAGCTAGTTAGAAGAAGTACCGGCCTCATAAGAAGTCAGTATGAAGCTCCCACCAAATTGTGTTTGCCCCAAAGGTGCAAGTATCATAATAGAGCTTCAAGTTGTGAAAGTGAATTATACCTATGTGGAAGGGAGGTCAGAAAGAGATAGAAGATACGATGAAAATTTTAAGGTAAGAAAGGTAAATATGAACAACGTACGAGATACTTAAATGCAGAAGGTTGTGAATAGTCCATATTGCAGATAAAAGGCTAGAAGCATGGGGATTCAGTATCCAGGAATGATAGCAACGTCGTCAGTGTCATACCTTCCAGCCTATGGTTTCAAAGTACCGAAAGATCTAATTAAAGAGTAAATGAAGAGTTAGAGACGATGCGATGTCTCACTTGATGTTCTAGGAAAGCATAAGGGAATCGATCGCAAGCTAAAGTATGATAGAATGACAAGGTTTTAGGAAAACAAGAGTAAGGATAAGAAGAAGGCAAGCGAGAAGGTGACAAAAGTTAAAATGGATAAGTCCTCGAGATCAAGCCCGTGAAAACAAGGGAGCTGATGGTTCCTCTAAGTTATAGAAAGCCCAATATAGCCTGAATGAACTCAAAGGAGTCTAAGACTAATAGCATTTAGAAGAGATAGAATGCTGCCCTGGTATTAGAATGAGGGTGTAAGTGTGATAAATAAAGGATGATGTTTGGGCCTTCGCTTGAGTAATGATTTGAAGGAGGAAAAAAAGAGGATTTCATGAATTGTAAGGGACTAAAATACCTATATAAGGTGAGTCACATTGAGATGCTATAAAGTACGGTTATGGAAGTATAGTATTACCCCTCCATTTGTCCCCGATGAGCCCTAGCGACGGCGTTATATGAGAGATCAAGTTATCAGTAGTAGATGATAAATCAACATTAAGGTGAATCAATAATAGATGGATGAAAGTTAAACAATATGAGATGAAATTAGACCATCAGTCTTTATGATAAGCAACGAGGGTAACCTGGAGTTGGTTGCAGACCTCAGTAACGATAAATCAAAGTAAGATTTATGGTATATATAGCCTACTTATATGTAGTAAAGCTAATGATGCCCAGAGGGAAAACTTGTCATAATTTTGTATATGTTCACAATGTGATGCCTAGAAATTGGCTAAAGCTGGATGAAAGAGGAGAGAAGAGTCGCATAGGCACACTTACAAGGTCAGAATCGTATAGGATGCATGACAGAAGGTAGTAATAGTTACGAGATTAGAAAGATTCCGATAACAAGTCATGACGTGAGAAACAGGCCTAAAAGGGGGAATGCCCTGGCCTTTGGAGTTATTCGCCGAGCAGTTGCCTAGATGGAAAGGAAAGTACTAAAGTATTCGGAAGACATAAGTTATGAAAAGGATAAGTGCATCAGTCAACATTTAAGGACAAATGTTTCAAATGGGGGAGTAATTTTACACCCCATGTTTTCGTAAGTGGAAGTACGCCATAAGTAAATTGATATAAGTTCGACAATAAGATGTTACATCCCGCATTTTTTTGTACATTAAAGTTTCATCGTAAGTTAAGCAACATAAGTTCGGGAATGAGATTATTTTGGGATTATAAGTATTACATTATCTCAAACAAGTGATAAGTAAATTTGTGAAAGTGAGAGGGTAAGCAAATCGAAGAAAGTGAATTTCATCGAAGTTTGACATTTTGGGATAAAATACGGCCCGAGCTACAACACCCCGTATTTATGGACTAGTGTCATACAAGAAGCCACATGACGATGATAGTAAGATGTATAAGGTATGTTAAAAGTATGTAGTATTATAAATAATTTGAGATAATTCTTAATTATGTGTGTAATTGGTTAAATATTGGTTTACTGGGAGATTAACTATATAATTAAGGATTTGTGGATAATTAATAGGTGGGGACAAAGCCCCCCATGTTGCAGCCCATGAAGTGATTAAAAAGAGTCACTAAGTGGCTCATATGATATGTATCAAGGTGTCATATTATTAGAACACCTAACAAGGAATTCATTATCATAATAATTAAGGTGGCCCTTAAATAAAATATAAAACCTCTCTTTGTACTAACTATTGGATTGAAGAACATAAGGTGGCTGTGAAATCCATTACTACTAGAATCATTCTACTATCAAATCAATAATCATGATTTGTATCCATGTCTCTCTTTCTGGAAAAATTCAACTCTTGACTTACATGAGTGTGAAGAGAATGACTGAAACATTTATTCCACTGCTCCAATTATCTAAGTCACCAAGGATTGTTAATGTTTCTTCCTCCATGGGAAGGCTAAAGAGAGATTTTATACATGATTTACAATGGTCGGAGTTGTAACGTGAGATCTTGCGATTTTAAGGGAATACGGTGTAAACCTTCTTAAAAATATCACACGGATTTTTCCCTACTCTAGATATGTTAAGGCTAAGCCCTTCCTTCATTTTAGCATGATCTCGTAATTACACAAGTTTGATAATGAGGCATAAAGAAAAATTCATATCCCGAAATTTACGTATATTTTACTAGTCTTATAAGTTACAATATTCTCCTTATCGGGACTTATTATTCAATTGAGTATTTCTTTCTTCCAGTTAAGAGAGTAGAGAGTTTATATATACAGTATTAAAGTATTTTCATTACCATCGAGCTATAATCGATGGGCAGGCCCCTATTGGGCAACCTCTGATTAGATGGTAAGTTATATATCGAGCCTACTGTGGTCCTACAGTTGGTACACAAGGATAGGTGAGGCATCGGGTGCCAGTCTCGCCCCCTAGGTTCATGGTGTGACAATATCATTCACCACCCGTATCACTTCGACAGCCTCCTAGATCACTCCGCATAATAGCCACCCTTATCGCTTCGCTTGGACAATAACACAATAGCCACCCGTATCACTTTGCACAATCAACAACACGTGAGATGCGGCCATTATTCCTCTCATAACAACAACATGAGATGCCATCCTAATGCTCCGCATAACAATAATAAATCCATACAACAAATTTATATGTGCTAACATCACAACAACATGACATATCAACTCGTACCACAAATGCCCATATGCCACAACCTTTCCAAAACAATAATGCTACTATCACCATAACACATAGCCTACAGCTCAAACAAGATGTGTACAAAGCTCAATAGCAACAAAATGAACGGGAAAAATAACTCAACGATAAACAATACCCCATTAAACAATAGCTTCAACGACAATGAGTTAATGACTTTTAATAACTTCAACTTCAATTAATTTCTCAAGAATAACTCAATAATGAAGGTATTTCCATGAAATGGCAGCTTCGAATTCTAGTCTATGACATAAGCTAACAATGAAGGAAATGACATAAACTAGCAACTACATCTAAATGCATGAGGATAACCCGACAACGAAATTATATCATGTAACATCAATTTCAATTAAGAATAACTCAACAATAAAGGAAATCTCATAATAATAAAATGGTAACAACTTCATATAAAGAATACAATAGTAAACTTGACAAGTAAAAGATATGGCATGTGCTAACAACTTCAAATAAGGCATATACGTAAACTTGACAAGTAAAAGATATGACATGTGCTGACAACTTCAAATAAAGCATTTGAGAGTGAACTCGACAAATAAAGATGTAACATGTGCTAACAACTTCAAATAAATACATGAAAGAACAAACTTGATAAATAAAAGATATAACATATGCTAACAACTTCAAATAAATACATGAAAGGAAGCCGAAGAGTCTAAACCAGTAAATTTCCACATATAAGCATGAGTACGCACCTTTCACCTCGCGTACACGTCTTTTACATAATTCAAATAATGCAATCAACCGAAATCCTAAGGGGTAGTTTTCCTATACAAAGTTAGGCAAGATACATACCTCAAAGAAGGCAAATCAATACTCTAAAATGACCTTCTCCTGTGAAACAAACCTCTGGACGACTCAAATCTAGCCAAAATAATTTAATATCATAAAAAAACCATAGGAACCAATTCCGGATAATAAAGCATCGATCTTTAGTGAAAAAAAAGAAGTCAACCCAAAATGTCAACCCCGGGCTCGCATCTCGGAACTAGAAAAACTCACAAAACCGGACACCCATTTTGATACGAGTCCAACCATACCAAAATTATCCAATTTAGACATCAAATCGGCCTTCAAATCATCATTTTACATTTTAGAAAGTTTTTACAAATATCCTCATTTTCTCCAATACAAATAACTAATTTAATGATAAAAAAAGGATGGAATCATGAAATATAACCAAATCCGAGTCAAGAACACTTAACCCAATCCAGCACGTGAAAATCCACTCCAAAATCGCCCAAATCCAAGCTCTCTAAATCAAAAAGTGATAAAAATATCATAACCCTTGAAATAGAGTACTTTTATATTCTTCCCAGATACAATACGTTGCGATCGCGGAAATGCCATCGCGAAGAGCAAAATTCATCAACTACTAAACGTGCTTCGCGAACGTGTTGACCACTTACTCAGCACCATTGCGATCACGGTCATTCAGTTGCGAACGCGGTGAACAAATCACTGATGCCCCTTCCAGCTTCCCTTATACGCGATCACATAAACCTTCATGCGAACGCGAAGACAAAGGTCCCCCAAGCTTCGTGAACGCGGTCGCCTCCTCGCCACCGAGGAGAACAAAACTCCTGCTCCCACCGTAACTCTACAGGAACACGGTCCCTTTGACATAAACGCAGTGAAGAAAACCAGATAACAGAACTAGCATTTCTAAACATTAGAAAATGACCCATAGCCCATCCGAAACACACCCGAGCCCCTGGGACCCCATCCGAACATATTAACAAGTTCCATAACATAACACAAACCTGCTCGAGGCCTCAAATCACATCAAACAATATCTAAACTACGAATCATACCTCAATTCAAGACTAATGAACTTTCAACTTCTACAACTCGTGTCGAATCATATCAAATCGACCCAGAATGACCTAAGATTTTGCACACAAGTCCCAAATGACCCAATGGAGCTATCAAATTTCCCGGAACCACAATCTGAACTCGATATAAACAAAGTCAACTCCCGGTCAAACCTCTCAACCTTCCAAACCTTCAACTTTCCACATATTGCCAAAATGCATCAAATCAACCTACAAACCTCCAAATCCAAATCCGGACATACGCCTAAATCCAAAATCACCATATGAAGCTATTGGAATCTTCAAAATATAATTCTAGCGTCGACTACACAAAAGTCAATCTCTGGTCAACCCTTGTCACTTAAGCTTTTAAAATAAGAATTGTTCTTCCAAATCAATTCCGACTTATCCGAAAACCGAACCCGTTCACACACAAAAGTCATAATACAAAATTTGAAGCTACTCGAGACATTAAGCCACCTAATGAGATGCTAATTCTCAAAACGACCGGTTAGGTCGTTACATTCGCCCCCTCTCAAACAAACATTCATCCTCGAATGTGTCAAGAATCGTTCCGAAGTCATCAATCACTGAATGTACTCACCAGACATATACTAGCGGATGATACCACGTCACCCCAATCCATATAAGCTCGACAACACCATCTCATCTTAAGATTATTCCTTCCACCAACACCGATAAGCCTTAGGACTAATATTTGTTTCACCATCTGATTATTTTCCAGACACCCGATTCCCAAATAAACACACTGTATAAACCTCAACCAGCTATCATAGCTCATGCGTACACCCATAAGGTATCACCATCCGACATAATACATCTCCCATATGACTGTAACAACAACTCTGACAGCTATAAATATCCATTAGCATACCCGGTACTGGTAAATAGCCTCATATCTATTAGAGCCTTGTTCCAAACCTTCACAACACTGAAAACGATGCAAGAAACATGAACATCTCATAACCACTCACCCAAAACAACAAGTCACACCCAACGCCATTGATGACGTCCAAATCCACTACTAAAAAGTAAATGGACACGGTCGCATGCTATGTAATTTCCCAACTATGAATCGAGGTCGAATCCCATAGAGAAAAATATGTAGGCGATTAGGAATGTAAGAGAATTATCACTTGTTATGCAATGCAAAACACTTAGATTTTGGTTGAGAAAATATCTATACCTAAATGCGGAAATGTAAACTAATCTAGAAAGCAAGTAAAATGATCAATGGCTACAAGTATTGATGCATCGGGAATTACACTCAAGTAACGATCCAATGTATTTCACAATTTTATAAATATGAGCGAGTTTATGTTAATTAACCACGGGTAATAATTCTTAATTAGATTCTTTCGAAGACTAACAAGGCATCCTAATTGAATTATTCCTAAAACAATTAAGAGATTAAGCACACCCGGAATGACTACAAGTAGTTCAATCCTATCCCTAGGTAGAATCTATAAAATGAGGGTTAAAACCTCAAGTTCTTGTTAATTAATCTTTCCCAACCCCAAATTTTCTTTTCCAAAATTAATTCAGAGTTAATGGGCGAGTCCTAGGGTTAGCTAATCCCTTTGGAAATATTAAAGAACAAGAATAACTAAAGTAACAATAACTCACTTCATAAAAGGATAAAAATCATTCAATACATAAGCACACCAATGTATTTAATCCACACTTTAAATATGAATACTTCCATAAACAAGATTCAAGTGTTGGAAATAAATACTACACACATAAATATTCAATACAAGGCAAGAAAATGAAGTAATAAACATAAATGGTTAAGAAATCCTTAACCACAAGCTTGAAATCTTCAAAACCCAAGTGTGTGCAAACCCTAGCTTCCAAAACTTGTTCTCTCTAGTCTCTTGGAACTGAAAATAAGCCAAAGATCTCCAAAATATCTGATAGGTCGAGTATTTGTGGGTTTGGAAATGAGAACATGTGAAATGCTTAAATTGCCCAGGTCTGATGCCCATTGACCGCACCTGCGGATGAATTCTCGCAAATGCGGCTCCACAGATGCGGATACCTTATCGCAAAAGCGGGAAGTTAAAGGATGTCTAATACCGCATATGCGGGCTTCCAAAGCGCAGAAGCGGAAAATTACTCGTAGATGCGATTCCTGGCAAAAGGCCCAGCTCCACAGATGCGGGCTCGCTTCTGCGACCACTCTTCTGCAGATGAGGAATCACATGAGAGTTTTGCATTTTTTTCACCCATTGTTTGCTCAATTCTACTTCAATTCAATTCAAATCACTTCATAGCATCATTTACCTGAAAATATAACAATAAACACCATAAACAACCTCATATTATAGTTAAAGGACATAAAAGCTAAAGAAAAGAGACTAGAATGAGTGGTAAAATCACCACTCGTCAACACCCCCAACTTAGAGATTTTGCTTGTCCTCAAGCAAATCAAAACCAACACTTCTATGAGGCTTTACCATTTAAATCACAAGTAGTATTGCTATTATTTACAAATCCTATTCTCCAATTAATCACCATACTTATGGATTTGGTTGGTACTAACAATTAGTCTCAAGCATGTGCATCTTACCTAAATAACTCCATCATTTAAAACAAATTCAAGAAGTGCAAAGGAGTTTCAAAATAATCAAGTGACAAGAATAAGCCTCAAGATGTGACTCAAAAGCACTAGTCCACTACATATGCTCAACTTACTCAATTTCACCAATCCTTCCTAATTTATGTGCCCTCACAAGAAAGGAAGTCCCAAAATCACTATATTTACAATACAACATAAGGGACAAATTTACAAAGACACTCACTCTCACAAAGAATTTCAAGTGTTACAACATCTCATACCATAAGTTTACCCTTATTTTAATTCATTGCCTATTCAAGAACATTCGGTTGGAGGTCCCATAAGGACTTTTTAAGCTTGTAATGTAGGTTTAGGGAAGGGTCGGATAAGCATTTGGATACAAGTGACTTCACCCTCCTTGAACACTACTCACATTTGTCTTTCTTTTTGCACTTTGTTTATTTTCAAACCACATAGCCTCATTGGCATCTAGTTACCAACATAGAACCACCTTAAATACCTCTCTAATTTTCTTCAAAGGCTCCATATTTATATACATATATAAATTTCTCTTTTTTTTTTCTTTTTTTTTTATATACATATTTTTCTTTTGAAGCTTGATAAATTTAATATGAACATTTTGAGGTATATGTTCCTACACTCAATGTACCACCTTACCAATTTTCACTTTGACACCACACCCCCAACTTAGGCTTTTAGCCTCATTCTCAATATTAAAGGAGGGACGGCTTCAAAAGAGAGAATTATTTTACAAAAGGGGAAAGGTTTGTAATGAGGTGGCCAAAGAAAAAGTTAAAGGCTCAAATAGGGTACTAGTAATATTATTTATGCAATGGTAGGATTGAAAGACTAAAGAGGTTTTGCAAATAACACAAAGAATTCCTACGATCATCCCTCCAACCAAACATACTATCATTAGCATTGAAAGACCAACCGGGTAAGTTCTAGATGATAGAAGTAAACACAAGATTAATTTGTACAAACACTAACACACATGGCACATGAATTAATCAAGACGGATCAATTTTATTTTCTAATAAGAGCATCTAGAGCAATATTATTCAAACTAGTGGGCAAAGAGTCACTAAAAGAGCTAAAAATTTATCACAAATTATTCTTCACCATACAACTTACTTGTTTTTGTTCAAAACCAAAATTCGGAGGGGTATTCTTGATTCACATTTTACATACAAGAGACTAATTTTGTTAGTACCAAATAATCCAAATGTCTCCTCCTAGCAAAACAAGACTAATTCCCTTAAGAAAGTTTTCACGCCATCTATCATAGGGAAAAGTCACCTGATTCACATCAAAAAAATGTTCCGTGGGAAAGAACCGTATCATAAAGAAAACCCAAGGAAATACTACTAAGAAATTAAAAATTAAAGAACGAAAATACTAAAGAGGGTACTAAAATAAAAGCAACTAATACTAATAACACCAAGCTACTAAAGAAAATACATAACGAAAGAAAGATAAACATAAACTAATCACAACAAGCTCAGCAAGAGTACCTTATACAACAAAATAGCCCGGCAAGGGCACACAATATCCAAAACAACAAAATAAGCCCGACAAAGGCACACAATATCCATAACAACAATATAAGCTCGACAAGGGCATGCAATATCATAGTATGAATACAGTATAATCCTACGGCCACCCCCAACTAAAAACATTGCAGTGTCCTTACTGCACAATATCAAATATAAAGCACAAATAATTTGAGGGTCTCTCTAAGTTCTGCATTAGACAAGCAGACAATGGGAGGACGGCTGATCAATGCTGTGCTGAACTCGTAGCCTCATCATCATCAGTCTCATCATCATCATCACCATCACCATCACCATCACCATCACCAGCAGCTTCTAACATGAAGGAGTATTCTTCGCTATCATCTTTATCCCCCACTGGTATCTTCTTGCCTGGCTGCCCCTATTTGAACATGGCTATGCCTCTCCACATTTTGATCATGGACTTGCTCTTCTTATTGTTCTTCTCCTTCTCCTTCTTGAAGTCTGACTGGAGATCTAGATGCGCCTTGGCCAAGTTGCCATAGGCTGTCTCGAGTCTAGTAACTGATGCTGCCATCTTCTCATGAGACTCTTTTTGACTCTTCTGCGCATCTAAGTAACTCCTCATTTCTTCCTTGTAGAAGTACGAGGGCCCAAACTGAGAGGATGAGGGCCCACTCAAAAGCTGTGAAACTAACTCCTGGATGGATGAAAGCTTAGAGTTTAGAACCCCAAATGGTCCCTCAGGTGCAACTGCTTGTGAAGATGACTCTGAACTGGTAGACGTAGTGGTGACCTTCCTTTTTTTGCTTTTGACTGCATTACCCTCTCCTGTCACTCTCATTGGGTGAAAAGGTTTATCGCTGGTAACCATCGATCGGTGCTACGCACCTCAACCTCTGCTCTCATGCACAATTGTGTGATCAACAAAGGGAACATCAACCCTGCATCTTTGTCCCGCAAATACTCCCTCAGCTCCCGCAGGATATAGTAACCGACTTTCATAGGAATGCCATCCAGGATACATGAAATGATCAATGCCATGGTGTAGGAGACATCTGAGACGTTTCCACAAGGAGACACCCTGTTGCATAGGATGTACAACCACATTTTTGCTTCAGCTGTGAAGTCAATTGACCTCAAACCTTTTCTCCGGTTTCCCCATTTTGCTCTCACGCTTGGAGGGTAGAGTTTGGAGACAAGCCATTCCCCATTGTCGCACTAATCTTTCTATGGTACTGGCTCAATTGGATAGTTATGAATCCCAAGGGTGTCATTTATCTGTTCTATCCCAAACCTTACCAATTTTTCTCTAATGATGAGTTGTGGGTTGGCAAATCCTATGCACTTAAGATTGGCATAGAATTCGCGAACCCGCTCCTCATTAGCTTTGCATGGAGTAGGAATAAAGCATGACCATCCGGAGGCATGGAGACGGGCATAGAAATCTGGGAGCTTCTCGGCCAATTTTTCCTCGTTGATCCCCTTTTCAAGAACTATCGTTTTGGTGATAAGGTTGTCATAATATCTGCGCTGACAGTCAGCCGAAATGAAGCGTGAGTTATCAAATGGTTCCTCAACCTCCTCCTTAATTTCATGTTGTTGCAGAGCATTTTCGTTCATGTTCAGGTCCATTTTAGATCAAAGTACCTTCACAAAATCAAAATAAAGTCAGTCGGGCAATAGAACCATGTTAAGCAATTTAAAACACTGCAATTAGGCCAAAGAATCAACTTGAACGGGCCCGGGAAGGGCCTATTGAAAAGCTACTAGAAATTGGTAATCTGCCCAGTTTTCGCATCTGCAGAACATTAACCGCAGGAGCGGTTCCGCTTTTGTGAACTTTCCACAGCATATGCGGTTCTGCTCAGATTGGCCAAAATCATACCTGCAGAAAAATCATTGCAGGTTCGAGACTGCATCTGCGGTGTTCGTGCAAGGGTTCAAACACCCAGATTTTTTTTAACTTTTTCAATTCTTAAACCTGATTTCGGCACCTAATTTTTACTCAAGACTTCTAAATTAGTGCACTACATGGAACTCTGATTCTATTGAGACCGATTTTGTGGTACTTAGAAAGAAATTTTCTTTTAATTACTTTGTCGAACACCGTGCAAGCAGTTTAAAATGGCCTCTTCTTCACACAATTTGGGTACTCAGATTTCCCACAAATTTGTTTCATACTAAGCAGCACACACACATGCACTCTCAACAAATTTCCTCACCTTATTCTCACACAAATCAGAGGGGACGGAAGTAGGGGAAATAGCCATGGGAACTTGAGATATGGAGAAGAAGAATAAGAAGAAAAGAGAAGTAGAAGAGAGGAGTAGATAGGAGATACCTGTGGTGTCTTGTGCAAGAGCAGTAGAGATCAGGAGCAGTGGATGTTTTGCAGTCTGTTAGAGCTGGGGGAGTTAGGGTTGGGAGACAAAGGAAGAAAATACCTGAGAAAATGAGAGATCTATTTTTTTAGACCCTGTCCGACTTCCGCATCTGCGGTTTTTTATTGCTTCTGCGGAGCCGCTTCTGCGGCAAAAGGAATCGCATCGGCGAGAAAGGCCGCTTCTGCGTCAAGGTAGCCGCTTTTGCATGACCACATCTGCGATCAAAATTCCGCAGATGCGGTTGCACCAGATAACTGGTGCCTAGAATTGCAGCCACTGTTTTGCGACATTCCAATGTTCCAAACTCCTTAATTTAACTCCAAAAAATCTGAAACTTGGCAGATTAGTCAAAAATAATATACTAAGCTATTCTAAAAAAAAGAAAATTTTAAAAATGACTAAAAATTTTGAAAAACGATGGGTTGCCTCCCACCAAGCGTCGCATTTAACATCGTGGCATGACGCAACTCAAGTTTACCACTTTTCTCACCACTTGGACAATATGAATTGGGCACCTAACTTGGAATCAAGCTTGTGACCACGAGCGGTGGGGGGTGGTAAGTTGATGATCAAGACAAACCTCCTCGCAATCCCTCATTGACTCGTGTAGTTCAATTCCCATTTCACCACACAATTCCAATGTTGAAAAATGCTTGGAATGTGACATCAAACTTCCAAATTGTAATTCTTCCCGGATTTTGACATCCTCTTTTTCCCCCGGATAGAGTCAATTTCGACCAAATTTTATATCGGTTGACTCTAGTTTCATATTTTTCTTGGCATCACTAACACTCATGGAGTCGATTGGCGGATGTTAAATTATTGATTCCTCAAAGTAGAGCTCACTTTCTTCCACGAAATAGGACTCTTCTTGACTTCCTTCCACACTCTCAAGTTGGTGGGCGTAGTGAACCTCAACCAATATTTTCATTTGATCTTCCAAAGTGCGGGTATGTTCATCATTGTAAGCCAAACCTTGTTTCAAGTCCTCGACTGCAAAGTTATGCTTCTCCTCATTTTCAATAATGTCTCCAACATGAGCATCATCTTCTCATTTTGAGCATTTGAGAGTTCTTCTTGGTTTTGATCAAGTGCCAAGGAAGGATTTCTGGCTTCCACATCTAAGGAAGATTTTTGGCTCTCATTAACTTACGAGGCTTTTTGGACCTCTAAAGCTTCAAGAAATTCTCCCATTTGTGAGTGCAACCTTTCAAGTACCAAGTCATTTTGGAGACTATTTTCCAAAAGCTCCTCCAAGTCACTTTGCTCTTTGTTTCCTCCTTCAAGTAAGAATTCTAACATGAGCTTGAACTCCCCATTTTGACCATGCTCAACTTCTTCCACTTCCATAGCCCTATACTTTTTATCACAAAAAGTAGAATCATCATAGCGGGGCTTGGGGAAGAGAAGGACAAATAAGCACAATACTCCCAATGACTATTTTGGCAACCACACTTATCACAAATACTCCACTCATGGGTTTGAGATTGTGTGCACAATCCACCCCCGGGAGAATTTAAACAATGTTGCCACGAGTGTGGTCCTCCATAATAAGGACAAGGGTCATCAAAGTATGAAAAACTACCATCCGACCAATTTTCATTAAAAGATGCCATTTTTTAAAATTAAGAAAATAAACATGAAACAAACAAGAAAAATAGACCAAGGTAAGAAAAATAATTACACAAATATTCACGAGTTTGGACCAAAGCACTTACGCTATTTCTCAAACAACCTAACTTAAGCCAAATTGTTCCCCGGCAACGGCGCCAATTTTGATGACGTCCAAATCTACTACTAAAAAGTAAATAGACATGGTTGCATGCATATAATTTACCCAACTATGAGTCGGGGTCGAATCCCACAGAGAACAATATGTAGGCGATTAGGAATGCAAGATAATTATCACTTGTTATTCAATGCCAAACACTTAGATTTTGGTTGAGAAAATATCTATACCTAAATGCGGAAATGTAAACTAACCTAGAAAGCAAGTAAATGATCAATGGCTACAAGTATGGATGGATCGAGAATTACACTCAAGTAACGATCCAATGTATTTCACGATTTTACATATATGAGCGAGTTTATATTAATTAGCCACAAGTAATAATTCTTAATTAGCTTCTTCCAAAGACTAACAAGACTTCCTAATTGAATTATCCCTAAAACAATTAAGAGATTAAGCACACCCGGAATGGCTATAAGTATTTCAATCCTATCCCTAGGTAGAATCTATAAAATGAGGGTTAAAACCTCAAGTTCTTGTTAATTAATCTTTCCAACCCCAAATTATCTTTTCCAAAATTAATTCAGAGTTAATGGGTGAGTCCTAGGGTTAGCTAATCCCTTTGGAAACATTAAAGAACAAGAATAATTAAAGCAACAATAACTCACTTCATAAAAGGATAAAAATCATTCAATACATAAGCACAACAAGGTATTTAATCCACACTTTAAATATGAATACTTCCATAAACAAGATTCAAGGGTTGAAAATAAATACTACACACTTAAATATTCAATACAAGGCAAGGAAATGAAGAAATAAACATAAATGGGTAAGAAATCCTTAACCACAAGCTTGAAATCTTCAAAACCCAAGTGTGTGTACAAACTCTAGCTTCCAAAACTTATTCTCTCTACTATCTTGGAACTGAAAATAAGCCAAAGATCTCCAAAATATCTGCTAGGTCGAGTATTTGTGTGTTTGTAAATGAGAACATGTGAAATGCCTAAATTACCCAGGTCTGAAGCCCATTGACCGCACCTGCGGATGAATTCTTGTAGATGCGGCTTCGCAGATGCGGATACCTTATCGCAGAAGCGGGAAGTTGAAGGATGTCTGATACCGCAGATGTGGGCTCCCAAAGCACAGATGCGCTATCGCCGAAGCGGAAAATTACTCGCAGATGCGGTTCCTAGAAAAAGGCCCAGCTCCGCAGATGCGTTTCCACTCCCGTAGATGCGGGGTCGCTTTTGCGACCACTCTTCTGCAGATGCGGAATCACAGGAAAGTTTTGCATTGTTTTCACCCTTTTTTGCTCAATTTCACTTCAATTCAATTCAAATCACTTAGTGGCATCATTTACCTGAAAATCTAACAATACACACCATAAACAACCTCATATTATAGTTAAAGGACATAAAAGCTAAAGAAAAGAGACTAGAAACCTCAACCAGCTATCACAGCTCATGCGTACACCCACAAGGTATGACCATTCGACGTAATACATCGCCCATATGACTATAACAACAACTCTGACTGCTATAACTATCCATTAGCATACCCGGTACCGGTAAATAGCCTCATATCACCTAGAGCTTTGTTCCAAACCTTCACAACCCTGAAAATGATGCAAGAAACATGAACATCTTATAACAACTCACCCAAATCAACAAGTCACACCCAACGCCATCTGGGAACATACCTCGCAAGCTAAACCCAATAAGCACAATGCGAATATGACTGGATATGGTAAGAGAAACACATGAGAAAACTATCAGATAAGTCCGACAAGCACAACTCCCTATCAATACCATGCTACAGATCTATTCCACAAGGGAGAATCAAAACATATGAACTAAACACAAAAATCTCATCCTAATATAACTCTGCTCTGGCACGTAGCCGGGTTCAAACATATCAAACCAAATGAAAATGCGAGGATCCCATCCTCAACTCTGAATCACAAGTAGAATACACATCAAACCAAACGAAACCTTCCACTAACTTAATCTTGTGAAATAAAATCACAACACGTAATGGACTTCACATACCAGTAGAGCACCTAACTCACAAATCGTAACCAAACCGTCAAGAAATCACATCAAAACCTACCGTAATGAGTAACATAAAGTTCATTCTAATATCATCGCCACCAATAGGGAAAAAATTGAAACAATAGACATAGGCTACCACTATAGAGTCTTTCAACAGAGGTAAACATATAAGTAGAGTACAAGAATCACGAAACACACTCATATATGAAGCAAGATAGGAGGACTCACTTCGATAAACAGGACTGAATCAAAATAAGACTGATGCTCCTCTTTGACAATCGAAACCATACCTGTTACAAGACAATCTATTGCAACAAACTCAGCTCTACCATAGAAATCATATCAATGGGCTGGGCCTCCCCTCTAGGGTGCCCTCTACCCGCTTGAGCTTCTCCCCAATTTTGTGAAGTATCTTGTGCAATGGAGATCAATCCTGCCTGAGCCAATATACCACACATGCTCAAGAAATGCGCTAAAGTTTCCTACAGTCCAGGGGTAACAATGGGTACCTCCGGTGCCTATCCCCTAATCGAAGCTACGGGTGGCTGCTCAACTGCTACTCTAGTAGGTGCTCTAGCTGCGACACATGCCTCTCCTCATCCTCTACCCCGACTGTGGCCTCTCGCGGATCTACCAGGGGGTGCGAATGTCTGTTCGATTAATCTGGTAGCGCGTGTACTCACCTTCTATGGGAGAATAGAGACACAAAGGATTAGACTTTGAAGTCAACAAACTCGCACGAAAGGAATGAAAGAAGTGGAATTTTCATAATAGTTTCGTAGCCTCTCAAAGATAAGTACAGACATATCCGTACCGATCTGCAAGACTCTACTAAACATGCTCGTGACTCATAGAACCTATGAACCTAGAGCTCTGATACCAACTTGTCACGACCCAAAACCCCAACTTAAGCGTCATGATGGCACCTAGTCTCTAAGACTAGGTAAGTTGATTACTTACAAAAAATAAGTTAGTTTAACAATGATAATTTAATACCATTCCGGAGTTGTCTACACAAAACTCAAACTCTAGTCAGCTCTTACCATTTAAGCTTCTAAAACAAGAATTATTCTTTTAAATCAATCCCGAATCATCCGAAAATCGAACCTGGCCACGTAGGCAAGTCATAATATATAATACGAAGCTACTTGATACCCTATGCCACCAAACGAAATGCTAATTCTCAAAACGAACGGTCGGGTCGTTACATTCTCCCCCTCTTAAACAAACGTTCGTCCTCGAACGTGACACAAATTATTCTGAAGCCACGAAATCACTGAATAAACTCACCATACATATACTTGCGGGTGATCCCACATCCGCCAAATCTACATAAGCCCGACATCACCATCTCAAATGAAGATTATTCCTTCCACTTACACCGATAAGCCTTAGAACAAAAATTCTCACCATTCGAACATTTCCCAAAGACACGATTCTCACAAAAACATGCTGTATCAACCTCAACCAGCTTCCATAGCTCATGCATACACCTACCAGGCATGACCCCTCGACGTAATATATCGCCCATATACCCATAACGATATCTTTGACCATAATAACTTCCCATAATCAAATTCAGCACAGGCAAATAAACTCATATTATTTAAAACCTTGTCCTAAACTTTCACAATTCTGATAATGATGCAAAAACATGAAGATGTCATAACCACTCACCCAAATCAACAAGTCACACCCAAAGAAACCTCAGCATATAACTCGCAAGCTAAACCCTATAAGCACAATGCGAATAGGATTGAATATAAAAAAGAGAAACACATGAGAGAACTATCAAACAAGCCTGACAGGAACAACTCCTTATTAGTACCATACTACGTCCATTCTACAAGGAAGAATCAAAACATATGAACTAATTATAAGGATCTCATCCTAATATAACTCCAGCCCGATTCAAACATATCAAACCACATGAAAACGCGAGGATCCCATCCTCAGCTCTGAATCACAAGTAGAATACATATCATACCAACCGACACCTTCCACTAACTCAATTCCGTGAAACAAAACCACAACATGTAACAGACTTCCCATAATAGTAGAGCACCTAAATCACAAATCGTAACCAAACCATCTAGAAATCACATCAAATCTACCGTAATAAGTAACAAAATTTTTATACTAGTCTCATGGCTCTTAATAGGGAACTAACCGAAACGATTGTTGGTACCCAATTTTTCCCTATATACTTTTTAATATGCAAAATACCTTCAAAATAGCATATATATATATATATGCATATATAAGCATGTCCAGGGTTTTTATTATTTTCCATAATTTTAAGGTTTAAAATTGATTTATTTTTTCTCTTTTTATCCATAAAATCCCCAATAATTATTCTCAAAATTATTGTTTTGATAATTCATCTATTGGATTTCTATATTTATGGCAAAATATGGCTAATGTAATTTTTATATATTTTTATAATTACATTTAGTATTTTTAAAGCTAAATTGCATATAATTATAATATTGGTCTTTTTAAGATTTAATTACATTTTATATGCATAAAATTGGATACTGTATTTTTAAATTGCTAATTATGTATTATAAATCATTTTATCTTTTCAAATTATTTTCAGAAACTATCTATTATTTTTTTTAAATCAAATAGGGAAAAACTGGCTATTTAAATTATAACCAAATCGGACCCCAAATTCCCAGCCCAATTTTACAATTAAGACCCGACCCACACACTACTAACCCATAACTATACCCGGAACCCACCTACCCTATTTAATCTTGACCGTTGATCTTTCAGATTAACGGTCCACGTCGTTTCGTTCCATTTTTAATCCAGCAACCCCTCAAACCCTACCTCATTCTTTCATTGGAGCTGCCTCTGAATCCTCTCCTCCTATCTTCTCTCAGACACCCTCAAACCCTAATCACTGTCCACCTTTCTCTGGCCATCTCCCTCGTCGGAAACCATGGCATCTCATCATCTCCTGGCCTCTGCTTCCCCCCACGCCGGTTTGACACTACCCTGAGGTCCTCAGGTGAACCTGGAGCGGTTCAACTCCTATCCATGGTCTTTCATGCCATTTTCCGGCCACCCATGGTTGTTCGAGTAAGAACTATTACTTTTCCGGCTAAGACCGGTAACATTTTAAGGTCCTCTCATCTTCTCTGGGTTCTCTGAAACCCTAACTCTCGAGATTTTTCACTTTTCTTTTAGATATGTCTTAGATCTAGGTATATCCATGAGTTTTTAACTATTTTTTTCTTCATCTCTACTATTTTCTGAAAACCCTAGATTCGTTATTGTTCGATTCTTCTCAGATCTTTCTAGATCTGAGGTGATTCGAGTATTATTAAGCATTTTCCTTTAAAAACCTCCTGTTTTAACTAACTATTTTGAGTTTTTAATCACTTTTCCTAAACTAGGGTTCATCCCAAGTTGTATTTCAAAGGGTTTTTCTGACTTCTAAGTGTTTAATTAATTATCCTTTCGACTTCGTGACTGATTTGTGCAAGAATATGAAACCCTAGTTGATTCTATGTGATTCCTTCAATCTTTGCTTCGGTTTTGGGTGTTTTAGTGGTACCAGTCGTGCTAGTTTACTCTATCTTTGGACTTAAACATTTTTCCTTGTTAAATCCTGTGTTTTTGTGGTTTTGACCTAATTAATCTTTATTAGGGTTCAAATCTATTTCTTCAGCTAATATCAATATCATTGTGAGGTTTTACTTAGCCTAATTTTTGTTTATAGAAGTTGAGTATTTCTTTCTGGAAATCAGTGTTATTTTAAAAGTTTTAGCTGGTTGATTTACTCTGTTAGGGATCCATATGCATAAATCTTGGGTGTTTCCTTATTTATGACCGTAATTGGTCATACTAACCTTATTTGATTGTATGTATAATTGTGGATTCTTATCGATTGCTTTTCATGGTATGATTGGGGTTCTTTCCTTAATTAGATCCCTACTATTATCGTTTGATCAATTACCCCTAATTAAAGGGGTCTATTTTGAACTCCTTTATGTGATTGGTTTCTATGATCTTATGATTTCCTTAATTGACTGAATGTTGATTCCTTTACCTTATTTTGTTCTACTCCTAAAGTGCTATATATACACTCTTGTTTTACCTCTCAAGACGAACACAGTTCAGAATACACACACACATATTCAAACTCTCTCTTCTTTCTCTGCTACATGAGCTAACTGCTTGTCTACCCGGCTGAAAGCCAAGGCTAGACTGTGGAACTCTACTTGCTTTACATTTCTGCACTTTGCTTTCTTAACTGGTGTGTTCCTAGTTCAATTCTGAAACTCAACTCTATGTTCTCCATATATGTTAAATCCATGTCTCCTTCTGCACAAATTTAATGGCTTATGTATTTAGTTGTAGGGGTGTGCATTCGAATCGGTTTATCGATAAATTGAATTGATTATTTGTTATCAGTTTATCAATATCGGTTTTTCGATTTATCCATTTCGATTTCGATTTCGAAATTTTCCTTATCGAGTTATCGATTTTGATTTCGATTTTGTCCTCTTTGGTTATCGGTTTATCGATAAACCGATAAGATATACTAAAAAAAATATTTTTTACCCTTATTCAATAATATCCTTCCTTTACCCTAAGTCTCTAACCTTATTATTTCATCTACCACATTTAAGGAATGGTCATATTTAAATCTCAAGGGAATGAAGTTCAAATTAATGGAAAATATAATTAGCCGTGATGATGTATTTTTTTATATACCGTTGGAGTGTTAGTGGCATACATTTGATCCCTTACTTTAGTTTTGTTGCATGTGCTTGTTGACACAATTTTTATGTTATAAACGGTGTTCGTCTTATTTTAGCTTCTTTTTCTCCATATTAGTTAGGCGTGTTTATAGCGATATACTTTCCGTGGAATCCCGCAAATTTTCTTATTGCTGTAATCGATAACCAAATCGATAAGCCCCAAAAATCAATAAATCGAAATCAAAACCTTATTGAAATGATAACGATAAGCATATGTACAAATCGATAATCGATAAGTAATTATCGATAAGGGTCAAAATCAAATCAATAAATCGAATGCACACCCCTATTTAATTGCCCTTCTTGTTTACTGCTTTATTCAACATGCTTAGGTTTTGCCCTCTCTTTTTCAAGTGTGTAATCAGCATGTCTTCTTGAGTTCTTGTTTATTCCCCTCAACTAGTATGCCATGTTAGCATTATAGACTCTTAAATGTGCTTGGTTAACACTAAGTGGCATAACTAATTATATGTGACAGACTCCTGCCCTCAACATGAGTACTCCTACACCCTGTCTCACTGTCTTATTGCCTATTACTATTCTAATTTCGAGAATGATTCCCTTGTTAACATTTTTAAGTAGTAGTTTGTGTTCTGCAGGCCAATCAGCTCCTACCTGTTCTTTGTACTTGCTGGTCTATATGCTTCTCTTCTCATCCATGTTTGTGTGTTTCTGACTTAAGCTCTCTGTATCCCCAACCCCTTACTTCCCTGCCTATGAATGTTGAAATGATACTATTCTTTGAGTTTGCTCTGTGTGTGCTGGCTTGTTCCAAGTTGTTGTTGCTCCTATTCCCCTCTCCTTTCAAAACTGTTTTTCCCTAAGCAACTCTTCTGTTGTTTTGCAAACTTATTTCAAACATGCTTTGTCAAAACTTTTCCAACTCAACCCTTTTAAATATATGTCAAGCACTCTAAAATATACTCTTAGACCACTAGGTTCTGCCCCTTTTGTGTGAGCCTTGCCTTGGGACCCTTGAGCTCCCTCTAAACTTGGACACATAAAAGCTGGCCTTTCCACACAGCACTTACTCTATCTTGGCTATAAAAACTGGGTGTGAGCACTTCCCGGGATCCCTTGAGGTCCTTAGGGAACTCTGACACACCCGGATAAGAAAAGACTATGGAACAATCTTGGCACTTGAGGTGATTTACTACATAACTCATAGAGGAAGTCCTAATCAGGCTCTTTATAGTGTAACTTCTCAGTTTTTATTTCTACTTATGTAATTTATTTCAATGTTGGTCTATAATAACCTGTTGTAAACAAGTATTGGGGTGGCTAGTGAAAAGGGGATGGGGTAAATATGCATGCCACCGTTGTTAAGGGTAAAAAACATATTACTAGGTTTATATTACTAATTGCGCAATAGAAACCATGCTTAGGATTCATATGTGCATTAGAAATCATGCTCTTAGGTCCCACGTTTATTGATTCAGCATGTGCACCCTTATAAAATCATGTGTTAAAATCTACTAATAACTAGCACTTTACCAGTACGTTATGCACTGCCATGTACACTTAGAGATCCTACCTTAAGATAAAACAACGCTAAGAAACAGGTCATTTCCATATCATCTGCATATTCTGAAAATATGTAATACTTATGCATTTCCTGCTCAGGTCCTGCATATACATCACTCTGCATTGTTTGTGCATTAGATATCATGCCTTTAAGATTGCATTCACATCTGCTTAGGCATCTCTAGTGCTGGTAATAATTCCGGAATTTTGAACATTTAGAACAGCGATACAATTCAAACAGTCTTCTCTACGTAACTCTTATAAATGGAACACTATTTTACACCTATGCAAGCCTTAGGTGCTAAATTTGTCAAAACTGGAAACATGCTTTTTTTATTTATGTTGCTTAATTATCAACTGTTAAAATCAGTAGGCAAGCCTGATTCGAACTTCTTTTCTGAGTCATGCAATAAATCTGGTTCTACTGTTATCACTTAGATACCATGCTTAGGATCTTAATTCAGTCCTTAATTGTGCTTGAGTCATGCTGTTTATGGGCAATGTATGTGGAGGTATATTTGCGCCTTTCGTTTGTCCTCCATGCTCCCCTTAATTGAAGTCCTACTTGTTCTTGTATGTCGCCTTAGTATTTTACATTTAAACTTGAGGTCTACCTAGAACCCCCTTTATCGGATATGAGTCTTAAAGTCCTCCGGGACTGATAGGAAGGGACGGGTAACAACATGCAATAGGGGTTGAGACTAACCCTCGCTTTAATTACCTTCACGGGACGGGAAAGGGTAAATATGGATATGATAACCTTTGTGTTAATACCACGTGTAGCGCCCTCTTTGAGGAGTATCATACCGGGTAATACATTGATGTGATCCAAATTATAAGCAAGCCTAGTACACCACCTTTTACATTCCCGAATATGCTTAGATTGTAATTCTTTTCAAAATCTTGCTTTCATTAATTGCTTTTCAAACATTTGTGTTCTTAAACTTAAATCCCCTACTATTTGAGTCATACTTGTTTATTTGCTAATTGTACAAATTCACAAAAACTATTTGGCTGGGAACTACACTAGTGGATCCTGAGGGGTGCCTTATACCTTCCTCTTAGGATAATTTCAAGCCCTTACCCTATCTCTAGTTATCAAGCGTAGTTATAAATGAACCCTATAGGTGTCCTAACGTACCTAAAATTGTTAGGTGGAAACTCTTCAAGAATGCAAATCCCCTTTCCCAAAAGGAAAGAGTTGTCCCATAACCAAAAATGTCATAAACCCGATTCTACGAAGGAAAAAAGGGGCACGACAGCATGGCAACTCTTTTGGGGATTTCAGGCTTTTACCATTTCATACCGTTTTTGTGAATTTGTACCTCTCCTATGTGCAATTACTTGTTTAATTCCTTTAAGCGTTTAATTTCTTTTTCAAAAGCAAAACTGACATATCTTCCTTGTTTCCTTCCTTTATAACTACTTTAAATTATAAAACTGCTGTATTTACCACTTTTTTAACGTGCCAAATACATGTCAACATGCTTTTAATTACTGCATAATCATGCTCGACATCATACTCTACTCATGCCAAAAAAATACTATATCAATGCTTGATGAGTGGTTGCACCCTTCCTATATCATTACCCCTAAATTCAGAATGGCTTATTTGAGGTAAAACTAGTCGATCAGCGGTGTAGTCAACAGTTCTGTGCCTTCCCCCTTGAGTTTTCTGCTCAAGGGTACCAGTCTAAAACCTCATAGAAACCTTACTCTGTTTGAATTGTGCATGCATCATAGTCAAACCTAGCTGGGTCAGTTATGTTGTCCACATAATGATCCTTTAAGATAGCCTTATCCCAAGTCCACTGGGTTTCTCTAAACCCAAACGAACATCATCACATTTTGTGCATTTATTTTGAGAACTAAACACTTCATGCTAATTGTTGACATTAAATAGTCAAGTCTGGTGGCGGTAAGGGCCTAACCTTGTTTGTCTTGCAGAAATATGAGGGACGAAGTTCCCAGATTCGGCATGGTCACCAATATCCACGCAAGATTACTATGTTAGTGGGACGATTTATATTCTAGTGACAAAACCCTCATCAGAAAATATTTGGGTAACCTACCATCCTTCTTGGACATCCACTAACAACATGATAGTAGAAGTTGCTACCTTATTTTGGGATTGTGAAAGGGTCGTGTTCCACTTTGGGGACATCGAGATGACACCTTTGCTAAAGGAGATAAGAGGACTGGTTGGTCTAGTGTGGGAAAATCCGGGTCTGCTAAAGCCTGAGAACCTCACGGGCAAGGGTTTCCATGAAATGATGGGTTTGAAGAAGAACTCAGAATTGGTATGCCTAAAGGAATCGTACATCCCTTTTGATTGCCTGTATGAAAGGTACGGTCACAACAAATCAAACCGTACCTACCATGACGAGTTTTCTATCACGTCCTTGGGACATATTCATCGTAGGGTTTTCGTCTTCATGTTTTGCTTCCTGGGTCTGATCGTGTTTCCAATGAGGAAAGGGAGAATCTATACTAGACTAGTTGTGTGGTAAAATCTAGGGGACCAATTTCCCCTTGACATAATGCTTCGAAGAGTGACCCCGAAAATACGGGATCTCAGGTCAGTCGCTTCCGTCAAAACCTGTCGATTCCCTGCCAAGAATAACATCGGCTGAAGCCCCGACGAATGTAGGAATCCCCCCGAGGAATGCACCTGGGGTCAATCAAATCTACTCAAGCGGCTCGACGTCAGCCCACATGCGACGTAAGGCTAACAGGCTGTTACATCTCATTCTCTTTTGTCATACTACACATCTTGTACTTAGTTTGGGCGTCCCCTTCTTATAAAAGGGGGTCACCAACATCTTGTAGAGCAGCTCCAATCATCCTACTCAAGGGCAATAATATCTTCTCTCTTCCTCTCTTCTCTAATTTGCTTATTCCCCTAGGCTCAAAGCCATTTATCTTCGGTCATTCTTCTTGCTTATCACTTGGTACTGGCTCAAGGCCATCTCCGTAATCATCAACTCTTAACTTATTCTTCATTATATGACTTAATATCGGCCGAAAGAGCCTTGTCTAATTATATCTGTAACTATTATCCCATCCCCGGCTATCCCCGGTAGTTCGAGATTGATACTAATGCGGACCCCGAGGTCCTATCGACCATCTCTGCATCCGGGCAATAGCCCCTACCTTCGGTTTGGTTTTACCCCGCATTTCATCATTAAACATAGCATTCTTAACATTAACTACTCTAACAACTAGCTCGAAAATAGATCACGTATTTTTAGAATCCCATTTACAAATTTAATTGTTGTTACCATTTTCACGGTAAACAGTTTGGCACCCACCGTGGGTCTAAAAATAATAGTGATTATTTTCTTGCTGCTTTTCATTACACAAATACATATCAGCTTTCACACTTTTTCTTTTCCGGGATCCTTTTACTTCAGGCCAAAATATCGGGCTCGATGAACGGAGTTGAGAACGACAACCTCAAAAATCACGGGGAAAATGGCGTAGTTGTCCCGGCCACTGGAGCACCTCCGCGGAATCCTGATATCGCTCTTGGACCGATCCTAGAAGATGCAGATTCACAGGACGCACAACAAGTCGAAGAAACTTTTCACACCGACAGGAGCGTACGACACAACGACCAACAGGAAGCTCAAAAAACCTTGGCCTGGGAAGAACAGGAAGTTAGTCTTCATGTTATTTTTGAAATGATGTAGGCACAACAACTTGCTATTTCTCAGCTGCAAAGCCGTCCAAGAACCCCCAGCACAGCGGCGCTAGAGACGGCTCCCCCCGCCGAGCAAGCACTCAAAAGGTCAAGCAACAAAGGGTTAGTGGCTGACCCCACCATCGTAAAAATGCTCAAGGACCTCACCAAAAGGATTGAATTAGGTGAGAGAATGATTGCATCCAATGACAAAAAAGTCGAGACCTACAACTCCAAGGTCGATTAGATCCCAGGTGCACCCCCGGTCCTCAAAGGTTTGGATTCAAAGAAGTTCATTCAGAGGCCATTCCTCAAGGAAGCAGCCCCGAAGCCTATCACGAAAAAATTCAGAATGCCGGAACTCCCCAAGTACAATGGCACCTCCGACCCTAACGAACACGTCACTACACCTGCGCAGTAAAAGGAAACGACATAAAAAATGACAAGATCAAGTCAGGCCTGAACTGGGCGGTGCAGGCCTTCACCCAAGGCCTGAATGAACGAAGCTCAATGGCTTCAAAACAGTTGAAGCAGAATCTAATCGAATATCCGGCCGTGACCTTGTCGGACGTTCACAACCGATACCAGTCAAAGATCAGGGCCAAGGATGACCAGCTGGGAGCCCCTTCAGGCTCAGTATACCCAAACAGACTCCTAACAAAAGAGTCGAAACCAAGCAAAGAAAGGTACTAACCGTACCATGAAGACGGAAGGAATGCCCCAAGGCGCAACCTACCCCGCAACGATCGGAGGATAGATCGAGGATAGGATCCTCAGGGGCTCGTCAATAGAACCAGGTTCAATCAGAACACGGTGCCAACAAATGCGCCCCACTTATCGGAATACAACTTCAGCGTTAACATATTAGACATCGTGTTCGCTATCGGCAAAATCAGGGACACTAAGTGGCCCAAACCAATACAGTCGGACCTTTTACAGATAAATTACAACTTAGTGTGTGAGTTCCACAACAGACACGGTCACAGGACCGAGGATTGACAACAACTACGAGAAGAAGTGGACCGACTACTCAACAAAGGGCACCTTCGGGAATTCCTTAGCGATTGGGCCAAAAATTAGTTTCGAGAAAGGGAGGTAACCAAGAAGGATGAGGCAACCGAACCACAACACGTCATACACATAATCATGGGGGGCGACGATGCCCCACAGGAACTTGTGATGAGTAGAATAAAAATATCCATCACCAGGGAAAAACGGAGTCGAGGATATATTCCCGAAGATGCCCTCACGTTCAGTGAAGAAGATACCGAGGCCCTGTCTCAACCCCACAATGACGCCCTGGTAATATCCTTTCTTGTAAATTCTTTTCAGATAAAACGTGTACTTATGGATCCAAGTAGCTCGGCCAATATTATCAGGTTGAGGGTGATAGAACAGCTTGGACTGCTCGAACGGATTGTGCCCGCCACTCGAGTCCTCAATGGGTTCAACATGGCGAGTGAAACAACAAAAGGAGAAATCATCATTCCGATTACCGTGGCCGGCACAACCCAAGATACCAAATTCCATGTCATCGAGGGAGATATGAGGTATAACGCCTTGTTTGGGTAACCATGGATACACTGCACGAGAGCAGTACCATCCATCCTCCACCAGATGATAAAATTCCCGACGAAGGACGGGGTCAAAACCATATATGGGGAACAACACGCGTCAAGGGAAATGTTTGCAATACACGACATGTTATCAGAGCCATACCCCCGCTCTCGAATAAGCCAGCAGGTAAATCAGGTGTCAACCCAGGTCAGGTTTGACAACACGAAGTAGAAATCTGCATTGCATGTCCGCCCTCGGGCGGTCATAATAAACCAATCTCAAGGCACCACCAGCACATCTCGTTTCAAGGTACAACCATTCCTTTTGTTTCATTTCAAATTAAGAACTAACCCTCGTGCAGGCACTTGACCGGAGATACCAGAACGATAACACTATCAGGAGGCCTCGAGACCCCCAAAAGCACACCCGTTCCACTCTTTTCCTTCGACCGAGTTTTTATCCCAAAAAGAAGGGTTTTTACCCGCAAAGTTTTTAATGAGGCAACGTCTGCGAATCTGCCTAAAGGGGAAACTCCATGAATTGCTCGAAGCCACCCTTATGGCCAACTTTCAAGAGGCGAGAAGCATTCCCCCTAGAAGCCATCCGATTCGAAGGAGGTGGGGAAACGCCAAGCAAATGTTTCTACAGGGAGATGATGTATCGGGCTAAACGGTCAAAGTAATCAGACCCTGCGAAAGCGGGAGCATGTACTATTATATTGGGCAATCAAAAAATACCCCTTTTCCATGAAAAAGGAGAAAGGCTCCTTCTTAGACTACGGCAACGTGAAAATCATCGGAGCAACCAAACTCGACCTAAAAATAGATCGACTCAACACAACAACACGTGTATTATGCCAATGGTTCAGAGAATATCTTCCAAACATCTTATTCTCCAAAAGTGAAAATTACAGTATACCCTCGACAAAAGCCTCTCTGCCAAATACGTCCCGAGATACTCTGAGACTTGAACGATTCAGTGCCCACACGATCCCAGGGTCGGAACCCCGGACTCACAAAGCCCTCACAATGCAACTACGAGTTCACGATAAGCGGTCTTCAAGCTTAAACAAACTCGATGACTTGAAAACTATCACCAATCTCCGTACATTGGAAAATCCGAAACTGTAAGACCCTAGCGGGCAGACTCGGCATAACCAGATCTATTCTACATCACACAAATTGTAAGACCTCAATAGGCATGATAAACTGTAAGACCTCAATAGGCATGGCAAACTATAAGACCTCAACAGGCATAAAAATCCTGAAGTTTAGGCTATACACCGCATTTGTAAGAATCCCTAAAGGGCATACCTTAGGTGTAGACGCGTAAACTATCACTTGGGATCAAAAATGTCTATGGCCAAATGCACATGACTACGGTCAAAACGGCTAATACAGCCAAAATAACGCGACTCGGGGATGCCCGAGTGTTGCTAAAATCGCAAGCCACTACTTCGAATGTACTTCGGAAAGAACTAATTAAAATAGGCTTCCCTCAATAGGCAAAAATGAGCTCTGACCATATCTGCTCCAAATCATAAGAGCGTCGATCTACTCGACCTACGAGCTATGAACCTTACGAGGTGCTCGAAACATCGCCGACAATGACTTGAAATCGAGGTTCCTCTAGAACCGACGACAGGTCAAGCAAAAATACTTTAAAAGATCTTAACAAGCAGAAACAAAGCTTACAAAAAAGCCCACGGGCAAAAACAGTGTAAGAGCCATTGTCGCCAGCTAAGCAAGCCTACGAGCCTCATATTGAAAGGTCTCTATGACCAAACAATGTAAGAGCCATTGTCGCCAGCTAAATTTTTTCTGACAACTTGAGGATTAAAATGAGCTCGTGTAACCTGATTCGGAGACCGGATCCAAAATAGTTAACTATGCAAGCCTCTGAGCCACATATTAAAAGATCTCAATGACCAAGCGGCATAAGTGCCACCGTCGCCGACCAGAAACTCAAAGAAATTAAGGGTCAATTATAGCTCAAATCGCAACACGACTCGGAGACTGGACCTGAAAACTATAATATGCCTAAGGGCACGGCATAAGTGCCACCATCGCTGGCCAGAAACTCAAAAACATTTAATGGTCGATTACAGCTTGAATCGCAGTGCGACTCGGAGACTGGACCCGAAAACTGTAATGTGCCTAAGGGCACGACATAAGTGCCACTATCGTCAGTCGAGTAATCCTCCGGGCCGCGCACCCGTAAGGTCACTTCAACCCAAAACACAAAGGGCCATCATCATCCGCCCATGCAGGCAGGAAAGAGCTTGAGGGTCAATTGAAGCTCGAGTCATAATGCGACTCAGACACTGGACCCAAAATGATTGGAACGGCAAATGTCAAGGGGCAGGAGAGAAAAGCAAATACTACCTACCCGCACGGGCACAAAAATTGCAAGGGTAAGGAGGCTTGAGCTGAAGCCCGGCTCGCAGACTAAGCCTAAACAACTAGGCCAAGTACGGATGCCCCGGCACCTGATCACGTCAAGGATCACGCTTAAGAGCCCCCGGACCTGTCTGATCAGTCCCGGACCTACGAGGATCCCACCAAACATCAAAACCAGCCCGCCCAGTCGAAAGCAATAATAAAGAAAAAGTTATAGAAGAGATAAAGATTCAAATTCCTTCTTATATATTACATGCAAAAAGGGGGTATTCTCCATCTACAGGCATATTCTGTATATATCAGAAACAAAATGACAAAGCGGCAAAATCTGCACTCCGCACTAAAAGGGCTACAGCTTGTCAAAATTCGCCCTACGCAACTTCAGCAAGAAGTGACCAAGTGCCACGATTACTCCCCCTTACTCGAGCCAATTCCTCCGGGAAAACGGAGCCCCTTGCACCGACCTCCTTGAGTGCTTCACTTCAGGATCTGGAATGAACATATTCCTTGATCCCCTTCTCTCGGTCGAGGGTTTGTATTAGCTCAGTTCGGGCATTAGCAGCACCCTTCATACGAATCGCCATCCCCCGATCACCCTTGGTTCGGCTTAGTGCCACATTGGCCCAAGCATTAATTATCTCAGCTCTAAAACTTCGGTAGATCAGATTCGAAGTTTCCTAATCATACCAGGACGAACTTTGGCACTGCCACAAGGAATTGGACCTCGAAGGCAGAGACCTTGGCCGAGGCATTTGTCCCCTCCGAAGCTTGAGCCTGTACTTGAGCCCTTAGCTTCCCACAAACAACTCTGACCGGTTGACGTCGCCCTTAAGCTTTAAAGGTAGAAAGGGGCAAATTGCGTACTACAAGAAGTCACCTGCTCCATCAAATAGCTCTCGTAGTTTGGGCTCCAATACGCCTCATATAGCCAATATTGCATCTCATCTTCCTTCTCTTCGCTAAGGAGCCTAATGACTCGCCCTCATCAAGAAATTTTTGAGGCTTGGCCCCTTGACAAAGCAGCTCGGACCTAAACCCGTCACAGGCCCACATGAGGAAGGTCCAATAGAGGAAGGAAGACAGGCTGCTAAATTTGCCATCGTCGTAGGTATAGCCGGCGAAGCGCGAGGCACACCGCTTGAAGTGCATATTTTCATCTCTTCAAACAAATAACGAAGGTTTCGAAGGTGTGGTACTAGAACCTAACACCTAGGAGGAACGATTCACCCAAGCCCAGTCTCTGCTTTCCCCAAATAAGCAACCATTAAATGCAGACTCCGACGACCCCGAGAAGGCGAAAGCAGCCTCACATTGCGTATGGGAAAGGCGATGACAATTCAAAAAAGGGGCAAATTGCGTACTACAAGAAGTCACCTGCTCCATCAAATAGCTCTCGTAGTTTGGGCTCCAATACGCCTCATATAGCCAATATTGCAGCTCATCTTCCTTCTCTTCGCTAAGGAGCCTAATGACTCGCCCTCATCAAGAAATTTTTGAGGCTTGGCCCCTTGACAAAGCAGCTCGGACCTAAACCCGTCACAGGCCCACACGAGGAAGGTCCAATAGAGGAAGGAAGACAGGCTGCTAAATTTGCCATCGTCGTAGGTAGAGCCGGCGAAGCGCGAGGCACACCGCTTGAAGTGCATATTTTCATCTCTTCAAACAAATAATGAAGGTTTCGAAGGTGTGGTACTAGCACCTAACACCTAGGAGGAACGATTCACCCAAGCCCAGTCTCTGCTTTCCCCAAATAAGCAACCATTAAATGCAGACTCCGACGACCCCGAGGAGGCAAAAGCAGCCTCACATTGCGTATGGGAAAGGCGATGACAATTCAAAAACAACCAAGAGCACCAGCCATCAGCACCATATCCGGCGCCAATGTAATAGTCAACCCCGGAGGCCTCCATCGCGGTAAGACAAAGCCCCAAAAGGCCAACAATGCCTTTGCCAACACAAGATCGGCACACGACCTCAAAGGCCTCCACCAAAGGAATCCAGTGAGCAAATGCAGTTGTTTTTAACACACACCCATACGGAACAGGCACCGGATGTTGATCTGGATGGTCCAAACGCAAGCAGACATCCGCCCAGAGAACGCATTCAAGAAGCCATCGGCGTCCCTAAACCTGCCATCCCTCGGGCAAGCCTCCTATCAAACGCCACTACGAAGTCCAAAAACACTACTCACGCCTTCACGGTAAGGATCCGGCAATCCGAGGTTACTGGTCCTATTCAGGGTCAGAACACGATGGACCCTACGGGAAGCCATTTTTATCAATCAAAGGCTCTAGGAAGGATCGAGGTAGCACCTAAGCATGGGTAACTCCTCAACAGAAGTCAATCACATATGCTCCAAAGGGCTATCTAAAATCAGTTTGAAAGAGACCCCCAGGTACCTAAAAATGACCTTCACTCGGGATACCATTATCGAGACCCAGGACTCCACCAACTATCTCCATGCGATTCGGAGAACCCGACGGCTCGATCCTATAAGATCAACTTAGGCTATATCCGAAGTATAACAACAGACTCGGAAAGAAGCCATACCAATCAACAGCAGATCGGGGAAAACGCCTGCGTCCGAGCCAAGCATCAGCAGCTAACAACGGAGCAAGACGTCCAAGGGCCTCGAAGGGCATGAGAACATACAAAAGAAAGGTAAGAATTGAAAGCAAGAGTCAAGAAAAGGTATATTTATATTCATAAAGATCCATAAACAACGACCCTCGAGGGGTCCTTACATATGGTTACAGAAGCCTGCAAGGGGATCATCATGCATAAAAGTAAATCCAAAGATATGCATATAGCAAAAGCCCAAGAGTCTAGCCTACTTTTTATGCGACATCTCTATCGTCATCCCCTCACGCATATGACCTCAAAGACAATATCTTCCAAGTCTGAGGCCCTCGGTGACCTCATCTCGATTCCTTAGAATGTAATCTTCAAAAGGAAAAGAGATGAGGGAAGGAGACGAGAATTGGCTGGGTGAAAAATCTGGGTGTCATGAACCCCACCAGTATTAATCCCACCAAGACACTTCTTGAGACATTGCCTCGGTCCGAGAGGCAATAGCCAGCAGGTACCATCACCACCCCCACAAGAATCCAAAAGGGTGCAACGCATCGAGCCAAGGGAGGAGGGTGAGCAGCGGTGTATAATCCGAGCCCCCTCTTAAGCAGCGGTGCATAGTCCAAAAATACCCTAGGGTTAGAAGGAATCGACCCTCTTCCTCATCATCCCGAGTCGACAGCAACAACAACAACAACAATAGAAACAACAACAATATCACAGCGGCACAACTCCGTCCAACCGAAAAGAGACCAATAAAGGAGTCAAGACGCATATGGCGTAAAATCTTGAAGCCTCACGCCTCAAACACGGCAAGATGGTAGAGATGTAAGACAGCAGGAAAGGAAGAAGAGATAGGAATCGAAGGGAGTTTGAATAAAAAAGCCACTCGTAAGGAGCCCCATTTATAGGGGAGGCAAAGCAACCGATGGCGCAATCAATGCGTTCATAGAAGCTGAACCCATAGAAACGGTATGATTCCAAAGAGCGGAGTGTCGTAACTTTTCGGGTGATCCTGAAGTAGCAAAAAGGCGAAGCACCTCGATACCTGTCAAAGGAGAGCAGCATCATCGGCACGACGCCATTACAAGAGATCGGGAAATAATATGTCGATACCATTTCTTATCACTTCCCTCTAAGAAACGCGGAGACTATCTGTGTGCGGTGAAATCTGAGGAACCGATTTGCCCTTGACATAATGCTTCAAAAAGTGACCTCGGAAACATGGGATCTTGGGTCAATAATTTCCCTCAAAACTTGTCGATGCCCTGCCAGCCAAGAATAACATCGATTGAAGCCCCGACAAACGCAGGAATCCCCCTGAGGAATTCATCCAGGGTCGATCAAATCTACTCAAGCAGCTCGACGTCAGCCCACATGCGACGTAAGGCTAACAGGCTGTCACATATCATTCTCTTTTGTCATACTACACATCTTGTACTAAGTTCGGGCGTTCCCTTCCTATAAAAGGGGGGTCACCAACATCTTGTAGAGCAGCTCCAATCATCCTACTCAAGGGCAATAATATCTTCTCTCTTCCTCTCTTATCTAATTTTCTTATTCCCCTTGGCTCAAAGCCATTTATCTTCGGTCATTCTTGTTATTTATCACTTGATACTGGCTCGAGGTCGTCTCCGTATTCATCGCCTCTTAACTTGTTCTTCATTATACAACTTAATATCGTCCAAAACGGCCTTGTCTAATTATATCTTTAACTGTTATTCCATCCCCGACTATCCCCGATAGTTCAAGATCGATACTAACGCCGACCCCGAGGTCCCATCGACCATCTATGCATCCAGGCAATAGCCCCCACCTTTGATTTGGTTACTACCTCTTTTTACCCCGCATTTCATCGTTAAACTTAGCATTCATAGCATTAACTGCTCTAGCAACTAGCTCGAGAATAGATCACGTATTTTTAGAATCCCATTTACAAATTTAATTGTTGTTACCATTTTCACGGTAAACAACTGGCTATGGTAACCAAGACCCTAATGGAAGGAATTGGTGGGAAGACATTCGACATTGTACCCATGATCATCGCAGACATATATCGAGCCTTACAGAAGTGTCAACGAGGAGCAAGACACTTCGAAGGCTGTAATCTACTACTTCAGCTTTGGCTCATGGAGCATCTCCAAAAAGGCGAATATAGACATGAAATTCAACGAAGGGACTGAGATGATCACATCACTTTCCACTATCCAAAGCGAATGAATTACATCGCCGATATGTTCGCTCAGCCTGAGAATGCCAAAGGATGGGTTGAACTATTTGATAATCTGACTGAAGAACAGGTTCAATGGATGTTCAAGTGGTTTCCGACAGAGGAGTTCATCGCCCGATCGAGAGATGCACCTTTACTGATACTAATTAGTCTAAGAGGAGCATACCCTTACGTCCCTCTTCAAGTTATGATGCAAGCAGGTAGGAAGCAAGTCATACCCAGGGTCGACAAGATGATCCATCTTCAAGCTGACTTCCAAAATGATGATAGTCCCCACAAGTTCCAACCCCAGCATATGTGGCACTGCAAGATCGTAATAGGGAAAGACACCATCGAGCCAGACAGATATCATGCCGGTTGTACCCCTTTCTATTCAAGTTAGTTGGAAGACAATGGGATGGTCTGGGCCAGCCAGGGTTTGTTCGAGGTCATAGAATTATAGATGAAAAGGTCGAGGTGCAGGTCAAGTACAACTAGCTTCGCAAAAAGATCCATGAATGCGAGAGTAAACACCGCAAGATACAAGAATCCAACAAGAAGCTGATTGAGGAATGGAAAGACATGGCTATCAGTGCCAACAAAAGGCTACGATACTTGGAGTGAGGCATAGTAGAACTAGAGGGAAAATTTCTCAAAAGGGTTGAAGACTATCAAAAGGCTGAAGGGACCGAAGGTGGACATCTAGCCAGAGCATACCTATTGCTGGGACATCGTGAATTGGGGAAGTTGTTCGAAGGAGCCAAGGATGCCGAGTTTGGGGAAGGTCCTTCTGGGACCAAGTAGATATGAGTTTACTTTTTCTCTTTATGAATGTAATAAGGCCAATGGCCATTAGTGACTTTTATTTCTTGCTTATTTAGTGTCGTTTGGGATTCATCTATTTTTATCAATAAAATGAGGCATTTAGCATTCTAAGTTCTCCAAGTCTATTTGTCGCTAGGCCTACCTCGGGCACAAAGAGGTTCCCAAATTAGGACACGTTTTACATTCCCGCACTGTGTGTTTAAATATTGCAATACTTTTTATAATCCTCGCTAACTTGATTACTTTTTGTTTTATTTTTTGTTTTATTATTCCCCTTCCCAAAGGTTAGTTCGTGTACTCTGCATCATTATCTTATTTCACAAGATCTAAGGATCGTGCACCCACTCCTCCTCTTAGTCCCATTAAAGTCAAGAACAAAGGAAAAATGGAATATTTAAACAACATCAAGAAGGAGAATACAACTGAACGGGTAGAGGACAGTGATGGCCAGGGTATTTGGGTTCCTAACAATAATGTGTCACAACTTGAATAGAAACTGTTGAAATTCTAGGAAGAGCTCAATCAGGATCGGAATCTGGCAAACCTGTCATTTTCCCTCAACACCCCGGATATCAACTTCCCCAACGCACAAAACCCTATACCTCCTCAAAATATCCCAAAACAACAGAATCATCCTGCGCCTCATCATCACGCAGGTCCAACAACGAACCAATGCAACACCTGTCATACCCCAAATAACACTCCACTACTCATCCCAGAACCTCAGAACTCCACAAATGACCATTTCCACAACCATACACCAGGCCACCATAACACTCCTATATGCGTGGAGACCATGCCACACTCCACCCAACCCATCTAACGCACACCTGAGTCTGATTTAAAGGATCTGCTTATCAGGAACTTGGCCAAGGAGCTTAAGAAATTGACTAGCCGGATTTAGGGCATCGAGGGAAGCAAAGGAATCGAGGGGCTGAACTACGAGGACCTTTGCATATAGCCTGATATTGAACTACCTGAGGGGTACAAACCTCCTAAGTTTGAAATGTTTGATGGTACAGGTTATCCAAGGGTCCATCTGAGGACATACTGCGACAAGCTGGTTAGAGTAGGGAAGGATGAAAGAATCCGCATGAAGTTGTTCATGAGGAGTTTGAAAGGAGAGGCATTATCTTGGTACATCAGCCAAGATCCCAAGAAGTGGTCAAGCTAGGTAGGCATGGCATCTGACTTTATGGACAGATTCAGGTTTAATACAAAGAACACACCAGATGTGTTCTATATCCAGACTTTGAAGAAGATGCCTACAGAGACGTTTCGCGTGTATGCTACTTGCTGGAGGTCCGAAGCTGGTAAGGTCAGACCTGCCTTAGAAGAGGAGAAAATGAACAAGTTCTTGTCCGGGCTCAGGACCCGCAGTACTATGAACGACTAATGATGATTGAGAACCACAAGTTCTCTGACATTATCAAATTAGGTGAAAGAATTGAGGAAGGTATTAAAAGTGGTATGGTTACAAACTTCAAAGCCTTACAAGCTACGAATAAGGCTTTACAGTCCAGTGGTGTGTCCAAGAAAAGGGACGTAGGGGCCATAATGGTTGCGCAAAGGACCAAGTCTCCCCTCAAATACCAAACTTATCCAACACCTCTACTCACATACCAGCTAACCCCAAATTAACAAGCACCCTCACCTTCATACCAAGCTCCGCCACCAACTTATCAGTCATCTCCACCTCCTACATATCAACCTACTTCACCTAGATACTCCCAACCCGCTCACGTCTACCAAACTTATAATACTCAACCATCCTATTATCAATAACCCCTGCACGTCAAAATTTCCCTAGACCCCGACCTAATTTTGACCGCAGACCTCCAAAACAATAAACAGCCATCGCCGAACCCATGGACCAGCTGTATGAGAGGCTCAAAGATGCTGGTTATGTCACCCCCATCCCTGCTGCAACCCTTGAGAATCCTTCTCAGTGGGTTAACCCAAACAAATCTTGTGCATACCACTACGGTATTAAAGGGCACACCATCGATGAATGCCACTCTTTGAAAGTCAAGATACAGTCCTTAATTGATAACAAGATCATTGTGGCAAAAGAACCCGCTCCAAATGTCCGTAACAACCCTCTACCAGACCATAAGGGTGGAGGTATCCACGTGATTGAAATAAAAGATGACTGGGACCCCGAGGGATCAATCAGGTTGATCACAGAAGGTGATGACCCAAAGAAACAAATAATTACTCTCAATCCAATCATAGTTCAGGTCCAACTGTATGAGGACACTGAGGTGAATATGTCTATACCTCTTGAGTTTAAAGCAGCGCCATACGCAAAGGCACCATCACCAATTGAGGTTGAATTTGTGTCTTCGGCAAATGCACCCGCATCATTTGAGGTTGCAGTCTTACCAACCAAGGATCATGTTTCGTTCGAAGTGAGGATAGCAGCACCAATCCTAGTGACGATGTCTACCATGCAACCATTCTATACAAATACTATACCCTGGGACTATACAACCGAGACGAGAAGGAAAGGCACGGTCAGGATTGAAGAAACGATCGCAACACAAGGTATGACAAGAACTGGTAGAGTCTATACCCCTGAACGTCTAGCAGAATCGAGAAAGCAGGCCTCCAATCAGCCACTCCTCATTGAGATAGGTCCGGATGACCTTTGGAGGAAAATACAGGCCAAGGAATATTCTGTCATCAACTAGTTAAACAAGACGCCAACACTAATATCCATTCTCTCTTTGCTGCAAAATTCTGATATGCACAAGAATGCTCGGTTAAAGGTTCTAAATGAAGTATACGTACCAAGTAACATCACTAGCGGGGAAGTGGATAATATGGTAGGACAAGTGCTGGAAATCCATAATATCACCTTTCATGAGGACGAGCTACCACTTGGAGGGCTGGGGCACAACAAAACACCGCACATCATCGTGCAATGCGAAGATTATTTCATCACCAGAATCCTGATCGACGGAGGTTCTAGTCTTAATAGTTGTCCGCTAGTAACACTCAAAAAGTTGGGTAAAGGGCGGCATGAGATAAAGGATAGAGCAATCAATGTGAAAGCCTTTGATGGTTATCAGAGGTCCACCATTGGTGAGATTAGTCTATGCCTGCAGATGGGATCAACCTGGTTCGAGGTCGATTTCCAGGTAATAGATGTACTAGCGTCTTACAACTTGCTGTTGGGACGTCCATAGATTCATTCTGCTGGGGCCGTAGCATCAACGCTTCATCAAGTAATGTTCGAATGGAATCACCAGGAAGTGATCATTCACGGCGACGGTAGCAACCCTATATACAGTCGACAGACCATTCCAGCGATCGAAGGAAGAAGGAAGCTAGGTGGATAAACTTACCACCACATTGAGCGGGTCAATGCTATCGACAAAGACAAATTGTGGGATAGTAAAATCGAGAGTATATTGAGTTGGAGTGGGTACGAACCTAGAAAACTGCTCGGCAAGAACCTCCAAGGAATATCTAAACCCATAAAACTCAAGAAACATGGCACTACATTCGGTTTAGTATATGAATACACCAGGGAAGAATTTAATAACTGGTCGCCACCATGGTGCGGTCCTTACTATCCACCAGAGCAGCCAATACCACATCTAGAATAGACCTTCCAACCGGCCGACATTATTTATGGGTCAGATGAAGAAGAAGCACTTGCAGCAGCGAAGAACTTGTTTTTAGAGGACAGTGATATGGACTGTTGTGTTATTCTCGAGGAGGAGGGGGAGAAAGGCCCTTCCATACAGGCTATGAACATAAGGGCACATCTCAAGAATTGGACCATCAGGACAATCAAATCCCGACGTGCCTCGGGGTAGCAAGGCTAAAACAAGCATTATTCACTATTTTTACTAAATGATTTTCTTTTCGCATTTTTTTCCAATTCCCGCAATAAGATCTTTAGTGTTTAAAACAGTTATTCAATTTATAAAAAGCATTTTTGATTTTTCTTATGAATTAATATTGCTATCGTTTTCTCTCCGTGCTTTACTAGTATAACATTACTATTACTTGTCTTGATGAACCTATGACTGTGACAAGCAATGAGACAACGCAACAAATGGACATGGATTCAGAAGAAGATGATATACCTGACGAGATTGTCAAGGAAGTTGAGAACTTTGAGAACAGACCTAAGTCCAACCTGGAAGAGACCGAGATTGTAAAACTGGGAGATGTATAAAACATTAAGGAAACGTGAATCAGCATTCAACTATCACCATCAGAGAAGAAAGAATACACAGAATTTCTAAAGGAGTATGAGGACATATTTGCCTGGTCGTATGATGACATGACTGGTCTGAGCACGTCTATTGTGGCTCACAAACTGCCAATCGATCCAATGTGTCCACCGGTAAAACAAAAGCTCAGAAGATCAAGGAAGAAGACACCAAGCAGATCAACACTAAGGTTCTCAGGGTAGTAGAATACCCGACATGGTTAGCCAACATTGTGCCAGTGCCAAAGAAGGATGGGAAGGTCAGAATCTGTGTCGACTACCGGGATCTCCACTGGGCCAGTCCAAAAAATGACTTTCCTTTACCAAATATACACATCCTGATGGACAATTGCGCCAAGCATGAGCTACAGTCATTCGTAGATTGCTTCGCTGGTTATCATCGGATTTGGATGGATGAGGAAGATGCTGAGAAAACGTCTTTCATTATGTCGTGGGGAGTGTACTGTTATAAGATGATGCCATTCGGCCTAAATAATGCAGGGGCCACTTATATGAGGGCCATGACTATCATCTTTCATGATATGATACACAAGGAGATAGAGGTATATGTGGATGATGTTATTATCAAATCTAAGAAGGCCATTGACCACATAGAAGATCTGAGGAAGTTCTTCAATAAACTGCGGAGATACAACCTGAAACTAAACCCCGCAAAGTGCGCATTTAGGGTTCCTACTGGGAAATTGCTTGGGTTTATTCTGAGCAGCCGAGGAATAGAACTGGATCCATCGAAATTCAAAACCATTTCAGAACTACCACCGCCAAAGAACAAGAAAGACGTGATGAGTTTCTTGGGAAGGCTTAACTATATCAGCCGATTCATAGCACAGTCTATAGTTATCTGTGTTGCCAATCTTTAAGATGGTTAAAGAAGGACGCCGCCACCAAATGGACCGATGACTACCAAAAGGCCTTCGACAAAATCAAAGAGTACCTGTCAACACCACCAGTATTAGTCCCGCTCGAGCCAGGTAGACCCTTATTACTCTACCTTGGAGTGTTGGATGGAGCTTTTGGCTGCGGTCTGGGGTAGCATGATGAAACAAGAAGGAAGGAACAAGCCATTTATTATCTCAGTAAGAAGTTCACCCTGTACGAGGCCCGATATTCTCTATTGGAACGCACTTGTTGTGCTTTGACTTGGGTAGGTCAGAAGCTGAGACATTACTTCCGCGCCTATACTAAATATCTCATATCGAGGATAGATCCCTTAAAGTACATCTTTTAGAAACCCATGCCCACCGACAAGCTAGACAAGTGGCAGATCCTGTTGAGTGAGTTTGACATTGTTTACGTAACTCATAAAGTGATCAAGGGACAGACATTAGCAGACCACCTTGCTGAAAACCTCGTGGATGGAGGATACGAACCCCTGAAAATTATTTTTCTAATGAAGAGGTATCATTCATGGGATACGACATTGTAGAATCCTATGACGGTTGGAGAATGTTCTTTGTTGGAGCAGCAAACTTCAAAGGAGTTGGCATAGGAGCAGTCCTAATATCAGAAACCGGTTAGCATTATGCGGTGTCTGCAAAACTCAAGTTCCCCTGCACCAACACTATCGCCGAATACGAAGCCTGCATCTTAGGACTCAAAATGGCCATTGACATGAACGTACAAGAGCTGCTAGTGATTGGAGATTCAGACTTGCTTATACATCAGGTTCGAGGAGAATAGATGACCAAGAACTCCAAGATACTCCGATATCTGCATCATGTAGAGGAATTGAGAAAGAGGTTCACGAAGACGGAACTCCAGCATGTTCCCAGAACCCCGAATGAGTTTGTTGATGCATTCACTACCATATCATCTATGATACAACATTCCGACAAGAATTTCATCGATCCCATTCAGGTGAAAATCCATAATCAGCCAGCTTACTGTGCACATGTTGAAGAAGAAGCAGACAGAAAGCCTTGGTTTCATGATATCAAGGAATATTTGGCAAAGGAAGAGTATCCAGAGCTTGCAAATCCTACTCAGAAATGCACACTTCGAAGATTGTCCAACAACTTCTTTCACAGTGGAGGAATCCTGTATAGGAGGACTCCTGATTTAGGATTATTAAGATGTGTCGACACAAAGGAAGCATCCAGGCTACTAGAGGAAATTCATGCTAGGACCTGTGGTCCACATATGAACGGTTTTGTCTTAGAAAAGAAGATACTCCGGGCTGGTTACTGTTGGATGACTATGGAAATGGACTGCATCCAGTATGTCCGGAAATGCCACCACTGTCAGACACATGCAGATATGATAAAGGTACCTCCAAGTGAGCTTAACACAACAGGCTCACGGTGGCTGTTCGCTGCCTGGGGAATGGACATTATTGAACCAATCGAGCCTACTGCTTCAACGGACACAGGTTTATCCTGGTAGCCATCGACTATTTCACCAAATGGGTCGAAGCAGCATCTTACAAAGTAGTGACTAAGAAAGTTGTGGCAGATTTTGTTTGTGACCGCATTGTTTGTCAATTCGGAATTCCTGAGTCAATTATTACTAATAATGGCTCCAATCTCAACAACGACTTGATGAAAGCTATGTGCAAAACTTTCAAGATCAAACACAATAATTCCACAACCTACAGGCCTCAGATGAATGGAGTTGTAGAAGCCGCCAACAAGAATATCAAGAAGATTTTAAGGAAAATTATAAAGAATCACAGACAGTGGCACGAGAAGTTATCATTTGCTCTTCTGGGGTATCGCACCACAGTCCGCACATCAATTGGGGCAACCCCGTATATGCTGGTTTATGGTACATAGGCTGTCATTCTCGCTGAGGTGGAAATTCCTTCCCTAAGAATGATACAAGAAGTTGAGCTCGACAAGGCAGAGTAGGTGAAAAGTCGTTATGAGCAACTAGCCCTTATAGACTGAAAGAGAATGAATGCAGTCTGCCATGGTCAACTCTATCAACAGAATGTCCAGAGCCTTCAACAAAAGAGTCAAGCCAAGACAGTTTGCACCAGGACAGCTGGTGTTAAAGAAAATTTTTCTATATCAAGATGAAGCCAAAGGGAAGTTCTCTCCCAATTGACAGGGTCCATACATGGTTCACCGGGTTTTGACAAGAGGAGCCCTCATACTTGCAGAAATGGATGGAGAAGTCTAGCCGAAACCAATCAATTCAGATGCAGTCAAATGTTACTATGTGTAATCTTTATGTTTTCCTTATATGATGTAAATTGAACTACGCCTAACCTGATTCATGTTTAAGAGGGGATACATAGGCAGCCCTATGGGTTCAGTCACAATTCAATAAAAATTTCATTTCCCCCCGCAATTGGAAACTAGGGGGACCCTCAAAATTCTGAAGTAATTTCAGCCAATCACCGCACGAGCACCAGTCAGAAACGTCGACCCATAACACTGGGGCAGAATTTTGAGGGGGGCCCTCAAAATTCCGTAACAGGAGTGGTTGCAATGTCCTGAACTACGTCACAGTCGTTGGTTCATCTAAAATTAATTTTTTAATTTATGTCACACTTTTACAAAATCATGCATGTTATTATTGAAACTGCTTTGTTTAGCAATGCTACCCCAATAATACAAACGATATCACCAGATCAAAGTCGCACGAGTCAAGCAAAGCCAACGGGGATACGAACTAACCTTCCCCCTTACAAAACTCACGATTTTTCTTTGGATGCAGGCACTAGAATTGCGAAATCGTTAAACATATTGTACGCCTAAGGGACAAACATTGTTCAAGAATACGACTCTCAGAGCCATTGCACTTGCCAACATTTGCTATCAACACACACCAGCGATGTTCCGTATGTCACAAGGCTCCCAGTAATCACAACGACGCTATCTACTACAAGTTAAGAAAACTCTACTGTCAGTTGTTACCTCATTTCTTGCATAAGGCTATAATTCTGTCTTCCGAGACTAAACGTTGTCTCCATCTACATTTGCATTGCATAAGGCTACTATTCTGCCTTCCAATCTGCATAAGGTACCATTCTGCCTTCTGAGACTAAATGCTGTCTCCATCTGCATTTGCAATGCAGAAGACTACTATTCTACCTTTCAATCTGCATAAGGCTACCATTCTGCCTTCTGAGACTAAACGCTGTCTCCATCTACATTTGCATTGCCTAAGGCTACTATTCTGCCTTCTAATCTGCATAAGGCTACAATTCTGCCTTCCGAGACTAAACGCTGTCTCCATCTACATTTGCATTGCATAAGTCTATCATTCTGCCGTCTAACCTGCATAAGGCTACTATTCAGCCTTCCCATCTACATAAGGATACCATTCTACCTTCCGAGGTTAATCTCTACCTCCACCTGCATTCGCACCTTTGTATAAGGCTACTTTTCTGCCTTTCGAGGCTAAGCTCGGCCTCCAATTTTCTTCAAAACTAAGCACTATCCCAAGCATTATGTATCTCGCTCCTCTTACGGGCTAAGCTCTGCCCTTCAATTTGCAAAAGTTGTCCGCATCATACTACTGCATCTTTCATGGGCTGAAATATCGCCAACTCATCCAAAGGCGTCATCGTTCGGAGGCACCATATTTATAGCTCGAGAACACCATGTCATGACCTAAGGATCCCTATCAATCTTTTGCATATCATTATTCAAAGGCGTCATGGTTCGGAGCACCATCCTCAAAGCCCGAGAACTTCATTTCATGGCCTGCGAATCCTTTTATCATACGCTTCATGGCCCAGGACATCATGGTCTAAGGACATCATACTCATCGTCCGAAGACAACATTTATGGCCTAACAGGAATCTGCATCATGTTTAAATTTACACACAATATATGCTCGGATTGCTTAATTGCAGGTAAGCCGGCTAGCAACGGCTATCCCAGAAGGAGAAATCCCACTCCAGTTCCCTCAGCCATATCAAACCTAACCATTCCCATAAACCGTCCACTCACCTGGCCCTAGATGTTACGTCCGTTCTTGAAATCGCTTCATCGGTATACTCCGCCGATGAATCCAAAACTACATACGACCTGATTCCTATGAAACCAGAATATGTAGGCATCTCAGAAGCCAGGGTGTGGCCTAACCTCTTCAAATTATTTCGCTCAGTCAAAATTGGTCATCATTTCTTTACCTGGAAACTCTTTCATTCTTCCCAGGTAAAGAGGGGCAGCTGTTGATACCCAATTTTTCCTTATATATTTTTCAATATGCAAAATACCTTCAAAATAGCATATATATGCATATATAAGCATGTCCAGGGTTTTTACTATTTTTTCCGTAATTTTAAGGTTTTAAATTGATTTAATTTCCCCCTTTTTATCCATAAAATCGATAATAATTATTCCCAAAATTATTATTTTGATAATTCATCTATTGGATTTCTATATTTATGCCAAAATATGGGTAAGGTAATATTTATATATTTTTATAATTACATTAGTATTTTTAAATCTAAATTGCACATAATTGCAATATTAGCCTTTTAAGATTTAATTATGTTTTATATGCATACAATTGGATCCTGTATTTTTAAATTTCTAATTATGTATTAAAAATCATTTTAGATTTTTAAATTATTTTTTAGAAACTATCTATCATTTTTTATAAATCAAATAGAGAAAAACTGGCTATTTAAATTATAGCCAAATTGGCTTTCAATTATAGCCAAATCGGACCCTAAATTCCCAGCTCAATTTTACAATTAAAATCCGACCCACACCTTACTAACCCATACCCAAACCCGGAACCCACCTATCCCATTTAATCTCGACCGTTGATCTCTTAGATCAACAGTCCACATCGTTTCTTTCATTTTTAATCCAACAACCCCCCAAACCCTACCCCATTCTTTCATTTGAGCCGCCTATGAATCCTCTCCTCCTATCTTCTCTCCCAGACACCCTAAAACCCTAATCACTGTCCACCCTTCTCCGTCCATCTCCCTCGTTGGAAACCATTGCCTCTCATCATCTCCTGGCCTCTGCTTCCCCCCACGCCGGTTTGACACTACCCTGAGGTCCTCAGGTGAACCTGGAGCTGTTCAACTACTATCCATGATCTTTCATGCCATTTCTCGGCTTTCCATGACTGTTCGAGTAAGATCTATAACTTTTCCGGCTAAGACCGGTAACATTTTAAGGTCCTCTCATCTTCTCTGGATTCTCTGAAACCCTAACTCTCGAGATTTTTCACTTTTCTTTTAGACATGTCTTAGATCTAGGTATATCCATGAGTTTTTAACCGATTTTTTCTTCTTCTCTACTATTTTCCGAAAACCCTAGATTCGCTATTGTTCGATTCTTCTCAGATCTTTCTATACCTGAGGTGATTCGAGTATTATTAAGCGTTTTCCTTTAAAAACCTACTGTTTTAACTAACTATTTCGTATTTTTAATCACCCTTCCTAAACTAGGGTTCATCCCAAGTTGTATTTCAAAGGTTTTTTCTGACTTCTAAGTGTTTGATTAATTATCCTTTCGTCTTCGTGACTAATTTGTGCAAGAATATGAAACCCTAGTTGATTCTATGTGGTTCCTTCAATCTTTGCTTCGATTATGGGTGTTTTGTGGTACAAGTTGTTGATACCCAATTTTTTTCAATATATTTTCAATATGAAAAATACCTTCAATATAGCATATATATGCATATATATAAGCATGTCCAAATATTTTATTATTTTCCAAAAAATTTTAAGGTTTTTAAATTGATTTATTTCCCTATTCATCCATAAAATCCCAATAATTATGTCTAAATTTATTATTTTTGATGATTCATTTATTGTATTTTTATATTTATGCCAAAATATGATTAAGGTAATTTTTACAATTTTATTTAGTATTTTTTCAAAGCTAATTGCATATAATTGCAATATTAGCCATTTTATGGTTTAATTGCGTCTTATATTCATAAAATAGAGTCTTGTATTTTTTTAATTGATAGTTATGTGTTATAAATCATTTTAGTATTTTCAATTTATTTTCAGAAGCTATTTACTATTTTTACTAAATTAAAAAGGAAAAAGTGGCTATTTAAATTTTAGCCCAAATTGGTTTTTAATTTAACCCCAAATCAAAACCAATTCCCCGGCCCAATTCTAATTAAAACCCGCCCCTAACCCTTTTTAAAACCAACCCGAACTCGGATCCCCACCTACCCCTTCTAATCTTGGCTGTTGATCATTCAAATCAACGGCCACCATTACACCTTACCTTAATTAATCCCAAACGACCCCCCAAACCCTCTCATTTGTTACAATCCGCCGCCCTTGAATCCCTCCCTCTCAAACTCTCTCTGCAACTTCACCTAAACCCTAGCCACCGCCACCCAATTCCAGTCTAATTCCATTTAATCCCTACCTAATCCATGGACTCTCATGGCTGTTTAAGAGGCATACCGGTCTCCTATGGCTCTTGGGTGTTTGTTTCCGTGATTTCATGGACAAATCTCAAAGGGATCTGGTCCAGTCCTTGCTCAACCTCTATCTCTGGTCTTTTTCCAGCCACGCATGACCATTCGAATCAGATCCATGGCTTTTCTCGCTAGATCGGTAACTTTTCAAAGTCTTTCTCACTATTTTTTGGGTTCTCTGAAACCCTAACTTTTAAGATCTTTCGATTTTCTTTCAGATTTATCTTAGATCTGTGTATGCTATGAACTTCTTGGCGTTTTCTCAAAAGTTCTTCGATTTTCTTTCAAGTGATTCTTCGTTTTCAAATTAGGGTTTCTTAAAAAAATTAAATACCTCTTCTCTTATTTTCAGTGTCGCTTTAGTATGTTTAAACGATTTGCTTATGGTTTTCTTCTATTTGGTTCATCGTGTTAAAATCCTAAGTGTTTTGGTTCTACTTGGGGTTCTGAATCTCTTTCTTTATTTTATACGCATGCTGGTTTCGACTGAGTTCCTTGTGTTTAGATCCTCTTCTATGTTTAACTTGACTGATTCTGAAGTTCTTACTTTTTAAAACTCGACTCTATCAAAACCCTAATTCCTTATAAATCTTTTCTTCACTTATTGCTATGGGTTTAAAGATTTTTCTTGTTTCTGTGTGTTGATCTCCTTTACCTGTTACTATGTTTTCATCACTTTTGATTCTATGTGACTACTTGACCTTGTTGACTATTGTGCTTCGAGTAGGTTTCTTTTACTACTGTGCTTCGAGTAGGTTTCTTTTACTACTGAATCCTAGCTTACTCCTGCTACTACTATATGTTTAATTTGCCACTTTTGTGAATATGTTTGACCATGCATGTCTAATATGCCTGTTCATTCCTTGCTATTTATATGTTGAAGTGCAAAGTCATGATTCTTTCTTGATTGATCTTAATTTCCTCAATTTTACGACCGATTACAAATGGTTCCATTATAAACCCTAATTTTTACTCATTTGTTTAAATTGATTGATTCCCTTCCTTTAATTATTGCGATGTTTTACTTTGAATCCTTTCCCAAAATTAATTATATTTTGTACTTAAACTCAAATATTTACCTTATACTTTTACTACCCCCTTATATGGCAAGAATCAATCTGCCTCAAACTGATTTCTTTCCTTAGTTATCCCTGTTAGTACTTGTGTTAATTGATTCAGATTGTGATTATTTTCGTGTTTGTGATAAAACATTACTTGTTACCTTATTCTCTACTCGTTTTCAAAGTTATAAATACCCTGCGAACAACTGAGTTCAGAACACACACTCATACACTCAAAACTCTCTCTTTCTCTACTACTACTTGTGCTACTGCTTTGTCTAGTCGGCTGAAAGCCAAGGCTAGACTGTGGAATCCTTCTTACTTTTCTTTTCTACACTTTGCTTTCTCGACTGGTATGTCCTAGTTAATTTTATTGTTTCAACAAAAACATGCTTCAGTTTCTCTCATTCTTGTCTACTTCTGCTTATGGTTCTACAGTCAAGTTACATTACTAGCTGGCTATAATGTCTCCCCTTCCCCTTTAGATTAATGCACTCCCCTATGTGTGTTTAAATGCATACTATGTCAGTCAATTATTGTGTACTTGCTATCCTATGAATCCCAAACACCCCTCTCCCCTCAATGTGCTTATGTTCTTTCTGACTAGCATGTGATCATGCTAGTATCAGCCATTGCTGTGCATGTCTCACTAGTCCTAAGATCCTTAATGGGGTTATGTGTTCACAGTCAAATGTATGTGTGTCCCAAACCCTTTGACCCTTTGAATGACTACTGATTCTGTGTAGTTTTGAGTTTTACTACTACAACTGATTTCAATCACCTCTATCACTAATTGCTTTCAAAATGGACTATCAGTCCAGCTTTTTAAATAAATCTCTTTCAACACGTGTTGTGCACTTCCACTATATTTTTAGAATCTAGGTTCTGCCCCTCTTGTGTGAGCCTTGCCTTGGGACCCTTGAGCTCCCTCTAAACTTGGACACATGAGAGTTGGCCCTTCCATACTGCACTCATTCTATTTGGTTATGCAAATCTGGGTGTGAGCACAGCCCGGGATCCCTTGAGGTCCTTAGGAAACTCTGACACACCTAGATATGAGAAAAGTTTTGGAATAATACTAGCATTGAAGTGGTTCATTACATAACTCAAAGAGGAAGTTAAGATCAGGCTTCCTTTGGTCGTAATTTCTTATTTTTGCACTTCTTTTGTAATTCAATCATTTGGTATGTAATAATTTGTAAACAAGTATGTGGTTGGCTAGTGAAAAGGGTTGGGAAATATGCATGTTTTAGCTATCAAAAGGGTAGAAAGCATGTTACTAGGTTTACATTCCTACTTGCGTAATAGAATCCATGCTTAGGACTCATTTCATCCATTAGAAATCATGTTACTTAGGATTTACACTTACTATTTCCAGCATGTCCATTTCACTATCATATCACTTAGCAAATCCTGCTTTAAAAGTGTTAATAACCAGTATTTCTGCACTCATGTTTCTACTGCCGTGCACACTTAGAGATCTTGTTTAGGCTAAATAACACTAACGAACATATCATCTCTACATATTCTGGATACCATGTTTAAATATTGGTGCATATAGAAATCCTGCTTACGACTCTGCATATATGTCATTCTGCATCCCTGTGCATTAGATACCATGTCTTTAGGATTTCATTCACTTATATTCGCTTAAGCTAAATTAGGATTGCATAAAAAGGAATAAAACAATTTAACTCAGCTTTTACAACAAACTAGCCCTAATTCTATGTGCTGAACACCTAGAACAACATGCTTTAGGTAATAATAATATCCCAACCATCTTAATAATTCTAAATAACCATTGAGTACTGTTTACACCTAGGCAGGCCATAGGGAACCATTTAAACAAAAACTGGAATTGCCTTTCTTAATTATCAACTTCTACAACCAGTATGCAAGCCTGATTCAGACTTCTTTTCTGAGTTATATAATGAATCTGGTTCTGATTCCAACACCATGCTTTAGTTTATTTTTTAAAATTCAGACCCTACTTGTGTTTAAGTCGTGCTATTTATATGCATTATTTGTGGAGGTATGCATGAGCCTTCTAACTTCTCACATGTTTCCCCTGTAAATGTAGTCCTACTTGTTTTGTATGTCGCCTTAGTTTTTTTACCTTTAAATCTAAGAGTCAGCCTAAAACCTCCCTATTATTGGAATAATAGTCCTAAATTCCTTCGGGACTGATAGGAATGGGACGGGTAATAGCATGCAATAGAGGTCGAGACCAATTCACGCTTTAATACCTTCACGGGGTAGGAATGGTAGATATGGATATGATGATCGGTGCGCTAATACCACGTGTATCCCCTCTTCTGAGGAGTGTCATACCGTGTATTGTATTGAGGTGATCCATATTACAAACAAACCTAGGCCCCCTCTTACATTCACGAGCATGTTTGGACTGTAACTCTTTTCAATGTTTTGCCTTTCAATAATTGTTTTCAAACGCTTGTGTATTCAAATTTAAAACATCTCTTATTTGAGCCCTACTTGTCTACTTTCTACTTGCACAAATTCACAAAACTATCTGTCTTTGAACCACACTAGTGGATCTTGAGGGGTGCCTAACATCTTCCCCTTAAGATAATTTCAAGCCCTTACCCTATCTCTGGTTATCAAACATAGTTCTAGTTGAACCTTATAGGTGCCCTAACGCACCTTTAATCATTAGGTGGCGACTCTTTAAAATACCCAATTTCAAAAAGGAAATGATTTATTACACCCCATGAATGTTGAAACCCGGAAACACCTCTCTGAAGGAAAGGGGAAAAAAGGGGCGCGACAGTATGGAGACTCTATTGGGGATATTTAGGCTTTTACCATTTCAGATTGTTCTTGTGAATTTGTACCTCCCTATGTGCAGTTACTTGTTTAAATTTCTTTGAGCATTTAATTTCTTTTTCAAAAGCGAAACTGACATATCTTCTTCGTTTCCTTCCTTTATTGCTGCTTTAAATTATAAAACTGCTGTATTATCGTTTTCTTAACGTGCAAATACATGTCAACATGTTTTTTAATTATTGTATAATCATGCTCAACAACATGCTTCACTCATGCCAAACAAATACTATAGCAACGCTTTTAATGAGTGGTTGCGCTCTTCCTATATCATTACCTCCTAAATTCGGAAAGACATATTTGCGGTAAAACTAGTCGATCAGAGGTCCAGTCGACAGTTCTATGCCTCCCCTCTTTGAGTTGTCCGCTCAAGGGTAACAGTATAAAGCCCCATATAAACCTTACTCTGCTCAAATTGTACATGCATCATGGTCAAACCTAGCCGGGTCAGTTATGTTGTCCACATAATGATCCTTTAAAATAGCCTTGTCCAAAGTCCACTGGGTTTCCCTAAACCCAAAAATGGATATCATCACGGTCTATGCATTTATTTGGAGAACTAAATGCTTCATGCTGATTGTTGATATTAAATAGTCGAGTCTGGCGGGGGTAAGGGCCTAACCTTGTTTGTCTTGCTGAAATATGAGGCACGAGGTCCCCAGTTTTGGTAAGATTAGCATGCCCCCACTCTTGCTAGACTGGTGGATGAGTATTCCATCAAATGACCAAATCAATGAGTGGAAAGATAGGGCCACCAAAGCTAGCGAAAAACTAGAATTTCTGGAATACAGCCTATTGGAATTGGAAGGAAAAGTGAGGAAGAGAGTTGCCGACTGCCAGAACGCTGAGGGAAACGAAGGAGAACACCGGGCAAAGGCATATTTACTGGTGAACCTACACGAACTGGAGGATTTGATCAACAAGAACATTCAACTTGAGGAAGGTCCTTCTGGGACCAAGTAGATGGGAGTTTATATTTCTCGCTTTATAAATGTAATAAGGCCAATGTCCATTAGTAACTTTTATTTCTTGTTTATATAGTGTTGATTTGAGATTCGTCTATTCTTATCAATAAAATGAGGCATTTAGCATTCTAAGTTCTCCAAATCAATTTGTCGCTAGGCCTACCTCGGGCACAAAGAGGTTCCCAAATTAGGACACGTTTTACATTCCACACTATATGTTTAAATACTGCAATACTTTTTATAATCCTCACTAACTTGATTACCTTTTTATTTTTGATTTTGTTTTCTTTATTTATTCCCCTTCCCAAAGGTTTGTTCGTGCACTCTGGAGTCATCATCTTATTCCACCAGATCCTGGGGCGCTCCACCCACTCCTCCTCTTAGTCCTATTAAGAACAAGAACAAAGACAAGATGGAGATATGAACAACATCAGGAAGGAGAACCCAACTGAACGGGTAGAGGCCACTAATGGTCATGGTATTCGGGTTCCTAATGAGAATGTGTCACAACTGGAACAGAAACTGCTAAAATTCAAAGAAGAGCTCGATCATGTTTGGAATCTAGCATGCTTGTCATTTTCCCTCAGCACCGCAGATATCAACTTCCCTAACACTCAAAACCCTAAACCTCCTCAAAATATCCCAAAGCAATAGAATCATCCCGCTCCTCACCATCACGCTGTTCCACCAAAGACCCAACGCAACACCTGCTATACCCAAACAACACTCCAATAATCATCCTAGAACCCCAAAACACCACAAACAACCATTTCCACACCCATAACATGCCTATATACATGGAGACCATGCCACACTCCACCGAACCTATCTCAAGCACACTTGAGTCTGATAAAAAGGATCTGCTTGTCAGAAACCTGGCTGAGGAACTTAAGAAATTGACTAGCCGGATTCAGGGCATTGAGGGAAGTAAAGGAATCGAAGGGCTAAACTATGAGGATCTTTGCATACAGCCTGATGTCGAACTGCCCTAGGAGTACAAACCTCCTAAGTTCGAGATGTTTGATGGTACGGGTGATCCGAGGGTCCATCTAAGGACATACTGCAAAAAGCTAGTTGGAGTAGGGAAAATGAAAGGATCTACATGAAGCTGTTCATGAGGAGTTTGAAGGGAGATGCATTATCTTAGTACATTAGCCAAGATCCAAAGAAATGGTCAAGCTGGGTAGGCATGGCATCTGATTTTATGGATAGATTCAAGTTTAATACATGGAATGCACCAGACGTGTTCTATATTCAGAATTTGAAGAAGAAGCCCACAGAGACATTTCTCGAGTACGCTACTCGTTGGAGGTCCGAAGCTGCTAAGGTCAGATCCGCTTTAGAAGAGGAGCAAATGAACAAGTTCTTTGTCCGAGCTCAAGACCCGCAGTACTATGAACAGCTGATAATGATTAAGAACCACAAGTTCTCCGACATTATCAAGTTGGGTAAAAGAATCGAAGAATGTATTAAAAGTGGTATGGTTACAAATTTCAAAGCCTTGCAAGCTGCAAATAAGGCTTTGCAGTTTGGTGGTGTGTCCAAGAAAAGGGACGTAAGGGCTGTGATGGTTGCACAAAGGACCAAATCTCCTCTCAAATACCAAACTTACCCAACATCTCCGTGATGGTTGCACAAAGGACCAAATCTCCTCTCAAATACCGAACTTACCCAACATCTCCACTCACAAACCAACCAACTCCAAATTACCAAGCACCCTCACCCTCATACCAAGCTCCGCTACCAACTTATCAGTCACCTCCGCCTCCTACATACCAACCTACTTCACACAGATACTCTCAACCCGCTCATGTCTAACAAACTTATAATGCTCAACCATCCCACTATCAATCACCCCCTACACGACAAAGCTTCCTGAGGCCTTGACCCAACTTTGATCGCAGACCTCCAAAACAATATACCGCCATCGCTAAACCCATTGACCGACTATATGAGAAACTCAAAGCTGCTAGTTATGTTACCCCCATACCTGTTGCAACCCCTGAGAACCCTTCTCAGTGGAATAACCCAAACATATCCTGTGCATACCACCCCGGCTTGAAAGGGCACACCATCGATGAGTGCCACTCCTTGAAGGACAAGATACAGTCCTTGATTGATAACAAGTTTATTGTGGCAAAGTAACCTGCTCCAAATGTTCGCAACAACCCTCTGCCAGACCATAAGGGCAGAGGTATCCACATGATTGAAATAGAAGAATGGGACCCCGAGGGATCAATCGGGTTGATCACAGAAGGTGATGACCCAAAGAAACCAATAATTACTCTCAATCAAATCATAGTCCAGATTCAACCATCTGAGGACGCTGAGGTGAATATGTTTGTGCCACTTGAGTTTGAAGCAACATCATCTACAAAGACACCCGCACCAATTGAGGTTGAATTCGTGTCTCCAAAAAACGCACCCGCACCATTTGAGGTCGCAGTATTGCCACCCAAGGCACATGTTACATTTGGAGTAAGGATAGCCACACTGATCCCAGTGGCGATGTCAACCATGGCACCATTCCATACGAAGGCTATACTTGTAAAGCCCCATAAAATTTTGCTAAGTAATCTAAGATTTTGTGGTGCCAAGATAGGCAAATTATTTTATCTTGAGTGCAAGTGAGGGTTCATGATATAATGTATATCAATTAGATAAGTTAATAAGTGTATACGTCATATTATAAGTGATTTTGGGTCTAAGGAGAGGCCTAAGTCTAAGCCAAGTTGGAAACAATTTCATAATAGGCTAAAGTTGTAAGTGAATGCGCACAAGACCTCACTTTGGACAAGCATATCTCTAGTTATATAAAGTTTTGAGTGATGCACGACCTATCAAATTAAAGCTCTTTGAGTTAGTTTCCAACTCATTAAACCGTTCGTCATTTGGAGGTACATACAGAAAGTTATGACCATTTTACCGGACATATGTCAGACGCGCGACCGGGGTAAACCGCGGGAAAACTGGGTGTTTCTGTCTCTGAGCGCGGCAAACCGCGTCCGCGCACCCAACAGCCCTATAAATACCCCAAGACCGGGTATGGAGCGTCCCTAAGTTATTTTTTTGAGTTGGGGCTTGTTTTAACAAGGGGAATCTGTCCCATACTTCCCTCCTATGATCCAAGGTAATATTTTTGGAGTAATTTCAGTTTATTACTACTCCTAAACACTTATATTAACAAGGATTAATCTTGAAAATCCATAGATTCCCATTCAAATCCCTATATTGATCAAGAACTCTACAAGTGGAGATTCTCAAAATTCTTACTACAAGAAGTATGTCTATCATCTCTAACTACTCTATGGTGATTATTTATGTATGATATATACATTAGAACTCATGGGATGGTGATTGGAAGCCATAGGTGCCTAACCTAGGTTGTGTTGGTGTTGTAGAGATTGTGAGATGGGTTATTGAGGTATGATTCTTGGGTGTAATAGTATTATATATACATGCATGTACACATTACGTTTGTGGAAAGATTGTTTAACATAAATACGTAAAGATTGGGTTGGGAAATGAAAGAAACCTTGTAAATGAGATTTGAAATCAAGATGCTCAACTAGTATTTGATAAAATGCTCAAATGAGTTGAAACCATGAATACCTTCCTAATTTGTGTTCAATTATTTTATGTCTCGAAGTAGATGGACATTGCTAGAATTTCCGGAACGTTGTAGTAACTTAAGGAAAAGCTATTTGAGGTATGTATGGCTAAAACCCCCTTTTATTAGAAATTGAGCTCCGTTGGCGTTTACGAAAGTGTGGTAAGATTTGAATTGGTTAATGTATTGATGGTTATTGCGCATTAATTGATTTGCATTAAGTACACATATACGTGAATGATGTGCCTCAATGTGAGTAATGTACCATTCTTGATAATTAGAGAAGTATGAAGAATACAATTATGTGTTGAAATACTTAGGCTATAAGCCAAGATAGAAACTGAGAATTATTCATGCTAGCTATGTGCCCACTTACCTGTACATCAACTTGAATTACTTTTGTATATGCCTATGATCACAACCTGCAAGATGAATACTGAAAATGGAAAACGATGTGAAAATTGTGGCCCTGAGTGCCAAGGAATTAATATGATATATATATGAAATAAAGATTCAGATGTGATGACTAATGAAAAGGGAACAACGCCTAGATAAGGCGTCCTAGCCGATCGGGTCATGATCGGACACCATGCCGCACAAATGGTGGTAATATGCTGATATTGAATTCCGAATAAGGGAAATGAAATAGTGATTGAGATATATGCCTCCAATGAGGCAACCTATCCGGTTGGGTCGTGATCGGACTCTGCTCAAAATAGCGGTGGTATTGAAAACAGTGATGAAGATATGAAAGAAATGCCCCAAACTAAGTTTTGGAAATTATATGAAGGATTGAATGAATTGCATATTTGATTTACTCATGTGATTTACTTGTACTTGCTTGATAGTTATTTCTAGTAAAATGGTATTTAGTTATACACACTAGTGCTATTCGATGGCAGTAACGTCCCTTTTGCCAGGGGCGCTACATTTTTTTATGAATGTAGGTGGCTCCATTGCGGATAGTGCCGATCGCGCATAGCGGAGTACCTTCTTCTCAAAGTCTTGGTGAGACCCTTTCTCCTTCAAGGGGTTATATTGTACATCTTCTTATTTTGGACTTTCACTTTTGAGGTATAGCCGGGGCCTTGTTGCCTGCATTGTTATCACGTCTTTTGTATCCTTAGAGGCTCCGTAGATGTTTGTGTGGGTTATGTATGGGTATTGGATAGGTCAATGGACCATGTTGTAACCGTTTACTCTTGCTTTCTTCTACACTATAACTTGTATGGAACCTTGGAAGTTTAACCACGGTTTAAATGTTGTGATATAAAATGAACTAAGATGTTGAATGTAATATCTTTTCTAGTTTAAATAAAGGTAAGCATGGGTTCCTTATTCCTTTAGAGTTGGGTAGATAGCGGTTGATAAGGCTTGCTCAGTTGGGTTCACTCGATTGAGCGCCAGTCATGCCTCCTGAAGTTGGGGCGTGACAAACTTGGTATCAGAGCCTAAGGTTTTAAAGTGTCCTAGGATGTCTCGAAGCCGTGTCTAGTAGAGTCCTTATTATCAGTGTGTTGTCGACCACATCTATAATTTGGAGGCTACATGGACATTTAGGAATGTTACCCTTCTTCATCACTCCAGATTGTCCAATAAAGCTTGACTATAAGATTGTCTTCTAACTCGTGCGTTGAGATTCGAGATAAGTTTAAACGCTCTTTCGTCTATTTCAAGTAATGTTGTCATATGGAATGACTAATGGGAAAGGCCTGAATATTAATGAGATGGCACGTGTATCATGTTGAACAAATTGTACGGATATATGAGATACGTACATAGTACTAGAAGCATACTTTATATGAGAAAAGTGTTTAAATTGATCACCCACCTCCAAAGAGACATTGACTTGATAAATGAGACGCGAGCTTATATGGAACCTGTTGATAGTGTGGGAAGCATGTATATGATCCTAAGGTGTAAAAGAAAAATTATATAAGCATGTGATATATGTAAGGCATGACCAGGAGAGTAATGACAAACATGTAGGTCTCTCACGGGAGACAAGAAATCATGAAATGAGAGTCAATTGAACCCATATGAGAAGACCCTTATGCTATGAATGTTATAAGAATCCTATAAGTGTATGAAGTTGTGTTACACTCCTAAAGGATATTGACATGAGGAATTGGAATCCCAAGTCCGTGTGGCTGAATAAGAGTAGAGAACTTATGAGGTTAATACAATGCTGACTTCAATCTCCCTAATAGTCGAACATATATGTGAGGGATAGAGATATGAAAAATATGTCCATAAAGTTGCTAAATTCAAGACTTGTGTCAAAATCCGGGGCATTCTCCCTAAGTAGGGGAGGAAGGGCCATACTAAGGCTACTTAAATACAATGAAACAAGAGTAAGACCATGTAGCTATGATGTTTTAATATTTTGTTGAAGACATGCGCAGTCTAGAAAGGTGATAATGGATAACGTGATTATCTAAAAGGATATGGTAATGATAGACCACTAGTACCCCCAAAAAAAATGGAAGGTTAAGTAAGGTAAATTCTTCATACATGGCAATGTGAATAATAGGGTCAACGATCCTAGAAATTAAGAGTATGTTTGTAAAGGGATTTTATACTTGTTAGAGTGTTAGGAACAACGGAACCTAAGGAAGTACTATAGGCCAAATATGGAAGGTTGCGAGTTTTTAGAATGGGTTAATCATAGATATATGATTTAACCAAAGTACCAAGGCGTTAAGAAAGGCGAAACAAGTGGGAGAAATAAATGTGATGCTATAATAACCCAAGAGGGTATTTGGGCTTGATGGAGAGCCTCTAAAGAATTTTACAAGCAAAGAAGTGTTAAGTGATATGACGATGAACACACTTTCCCACGAATATCCTAACAAGAGTTAAGAGGTGAGCAGGTAAAAAAATTAAGGAAAAAGACCACGTAACATGTGGAAGAGTGTGTGGCTATTCACTAGCTAGGAATAATGAGGCGAGAAGAAACAAGAAGAAAATCTATAAATTGAGATGTCCATGGTTATCGCAAAATAGTTCCTATCAGAATGGTGGACTCGCCTGGAGCACAAGTGTTAATAGAAGGTATAAAGGACTAACCGTAATGTTACCGACTTGGGTAGCACTGAATATCAACTAAAATATTTAGAGGGAGTTCATGTCTACATATTACAATGGAAAAGGAGACTATTGGTCCTGAAATAGTGGCGTGATAAACTCAACAAACCAGACACAATGATACCATTAGTCCATGAGGTGCAGACAAGTGTGTGGCACAATAAGGCTATCTACTATGTATTACAGCAAAATGGAATGGGAATGAATTTCCCAATCACAAAGAAAAGATAGTACTAATGTATTCGCTAGACTGAAAGGGAGAATAAAAAAAGCAAAACAACACAATCTACCCAAAGAACAAAGGGAAATGTTTGAAATATAGTGAGAGAGGATGAACACTTGTTACGAATCAAACATGTTTAGCATGATAACTCTTAAGCCACAATACGAACAAACACTATTGGTAGCTACAATATTCGGAATAAGGTGAATTACTTATTGAGGATGGAGTAATTCTTACACTTAGAAGGAAAACAAGAAGTTTTTGTGAAGAATTGAGGAAGATTTCAAGTTATTGTTCAGGCCAGTGCTCTTTTTGAGTTGAATGTGTATTAAGGTTGTTGATACGTGTTTTGGGAAGTGTTTAACAGTATGGAGGGATCATGAGAATGTTCACAAAGGAAGTGGAGTGGTTTCTTAAATCCTATAAGGCACACAAGGAGGAAAGAGGTTGACTAGGAAAGGTCTGAGCACAATGTTACATTACATTTGATGTAATGTCGTGCATGTTGATGATATTAAGGTGTGTGCGCAGGCTAGAAGATGTATTCCTTTGAAATAGAGGGTTCTATAAGAAAACTCATCCAGTAATGTCTTTGTTGAGAATTTGGAAGAGCAAGTTGCAAGTACTCACATAAGATTGTAACCATATCAAGAAAATTATTGAAGAACTCAAATCCTAGGAGGTCATATGTAAGAGAAATGTGACATAGATGGTCCACTATTGGTGCAACATGGCTAGGTGATTGCTTATGCTTCAAGGCAACCCAAGAATCATGAAAGGAACTATTCGACATATGACTTAGAAATTGCGGCGGTAGTTTTGTATAAAGATTCGGCGACATTATGTGTATGGGATCCACGTTGATGTATTTATGAACTACAAAAGCCTTCAATATATTTTTTTTAAACAAAAGGAGTTGAATCTAAGACAGAGAGAATGACTCGGGTTACACAAGGACTATGATATTGAGATTTTCTATCACCCGGGAAAGGCTAATGTCGTGGAAGATGCACTTAGTCAAAAATATATGGGGAGTTTGGCTCATTTGGGGGCATATCAGAGGCCGTTATATAGGGAGGTTTACCAGTTGGCCAGTTTGGGAGTTCGCCTTGCGTACTCTAGTAAAGGAGGGGTAATTATACAGAATAGGGACGGATCATCACTTGTAGCAGAGGTGAAGGAAAAGCAATTCCACGATACCTTGTTAGCACAATTGAAAGAGGGGATTCACAAACACAATACCACAACTTTTTCCATTGGCATGAATGATGGTACTCTACGGTACCAAGACCGCCTATGTGTTCCTGATATCGACGGTCTTCGGGAAAGGATCATAGCAGAAGCTCATACATCCAGGTATTCCGTGCACCCCGGTTCTATAAAAATGTATAATGATCTCAAGGAAATTTTTTGGTGGAACAACATGAAGAGGGATGTGGCGGATTTTGTAGCAAAATGTCCAAATTGTCAACAAGTAAAGGCGAACATCAAAGGCCCGGTGGATTGACTCAAAGCATAGAAATTCCAAGGTGGAAATGGGAGATGATCAATATGGATTTTGTAGTAGGGCTGCCGCGCACTCCGCGCAGGTTCGACTCAATTTGGGTGATCGTTGACCGACTCACAAAATCAGCGCACTTCTTGCTAATTAAATCTACCGAAACAGCGGAGCAGTATGCTCAGTTGTATATCAAAGAAATAGTCAGGTTGCATGGCACTCCAGTCTCAATCATTTCATATCGAGGGGCTCAATTCACGGCAAAGTTTTGGAAAATATTTCAGCAAGGTTTGGGTACTCAAGTAAATCTTAGTACAGACTTTCATCAATAAACTGATGGACAGGCAGAGCTGACTATTCAGACGCTTGAAGACATGTTACGTGCTTGTACCATTGATTTCAAAGGTTGTTAGGATGACCATTTTCCACTCATAGAATTTGCTTACAACAACAGCTTCCATACTAGTATTCAGATGGCACCATTCGAGGCACTGTATGGTAGGAGATGTAGGTCTCCCATTGGGTGGTTCGTGGTTGGAGAATAAGAATTGATAGGGCCAAACCTCGTGCATCAGGCCATGGAGAAAGTCAAGATTATTAAGGAGAGGTTGAAAACTGCTCAGAGTCGCCAAAAGTCTTATTCGGACATTCCTCGCAGAGATTTGGAGTTCAAAGAAGATGATTGGGTATTTTTGAAAGTTTCCCCCATGAAGGGCATTATGCGATTTGGGAAGAACGGGAAATTAAGTCCGAGGTATGTCAGACCATACAGAATCATTCAGAGGATTGGTCAGGTGGCATACAAGCTCGAACTGCCTCCCGAGATGTCGTTGGTACATCCGGTCTTCCATGTGTCTATGTTGAAGAAGGTAGTGGGAGATCCGTCCACTATTGTGCAAGTTGAAACTATTGAGGTTAATGAAGAACTATCTTATGAAGAAATTCCAACTGCCATTCTTTATAGGCAAGTCCGGAAATTGAGAAATAAGGAAATTGCCTCCGTAAAAGTGTTATGGAAGAACCAGAAGGTTGAGGAAGCCACTTTGGAAGCCGAGGAATAAATGAGAAAGAAGTACCCACAATTGTTTGAATAGTCATGTAATAGCCTTTATGCATTCGGTTCCTATGAACTCTTATCTTTTGATTTGATCCATGTTAATCTATTCCATTTTGATTATATGTGTTGCCTATGTGGCCATGGTTGGTGTTGTACAAGTTATGTTATGTCTATGAAACATTTATATGCTGTTAGAATATGTATCTGGGGCCCTCTGGTAGGTGGATAGGTCTAGTTACAAAGGAAACTCTGGCGAAATTTTCGGATTTAAGGAGTTAGCCAAATTCGGGGCTGTTGATATATTTCATGATGCGAACAAGCTGAAGTTACATAAGGATGGCTAGTGAATGAACCTTGATCCTCATTCGAGGACGAATGATCCTAAGTGGGGGAGAATATAAAGCCCCAGAAAATTTTGCTAAGTAATCTAAGATTTTGTGGTGCCAAGATATGTTAATTATTTTATCTTGAGTGCAAGTGAGGGTTCATGATATAATGGATATGAATTATATAAGTTAATAAGTGTATAAGTCATATTATAAGTGATTTGGGGTCTAAGGAGAGGTCTAAGTCTAAGCCAAGTTGGAAAAAATTTCATAATAGGCTAAAGTTGTAAATGAATGCACACAAGACCTTACTTTGGACAAGCATATCTATAGTTATATAAAGTGTTGAGTGATGCACAGCCTATCAAATTAAAGCTCTTTGAGTCTAGTTTCCAACTCATTAAATCGTTCGTCATTTAGAGGTGTATACAGAGAGTTATGACCATTTTACCAGACTTGTGTCAGACACGCGACCGTGGCAAACCGCGGGAAAACTGGATGTTTCTGTCTCCGAGCGCGGCAAACCGCGGCAAACCAGGGCCGCGCACCTAACAGCCCTATAAATATCCCAAGACTGGGTATGGAGCATCCCTAAGTCATTTTTTTGAGCTGGGGATTGTTTTATCAAGCGGAATCTGTCCCATACTTCCCTTTTATGATCCAAGGTAATGTTTTTGGAGTAATTTCAGTTGATTACTACTCCTAAACACTTATATTAACAAGGATTAATCTTGAAAATCCATAGATTCCCATTCAAATCCCTAAATTGATCAAGAACTCTACAAGTGGGGATTCTCAAAATTCTTACTACAAGAGGTATGTCTATCATCTCTAACTACTCTATGGTGATTATTTATGTATGATATATATAGTAGAACTCATGGGATGGTGATTGGAAGCCATAGGTGCCTAACCTAGGTTGTGTTGGTGTTGTAAAGATTGTGAGATGTGATATTGGGGTATGATTCTTGAATGTAATAGCATTATGTATACATGCATGTATGAATTACGTTTGTGGGAAGATTGTTAAACATAAATACGCAAAGATTGGGTTGGAGAATGAAGAAAACCTTGTAAATGAGATTTGAATTCAAGATGCTCAATTAGTATTTGATAAAATGCTCAAATGAGCTGAAACCATGAATACCTTCCTAATTTGTGTTCAATTTGTTATGTCTCGAAGTAGATGGACATTGCTAGAATTTCCGGAACGTTGTAGTAACTCAAGGAAAAGGTATGTATGTCTAAAACCCCCTTTTATTAGAAATTGAGCTCCGTTGGCATTTACGAAAGTGTGGTAAGATTTGAATTGGTTAATGTATTGATTGTTATAGCGCATTAATTGATTTGCAATTAACTACACATATACATGAAGGATGTGCCTCAATGTGAGTAATGTACCATTCTTGATAATCAGAGAAGTATGAATAATACAATTATGTTTTGAAATGCTTAGTCTATAAGCCAAGATAGAAACTACGAATTATTCATGCTAGCTATGTGCCCACTTACCTATACTGCAACTTGAATTACTTCTGTATATGCCCGTGATCACAACCTGCAAGATGAATACTAAAAATGGAAAACGATGTGATAATGGTGGCCCTGAGTGCCAAGGAATTGATATGATATATATATGAAATAAAGATTCAGATGTGATGACTAATGAGAAGGGAACAACGCCTAGATAAGGCGGCCTAGCCGATCGGGTCGTGATCGGACACCATGCCACACACATGGTGGTAATGTGATGATATTGAATTTCGGATAAGGGAAATGAAATAGTGATTGAGATATTTTCCTCCAATGAGGCAACCTAGCCTGTCGGGTCGTGATCGGACTCCGCTCAAGATACGGTGGTATTTAGAACAGTGATGAAGATATTAAAGAAATGCCCCAAACTAAGTTTTTGAAATTATATGAAGGATTGAATGAATTGCATATTTGATTTACTCATGTGATTTACTTGTACTTTATTGATAGTTCTTTCTAGTAAAATGATGTTTAGTTATACATGCTAGTGCTATTCGATGGCACTAACCTCCCTTTTGCCGAGGGCACTACATTTTTTTTTTATGAATGTAGGTGGCTCCATTGCAGATAGTGTCGATCGCGCATAGCGGAGTACCTTCTTATCAAAGTCTTGGTGATCCCCTTTCCCCTTCAAGGGGTTATATTGTACATCTTCTTATTTTGGACTTTCACTTTTGAGGTATAGTTGGGGCCTTGTTGACGGCATTATTATCACGTCTTTTGTATCCTTAGAGGCTCTGTAGACATTTGTGTGGGTTATGTATGGGTATTGGATAGGTCAATGGACCATGTTGTAACCTTGTACTGTTGCTTTCTTCTACACTATAACTTGTATGGAACTTTGGAAGTTTAACCACGTTTTAAATGTTGTGATATAAAATGAACTAAGATGTTGAATGTACTATATTTTCTAGTTTAAATAAAGGTAAGCATGGCTTCCTTATACCTATCGAGTTGGGTAGATAGCAGTTGATAAGGCTTGCTCAGTTGGGTTCACTCGATTGAGCGTCGATCGCGCCTCCCGAAGTTGGGGCGTGACAGTACTCTGGGACTATACAGCCGAGGCGAGGTGGATAGGCAAGGTCAGAATTGAGGAAACTGTCGTAGCACAAGGTATGACAAGAATTGGTAGAGTCTATACCCCTGAACAACTAGATGAATCAAGCAAGAAGGACTTCAATCGGCCACCCCTCGTTGAGACAGGTCTGGATGACCTTTGGAGAAAAATACAGGCCAAGGAATATTCGGTCATCGACCAGTTGAATAGAACGCCAGCATAAATATCCATTCTCTCTTTGCTGCAAAATTTCGAGACGCACAAGAATGCTCTGTTAAAGGTACTAAGTAAAACATACGTACCAAGTAACATCACTGGCAGGGAAATGGCTAACATGGTAGGACAAGTGCTGGAAAGTCATAAGATCACCTTCCGTGAAGACGAGCTGCCACCTGAAAGGTTGGGGCACAACAAGGCATTGCACATCACTATGCAATGCGAAGATTATTTCATCACCAGAATCTTGATCGATGGAGGTTCCAGTCTTAACATTTGTCTGTTGGTAACACTCAAGAAGCTGGGTAAAGGACTTCACGAGATAAAAGATGGAGCAATCAATGTGAAAGCCTTTGATGGTTCTCAAAGGTCCACCATCGGTAAGATTAGTCTATGCCTGCAGATGGGACCAACCTGGTTCGAGGTCGATTTCCAGGTAATAAGTGTACCAGCATCTTACAAATTGCTGCTGGGACGACCATGGATTCATGCTGTTGGGGCCGTAGCATCAATGCTGCATCAGGCAATAAAGTTTGAATGGAATCACCATGAAGTAATCATTCACGTCGTCGGTAGCAACCCTGTATACAGTTGCTAGACCATTCCAGCAATCGAAGTAAGAAGGAAGTTGGGTGGAGAAACTTACCACCACATCGAATGGGTCAATGTTGTCGACAAAGAAAAATGGTGGGATAACAAAATTGACAGTATACTGAATTGGAGTAGGTACGAACCTGGTAAAGGGCTCGGCAAGAACCTCCAAGAAATCTTTAAACCCATAAAACTCAAGAAACATGGCACTACTTCAGTTTGGGATATGATTCAACAACTGGTCGCCACCATGGCACGGTCTTTACTATCCACTGGAGCAGCCAACATCGCATGTGGAGCAGACTTTCCAATAGGCCGACATTGTTTATGAGTCAGATGAAGAAGAAGCACTGGCAGTGGTGAAGAACTTGTTCCTAGAAGACAATGATATGGATTGTTGTGTTGTTCTCGAGGAGGAGGGGGAGGAAGGCCCTTCCATACAGGCCGTGAGCAGAGGTGCACATCTCAATAATTGGACCGTTAGGACAACCAGAGCCCGACGAGCCTCGAGGTAGCAAGGCAAAAATAAGCATTATCCATTGCTTTTACTAAATGATTTTCTTTTCGCATTTTCAATTCCCGCAATAAGATCTTCAATGTTCAAAATAGTTATCAAAGCATTTTATCTTTTCTTATGAATCAACACTCTTATCATTTTCATTACTTTACTTATACAGCATTACTATTACTTGTCTTGATGAACTAATGATTGTGACATGCAATTAGACAACGCAACAAACAGACATTTATTCAGAGGAAGATGACATACCTAATGAGATTGTCAAAGAAGTTGAGAACTTTGAGAATAGGCCTAAGTCCAACCTGGAAGAAACCGAAATTCTCCTCATGGGAGATGCAGAAAACGTCAAGGGAACACGAATCAGCGTTCACCTATTGCCATCAAAAAAGAAAGAATACACAGAATTTCTGAAGGAATATGAGGACGTATTCGCTTGGTCATATAATGACATGACGGGTCTAAGTACGTCTATTGTGGCTCATAAACTGCCAACCGATCCAGCATGTCCACCGGTAAAACAAAAGCTCAGAAAGTTCAAACCCGATATGAGTTTGAAAATCAAGGAAGAAGTCACCAAAAAGGTCAAAGCTGAGGTTCTTTGGGTAGTAGAATACCCAACATGGTTAGCCAACATTGTGCCAGTGCCAAAGAAGGATAGGAAGGCTGTTGCGCCGCCCTTTTTCCCTCTTGGCATCGAAAAATCGGGTTTATGACATTTCAGGTATAGGACAACTCATTCCTTTTGGGAACTGGGTTTTGCACTTGAAGAGTAGCCACTTAATGATTTAAGGTGCATTAGGACAACTATGGGGGTTCATTTCTAAGTTTGTTTGATAACCAGAGATAGGGTAAGGGCTTGAAATTATCCTAAGAGGAAGGTGTTAGACACCTCTAAAGATCCACTAGTGTGGTTCCCAACCAGATAGTTTTGTGAATTTTGTACAATTAGCATATAGACAAGTGTAGGATCAAATAGTAGGGGATTTAGATTTAAACACAAAAGATTTTGAAAGAATAATTATTAAAAGGGGAATTTTGAAAAGAAGTCACAGTTCTACAAATACTTGAGAATATAAAAAGGAAAGGAGGGAGGTCCTAGGTTTATTTATAATATGGATCACATTAATGCGATACCCGGTATGACACTCCTCAAAAGAGGGGATACACGTGGTATTAGCGCACCGGTCATCATATCCATATCTACCCTTCCCATCCCATTAAGGTATTAAAGCGCATATCGGTCTTGACCTCTATTGCATGTTATTACCCGTCCCATTCCTATCAGTCTCGGAGGAATTTAGGACTACTATTCCTATAATAGGGATGATTTTAGGCTGACTCTTGAGTTTTTAAAGGTAAAAAGACAAAGGCGACATTCAAAACACATAGGACTGCATATTAGGGGAAACATATAAACAACTAAGAGGTTCATATATATACCTCCTCAAGCAATGCACATAAATAGCAGGACTTAAACATAGTTAGGGTAGAATTTAAAGTACTAAGGCAGGGGTGTTTCAATTGTTGAAGCAGACCAATTTATTACATAACGTAGATAAGAAGTCCGAATCAGGCCTGCCTGCTGGTTGTAGCAGTTGCTAATTAAACAAAGGCACATTTAGTTTTATCATTATTACCTAAGGCTTGCCTAAATGTGTATTAGTGGTGTCATATAAGCATGATATCTATTACTAATTCATAATGTAGCAACGCAGTGACAAGTCTTAAACAAACGATTTGGATCTTATAGGCATGCTATCTAAACCGTATTAATAAAAGGAGTAGGTTGTTTAAAACTGATTCAGAACAGTACGAGTCAAACTGATTTTTAAACTAGACTGGTTTCAGATCCTATAGGCATGATCTCTATTATTGTTGATTTTTAATTCCTATAGACATGATATCTAGTTGAACGTGAAATGAAGCAGGCAGGACTTACTTGAAATTCCTATAGGCATGATTTCTATGAAAAATACTAATTTTAATCTTATAGACATGACGTCTGATTATAGCCATTTAGATCCTATAGGCATGGTGTCTAAGTATGTTCTCTACCCTTCTAATATCTAAAACATGCATAATTACCCTATCCCTTTTCGCTAGTCAACCCCAATATTTGTTACAAAATTACTGACCAAATATAGAATTACATCAATAAAATGAAAAATAAGAAGTTACAACCATAGGAAGCCTGATTCTGACTTCCTCTCTGAGTTATGGAATAAACCACCTCAAATGCCACTTATTTCAAAGCCTTTCTCAGCTGGGTGTGTCAAAGTTCCCTAAGGGTCTTAAGGGACCACGTGCAGTGCTTACACCCAAGTTTGCATAACAAAATAGAGATGAGTGCAGTATGGATGGGCCAACCGTTATGTGTCCATGTTCAGATGGAGCTCAAGGGTCCCAAAGCAAGGCTCACACAAGAGGGGCAGAACCTAGGTTCTAAGAATATAGTGGGAGTGCAGAAATAGAGATTTATTTAAAACTGGGTTGAGAATAGTAAGGGGTAAGGGTGATTTGAAAATAGTAGTAGTAAAACTTAAACTACACAGAATCGGTAATTACACAAAGGGGTCAGGGGTTTTAGGAATACATAGCATGAAGCATATGACCCTATGAAGGGTCAGGTTTGGACATGCACAACAATAGATGATGTTGGCATGCCCACAAACCATCCAGAGAACACAAACACATAGGGGATATGGGGGTTTGGGATTCATAAGTCAGCAAATCATATAACAAGTGACTGACAGAGTACATACATAAGGGAAAACATTAATTTAGAAGGGGAGGGAGAAGATTACAGCATGCTTAGTAATGTAACTTCATTGCATAAACATAAGCAAAAGCAGGCAAGAGTGAAGGAAACTGAAACAGCTAAAGAAACATGTTGTTGTTGATGCTTGAAGATTAACTAGCACATACCAGTAAGAAGCAAAGTGCAGAAAGGAAATGTAAGCAAATTTTCACAGCTTAGCCTTGGCTTTCAGCCGGCTAGACAAAGCAGTGGCACAAGTAGTAGTAGAGAAAAAAGAGAGTTTTGAGTGAAGTGTGTGTTGTGAACTCAGATGGTTCGTGTTTGAAAGATAAGAGGATGGGTATTTATAGTTTTGAAAACAAGTGAATAATAAGGTAATAAGTAAAGTCTTAACACAAACATGGAAACAATTACAAGTCAGAATCAATTACCACAAGGAATCACTGTTTAACGGGTAGCAGTTGGTTTAAATAAGGAAAGAAAATCAGTTTGGAGACAGATTGATTATTACCATAAATGGGGCAGTAAAAGCATGAAGTAAACAATTAAGTCTAAGTACAAAGATATGCTTATTTTGGAAAAGATTCAGCAAGGTAAAGCATCACAGTAAAGGGAAAAGAATCAATTAATTTAAACAAGTGAGTGAAATTAGGGGTCATAAAAGAAAAGCTTTTGCAATCAATCACAAGACCAAGATCAATCAAGGAAGAAACATGATTTTGCACGTCAGTATATAAATAGAGTGTACAGAAGCATCATACATGCGAGGCCAAACATATTGGCAAAAGAGATAACACAATCATACAGTAGTGGCAGAAACAAGCTAGGACTCAGTAGTAAGGAAAATATTCGAAACACAGTAGTCAAGTATGTCAAGTAGTCACATAGAATCAACAGTGAAGAAAACATAGCAATATGTAAGAGAATCAGAAAAGTAAAGTTCTCACAGTATCAAGTGAGGAAAAACTTTTAAGAAATTAGGGCTTCGACAGTAGTCGAGTTAAAAGATAGTAAAACTCAAAATTAGATAAGTCAAGAAAGAACGGAGAACTTAATCAAACAAACACACATTTAAGCAAACTGTTTCAGAACTCGAATGAGATCAAAAAGGAATTAGGGTTTTCAACATGCTGACTCAGAAGAAGAACAACAGGAGCAAAACATAGAAAAATCACAAACACATTAAAATCAGAGAAAAGATCTTTTGAAATAACTTAAAGGAAAACCCTAATCGTCGAAAAAATAAAGAGTCGTTTTAAAAGAAAAGTTGAAGAACCTTCGAGAAAACACTTAAGAAATTCATGGTAAGCACAGATCTATGGTAGATCTAAAAGAAAACCAAAAGATCTTAAAGATTAGGGTTTCAAAAGACCTAGAAAAGGTGAGAAAGACCTTGAAATATACCGATCTAACCAACAGTGTCAAGGATCTGAATCGAACGGCCATGACTGGCCGGAAAAATGTCATGGATGACCGGAGAAAGGCCATGAACAGAATTCGAGCAAGGACTAGACCAGATTCCCTCGAGGTCTGGCCATGAAACTACAAAAACAAACACCCAGGAGCCATATGAGGACACTACACATCTCCAATAGCCATGGGAGGCCATCGATTAGGCAGGGTTTAAGATGGATTGGGGTGGGACTAGATTGCGGCGGCTAGTGTTCATAAGGGTTTCAGAGAGAATTGAGAGGGAAAGGGAATTCAAGGGAGGCATTTGGTGAAGAATGAGGTAGGGTAAGGGGTCGTTTAAGGTTAAAAAGGTAAGGGGGAATGGTGGTCGTTGATCTAAATGATCAACGACCTAGATTTAAAAGGGTAGGTGGGGAATCCGGGTTTGGGTCGGTTTAATTGGGTTGGGGTCAGGCTTAATTGAAATTGGGCCGGGAAAATAGGTTTAAATTGGGTCAGATTTAGGCTACAATTGAAATGCAATTGGACTATTATTTAAATAGCCATTTTTTCCCTTTTAAAATTATAAAAATAGTAAATTAATTTTTGAAAACAAATTGAAAGCAGTGAAATGATTTATAACATATAATCAACAATTTAAAAATACAGGGATTTTATGAGTATAAAATACAATTGAATCTTAAAAGGGCTAAAATTGCAATTATATGCAATTTAGTTTAAAAATACTAAATAAATTAGTAAAAATATGCAAAAATTACCTTAGCTATATTTTAGCATAAATATAAAATTCCAACAAATGAATTACCAAAATAATAATTTTGAAAATAATTATTGCGTTTTTTATGGATAAAAGATGGAAATAAATTGATTTAAATACCTTTAACAATTATGGAAAAATAATAAAACACCTGGATATGGTCACATATGCATATATATGCCATTTTGAAGTTATTTTGCATATTGAAAAAATATATAGGGAAAAAATTGGGTATCAACAGCTGCCCCTCTTTACCCGGGAAGGATAAAAGAGTTGTCGGGTAAAGATATGATGACCAATTTGGACCGAGCGAAACAGTTTGAAGAAGATAGGCTGCACTCTGGCTTCTGAGCTATCTACATGTCCCTGGTTTTACTGGAATCAGGCCATATGTAGTTCAGGACCAGTTGGCGGAGTATGCTAATGGAGACTTTTCAAGAACGGACACAATATCTAGGGCCAAGTGATTGGCAGGTTTGTGGGAATGGTTAGGTTCGACATGGCTGTGGGAACTAGAGTGGATCGCTCCTGCCGGGATGGTCGTTGCTCGCCGGTTTACCTCCAATTAGAAACAATACAAGTGTATATCGCGCGTAAATTTAAACATAATGCAAATTCCCGTAGGACCATGAATGTTGTCTTCGGACTATTAGGATGACGTCCTTAGACCATGACATCCTAGGCCATGAGGCGTACAATAAAGGATTCGTAGGCCATGAAATGATGCTCTCGGGCTTTGAGGATAGTGCCTCTGAACCATGATGCCTTTGAATAATGATATGCAAAATATTAAAAAGGGTCCTCAAGCCATGACATGGTGTTCTCGGGCTATGAAGATGATGCCTCCAAACGATGACGCCTTCGGATAATTTGGTGATCTTTCAGCCCATGAGATGTAGTATGTGGCGATCTTTCAGTCTATGAGATGCAGTATGAGGCAATCTTTCAGCCATGCAGATGTAGTATGTGGTGATCTTTTAGCCCATGCAATGCAGTACATGACGATCTTTCAGCCATGCAGATGTAGTATGAGGCAATCTTTCAGCTCATGCGATGCATTATGAAGCGATATTTTAGCCGTGAGATGCAGTATAAGGCGATCTTTCAGCCATGCAAGGATGAAGGCAGATGGAGGTAGAGCTTAACCTTAGAAGGCAGAATGGTAGACTTATGCAATGCGAAAATGTAGATAGAGACAACGTTTAGTCTCGGAAGGCAGAATGGTAGCCTTATGCGATGCAAATGCAGATGGAGGTAGAGCTTAATCTTGGAAGGTAGAATAGTAGCCTTATGTAATGCGAAAATGCAAATGGAGACAGTGTTTAGTCTCAGAAGGAAGAATGGTAGCCTTATGCAAGAAGTAAAATGGCAAATGGTAGTAGAGCTTTCTTAGCTGATAGCAGATTGCGAGAGTTGTATTCCTGAATAATGTTTGTCCTATGGGTGTATAGTATGTTTGATGATTTTACAGTCCAAGTGCCTGCATCCAAAGAAAAATCGTGAGTTTTGTAAAGGGGGAGGTTAGTTCTTATCCCCGCTGGCTTTGCTTGACCTGCTCGGCTTTGATCTGGTGATACTGTATGTATCATTGGGGTAGCGTTCCTAAACAAAGCAATTTCAATAATATGCATGATTTTGTAAAAATACGACGTAATAGTTTTTTTAGATGAACCAATGACTGTGACGTGGTTCAGGACATTGCAACCTCTCTTGCACGGAATTTTGAGGGTCCTCCTCAAAATTCTGCACCAGTTTGATGGGTTGACGCATCTGACTTTTGCTTGCGACGATCGGCTGAGATTACTTCAGAATTTTGAGTGTCCTCCTCAAAATTCTTCCCTAGTTTCCAATTGCGGGGGAAGATGAAATTTTTATTGAATTGTGACCAAACCCATAGGGCTGCCTACGTATCCCAGGTTAGGTGTAGTTCAATTAACATAATATAAGGAAAGTATAAAGATTACACATAGTAATGCTTGACTGTATCTGAATTGATTGGCTTTGGCTAGACTTCTCTGTCCATTTCTGCAAGTATAAGGGATCCTCCTATCAGAACCCAGTGAACCATGTATGGACCCTGCCAATTGGGAGAGAACTTCCCTTTGGCTTCATCTTGATGCGGAAAATATTTTCTTTAACACCAGCTGCCCCGGTGTGAACTGCCTCGACTTAACTCTTTTGTTGAAGGCTCTGGACATTCTATTCTAGTAGAGTTGACTATGGCAGACTGCATTCATTCTCTTCCCGTCTATAAGGGATAGTTGCTCATAACGACTTTTTACCCACTCTTCGTCGTCGACCTCAGCTTCTTGTATGATCCTTAGGGAAAGAATTTCTACTTCGGCTGGAATGACAGCCTCTGTACCATAAACCAGCATATAGGGGGTTGCCCCGGTTTATGTGTGAACTATGGTGCGATACCCCAATAGAGCAAATGATAACTTCTCATGCCACTGTTTAGGCTTTTCTATCATTTTCCTTAATATCTTCTTGATATTCTTGTTGGCGGCTTCTACCGATCCATTCATTTGAGGCCTATAGGCCATGGAATTCTTGTGTCTGATCTTGAAAGTTTCACACATAACTTTCATCAAGTCACTATTGAGGTTGGAGCCATTATCAGTAATGATCGACTCTGGAATCCCGAATCGACAAACAATGCGGCCACGGACAAAGTTTGCCACGACTTTCTTCGTTACTGCTCTGTAAGATGCTGCTTCTACCCATTTGGTGAAATAGTCGATGGCTACTAAGATAAACTTGTGTCCATTGAGGCGGCAGGCTCAATAGGTCCAATAACGTCGATTCCCCAGGCAGCGAATGGCCACGGTGAGCTTGTTGCATTAAGCTCATTTAGAGTTACCTTTATCATGTCTACATGTATCTGACAGTAGTGGCATTTCCGAACATACTGGATGCAGTCTGTTTCCATAGTCATCCAAAAGTAACCAGCCCGGAGTATCTTCTTTGCTAAGACAAAACCGTTCATATTTGGACCGTAGGTCCCAGCATGAATTTCCTCTAGTAGCCTGGATGCTTCCTTTGCTTCGACACACCTTAATAATCCCAAATCCGGAGTCCTCCTATACAGGATTCCTCCGTTGTGAAAGAAGTTGTAAGACAATCTCGGAAGTGTGTGTTTCAGACTAGGATTTGCAAGCTCTAGGTATTCTCCTTTTGTAAAATATTCCTTGATATCATGAAACCAAGGCTTCCCGTCTACTTCTTCTTAAACATGGGCACAGTAAGCTGGCTGATCATGGATCTTTACTTGAATGAGATCAATGAAATTCTTGTTTGGATACTGTATCATAGATGACAGGGTAGCCAATGCATCGACGAACTCATTCTGGACTCTGGGAACATGTTGGAACTCCGACTTCGTGAACCTCTTTGTCAATTCTTGTACCTGATGTAGATACGAGAGTATCTTGGAGTTCTTGGTTGCACATTCTTCTTGTACCTGATGTATAAGCAAGTCTGAATCTCCAATTGTTAGTAGCTCTTGAAAATTCATGTCAATGGTCATTTTGAGCCCTAGGATGCAAGCTTCATACTCGGACATGTTGTTGGTGCACAGGAATCGGAGTTTGGCGGACACCGGATAATGCTGACTGGTTTCTGACACTAGGACTGCTCCTATGCCAACTCCTTTGAAATTCATTGCTCCATCGAAAAACATTCTCCAACCGTCATAGGGTTCTGCAATGTCTTCTCCTATGAGTGATACCTCTTCATCAGGAAAGTATGTTTTTAGGGGTTCGTATTCTCCATCCACGAGATTCTCAGCAAGGTGGTCTGCTAGTGCTCGTCCCTTAACTGCTTTTTGAGTTACATAAACAATGTCGAACTCACTCAACAGGATTTGCCACTTGGCTAGCTTGCCGGTGGGTATGGGCTTCTGAAAGATGTACTTCAAAGGATTCATCCTTGATATGAGATATGTAGTATAGGCACAAAAGTAGTGCCTCAGCTTCTGAGCTACCCAAGTTAAAGCACAACAGGTGCGCTCTAATAGAGAATATCGGGCCTCGTACGGGGAGAAATTCTTACTAAGATAATAGATGGCCTGCTCCTTCCTCCCCATTTCATCATGCTGCCCCAGAACGCAACTAAAAGCTTCATCCAATACTACAAGGTAGAGTAATAAGGGTCTACCTAGCTCAGGCGGGACCAAGACTGGTGGTGTTGATAGGTACTCATTGATTTTGTCGAAGGCCTTTTGGCATTCATCACTCCATTTGGTAGCGGCGTCCTTCTTCAACATCTTAAAGATTGGCTCACAGATAACTGTAGACTGTGCTATGAACCAGTTGATTTAGTTAAGTCGTCCAAAGAAACTCAGCACATCCTTCTTGTTCTTTGGAGGTGGCAATTCTTGAATAGCTTTGACTTTTGATGGATCCAATTCAATTCCTCAACGACTCACAATAAACCTGAGCAATTTTCCAGCAGGAAGTCCAAATTGCGCACTTTGCGGGATTCAGTTTCAGGTTGTACCTTCGCAATCTATTGAAGAACTTCCTCAAATCTTCCATGTGAGCAGTGGCCTTCTTGGATTTGATGATGACATGATCTACATATACCTCAATCTCCTTGTGTATCATATCATGGAAAATGGTAGTCATGGCCCTCATATAGGTGGCCCCTGCACTTTTCAGGCCGAACGACATCATCTTGTAATAGTACATCCCCCACAGCATAATGAAAGTCATTTTCTCAGTATCTTTTTCATCCATCCAGATCAGATAATAACCCGCGAAACAATCTACAAATGACTGCAGCTCATACTTGGCGCAATTGTCAATCAGGATATGTATATTCGGCAAAGGGAAGTCGTCTTTCAGATTGGCTCGGTTGAGGTCCCGGTAGTGGACATAGACTCTAACCTTCCCGTCCTTCTTTGGCACTGGTATGATGTTGCCTAACCATGTCAGGTATTCTACTACCTTGAGAACCTTAGCTTTGACTTCTTCCTTGATTTTCAAACTCATATCAGGCTTGAACTTTCTGAGCTTTTGCTTTACCTGCAGACATGTCAGATCGGTTGGTAATTTATGAGCCACAATAGACGTACTCATACCAGTCATGTCATCATACGACCAGGAGAATATGTCCTCATATTCCTTTAGAAATTCTGTGTATTCTTCATTTTCTAATGGCGATAAGTGAACGCTGATTCGTGTTTCCTTGACATTTTCCGCATCTCCCAAGTTAACAATTTCTATCTCATCCAGGTTGGATTTAGGTCTGTTCTCAAAGTTCTCAACTTCTTTGACAATCTCATCTGGTATGTCATCTTCCTCTGAATCAATATACGTTTTTTGCGTTGTCTCATTGCATGTCACAGTCGTTGGTTCATCAAGATAAGTAATAGTAATGCTGTATAAGTAAAGTAATGAGAGAAAAATAACAATGAGTGTTGATTCATAAGAAAATTCAGAATTCTTTGATAAATTGCATAACTGTTTTGAACATTGGAGATCTTATTGTGGGAATTGAAAAATGAGAAAAGAAAATCATTTAGTAAATAAAACAGTGCATGGTGCTTGTTTTAGCCTTGCTACCCCGAGGCTCGCCATGCTTTGGTTGTCCTGATAGTTTAGTTATTGAGGCATGCCCCTCTGCTAACAGCCTGTATGGAAGGGCCTTCCTCCCCCTCCCCCTCGAGAACAACACAACAATCCATGTCATTGTCTTCTAGGAACAAGTTCTTCACCGCTGCCAATGCTTCTTCTTCGTCTGACCCATAAACCATGTCGGCCTATTGGAAAGTCTACTCCAAACGCGATATTGGCTGCTCCAGTGAATAGTAAGGACCGCGCCAGGGTGGTGACCAGTTGTTGAACTCCACCTAGGTGTAATCATATCCCAGACCGAAAGTAGTGCCATGCTTCTTGAGTTTTATAGGCTTATAGATTCCTTAGAGGTTCTTACCAAGCCCCTTGCCGGGCTCGTACCCATTCCAATTCAGTATAATCTCAATTTTATTATCCCGCCATTTGTGCTTGTCACTAGCATTTACCCGTTCAATGTGATGGTAAGTCTCTCTACCCAGCTTCCTTCTTTCTTCGATTTCCAGAATGGTTTGACGACTGTATATATAGTTGCTACCATCACTGTGAATGATCACCTCTCGGTGATTCCATTCGAATTTTACTTCCTGATGCAATGTTGATGCTATGGCCCCGGCTGCATGAATCTACAGCTATCCCAGCAGCAAGTTGTAAGATGATGGCACATCTATCACTTGGAAAATGACATCGAACCATTTTGGTCCCATCTATAAGCATAGACTAATCTCACTAATGGTGGACCTTTGAGAACAATTAAAAGCTTTCACATTGATTGTTCCATCCTTTATATCATGCAGTATTTTACCCAGCTTCTTTAGTGTTACCAGCGGACAAATGTTGAGACTGGAACCTCCATAGATCAGGATTTTGGTGATGAAATAGTCTTCGCATTGCACAGTAATGTGCAGTGCCTTGTTGTTCCCCAACCCTTCATGTGGTAGCTCTTCCTCATGAAAGGTGATCTTATGGCTCTCCAGAACTTGTCCTACCACTTTAGCCATTTCCCTGCTAGTGATGTTGCTTGGTACGTATGCTTCACTCAGCACCATTAGGAGAGAATTCTTGTGTGCCTCAAAATTTTGTAGCAAAGCAAGAATGGAGATTTGCGGTGGTGTTTTGTTCAACTGGTCGATGACCGAGTATTCCTTGGCCTGTATCTTTCTCCAAAGGTCGTCTGGACCTGTCTCAATGATGGGTGGCCAGTTGGAGGCCTGCTTGCTTGACACAGCTAGATGTTCAGGGGTATAGACTCTACCAGTTCTTGTCATACCCTGTGCTGCAAAAGTTTCTTCGAACCTGACCTTGCCTTTCCTCCTCACCTCTGTTGTATAATCCTAGGGTATAGCCTTTGTATGGAATGGTGTCATGGTCGACATTGCCACTGGGATCGGCATGGCTATCCTTACTCCGAATAGAGCACGTGCCTTGTGTGGCAAAACTGCAACTTCAAACGGTGTGGGTGCATTTGCCGGAGACACGAATTCGACCTCAATTGGTGCTGGTGTCGTAGCGGACGATGTTGCTTCAAATTCAAGTGGTACAGCCAAGTTCACCTCAGCATCCTTAGATGGTTGAATCTGGACTATGATTGGATTGAGAGTAACTATTGGCTTTTTTGGGTCATCACCTTCTGCGATCAACCCGATTGATCCCTCGGGATCCTAATCATCCTCTATTTCAATCATGTGGATACCTCCACCCTTACGGTCTGGTAGGGGGTTGTTCCGGACATTTGGAGCGGGTTCCTTTGCCACAATAATCTTGTTATCAATTAAAGTCTGGCTCTTGTCTTTCAAGGAGTGGCATTCATCGATAGTGTGCCCTTTCATGCCGAAGTGGTATGCATAGGATTTGTTTGGGTTAACCAACTGAGAAGGGTTCTTAGGGGTTGCAACAGGGATAGAGGTGACATAACCAGATGTTTTAAGTCTCTCGTACAATTGGTCAATAGGTTTGGCAATGTTTGTATATTGTTTTGGAGGTCTACGATCAAAATTAGGTCGAGGTCTAGGGAAGTTTGATGTGCGGGAGGTGACTGGTAGTGGGATGGTTGAGAATTATAGGTTTGGTAGACATGAGCGGGTTGGGAATATCTAGATAAAGTAGGTTGATATGTGGGAGGTGGAGGTGATTGATAAGTGGGTGGTGGAGCTTGGTATGAGGGTAAAGGTGTTTGGTAATTTGGGGTTGGCTGATATATGAGTGAAGGTGTTGGGTAAGTTTTGTATTTGAGGGGAGATTAGGTCCTTTGTGCAACTATCATACCCCTTACGTCCCTTTTCTTGGACACACAACCGGACTGTAAAGCCTTATTTGTAGCTTGCAAGGCTTCGAAGTTTGTAACCATACCGCTTTTGATACCCTTTTCAATTCTTTCACCTAGTTTGATAATGTCAGAATATTTGTGGCTTTCAATCATCATTAGTCGTTCATAGTATTGTGGGTCTTGGGCTCGAACAATGAATTTCTTCATCTGTTGCTCCTCTAAGGCAGGTCTAACCTTAGCAGCTTCAGACCTCTAGTGAATAGCATACTCGCGAAACATTTCTTTATGCTTTTTTCTTTAGATTCTGAATATAGAACACATACGGCGCATTCTCTGTGTTAAACCTGAACCTATCCATAAAGTCGGACGCCATGCTTACACAGCTTGACCACTTCTTTAGATCTTAGCTGATGTACCAAGACAATGCATCTCCTTTCAAACTCCTCATGAACAGCTTCATGCGGATTCTCTCATCTTTCCTTACTCCAACCAGCTTATCACAGTACGTTCTCAAATGGACCCTTGGATCCCCTGTACCATCAAACATTTCGAACTTTGGAGGTTTGTACCCCTCGGGCAGTTCGACATTGGGTTGTATGCAAAGATCTTCATAGTTCAGCCTTCGATTCCCTTGCTTCCCTCAACACCCTGGATTCGGCCAGTCAATTTCTTAAGTTCCTCAGCCAGGTTTCGATAAGCAAATCCTTTTCATCAGACTCAGGTATGCTTGAGATAGGTTGGGTGGAGTGTGGCATGGTCTCTATGTAGATAGGGGTGTTATGGTGGGTGTAAGATTGGTCTTTTGTGAAGTTTTAGAGTTCTGGGATGAGTAGTAGAGTGTTGTTTGGGTATGACAGGTCTTGCATTGGGTCTTTGGTGGAATAGTGTGAGGGGCGAGATGATTCTGTTGTTTTGGGATGTTTTGAGGTGGCGTAGGGTTTTGAGTATTGGGAAAGGTGATATCTGGGGTGCTGAGGGAAAATGAAAGGCTTGCCAGATTCTGAACATGATCGAGCTCTTCTTGGAATATTAGAAATTTCTGTTCAAGTTGGGATACATTTTCCTTAGGAACCTGAGTTCCATGACCATTGGTGGCCTCTACCCATTTAGTTGAATTCTCCTTTCTGATGTTGTTCAAATCTTCCATTTTGCCTTGGTTCTTGTTTTTGACAGGACTAAGAGGAGGAGTGGGTGGAAGGCCCCTGGATCTTGTGGAATAGGATGATGTTGCCAGAGTGCACGAACTAACCTTCGGGGAAGGGAATAATAAAGACAAAAACAAAGAATAAAACAAAAAGGTAACCAAGTTAGTGAGGATTATAAAAGTATTGCAGTATCTAAGCACATAGTGCAGGAATGTAAAGCGCATTCCTAATTGAAGGGCCTCTTTATGCATGAGGTGGACGTAGCGACAAATTGATTTGGAGAACTTAGGATGCTAAATGCCTCTTTATTGATAAAAAGTAGACGAATCCCAAATTGACACTAAATAATCAGGAAATAAAAAGTCACTGATGGCCATTGGCCTTATTACAATTTATAAAGCGAAAAGATAAAACTCCTATCTATTTGGTCCCAGAAGAACCTTCTCCAGATTCGGCATCCTTGGCTCCATCGAATAGCTTTCCCAACTCGCGAAGTCCTAGCAACAGGTAGGCTCTGGTTAGATGTCCGCCTTCGGTCCCTTCAGCATTTTGACAATCTTCTACCCTTTTGAGAAACTTTCTCTCCAATTCCACTATACCTTGCTCCAAGTATCCTAGTCGCTTGTTGGCACTAACAACCATGTCCTTCCATTCCTCAATCAGCTTTTGGTTGGACTCTTGTATCTCGCGGTATTTGCTTTTGCATTCCCGGATCCTTTTGCGCAGTTGGTTTTATTTGACCTATGCCTCGGCTCTTTCAACTATAATCATGTGACCTCAAGCAAACCCTGGCTGGGCCAGATGATCATAATTGTCTTCCAACCAACCGGAATAGAAAGGAGCGCAACCAACATGATACCTGTCTGGCTCGATGGTTTCTCTCCCCATTATGATCTTGCAGTGTCACATATGCTGAGCTTGGCACTTGTAAGGACTATCATCATTCTGGATGTCAGCCTGGAAATGACTCATCTTGTCAACCCTAGGTATAACCTGCTTCCTACTAGCTTGCCTCAAAACTCGGAGAGGGACATAAGGGTATGTTCCTCTCAGACCGATCTGTATCAAGAAAGGTGCATCTCTGGGTTGGGCGATGAACTCCTCGGTCGGAAACCACTCAAACATTCATTGGCCCTGTTCCTCAATTAGATTATCAAATAGCTCAACCCATCCTTTGGCATCCTCCGGGTGAGCAAACATATTGGGGATGTAATTCATTTTCTTTGGATGATGGAAAGTGATGTGATCATCTTAGTCCTTTCATTGAATCTCTTGTCGGTATTTGCCCTTTTGGAGGTGTTCCATGAGCTAGAGTTGAAGTAATAAATTGCAGCCTTCAAAGTGTTTTGCTCCTCGTTGACACTTCTCCGAGCCTCGATATATGTCTGCAATAATCATGGGCACGATGCTGAATGGTTGCTTCCCACCAATTCCCTCCATTAGGGTCTTAGTTACCATAGCCAGCCTGGTGTGGATTCTTACTTTCTTTATTGGGAATACAATCAAGCCCAGGAAACAAAACATGAAGACGAAAACCCTATGATGGATGTGCCCCAAGGATGTGATGGAAAACTCATCAGGGTAGGTACGGTAGGATTTGCTGTGACCGTACCTTTCATATAAATAGTCAAAAGGGATGTATGATTCCTTCAGGCATGTCAATTCTTGATTTTTCTTCAAACCCATCATTTTGAGGAAACCCCTGCTTTTGCGGTTCTCAGGCATCAGCAGACCCGGAGTTTCCCACACTAGAACGGCCAATCCTCCTATCTCCTCTAGCAAGGGTGTCATTTCAATGTCCCCAAAACGGAATATAGCCCTTTCACAATCCTAAAACAGTATGGCAGCTTCTATGATCTTGTTGTTAGGTTAGATCTCCAGGAGGAAAGGTACGTTTCCCAGATACTTTCTGACGAGAGTTTGATCACTAGAGTGAAGATATTTCCACCAACTTAGCAGTCTTGGGTGGATGTTGGTGACTATGCCAAATCTAGGGACTTCGTGCCTCATATTTCTGCAAGACAAATAAGGTTAGGCCCTTACCCCCACCAGACTCGACTATTTAATACCAACAATTAGCATGAATCATTTAGTTCTCCAAATAAATGCACAGAACGTGATGATGTCCGTTTGGGTTTAGGGAAACCCAATGGACTTTGGACAAGGCTATCTTAAAGGATCATTATGTGGACATCATAACTAACCCGGCTAGGTTTGACCATGATGCATGCACAATTTGAACAGAGTAAGGTCTCTATGGGGTTTTTGACTGGTACCCTTGAGCGTACAACTCAAGGGGGAAGGCACGGAACTGTCGACTACACCGCTGATCGACTGGTTTTACTCCAAATATGACTTTCCGAATTTAGGGGGTTAATGATATAGGAAGAGCGCAGCCACTCATTATAAGCATTGCTATGGTATTTGTTTGGCAAAAGTGGAGTATGATGTTGAGCATGATTATGCAGTAATTAAACATGTTGGCACGTATTTGCACGTTAAGAAAGCGATAAATACAGCAGTTTCATAATTTAAAGCAGCAATAAAGGAAGGAAATAAAGGAGATATGTCAGTTTTGCATCTTGAAAAAGAAATTAAATGCTTAAAGAAATTTAAACAAGTAATTGCACATAAGGGGGGTACAAATTCACAAGAGCAATCTAAAATGGTACAATCCTAAGATCCCCAGCAGAGTCGCCAGGCTGTCGCGCCCCCCATTTTTTCCTCTTTGCATCGGAAAATCGGGTTTATGACATTTGGGTATAGGACAACACATTCCTTTTGGGAACTGAGTTTTGCATTTGAAGAGTCTCCACCTAATGATTTAAGGTGCATTAGGACACCTATGTGGGTTCATTTCTAAGTTTGTTTGATAACCAGAGATAGGGTAAGGGCTTGAAATTATCCTAAGGGGAAGGTGTTAGGCACCCCTCAGGACCCACTAGTGTGGTTCCCAACCGGATAGTTTTGTAAATATTGTACAATTAGCATATAGACAAGTATAGGCTCAAATACTAGGGTATTTAGGTTTATAAGAGTTTGAAAGAACAATTATTAAAAGCCAAATTTTGAAAAAAAGTCATAGTTCTACAAATACTTGAGAATATAAAAAGGAAAGGAGGGGGGTCCTAGGTTTATTTATAATATGGATCACATCAATGCGATACCCGATATGACACTCCTCAGAAGAGGGGATACACGTGGTATTAGTGCACCGGTCATCATATCCATATCTACCTTTCCCAACCCGTTAAGGTATTAACGCGCGGATTGGTCTCGACCTCTATTGCATGCTATTACCCGTCCCATTCCTATCACTCCCGGAGGAATTTAGGAATACTATTCCTATAATAGGGAGGATTTTAGGCTGACTCTTGAGCTTTTAAAGGTAAAAAGACTAAGGCGACATTCCAAACATATAGGGCTGCATATTAGGGGAAACGTATAAACAACTAAGAGGTTCATATATATACCTCCTCAAGTAAAGCATATAAATAGCATGACATAAACACATTTAAGGTCAAAATTTAAAGTACTAAGGCAGGGGTGTTTCAATTGTTGAAGCACACTAATTTATTACATAACTCAGATAAGAAGTCCGAATTAGGTCTGCCTGCTGGTTATAGCAGTTACTAATTAAACAAAGGCAGATTCAGTTTTATTATTATTACTTAAGGCTTACCTAAGTGTGTATTGGTGGTGTCCAATAAGCATGATATTTATTATTGGTTCAGAGTGTAGCAAAGCAGTGACTGTTTTAAACGAGCAATTTGGCTTCTATAGGCATGCTATCTAGACCGTATTAATAAAAGGAGTAGGTTGTTTAAATTGATTCAGAACAGTACGAGTCAAACTGATTTTTAAACTAGACTAGTTTCAGATCCTATAGGCATGATCTCTATTATTGCTAATTTTTAATTACTATAGACATGATATCTAGTTGAACCTGCAGTGAAGTAGGCAAGATTTATTTGATTAAAGCGAAATTCCTATAGGCATGATTTCTATTAAAATAAATTTTAATCCTATAATCATGATGTCTACTTGTGTGAAAGTAAAGCATGCAGAACTTGAATTAAATCAGAGCGGATCCTATAGGCATGTTCTCTACCCTTCTAATATCTTAAACATGCATAATTACCCCATCCCTTTTCACTAGCCAACCCCAACATTTATTACAAAATTACAGACCAAATATAGAGTTACATTAGAAAAATATAAAAATAAGAAGTTACAACCATAGGAAGCCTGATTCTAACTTCCTTTCTGAATTATGGAATAAACCACCTCAAATGCCGCTTGTTTAAAAGCCTTTCTCAGACCTGGGTGTGTCAAAGCTCCCTAAGGGTCTTAAGGGACCCCGGATAGTGCTTACACCCAAGTTTGCATAACTAAATAGAGATGAGTGTAGTGTGGAAGGGCCAGCCTTTATGTGTCCAAGTTCAGAGGGAGCTCAAGGGTCCAAAGGCAAGGCTCACACAAGAGGGGCAGAACCTAGGTTCTAAGAATATAGTGGAAGTGCAGAAACAGAGATTTATTTAAAACTGGGTTGAGAATAATAAGGGGTTAGTGTGATTTGAAAACAGTAGTAGTAAAACTTAAACTACACAGAATCGGTAATTACACAAAGGGGTCAGGGGTTTTAGGAATACATAGCATGAAGCATATGACCCTAGGAAGGTCAGGTTTGGACATGCACAGCAATAGATGATGTTGGCATGCCCACAAACCATCCAGAGAACACAAACACATAGGGGATATGGGGGTTTGGGATTCATAAGTCAGCAAATCACATAACAAGTGACTGACAGAGTACATACATATAGGAAAACCTTAATTTAGAAGGGGAAGGCGCAGATTACAACATGCTTAGTAATGTAACTTGATTGCATAAACATAAGCAGAAGCAGGCAAGAGTGAAGGAAACTAAAACAGCTAAAGAAACATGTTGTTGTTGATGCTAGAAGATTAGCTAGGACATACCAGTAAGAAGAAAAGTGCAGAAAGGAAAAGTAAGCAAATTTACATAGCCTAGCCTTGGCTTTCAGCTGGCTAGACAAAGCAGTGGCACAAGTAGTAGTAGAGAAAAGAGAGAGTTTTGAGTGAAGTGTATGTTCTGAACTCAGATGGTTCGTGGCGGCGCTCTAGAAAGCCAACAACGCCTTCACCAACACAAGGGTGGCACACGACTTCAAAGATCTCCATCAAAGGGAACCAGTGTATGAAAAAATAAGCATTTTTTGAACGTCGCCACATGAACCGGGCTCCGGGTGCTGTCCAAGATGGTCCAAGTGCAAACGAGCCTCCGCTCAAGGACTGCTTTCAAGAAATCACAAGCATCCCCCATCCAACGGTCCCCGAGCCAATTTCTTCCCAAAGGTTATTATGAGGCCCAAAAACATTTTCCTCATTTTCACACAAAGTCAGGGTCCCGACAGCCTGAGTTTATTGGCCTTATTCGAGTTCGGTCCGAGGAACCACAAAAGGCCCTGCGCAAAGCCGTTTCCATCAACCGATGGCCAGAAGGAATACTCGTATCCAAGTTTAGTATTAGCGACGACAAAACAAGATCGTGCATTCGGAGTTGCCGCAAACATAAAGAAATATAGCAAGTATCAAGGGCAAGAGTCAAGGAAATATCTTTGTATTCATAAATGTTCGGTAACAACGGCCTTTGGGGGGGTGCTTACATGTGATTACAAAAGCCCGCAAGGGGATCTTTACACAGAACAAAGAAGTTCAAAGGTATGCATATAACAAAAGTATAAGAATCTATAACATAAGCATCTCTAGTATTTCTATGAATAGAGTCATTTATAGAAGTTGTGCATTTGCTCGTTTTATTCGTGTCATATAGATCATGCTAAAAATAAAGAAGGAATAGCCTTAATATACCTGAGCTGATTTTCTTGACAATCCCTCTAACATACGTCAATTGCGTTACCACGTAACGACGTATCGAAGTAGGGGAAAATCCATATGATATTATTGAGAAAGATTGTACCGTACTTCCTTAAAATTGCACAATCTCACATGGCTAAGATATAATTTCGTATGAATTGTTGAAGTAACTTTCGTTGCCATTCAAATAATGCGATATCTTACTTTGTATTTGAGAAGTCTTGTTGGATACTTGCTGAATTTTTGTCTATTATCTTGTAGAGATAAAATGTGAATTATGAAAGGTCTTTATGTCTTTGGTTGCGGACCACACTTGTGTGGTGACTTGGCTAATGAATACCCAAATTATGCCACCTTGCTTTGTGACTAAAGAGTCAAAATGTGTTGGATTTCATGGATGCCACATTTAGGTTCTTTAGACATATCCAAATAATAATTAGTGAATTAGCTTATTTATTTAGTTAATGTCTCACTAAAATTCATAATTACCCAATTATCTACAAACTTAAGAATTATATCAAATTACTTAAAATACTACTCACTTTTAATACACTTCATACACCTTACTTTTATGGTCATGTGATACCTTGTATGGTACTAGTCCATAAATATCGGGTATTTTAGCTTGGACCGTATTTTATCCCAAAATGTCAAACTTCGATGAAAGTCATTTTGTTCGACTTTCTTACCCTTTCACCTTCATGAATTTACTCATCACTTGTTTGAAATAGCATAGTGCTTATAATCTCAAAATCATTTCATTCCCGAAATTGCATCAATTAACTTACGAAGAAACTTTAACGTACGAAAATACGAGATGTAACATCTCATTTTCGAGCTTCGATTAATTTATTTATGGCGTACTTTCACGTACGAAAACATGGGATGTAAAATCATTCCGCCCTTTGGAACATTCATCCTCGAATGTTGACTGATGCACTTATCATTTTCATAACTTAAAGCTCTTGTGAATACCTTAATACTCTCCTTGCCATTTAGGCAATTGTTTTGCGAATAAATCCAAAGGATAGGGTATTCCCTCCTTTAGGCATCTTTCTCACACCATGACTTATGGTCTAAATCCTTCCAATCTCGTAACTATTGTTACCTTCTATCATGCAGTCATATGACTTTGACCTTGCAAGTGCGCCTATGCGACTTTTCTCCCCTTTTTCCTCTAGCTTTTGGCCAATATCTAGGCCTCACAATGTAAACATATATAGAGCTTGACAAGATGTCCCTCTGGGCATCTATAGGTATACTGAAGTTCATCGCTCGGTGCTTTGTTGAACTTACAAATATTGTTATACATTATTTCATAGATCCATTTATCTATCTGTATGACTTTACTGCCATAACTCTTACTTTGATTTATCATTACTGAGGTTTGCTACCAAACTCCAGGTTACTCTTGTTGCTTATCCTATATGTATATATCTATGTCCTTTAATGCTCCTTCATTACTGTTCATCTTAAGAATGAAGACCTAATCTCATCTCATACTTTGTGACTTTTGTCCATCCATTGTTGAATCACCTTACATGGGTAAACTAATCTCGTAAAATTCATGAATCCCTTTCTTCAAATCATTACTTAATCGAAGGCTCAAACATCATCCTTTATCTACCACAATTACACCCTTATTCTACAATCATGGCAACATTCCCGAGAACTTATCCGTTTCTTGTCACCTTCTCACTCGCCCTTTCTTATCTTTACACTAGTCTTCCTAAAAATCTGCCGCTTTACCATACTTTAGCTTGGGACTTACACATATTTATTTATACTACTCGCAACCTTCCTTCAACTTTCTTGTATGATAGATTTCCTTATGTCATTCTGGAACATCAAGCGAGACATCATATTGTATCTAACTCTTTTTTACTCTCTTAATTAGACTCCTCGATACCTAAAAACCATAGATTGGAAGATATGTCACTGACGACGACGCTATAAATACTGAATCCCAGCGCTTCTAGCCTTCTATCCGAAGTATGGACTATTCACAACCTTTTGCATTTGAGTATCTCATACATTATTCACCTTTTTACCTTACTTACCTTAAAACCATGCATCGTATCTTCAATCTCTTTCATGACCTCCCTTCCACATAAGTATAATTCACGTCCATAACTTGAAGCTCTATTATAATTCTTGCACCTCTGGTGCATACACAATCCAGTGGGAGCTTCATGATGACTTCTTACGAGGCTGGTACTATTCTAACTGGCTAAATTTAACATAGGGCCATTATAGAATATGGCGATTGTACTATCCCTCTTGTTCTTGGATATTAAGAGTAATCCTGCAATGTTATCACATGAGATTTATAATTTTTTGAGTCCAATAATCAGATTCCTGATTTACTTCGCTGATGTAACTCTTTAGTTTTCTCTTCCCTCTAATCAACATTTATGTTGGCTTAAGCTATCTTCCGATCTGTGGCTCATGGTATTACTTTAGACTTTCATGGATGCTATGGAATATCCATGATACAATCTTCTATCGATTCAATCCTTTGTCTATGATCTGGACTCAATTGTCTCTTTTATCTTATACAGGAGTCTTCTACAGCTGATCATTAATCGAATAGTTCCTTTCGTTCCTTCTCAGCTTCCTTTAAACGTAAGCTATTACTTTTCCTGGTCTTTCTGCCCCCTTGTTGCGTGCATACTTAGCTTGTCTTAGTGCCCACACATATTGGAATTCCATACAACTCATATAATCTTGAATATCAGTTCTGATTTTTATTCCCCGTTCATTTGCCACGGTAGGTGCCACCTTCTTATTGAGTGCATACGATGTTGTTGTGACGCTGTTGTTACAAGACAATTTCCTCTTTTGGTCACTCTGCTTAGGTTGCAGCCTTCTTCCTTATTTCCTTAGCTAGTCTTTCATTATAATACTTAGGGAGGACCCTCTGACTCTTGTAAAGCTGTGACCTTATTACAGATCTTTTGATGTCCTTCCTTACCTATAATTATCCGTAGTTACTTACCTCTACGCCCTTGTGCTTGTAGGGTTGCTTTTGAATTGATATTTTACTGTCTTCCCAGTGGCACTCTCTTTATCTCCGTAATACTCATACGGCACCTTTAACTACCCCAACTCCTATCTGAATATTCCTCAAGTATTACGATGACATTACTGCAAGGCTGAATTCATTATATTGGGTTTTACTATGTTTATCTTGTACGATCTGTTGACTCGTCTGTAACCTCCTGTCTAGCCATAATTAGTCTCTTCCTGAATTAACTACCAACTACTTGTTGTCCCATTCTCATATCAATGTTTCGCATAATCTTTCTTGGGTTATTTCCTTTGTATTAACTTACCTTTCGCAACGACTCCTTATTTATCAGTAACAACCCAGGCAGGAGCCCTTGCTCCCTTTCCTTGACATCATGTTTGCATAATGTTCTGGAATCATAGCATATCTGTAGGATTTGAATAAGTGCAATCTCATCCCTTTCTCATTTTTATTGCATTCTTCCTTTACCATTCCATAGTCACTAGAATCACTTAATTCTGACTTAACACCACATCACTCCATATTCCCCCCTTTAGGGGAGTACTAAGATTTAAAGCAACGACGATCTACCTATAGATGTTTTATCTCTTCCTCTTTGGCATCTTTCACATTATCGATGACCCTTACTCGCCTTGCGGTAATCCTTCTGTACCAAGAATAAAAAAATTCCTTACTAGCGAGGGTGACATTTAGTATAACTGGCACATACAATCCCTTAAGCTTAACTTTGCTCACGTTGCTTGCTTTAGTGAAGCGTCTTCCTGAATAACCTTTCTCTGAATTTCTTATTATCGCCGGAACGCAATCTAAAATTCTCATGATGCCGACCATTATCAAATCACTCAGTCCTTAATTCATGTTTAGTTTACCTTGTTCACCAGTCCATACTGATTTCTATTACTCGGGGATCTAACTTTTCCTTCTGGTAGTCGTGTTGGAGTCACGAGCTTATTTCTTGAAATAAGAATATGACTTTATGGCCTATATTCTTTTGTTGACTCAAGGCCTGTCACCTCGCATCACTTGTCTATAGACTCTGTAATGTATCACATCTTACTCATAATGCTTCATTAACACTCTTCTTATTTCCCGCTAACATCTATGTCTATCACTTTATTCTGAAAACTTGAACAAGACATTCTTTTACTTTTAGCTCCCCATGTTCCATCCTTTGGCTCTTCGAGTTGCCTAATATTCTTTCTCTACTAGGGACGGGAGTGTTGATACCTAATTTTTTCCTATAATATTTTTTCAAATGCATGTATGCCTTCAAAACTATGCATTAGCATCAATTGATATTTTTCCATAATTTCTACATTTTTAGGGATTTTTAATTAATTTATCCTAGTATTTTATTTATATAAATAAGTACAAATTTTACCACAAAGGACTTTATAACACTTTCACGGCTTAATATTGCTATTTATATTTATATTAGGCTCAAATTATTGCACAAATAGCCGCATTTTGCATTTCTAGGTTACAATTGCAATAACGTTGCAATTATAGCCCATGCATGCATCAATAAATTATTTTACCAGAAAATAGCTCATTGTATTTTTAAAATATTAAGTTATTATTTTAAAGTATTTCTATGCATGATTTTTTTTATAATCTGTTAATTATTTTATAAAATATTTTTTATCACTTGTTTGGGTATTTAACAAATAGCCTTTTATTTTTCAGACATGGCCTCTTTTAAAACCAGCCTAAACCCCTTAATATACTCCCTTAGGCCCAATCTGCATGCCTCAACCCAATAGCCCCCTTTAATCGTGGTCGTTGATCATTTTGATCAATGGTCCACAATTAAACCTACCATAATCCCAAATGACCACCCAAAACCCCTTCATTCTTTTCATTTCCACCATCCTAAAACTCTATCTTCTCTAATGCTCTCTAAGACCAAACTCTAACCCTAATCGCCGCCACCCAAAACTAGCCCTAATAGCTTTGATTCCTGCCCATTCCATGGATTTCTATGGCCGTTTGGGGCTATTACTAGTCTCCTACTTCTCCCGGTTGACCGATTTTGTTATTTCATGGAAAGATCTTGAAGAAATCTAGTCAAATCTTGTTCGAGACTCTTCAAGGGTCTGTCTATGGTCTGTGAGTACTTTCTATCGATGTTTTACGGCCCAAATCTATGATTCAAAGACCATATTTTCTCTACCATTTCTTTTTCTTCAAAACACTAATGTTTGGACTTGAATCTATCCAGATCCTTGTAGATCTGGAGCGATTTTGAGTTGGTCACTGATTTTTCCTTAAGGTTCCCTTATTTCTTTACTGGTTAACAGATTTTAAGCATTTTGTTTGGTTTTCTCATTATTTGTTGGTCGAACCTCTGTGTTTGAAGTAGTTTCGAGTTTCCATGACTGCTTCCATGACTATTTCTTTAAAATTCTCCTGATCTTCCTACTATTAATCAACCCTAAGTATTTCTAAAATTTTAGGGTTTTCTACTTCTGTTTTTGCAAAAACGTTTCTGAGATCCTTATGTTTTGTTTAATCTTTCTCACATGTTTATGTTTTTGGTTCGATTGCTTGACTGTCCATTGTGTAACTTCAACATGTTCGTCCGTTATTATTTGACTAATTGACTGATTAACTAAATTATTTAGGGTTCTATTACTGATTTCTACTCACTTACCTTAATACAGGGATCCCTAATTAGCATCTCTTGCCTATTATTGGATTGACTGACCCTCGATTGATCTCTAATTAGCTATGATTGCCTTATTCGTGTGATTGATTGCTTGATTTATGGGTTCTAATCTTAATTGTCTGTTAAACCAACTTCTTGCCTTATTTGAAAACTCTATCCGAGTCATTTATGGGAATAATTCCCTGATTTTTTATCCCTTGTAAAGCTTGATTGATTATTTGATTACTTGTTTTACCTTATTTACAATATTTACCTGCCTTGCATTAATAAATTATCCGTATAATTTAGGGATTCATACTGATTCCCTATTTGATATGATTTGGATTCTCTACCCTAATTAACCCTTTGTTTTTGCTATTAAGTGATTACCCCTAATTTAGGGGGTCTATTCCGGACTTCCTTACCTGAATTGATTCTATAATTATTTGATTACCCTTATTTTATGAGTTGTGATTCACTCTTTACCTTATTTGATTTTACCTCACTAAGTGCTACATATACCCTCATTTTGATTCTTCTAAACACACGAACAACAGTTCAGAAACATGCACACGCACAAACTTTGCTCTCACTAAAACCTTTCTGCTACTTGCGTTCACTACATTGTCTAGTCGACTGAAAGCCAAGGCTAGATCACTGAGTTCTGCACAATTTTACCTTCTATTTTGCTATCTTTAACTGATATGTTTCCATTCCTAATACCATTCATTATGTTATGAAGCTTAAACCTATGTGTCTTTTATGTCTGTTGTTTTATATCAGCATGATTACTTCTGTTGTTATGTCCTATCAAGTATGGCGTAATATGATTATTTTGTTTATGTGCTTCCTGTTTTCTGGCTTCCGATCAACATGTCTATCCCCTACTGATTGTTATGGAATCTAACTGTCAACTTGCTTTGTGTTAACTAGCATGCTTTCATTCCTGACCTGTTTTATATGCTCCTGACTAATGACCTCTATGTTCCCAACCCTTACTATCCTTCTTTGTATGGTTTTCTATTCATTATTATTCTACTCACAGCATCCTATGTGCCCCACCTAGTGATAACTAATAGATTGAGTTGAATCTATGTAATCTGAAGCTTGTTTGAACTGGTTGTAAGCCTATTTTGTCCTTGTTTGATTGTTTGAACACAGAAGGCTGCACTGATTCTGTTTACTCCTGTTTCACTTCTATTCTTATTTCATTTCTAAACTGTTTTCTTAAAACTATTTATATTTTCAAGCACCGTTTTTTAACTCCTACTCTTAGAACACCTAGGGTCTTGCCCCTCTAGTGTAAGCATTGCTTAGGAGTCCTTGAGGCTCCTTTGAACTTTGACACACTGGGGTTGGCTTTCCAAAACTTTCTCACAAAGGGTTACTTTAAAGGTTTCCTGGTGTGAGCATTGCCTGGGGTCCCTGAGGCCTTTGGGAACTTTGACACACTAGGATCCTATTGGGTGCATTGTGAGATTATGGCATTTGTGGACTGGTTGAAGGCCTGGTATTTCCACGATCACTGTGGACCTATATCAAGCTACCTATAGTATAGCTTTTATTCATTATGTAATTTGTTTATGGTTTCTAATAATAATCCTTGTAAACAGATATTGGGGAAATTAGTAAAAGGGAGGGACTTTTATATATCTTTTGTGGGAATCAGGTAGAAACCATGCTCATAGGACCGTTATGATTGTCTACATGCATTAGAGACCATGCTCATAGGATTGTTATGATTATTTGTATGAGTTAGTAGCCATGCTTACAGGATTGTTCTATGCATTAGAAAACATGTTTATAGGATCATTACACTATTTTTTCTAAATTTCCATTCTAAAAAAATTCTGCATTCTCATACTTGCATTAAAAATCTGGTTCTTAGGTCATTTATCAATTACGCCTTAATAATCATGTTCACAAACTTTCCTATGTGCATTAGAGATCATGTTTCTAGGACTTTTAATGCACTTGCTTAAAACCATGCCGATAGTTTAAACGCGTAAAAATCAGTTGTCACCTAGCCTATAAGGAATAAGCATAAAAAACAATCTCGGCACTTAGACATCATGCTCGTAGAGATGAAATGTAAACCAGTTCTATAACGCCTGTGATCATTCTTCGGCACCTAGACAACATATAGATCCAATAAACAAAATCTGTCTGCCAATTACTAATTTAGAATTATGGTATTTATTAATGTCTAGATAACATGATACTGTTAATCCACACATAGGCAAGCCTATAGGTAATCAAGGCCTGATAAACTGTGAGACTATGCTTTGCTTATTTGTGACTACCCAAATTCAACAGGTTTTAAAATTAGTAGGCAAACAGATTAGGTCTTAACACTTTGCCTTAACTCAATGCTGCATATTCTCTACTTGTCATGCTCACCTAGATATCCTGTTCTAGGACCTCTCTAAAATATCTGAAATCTGTGGTTTGAGACGTGCACTTGCATGCTCTATTTGTGGAGGTAAGATGTGAGCCTTTTAACTGTTCTATTCTTGGTCCATTCCTACGTGTTATGTTTTTCGCCTAGAGTTTTCTCCTTTTAATTACTGTAGGAGAGTCTAGATCTACCTTAACTAGAAGTCCTAAATACCTCCGGACTATATAAGTAAAGGGATGGGTAGTGCACGGATATGATACATCTTAAGGTTGCTAGAATGCTTTAGGCTATACCAAGGGAAGGGTAATTGGGTAGTAAAGGATATGATGACCTGTGCACCAATGCCACGTGTAATCCCTCTAGTTGAGTAAGACTTACCGGGTATTGTACAGTTGTGTTAGGCTAACAAACCTAGGACCTCCCTCATCTTATTTACATATGTGTGCTTAGACTACTTATCTATCAAATTTTCTCTATCTTATATGTGTGCTTAGACTATCTATTGTTAAATGACTAATTCACAAAAATTGATTTCGGCCGGGACCCACCATTATGGACCGGAAGGGGTGCCTAACAACTTTCTCTCAAGGTTATTTTTAGCCCTTATGCAAGTCTCTGGTAATGCAAACCGTTTCAAGAGTTATTTGTCTTGGTGCCCTAACGCACCTTAAAGACGTTAGGTGGCGACTCTTCAAATTCAAATACCCAATTCCCGAATGGAAATGAGTTGTTCCCATGAATGTCGAAACTCGGACTCCGCGAGGAAAAAGGGGGCGCGACAGCATGACGACTCTGCTGGGGATATTTTAGGCTCTTACCATAATGAACTTGTTTTTTGTGAATTCGTCTTAAGAACGCTTTATCCTGTGCACCCTCCCCCTTATTTGGATTTAACTGCTTATTTTCTAGCATTTATGATTTCCTTTATTTCTTGAAACTGACTCATCTCCCTATTTTCTTTTTGTAACTGTCTTTCAATTATTTAAATACCGCATTTATCGTTTTAACGTACAAATACTTGACAACATGTTATTTATTGTTGCATATATCATGCTCAACATCATATTCCACTTGTGCATAATCAATACTTTAGCAACGTTTGACGAGAGTTTGCGCTCTTCCTATATATCAACCTTTTAAATTCGGAAAGGTGTATTTGCAATAAAACTAGTCGATCAGCGGTGCGTTTGACGGTTCCGTGCCTTTCCCCCTCAAGTTGTCTGCTTGAGGGTCCCAGTCTAGACCTCTATTGCAACCCTAGTTGGGTTAATATGTTGTCCACATAATAACCCTTTAAGACAAGCCAAAAGTCCATCGTGTTTTCCATAATCCCAATGGACGCAATCACGATTGTGTGCATTAATTTGGAGAAATAAGTGTCAATATACTAATCATTGTTGTATAAATAGACGAATCTGGAGGGGGAAAGGGCCTAACCATCATTTGGTTTGCAGAAAATGAGGCACGAAGTCCCGAGGTTCAGTATGGTCAGTAGCATACCTTCACTTTTGCTAGATTGGTGGAGGGATATTCCTTCAAGTGACCAAAATCATGTGAACGAGTCTTAGGAAATTTGCCTTCTCTGTTGGATCTTCAGCCAAACAAAATGTTGATCGAGGATGCTACCATGTTTTGGGACAAGGAAAGGGCTGTGTTCTTCTAAGGGGGACATAGAAATGACCCCTCTTATGGAAGAAATAGGGGGATTTGATGGGTTTCCTTGGGATAGCCCTGGTTTATTGGCACCTGAAAATCACACCAATAGAGGATTTCTTAAGATGATGGGGCTGAAGAAAAATGATGTCTTGGTGTGCCTGAAAAACTCCTACATCCCTTTCGACTTCCTCTATAAACGATACGGTCACAATAGCTCTTACCATATTTTTGATGATTAGTTCTCCATCACCTCCTTGGGTTGGGTTCATCGTAGGGTCTTTGTGTCAATCGTATGTTTCTTGGGCATGCAAGTGTTCTCAAACCAAGGGGACAGAATCCATACCAGGCTGGCCATGGTGGCTAAAACTTTGATGGACGAGATCGAGAGGCAGACATATACCATTTTCCTTATGATCATTGCAGATATGTACCGGGCCTTGGAACGCTGTCAAAAAGGGTTCAGATTCTTTGAGGGTTGCAATTTGCTGTTACAGGTTTGGTTATTGGTACATCACCAAAAGGGTCAATACCGTCAGGAGTTTTCGCGACGGCCGTGGAATGATCACATAGCATTTCATCATCCCAAGAGAATGACTTATATTCTAGACATGTTTGCTCAACCTAAGGATGTTGTAGGATTGGTGCAGTTTTTCAACAAGTTAACTGAGGACCAGATTCAATGGATGTTCGAGTGGTTCCCTACTGATGAGTTCATCATCAGATCTAGGGATGTACCCTACATGGTACTAATTGGGTTATGGGGCATATATCCTTATGCTCCCCTCAGGGTTATGAGACAGGCAGGCATGAGACAGGTCGTACTGCGAGTCGCTAAAATGAGTCACTTCATAACCGATTTTCAGGGTGATGCCATCCTGTATAAGAATAAAGCACAACACATATGGACTTTAAAAATTATCGTGGAAAAGGATACCATCGAGCCGGAACGATATCATGTGGGTCACTCATACTTCTACCCCTTATGGTTGGATGATAACATAGCATGAATCTTCGAGCCAAGGTGGTCGGTCTAGGAAACACGGTCATAGACGAATTAGCCGAAGCAGAGGTGAAGTATAACAAGTTGCGTAAACGAATTTGTGAGTCTGAAGCTGAGCATATGGAGCAGCATAAGGCCAACATGGAAATGATCAATGAGTGGAAAGAGAGGGCTGCTAAATCCAGCGAAAGGTTGGAATATCTGGAGTACAGCCTGATGGAATTGGAAGGGAAAATGAGAAAGAGAGTCACTGATTTCCATAATGGTGAAGAAAATGAAGGAGGACATTTGGCAAGGGCATTCTTACTGCTGAACTTGTGCAAACTGGGCAAATTGACCAACAATAGCATCCGGTATGGAGAGGGTCCTTTTGGGACCAAGTAGATTAGGTTTACTTGCTTTTTTAATGTAATAAGGCCAAGCGCCATTAGTAACATTATCTTATTCAGTGTCGTTTTGGGTCGTTTATTCTTACATTAATGAAATGAGGCAATTATTGGCACTGAATTTCTTCAAATCTATTTTTCGCTAGGCCTACCTCGGGCACAACGAGGCTCCCAAATTAGGACGTGAATTTACATTCCCGCAATATGTGCTTAAATACTGCAAACATTTTATAACCCTTATTGACTTGTTTACCTTTTGTTTTTCTTTATTCGTTATTATTACCATCCCCTAAGGTTGGTTCATATATACTGTCATCATCAGCATATCACACCAGATCTAGAGGCCCTCCATCACCTCCTCCTCCAAGTAATACGAAGAGCAAGGGAAAATCTGAGATGGATGATATAAGTGGTATTCAAAAGGAAAATGCGGAGAATGCGGAAACTTTAGACGGTCGGAGTACTCCGTCACCAAATGACTTGGTTTTACGGCTGGAACAAAAGATACTGGAGTTACAAGGAGAACTTAAGTAGGTCCACAACTTAGAAAACCTATACCTTACCCTGAACGTCCCCGATATCAACCAACAAAACTCCAAAAACCCAGCACCTCCCCAAAATACACCAAATCAGCATCCACAAAACCCTCTCGTACCGCATCAATATGCAACTCCACCTAAAAATCCCAATCCCTTACTGATACCAACCCCACCACAACACCATCATAAACCAATCTAGTACCCACAAGCCACTAACTATCACACTTCTTAGAACACACCACAACCCGTTCCCGATTCTCAAAACTCAACAAATGACCACCACTACATCCAAGTCCCTGACACTACCAAAATAACCCTATATATGTCGAAACTGTACCTCACTCTACTCAACCAATCTCCTATACACCAGAATCTGCTGAGAAGGACCTGCTCATCAAGAACTTGGCTGAGGAACTCAAGAAATTGACAAGTCAAGTTCAGGGTGTCGAAGGAGGTAAATGGATAAAAGGTTTGAATTATGAAGATCTATGTATACAGGCGGATGTAGAACTGCTAGAGGGTTACAATCCTCCCAAGTTCGAGATGTTTGATGACACAGGTGATCCCAGGGTTCATTTAAGGACCTATTGTGACAAGCTTATCGGGGTTGGAAATGATGAAAAGATCTGGATGAAGCTTTTTATGAGAAGTCTTACGGGAGATGCCTTCTCCTGGTACATCAACCGGGATCCTAAGAAATGGTCCAACTAGGTGAGTATGGCGTCTGATTTCATGGACCGATTCACGTTCAACATAGAAAATGCACCAGATGATTTCTACATTCAGAACCTCAAGAAGAAGCCCACCGAGACTTTCTGCGAGTATGCTACTCGTTGGAGGTCAGAAGCAGCCAAAGTCAGGCCAGCATTGGACGAGGAACAGATGAACAAGTTCTTCGTCAGAGCACAAGATCCGCAATACTATGAAAGGTTATCGGTTATTGAAAACCATAAGTTCTCTGATATCATCAAACTTAGTGAAAGGATCGAAGAAGGCATCAAGAGCGGGATGGTAAAAAACTTTGAGGCACTACATGCCACGAACAAAGCATTACAATCAGGCGACATATCAAAGAATAAAAACGTAGGGGCAGTAATGGTTGATCAAGGCCCAAAATCTCCACTCACATACCAAACACCTCTACCCACATACCAAACACATATATACCAACCCTCATCTCCCAGATATACCCAACCAACCACTGCCTATCACACCTATAATTCCCAACCATCTCATTTTCAGTCACCTCCAACTCGTCAAAACTACCTGAGACTGCGACCTAATTTTGACCGCAGACCACCCAAATAATATACTGTCATTGCTGAACCCATCGACCAGCTATATGAAAGGTTGAAGATTGCTGGTTACATCACTCCCATCGCTGCCATGGCCATGGACAACTCATCCCAATGGGTTAACCCAAATAGGACTTGTGCATACCATTCCGGTATGAAGGGGCACACCATTGACGAGTGCCAAACATTAAAAGATAAAATCCAGACATTGATTGACAACAAGGTCATACAGGCCAAGGAAGTTACACCCAACGTCCGCAACAATCCTCTCCCAAATCATATAGGTGGTGGGATACATGTGATAGAGACGGATAAAGAATGGGATCCTGAGAGGTCAATCGGGAAGGCGCTGACTTTAAACTTGCAGTCACACTCACTCCTATTGTAGTACAGACACAGTCGCCAGTCGAGGTTGAGGTAGCCACATCGGTTCCATTTGAGGTAGAGATAGCTCCACCTACAGCCACACCTGTTCCATTTGAGGTAGAAGTGGCCACAACTTTCATAGTGACAGTATCAACCACACCTCCCTTTCATTCCAAAGCCATACCTTAGGATTACGTTGCCGAAGCTAGGCAAAAAAGAAAGGCAAAGATGGATGAATATGATGCCGCATAAGGAACGACCAGAACAGGAAGGGTTTATACACATGATCATTTAGGAAGATCGAGTATGAGGCCACTACTAAACAACCTGTCATTGAAATGGGACCGGATGATCTTTGGAGGAAAGTGCAGGCGAGGGAATACCCCGTTATCGATCATTTGAACAAAACCCCCGCTCAAATTTCCATCTTATAATTTTTGCAAAATTCAGAGGCGCGCAAGAATGCTTTGATGAAGGTGTTGAATGAAGCTCATGTGCCTAACAACATCACCTGTGGAGAAATGGCCAACATGGTAGGGAAAGTGCTAGAAAGTCATAAAATCACCTTCCACGAGGATGAGTTACCACATGAAGGGTTGAATCATAACCGAGCATTGCATATCACGATATAATTTAAAGACAAATTCATTGCTAGAGTCTGATAGATGAAGGTTCAAGTTCCAAATGATATATCGAACCTATTCCAACTCCCGGAACAACAATCCAAACCCGATAACACCAAAGTCAACTCCCAGTCAAAGCTATAAACTTTTCAAAGCTTCAAATTGCCAACTTTCGCCAAATAGTGCCGAAACCTTCTAGGTACATTCAAATGCAAATCCGGACATACGACCAAGTCCAAAATCACTATCCAGACCTAACAGAACCATCAAAACTTTGATCTGGGGTCAAATACACAAAAGTCTAACTTGGTCAACTCTTCTAACTTAAAGCTTCTAAAATGAGAATCATTCTTCCAAATCAATTTCGAATCACCCGAAAACCAAAACCGACAATACACTCAAGTTATAATATATCATACGAAGCTACTCATGCCCTTGAACCATTGAACGAAATGCAAATGCTTAAAATGACCAGTCGGGTCATTACATTCTCCCCCGCTTAAATATATGTTCGTCCTCGAACGTCTAAGAGTCATTCCAAAGCCATCGAATCACCATATGATCTCCACATACACATTCTTGTGGGTGATACCACGTCACCCCAATACATATAAGTCTAACATCACAACCTAACTTAAGATCTTTACTTTAACCTTAGTCCATAAACCTTAGAATCAAATTCCCAAATCTCTGAAATCCATTACAAGACACAATTCCCACATCTATACATTGTATAAGTATGTTCAAGCCGAATCAAGCCACAACCACAACCCAAAATGTAATCACATTACATACCACATAACTAAGATACTCATAGTAATAATTTCCGACCACAATAACTACTCAATAGCAAACCCAGTACCGATAACAATCATCATATCAAATAAAATCTTGTTCAAAACCTTCGTACACCACCAATGATGGAAGAACACATAGAAACTCATAACCACTCATCAAATCAACAAGTCATGGAGCTTTATCGCTCGATAAGATCCATTGCAAAAATATAAGTTGACTTCCTATATTATCCTTCAAAACCTACCGTAATCAAATACGATAGCACTCATTCCGGGTCCAATAACCTCGTCTCATCAAATACAAGCTGCTCTACTAACATGCCGCACCAATACTACCTAGAGCCACAAATCGTGCAATCTATGCATCAATAAGCAACAACTCAAATGTACCCATACTGTCCTGCAAGCTCGACAAAAACCACCACAAGCGCAATGTTAGGAAACCATCACCCAAAAGAGAGCCAAAATAGACAAAATCAACACAAAAGATCATATCCCAACATAACTTTGTCGCGATACGTGACTTAATCCAAACACCGGTCCACATGAAACACCTCAAGCAATAATGCTCAAAATCAACAACCATATGCAAATCAACAATAAACACACGAAGAGCATGACCATAACCATGGAGAAACGAATAGCACCATATACCACAAATAGGAAAGTCCATAACCAAAATGCAACCAACCATTCAACACCCCAAGAACCATCTTGCTTGAATTTCGCTACAAGGCCAAAACTGAACCGCATTATATGTGCAATTAGTCATCGGTCTCACAACTCATCATAGCATAGAAGAGTAACACATAGAACATATCAAAACACGAACAAGATCAACTATAACCAAATGATACATCCCTCAATAGTAGCAGTGATGAGTCAACAAATCCGACCCAGTGTAGAATACACATCCTCATTAGGTCGACTGATGGGCCCATGAATCAACTCCGACCATCCAGAAAAAATAATTAACCTTCCAAAAGTCTACAATAACCTAACAGAAATACATATTATCAGATTATAACTTTGGCCATATCTTCAAAGTCCGCAACTAAAAAACAATCTGCCTCCTGAGAACCCTCATAGACCGAAACCAATACAACACATAATCATGCAATCAATTGTCGATTGTAGACTCTTCCACTTGGCTCAAAGCCATAGAACAAAATATCTGATATCTTACAATACCCATACTCCATTACTACCATAATCCCGCACTGAAATTCAACTAAATCCTTCATAAGCTCGTGCAACACAAACCATAAAATACCTTAAATCATCTACTAAATGCACATTCATTCTTGTGACAATAGATCCAATTTACTCAAGCGATCTAAACTCAAATTGTAACATATATAACCCACTAAAGAAACTCTCCACATAATCATCATAAGAACCGCACACCCTCAAAACATCCTGTAGGAGATAACCCACCTACTTAGCCTCAAATTGGCATCCCTCTATGCCCTTCCACGGACACAACTACTACGCACTCACTTAATCTTCCCGACTCTGGACTCGTCAACAAGACATGAGAATTTTCTTCTTTCCACAAATGAAAAATGTGAAAGAATCCCTTAAGACACTCATAACTCAAGACTGTATAACATATCCACAGAAATCGCCCACTCATAGTCCTTTCACATCCAAAGCAAATGTTTCTCGTCATATTAAAACCGTCTGAACACATCCTGCAGTCATATCATACACATCGTATAGCCACCAAACCACTCATCGAGCCATAAGTCCCACTCCTAGGGACATTACAGGACATATAAGTCCAAAAGCACATGCTCACGCAACTGAAACCACCAAACGCAAGTTACGGTAAAACCCGGCCTTATGTCCTCCTGACTGGTCTATCACCAAAACATAGAAAACATATCTCGCATCTCATCCATGGAACCAGAAGCCCTCGATGCATCGCTATTACAAAACACTCCACATAACACACAAGTGAGTGGAAGGAATTCAAAGAGATACGTTTCAAGCTAAATCAGTGTCGCACGATAAAGAAAGAAAGATGGGAAGTTTATCCTAAATGCCCTATAGCCTCTCAAAGATAGGTATGGCTATCATCATACAATTCTGCAAGACTCTAATAGACACTTTCTAGTGGCTCGTAGAACCTATGAACCTAGAGCTCTGATACCAACTTGTCACAATCCAAAATCCAATTAGCTGCGATGCCACCTAACCCAACCCGCTAGGTAAGCCAACTATCCATGAACATAATCCAAATGAAATTAAAATGAAATAAATGATGAAATAACTTAATTCTTATGTAATAACCCAAAGACTGGTAGTACAAGTCATGAGCCACTAAGACATAGATTTATAAAACTGAAATAAATTAATTACAACATCTGTTTGGAATGTACATGCAAAGACTTTGAATCTACAGCTACAAAGGAAAAGTGATAGGCATAACTGAAATGTGGGTACATCTTCAATGCCAGCTCCTGCCATACACAATAACCTCAACTCCAAAATCTGCATGCAAGGTGCAGAAGTGTAGTATAGTACAACTGACCCCAGGTACTCAATAAATTTCCTAACTAACCCCGGTGAGGTAAAAAAGCAAGAACTATAGATGATACTCACTAACACCTGTGCAGTTCATAATTTCAACAAGTATAGAACAAATATATGATCAAATTAGGAAATCTTAGGTAAAACAACCTTGGTGATCACAATTCTTTGTTTAAAAGTATTATGCTCAGTTAACAATCCATCATATAAGGAAGATATGCAAGTAAGTAAGGTAAACAATAAAGGAAATTGCAAGTAAAGTTGAAATGCAATAACCATATATCAGTTGCGGCGCGCAATCCGATCTAAATAATAATAAGCCAATAAGGCCTGTTGCGGCGTGCAACCCGATCTAATAATAGTAACTAGCTCTCCTAGAGCTCACATCAAAAAGAAACCCATAAGTTTCTCACAATCCACGTGTACACCATCAAGAGAGTAACATCAGAGGGTTAGTCTAGGGGGATAGATCCTTATCCACATGCAAGCACGACCAATTTACCGTGCTACCAGCCCAACGTGGTCATATGCTCAATATTATAATCATCCTAGTGTGGTCACTAGCTCAATATCATAATCTGCCCGACGTGGTCAAAGGCTATATAACAATCTGCCCGGCGTAGTCACAGGCATATCAACACAATCCGCTCGGTGTGGTCACATGCATATTAACACAATCCACCCGGCATTGTCACATGTATAACAACATAATACGCCCGGCGTGGTAACAGACATGCAGTCAAAATCATATCACACAGAAGCAAGTATATAGGAACACATTTATATGATGAATAGATATCAGATTTCATGCTCCTGGACTGGTATAATAACATTCTAAAGTATAGGCATGTGTAAAGTGTGCTATCACAACTCAAATCGGTAATTTCATCAGAGAAATAGCAATTACAAAGTTTATTCAGGGGATTAGCCTCTTCGTAATCTTAAACATGACTCAAATAGTTCACAATATTTCAAATATGAGAAACATTATAGATTAAAGCTTAACAGTCAATTCTAGGCATATCAAAGCCTAAACACTACCCCGAGCATGGATAAATACCTCGGAGCTCGCACATGGGCTCAAACCCTACACATATATGCACCATAGCATGTAGCTATAATAAATAATTCAGGCAACTAGTGCCTCAACCAAATTTAGACAAGATAATTACCTGAAACAAGCCAAAACAAATATCTACCAAACCAAACAACACTCTTGAAAATTCAAACAACACTCTAGAAATGCCATCCCGCGCAAATCAACCTCTAAACGGCTAGAAACTAGCCAAATCAACTCAAAATCATCAAATAATGGCAAAGAAAACAAACCAAAATGATAAAGGTCGAATGTTTAATCAAAAACTCAAAGTCAACCAAAAAGTCAAACATGGGACCGCACTTTGTAACCCGACAAAACTAACAAATTTCGACAACCCACCCAATTATGAGTCTAACCATACTAATTCACTCAAAATCGATGTCAAAACTCAATTATTCACTTTAGGAAAGTTTAGACAAAAGCCTCCAATTTCTTCTCTTCAAATCCTTAATTTAAATATAATAATCCATGAAAAAACAAAATATATAAACAAAACAAAAATAAAATTATTTATCCTCAAGATTTGGGTATTTATCTCCTCCAAAATCGCCTTTACTTGTGCTCTAATAACTCAAAAAGTGAAGAAAATAAACTCAAAATCCAGAAATTTGATATTTTAATGCACTGCCTGGGGTCATTCGTGATCACTGTCTCCAACCTCGCGACCACGATTCAAAAAAAATTCCAGCTCAGTTTTTACCCTTCGCGATCACGTCCATGTCCTCGCGATCTCGATTAACAAATTCCAACAAGCTTGCCCAACTCTTCTAGACAGCCTCTAGTATAATGGCCTTAACGTTTTATACAAAACTCCAAATAACAAACGATTTAATTTTCTAAAAACTAGACGTAAAAGGCGACAACTCTCATTTTTGGATCATCTCCAAATTTCTTATAGATTTCAAGTTATAAGATATCAAATTCAACTTAGTGACATCGGAATTTCTTCTACGCGAATGCAAAGCTTTATCCGCGAACGCGATTCACAGGTCAAATTTTTCAATTTTGCTTTACACGAACGCGGCCCAAAGTCCGCGATCGCAATGCACACCCCTGTAGCCAAAAATCAGCAACTAAAATGGCCGAAAAATGGTCTAAAACCACCCCAAAACTCACCCGAGCATATTACGAACCTACTTGAGGCCTCAAATAACACATAATAATATCAAAACCACGAATCGTCGATTAAGATCAATCTTAAGTTCATAAACTTAAAACTTCGAACCAAACGTCCGATTCAAGCCTAACCAATTCGGAATGAATCCAAATTTTGCATACAAGTTCCAAATGACATATCGAACCTATTCCAACTCCCGGAATAATAATCCGAACCCGATAATGTTGAAGTCAATTTTCGGTCAAACCTATGAATTTTCCAAAGCTTCAAATTGCCAACTTTCACCAAATAGTGCCGAAACCTTCTAGGAACATCCATATGCAAATTCGAGCATATGCCCAAGTCCAAAATCACCATCTGAACCTAATGGAAACATCAAAAATCCAATCCGAGGTCAAATACACAAAAGTCAAACTTGGTTAATTCTTCCAACTTAAAGCTTCTAAAATGAGAATTATTTTTCCAAATCAATTCTGAATCACGCGAAAATCAAAACTAACGATACACTCAAGTCATAATACATCATACGAAACTACTCATGCTCTCAATCCATCGAACGCAATAAAAATTCTTAAAACGGACGGTCGGGTCGTTACAGTCACATGACATTATGCAGTAATCTTGCCCTAATAATATCTTAAAAGGAAAACGTTTAAAGCAACAATTTTGACGGAATTATTAATAAAATTATCGTATTAAGTTAATTTATTTATTGATGGCAATGTCATGCATAGTTATCAATTATCTTAAAGTTAAATTTAGTTAAAATCTAACCCCATATGATGGTCAATGATGTGAAACTTTTTTGAACTGAATATTACAAATCATTAGGAATGATACGGCAGCTACTATTCCAATATTAACAAAATAATTTTCATAAATATAATTAATGTTGAGATGGTATCATTAGAACATATACTGAATAATATAGAATATTTTACGTATAAATTTTAAGTAGAGAAAATATTCAGTTATATTTTTCATTACGAAATAATATAGAATAGTTTATGCATAAATATTAAGTAGACAAATATTGAGTTATATTTTTCATTAATATGAAGTTTTGTCATTTTCAATAGATAGATCTGTATTAAACAAACAACTAATGTTTTTAATTGTATATCCTACTTGTATAATATTTTATTTTTAAATGTATTAAAAATGATAAAACTTAATTATAATATGTTACTTAATGATATTTATTTGTAAATATTATAAGTGGTGCTTAAGTATTGCATGATCTTCTAAATTTTGGTTGCAAACATCCTTCTTTAACTTCGAATTAACTCGATCACATGTTTGTGGTCAGAATTGACGAAATAATCTTTATCAATTACTTAATCATGTGAAGTATGTTTGATTTGTGTTTAGAGCAATTATTATAAAAAATTAATGTCATATCCAAGGTATATAAATGTCTTATTATCAAATTTTTTATTTAAGATCTCCCATTTCCAAAATTGTGTTCTTAAAGAAAATTCTAGAAAAAAAAAATACACATGATATGAATGGTCAATTATCATTGAGGATATGATCGTAATTTGATCCATTTGGTTTTACTTGAATATAAATTATATTGTGAATTTGTGAGTTCATATGTACTGTATCTTACTCCACACAAAATAAAATAATATTAATAAATAACTGTTTACCTCGAAAATACGAGTAAAGATATGTGATAATTAAATTTGATTTGTGCTTTTAAAGATATGTGATTTAGTTCAATACCAATTAATAATCAAGAAGTATATAGTAGAAATGAAAGAAACAAGTGAATCAAACCAATGTTACTCAACAGCAGTGACCTCGAGCTCAGTGACCTCGAGGTAGCTTAGAATAATAAGAACAATTAAGTAATAAAAGTAAAGTAAGAACATTAGAGCTAAAGGACAATGCTGATGAACAGTAGGCGAAAAGATAGAGAGTATATTCTTTGCTCAATGATCAGATGATGTTACAAATGATTGGGGTCCCCTTTATATAATAGGGGAACCTAAATAAGGAATATTTCTATTTACAGTAGGGAATATTCTTGATACAGCTCTCTAACCGCCTAGCACGGAATCGTACAATCCTCTTTCGGGATTTGCGCTATGATTTTGGGGACGTGGCAGGAATCTAGCCCATTCCGTTGTATGTCCATAGCTATACTATTTCATGGTCGAGCATACTCAGCCCTGGTAGCCCTTGTACTCCTATTTCTCGAGCATTACACTCCGTCTTCGAGCTCGAATCTGGTTCACCGGGCTTGAACTCGACTTCGCCCGGACTTGGGACTAGGATGGACTCTCGAGCCTACAAATTGGAGGCATATGATTTTGACTGCATACAGATAGTCCCAGCTGTTTACCGTAAAAATAGTAATAACAATTAGATTTGTTAATGGGACTCTAATAATACGTGATCTATTTTTATGCTAGTTGTTAGAGTAGTGGATGCTAAGTATGTGAAGCTTAACGATGAAATACGAACTAAAACGGGGTAGTAATAAAATCGAGGAGCTAGCCATACAGGCCTTGGCCTAACCGGTGAAAGGCCTCGAGGTCGATGCCTGGGCTTGAGTTCGAGCTATCAGGGTAACCGGGAAGGGAATAACAGTTCGAATATAATTAAAGGAGGCTCTTTATGACCAATATCAAGCAATAAATGACGAACAAGTGTGAAAGCAATGAATGAAGAGATAGTCTCGGGCATGTAAAAGAGAGAAGAGAGAGAGAGATTATTGATCTTATGTAGAATAGTTGGAGTCACAGCCGAGAGTTACAAAGTGATGGGGATCCCCATTTATATAGGAGGAAAACCCCGTTATAGTACAAAATGCATTAACTGTAAAGGCATGGAGATGGGACACCTGGACGTGACACCTTGGGATAGGCTCCGAGTAGGCCGGCTTTGTCAGATTTAGCTGTGTGCCTTGGGAATTCCCCTCTCTCGTACTATAGATGTTAGTACGCAATGTCACTCGTGGCCGGTACCCGACAACCCCCGAGGGTGGGTCTCGACCTAGGCTTCGAACCTCGAGGAGCATGACCGCGAGGTGACCTAATGACGGGGAAATCGGGCCCCCAAATTTACCGCATACAGATAGTCTTCGTATTTCTTAGAGTGAAAGCAGTAAGACACGATAAGAAACGACTTGAATTTCTGCTTCCTTCGATGTTCTTGCAATTGGCGATGGCTACGAGGTGCCAAGATGCAACACGCATGCTGCTTCTGCAGGATTCCGCATTGACTGCGACAGTTGGCTGCCTTTTGGCTTCCTTCAATGTACACACAGTGCTTTTATAAATACTCCCCCTCTTTCTTTCTATACCTTATTGCGTGCCCAAACCCCTAATAAGGTTCGTTCTTCCTTTGATCTTGTTCTCTTTTAGGAACGCAACTCTTTTTCTTCCCTCAACATCTTCTAAGGATGGCAAAATTTTCCGCTTCTGCTGCCCAAGAGGTCACGAGCTCATCCTCTTCTCTTTTCTCTCAAGGCGAAGTGCTTACACCTCCTTGTGCTGAGGAATGCATCCTAGGATCCTTTGCGGTGACCTCTGATATCAAGGTCTAGAGACCTTCCTCGAAGCCAGAGCGTCGCAAGACTGTAACTCGGTATAATAGCTCGATAACGGACGTCGGGAGAGTGAGGGTTGACTGTCGCTAGGGGGATACCGTGCTTATGGATATTCCTGCTCGGGAGGAAAATATTACGGCTCATAAAGACGGCTTTCTGAGTGTATACACCTATCCATTTACCTTGGGGATGGTGGGGCCATCCTCGCCCCCGATTGACCCTGTGATTCTTGACTTCTACCGGAGTTATCAAGTGACTCTGGGCCAAATTCATCCTTCGTTCTGGCACATGGTTTATGTGATCAGGCATTACTCAAACATGATAGAGTAGATCCCTTCACCCTCAACCATCTGATTCGGATGTATAGTCCCCGTCTTCTCCGTGGCGGCTTAATCAAGCTTCACTGCCGAGCCCCGAGATCCCTTTTTGCCTTTCCCGAGGAGCTTGGGGACGAGGGATAGGTAAGATGATTCGTCCGAGTGAGGACGTCTGACCTGATTCCAGTGGAAAAGATGTCGTTCCCTGAGAGGTGGAACGCTTGGCATAAGTAAACGTGTTGTTGGGTTTTTATTTGCTTATTTTTGGCGATATTTCTTCAAGGATCTTACTCTATTTTTCTTGATTTTTTAGCCACAGTGATCTAACCTGGTGTGGTTTCGGATCTCCAGGGTTGGGTCGACCGCTTATACTCGATTTGCCCATATGCCGAATGAGTGTGGTGAGATTTATCCTGAGCTCGGTGGGAAGCCAAAGACCATGGTGAGCCCCGAATCTTGTTGCATCTGCATACTTTGACGTAGATCACTATTAGTAGTGTTCTTCATCCTTTGTGCTTAACTTCTGCATTCGTGTAGGTCTAGGGGAAATCCCTTTGACGAAAGAGGCACCACCCATTGGAGGGGATGCCCTAGTGCTTGGCGAGAAGAAGAGAAGGCAAGGGAGTCTGCCGGTTGGGCCTCCAGAGGGCAAGAGGGTTAAGGCGGAAGATTCCAAGGTTGACCTGGCAGATCTGACCTCCAAGACGGCGGGAAACCCTCGAGCTGAAGGTGAGGGAGAAAGCAGCTTCTCAACGGCCCTCGAGGAGCGTATAGACTCGACCAATCCTCGGGCCGTGGGGATGGATGCTCCCGGACTGGAGTCTAATGTCGTTGTTGCCCAGCTTTGCGGTGTCCAGGCAATGGATGGAGTATCGAGCACTACCCCAGAGTTGGCTGGTGGCTGGAATTCTTCCCGAGATGAGACGCCCTTGGTGGGTAGTTTGGAGGGGCCTGGATCTGGGGTCCAGGGTGAACAAGGGACAGAGACATTGACTGATCCTGTTAACCCTTTGATTGTTGTCGATTCTCCTTAAGAGTAATCCTACCGTCGAATAGAGTGCAAGGTGCCCTACGTGGAGAGACTTCTGAAGCAGGGGCACTAATCAAAGGTGGAGATGCACTCGAGAGGTCGCTGACCGTTCTTGAGGGAGGTCCCGAGGTTGATGCTTCATTCATTTTCGGCGAGATGGGCAGACTTTGCGAGAGGGTAATTTTTACTAACCTCGTCCTCCGCTCTGGGCTGCTCCGGTCTGTGTTTTTCTAACTTGTCCTTTTATGTGGCTTCAGGCTAAAGTGCTCTACGACCAGGCTTTCACCCAGTATCAGGATTAGGTGAACCACCACGAATGTGAGAAAGCCTAACTTACCGAGCAGGTTACCCATCCCCCGTTTTACTATTATTTGAATCCTTGTGAGATTCTGTTGCTTTTAATCTCTCAGAGCTGATTTGTGCAGTTTGAGAAAGAGAACGCCCTGCTAAGAGGGGAGCTTCGGTCTAGAGATGCTAAAATTTCTAAGCTCAGTCGATACATAAATGAAATGACTTCCGAGAGGGTCGCCCTCCAAGGTAAAGTGACCTTAGTCGAGCGTCAGCTCTGGGGTGCAAAGGAGGATAGTTACAAGTACAGAGGTCTCCATTCCGATTTGATGGCTGCACCTTCTAGGATCAAAGCCGAAACCAAGGCGCTTGTATCCTCGCACGGGGAGGAAGTTGTTGTCACAGATGCTTGTGTTGAGAGAACGTCCGAGGGGGCTAGCCCGAATTTACCTCGACCTGCAGATCATGCCTGGCAGGTTTCTCGAAAGCAGACTGTTGGAGGTGTGCCGGGTGACAGCTCGGGTGGTGCTAAAAATGAGGGTGGATCCCGGAGAGGGAATATTCCATAGAGAAGGGGCCGTTGGTGGACTCGTAGTTATCGGGGTGCAACCCTTAGGGGAGCCACTAAGGATGTGGGCTCGACAATAGATTTGGATCTTGTTGATTTTCCTGTTTGTATATAGCATTTTCATACTGGCATATGTATAAAGTGAATCCTGCGGCTTTGTTTCTTCCACTGCCTTTTTTTGTCTGGAATTCGGCCGGGTTTTCCTGTTTTTAGATTTGTGATATGGCCCTAGGGCTCGTTAGGCAAGCTCGGGGGCTTTTACGTGCCTGGTCAATGCAAACTTTAATGTAAACTGGCGTTGGAGCTCTTATACTTTTGCTCAACTATTTTGGGTTTAGTCTCCGAGTTGGGCTTTGACTCGAGCCCACTCGACCCTCAAGCTTTTGTGTTTTCGTAGGCTGGCGACAATGGCTACTATGCTTTGGGTCGAAGCGACCTTTTATTTATGTGGCCTTGAGGCTCATGAAGCTGGCGACGATGGCTCTTACGATGTGCCCTTAGGCATGTATAGTTAAATATTTTGGATCCGGTCTCTGAATCGGGTTACGAATCGAGCTCACTTTGACCCTCAAGCTTTTAGAAATTTTTTTAAGCTAGCAACAGTGGCTCTTATGCTTTTGGTTGTTTGCGACCATTTTGTGTGTGTGGCCCTGAGGTTCATTAGGCTGGAGACAATAGCTATTACTCTTTTGCCCTTAGGCATATGTAGGCTTTGTTTTCCTCTCGTTAAGGACTTTTTGAAATAATTTTGCCTGACTCGTCGTCGGTTCGGGAAAAACCTCGATTTCAAGTCGTTTGCGGCGATGTTCGAGCACCTCGAAAGGTTTAGCTCGTAGACTGAGCAGCTCGATGCCTTGTGATTTGGAGCTGACATGGTCGAAGCTCGTTTTTCTATCGAGGGTAACCTATTTAACTAGTTCTTTTCGAAATAGATTCGAAGTAGTGGCCTGTGATTTTGTAGCGACGGTCGGGCGTCCCCGAGTCGCATTAATTTGGCTGGTGCGGCCGTATTGACCATAGTTATTTGTGTTTTTCTGAAGCCATTTGTGATCCCGAGTGTGGTATCTTAGGCGTCTACATCGAGGGTATACCCTTTCGGGAGTTTTACAAATACGACATATAGCCTAAACATCAAGATCGAGTTTTATGCCTGTAGTAAGGTCTTACAAAATTTTCATGCCTGTTGAGGTCTTACAGTTTTTTCATGCCTGTTGAGGTCTTACAGTTTTTTCATTCCTGTTGATGTCTTACAGTTTTTTCATGCCTGTTGAGGTCTTACTGTTTTTTCATACCTATTGAGGTCTTACAGTTTTTGTTGTTATGTAAAATAGATCTTGCTAGACAAAGTTTACCAGCTCAGGGTCTTACGGCCTCGGGGTTTTTTAGTGAATGGCGATTGGCGACAGTCTCTGATTCATCGAGTTTGCTTAGTCTCGAAGGCGTTACTCGTGAGCTCAGAATTGCCTCATTGAGGACTTATGAGCATGGAGTTCCGACCCTGAGGTCATGCGGGTATCAAATTGTTGACGCTAGTCTCCGAGTATCGCGGGACGTACTCGATAGAGGGATCCTTGCTGTGAACATGCTAAATTTTCTTTGGAGTACGAGATACTTTTAGCGAAAGATATTCTTTGATTGCTTGGCGTAAGTACATGTCGTTGTGTTGCCATTAGCCAGGCTTATGCGAACACGGTTCGCTCGACCGTTTTGCCTGGTACATCTATTACTGGTATATGGTTGATTGCAAAAGAAACCCTATAAGCTTTTTGGGTCCTCCTTAGGTGGCGTGTGGACATTGCCTTGTTAAAAACCTTGCCGGAAAAAACCTATTTGGGATAAAAACTCATTCGGAAGAAAAGAGTGCAATGTTTGCTCGAGGATTTTTTGCAGAATTTTTTGATCGAGAGCCCTAGAAGTATTACTGTTTAAGCATTGATATATTCCAGTTGCTCGGAAGCTATTCGCCCTCCATGGTGCCAAGCTTATATGATCCCTTGACGACTATTCCGAGGACATGGTACAATCATTCCCAATTCTGGCCCAACTTTCCTTCATTAGGGTTTCGGGTGTTGAGAGTAACCTTCCTTAGAACTAAGTCCCTGATCCCGAAATACCGGAGATTTGTTCTCGTGTTATAGTATCTTTTGATTGTCTGCTTCTGGGCGGCATCCGGATCAGTGAGGCTTCTCGTTTTTCATCGAGTAGCTCAAGGGCCATTATCATGGCCTCGTTGTTCGATCCCTCATTAGTGTGTTGGAATCTGGCGCTCGGCTCCCCGACTTCCACTAGTATCAAAGCCTTGATGTCATATACTAGAGAGAAAGGCGTTTCCCCGGTGCTTGATTTTAAAGTTATTCGATATGCCCATAGCACATCGGGCAGCGTTTCTCTCCATTTTCCCTTGGCGCCCTCCAGTTTATTTTTTAAGTTCTGAATGATGGTTTTATTCAGGGATTCGGCCAGGCCATTTGCACATGGATGGTAAGGCATTGACAGGATTCTCTTGATTTTGTTATCCTCAAGGAACTATGTTACCTTGCTCCCGATGAACTGCTTCCCGTTGTTGCATGTTATTTCGGATGGGATTCCAAACCGGCATATGATGTGATCCCATATGAAATTGATGACTTCCTTTTCTCTTATTTTCTCGAAGTCCTGTGCTTCCACCCATTTTAAAAAGTATTCAGTCATAAATAAAATGAATCTAGACTTACCTGGTGCCATCGGCAAAGGGCCGACGATGTCGATTTCCCATTTCATGAATGGCCATGGTGATAAAAAGGAATGCAGTTGCTCGGCTGGTTGGTGGATCATGGACGCGAATCTATGGCATTTGTCGCATTTTCGGATGAATTCTCTAGTGTCCGGAATGATTTCCTTAGGTACCCTCGTGGATCTCTCGGAGTACATAATTTGTGTCACCTAGTCCCAAGCATACCGCCAGGGGGGCATCAAAATTTCTCCTGTACAGAGTCCCATTTTCGTCGAGCAAGAACCAGGCTGCTTTGGTTTGCAGGGCCCTTGATTCTTTTGGATCTGCGGGAAGCTTCCTGCCTTTTAAATAATCGATATATTTATTTCTCCAGTCCCATGTTAGACTGGTGGAGTTAATCTCCGCGTGACCTTCCTCGACCACTAATTTGAACAATTGGACAACAACTCCGGGGAGTAGGTCTTCTTCTTCAACAAGAGATCCCAGATTTGCGAGGGCATCATCCTCGCTTTTTTGCTCTCGGGTTACATGGACTAGGGTCCATTCTTTGAAGCAATGTAATGCGACTTGGATTTTTCCCAAGTACCTCTACATCCTGTTTTCTCGAGCTTTGTAGCTCCCATTCACCAGGCTCACTACGAGGAGCTAATCACATTTCGCCTCAACGGTCTCGGCTCCCAAGCTTTTGGCCAATTCTAAACCAGCAAGCATAGCCTCGTACTCGGCTTCATTGTTAGTCAATTTTGCGATTTTTATGGATTGTCTGATTACGCTGCCAACGAGTGGCTTTAGGACTATACCGAGCCCAGATCCTCTTATGTTTGTGGTGCTGTCTACGAACAGGGTCCATACCCCGAAGGACGTGCCTAATTTCAATAAATGTTCGTTCTTTACCTCGAGTAAGAGGGATGGTGGGAAATCGGCAACGAAGTCCGCCATAATTTGGGACTTGATGGCCATTCGAGGTTGATATTTGATATCATACCCTCCGAGTTCGCTGGCCCATTTGGCCAATCGGCCTGATAGCTCGGGTTTATGCAGTATGCTCTAGAGGGGGTACGTCAATAGAACGCAGATACAATGACATTGAAAATAGGGTTTCAGCTTACGCGAGGCGCTTATCAGCGCGAGAGCCAACTTTTCTAGATGGGGATAACGGTTTTCGGCTTCCCAGGGGGTCGGCTTACATAATAAAGCGGAAATTGTGCACCTTGCTCCTCCCGAACCAGTATGCCGCTTACCGCTATTTCAGATACGACCAGGTATAGGTATAGCATTTCATCCTCCTTGGGTGTGTGCAGCAAAGGTGGGCTAGTCAGGTATCGGTTCAGTTCTTTTAGGGCGTGTTGGCATTCTGGAGTCCATTCGAAGTTGCTCTTTCTTTTGAGTAAAGATAAGAAATGATGTCTTTTGTCGGATGACCTTGATATGAATCTTCCTAGGGCCGCGATCCGCCCTGTTAGCCGTTGGACAGCCTTTATACTGTTCACCACCGTGATTTCTTTGATGGCCTTTATTTTGTCGGTATTGATCTCGATCCCCGTGTTTGAGACCATGAAGCCTAGGAATTTGCCCGAACCCACTACAAAGGCACACTTCTCGGGGTTGAGCTTCATGTTGTAGCTTTTGAGGATACCGAAAGTTTCCTGCAAATGGGTCAAATGGTCCTCCCCGCGTAGGGACTTAACTTGCATATCATCGATATATACCTCTATTGATTTACCTACTTGATGCTCGAACATTTTATTTAATAGGCACTGGTACATTGCCCCTGCATTTTTAGGCTGAAGGGCATTACGTTGTAGCAGTATGTACCATACTTTGTGATGAACGAGGTTTTTTCCCTATCCTCGGGGTTTATCTGGATTTGATTATACCCTGAGTAGGCGTCGAGAAAAGTGAGGGTATTGTGGTCGGCTGTAGCATCGATTAGACGGTCGATATTAGGCAATAGGAAGGAATTTTTAGGGCACGCCCTATTCAAGTCTTTATAATCTACGCACATTCTTAGCTTGTTTCCCTTTTTGGGCACTACTACTACGTTGGTCAGCCAATCGGGGTACTTTACCTCTCTAATGGATCTTATTTTAAGAAGTTTCGTTACCTCTTCTTTGATGAAGGCATGTTTTACCTCAGACTGTGGTCTTCTCTTCTGCTTCACGGGTTTAAATTTGGGATCTACGCTCAGCTTGTGAGAGGTTATTTCCGGCGGGATTCCTATCATATCTAGGTGGGACCAGACAAAATAGTCGATATTGTTACTAAGAAATTAAATGAACCCTGTCCTGAGTTTGGGGGTCAACCCCGTTCCCAGGTATACCTTGCGATCCAGGAGGTGCTCGATTAAAATTGTCTGCTCCAACTCTTCGACTGTCAATTTAGTTGCATCCGATTCTTCGGGGGCAACGAAGGTTTGGGGAGCGAAGAAATCTTCCTCGTCGTCCTCGAGGGCCTATGTGTTTCTATCCTCATCCGAGATCGTGCATGTGGGGATCGGCACCTCATGGTGGACTGCAAATATTTCTTTCATTACCTGGTGTTCTCTATGTATGGTCATGATGCCATCCCTCGTGGGAAACTTTATCACCTGATGCAAGGTTGAGGGTACTGCCCTCATGCTGTGTATCCAAGGCCTGCTGAGTAATGCATTGTACCTCATGTCGCCGTTGATGACTTGGAACTCAGCGTTCTGAATCACGCCGGACGTGCCGATCTGGAGGGTGATCTCTCCTTTCATTACTTCACCGGTCATGTTGAAGCCGTGGAGGATTCGAGGGATGGGAACGACTCGATTGAGATGCCCCAGCTGTTCTACTACCACTGATCTAATTATGTTGGTCGAGCTGCCTGGATCCACGAGCACGTGCTTTATCCTGGTATTGTTTAAAAGAAACGAGATCACTAGCGCGTCGTTGTGCGGTTCTATCATGGCCTTGAGGTCCTTCTCACTGAATATGTGGGTGTCTTCGGGCACGTGATTTCGGGTCGGTCCCTCTTTCGTGGTGGACCGACCACGTTCTCATTCATTTGAACCTGGTTCCTTGGGGAATGTCGGTTCCTCTAATAATCATATGGACACCGTATCGGAGAGCCTCCCCTTCTGCTCGGGTTGAGTTCGGTGGTGTACCGATATCTAGAGTAGTCGCGTCCTTCTCTTTGTTGTTTTCAAGGTTCTGGTTCTCGACTTTGTTTACTGAGCCAGACATTTTGACCTAAAATCAAAAGATCTTGGACAAGAAAAAGCGTGAAAGATAACCTGCATTGCGTAATGAAACTAGCAAGAAAATAATCACTATTACTTTTAGCCCCGAGGTGGGTGCCAAACTGTTTACCATGAAAATGGTAATAACAACTAGATTTGTTAATGAGACTCTAAAAATACGTGATCTATTTTTATGCTAGTTATTAGAGCGGTAGATGCTAGGTATGTGAATCTTAACGACGAAATACGAACTAAAATAGGGTAGTAATCAAAGCGAGGAGCTAGCCGTCCAGGTCTCGGTCTAACCAGTAAAAGGCCTCGAGGTCGATGCCTGGGCTCGAGTCCGAGCTATCGGGGGTAACCGAGAAGGGAATAACAGTTAGAATATATTTAAAGGAGGCTCTTTATGGCCAATATCAAGCAATAAATGACGAACAAGTGTGAAAGCAATGAATGAGAGAGGTAGTCTCGGGCGTGTAAGTTAGAGAGAGAAAACAGAGAGAGATATTATTAATCTTATGTAGAATAGTTGGAGCCACAATCGAGAGTTACAAAGTGATGGGGATCCCCTTTATATACAAGAGGAATCCCGTTATAGTACAAAATGCATTAACTGTAAAGGCATGGAGATGGGACGCCTGGACGTGACACCTTGGGATAGGCTCCGAGTAGGCGGGCTTTGTCATATTTAGCCGTGTGCCTTGGTAATTCCCCTCTCTCGTACTATAGATGTTAGTACGCAATGTCACTCGTGGCCGGCACCCGACAACCCCCGAGGGTGGGTCTCGACCTAGGCTTCGAACCTCGAGGAGCATGACCGCGAGGCGACCTAATGACGGGGAAATCAGGCACCCGGATTTACAGCATAAACCCACGTTTCTTAGAGTAAGATAATAAGAAACTATTTGATCCTCGTTTTCCTGGAGTCGTTTAACGATGATGTCATTTTCGTGCCATAGACGCTCGAAGTGATTGAAACGTCCTGTCAGTTCAATTCCCCAAAACATTGAATGCACGCAAGTATTGGTCGGCCGCTAGCACCGTCGAACCATCGTTGCTCTTATATAAATATGAGTCTATACCTTTGAGTAAAGAAATTTACTCTTTCTTTACATCTTTCCCTTCTTCATCTCTTTCTCTAATCACCTGTTTTCACTGCCATTTTAAGCGCCGAAAAATTCCAAGTTCTTGTAAAAAACACCACATTCCGATACAACTAGTATTCTTTAGCTAGAAATCATGGCTAAAACTTCCAAAATGGTCCCCTATAAAGATAAAGTGTTGTCTTCTTCTACCTCCCGGCCGGCCAAACTAGTGGTGCCGCCAACTTTTGAGGAAATCAACCCCGACCCTTGTGTTATTAAGAAGGACTTTAGTATTGAAAATCCCCCCGACGTCCAAGGCCGCTGAGAGCATGCATCTCGATATATTAGCTTGATATCGGAGAAGCACCTTAAGGATATGAAGAAAGACTGTAGCTGGGGAGATGAGGTCGTGGTTCAAATCCCGGGCCCCGAGGAAAGCATTACTACCCACGTGGAGGGGTTTTTAAGTGTTTACACTTACCCCTTCACACTAGGTACCCTTGATCCGTTGGTGATTGATTTTTGCAAAACGTACGAAATCACCCTCGGCCAGATTCACCCCTATTTTTGGTGCATCATGATCATGCTGTGCTACTTTTTCGAAAAGGTCGAGGGGTTGGAATTCACCCTCAACCACCTGATTCGATTGTACCGGCCCCTGCTATTTTGAGGGATTGTCAAGTTGCAACATCGCACGAAGAAAGCCTTCTTTGCCAGCAGCGACGAAGCCAAGGATCGGGACTGGATGAGCCGGTTCATCAGAGTAAGGACTTCGGATGTAATTCCCCAGGACAAAATGTCGTTCCCGGAGAGATGGAATTATAATCGTAAGTAGAGTCCTTCTTCCAAATATCTATATATAATTAACTTCCACATCTCATAATAATATTTTTATCTTTTATGCAGCTGTTGCTTGGACACCTCTCGATGTCCCTGATCTCGAGGACTGGGTCCAAAAGTTGACCACGACCTCCTCATATGATGAGCGCAAATGGAGTGATTTATCGAGGGGCAAATGGGAGGCCAAAGATCATGGTAAATTTTCTTCTCAACTTTTAGATATTTTCCATATGTTGGTGGCATCAACTTATTCACATTTACTTGTGCAGGCATTGTAGATCTCTAAGAAATGAGGTCAGCCCCGCCCGAGAAAGGGACCAAGTATTCAATCCGGAAGTTTGAGAAGGACAATAAAAGAAAAAGGGTTTCGAAGCCTGAAGACCCTCAAGACAAGAAAACCCCTGCTCGAAGACTGCGGAAGAGATTTGCTCAAGAGGACGTAGATTCGGCCACGATTTCCCGGATGATAAAGAAAATGATGGTGAAGAGTCGGCGTTGGTGCCTCGAACCAGGAAACCAATCGAGGCCGCCAAGATCTTCGACTAGAGACCTTATCCCGTGGTAAGGGAACCCCAAATAAAGATGCGGGCAAGGCCCCCGTGTCCCCAAAGGTTGAGATCGTTCCTCCGCCTTCAACAAATTTACCGGAGGGGGCAAATTCGGAGACCCCCGAAGCTAATGAGTACGTCCCGAGTGAAGAGCTCGGGGCACATGTCGCTCCCTTTTATTTTCCAACTTATTCCAAGGAGACAATCGAAGAAGCTAATGCTCTGCGTATGCCCGATCCGAGCAAGGTCCCCGAAGAAGATCCCTTTCAGAGTTGCTTCGCTGGGGTCGAGGATACTATTGACCTCAATGATGCATCCACCATTTTCTAAGAGGCTCAACATCTCCTCTCTCGGGTAAATACTAACTTTCATTGTTAAAAATTTTCCTTTCCTCCTTTTCCTTTGACTGATATATCTTCATTTCATGTATAGGCCATCGTCAAGTTTAGAGCCGAGCTGAGCCAATGTGAGGCCAAGCTTAGGATAGTTTTGGCCGAAGAGAAGGCCCTGAGGATTCTCTGTAGCCAAAAGGAAGAGGAGCTTAAGGACCTCCATGTTAAGTTAGCCAAAGCTCGAAAAAATGAGTCCGAGCTAGATGAGCAGGTAACTATGATTTTAACAGAGTATGGCCTTCTTAGCCCTACTTCGGAGGATAATACTTCGATACCTCAGCTGCAACAAAAGTTAGAGATGATTGGGCATCTCCAAGGCGAGGTTGATCAAGTTAAAGCTGATTGTCATCGATGGAAGGAAAGCATAGATCAGCTCGCTGCCGATAAGGAAGTTGTTACAGCCCAACTGGCCTCAGCTGAAACTCAACTCTGAGGCATTAAAGAGAAGGGTCTAGCCCAGGCTAATAAAATTGAGGAGTTAGATGCAGAGCTCACTAGAGCCCAGGCCGAAGCTGTACAGGCTAAGGTTGAAGCTGAGAAGACGAAGGCCACGGTTGATAAATCCATTGTCGTACACTTAAGAGACAGCGCAACTGTTCAAAATGAGTTGAGGGAGGCCTCCAACCAGGAAAACCGGAGCAATGATTTGGCCAAATGCCAGGCCCGGAGGGAGACTCTCGAAGAAATCCATGCCCGAGGGTTCAACCTTGCCGAGGAGATAGCCGAGGCAAAGGCGCAGGAAACCAATGCCAGGTTTCTTGTCTCTTCCGATGATGATGATGTAGCGAGTGGCTCTAGGGATGGGGAAGGTGAAGAAGATGTTCTCGAGGGAGAGGAGACTCCCGAAGATAGAGCTGCCGAAGCTGTAGTTCCTGAGGATGGCGCTCCCGTGGATATGACCCCGAAAATAGATTATATTCTCTTTTCTTTTATGTGCAAGGCCCCTTGCGGGCATTGTAAATATGTTTTGTAAAACACCCCTCATGAATATAAAGTATCTTTTTGCTCTATCCTCAACTTGTGTTGAGTTTTAATTTGTTTTAATTTGCAGAAGATTTTGATAATTCACACAATCAGTCCGATTATTGATTCGGACTTAGAACATAATAAACCCTTAGGTTTTTATTGATCAATATAATACCCCTTAAGGTTTTGTTAATCCTCAAGCTAAGCTTAAATCAATTCGATATGAGCTCGGAATAATGGGACTCTTGAGTACAAGTTGAGTGAGAGTAAGGTCTCGAAATCTATATTTTGGCCCTTAAGCTCTTTTAAGTTGGCCCTTAGGCTGTTATATATTGACCCTTAGGCTCTTTAAGTCGGCCCTTAGGTTCTTTAGGTTGGGCCGATCGGCCTTTAAAGTGGCTATATTTTTTCCCTCTTTTCGACTAAAAGAATTAGTAAAAATTTTGTACGCCTTAGCATGTGTTTTTTGTGCCCGTTGGGTTTTTCGAGGGTTCGACGTATCGGAACCTTATTAGAAACTTGTTTGTGTAATAATAATCGAATACCTCTTGAGATTTTTCCGAAGGCTGATGTTTATCGAAGCCTTTAAATTATTCGAGGGCTGAATTTATCGAAGCCCTTTATATATTGCTTTTGCCGACAGTAGCCTGATTTAATCGGTTTTCAATGTTTGAATGCCTTTAATTTATGGCAGAAGTCGGACGTCTCTAAGATGCATTATTTTGGCCATAGCCTATATATGACCGTACTCTTTATTATGGTCGTAGCATTCGGGTATGTCACTTGGACTTGTTTCCCGATAACTTTTCGAACTTGTTCGAAAAGTCAGTCCCCGAGTATATTGGCCTTGGCCTTTATTTCGAGGGGGTACCTCTTTGAGGTCTTATGAGTCCGAGTTTTCAATGACTCGAATGTAGTGATTGTCGATGATAGTCCCCGAGTATTCTGGGGTGCTTTTATGCTTTGGCTCTTATTCAGTTTCCCATAGGATTATAAGTGTAGCGCTCGTATAATAGTAGACTTGTTTGAGACACAAAGTGTTTTTGATATTAACATAATGCTTCTTCAAATAATTGATACATGTGTACATGCTTTGTCGTGGGGGCTCGACTATTCTATAAGGACATGGTTCATCTGACTGTTTGGTCCATTACAAAGTTTTCCTATCAAGGCCCTCTTAGGCATAATGTATTTTCCTTGAAAATATAACCTCCGAGGGTGATTCCCCCCAGTATTCGAGGTTGATTGAAAAGAATCCTTGGATATTGTTGAGCTCTCATTAGGTAGCACATAATTGTTGCCTCGTTAAAAACCTTGTCGGTAAAACCCATTTGGGACAAAATCTGATATAAGGGAAAAAGAGTACAATGCATGCTTTAAAACCTAAGGCCTTTATGTAAACAGGGTGTCTTTGAGATCGCGTGCCTTCGATAGCTTCGATCGAAAATATGTAATAAGTTATTTATAAACTCAAACAGATAAAAAGGATAAAGTCATACCTTAGCAGTAGTATCGTTTGAGTAATGATATGTTCCAATTGTTTGGTAGTTGTTCACCTCCCATTGTGCTAAGTTTGTAAGATCCTTTACCGACAACTCCTAGGACTCGGTACTGTCCTTCCCAATTCGTGCCTAGTTTCCCTTCATTAGGGTCTCGAGTTTGAGGGTGACCTTTCATAGAACTAAGTCCCTGATTCCAAAGTGTTGAAGGTTGGTCCTTCTATTGTAGTATCTTTCGATTCTTTGCTTCTGTGTGGCCATTCGAACAAGCGTTGTTTCTCGCTTTTCATCTAATAACTCGAGGCTAGCATTCATGGCCTCGTGATTTGACTCCTCTGATGCATGTTGAAACCTCGCGCTAGGTTCTCCAACCTCGACGGGGATGAGGGCCTCAGAGCCATATACTAGAGAAAATGGGGTGTCCGCCGTGCTAGACTTCGATGTCATCTGATATGCCCAAAGGACCTCGGGTAAAACTTCTCTTCATTTCCCTTTCGTATCATCCAATCTTTTCTTCAAGTTTGAATGATAGTTTTATTTGTTGACTCGGCCTGTCCATTTCCAGTTGGATGATATGGTGTCGATAAGATCTTCTTTATTTTGTGTGCCTCGAGGAACTCCGTCACATTGCTGCCGATGAATATTTTCCATTGTCACATACAATCTCGGCAGGTATCCCGAACTGGCATATGATGTGGTCCCAAATGACGTCAATAACTTCTTTTTCTTTACCCATCTCAAAGGCTTGTGCTTCCACCCACTTAGAAAAATAATCAGTCATAAACAGAATAAATTTTGCTTTACCTGGGGTCGTTGGTAGAGGGTCGACTATATCCATTCCCCATTTCATGAAAGGCCACGGGGATAGGACCGAATGGAGTTGTCTCTAGGATGATGGATCATCGGTGCGAATTGTTGACACTTATCACATTTTCTGACAAATTCCTTTGTATATTTTTCCATGCTATCCCAGTAGTAACCTGCTCTGATAACTTTGCGAACAAAAGACTCGGTGCCGGAGTGATGCCCACAAGTGCCTTCGAGGATTTCTCGAAGGACATAATCGGTGTACCCTGGCCCCAAACATATTGCCAATGGACCATCGAATATTCTCCTATACAATGTTCCATCTTCATCCAATGCAAACTTAGCAACGTTGGCTCACAGGGCCCTCGATTCTTTGGGGTCCGATGGGAGTTTTCCATTATTCAAATAGTCAATATACTTATTCCTCCAGTCCCACGTTAGACTTGTTGAATTTATCTTGGCATGACCCTCTTCAACCATAGACTTTTATAATTTGACAACAGCCCCTGGGACGATGTCATCTTCATCAATGGAGGATCCCAGATTGGCAAGTGCATCGGCCTCGCTATTTTGCTCTCGAGGCACATGATCCAGAGTCCACTCCTTGAAGTGGTGCAAAGTTACCTATAGCTTATCCAAGTACCGTTGCATTCTATCCTCTCGAACCTCCAAGCTTTTGTTTACTTGGTTTACCACCAATAGAGAATCACACTTAGCCTTGATGATTTTTGCTCCCAAGCTTTCAGCTAGCTCGATACCTGCAACCTTGGCCTCATACTCGGCCTCATTGTTAGTTAATCATGGAGTTTTGATAGATTGCCTAATAGTATCACCTGTGGGTGGCTTCAAAACAATGCCAAGCCCGAACCCCTTAACATTCGAGGCACCGTTTGTGAAGAGGGTCCATACCCCCGATGTTATACCCAAGCTTAACATGAGTTCTTTCTCCACTTCAAGTACGAGGGTCGGTGTAAAATTGGCCACGAAGTCAACTATGATTTGAGACTTGATGGCGGTTCGAGGTTGATATTCGATATTGTACCCATTAGGTTCGACGACCCATTTGGCCAATCGTCCTGATAGCTCAGGCTTATGCAAACCATTTCGAAGGGGTAAGTGGTTAATACACATATAGGATGACATTAAAAATATGGTTTTAACTTTCGAGATGCGCATATCAATGCAAGTGCTAATTTTTCTAAGTGAGGGTACCTAGTTTTAGCATCTCTTAGAGTTCGACTTACGTAATAAATAGGAAATTGTGTACCTTGCTCTTCTTGAACTAGTACCCCACTTACCGCTATCTCAGACACTGCCAAATATAGGTAAAGATTTTCATCTACCTTCGTGGTGTGAAGCAAAGGCGGGCTCGACAGGTATCGCTTTAATTCTTCTTAGGCTTGCTGACATTCGGGGGTCCATGCAAAATCCTTTTTCTTTTTGAGCAAGGAAAAGAACCGGTGACTCGGATCCGATGACCTTGAAATGAATCGACCCAAGGCATCTATTCGCCATATTAGCCTTTGTAAGGCTTTAACACTATCCACGATTACGATGTCCTCGATAGCCTTGATCTTATCGGGATTGATTACGATACCCCGATTTGACACCATAAAGCCATGGAACTTACCCGAGCTAACACTGAAGGCACATTTCTCCGGGTTAAGCTTCATGTTGTATTGCCTCAAAATTTTGAATGTTTCCTACAAATGAACTAAATGGTCCTCCGCGCGCAGGGACTTAATGAACATATCATTAATATAAACTTCCATTATTTTGCCTATTTGTTCTTCGAACATTTTGTTAACTAGGCGCTGGTATGTAGCTCTTGCACTCTTTAGCCTGAAGGGCATTACGTTGTAACAATAAGTTCTAAATTTAGTAATAAATGAAGTCTTTTCCTGTTCCTCCGGGTTCATCTGAATTTGATTGTACCCGGAGTAGGCATCGAGAAAAGTTAGGGTCTTGTGGCTTACTGTGGCATCGATCATTCGATCAATGTTTGTAAATGGAAAAGAATCTATCAGACATGTTTTTCTCAAGTCCTTATAGCGCACACACATTCTAAGCTTGTTTCCTTTTTAGGAACTACAACTATTCGGGGTATTTTACCTCCCGAATGGATCCTATTTTAAAAAGTTTGGTTACATCGTCTTTTATGAAGGCATGTTTTACCTTGGATAGAGGCCTTCTCTTTTGCTTCATCGGTTTGAACCTGGGATCAGTGCTGAGCCGATGTATGGTGCTTTCCGGTGGGATCCCTGTCATATCTAAGTGGGACCAAGCAAAGAAATCCATATTGTCAATGAGAAATTGAATGAGTTTTTTCCTGAGCTCGAGGGTCAATCCCGTTCCCAGGTATACCTTTATTTCAGGCATGTATTCGATCAGTATGACCTACTCCAGTTCCTTGATCGTTTACTTAGTTGCATCGGACTCTTCGGGAATGATGAAGGTTCGAGGAGTAAGGAAGTCCTCTTCTTTGTCTTCGGTTACTTGTTGTTCCGACTCCGTCGAGGCTGGGGATTGTGATTGCTATTTTGCCGCCTACTTTCCTTTGGTGATCGATTTCTCTAAGGTCAAGGGCTCTGGTATCGGCACCACTTCCTCGATCACAAACATCTCTTTTGCAGCATGTTGTTCTCCGTAGACTGTTTTCACTCCTTCCTCTGTTGGGAATTTTGTCATTTGGTGGAGAGTTGAAGGCACTACCCTCATGTTGTGTATCCATGGTCTCCCAAGGAGCGCAATATACCTCATGTCGCCTTCGATGACATGAAATCTAGTGTCTTGTATGGTGCCGGCTACATTTACTGGCAAGATAATCTCTCCCTTTGTTGTTTCGCTTGCAATGTTGAAGCCATTCAGTACCCAGGATGTAGGTACAATCTGATCTTATAGGCCGAGTTGTTCCACGACCCTCGATCTGATTATGTTTGTTGAGCTACCTGGATCCACTAAAACGCATTTAACTTGAATTTTATTCAAAAGGATAGGGATTACCAGGGCGTCGTTATGAGGCTGAGATACGCCTTCTGCTTCCTCATCACAGAATGATAAGACGTCCTCGGGTATATAGCTCCGAATCTGTTTTTCTCTGGCGATTGATACTTTGGCGCATTTGAACACAGGTCATTGAGGGACATTGACTCCGCCAATGATCATATGGATTACATGTTGTGGTTCTTCTTGTTCATTTTTCCTTGCATCTCTTTCCCTGAAGTGATTCTTAGCCCGATCGCTTAGGAATTCTCGGAGATGGCCCTTGTTGAACAAATGAGCCACTTCTTCCCTTAGTTGTCTGTAATCTTCTGTTCAATGACCATGTGTGCCATGATACTTGCACATCAAGTTCGGGTTCCTTTGAGAAGGATCGGTCTGCATAGTTCTGGGCCATTTAGTGTCTTTGATTCTCCAAATAGCTGAGACCTTAACGCATCTATGTTGAAGTTGTACTCTAATAATCGAGGAGCCTTTGCGGGGTCAGTATTTTTATCGAACCCATTCTTACTCATGAGTCCCTGAGAACTTTGACCTCGATCATTTCTCCGATCACTCTGATGAGTGTTATGGCTTGGGCCGCTATTTCTTCGATCGACATATGGCTGATACCTTTCTTCAACACTCGAATCCCGATCTGTGTCCCTCGGGGGCTTGTCCACAAACCTGTTAGGGTGAACTAAACCTGAGGGGGCTCCCAACTTATCATCCTCAACCCTAATTTTTGATTGGTAATGGTTGTGCACATCTGACAACGTCACTGCTGGATACTCGATTAATTTCTGCTTTAATTGTCGAGAAGCAATAGAGCTCCGCATGTTCAAACCCTACATAAAGGCCTGTATTGCCCAGTCATCGGAGACCGGTGGTAGTTTCATTCTTTCCATCTGAAACCTGGACACGAACTCCCTTAGCATCTCGTCATTCCTTTATTTTATCTTGAAGACGTCTGATTTCCTCGTGGCCACCATTATAGCCCTATTGTGTGCTTTCACAAAGGCATCTGCTAACATAGCAAACGAGTCAATAGAGTTAGGATCTAAGTTGTGATACCAAATCATAGCTCCTTTCGACAATGTTTCTCCAAACTTTTTCAACAAGACTGATTCGATCTCATCGACATTCAAATTATTTCCTTTGATTCTGCAAGTGTATGAAGTAATATGCTCGTTGGGGTCATTGTTCCGTTATATTTTGGTATATCGGGCATGCAAAATTTTTTGGGAATGTACATCAGAGCCATACTCTGAGGGAATGGTTTTTGTATGAAATTTTTGGCATCTAAACCTTTCAAAATTGGAGGTGCCCTCAGTATCTGGTCTACACGAGAGTTATAGGTCTCCACCTTTTTGTCATTGTCGTCAATTTTCTTTTCCCCGGACTCGATCCTCTTGGTTAGCTCTTCGAGCATCCTCAAAATTGTGGGGTCAGTCCCCGAACCACTTTCATCGGGGCTTTCTAACGCTGGTTCAGTACGTCGAGTGTTTAATGGTTTGGCTATATTTGGAGTTTTATTCTGACTCTGAAGTTCAGCGATGGCGATTTGCTGAGCTTGTAGCATCTCGAATATCACTTGGAGGCTGACTCCCCCATCTCTCATTCCTTGTTTTCTTTGGCAACCGGGCCGAGCTTCCCTATGTATATTTCCTTCGAGGTCCGCGCCTAGATCTGCATTCAAAGAGATGTGCAAACTAACATCAACCGGTTCCATATTTGGCACTTCCTCTGGGTTTATAGGTGGTACACTGACCCCTGTGTTGTTGTTTTCTCCAAGACCTTCGCTGTCATGAATGGGTACATTTTGTGAGCTAGACATGTTTCCGCCTAAGAATCAAAAAATCTTGACAAGAAAAAGTGTAAAAATAACGTGTGTAACGAGAATCAGTAAAGAAACAATCACTATTATCTTTAGCACCATGGTGGGCGCCAAACTGTTTACCTCAAAAATATGAGTAACAATTATATTTGATTTGTGGTTTTAAAGATATGTGATTTGGTTCAATACTAATTAATAATCAAGAAGTATGTAGTAGAAATGAAAGAGACAAGTGAATCAAACTAATGTTACTCAATAGCAGTGACCTCGAGGTAGGCTTAGAATAATAACAACAACTAAGTAATAAAAGTAAAGTAAGAACAATAGAGCTAAAGGACAATATTGATGAACAGTAGGCGAAAAGGTAGAGAGTATATTATTTGCTCAATGATCAGATGGTGTTGCAAATGATTGGGGTCCAAATAAGGAATATTTCTATTTATAGTAGGCAATATTCTTGATACAGCTGTCTAACCGCCTAGTACGGAATCGTACAATCCTATTCCGGGATTTGCGCTATGATTTTGGGGACGTGGCAGGAATCTAGCTCATTCTGTTATACGTTCATAACGGTACTATTTTGGAGTCGAGCATACTCAGCTCTGGTACTCCTCGTACTCCTATTTCTCGAGCATTACACTCCGTCTTCGAGCTCGAATCTGGTTCACCGGGCTCGAACTCGACTTCGCCCGGACTTGGGCCTAGGATGGACCCTCGAGCCTACAAATTGGAGCCATATGATTTTGGTTGTATATAATAACTAGTTTACTTTTTTATTTTTATTTATAAGTGGATGAAAATTGAAAGAGAAAGTGTTGCAAGCTATAGTCTCGCTATCGTACATCGGATAAAAAGGGTAACATTTCACGCTTTATAGTGAGCAACTTAATCTTGTGTGATGCAACTATCATGATCCATTTCCCACCATAATTCGTGATGGGGCCCAACGCTACTGTTAGGCAAGTCAACAATTTAATCAACATGAAAATCGGTGGTTCTAACGCATTTTAAATAATGGCAAAAATAATTAATTGAAGTTGCTCTATTTTTATAAAAATACTATCACTATCTTCAAGATTAGAATATGATCAAAATGCAATGCCAAATGCCGTGACAAAAATGCATCCAAGATTATAGTCTAAATTCCAAGAATCTTGGAAGGGGACTCCGTTTGCTGCGGGTCGTAATATGGAATGTAGTTCACCACAAAGTCTCCCCAGCATTTGCGCCTACACGCATGTGTGACCACCAAATGTACTTGTCTCAATACCTGCACAATTAGTACAGAAGTGTAGTATAAGTTAAATCAACGCGTACCTAGTATGTACCTGGCCTAACCGCGAGAAGCAGTGACGAGGGGTTGACATCGACACTTACTAGTGGCCCAATAATCAAGTACAATAAAAGTAGACGTATATGAAGCATAAAAAGTAAAAGCAATGAAGCATATGTATGTGTATAACATAATCCTCAATAGAGAGGAAAATACTAAGTCCTCAAATACCGTATATTACATATAATAGAATACATAATGATCAATCCCAAATAAAACATCATATCTAAAGTCAGAAAGACACATAGGTACACTGAATCCTTATGGAATATTATGCTCGATTCTGTCGAGGCGAACGATTCGGTCACATAAAAGAGATGTTACAATATATTGTCGTGGCATATGACCCCATAAGATTATGTTACATGATACTACCGAGGGGAACAACTCGATCACATAAGAGTGTGTTACATAATATTGTCAAGGTGAATGATCTGATCCCATAAGAGTACTGCTGAGGCGTTCAGTCCAATCTCACAAGAATATGAAACTTTGATGGGTCACTTACCCCACTCACGAATATACGTGGAAGTTATCAAATTCAAGAAACTTTCAGACGAATACGCACAACGGGGGAGAAATCCGTAAAAGGAAGTATAATTTCCACGACTAATCAAGTAGCTCGTCAAGTATCTAAAATAGCAAGGTTCGATAATTTATGCAAGTCCAGCCTCAGGCTAAAATATTAATTAAGGCATTTAAACAGGCAAGAATAACTCAAACAATACAATTAAAACATGGTGCGAGTCTAAGTTTACCTGAACATAATCAAGAATTCTAACATACTCATGGACACTTATCATCTCATGCATGTGTGGCTCCCATAACATGTAGCACATAAATTTGTTAGCACCTACGAATTAAATTCCCTCTTATAAGGATAGACAAGAGAGGTAACTCACTTCGAAGTCCAATAACCGGCTCCAACACTTCTCTAACACATCAAACAAATGCCAAACGATTCAAAACTAGTCAAAGAACGTGCAAACCAATAAAAATATACCAAAGACTCATAATTTAATCAATTAGAAATAATTTCCAACTCCACACAAAAACATCAACAAGGTCAACCCCCATGCCCACGCTCCTAGATTTCGAAAATTCTCGAAGATAAATATTACCCATAGTATCACGAACTCAAATATATAATTTATTCTCATATCCATGTTAAATTTTGTGACCAAAATTAAATAATACCTTTTTTAAGTTTTCTTCCAATATCCCACAATTTTTACCAATTTGAATTTTTAAATCCATACATAATCCTTGTATTTAACTTACAACAAGTGAAAATGATTTATCTTATGATAGAATATGAAAATGGCTCCTCTAAATTGCCAAAAATTGCCTTAGCGAGAGAGAAATGAATTGAAATGAACAAATTCTCGATTTACTAACTTATATTGTGCCCAGGCCCGTCCTCTTCGCGATCAAGAAGGACAAATATACAGCTACCCAAAAATCATCTTCGCAAACACGAGATCGGGTCCGTGAACACGATGCCTCGCCTGCCCTACACGAAAACGAAGGCCAACCTCCAGTCCCAACTTCTTCTTCGCGAACGCGACCCTCCTGACCAAGTCCATTTTTGAATGAGAAGGCTAAATCATCACCTTATTTGAGGAAGTAGCCGTGGAAGATTTCGCAAATGCAAAACACCACTGCCCCAAGCCTGTGCAAACATGGCTCAGCCAACGCGAACGCGAAGTGCAAATGGCCTCCAGACTAAATGCTTCATCGCGAACGCGTGCCTCTCACCCCATACGAGAAGAATAAAAAAAGAGCCAGCAACTAGCAGCAAAAGCACTCCAATATGGTCCGAAACCACCCCGAAACACACCTGAGGCCTCCCAAATCCCGTCCAATCATACAAGCCAGTACCAATACCTTGTCCAAACTTATCCAAAGGTTTGAAACGCCATGAATAACATCAGAACCAAGAATCGACAACTTTTAACTTTAAACCTTCAAACTTTGCTGAACGCATCCGAATCACACTTAGATATTTCGGATTATGACTAAACTGCGCACACAAGTTCTAACAAACTAAACCTATTCAAGGTCCCGAAACATTTCCCGAAGTCCTATAACGCCAAAGTGCACTCTAAGTCAAACTTAGCTAATTCAAAACCTTCAAAATGCAAACTTTCAATAATAAGTGTCGAATCACTCATGAACCACACGATACTCAACCCGAATATACGCCCAAGTCCGAAATTACCTTACGAACCTATAGGAACCTTCAAATCCTGATTCCAATATCGTATGCTAAAAAGTCAAACCTTGGTCAACTATTCCAACTTAAAGCTTCTGAATTGAGAATTATTCTTCTAAATTAACTCCGAACTTCTCAAAAATCAAAACTGATTGCACGTTAAATCATAATACGAAAAGTGAAGCTACTTAAGGTCTCAAACTGGCCGAATGACATGTTAGAGCTCGAAACGACTGGTCGGGTCATTACATTTTTCCTCACTTAAATATATGTTCATCCTCAAACATGCCAAGAGTCATTCCCAAGCTTCCGAATCACAAAATAACTCCCCGTGCACACAATCGTGCCACCTTAATCCATATGAGCACATTAGCTCAACCCAGACTGAAGATCATTCCTGCTACCTAAATCCACAAGCCTTAGAATCAAATTCCAACATACGAAATTTCCTATAAAGTCCGATTATTGCATACATACATTGTATCAATCTCCTCAAGTTGTACCAAAATATACATATACACCCAAGTCATAACCACACGATGTACCACATTGCTCATATGCCTATGGTAATATCAGCCAACCACAATAGCTACAAATTTCGAAACCTGATACCGGTAATATACCTCCTGACACATAAAAGCCCTATTCCAATCCTACAATACTGCAACGATGAAAATGATGTGCAGAACTCATAACCACCTGTCAAATCAATATTTCATGGAGTTCCTCCATTCGACAAGAACCATTTCAGCATTCTAAACTGATTATCAACATTCCCCTCCAAGCATACATTATACAAATCTGATTGTACTAATTCCACGTCCAATAATCTCATCTCACCCAATACGAGCCACTCGATCATTAAGCCACATCAAGCCCCATCTAAAATCTCATATGACGCCTTCCATTAGCTAACAAGCCACATCTCGAATATGACCAATAAGGAAAGAAAACCGAGTACCGAACTATCTAACCCGTGTAATGAATAAACCAACCAAACAAATGCTGTGAACCTATCCCACATACGAGATGCAATCACACAAAATAAGTATAAGGAACTGTATCCAACATCTCACCATTGCGACGTGCAAACCAATCCACACATGATATCGTTGCAGCATGCAACCCCATACAAAGATCATATTCGTGGCGGTGTGCCACCCGATCCACACGTAACAATTTGCATGGGAATACCCATCGAGCCAAAATTCTCATACTCACTAGACACACGTATATCAACCCCAAGCATGCCAATTGCATAAACATAACCCTAGGGAGATTGTCACCACCCAAAATTCAACTAGTCGTGATGGTACATAACCTAACCTGCTAGGTAAGCCAATTATTCATAAACACTATCCAAATGAGATTAACAGGAAATAAATGATGAAATAACTGAATTCATATACAATAACCCAAATATTGGTAGTCCAAGTCATGAGTTTCTAGAACTTAGAGTTACAAAACTGATAGGAAAACGATACACCATCTATTTGACATGTACATAACAGAATCTCAAATCTAAAACTACTAAGAACAAGTGGTAGTGGTAACTGAAATGCGGGTACATCTTTAATGCTAGCTCCCGCCATTCACAACAACATCACCTCCAAGATCTACACGCAAGGTGCAGAAGTGTAGTATGCGTAAAACCGACCCCATGTACTCAAAAAGTAACAAACATAACCTCAAGTTGAAAGTAGTGACGAGCTCGAAAAATGGTCAGAGTCCAACACCAATAGCCAAGAACAATTCGTAATAATATAATGAAGGCAGTAAAGTAATAACTCAAAAGATATTATGCTCACCTCGTTCACAGTTACAAAAAAAATAGACATTCTTTTCAAGTACAACAATAAATCCCAAATCTTTCACTGGAGTCACAAAAATAAGAGTATATCAGAAACATCATGATTTTTCCCAAACTTTCAACAATAGATGTGATATTTCATTATCAGATAGCACGAGGAAAGTATATCTCTCTGCCTACATGTAATTATGTGTGTCAAGTCATCAGTTATCATATACCGTCTAGCATGAGAAATATACATCTCAATGCCCACATGTGAAATGTACATGTCAAATCATGAATGCCACAATACTGTCTACCATGTGAAAAATGCATATATGTGCCTCCATGCCAAATATGCATGTCAAATGAATGATTTCACGATGATATTCCCAGGTACTCTCACCCTGAACATACTCAAGTTGTTTGTCTCAATTGTCTACTTCATCACACACACAATCACTCAGCACTGTACGGGTGCCTGTCTCATAAGCCCCTCACCAAAGCACGTGTATATGTATCATGTGTCTGCGCTCACTGCTGGTATGCCAGACTCCGGAGAGGCGGATCCTGCCCAAGTGATAATTAAAAGCCTATAAGGCCTGTTGTATTATGCAGCCCGATCTACAATAATCATAAAGCCAATAAGGCTTTCTACGGTGTGCAGTCCGATCAACAATAATACCAATAGTAATAAAGCCAGTATGGTCTGATGTGGCGTGTAACCCAATCCACAACAACACTCAATTCGGCTCTATGTCCCATCTTAGTCATCAACCTCTCAAGTCTCAAGGGCTCACAATCTCATACCACTCAGCTCAACAACTTTATTTATGCAAAACAATGATAACATGTGATGTAATGATGAATGATGAACAAAGACTAAGATATGATATGAAAATAAAGAACCATGACTGAGTGTATAATTACAGTTAAATCAGATAACTCAAAACAACAGAAATAATATCATTAAGCCTTAACCAAATAATCATATAGCCTAAATATATCTTCTAACATGATTCACAACTCAGATAATCAAACAAGTAGGGAAACATGGTTTTAACAAGATATGACAGCAAAACAATTTCGGTCATAGTCTAACATTCAACTTGAATCATGATTACCCCAGTGCACGCCCTCACGCTCGTCACCTAGCATGTGCGTCACCCCAATACATCTCTTGCAATATGGTTCCCAGGGTTAAATATTCTAAAATCCAAGTTTAGATATGTTATTTACCTCGAACAAGCCAAATCAAATGTCGAGCAAGATAAACAATACCCTAAAATGTCATCCCGCACGTATCAACCTCTGAACGACTCGAAACTAGTCAAAAGCAACTCAAAAACATCAAAACCATAGGAGACAAACCCAATCGATAAAGGTCGAATATTTAATCAAAAACTCTAAGTCAACCAAAAATTCAAACCCAGGCCCGCACCTCAGAACCTAACAGAACCTACAAAATCTGATAATTCATAAAGTTATGAGTCCAACGATAATAATTTAACTCAAATTTGATTCCGAATTGATGTTCAAATCTCAAAAAATCATTTTAGGAAAGTTTAGACAAAAATCCATAATTTTTCATTAAATTTCATAATCCAAATGTCATAATCGGAGATAGATTCATAAATATAATCGAAACCGAGTAAAAAAATACTTACCCCAGCCCAAATTGGAAAAATCCCCTCCAAAATCGCTCAAATCCGAGCTCCAAAACCATGTGACAAAAAGTAACTAAATTTTGGAATATGTTAAATAACACAACAACTGTTATAGCTCAAATCAGATCATAGAAGATCCCGAAACTCACATGTGATAATCCTAATAATCCCTGCGCGATTACACCCAAGATATCCTTTTGAGTCACCCAATTTGGCCTTAAAATAAGGGAGATATGATGTTTTGAAGTTTTAAAGGAAGTCTGAAAATTTAAGGGACAAAAATGACATTTTTGTAATTATTTTACACCAGAAAATCAATAACAAAAGAATCTTCGTTTTAGCACCCAAAACTCATTCGGAACGTCCCGGAGACAAATCATATATGCATTTCAATCATAAAACATGCTATGAATATGCTCGCGCAGTCAAAACACTGAAAAGAAGTCATATTGACTCGATATTGACCATGGTCAAACTCCAAATCCTTAATTAGTTTCTCAACCAATTATGCAAAACACACCCAAGCCCCTCGGGACCCCATTCATTCATACCAATAAGTACACATACATTATCCAAACTTATAGAAAGCCTCAAAAAATCCACGAGAACATCACAACAAAGAATCGAGGCTCAAACGGAATATAATTTCTCTTAAGTTATTAAATCTTCATTCTTTCAAAGAGTGTCTGAATCACACTTAAACACTTCGGATTACTTCTAATTGTTGCACATAAGTTCAACTCAACTATATAGACCTATCCAAAGTCTCAAAACACCAATTTGAGTCCAATAAAATCAAAGTCAACTCTTGGTCAAACTTGCGAACTCTTAAGTTCTTCAAATTGCCTACTTTCGACAAATAGTGTTGAATCCTTCTAAGAACCTCCAAAATCGAATCTGAACATATACACAAGTCCATAATCATCATACGAACCTATCAGAACCATAAGAACTCAATCCCGAATCCGTTTACCCAAAAGTCAAACCTTGGTAAACTCTTCCAATTTAAATCTTCCAAATCGAGAGTCATTCTTCCAAATCAATCCTGAATCACTCGAAAATTAATACCGACCACATCATATGAAGATACTCAAAGTATCAAGCCACCTAATGGAACACTAAAGCTCAAAATGACCGATTGGGTCGTTACGGAGATAGATAACATCTTATGGTACAAAGGGCCAAGCACGACTAAGGTGAAATAAACAACCAGCATCTCGAGAGCCATCTCACTCATATAACACCACACGCCTACATAGGACCACAACACGTACGTGAATAATCAATCTGCCTCATAACCCACATAGTATAAAAGAGTAACACATGAAATAGACGACGACATGAATAATATCCACCACGCCCGAATACTTATCCATAGACAAATGTTGTGCTGAATAAATATATCTGATCTAGTGTAGAATATACCTTCACATTAGGCCCACCAATGGACCTCTAAACCAATTCCGAACATCTAAAAATGGGTAAGTATCTTCTCAAGATCCACAATGAACATATTCATGACACATACAAACAACTGTCAAATCCAAAACAAACTTCCACAGTCAGCAACCATAGGAACAATGTGTCTCTCCAACTTGCGATATTATCAGAATCTCCGTACCTGACCCCATTCTCTACTACTTAAATGACTGACACGTCATACCTACATAATCATCCCATGGGAGATACTCCCATAATCTTCTGCACCAAGTAACAAAATCTGAACATCAATAGCTACCAACCATGTTATTTGTGTAGTGCTAGTCAAGCATCCGCAAATTGATACACACGCCTCTTTCACAAAACACATCATTCTCAGGCGACACTAAAGTAGTGCTAGTATACTCTGAACATCTGAAATCTCCCCTGCTCCTTCGAGCTCGTGACATTCTTGTCAAAATTGAACCGCAACCTTGATCCTTCAATTCCAATTCCATACTATTCACTACACCTATCATGCTATTACGCGAGAGTACAAGAATTTCATCTAAACTCCTTAACCACCAGTAGAATAACACTATATCGGCTAGAAACCTTTCATTTGACTTAATTCAAAAGAAAAATTGCAACACACAACCAACTTTCTATAACCGCACAAGACACACATCTCAAGTCGTGGTCCAAACCGTCATAAATATTTTAGGATCCATTTGCACATAACAAAATCATCAAAATTGAATACCTCTAAATCAACCAAATTGCGGAGACTCCCAATCCACAAGCATTGCCACGAAACACCTATATGGTCTTTATCATACCGAACGAACCAATCATTTCCCCTATCTTGTTGCTCCAAGCCACTAAACTGACCCAACTTCTTCGGAAATCCTCTTGACCTGCTTTCAGAATAACACTTCTTTTCCCAACATACAGTGGATCCAAATCAACACTCGCTAGTGACCCCATATCACAAGACCACGTCTCTCAATACCCATAAGCCATTTTATACCCTCTCATGCACACAATAGTACCTACTACTGATACGTCCGTTTTGATGAGACCTTTTACAAATTCAACACTGCTCATTTATTCTCTCTAACACCTCATGCAGACCCGGTAATAAAATAGAAATACTCCGAGCATCTTTCACACTCCGCTACAAAACCCAATCCTCATCCATACAACGAACCCAAAAATCCTTAGGCACCACGCCTTAAATCTCAAACCCACTAGAACCATTGTTTAAAGTCGCCCACTCTATGTCAGTCCGATTATATATCCAAACAACTAGTGCTCTGTTAGCACATGAATACTCTAAAGAAGCAACCGAGTGAATACCTTCCCTTGCACATCACATTCACAATGAAGCATAAAATTTGAGTCATCCCACAATATTCACATGAATCGATAAGGCAAAATGTAGAATACAATCATCAGATTCCTTGCTCGAATTACCCATGATGTTCTCTTCCTTAGTCATAACTAATCCACCAAAGTACCAAAATCCAGAAACTATAAAGACACATGACCACGTGACCCAATAACTGATTGTAGGCTCCCCTACTTGGCTTTAAGGCACAATCATATAAACCAAGAACCCAAAATGACTTCTCCTTCTCAGTTACCACGATCCCACACTGTTACCCAGCTAAATTTCTCGTAAGTTACAACAACAACAACCTTAGTGGAATATGATAAGTGGGATCTGGTGAGGGTAGTATGTACGCAGACCTTACCCCTACCTATAAAGGTAGAGAGGTTGTTTCTGAAAGACTCTCAATTCAAGAACTTAAAAAATGGAGCAATAGAGAAACAATAACAACAATAATGTAATAAGACAGTGTAAATAAATAATATAACGAATAATGACAGAGATCCAAGAAAATAAAACAACAAGAGTAGTGTCAATCCTACTACTAATATTGACATACCGTATATAAACAAGGGACAAGGAATATGAAGGTACCCGACTAGTACTACTACTACTGGTAAGACAAGGCAAAACTTTAGACTGACTATCAACTCACCACCCTAATTTTTGACCTCCACACCTTTCTATCGAGGGTCATGTCCTCGATAAGTTGGAGCATATCCATGTCCTGTCTAATCACCTCACCCTAGTTCTTCTTAGGCCTCCCTCTACCCCTCCTCTGACTCGCCACAGGCAACCTCTCGTATCTTTTAACCGGGTCATCAGTGCCTCTCCTCTTCACATTACTAAACCATCTTAGCCTCGATTCCCTCAACTTCTCTTCAACAGGAGCCACAACCACTTTGTCCCTGATATATTCATTCCTAATCTTATATTTTCTGGCATGCCCACATATCTATCACAACATCCTCATTTTTGCTACTTTCATCTTCTAGGCATGAGATTTCTTGACTGGCCAACACTCATCTCCATATAACATGGCCGGTCTAACTACTACTTTATAGAACTTGCCTTTACGTATAGGTGGCATGAGATTTCTTGACTGGCCAACACTCATCTCCATATAACATGGCCGGTCTAATTTTAACCACCCGCTCCTATACAATTTGTGGCATCCTCGTAAATCTCCCTGTTACTCTGTATAATAGACCCAATATATTTGAAACTCTCTCTCTCTTGGGGATGATTTGGGTATCAAGCTTCACGTCCACTCCCGCTTCATGTGTCCCAACACTGAACTTACACTCCAAGCATTCTATTTTTGTCCTGCTCAACTTGAAACCTTTAGAGTCCAGGGTCTGTCTCCATACCTCCAGATCAACATTAACAACGTCTCACATCTCGTCAGTAAGAACTATATCATCTGCAAATAACATACACCATGGCGCTTCCCCCTAGATGTTACACGTCAGCACATCCATCGCTAGGGCAAATAAACTTCGGCTAAGAGCTGATCCCTGATGCAATCCCATCACTACTAGAAAATAATTCGAATCCCCTCCCACGGTCCTCACCCAAGTGTTAGCTCCTTTGTACATGTCCTTAATTACCCTAATAAGCACTACTGGAACGTCGCTAACCTCCAAACATCTCCACTACTGACGAGACTTAATGCGTTCAAACAAGGACAAAGACACCACAACACAAACAAGACTTCCGCCAAGTTCGGAGATATTAAATCTCACTACTCCGTCAACTGAAGCCTGAACATTCATAGCCCAATTGCCTCTTCTGCGTTGGAATTAAATACTGAATCTTCCAGTCACGAACCGAATAATCCTCCTCATAAAGTATTTATTGTTGCAACGCATAAGTAAATACCCTACCGTTGACACCAACACTACATGATAACAATGCGAGAAACATCACAATACACCGTGTATAGCACATAAATCGTGGGCAAAACCTACACTGGACTGAAACGTCTGAACACCTCTCCACAAGGCAACTATAATGGTGCGCCCGCATATGCAGGGAAAAACATCTTGCACTATATTTGTAGCATCTCTAAAACTCATCGGTGCCCAACTGATAGTGAATGGTAGACATCGCGTACGAACAAAATCAAGTCGCACGATAAGGAATCAAGAAAGGGAAGTTTTCTTGACAACACCGTAGCCTCTCAAAGATAAGTACAAACGTGTCCGTACAGATCCACAAGACTCTACTAGACTTACTCATGCTCGTGAGACCTAAGTAAACCTAGTGCTATGATACCAAGCTTTCATGCCCACCATAAGCCGTGATTGCACACAACGCTGCTGTTAGGCAAGCCAACAATTTAATCAACACGATAATTGACGGTTCCTAACATATTTTAATATAATGGTGAAATAATTATGCAAAATTGCTCTATTTTTATTAAATACTAGCATTATCATCAATATTAGAATATGATCAAAATTCAATACTGAATGTCGTAACAGAAATACATCCAAGATTAATGGTCTAAATTCCCAAGTGCATTAGCATTTACTAGAATATACAATACTACAACAACAACTCTCTAGAATAGAAACTAGCTAGAATGCAATAATGAATAGGAAGAGGACTATGTGTGCTACAGATCGTAACATGACATGCAACTTACCACAAAATCTCCTTAGCAGTTGCGCCTACACTCATGTGTGACCACCAAATATACATGTCTCAGTACCTGCATAATTAATGCAGAAGTATAGTATGAGTACGTAAATCAACCTGTAACTAGTAAGCATCTATCCTAACCTCGAGAAGTAGTGACAAGGGGTCATACTCAACACTTACTAGTGGTCCAATAATCAAGTACAATAAAATTAGACATGTATGAAGAATATGTAAAAGCAACAAAGTAGATGTATGTGTATGACACGATCCTCAACAGAGGGGCAAATACTAAGTTCTCAAATACCGGATACTACCTTGAATGGAATATATAATGTAATCCCAAATAAAATATAACATCTCAAGTAAGAAAGACACATAGGTACGCTAATTCCTTATCGAATATTACGCATGATTCTACCGAGGCGAATGGTCGGATCACATAAGAGTGATGGTACAACATCTTGTTGTGGCATATGGTCTGGTCCCATAAGAATATATTACATGACACTGCTGGGGTGAACGGTCCAATCCCATAAAAATATGTTACATGATACTGTTGGGGCAAACAGTCCGATCCCATAAAAATATGTTACATGATATGCCGAGGCGAACGGTCCGATCCCATAAAAATATGGTACATGATATGCTGAGGCGTGCTGTAAGAGTAATATTGAAGCGTTTAGCCCGATCCCATAAGAGTACTCCTAAGGCATTCAAACTGATCCCATAAGAATATGAAACTTTGGCGGGTCAGTGGCCCCACTCACGAATATACGTGTGAGTTATGAAATTCAAGAAACTTTCGGACGAATACGCACAACGCGAGAGAAATCTATAAAAGGAAGTATAATTTCCATGACTAATGAAGTAGCTCATCAAATATCTAAAATAACAAGGTTCGATACTTTATGCAAGTCCAGTCTAAGGCTAAAATAATAAGGTATTTAAACAGGGAAGAATAACTTAAACAATACAATTGAAACATAGTGTGAGTCTACGTCTACCCAGACAAAATTAAGATGTTTAGCGTACGCACGGACACTCGTCACCTCATATGTGCGTATCACCCATAACACGTAGCTCATAACAAATATAACATCTACAGGGTAAATTTCCTCTTAAAAGGTTAGACATACTTACCTCGCTCCAAAATCCGATAACCGGCTCCAACACCTTTCTAACACCTAAAACCAATGTCAAACGAACTGAAACTAGTCAAAGAACGTGCAACCCAATCAAAATTATACCCAAAGACTCGTAATTTAATCAAATAGAAACAATTCCCAAATCCACACGAAAAGTCAACAAGGTCAACCACTGGGCCCACGTGCCCGGCTTTCGAAATTCTAAAAGATAAATATTACCTATAGTATCACCAACTCAAATATATAATTTATTACCAATTCGTGGTCAAAACTCAAAATACTATTTCTAGATTTTTTTTCCAAAATCCCATAATTTCTACCAATTTCAATGTTTAAATCCATACATAATACATGTATTTAACTCACAACAAATGGGAATCACTTACCTTATAATAGGTGATGAACATGTCTCCTCCAAATCGCCCAAAGTTGCCTTAGCAAGAGTGAAATGAGCAAATTCTCGATTTGCCAACTTATATTCTGCCCACGCCCTTCCTCTCCATGATTGCAAAAGACTTCTCGCGATCGCGAAGGCCAAATCTGCAGCTACCCAATAATTCTCTTCGCGAACGCGAGATTGGGTCCGACGAACGCGATGCCTTACCTGGCCTTCCTTACGCAAACGCGGTCGTCCCTTTGTGAACGCAAAGGCCAACGTCCAATCCCAACTTCTTCTTCGCGAACATGATCTCGCTATCGCGAACATGAAGCATCACTGCCCCAAGCCTCCGCGAACGCGACTCACCCAATGTGAAGCACAAATGGCCACTAGCTTAAATCTTTCATCGCAAATGCATTCCTCCCACCACATTCGCAAAGAACAAAACCAGCAACTAGGAGCAGCAATGCACTCGAACATGGTTTGAAACACCCCCGAGGTCCCCGGTACCCCGTCCAATCATACAAGTCAGTCTCAATACTTTATCCAAACTTATGCTAAGCTCGAAACTCCACGAATAACATCAAAACCAAGAATCGACGATCAAAACCCTTTTTTTAACGTTCAAACCTTCAAACTTCGCCGAAGCGTCCGAATCACACTTAGACATTCTGGACTATGAGCAAACTTCACACACACGTTCCAACCAACTAAATGAACATATCCAGGTCCCAGAACATTTCCTAAAGTTCGATAACGCTAAAGTCCAATCTAAGTCAAACTTAGCTAATTCAAAGCCTTCAAAATGCAAACTTCCGATAATAAGCGTCGAATCACCCTCGAACTACCGATACTCAACCTGAACATACGCCCAAGTCGGAAATCACCTTACGAACCTATATGAACCTTCAAACCCCGATTTCGATGTCGTTTACTCAAAAGTCAAATCTTGGTCAACTCTTCCAACTTAAAGCTTCCGAATTGAGAATTATTCTTTTCAAATAACCTCCGAACTTCTCGAAAATCAAATCGACTACACGTGCAAGCCATAATACACAAAGTGAAGCTATTTAAGGTCTCAAACTGCCGAACGAGGATAGTTGGAATTGAAGATGTGGCTAGTATTCGCTTGTTCCCATGGAGCGGGTTGTCAGTAAGGAGGAGATAATTGGGGTGTGTTGTTAATTTAATTATATAAAATCTAAAAAATATTTTACTCATAAAAGAATTAATATGAAAGAAATTAAATTGAGATTTGCTTTCCCAGTGGGTGGGTTATGGAGGAAATGTTGGTGTTATATTAAATCGAAAAAATATTTTAGTCCAAAAGAAATAATTGGGGACATTAAATTATAAACAAAGTAATTAAAACAATAAATCACTTTTTTCCACATTTCTTTCCAATTGTGGAAAATCTGCAAGGAGTTGTCAATGGAAAATTACTTGCGAAAAATCCTTCTTTCATGAATTTTTATCAAGTTTCCTGCAAATTATTAGTGTTTCTTGCGAAAATATCTGTAAGTAATTTATATGAGAATTCGAAATCCCCAAGTGATGTACTTAAGAATGTTAAAATTCGCCATTAATAATTACTTATGAAGATTTTTCTATAGGACCTTTTTTCATAGCAAAATTCACAAGAAATTACATTACATGCGAAATTTCCTATATAAAATTCCGAGGAAAATCCCCATGTAATTTGTAGCGATACATCTGTAATGCATGCGTTTTGATCTATTTAGAATCCATTAGCTCTTATAGTGTTGATCATCACAAATTACAATAAGAGAAGTAGGATATGTAGCTTGTATTTATTACTACTAATAAAGATGCGAAAAAGGTAAAGATACAGGAAAGCTATATAAACTAAGGAAATAGTTTGAAAAAAAAAAAAAAAAGGAACTGGCAAACTCAAAGTGCATATGGCACTTCTATTGGGTCGTATAAACCCAACTATATAACAGTCAAGCAAAAAGGCTCGGCTTTTACAACCATATATTACATAAGACACAGTGTGATCCTTCTTATTCGCACAACTCATGCAACGAACTCCCGAGTGGACTGGCACCAAAGGTCATATGATTTCTGGAGATTTGGCCAGTCCGAAGACGTTGTCGTGAAGTCTTGCAGCCAGTTGGTGAGAATTACCTCTTGGTCGATTGTGGGCAGCGATGAGATCAATTCGTCCATTGTCTTCTCCATCTCAACCTTCTCGTACCCTGTCAATACTGGATACGAAAGCCCGTTGTCTGCATAGCAGAATAATGGAAGCCACAGCACTAGTATGTTGAACTTCACTTGCCTTGGAACTTCGTTTTTCATTCGCTTAAGCTCTCCAAATAATATTGCTACAAGTAAATGCAACGTCAAAATTCACATATCTTAAAACATCGTATTGATAATAATAATAAAAATAATAGTAATACAATAATTATCTACCTGTGATCTTGACAATGAAGCCTTGCACCCTAGAATTAGAGGAAAGAGAAATAGAAGCCAAGCCAGAAGCAAAGCTCCATTGCACCAAAGCTTCATCCACAGCACCACACCCCACCATCTTAGTCGTTATCCATAGCAGTTCTTGTGCGTGTTTCTCAGCCGCCAAGTCATTTACCCTCTCCTCACACGGAACAGCAGATGTTCTCTTGTTTTGAAGAAGGCTCGTGACTGTTCCGACCCATGGGAAAAATGTGCCCAGACCTTTGAGCGAAGAAGCCACAAAAGAACCCAAATGTAGAGATCGAAGAATGCGTGAGGGCCATGTTCCTGAATCCTCCGACATGCGGGGGCTTTTGAGAGAGCCGTAAAGAAATCCTGACGTACGCGCGAATGCTGAAGCCAGGGCCGCACGATTGACTTGGATCATTTCCCCGTGTCCGCATCTGGTGTTCTCATCTACAATCTTGTCAGCCATTCCCATTGCAAACTGGTACTTCCTCGAGGAAGCTGGAATCTCATTTAGCAACGCCAGTATCTGAAATAGCCTTAGATGAATAAAAATAAGTAAAGAGAATAATGATAGTTCAGTAGTTTGTCTTGACAACGTGCCTTTTCCCGTCATTGAAGCCCTACTCAACTTTCATATTGTTGGGGGGACTTCTATTCCCTACCTTATATGTATGTGTAATAAAATAAATAAAATAAGAACAAGTACTTATCTTTTTTCCTCAAAATCCTTCGCACATTGTAGATTAAATTTTAAATAAAGTGGAGCTTCTTATCGACAATTGTTACATTAGGTAGTACTATTAAATATTACAATCTGTTATACACTCAACGAGTCATAGAAAGAGAAAACAGCTTCACATAATTTCATATTGCTTTTTGCATAGATTAAAAGAAAAAAGCTCTACCCTCAGTCCTTATCTTTATTGTTAATCTTACTAGTAGCGGATAGTTATAATATAATTGCAGAATACGGATAATGTGAGAAAGCTACTTCAGAGATCTAGCAGGTGCTGAATATTAATTTGTTAATGAACACTCAATGAGGCATGAGTGTAGCAGTTAAATGGTAGTACTAAGTTCAGATTAAGCCTGCAGAATGAACTTTCTTACCTCTAAGCAATAATGTATTTTTTAGAAAATACAAATCCTCATTATAAATATTATTGAGATGCTCCTATTGTTGGTACTAGTTTTAGGGTACCTACATCAATAAATATAAAATTATTCAGAGCTAGTTTAGAGCGATTAACATTAGTTATTTTTAGGAACTTATAATTTTTAATATTTCAATAACTCAAACATATTATTTAATAATATTTACATAATTTTTAAAAATAATATATTTATTAATATAGGTATACGTGCAAATGATAGAAGATACAAATTATTTTCAAACATTTTTCTTAGTCGAACATTATATTATTCTCTTTGTCAATTTGTGTAATATTCAAAAACTATATTTAATAATTAAAATATATATTTAGTTAGGTACCAAATCTCTTACTTCTAGTAGTATATCTTATTAGAATTATAAGTTCCCCAATATAAGAAGAATGAATGTAAAATATATTTCCATTGAAATTGTCGTCGGATATACAAGGAAAAGATGATAGAAATTACCGTCTCTTCTAGAGACTTCTAGTGTGACCCACATATAAGGTAATAAATTATTTACCTTGTCTCCCAAAGAAAATAATATATTAGATAATATTCTGTAGTTATGCATATATGGTGGTTTCTTTGATGGAAAGAAATCACCATATATTAGGAGTCCCTAGGGTAATTATAATTTATGGAGAAGTCCCTAGGGCTAAAGTATTTGCCTAAGAGTCCCTAACCTACCTATAAATACGCATGTGACTCCATCAGTCTGGCATCCTACGATAGACACAGGCTAGAAGGCTCCTAGGTTTTCTGCCAACATTTTACGAAGGTGATTCCCTACAACACTTGAACAACTATGGCTGAAGGTATGATCCTATTAATATTCCGCTGCGTTGGTTCTGTATTTGTATTCGAAATACAACATGTGATATAAGAGCCTACCTTTAGATGTCTTGTTCAATACCAAATCGTTCAATAATAGCTGCAATATATCTGAATTATTGCATGATGGATTAGGAATTAACTTGATTTTAATTTGAAGGTCTCTCATCCAGACCGTAAATTAGATAATGGATGGCTTCTGTTTCGTAAGTACAGTTTTTAAACACTGTTCCTATCTTCAAATTCGTGAATCTGCATTATAGAGATGCATTGGAAGCATGGATCCATCTGATTTTTTTCCATCGATCATGACCCAATTTTGATCGGAATAGGAATACTCTATAAATCTTTGTGGTTTGCGAATTCATATAACTGTATCAGTTAAATCATGATGCAAACATGATTTATTTTGTATGTGTTTATTACGTGTTTCGGTGTGTCATATTGATTGTGGTATTGGCATTAGAAGGTTCTCAAAATATTATATAGTTTAGAATTTATTTTTCTAATGGGCTATTATATTATCTTGAGCCATAAAATTCAACTTTATTTCTTGGGACATGAATCAACTTACAACCCTATTAAAACTTTGGAGCCTTTTAAATATTTTTGTAAAGTCACTTAGAAATTAAGGCTTAATTCCCGAAGCACTGTCTAACCAAGTTTGCATTAGATTGTAAACTATGTTTTCATAATTTTTCTATGAGGTTCTTATAGTATTCAGATTATTTATAAGAACTACTTTTTTGTTTGGAGTTCTATAAGTGTTATGCTTATGTAACGTGTATACTCATTCTGAATCTAATCAATATTTAGTTTAGTTGATTATTTACACAAATTATTTTGAGATGTCATTTGAGTTTTCTTTTATGTGATGTACTTAGGAGTAGCCACAACATCTTGAGTGCTTAACATAAAAGAAATTAAGTTGTTAAATCACAAAGTTTAGTGATTAAAATTATAATGACATCTATTTAGTCCAGTTATCTTATTAAAATGGTAACCGGCTCTACAGGGAGGTAACCATTTTGGTGAGATTAATTGGAATGAGATAGTAAACCTTTAAGTTAAAATTATCTTACGCCCACAGGTACGGATAAATTTTTATGTATTTTGGTTTACTAGTCTAATAAAGTTAGTAAATTCTATGCATGGGTAGCAACCTTTGCCCACAGGAAGGTCTAGAATTTACTTAAAATCGGTATTTTACACGATTCACCTTTGATGGATTGTACTTCATAGCTTATGTATGTTTATCCTTGTTTTGCAGTCTCTATCGCTTTTCCTATCGCTATTTTTAATGAGAATGCTCAAATTCCAATGCTTTCTGGTGACAATAATGCTGAATGGAAGGAGAAAGTCCTTCTTATTTTAGGGTGCTCGGATCTAGACCTGGCACTCCATGTGGATGAACCACCTATTCCCACGGAATCAAGTACGCCAGCTGCTAAGGCTAATTATGAGAGGTGGGAGCGATCTAATCGCTTAAGTTTAATACTCACAAAAGCTCACATAAAGCCAAAGCATTAGGGGTTATATCCCTAATAGCGATAAGGTCAAAGCTTACATGAAGTCAATTGATGAACAATTTGTAATCTCTGACAAGGCACTGGCCAGCACCCTTATGAAGAGGCTCTCAAGTATGACTTTCGACAGAAATCGTACAGTGCGTGAGCACATTATGGAGATGAAATTCATTGCTGCTAAACTCAAGTCCCTTGAGGTGGATATGTCTGAACCATTTCTTGTGCATTTCATTCTCAACTCCCTTCCTGCGGAATATGGTCCATTCAAGATTTCTTACAACACACATAAGGATAAATGGTCAATCAATGAACTTTTGACTATATGTGTTCAAGAAGAAGAGAGGTTGAAGCATGAGATACCTGAAAGTATTAATATGGTGACTCATGGTAAGAGAAATGCAAAGAAGGGCAAAAGTGTTCCCATGAAGAAGAAAAGCACCTTTGACAAAGATGTTTGTCGTTTCTGTAAGAAGAAATGGCTTGAGAAGAAAGGTAATGTTACCTTTGTATGTTATGAATATAATTTTACTGATGTTTCTGATAATACATGGTGGATTGATTCCGGTGCTACAATTCACATTGCCAAAATCATGCAGGGCTTTCTAACTCAGAGGAAGCCGATAAGAAGTAAACAATACGTTTATTCTGGCAATAGGACGCGTTCACGTGTGAAAGGCGTGGGGACTTATAGGCTCATTTTGAAGGATGGTTTTCACTTAGATTTAGAAAATACTTTTTATGTTCCAGAATATTCTAGAAATTTAATTTCTCTTTCAAGACTATCGATTAGTGGGTATGATTTGAATTTTCATTATCCTTTTGTGAAACTTTGAAAGATAATAAAACTATTGGTTTTGGAAATTTGAATGGAAATTTATATAAATATGAGCTAGACCCCACATTTGAATCTAATGTTTTAACTTTGCATGATAAAGAAATTGGCACTAAGCAATGTATTATCAATGAGAACTCATCTAGTCTTTGGCACAGGAGATTGGGACACATCTCTATTGATAGAGTCAAAAGGTTGGTTAATGATGGAGTTCTAAAAGCTCTTGATTTTTCTGACTTTGGGACTTGTGTGGACTGCATAAAGGGTAAGCAGACCAACAAATCATCTAAAGGTGCCAAAAGGAGTTCTCGATTACTTGAGATCATACACACAGACATATGTGGACCTTTTCCTACCCCTTGCTTGAATGGTGAGAGATATTTTATCTCATTTATTGATGACTATTCAAGATATATGTATCTCTATTTTCTGTTTAACAAATCAGAATCACTTGATGCTTTTAAAGTTTATAAAACAGAAGTAGAGAAACAAACTGGTGCTCAGATCAAAATTGTAATATCTGATAGGGGTGGAGAATATTATGGTAGGTACACAGATAAGGGACAAGTTAGGGGTCCATTTGCTGAGTTCCTTGAAAGTGAAGGTATAATTGCTCAATATACCATGCCAGAAACACCACAACAAAATAGTGTGGCAGAAAGAAAGAATCGGACATTAATGGACATGGTAAGAAGCATGACTAGCAGATCAAGAGAACCTTTATCCTTATGGAGTGAAGCCTTAAAAACCAATGTGTATATTTTAAATAGGGTTCCATCCAAGGCTGTACCCAAGACATCTTTTGAGTTATGGAAAGGATGAAACCTAATTTAAATCATTTACACGTTTGGGGATGTCCAACTGAAGTAAGGGTTTATAACCCACAACTAAAGAAGTTGGATGAAAGAACAATAAGCGGTTATTTTATAGGCTATGAAGTTAACTCTAAGGGATTTAGGTTTTATTGTCCTTCTCATTCTCCTAAAATTGTTGAAGCTAGGAACGCTAAATTTCTTGAGGAGCATGAAGAGAGTGGGAGTGATTTGACTCAAAAGGTGGAATTGGAAGAAATAAAGGAACCACCTGTGGTACCTTTATATATTGGGAACTTGAATGTTGCTCAGAAAAATTCTCATGAACTATCTGAACAACAAGTTCAAGAGCCACCACCACTTGAGGATCCACATGAAGATCAACCCGCTTTACCTGAACCCACTGAAGAAGTGTCTAAACTAGTGGGAGTGCAAAAATCCTCAAGAATTCGAAAATCAGCAATTTCTAGTGACTATGTTGTATGTCTCCAAGAGTCTGATTATGATATTGGACGAAAAGATGATCCACGCTAATTTTCACAAGCCATGAGTGGAGAAAACTCCACACTTTGGTATGATGCCATGAAAAAAGAGTTAGAATCTATGGCTAAAAACAAAGTCTGGGATCTCGTCGAATTACCAAAGGGATCCTCTACCATAGGTTCCAAGTGGGTCTTTAAAACTAAAAGAGACTCATTGGGTAATATCGAATGATATAAAGCCAGACTTGTAACCAAGGGTTTTACTCAAAGGGAAGGTATTGGTTACCATGAAACCTTCTCTCTAGTATCAAAGAAGGATTCATTGAGAATAATCATGGCATTAGTAGCTCATTTGATTTAGAGTTACATCAAATGGATGTGAAAACATCTTTCCTGAATGGAGATCTTGAAGAGGAAGTATACATGAGTCAGCCTGAAGGATTTTGTGATAAGGACAAAAGTCACCTTGTTTACAAGTTGAATAAATCCATTTATGGGCTAAAGCAGGCTTCCCGCCAATGGTATATTAAATTTCATATTGTTATTTATTCATTTGGATTTACGGAGAACATCATTGATCAGTGTATATACCTTAAGATAAGTGGGAGCAAATATATTTTTCTAATCCTATATGTGGATGATATTTTGCTTGCAAGTAGTGATTTGGGATTGTTGCACGAGACTAAACAGTTCCTTATCCAGAATTTTGAGATGATGGATATGGGTGAAGCCTCTTATGTCATTGACATAGAGATTCACAGAGACAGATCACAAAGATTACTTGGACTGTCTCAAAAGGCCTACATTGAAAGAATTCTGGAAAGATTCGGGATGACGAGCTGTTCACTATAGCAGCACCCATAATTAAAGGTGACAAATTCTCATTGAATCAATGTCCACAAAATGCATTAGAAAATGAGCAAATGAAAGACATTCCTTATGCTTCCCTTGTTGGGAGTCTTATGTATGCACAGGTTTGTACTAGACCTGATATTTCTTTTGTGGTAGGAATACTTGGCAAATATCAAAGTAACCCTGGTCTTGACCATTGGAAAGCTGGTAAAAGGGTCTTGAGATATTTGCAAGAAACCAAGGATTTTAAGCTCACATACAGATGCTTTGACTCATTGGAGGTGATTGGATATTCAGACTCTGATCTGGGTGGATGCAAAGACACTGGTAAATCTACTTCAGGATACATTTTCCTTCTTGTTAGAGGTGCTATGTCTTGGAGAAGTGTCAAGCAGACCATTGTTGCAGCATCCACAATGGAAGCTGAATTTATAGCATGCTATGAAGCTACATCACAGGCATTATGGTTGAAAAATTTTATTTTCGGCCTTAGGATTGTCGATTCCATTTCAAGGCCATTGAGAATTTTTTGTGACAATTCAGCTGCAGTTTTCTTTTGTAAGAATAATAAAAGTGGCAGCCGAAGCAAGCACATCGACATAAAGTACTTGATGGTTAGAGACTATGTGAAGAAGCAAGATGTGAATTTTGAGCATGTTAGTACTACTTTGATGATTGTTGATCCTATGACTAAAGGTCTCCGGGCTAATATTTTCAAGGATCATGTAACCCATATGGGGCTTAGTAGCTCACTTTAGTCTTGCTTTGCTCTCTAACAGTTTGTCTAGACATTATGTTTATTTTGATATACATGACAGTGCACACTTTTGGTTTTTCATGTATTATTTGTGATCATTGGATCAATAAAGCTGGACTCTGAATGACTTATATTAAGTTCGTTCATAAAGTTTTTAGACACTTTATTAGAATATATTGTGCATTGTAATACATGGAAGGAAGTGTTTGTTTAAAAACATGACCGCCATGATTCGTGTAATAATATATTCTAGTTAAAGTGATTGTTGCATAACTTTTAGTTGAGTGATAAAGTTTATGGCCATATTATATGTTTATATCTCATAAAGGATTATATGATTTTAATATGTGGGCCAAGTGGGAGAATGTTAGAAATTACCGTCTCTTCTAGAGACTTCTAGTGTGACCCACATATAAGGTAATAAATTATTTATCTTGCCTCCCAAAGGAAATAATATATCACATAATATTCAGTAGTTATGCATATATAGTAGTTTCTTTGATGGAAAGAAATTACCATATATTAGGAGTCCCTAGGGTAATTATAATTTATGGAGAAGTCCCTAGGGCTAAAGTATTTGCCTAAGAGTCCCTAACCTACCTATTAATACGCCTGTGACTCCATCAGTCTGGCATCCTACGATAGGTACAGGCTAGAAGGCTCCTAGGTTTTCTGCCAACATTTTACGAAGGTGATTCCCTACAACACTTGAACAACTATGGCTGAAGGTATGCTCCTATTAATATTCCGCTGCGTTGGTTCTGTATTTGTATTCGAAATACAACAAAAGAAACGTAATATTACTTCTATTTCCCCAAAGAATATCTACTTTAAAGTCCTTAATATTAGGACTTCAAACATAAATAAGTAAAGATTTAATAATAAAAAATTTAAAAAATTTAAAGTCCTCTATATTAGGATAATAACTTAATTACAATTTTGTCTAATGTAATGTTTATTTTTAAAGGGTAAAAAATGCGAAAGAAATTTCGTTAAGGGCTTTCGTGCTTTTAAGATATATATATACTATATATATATATATATATATATATATATATATATATATATATATATATAATAACTTAATTACAATTTTGTCTAATGTAATGTTTATTTTTAAAGGGTAAAAAATGCGAAAGAAATTTCGTTAAGGACTATATATACATCTTAAGATATATATATATATATATATATATATATATATATATATATATATATATATATATATATATATATATATATTACGATCTTTAAAGTCTTCGATTTCTGAGCATGAGAGACAATAATATGATATTCCCAATAAAAAGAACAAAACGTCAACCAAAAGTTACGCAATGCTAATACTGAAGGGAACCATAGAAGGGTGTGTTTGGTACGAAGGAGATAATTTTTCAAATGTCATTTTTAGCTACAGAACACAACAAATTTTAAACGAGAAAAAAAATGACTTTTTCGCTTATATTTTTTCGATATAATTTAAAAACAATGAAATGGGGAGACAAAATTTCTTCAAAAAATATCTTCAAATACGTCGAAGCCAAGTAAGCTTTCGAAATACCAAAGGATGCATCCGACTGGATCCAACTCCCTTCCATTTTCTAGCCTTTCCATTTCTCCAAGTTCTTACTTAGATTGGAGACACTTGTCATGATTAAATATTAATGGGTAAAATTTAATTGAATAAAATAAAACTCCTAACCATAATTAATAAAGTATTTAATTCCTTCTTTTATTTATTTCCAAATAATAGCTTTTACAATACCACAATTATAGCTACACATTATCTAAGATTCCTTTTTTCTTTCTTGTAGTAATTTTCTTTCCAACCAATTCTAGCAGCGTTTTCTTTCGTAGTATTCATATGCAAGTCTAAATGATCCCAAAGTTTATTGGTACAAATGAATGATAAACATCCATATGTTAATTTTGAGATGTGACCACAAATCTACCATTGAAAAGGAGAAAGTAAGAAAACAATAATAATTCAAAGCTCTCCAATACATGGTTATGCTATGAATAAAATTAAATTTTTCGGTTAAAATTAGATTGAGTTTTTAAATAATTATTTCAATTTTTTTTTAAAGGATAGTGAACTCCAGAATAATGAAAAGAAAATTATGGAATGGAAGGGTAAATTTACTACGGCAGATTGCAACTTAGGTTTTTAAAAGGATTGAGATGCATGTTGGTAAATTCTTCTGAAAATTATATACAAAATATTTATTACTTAATTATGGTTAATGCCTTATTTTAGTTAATTAAATCTAGATCATTAATTTTAAAATGGTACAGGTGTTTCGTATTCAAGCATGAACTCAGGGAAACGAAGGTAACAGGAAATGGAGAGGAATCAAAACCCATCCGACTTATATTTTCACGTTACGTCTGACGATCCAACTACGTGTAGAGAGAAGAGGGAGGTCATTTGACGTGTGACTATCTCAAATACGTGTAAGCTTATGCGCTCATGCTATGACGCGTGGCAGTTGCATGCATGCATAACATAGCCATGTTTTGTTTTTAACACCCTCCATCGAGGAAAACTGCAGACCGAAAACGGCAGACTTATAACCACCTTACATACAACAGTATTTAGCTACGACTCAAAAGGCAGTAGTTTCCGCTGGCGGGTTATGCTATTATGTCAGCACAGCAACATTCATGTTCATATTCACCAAGAATTAGGTATCTCAAACGCGTACTTCCTCCGTTTTCGGAATCTGTTTGACTGACTACGGAGTTTAAAAAAAATAAAAAATTTTTAAATTTATAATCCTAAACAAGTTAAAGAAAATTTAGAGTATTTGTATAACTATAAAAACTTCTCTTTAATAGTAGAATTAAAAATTTAAATTAAATTAGTTCCCAATTTAAAAAGATCATTTTTTTTGGAACGGACCAAAACCAAACACGTTCACCGAAATGTATGGAGTATCTTTCCTTCTCTTTCCCCAACTATCGCTACCCTACCCGAATACAAGCTTCTGCTTTCCATGTTCTACCCATTTTACTTCACCCTATCCATAAAATATAGGGTAGATTCAGGAATAGTTAATTGATTAATTTCAGAGACAAAATATTTAATTATTCTCAAATGATATAAATAAATGAAACTAGGAAAAGTGAACCAATAGCCACTGACTCTTTTTTCCCCTTCTAGTCTAAGATCAAGAAAGTGCATGTCTAATGAAATACTTCACACAAATTAGGAGGCAAATAACTCATACTAAAAGCATATAACCTTTTTCACTTATTATATATCCCACAAAACAAGTCGGAAGGTGATCATTCAATCGATCACTCAGAGCATCTTTCAATCTTTCCTTCATATACTTCACAACATTATATCTCTCAACTTTTCATTTTAATCATACAAATATCAAGTGGTGTTTAAATTATTCGTCCATGTTAAAATTACAACTTCTAAAGGCATAGCGTCAAACACCACCGTATAAACTGAGTAGCTATATTATCCAACTTTATTTAGAGAAGGAAGATTACTTATCAAAAATGTGATTAGAATCAATAAATTCATCATACTTGAATGAACTCAAATGATTTGTGTGTTATCAGTTTGGAAAACAGTAAAAGCAGAAAAACACGGAGTATATAAAAACAAAACTCTTCTAGAGAAAAAAAAAGAAGTCTAATTAATTATTAAGTGATAATCAAATAGTTAACTTACATGCGTGAGAGCTCTACCAAGAGCTTTAGCAGGAGAAGCTTGATTAGAATCTTCATGAAGAACCAAATCCAAAGAAAAAGCACCAGAGGAAGAAGACAACATTGAAGCTGATGGCAACATTAAGTCAAGGGACGATGATCCAATTCCACCACTATCAAGCGAATACGAAGAGCCAACAGCGAAAGGACAGTGATCCATCAACACCCTAAGAACCCAAACTGCCAACCAAGTCATGAGCATCAGCATGAACCTCAAGTGGTCCGCTGGCTTCCACTTCTCCGACTGCTGGTCAGCCGCCTTGGCGTTCGACGCCACCGCCACAAGGGTCTTTGCCGCTGCGTTCACCGTTGTCATGAAGACAGAGTTGAGAAGCGCCGATGGTCTCGTCTTGTAGGAACCATAGTCTACCACTGCTAGATCCATAGCCATGACTTCCGTGGCTAACTTTGCGTGTATATACTGTTGAGTTGTGGTTTATTTTCTTCCCAAAGAAGAAGAGAGCTTATATTAAAGTTTTTTCTACGTCGAGACAAATAAAATCTCCCCCATTTCATATTATATGACGTAGTTTGACTCGGTAGGAAGTTTAAGAAAAAAGAAGAAGACTTTTTAAACTTGTGATCTTACAAGCTTCACGCTAAAAAGTTTGTGGTACCATGATATTTGCGTGACTATAAAATATTCTCATTAAGGGTAAATAAGTAAAACGAAAGAGTTTAAAGTTGAATTATTTCTAAATTTAAAAATGTGTCATTTGTTTTGGAACTGACTAAAAAGGAAAGTATTTCATTTAATATGAAACGGAGGGAGTACTAATTTTTGGAAAATAAAAAGGAAGACTTTTAAAATTACATCTTTAAATTTGTTTACCTCGAAAATACGAGTAACAATTAAATTTATCTTGTGGTTTTAAAGATATGTGATTTAATTCAATACAAATTACTCCCTCCGTTTCATATTATATGAAGCAGTTTGATTCGACACGAATTTTAAGAAAAAAGAAGAAATTTTTGAAACTTGTGGTCTTAAAAGCTTAAGGGGTAAAAGGTTTGTGGGACCATGACATTTGTGTGGTTATAAAAACTTCTCATTAAGGATAAATACGTAAAAGGAAGAGTTTAAAGTTATTTTAAATTTAGAAATGTGTTATTTGTTTTGGAACAGACTAAAAAGGAAAGTACCTCATCTAATATAAAACGGAGGGAGTAATAATAAAGAGAAATGAAGTAGAAATGGAAGAGACAAGTGAATCAAACCAATGTTACTTGACAGCGGTGATCTCGAGCTTAGTGACCCCTAGATGGGCTTAGAGAAATAAGAACAATTATGCAAGAAATATAAAGCTAAAGGACAATTCTGATGAACAGTAAGCAAAAGGTAGAGAGTATATTCTTTGCTCAATGATTAGATGATGTTACAAATGATTGGGGTTCCCTTTATATAACAGGAGAATGCCTAAATAAGGTATATTTCTATTTACAGTAAGGAATATTCTTGGTACATCTGTCTAACCGCCTAGTACGGAATCGTACAATCTTATTCCGGGATTTGCGCCATGATCTTGGGGACATGGCAGGAATCTAGCTCATTCCGTTGCAAACGCATAACGGTACTATTTTGGGGTCGAGTACACTTGGCATCGGTATTCCTCGAACTCCTATCTCCGGGTATTGCACTTTGTCTTCGAGCTTGAGTTTAGTCCACCGGTTTCGAACTCGACCTCACCCGGACTCGGCCTTAGGACAGAACCTCGAGCCTATAAATCGGAGGCATATGATTTTGACTGTATACAGATAGTCCCCGCGTTTCTTAGAATAAGATGATAAGAAACGATTTGAACCTCGATTTTTCTAAGCCTCTTATGATGATTTCATGACCGTGACGTAGGCGCTTGAAGTGATCTAAAATGTCATGTCAGCACGCTTCCCAAAAACATCAAATGCGCGCCAGCACTGGTCGGCCACTAGCGCCGTCAAACCGTCATTGCCTTTCTATAAATATGAGGCTACATTGTTGAACAAAGAACTGTACTCATTTCATCTTCATTTACTTTGATTCTTTCCCTTCTTTATTTCTTTCTAATCATTTGTTTCCATGGTTCGAACCTACGACCTCCTGGTCGCATGACATCAACTTTACCAGTTACGCCAAGGCTCCCTTTTTCAAAGCTTCGATTCAAAACAATGAGAGAAGGGCACAAAATCCTTCCCGCATCAGAAAATATGAGAACTTCACCTGCCGCTCATCTCTCTTAACTTCAACCTGGTGTGTCACTTCATTCCTTTTGCTTTCCATGGAGTGAGGTGGCACTATCATCTTCTAACTTTTGCATCCTATACCGGTACAACGTCCCAATGATGAATATTTTTGGATCGTTACTCGTGCATCTTGCAACCTTTTTTTGTTTTTCTTGTGATAGAAGGTGAAGCTACATCTTCTTGTCTTCCCTTTTGGTCTTTTTCTTTTGCCGCTCTTTTTTAACGGATTATGGCCCAAAATTTCAACAGAATGCTCCCCCGCTACTGGAAATAAAGTTACATTTATCGAGGGTTTTCTGCCTTAAATTTCTTCAAGCACACAAACATTTCCAAAGATCAAAATTGGGTCCTCGGAAAGGAGGTTCCCGAAGATGCCGCTCGACGTGGCCCTAAAAGTAGATTAGTTTCTTGGCTTTTGTTTTTTGTTTCTTTGTTCCTGTGTAAGGATCCTTCGTGGTTGTAAATATATTTTGTAACCATCTATTGGAAATATAAAATGATCTCTTTGTCTCATTTTTGGCTCGTGTTGAATTCCGTTCCGTCTTTATTTGTGAAATTTTTTATTGCATAACTTTAGTGATTAGTCCGAATACCGGACTCAGAACATAATAAACCCATAGGTTTTTAATCGATCAATATAATACCCCTTAATCTTTTTGTTTATCCACGAGCTAAGCTTAAATTGATTTGATGCGAGCTCGGGACATCGGGACTCCTCAGTCCGAGTTGAGTCAGAGCAAGGTTTCGAATTTGAAATAAAGTTAGCCCTTAGGCTTCGTAGATAGTCCCTGAGTGATAATTTTCTTAAAATCGGGTAGCCCTTGGGCTTAGTAGTCGAGTGTAAACTTGCTCGAACTCAAAATAAAGTTAGCCCTTAGGCTTTTTTAAAGTCCCCCAGTGAGAATTTTCTCAAACTCGGGTAGCCCTTGTGCTTAGTAGTCAAGTGAGAACTTGCTCGAACTTGAAATAAGATGATAAGAAATGACTTGAGTCTCGATCTCCTCGATGTCTCGATCATTATGCCGATCTCATGATGTCACCGTCCGGAGTGTTTGAAAGGTCGCGTCTGCACAATTTCCAAGGTCATTAATTAGAGGCGGCTGACGGTCGGCCTTTTGGCTTCCCCAATACACTTAAGTGACTTCTATAAATACGCTAACTTCATAATTTTGCAAACTTTATTTCTCAATTCGTTGCCAAATCTTGCTAGTTCTTTCAATTTCCCTAAAACCATACTTTTCTCAATTTGTTCTTTACTCCATCAACAACCTTTTCTTCTTCACTTGAACTGCAATGGCTAAAACATCCAAAACCATTCACCAACAAGAAAAAGCTTCTTCGTCATCACATCCATCCAGAAGTAAACTAGTGGTGCCACCTCGCATCGAGGAGTGCATTCCCCTACCATGTGAAATAACATCCGATTTCAAAATTGAAAAACCTGTATCGACACGAGGCCGATGTGGGCCCATGTCTCGATACATCTGTTTGATAACCAAGGATGAGCTTAAGTAGGTAAAGAAGGATCGCAATTGGAATGACAAATATGTGGTTATTCCTTCCTCGGAAGAGGACATCACTACCCATAAAGTGGGGTACTTAAGCGTGTACACCTACCTATTTATGCTTGGATTTCGTAGTTCCAGCCCTGGGTCCCATAGACCCAGTTATATTTGATTTCTGCCAATAATACCAAGTGACACTCAGCGAGGTCTACCCTTCATTCTGGCGAATTGTCAATTTGATTAGTTCGTTCTCCACTTCGGGTATGAGGGTTGGCATAAATTCGGCCACGAAGTCAGCTAGGATTTGAGACTTGATGGCCATTCGAGGTTGATATTCGATATCGTACCTGCTAAGGTCGATAGCCATTTGGCCAATCGGCCCGATAGCTCGGGCATATGCAAAACATTTCGAAGGGGGAACGTGGTTAATACACATATTAGATGACATTGAAAATATGGTTTTAGCTTTCTAGATGTGCTTATCAATGCAAGTGCTAATTTTTCTAAGTAGGGGTACCTAGTTTCAGCATCTCCTAGAGTTCGGCTTACGTAATAAATAGGAAATTGCATACCTTGCTCTTCTCGAACTAGTACCCCACTTACCTCTATCTCGTACACTGCCAAGTATAGATAAAGTTTTTCATCTACCTTCGGGGTGTGAAGCAAAGGCGGGCTCGACAGATATCGCTTTAATTCTTCTAAGGCTTCCTGACATTCTGGGGTCCACGCGAAATACTTTTTCTTTTGAGCAAGGAAAAGAACCACTGACTCTGATCGGACGACCTCGAAATGAATCGACCCAAGGCAGCTATTTTCCCTATTAGCCTTTGCACGACCTTCACACTATCCACGATCATGATATCCTCGATAGCCTTGATCTTATCGGGGTTGATTTAGATACCCCGATTTGACACCATGAAGCCGAGGAACTTACTCGAGCCAACTCCGAAGGCACATTTCTCCGAGTTAAGCTTCATGTTGTGTTGCCTTAAAATTTCGAATTTTTCCTACAGATGATCTAAATGGTCCTCTGCGTGTAGGGACTTAACCAACATATCATCAATATAAACTTCCATTGTTTTGCCTATTTGTTTTTGGAACATTTTGTTAACTAGGCATTGGTGTAGCTCCTGTATTTTTTAGCCCGGAGGGCATTATGTTGTAACAATAAGTTCCAAACTTAGTAATAAATGAAGTCCTTTCTTGGTCCTCCAGGTTCACCTGAATCTGATTGTACCTGGAGTAGGCATCGAGAAAAGTTAGGGTCTCGTGGCCAGCCGTGGCATCGATCATACGATCGATGTTTGGCAAAGGGAAAGAATCTTTTGGACATGATTTGTTCATGTCTTTATAATCTATGAACATTATAAGTTTGTTTCCTTTTTAGGAACTACAACTATGTTCGCTAACCACTCGGGGTATTTTACTTCCCGAATAGATCCTATTTTAAGAAGTTTTGTTACCTCGTCTTTTATGAAAGTGTGCTTTACCTCGGACTTAGACCTCCTTTTTTGCTTCACCGGTTTGAACCTGGGATCAGTTCTTAGCCCATGCATGGTGATTTTTGGTGGAATCCCCGTCATATCTAAATGGGACCAAGCAAAGAAATCCATATTATCAATAAGACATTGAATGAGTTTTTCCTGAGTTCGGGGGTTAATCTCGTTCCCAGGTATACCTTTCCCTCTGGCATATATTCGATCAAAATGATCTGCTCCAGCTCCTCGATAGTTGATTTGGCTGCATCTGATTCTTTGGAACGACAAAGGTTTGAGGAGTAAGGAAATCCTTATCTTCGTCTTCCATTACCTGTTGCACCGATTCTGTCGAGGCTGGAGGCGGTGATTGCTATTTGGCCGCATGTTTACCTTCGATGCTTGATTTCTCCGAAGTTAAAGGCTCTGGAATCTGTACCACTTCCTCGATTGCAAACATCTCTTTTGCAGCACGTTGCTCTCTGTGGACTGTTTCACTCCTCCTCTATCAGGAATTTCATCATCTGGTGAAGAGTTGAAGGCACTGCCCTCATGTTGTGTGTCCATGGTCTCCCGAAGAGTGCGTTATACCTCATATCACCTTTGATGACATGGAATCTAGTGTCTTGTATGGTCCCGACTATGTTTACTAGCAAGATAATCTCTCCCTTTGTTGTTTCACTTGCCATGTTGAAGCCATTTAGGACCTAGGACGCAGGTATAATCTGATCTTGTAGGCCGAGTTGTTCCACAACCCTCGATCTGATTATGTTTGCTAAGCTACCTAGATCCACTAAAACACGTTTAACTTGAATTTTATTTAAAATGATAAAGATTACCAGGGCGTCATTGTGGGGCTGAGATATGCCTTCTGCTTCTTCGTCACAGAATGATAAGACGTCCTCGAGCGATTCTTAGCTCGATCACTTAGAAATTCTCGAAGGTGGCCTTCGTTGAACAACCAAGCCATATCTCCCCTTAGTTGCATACAGTCTTTTGTTTTATGACCATGTGTGCCATGATACTTGCACATCATGTTCGGGTTCTTTTGAGAAGGATCGGTCTGTATTGGCCCGGGCCACTTGGTGTGTTTGATTCTCCCAATAGCAGAGACAATCCCTGATGCATCTATGCTGAAGTTGTACTATGATAATCGAAGAGCCTCGATGAGGTTGGTGCGCTTATTAAACCCGCTCATACTCATGAATCCCCGAGAACTTTGGCCTTGATCGTTTCTCCAATAACTCCGAGGAGTGTTACGGCTCGGGCCACTATTTCTTTGATCGGTACATGGCTTATACCGTTCTTTGTTGAATCTCGATTCCAGTTCTGTGTCCCTCGGGGGCTTGGCTGCGATTCTGTTAGAATGAACTGAACCCGAGGGGGCTCCCAACTGGTCGTCCTCGACCCTGATTTTTGAGTGGTAATGATTGTGCACATTTGACCATGTCACAACTGGATATTCAATCAAGTTCTGTTTTAACAGTCGAGACGCAATCGAGCTCCTTTAATTCAAACCCTGCATAAAGGCATATACTGCCCAATCATCTAAAACCTGGACACGAACTCCCTTAGCATCTCGTCGTTCCTTTGTTTTATTTTGAAGACATCCGATTTTCTCGTGGCCACCTTTATGGCTCCAGCATGTGCTTTCATGAAGGCATCCGCTAACATAGCAAACGAGTCAATAGAGTTGGGAGCTAAGTTGTGATACCAAATCATAGCTCCTTTTGACAACGTTTCTCCAAATTATTTCAACAAGAATGATTCGATCTTATCGTCATTCAAATCATTTCCTTTGATTTCTCAAGTGTATGAAGTAATATGATCGTTGGGTTCAGTTGTTCCATTATACTTAGGTATATCGGGCATGTGAAATTTCTTAGGGATGGGCATCGGAGCTGCACTCTGAGGGAATGGTTTTTGTATGAACTTTTTAACATCCAAACCTTTTAAAACTAGAGGTGCCCCCAGTATCTGGTCTACACGGGAGTTATCAGTTTCCACCTTCTTATCATTGTCTTCAATTTTCTTTTCTCCGGACTCGGTCCTCTTAGTAAGCTCTTTGAGCATCCTCATAATGGTGGGATCAATCCCCGAGTTATTTCCGTTTGACCTCTCCGGTTCTGGTTCAGCATGTCGAGTATTTTCATGTTCAACTACGCTCGGAGTCTTATTTTGACTTTAAAGATATGTGATTTAATTCAATACCAATTACTCCCTCCGTTTCATATTAGATGAGGCATTTTGACTCGGCACGGAGTTTACGAAAAAAGAAGAAAATTTTGAAACTTGTGGTCTTAAAAGCTTAAGGGGTAAAAGGTTTGTGGGGCCATGACATTTGTGTGGCTATAAAAGCTTCTCATTAAGGGTAAATGGGTAAAATGAAGAGTTTAAAGTTGAATTATTTCCAAATTTAGAAATGTGTCATTTGTTTTGGAATAGACTAAAAAGGAAAGTACCTCATCTAATATGAAACGGAGGGAGTAATAATCAAGAGATATGAAGTAGAAATGAAAGAGACAAGAGAATCAAACCAATGTTACTTAACTGCGGTGACCTCGAGCTTAGTGACCTCGAGGTGAGCTTAGAGCAATAAGAACAATTATGTAAGAATAATAAAGCTAAAGGACAATTATGATGAACAGTAGACAAAAGGTAGAGAGTATATTCTTTGCTCAATGATTAGATGATGTTACAAATGATTGGGGTCCACTTTATATAATAGGGGAATCCCTAAATAAGGTATATTTCTATTTAATGTAAGGAATATTCTTTGTACAACTGTCTGACTACCTAGTATGGAATCGTATAATCTTATTCCGAGATTTGCGCCATGATCTTGGGGACGTGGCATGAATCTAGCTCATTCCATTACAAACCCATAACGGTACCATTTTAGGGTCGAGCACACTTGGCCTCGGTATTCCTCGAACTCCTATCTCCGGGAATTGCACTCTGTCTTAAACCTTGAGTCTGGTATATGATTTTGACCGTATACAAATTTATTTATTATACCGAAAAGAAGAGGCTTCGACCTATTAGCTTAATGTCAATATAATTATCAAATCAAGGATATTTTAGGCTTTTCACTGCATTATGCAAGAAATATGTCGTCAAACTCAAAAGGAACAACCAGCACCATCTTGCTTTTCTTTTCTACCTTTCTCTAAAGTGTTCTACATTTCATCTTCTCTAATTCTTGCAACACGGTATATGGGTAAAATTGGGCTCATGATATACCCCGGTCTCTGACATGATAAGCCTAGCTTGAGACATGATAAAGAGGGGTCAAAATCGAAGCAAAGTTCTCATCGAGTCGGAATCCTGGGGCATAACGCCCACCCTCGAGAATATCAGGGTTATGGCGGAATCGGTCCTAGCCTTGCATAACTTCGAAGAACATTCTCAGGTAATCAAGCACGGCCAACAAAAGGCTGTGATATCTCTGGCCGGCCGGATATCATGGCGGGGATCTCGGCACGTATCGATAGGGAACCGACAATCAGCTAATTAGAAGATTTTTACCTTTTATAAGAATTATACCTAGAGTGAGACTCTCCTACTATATAAAGTGGGTCTGATGCTTCATAACACAAATTGTATCACGCATTCCAAGGCAATATATTATTATTTTTCTCTGTTATTAGCTCTTTTCTTGTTCATCAGTGCTGGCCATAGTGAACCTAGATCGAGAGTGAATATTTCGCTAAGGCTGAAACTATCCTATGTGTGTGGTTTGAATTTATTTTTATCTTTACTTATTCAATCTAATCCAATTTATTTTGTTGTGTCAAATTAATTCGCATATCCTTAAAACCACTTACAAATTCAATTGTTATCCGATTTTGAGGGTAAACAGTTTGGTGCCCATCGTGCGACTAAGGATAATAGTGATTATTTGTTACAAACTTCTATAACACACCTTATTTTACACTTTTTATTTGGAGTATCTTTGATTTCAGGTTAAAGTTTGAAATGTCGAACTCCTAGCCTGCCCCTCTAAACGTGGATGCTGAATCCGGCCATTATGGCGAGAACTGCACTGCAGCACCCGGTGACGAGGTGCCCCCCGTCGACCTCAATAGTACTCTAGTTGCAAACCCGATCGACGCTAGCTCGCATGAGTCCGTCAATGCAAATTTGCCTACCGATCCTGAGAACAACATTCGCAGAGAAGTCTGATCGGTTGCACAAAATCTGCACGACGGCGAAGATGATGGAATCAACTGGCGGTGATCTTCGAAATGTCACAGGCTCTATAGGCAGCAATAGCCCAGCTCCAGAACCAAAGTCGCGCCCCAGAAGTATTGAACTCGAGCCGACTGGGAAGTCACCCATAAAAATGAATCGATCACATAAAGGCTGAATGAAAATAAATCGGGGACTAACCCTGAGATCATAAAAATGATCGAGGAGCTGGAAAAACGGGTAGAATCAGGAGAGAAGAAGATCAGAGCCAATGACAAAAATGTGGAAACCTACAATTTCAGGGTCGATAGGAAACGAGTGTAAATATCGGGTCAATAGGAAACGATTGTATTGTCCACAAAAAACTATAGGAGGATCACGTTCCTCTACAATGAAGGATGAATCTGATCAAGGCATACCTCGTATCTCTTACAGAAATCTGTTATGGCCAGGTCCACTGGTCCCAATGTAAAGAGATAAGTGTAAAAACTCAGATATCCCTCGACTTAGGTGGTAATGGCCTCCTCGGGGTCGGGGACCACCATGTTTTTATCGGCCCAGTTGTAGTCTTTCGAACCGTAGGGAGGACCTCTTCGGTAATCGAGAAAATGTATCTCGAGACCTCCTCACACCGACCCTGTACGGAGGAAGGTTTTTCAACCTTGAAATCATCATTGATCGAGCATCCCCCGGGGATGAACATTTTCAGAAGGGGTTCAAGCCATGCCTGGAGCGGTCTCTTCAACCTCAATGGGCGGTCGCGAAGTAGAAGAACTTCTTTCTGGGCAATGATTTTGGAAGTCTTTGCCATTATTTCAGAGAGTAAAAATGGAGCAAAATCTGGAAAGGATGAAGAAAGAAAGGAAGTTGAAAAAGTAGACTTGTTAGCTTGAGAAGAAGATGGGTAACTTTTTTTGCAAAGGACCTTGAATAACAGGGGCAAAAGTGCTGAAGAGTATTGAAATCCTAAGGATACAAGGGTAGAAAGTTTGATGTAAAGTGAAAAGAAACAAAGGATGTGGTATTTATAGGAACTCGACGACATTTCGCATTCAAGGATAGCTGACTAGAGGCTGACATGCATTTAATGCCACTATGATGTGACTGACGAGACATTTAAGATGTTTTGTCATTTCTATCACGACATATCGAAGTAGGAATCGGGAGCTCTTGTCGTTTCTCGTCGTTTACTCTCCGAAAAATGAGGGGACTATCTGTATGTGGATAAAATGGGGCTCGTGATACATGCCGGCCCCCGACATGATAAGACAAGCTTGAAACATGATAACAAAGGGCCGAAATCGAGGAATAGTTCTCATTGAATCAGAGTCCGGAGGCATAACGCCCACCCTCGAGAATATCGGGGTCATGGTTCGGGATCGTTCCTATACTTGAATAACTTCGAAGAACATTGTCGGGTTATCAAACATGGCCAATAGAATTCAGTGATATCCATGACCGGCCGGATATCACGACGGGAATCTCAGCACGTATGGTTAGGGGAACCGGTAATCAGTTAATTAGAAGATTTTTACCTCTTATAAGAATTGTACCTAGAGTGAGACTCTCCTACTATATAAAGGGGGTCTACTGATTCATAACACACATTGTATCACGCGTTCCAAGGCAATATATTATTTTTTCTCAGTTATTAGCTCTTTTCTTGTTCATCAGTACGAGCCACAGTGAGTGCGGATCGAGGGTGAACATTTCACTAAGGCTGAAACTATCCTATGCGTGTGGTTAGAATTTATTTTTATCTTTACTTGTTCAATCTAATCTAATTTAGTGCTTTGTGTTAAATTAATCTACATATCATTAAAACCATTAACAAATTCAATTATTATTCAATTTGAGGGTAAAAAAACACTATTTAGGTTCGTCTTCTCTCTGCCATTTACTTTTTTAAAATTTTTATTGTTTAGTCCTTTTATTTTCTTTGTAAATGCTCACAAATTCAGCTTGCAAATTATTGCAAAGACTATGATCAAAAATAAATTCAGCAAAAAGTAAAAAAAAAAAATACAGAAGTAGAAGAATTAAAAGTTCCGAGCGCAGCAAAAATTGGTATTTCCTTTAGGAATTTAATCCGCTTACTTGTAAAGACCCAACTGGTCGTTTTGAGCTTTAGCATTTCATTCGGTGATTTGAGACATTGAAAAGCTTCATATTATGTATTATGACTGATTTCGGTTTGCGGTTCAGGATTTATTTGGAAGAATGATTCTCGTTTTAGAAGCTTTTAATAGGAAGAGTTGACCAATGTTTGACTTTTTTTTAAACAAACTCAAAATTAAGTTTTGATTATTTCAATAGGTTCCTATGATAATTTTGGACTTGTACGTATGTTCGAATTTGGTTTCGGAGGTTCTTAGAAGAGTTCGACACTATTTGTTGAAAATTGGCAATTTGAAGAACTTAAGAGTTCACAAGTTTGACCAAAAGATGGCTTTGATATCATTGGACTCTAATTGGTGTTTCGAGATTTGGATAGGTCTATATAGTTGAACTGAACTGCAAACTTTGGAAGTAATTCGAAGTGTGTAAATGTGATTCGGACACTCTTTTGAAAGAATGAAGCTTTAACAACTTAAGAGAAATTCTATTTGGTTTGAGTCTCGATTCATGTTGTGATGTTACTGTGGGTGTTTTGAGGCTTTGGATAAGTTTGGATAATGTATTTGTATTTGTTGGTATGATTGGATGGGGTCCCGATGGGATTGAGTGTGTATTGGATCATTGGTTGAGAAACTAGTTAAGTTAAGGATTTGAAGTTTGACCATGTCAATATCGGGTCAAGATAACCTCTTTATCATGAGTAGGTTCGTAGTGTGTTTTATGATTAAAATACATATATGATTTGTGCCTGGTGGTTCTGAATGATCTTTTTTTAGTGAATTCCACTGGCGATACACCTAGGGTTGATTTTCATATACATATAAAGTAAAGTGCAACAAAGGAGGGGGACATGAACCTTACCTCCAAAATATGATATATATACACCTGGTCCTCTAAACATAATGACTAAGTGAATCCTAAAATTTGATGAGTTAGACCTATGATGATGTACCAATTGCCTATTCTTAGGTTATAGACAATTGTGTATACAAAACCAATGTTAAGTGAGTTTAGGTCAACTATACAAAAATGCACAAGTGATTCTAAGTCAACTAAATAGATGAGTAGGAAGGTCATCTTCCATATACAATATGTCCTACATCTAGAGTAAATGTAGATTTCTCCTATGGAGTAAGGCAAAAAACAATGGAGTGTGCTATTAACTATCTTCAACATGGCTCTGACATTGAGGCCAAAGAAAGCCAGGTTGAATATAGCTATCAAACTGGCCCATGTAACTGGGCAGAACTGCTGCTGCTGAATGATATTTTGGACAAAAGAGAGTGAGCAAATTCATGCTTCTTTCATCCAGGAAACTCTGGAGCAGACAGGTTTAAATGATGAGCTACTGCATCCTGTAAACTTTTGCTCATATGAACTGATAGGGAATTTTAGGATAACTAGGTTTGAGCCTCTAGGTGTGTCCTGCTGAATGCCTACAAGGGAAGTAGGTTGGTGTTGGTGTTTGAAAGTGTCCATTTGAGTAGGAACTTTCTGATGATGAGTTGAATAATAAGGTCTTGGATGTTGATGGTTAGGTTCCGAGGTCCTGGTTGAAGCAAGCTATGTAGGTTGGTTGAAAAACCTGAGGGTTCTCTGAAGGATCCTGCTAGAAGAGTTTGCCTTTTGTGACAAATTTGTAGAATCCTTATGATAGATCCAAGGTGATTGGTACACTTGTAAGGGATTGAGCATATGATATGGTAATACCACCATTTGAAAGTGCATCAATAAATTGAAACTGCCTATTGTACCTGCAAAATGCAACAAATAGTTAGAAATAAAAGGTGCTTGGGTTGGTCAATATTCATCATTAGGGAATTGCAGGCATTGGCATCAGTGAGTTGCTATTCTTTGAACACTGAGTGATGTATGTGCCCAGGTTCTTATGGTTTCTGGGGTATATATATTCTGGAGGTACCACCTGTTATGATGGATTTCAGGAAGCTGATGTTGGTGCTTATGCTTAATCTTGTAGATATACTAGCTTTAGTCAATTTGTACATCCCCAATAGGATGAGCACTATAAGTAATAATACCACATATTGAGGGTATGTCAATTGTTTTAAACTGTAGGTACCTACAAAAAAGAAACAATGGTTAGAGGGAAAAAGGACATTCCTGTTATATGGATGGGTATCCAGGTTCTTGTATTTACTGGTCCCTGAAGAGGTGTTGGTATGGTGGTAGTGCTTTGGTTTTGGGGAGGATTGAAGATGATTTGGATTACTATGTGGTAGAATCTTTGTGATGATCGTTTGGTGTATAATTGGATTCTTGGTTGTTTGGTGTGGGTTTGAGTTGCAAATATGGGTGATGAGGTTGTTTGTGGTGTTGCTGTTTATGTTACTTCAGATAGAGGGTAAGGAAGGGGTGTGTGTATGTCCTTAGGAGCATGCCTGCTCCTATCCCCTGATTGATTTACTCCATAAGGAGTACCAAAGAAGTTGATACCACACACTAAAAAGGAAGCAGTAAGTAGTGCAGTATAATAGCAGATTCATCTGCAAAAATGAAGAAGTTGTTAGTTGAAACTAGGGTATCATATCCTTTTTCCTGAAGAGTTTGAGCATGCTGGTATGGTTGAAGTTGCTACCCCAAAACTTTGGTATTTCGACTGTATGGTCTGCTCCCAGGTATTTCAGATGTTCAGCAATATCCATTAGAGTTGGAGGTGGAAGTATGATTTGATGAAGACTGAAGTTTGCTGTTTTCTTATGTCTAAAGGTTTGAGTGATCATAGTAGGGATACAAGAGAGAAGATCTTCTCTAATGTGGACCCCTTATTCAGTAAAAAGATCTTCAAAATAGTTGCAAGTAGCTTCCCCTATTGCTTTATCCCCCTGTATCCAATTCCCATCTTCATCCTTGATCTTGTGAATATAAAGCTTTCTTCTTCTACATTTTATCAAACTATGAAAATATTTGGAATTGACATCACCATCCTTGAACCATTGCAACTGAGTTGTTTTGTTTTAGAAATCTTCTTCTAATTTCAAATGTCTACTGTATTGAGCCTGTAGACCATGCAGATTCTATCTATCCCCAGGATCATTGGATGCTGCCCATTTTTCTTCTACTTCTTTGACCTTTTGTTTAAATTATTTGGGTTTCTGAAAGAAGTAACCATATTGTTTTCTGCACCATTTGTTCAAAGCACTAGAAAGTGCCTTGAGTTTTTGATGAAAGGTCCAAATAGCATTTCCATTGTTAGGACCATTCCACACTTCCTGAACTAGAGGCATAAATGATTTGTTATTCACCCAACAGTTGAGGAATCTAAAGTATTTCTTGATTGAGTTTTGTCTTACATTTATCTCCATCGGAAGAGGAGAATGATCTGAGCCAGTTAAAGCCAAGTGAGTGATGGTAGTTGTAGGAAAAGATCTTATCCAATTGTCATTAACTAAACCTCTGTCCAATATTTTCCACACAATAGAGGATGGACCCCTTCCATTAGATCAAGTGTATCGAGGTCCATAGAAGCCCAGGTCAGTCAGACCACAGTCCTCAATCATGCTTAGAAAGTCAATGCTTTTGTTCATCTGGTAGGGAATTCCCCTAAGCTTTTCCCCAATGGAAGCAATTACATTGGAGTCCCTAATTACACACCAAAGAATATTGCATATGGTAGACCTATGTCTGATATTCTCCTAGAGTGGAGATCTCAATACTGGTTTGCATATGGCATACACAACTGTAAGCTGGATAATTTCACTAAGTTCAACATGCTTCAGTTCAATAGTCATCTGTTGTTTATCCTGATCCAGAAGAGTGCTAGTGAAATCTTGATCCAAGAAGAGCCAAATTTTGTTATTGACATTGGCAACAGCTTGGTTCATACAGAGCTGAATTCTGAAGTAATCAAGGTAGAAGCCAAGGTGAGGGTTCTCTGAATGGTTCCAACAAAGCAACGAAGGAAAGTTTGTGAATTTGTTTGAGTGTGTTGAGTCTCTCAATAGATACAGAAGTTCTGATACCTCTACCATTCCAAGTGATTGTATTAATCATTTAGGAATGGTAGGGGTTCTTGATTTTGGTGGATTGCTACTGCTTGAGGCAGCTTTGCTTATGGTAAGTCTGGGTGAATGTCTCATTCTGGAAACATTCTCATGAGAAAGTGTGACATTGTCCTATTTAGAAGCACCATTAACTGCTACCAATAGGAGGTCACAATGCTAGTTTTCATCAATACCATCACGGAACCCATCATCCTCTTCTGAAACCCTAGTTAACTCATCTTGAGATTGTATAAGTCTGTACTATCATCATTCTGACACTAAGGTGAGTGTATATTGAAAGAGATCATCAGAGCAGATTGATTCCCCAAGTTTGGTTCAGTAGTTTCTGTAGGTGTGTTTGTGCTTGGAGGTTTATCTTTGTTAGAGTGTGCCACTTTCATATGAGTGTCATCTTTATTACCAAGTTGACAATTCTCCTCTTGGTTTTGAGGGTGCCTTGTCTTTGAAGATGGTGTCTGAGAGTAGATCTCAGGAGCCTTATTAGGAGGTTCCTCTGAATGTTTAACTATACTTATACTTGCATTTTTCCTTTGGAGAGCTCTTCTCTTTTTCTGACTTGGTTTATTTTTCTGTATTGTATGTTGATTGTGAGCATCAGGAGCCACATGACCTTTGCCTTTGTCCATTATTTTTGCTGCAAGTTATTCTGCTTCACAGTGATCATCATCAAGATCCTGAGCTGTATCTGATTGATTACTAATGGTAACAGGGGTTCTAGAGTCATTCTTATGGTCAATCAAAGGTGTTAAAGCACACTCATGCAAATCATGAGGAATACCCACCCCTTTTGGATCCTCATCTTGCATGGTTAAGGTTTTCTCTTGACAATTCTCCTTTCCTCCAATAATTTCAGCAGCATTCACAACATTAATAAGGGAAAGGGAAGAGGTAGCATTCTAAGCCACGAAATCAACATCATTCTCCATTGCAATAGGAGGATTAATAGAGGTAGAGGTTGTCATATCTTTTTTAGCCTTATGTTGTTTGGAGTTATTAATTATCTGAAATTTTTTATTTGAGTGCATCAGTTGGTGGTGATCTGAGGTTTGCTTTGGTACATATGTTTGATGTTGCTTCTTGTTCTGTTGTTGTCCTCCCTTAAATTTTTTTTTTTCTGATTTTGCCATTTATTTTTTTGAAGCAATAACCCCTGGTGTTTGGTGTTCCTGAAGGCTTTGTTGAGGTGCAATACTGGCTTCTTTATGTTGTTGTTCTTTTTGTTGATGTCCTTGGTTCTGGCTTGTTGATGTTGCCCAGATATATTTTGCTGATGTTGGCTTTCCTTGATACTTTCCTATGTGACAGAGTCCTTTTTTATTTTATTTTCTTCATCTTTGATTCTAACTGGACAGGATGGTGGAGTATGGTTCAAGTGTTTGCAATACATACAATAATCAGGAATGTTTTCATATTGCACTTCCAGATATAGTCCATCACCATTAATATCTTCGTTTTCATAAAATCCTAACAACACATGATATGGTCTAGGTTTTGTAAGATCAATCTGCATCTTGACATTGACCACACTTCCTCTTATTTTGAAATGATACCAGGTCTAAGTGTAATGATTTCCCAACAGAAGATAGTAACACTGTGAGGATCTCCATATAATAGAAACGACAAGCTAGTTCAGGGATGAAAAATCGTAGAGGAATTACACGAGAGTCTTTAGTTTGATTGAAGGTAGGTGTCCAGGCTTGAAGCTTCATCATTTGGCCCTGTATGTACATAAATTGCCTGGTCCATACAGTGACATGATCATACTCATTGTCTAGGTCTATATAGACAGTCCTAGCATTAATGTGTGCTATATTAACTCCACCTTTCAATTCAGTTTGAGTGAAAAAGATTTTTCTGATAACCTCCATTCTAGGCATGGTGTTGGAGAACTTTCCAACAATTATGTATTTGCACCTAACTGCAAGCTTGGCCACGTAGTCACTTCTGCTGAAGATCACAACATGTTGACCTTGCTTTGTTGTGATCCTAGGTGGTGTGAACTCTATCGGTTCAATTTCTGCTTCATGTCTTGCTCTCAATTTGGTTACATATGAGTGAGTGACTATGGGTGGTGGTGGGGCAGGGGAGTTGTTTAGTTGTTTGGCCTTAGGGATAGGATCTTGAGTTTGGCTTTTGTTGTTGGTGGTGGGATAAGTTTGATTGATTGTTAGATGTGGTATGGGGCCTTTGGTGTGACTAGGCTTGTAAAAGTCGGATGACATTTTAGGAAGGTTATTGTTGCTGGTGTTATGCTGGTTTCTTAGTACATGGTATAGTGTTGGTGCATTTATTTCTTCTACTTGTGATTGTGTGGTAAGGGGGTTAACATTGTGATGGTTTGGGTTTGGTTGGGGTTGTTGTGATTGTCGCGCTCCATTTTTCTCGCAAAATCGGGTTTATAACATTTGGGAGGACAACTCGTTCCCTTTTGGGAACTGGGTTTGCATAGAAGAGTCGCCACCTAATGATTAAAGTGCATTAGGACACTAAAAGGGTTTGTTTTGAGTAACTAGAGATTGGGTAAGGGCTTGAAATTATCCCAAGGAGAAGGTGTTAGGCACCCCTCAGGATCCACTAGTGTGGTTCCAGGCCAGACTATTGTTGTGAATTTAGGTGCAGATAACATGTAGGCAAATAAAACTTCAAATAAGAGGGGATTTTTATGTAATGGTTACAAATAAACAAAAGTAAGAAAAAGGAACTAAAAGAGTTGATTTTTATAAAAGAAATGGTTTAAAAGATTTAAAAGAAACAAAGAAAACAAAGGGAAGGGGGGGGGGGTTCCTAGGTTTATTAATAATATGGATCACCCCACACAACATCCGGTAATCACTCCTCAATGAGGGGCTACACGTGACGTTATCGCGTGGTCATCATATCCATATCTACCCTTTCCCACCCCATTAAGGTATTAAACCGCGGAATGATCTCGTTTACTTATTGCATGCTATTACCCGCTCCAATCCTATCAGCCCCGGAGCCACTTGGGACTACTAATCTTAGAGGGACGAGGTATTGGGCTTATTTGTGGTTTCAAAAGGTAAAATACTAAGGCGACAAACAAAACACATATAGCAAGTTTGGGGAAGCATATAAACAAATAAAAGGGCTCAAACAGACCTCCTTTAAACCAAAGAAAGCACATAATGTAGCATAACTTGCATGTAATGTTTAAGGTCTGATTAAAACTTAAAGGGTCGAGGCAGACTGATTTATTACATAGTTCAGATAAGAAGCCCGAATCAGGCCCGCTTGCTGGTTGTAGCATATGAAATTTGATTTAGTTTATAAACTTTCATTTTATGGCGTGCCTAAGTGCTGGACGAAGACCTATAAGCATGATATCTACTGATTCCAGAAACAATGAAGTGAATTGATTACATACTGAAGAAAGAAAGGCAAATTTTTAGCAAAAGATCGCTAGTTCTGCAACTGGTAATGCATTATTACTGCTAATTTTAGGCTTATAAACGAGTGAGGCGATTCACATTCGATTAAAGCTCCTATAGGCATGCTTTCTATGCGTTTGTCGATTTTAGAACACCTTCATAGACATAGTGAAATGCTGAAAACCTACAAACATGATATCTAGGTACTGTACTATATGAACATGATATCTAATGGTAGGTGGTTATTAAGACCTATAAACATATTTGCCTAATGAGAAATGGATATGAAAGATTCAGAAAATCCGATAGGCATATTTTCTACATGCATATGCAGAATTCAGATTTCGAGTAATTATAGACATGGTATCTACATGAGAGTGCAGAAATTCCTATAGGCAGGTTATCTAATGTGAGAATGCAGAAATCCTATAGACATGATATCTCTATGGAAGTGTAGAAATCAGAGATTCCTATAGACATGGTATCTACATAAGAGTGCAGAAAATCAGAAATATATTATAGGCATGGTATCTATATGGGAATGCAAGATTCCTATAGACATGGTGTTCATATGAGAATGCAGGAATTCATATACTTCTATAGGCAGGTTATCTACCCCTTTTGCATACATAGTTACCCCTCCTTTTTCACTAGCCATCCCCGAGAGTTTGCTACCAAGTTATTACAGCCCAGAAAAGTAAAGTAAAAAAAATACAACGGAAATTAAAAAGTACAACCAAGGAGAGCCTGATTCAGACTTCCTGTCTGAAGTATGAAGTGAACCAACTCCAAGAGGTCATATTTCAAAGCCTTTCTCCCATTTGGGGTTTGTCAAAGTTCCCTAAGAGTCTCATATGAACTCCGGGCAGTGCTTACACCCAAATGTATCACCAGATTAGGATATAGTACATTGTGGAAGTGCCAGCCCTCAGGTGTCCAAGTTCAGAGGGAACTCAAGATCCCAAGGTAAGGCTCACAAGAGGGGGCAGCAGTTAGGGACTTAAGAGAGAGTGCAAGTGCAGAAGTAGGATTTTGAAAGGGGAAAGGGAAAAAGGGAAGCAACTTAAATCAGTATACATAAGGGTATAAGGGAATGGGGAATTTGCAAGAGGCAAAAGAAAAGCAGGCTGAAGGGCATACCCAGCAATGGGATATGCTGGCATACCCTCCAGTCTGTTTGCTTAGAGGTCAAGACCCCAATGGTTCAAACTTAATTCATGGACAACAACTTACATTTCCATGCCTTAAGTCACAACTCAAAACACATAAGGGTGATATGGGAATAGGGGTTCATAACAAAACACACATAAGGAAATCAGTATGCCAATTGAAGCGCTGAGATATACAGAAACAACAGGTGAACATGGATACAAAAGCAGCAAATACACATTGTTGTGGTACTAAAGATTAAATCCGGACATACCAGTTTCAAAGAGACAAATTGAGAAAAGCAGTAGATCTTGCAAATAGGCCACAGTACAAACAGGAAGAGAATACTATTGTGTATAAATATGAGTTCAGAAAGACTGTGAATGAGTCCTAGCTTTGTGTGAAAGAGTCGTGCATTTATAGTGTGAAAATTAGGCAGAAATAAGGTAAGAAAGTAATTAAGGAACTAATCATCAATTAGGGATCAATCACACAAGACTTCCTTTAATAAAGGAATTCAGATTCAAACGGGAAAACTATTTAAGGGAAGAAGTCAAATAAATATCTTGTGCAAAGCATGCAATTAGGGGCAAATACATAAAAACTTATTTAAGGACAGAACTTTGAAATACACGGTTGTATAAATAAGGTAAGAAAATCAATTAGTAGCCAGTAAATCAAGAGTCAGAGATTTTGTAATTATTGGTCCATGAATGGACCAAGTCAGAAAAGCTGAGAAAGGTTTTAACTTAAGTCGAATCACTGGGAAATCAGCAAACAATGGAAAGAAATCAATCAGTCCTATTCAGAAGGAAATCTGAAGTAATCACAAATTTGAAAGCTATTTTAGAAGGAAGTTCATCACATATAAAGTGTATACGAACATGTTAAGTTGAAAGAGGATTTCGTGTCATTGCAAAATCAGTAGATAATAGACTACAAGAGCATGGTTGTCACATATGTTAGCAATGTAGAAGAGAAGTAGCATCTAGTAGCATACAAAAGATCCAGTGTAAAGGACCTTAGAAGAGTTTAGAAAAAGTCAGAATCATATGAAAAACAAAGATGTCAAAACTCAGTTCAGAGACTCGAAATAGGTACGAAAGAGTTAGGGTTTTTGAAATAAATCCAGTTCAGGCAAATCACATAGCCAATGGCTTCCCAACATGGAAGAAACCCCCAAATTCTAGGGTTTCTATCATCAGAAAGCAACAGAAACTCATGAGAAACATGATAGAAGAATAACATGCGAAACACAGCAGAAGATCTCAAAGAAAACATGGTAGAAGAAACTAATACGAAACATACTGGAGATATTGATAAGAACAGCAGGAGAAGCATGTTAAGAAGTATTTTGAAGAAACTAAACTAGAACGTAGTATAAGGAACTTAGTAGGAAACACTCAAGAACACAGTGGGGGAAAATATAGTAGAAGAAACACACAAGAACACAGTAGAGGAAAATACAGTAGAAGAAACATGCAAAAGAAAGAGAAAATCCGAGAAAACATCTAAATATTTCAGAAAAACCCTAGATCGGAAAAAGATATGGTTTCGAAAGTATAATTTTTGAAAGAAAATCCAGAAAATCGTATCAAAACTTAGGGTAAGAATAAATCTGGAACAAATCTAAAGAGATCAGAAAAACCTCAAAACTAGGGTTTAAGTAAGAGGAGTCGACACCAGGCTTCAAAATAGACATAGCTTGCCGGAACAGGACTGGAGATGACCGGGAACTTGAGTCGACAAAGGTCTAAACCCAACTCTTCATGGTCGAGCCACGCAGCTTCAGTAACCCAACCTGAGGAGCCATATGTGGCTTTGTGGTGGTGAAACCACCATGGATTCATGTTAGAAAGTGGCCGGAGAAGGTGAACAGAACTCATCGGAGAGGAGGGGAGGGGGACAGTTCTAGAGAGAACCAGAGGTAGAGAGATAGAGACAAGTGAGGAATGAGAGGGGTATTGGGGGGGTCGTTAGGTTAAAAAAGTAAGGACGGATGAGGGCCATTGATCTTTTTGATCAACGGCCAGGATTTAACAAGGTTTTGGGTCGGGTAGGGGTAATTGGGGCTTGGGTCGGGTAATCTAAAATTGGGCTGAAAATTGAGTTCCAATTTGGGATTCAGATTTTAGGCTAAAATTGAAACGAATTGGGCTATTATTTAAATAACCAATTTTCCCCTTTAAAATTATAAACAAAATAGTAAATTAATTTTTGGAAATAAATTGAAAGTATCAAAATTATTTATAATACATAATTATCAATTAAAAAATATAAAATCTCATTTTATGAATATGAAACGAATTTAAACCTAAAAAAGGCTAATATTGCAATTATGCAATTCTATCCTTAAAAAATATCAAATAATTTTGTAAAAATGTGTAAACAATAACTTAGCTATATTTTATTATAAACATAATACTCCAATAAATGAATCACCAAAATGATAATTTTGGGAATAATTATTGGGGTTTCTTGATAAAATAGGGCAGTAAATTGATTTAAAAATCTTTGAAAAATTAAGAAAATAATGTAGCCTTGGAAAATACTCATATATGCTTATACATGCTATTTTGAAAGGTATTTTACATAAGAAAAATATAGGGAAAAAATTGGTTCTCAACAACTGTCCCTCTTTACCCGGGAAGGATGAAAGAGTTGTCGGGTAAAGATATGATGGCCAATTTTGACAGAACGAAGTGGTTTGAAGAGGCCAACCGCGCCCTGGATTCTGAGCTACCCACATATCCCTGGTCTTATAGGAATCAGGCCATATGTAGTTCAGGATCCATCTGCGGAGTATGCTGATGGAGACTTTCAAGAACGGACGCAATGGGATGAATGGTTAAGGTCTAATAGGGGTACGAGAACTGGAGCAAGATTGCTCTTGATGAGACGGCCGTTGCTCACCGGTTTACCTACAAATAAGCAATACAAGCATATATTGTGCGTAAATTTAAACATGATGCAAGTTCTTGTCGGACCGTGAATGTTGTCTTTGGACGGTTAGGATGACGTCCTCAGACCATGACGTCCTGGGCCATGAAGCGTATGATAAGGGATTCGCATGCCATGAAATGATACTCTCGGGCTATGAGAATGATGCCTCCAAACTATGACGCCTTTGAATAATGATATGCAAAAGATAAAAGGTGTCCCCAGGCCATGACATGGCGTTCTCGGGCTATGAAAATGGTGCCTCCGAACAATGACGCCTTTGGATAGATTAGCGATCTTTTAGCCCATGAGATGCAGAAGGTGGCGATCTTTCTGCCGATGCAAGATGTAAATGAAGTGGCGATCTTTCAGCCGATGCAAGACGTAAATAAAGTGGCGATATTTCAGCCATGCAAGATGTAAAAGTGGCGATCTTTCAGCCATGCAAATGTAAGTAAGGTGGCGATCTTTCAGCCAATGCAAATGTAAAGGTGGCGATCTTTCAGCCATGCAAATGGAGGTAGAGCTTCACCTCAGAAGGCAGAATGGTAGCCTTAAGAAATGCAAAAAAATGCAGATGGAGGAAGAGATTAACCTCGGAAGGCAGAATGGTAGCCTTATGCAATGCAAGAAAATGCACATGGAGGTAGAGCTTAACCTCGGAAGGCAGAATGGTAGCCTTATGCAATGCAAGAATGCAGATGGAGACAAATCTTAGTCTCGGAAGGCAGAATGGTAGCCTTATGCAATGTAGAAAATCTAGATGGAGGTAGAGCTTAACCTTGGAAGGCAGAATGGTAGCCTTATGCAATGCAAAAAATGCAAATGGAGATAGAGCTTAGTCTCGAAAGGCAGAATGGTAGCTTTATGCAATGCAGAGAATGTAGATGGAGGTAGAGCTTAACCTAGGAAGACAGAATGGTAGCCTTAGGCAATGCAGAAAATGCAGATGGAGACAAAGCTTAGTCTCGGAAGGTAGAATTATAGCCTTATGCAATGTAGAGAATGCAGATGGAGATAGAGCTTAGTCTTGGAATGTAGAATGGTAGCCTTATGCATGAAATGAAAGACATTGAGTTTTCTTAGCTGATAGCTGATTGCGATATTTTGGCTGCTGGGGGCATTGTGCCTGCCGGGGACACTATTGTGTGCAGATAGAACCTGTGAGTGATTGCCACGGTTCTGAGAGTTGTATTCCTGACTAATGTTTGTTTCGTGAGCATATGGTATATTTGATGATTTTACAACTCAAGTTCCTGCATCCAAAGAAAAATCGTGAGCTTTGTAAAGGGTAAAGGTTAGTTCGTGTCCCCTGCTGGCTTTGCTTGACCTGCTCGATTTTGATCTGGTGATACTGCCCGTATAATTGGGGTAGCGTTGCTAAACAGAGTGATTTCAGAAATAAATATGTATGCTTTTAGTAAAGAAAATGTAACATAAATACATAATTAAGAATAGTTTTCTTTAGATGAATCGACGACTACAACGTGGTTCAAGACATTGCAACTTTTTTTGCTCCAGAATTTTGAGGGTCTGCAACTTCTCTTGCTCCGGAATTTTGAGGGTCTTTCTCAAAATTCTACCCCAGTTTACTGGGCTGCTGCTTATGACGGCTGCCTGCGGCGAATGGCTGAAATCACTTCGGAATTTTGAGGGTCCCCCTCAAAATTCTGTCCCAGTTTCCAATTGCGGGGGAAATGAAAATTTTATTGACTTGTGACTGAACCCAAAGGGCTGCTTACGTATCCCCTCCTAAACGGGAATCAGGTCAGGCGTAGTTCAAATTACATCATAAAGGAAAGTATAAAGATTACACATAGTATCGTTTGACTGCGTCTGAATTGATCGGCTTTGGCCAAACTTCTCCGTCCATTTCTACAAGTATGAGGGCTCCTCTTGTTAGAACCCGGTGAACCATGTACGGACCCTGCCAGTTGGGAGAGAATTTCCCTTTTGCTTCATCTTGATGCGGGAAAATCTTCTTTAATACCAGCTGCCCTAGTGTGAATTATCTCGGCTTGACTCTTTTGTTGAAGGCTCTGGACATTCTGTTCTGATAAAGCTGACCATGGAAAACTGTATTCATTCTCTTTCCGTCTATAAGAGCCAGCTGCTCGTAAAGACTCTTCACCCACTCTGCATCGCCGAGTTATGCTTCCTGTATGATCCTCAAGGAAGGGATTTCTACTTCGGCGGGAATGAATGCTTCTGTACCATAAACCAATATGTAGGGCATCCAAATGATGTGTGGACTATGGTGCGGTACCCCAATAAAGCAAATGATAACTTCTCGTGCCACTGTTTATGCGTCTCTATCATTTTCCTTAGTATCTTCTTGATATTCTTATTGGCGGCTTCTACTACTCCGTTCATCTAAGGTCTATAGGCTGTAGAATTCTTGTGTTTGATCATGAAGGTTTCACACATGGCTTTCATCAAATCACTGTTGATATTGGAATCATTATCAGTGATGATTGATTCTGGGATCCTGAATCGACAAACAATACGATCGCGGACGAAGTCTGTCACGACTTTCTTAGTCACTGCTCTTTAAGATGCTGCTTCAACCCATTTGGAGAAATAATCAATTGCTACTAGGATGAACCTGTGCCCGTTTAATGCGGCAGGTTCGATTGGTCCGATGACATCCATTCTCCAGGTGGCGAACGGCCATGGCGAGCTTGATGCATTAAGAACATTTGATGGCAGCTTTATCATGTCTGTATGTATCTGACAGCGGTGGCACTTTCGGACATACTGGATGCAGTCCATTTCCATAGTCATCCAAAAATAGCCAGCCCAGAGTATCTTCTTGGCTAAGGCAAAACCGTTCATATGAGGACCGCAAGTCCCAACATGGATTTCTTCTAGTAGTTTAGATGTTTCCTTTGCATCGACACACCTCAGTAATCCCAAATCCGGAGTCCTCCTATACAGGATTCCTCCACTGTGAAAGAAATTGTTGGACAACCTCCGAAGTGTGCATTTCTGAGTAGGATTTGTGAGCTTTAGGTATTCTCCTTTTGCCAAGTATTCCTTGATATCATGAAACCAAGGCTTTCTGTCTGCTTCTTCATCGACATAAGTATAGTAGGCTGGCAGATCATGGACCTCTGCTGGAATGGGGTCAATGAAGTTCTTGTCTAGATGTTGTATCATGGATGATAGGGTAGCCAATGCATCGACGAACTCATTCTGGACTCTGGGAACATGCTGGAACTCCGTCTTTGTGAACCTCTTTCTCAACTCCTGTACGTGATGCAGATAAGGGAGTATTTTGGAATTCTTAGTTGCCCATTCTTCTCGGACCTGATGTATAAGCAAATTTGTATCCCCAATTACTAGCAACTCTTGAATGTTCATGTTAATGGCCATCTTGAGCCCTAAGATGCAGGCTTCATACTCGGTCATATTGTATGTGCAGGGGAACCTGAGTTTGGTAGACACTGGATAATGCTGACCGATTTCTGATACTAGGACCGCTCCTATGCCAACTCCTTTAAAATTTGTTGCTCCATTGAAAAATATTCTCCAACCATCATAGGACTCTGCAATATCTTCTCCGATGTATTCTCCGTCCATGGGATTTTTAGCAAGGTGATCTGCTAGTGCCTGTCCTTTGATTGCTTTCTGAGTCACGTAGACGATGTCAAATTCGCTCAACAGGATTTTCCATTTGGCCAGCTTGCCAGTGGGCATGGGCTTCTAAAAGATGTACTTCAAAGGATCCATCCTTGATATGAGATATGTAGTGTAGGCACAGAAGTAGTGCCTCAACTTCTGAGCTACCCAAGTCAAAGCACAACAGGTGCGCTCTAACAGAGAATACCGAGCCTCATACTGGGTGAACTTCTTACTGACGTAATAGATGGCCTGCTCCTTCCTCCCCATTTCATCATGTTGCCCCAGAACACAACCGAACGCTCCATCCAATACTGCGAGGTAGAGTAATAGAGGTCTACCTAGCTCGGGCGGGACCAAAATTGTTGGTGTTGATTGTGAGCACGTGATTTTTGTTTCGCGCGACAATCGCTCCAAGAGAATTAAAAAAAAATAACAAATGGTCCTGCTATGCAAATTGGGATTTTACATGGCACTTTGTTAATTATTTTTGATTTTTTGCCCATTTTTTATTAAAACAAAATACAAAATGTATGTGTCGTGCGTAATGTGAACCGTAATCCGATTGTTAAATAGGAGATCACAAAAATACACATTTCTTTTGTCCTGATTTTTTGCTTTGTTTAAGTTTACCTACTTTTAACATTTTTATACGCGTTAAATAAATATGTTAAGTGTTAATTAATTGTGTCTAGTTTTATTTAATTAGGTTGTGTATTTAGGAAATTAGAAATAAAGAAAAAAAGAGGGAAAAATTTGTTTTAAAATGAATTTGGGCCACAAACATTATAAAATCTGAAGCCCAAATGAATGGCCCAATCCACCAGTCCGCACAGCCCACTCCCCAGGCCCTAAAACGACGTAGTTTAACACCAAAGCTACGTCGTTTCAATGCCAATCCATCCCAGCCATTCAAACCAAGCTGATCCAACGGTCCGGATCTCTCACCCATAACCCCATTTGCCCGACCCGTTACCCGAACCAACTTTGACCCCAACACCTGAAATGACACCGTTTCCCTCGAGCTGAAGGATCCTGGCCCTTCATCGTGCCTCATCCAACGGCTGAGATCCATTCACCCACTCCATATATAAGCTTCCCCTCGTACCCCACCCCCCTATCCAAATACCCTTGCCTTTCATCATCCTCACAAAGAACTCCGGAACCCTAGAGCCGCCCCCATCTCCCTTCACCAGAAACCCGGCGGCATGAACGCCGGTGACCTCCGCCTGAACACCATAGAACCCCCTCACCACCCTGAACATTGATCTGTTGGCCGTTTAGTTCGAATCCCTTCCCACCTTCTCGAATCTTCATTTGAAGATTCGAGTCGGAACCCGATTTACACCAATCGACCTCAACTTCACACCAGACAGTCCCCAGACCCCCTCGTGACCAAACCATGCTTGGTTTGGTCCGAATCTAACCAGGGAAACACGAATCCCAGATCTAATTTTTGAACCCTAGTTTTCTCCGTGCATGTTCCATGTCTGTTCAAGCCGAAGAGATTAAGGTCTAATGGACCTTAATCGAAGTGTTTCTCATATGAGAAACACTTCGATTAAAGTCCGTTCAGACTTAAGAAAGGTCTGTCCGAGTCCAAGTTAAGGCTTTTGATTTTTCGAGATTTAAGGTGAGTTTTGCTTTTTCTTTTCTTATTTCTGTTAGTCCATGTGATTGATTAAAGGTCTGTTCATGTTTTGTTTTAATTTGTGTCTTTGAATTTTTATCAACTGTTGTTTGTCCACTTTACCTGAACCTCTGTGTTTGTTTGAATCCCTCTCCTATTCTGATAATGCGTATGTATGTATGTATGTATGTGCTGTGCGAATAATTGAGCTTCAAATTTTGACTGATCAACTAATTCCTCGAGTACCACTTTGTTTAGTCAGTATAATTCAAATCATGTGTCGATGCTGTTAAATGTCTGATTTTGGCTACGATTGTGCATGTTATGATTAATATAGTCGAGTCGACATGTGTCGTCAATTAGTTTCAACTGTCTGAACAATAACAAATCGATTTGCTTCTGGGCACATTTGTTTGAATCAATTAGGAACTGAGTTTGTTTACTTATAGTTGTTAATCTGAATCAGAAATGAAAAAAGAATGTTTTGTTTGTTTAACTTCTGAATTGGAGGGCATGTGCACTTTCTGCACAACATGTGCATTTGTGCACCACAGGTGCATTTGTGCACAGCCTGTGCCCTGCATAAGGGCTTTTGAATAAAATAATCGACAGCACATGCTGTCAGATATATATTCTGCTGCCCATCACCCTGCTTTAGTTAAGAAGTATTAAACCTCTTTCAAAAGGGTAAGTCTGCCAGGGAATGTGATGGGTTTCTAATATTAAATAGCTAAGTGGAACTGAAAAGGGACAGCACATGGGAGGTGTATCTGATTAATCTAACAGGCTGTTAAAGGGCAGACTTTAGGCTTATAAAAGAGAGGACTTCCATCAGTTTGAAAAAAAAGAAAAAAAAAGAGAGGACATCTGATAATAGAGAGGGACAGAAGGAAATTGTTAAGGAAAAGATAGGGGAGATCAAGAGAGATCTGAGAAGAGAGGTTTGGAGACATACATAGATACACATATATATAGAAATAGAAAGAGAGAAAGAAAGAGATAAAACAGATTAGGAAATCAGAAACTTGGTTTTGTTTGTCTGAAGTTCATCTGTTGTCAATTCGTTAGGTAGTGTTGCTTTTTCTAAGTTTCAATCGAGATTACTGTTAGTGTTTTGTTGCATTTGGTATATCTCGGAATTGGATTGTCTGGAGTTCTGTTTCCACCACACTGTGTGCTGCTTCATTTGGCTACTTTCTCTTCAACTATAGTTCCACCCCTTGCAATAGAATCTGCTCTGCTGTGTTGTTTTGATTTGCTGCTGTTACTCTGATTCCTGCTGCTGCTGATCTTCCCTGTTATTCTCTTCTTCCTCTTTGCATTTCAGCATTCCAGGTACACATTTCAAGTCCCATATTGATGTAACTGAAACAGTTTGAAAGCATGAAATGAAAAGGTTGAAGAAGTTCAAGTATTTGTTGTAATATTCATGGTACATTAACGGGTCTGTAAAAATTGATTAGTTTATAATTCAATAGTGTGAAAGTATGTACTGATACTCGTTTGAATTTAGCCCTTTGTGTTAGTTCGTCAGTTGTTTGCTAGTACGTGGTACGTATACTCCGACCTTGTACAATGCTGTTTCTGTTTCATTTAGTTTTTTTGGGTTCCATTAGGCAGTACATAGGGTCACATTCAAAGTCCCATTGGTAACAATATCTAGTAGCTAAATCCTTTAATCTAGCCTAAATAAGTTTAGTTAAGTTCAACTCAAGAAATGTTCGGATTAAGTGTTATATTTCGTTAGCTCATATGTGATTTCTTGTCAGATTAAAACATTTTTCCATTAAAGTATAAACGTTTTCTTAACTTTGTAAATAATTAATCATAAAAATCCGGATCAGGCCAAAACATATAATTAAATTAGCATGTACCTTTTCTTCTAATTTTAGGGACAAATGTATTAGAAATGTAGCCACTTTAGGATATCCTTTCTAAAATAGAGACGAGCCTCGCCAAATAAAAATGCAAAATTGCGGGGCCCTCGATAAATAATCATAATAAATATTTAGAATTCAGGCTAGGCCGTTTAGTGAATCTCATGGCCTTCTCAATAAATAATAACGCGTTAGGCTCTTTAGGCGCGACTTAATTAAATCATATTCTGAAATTCGGGTGCACATTGATGTGACCCAAATCCAAATCTCAACGAAGTCAAAATGTGTTGACAATCATGGGCGCATTGATTGTGACGTGGTTCGAGAGGCATTTTCACGACGTTGCAATTCTATAAAATAAGTGATAATGATACAAGCGGTTTAAACTTAATAAAAGCATGTAAGTCATGACATTGTATTTAAATCAGATATTTAGCCATTATAACAATTTAAGCGACCGTGCTAGAACCACGGGATTCGAGGGTGCCTAACACCTTCCCTCGGGTCAACAGAATTCCTTACTTAGAATTTCTGGTTAGCAGACTTCATTTGGAAAAGTCGAAAATTTCCTCGACTTGGGATTCAAGATAAACCGGTGACTTGGGACACCAAAAGCCAAACCTTTCCCAAGTGGCGACTCTGAATTAAATAAATAATCCCATTTCGAATATTGTCACTTAAATTGGAAAAACTCCCCTTGCGCATTTAACCCTTCGGGGCCGGCGCGCAAAAAGGAGGTGTGACAGCTCTGGCGACTCCGCTGGGGATTTAACCCAGAACCACTGGTTCAGGGTTCAAGAATTCGAGCTTAGAAAAATTGTTATATTTGGCTTTATTATCTGATCTTTATTACATGTTTTTGCATAACGTGCTAAATGTTGTCTTTTACCGCTTTGATATTATCTGAACTGTATATAAACTGTGCCGAAACCCTTCTCTTCTTACCTCCGGGGAGAAGCTCGCTGATCGAGACTCCCTATTCTGTTAGTGTCGATACCTGAAATAAGAAAGAGGTCGGACAAGTTACAAAGCCGGACGATCTCGCGGGTCCCCGGTACGTAGCCCCCTCCTCGACTCGAGTTGTCCGCTCGGGTACACAGTCTAGAGCAAATACCCAGGGTATAAACCTAGTATAACGAAACTTCATGCCGGATCCCTAGTAGGAACGTTTATTTGCATCATGTTGCATTTGACTTAGGGGGCTCAACACAGGGGTTGGGTCCGTCTAGGACAGGCAACCTGAAATGAAAAGACCACCCTGCTGCATCCTATTTGTTTTGCGCATTTATTTGCTTCGGTTCCGCATGCTGACCGATTCCTAAAAAAAAGAAAATAGCAGCGTAGGGAGATAATTACTGATTTTGGAAAAATAGAACCAATGTCCGAGTAGTGTCGAAACCTCGCCGGAATTTCTTCTAAAAATATATATATAAAAAAAAAGATTGTCTTCTAGTTTGTTTTTTTTTAAAAAAAAATATATAAAAATTTTCTTTTTTATCATTTTCAAAATCAAAAAAGAGAAGGTATTTATTTAAAAGTAAAAAAAAAAAACGGAAAATTAATAATTCAAAAAATAAAAATGTTGTCTCTTTCGCAGTACCCCTTTTTATAAATTCAGACTAATAGTCCAAATATTTCCTAAAAAAAAAAATTAATTAATATTTTCTTTAGTCCTTATCTCTTTGCAAAAGAAAAAAAAAATAATAATAAAATACGTATTCTTGATTTCTAGATTTTTTTGATTTTTTCTATTTACGATATGCCCGAACTACGCCGGTTTGATTCTCACCGGATGTGAGATACGTAGGCAACCCTCGTCGGGTTCAACCCCCATTTTTGCTGAAATAGCCAAAATCAATGAATAAAAAAAAAATGTGTCTCAAACTTTAAAAATAGTCGTAAATAAATCGGGTGATGCTGTTTTGTCATAAATAGCCGAATGTTCCCGAAAGGGACGCCGGAAGGCTGACTTTGCATAAATAGCCACCTTTGGGTCTTGTTTAGTATTTTGTCCAGTTGACCCACATGGCCTTAAAATCTTCGTCCTCAAGGTGTTTAAAGGCCGTGTTCAAAACTTAATCCCTTTTGTAAAATATTTTTGAGTCAAAATCATTTTTGTTGAAATCACCTTAATAAATGTGCAGGATGAGCACGATGCAAAACGAACATTTTTCAATAATGACCAAAATCCCTGTCAAGTTACGGCTATGGTGGAATGATCTAGGTGCTGAAGGACAAAATGAGGTCAAGAAACATCTGAAAGGTCTCGTGGGTTTGTTGGAAATCCAGCCTCGGGGAGATATCATAAGAGCTTTGGTTACCTACTGGGACCCGGCGCACAATGTTTTCCATTTCTCTGATTTTGAACTCACCCCCACTTTGGAAGAAATGGCCGGATACATCCGGAATGCTGAACTTCCTTTGAGGCAAAAATACTTGGTCGCCCCAAGAGTTGTCACGGTACACCAGTTCCTAGATTCATTGAAGATACCCAGAACAGTCCACAACCCGGATCTAGCGGCCGGATTTTGTACTCCATGCTTCATATATGATAGGTACGGTCATGAGGGGGGATTCAATAATCCAATCAACAAACTGTGCAGCAAAGGTGTTCGTCAGAAGTGGGACAAACACAGACGGACAACGTTCATGATGATGTTCCTGGGCCTTCTGGTATTTCCAAGGAAAGACGGAAACATTGATTTGAAGATATCCGGGGTCGTCAGCACTTTACTCACGCAAAGTGACAGTACTCTCGCACCTATGGTGGTATCTGACATCTTTCGAGCTCTTGCAGTTTGTAAAGCTGGGGGAAATTTCTTCGAAGGTTGTAACTTGCTCCTACAGATATGGATGACCGAGCACCTCTGCCATCATTCCGAGATTTTGAGCCATGGTTCCCCGGAAAAGACTTGCATAGAAGAATCTTACACGAGAACCAAAGAGATAAGTTTGCCCAAAGGAGTCCTGGCATGGACCTCGTTCTTTCAAGATCTTACTGCCAGCCAAATACAGTGGACGCTAGGATGGTTGCCTGTTGATGAGATCCTATATACGTCGGCAGCTAAAACTCATTTCTTACTGATGGGGCTTAAGAGCATTCAACCTTACGCACCCTGCCGAATTTTGAGACAGTTCGGAAGATGCCAGACAGTACCTCATGAGGAAGATCTTAGCACTCAAGCAGTTGAGATAAGTCCTAACGGACAATTCCCAGAAGCAAAGATTTGCCAAATCTGGAGTGAGTGTCAATATTTGAAATCAGATACTTGCGTGCGGGATCGAGCCAAAGGAGAGACGGCGCCAGGTTACCTTGCATGGTATAGAAGGGAACTTGAGCATGAAAGGCCAGCTAAGAGACCCCACATCCGGAATTTCACCGAATCATCGCAAAGGCAGTGGGATTGGTTAGCAAAGGAAAGTGGCTATTGCGCCGAAATCAGCAGGTTAAAGCAACAAGTGGAAAGTTTGAAATATGAGCACAACGTGCAAGATGCTACCAATCTGGGGAGCGGAACAGGTTAATTCAGGACAACGAAAGACTCAGAGCCCAGATCAAATAGATAAGGGTGGATGCGGATAAACAGCCAAGGCATCGATCAGACGAGCAGCTGATAAAAAGGCTAAAAGGTGAAATCAGGGAATGGCAAGATGGTTTGGAGAAATCTGAAAATGTCATAGTAGAGCTCAGGGCACAGTGGGATACAAGAGCAGATAAGTATCGCCGATACCTGAATCAATTGGAAGGCGACCACGAGAAAATTGTTGCTAAAATAAAGAGAGAGATGGCTACACTTGAGATCAAAGCAGCTAATCAGGCCAAGGGTTTCCAAATTGAGAGCAGATACTGGTACGACTCAATAGCTCAGATGAAGTTGGAAGTACGACGACTGAAGCACCAGCATATACAGGATGCTCAAGTATTCAAGATATGTAGCGATCAGATAAAACGCCTACTCATAGAGAAGAAGCAAACCATAGATAGGATCAAGGCCATTTCCCATGCCATCACCAGACGATGTCTACGATGTGAGAACATGTCCAGCGTTACCGTCCTCTCGGCAGTGATGGGTTATGTCAAGCAGACTATGCATGAGCTGGAGCAACTTGAGAGGGATCTTACGCCTAGGACCGCGGCGAGGCCGAACGATGCCCCGCGGACACCAATTTTCAAAACCATAATGCACTCATAAGTCAAGCCTGTATCTTAGCATCTTCTGCCTGTTTTTCCCATCAGGGTGATTTTTAGTCTATTTTGAGTCTAGGTTTATTTTCAAAGTTTGCTCTTTCTTTTGCAAAATGTAGTTTGTAATAGACCATTTCAACAATAAAGAGGTTGTTTCTTTTACTCTCATTTGTGTTTTTCGAACTACGTAATGATCTGATTCACGTAGGCATCGTGATACGTAGGCAATCCTCATCGGATCCGGTCGCATTGCTTTTACTGCAAAACAATAAAAAATAATAACAAAAAAAAAAGAAAAAAAGGGGAAAACAAATAAGAGGAAAAATGCCAGAATGACGTATGCTCTCGTAGCAAACATATAGTAGTCCACTTAACTGTATAGGTGCATCATGCCCAACGTGAGATTGACTATCTGTTATTTGCTGCAAATTAACCGTGCATTTGTCGTTGAGTATCTTTCCAGGGTTTTTGAAAAGATGGATGGTTTGGTGAAAGTCTGGCCTCGCACTCATATTTCACGAGGTCAAGGAGAAGTGTTCAACTACCTGTTGTTAGGACCAGAAGCAGTACTCACACTTACTTCACCAGGTCAAAAGGAAGTGTGGAAATGTCTTCAGAAATTCCATTGCAAACGATCCCTGTTTCTGAGGAGAGCTCAATCTCAGCCGTCCTCACACCTGAATCCGCAACTGCGGAGGAAAATAGAATCCTACGGCTCCGCATGTTGGAAATGCTGGACGACTGGAATAATGGGAAAGAACCGCCAAGTGCCGTCCCCGGATTCCCTGAATTATTCTCCAGGTCGAGTGGGACTTCTAATGTCCCCATAAATTATCCTGCTACCCCATTCGGGTACCCATCCACCTCAGCCTTCTCTGCTGGATCGCCTTCTGAGGTTCATCCCCGAATGTCAGCCACTGATGCAAGCATGAACATCTTTACTGCGTCGCCTTGCCCGATCACGGCACAACCGGCCACGTACAAGCGAAGCTTTGACTCATCCTCTTTTACATTCCAAGCACCATCGTTATTAATGGAACCAACTAGGTTCGCTAGCAGCACTAATCCTCTACCGCCTCAGTGCGAGCTTCCACCCGGGCAGGATCAGAACCCCAGAATTGCAGAACAAAATGAGATTGCCAAGAGAATGAGAAGCCTTGAACAAAGTTTGAAGAATATGCAAGGATTGAGCGGACAAAAGAGCGTCTCTTACGCCGACCTGTGCATGTTCCCTCACGTGCACCTGCCGACGGGTTTCAAGACCCCAAAGTTCGAGAAATACGATGGGCACGGTGACCCCATTGCACATCTTAAGAAATACTACAACCAATTGCGGGGAGCCGGCGGAAAAGAAGAACTGCTGATGGCATATTTTGGGGAAAGTCTAGTAGGGATAGCTTCAGAATGGTATATGGACCAAGAAATGTCCCGATGGCATATATGGGATGATTTTTCCAGAGATTTTGTGAAACAATTCCAGTATAACATCGACATTGCGCCAGATCGAAATTCTCTGTCGAATTTGAAGAAGAAACCTTTAGAAAGCTTCAGAGAATATGCTATTAAGTGGCGTGAACAGGCGTCAAGAGTGAAGCCTCCCATGGATGAAGTGGAGATGGTTACTACCTTTCTCCAGGCTCAAGTGTCTGATTATTTCCAAAACATGATGTCAGCCATGGGTAAGCCATTCGCGGAAGCGATCAAGATTGGAGAGATGGTGGAAAATGGCTTGAAGACAGGCAGGATTCTGAGTCAAGCAGCCATAAGGGCGACTTCCCAGGCCGTCCAAAGCGGGTCCGGAGGAACGACAAGAGGGAAAAAGAAGGAAGAAACGACTATGGCAGCCTCGGAAGCAAGGGAGTATCGTCATCCCAGGCCCCATTTTCCGGAAAGAACCCCACAACACTACTACCCCCACTCAAATTTGGCATATGCTCATCAACCTTATATGGTCATGAATGCCCAACCTTATACCCATCCACCACAACAAGCCAACCGAGGCCCAGCTCCACCTCCCAGAAATCAGCCTCCTTACCGCAACCACTATAACCCACAACCCCCGCAGAATAACTTCCGCCCTCAACTTCCGCCCTCACTATAACCCACAAGCCACCCAGAAGGTGGACTTTCACGCCCATCGGTGAGCCATACTCAACTTTGTTCCCAAAGCTGGTCCAGTTGGGTTTCTTGCAACCAATCCCTCAAACAAGGCAAAACCCGACGTCACCGTCTTACAAAGCTGGAGTCAGATGCGCCTATCATTCAGAGGCCGAGGGACATGATACAAATGACTGCTGGTCGTTGAAAAGAGTGGTCGAAAACTTGATAGAGCAAGGGAAAATAGTGCTAAGGGACGAGGAGATCCCGAATGTAACTAACAATCCATTACCTACTCACAATAATGGGCCGCTGATCGGAATGATTTGTGAAGACAAAGAGTTTGACCCTGCTCTGAAAGCCATAATTGCCATTATCGACACGGGAAAGAGGCCCGAAATGAACCAAAAACCAGAAAAGGGGGAAGAGGCCAAAACTATAAAGAAAGTGCCTGAAAAGAAGGTGGAGAAGAAAGTGGTACCGGTAAAGGATGGAGTTCTTTACATACCACGAGGTTAAGCTGAGAAGACGCAGAACTTCGGAATCAAAAAGACAAAACCTATGTATGTGCCAAAAGGGGCCTATGTGGTCCGGGGGACGATTCAACCACCTCGGCTGAACGAGCTAGTGGTTATCGAACGCGTGCCAGAAAGGCCAATGACCAACCCGTCCACAGTGCCGTGGAATTATCAAAAGACTTTGGTGATGTACAAAGGTAAAGAGGTCATGGGAGAACTTCCAGAAAATACTTTCATTGGAAGGTATTCAAATACTCAAGAACTGAACAACGCCACACAAAGGCGCTTCCCGCCAAAGAAGCCCGTGAGTGTTGAAGAAGCGGAAATGTTCTTCCAACAAATGAAAATGCCCGATTACGAAGTGATAGATCAGCTGCGCAAGTACCCCGAGCAAGTGTCCATGCTGTCATTGTTAATGAGGTCGACCGAGTATCAAGAGATCTTACTGAAGACCCTGAATGAAGCATATGTGCCAGTTGAAACCTCGGTAGAACAATTAGAGCGGATGACAGAAAGATTCTTCGCCGTCAATCAAATCTCTTTCAGCAAGAACGATCTACCCCCGGAAGGAGCGGCACACAACAAGGCTTTGCATTTAACAGTTAAATGCGAAGACTATTATGTCAAGCGGGTAATGTTGGATGGGGGCTCAGGCGTTGACATTTGCCCGCTCTCCACGCTACAAAGAATGGAAATTGGGACCGGAAGAATCCGACCCAACAAGGTCTGCGTAAGGGCTTTCGACGGCATCAAGAGGGATACCATGGGAGAAATAGACCTTTTGTTGGTCATAGGACCGGTCGAATTTCAAGTAACCTTCCAAGTGCTCGACATGGATACATCCTACAATTTTCTCCTTGGCAGACCTTGGATCCATGCGACAGGAGCTGTGCCTTCCACTCTTCACCAGATGGTGAAGTTCGAGTACGAAGACCGAGAGATCGTGGTCCATGGGGAAGATGAGCATGCTATCTATCGGGACCCATCGATCCCATATCTGGAACCAACAGAAGGGAGCGAACATACGGTCTATAAAGCTTTTGAGATTATACTGACAGAGCAGCACGAGGAGGGAATACCCTCCCCCCAGCCTTTCTTGTCTAACGCCTCGGTTATGGTGGCCAAAGAGATGATCCGGCACGGATTTAGGCCAGGGAAGGGGCTTGGACGAACCTTTCAGGGAATAACAGAACCCATTACCTTGCCAGTCACCAAGAAACCTTTTGGACTAGGTTTCAAACCTACTCCAGCCAACGAAGAGTGGGCAAAGAAAAGGAAAAATGAGGGTTGGAAGTTACCTCGACCATTGCCAGATTTATATGCGACTTTCCTCAGGCCAAGGTACGTTGAAGAAGAAGATGATGAGGTCTTCACAGCTGAGGAAATCAAGGAGATATGTGGGGCAATGAGAGAGATGCTCTACGAGGTCCACATGGTTCAACCAGGTGAAGGCACAAGCATTGCTGAGATGATGTACATGGGGCCGAACGCCAAACTTCAAAACTGGGAGGCCACGCCATTCCTGACTAGACGGAAGTCCGGGTAGACCTGTCCTGCCACCTTTCCTGTGTCACAAGTTATCTCCAGGACATAACTTGAACGTTTTCTTCCTTTCCATTGTTGTTTTGTATTCCTGAGTTGTAAACATTGTTGTCCTCCAACTTTCCAAAGAAAATAAAAAAATCATCATCAATGCTTTCCCATTCTTTCTTTTGTTAGGATTTTTGTTATTTTTCCCTTTATCTTTCTTTTCAGTTATAATAATGCGGCTTTAAAAATGACATGCTTGCGGACTTCACGCCCATATCACAATGAGCTATTTAACTGCGAATTAATGAACCCAGAATCAGAGTATGATGCGGAAGAGGCTTTTAGGGAAATAAACCGAGAGTTGGAATATTTTGAGAATAAACCCAAGCCAAATCTGAATGACACCGAACCGGTTAATTTAGGAAGTCCTAAAGAAATCCGGGAGACCAAAATAAGCATTCACACGGACGAGAAAATGCGAGATGCGATAATTCAACTTCTTTTTGAATTTAAAGACGTGTTTGCTTGGTCATATGATGACATGCCGGGTCTAGGGGTTGATCTAGTGGTTCATAAATTGCCGATTCATCCTGACTGTCCTCCAGTTCAACAAAAGCAACGAAAGTTCAAAACTGAGGTCAGTGACAAGATCAAGGAAGAGATCACCAAACAACTGAAAACGGGAGTGATTCGGGTAGTCCAGTATACAACCTGGTTGGCAAATGTGGTTCCAGTACCGAAAAAGGACGGTAAAACTCGAGTATGTGTAGATTACCGAGATCTGAATAGAGCAAGTCCTAAAGATAATTTCCCAATACCCAATATCCACATCCTCGTTGATAATTGCGCCAAACACGAGATACAGTCCTTCGTAGATTGTTACGCCGGGTATCATCAGGTATTGATGGATGAAGAGGACGCCGAGAAAACTGCCTTCACCACGCCTTGGGGCACCTACTGTTATCGGGTTATGCCATTCGGTTTGAAGAATGCTGGGGCTACTTACATGAGGGCCATGACTGCCATTTTTCATGACATGATGCATCAGGAAATAGAGGTGTACGTGGATGATGTGATAGTCAAGTCCAGGACGCAGGATAATCACATCCAAGACTTGAGGAAATTCTTCGAGAGACTAAGAAAGAATGACTTGAAGCTAAACCCAGCCAAATGTGCTTTCGGAGTTCCGTCGGGCAAACTTTTGGGCATCATCGTAAGCAGGAGAGGTATCGAGCTAGATCCAACTAAGATAAAATCCATCAGAGATCTGCCTCCCCCGAGAACAAAGAAAGACGTATGAGTCTGTTGGGCAGGTTGAACTACATCAGTCGGTTTATTGCCCAGTTGACAAGCACGTGTGAGACCATATTCAAGCTTCTAAGGAAAGATGCAGCAATTAAATGGACAACTGAGTGTCAAGAAGCTTTCGATAAAGTCAAAGAATACCTTTCGAATCCCCCGGTCTTGGTCCCTCCAGAACCAGGGAGGCCACTTTTCTTGTATCTAACAGTCTTGGAGAACTCTTTCGGTTGCGTCCTCGGGCAACACGACATAACCGGGAAAAAGGAGCAAGCAATCTACTACTTAAGCAAGAAATTCACCGGCTACGAGGCCAAATACACTCTGCTGGAAAGGACATGCTGCGCTCTCACATGGGTTGCTCAAAAGCTGAGACATTATCTCCAAGCCCACACTACTTTCCTCATAAGCAGGTTGGATCCTTTAAAATATATATTTCAGAAACCGATGCCTACTGGAAGACTGGCCAAGTGGCAGATCTTGCTTACTGAATTCGACATAGTCTATGTCACTCGCACGACAATGAAAGCCCAGGCGCTAGCAGATCATTTGGCCGAAAATCCGATCGATGAGGAATACCAGCCATTGCATACCTACTTTCCAGATGAATAGGTAAATACCGTAGAAGTAGTCTCGGAGGACGCTCATGTTTGGAAGATGTTCTTTGATGGAGCCGTGAATGCCAAAGGTGTAGGAATTGGGGCAATTTTGATCTTGCCTTCCGGTCAGCATTATCCCGCCACAGCTAGACTGCGTTTCTTCTGCACAAATAATACAGCTGAGTATGAAGCCTGCATCATGGGCATACACATGGCAATCGATCAGGATGTCGAAGACTTACTGATTATGGGAGATTCTGACCTGATTATCCGGCAAGCTCAAGGCGAATGGGAAACTCGGGATGTCAAACTTATCCCATACCGAAAGCATGTGGAGGACCTCAGCAAGCGCTTTACGTCAATAGAGTTCAGGTATATCCAGAGTTGTCACAATGAACTGGCAGATGCACTTGCTACTTTGGCTTCAATGCTACCCTACCCGGGCAACACCCACGTCGATCCTCTGGAAATCCAAATCAAGGAAAGACACGGTTACTGCAGTGTAATCGAGGCGGGATCAAATACGCAGCCTTGGTACCATGACATCAAGAGGTTCCTGAAGACGCAAGAATACCCCGAGCACGCTACTGGAGATCAAAAGAGGACCATTAGGCGACATGCAAGTGGTTTCTTTCTGAGCGGTGAATTGTTATATAAGAGGACCCCGGACCTCAATCTCCTAAGATGTGTCGATATCGAGGAAGCGAGGAAGATCATGCACGAAGTACACGCAGGTGTGTGCGGACCTCACATGAACGGGTATGTCTTAGCGAAGAAAATCCTTCGAGCAGGTTATTACTGGATAACCATGGAAAAGGATTGCTTTAGCTTCGTTCGGAAGTGTCATCAGTGTCAGGTGCACGGTGATTTGATTCATGCACCTCCCACGGAGCTGCATCCCATGTCTGCACCTTGGCCATTTGTCGCCTGGGGCATGGACGTCATTGGACCAATCGAACCGAAGGCTTCGAATGGACACAGGTTTATACTGGTTGCCATCGATTACTTCACAAAATGGGTAGAAGCTGTCACTTTCAAGTCGGTCACAAAAAAGCTGTAGTGGATTTTGTACACTCAAATCTTATCTGTCGTTTCGGTATTCCCGCGACTATCATTACAGAAAACGCAGCAAACTTGAACAGTCACTTGATGGGAGATGTATGCGAGCAATTCAAGATAACGCATAGGAATTCTACTCCTTATCGGCTGAAAGCCAATGGTGTTGTGGAAGCGGCGAACAAAAACATCAAGAAGATTTTGAGGAAAACGATCCAAAGTTCCCGACAGTGGCATGAGCAGTTACTATTTGCATTGTTGGGGTATCGCACTACGGTACGCACATCAGTAGGAGCGACTCCTTATCTTTTGGTTTATGGGACCGAGGCTGTAATACCGGCAGAGGTAAAAATTCCTTTGCTTCGAATCATTGTCGAAGCAGAAATCGAAGACAGTGAGTGGGTTAAGACTCGGTTAGAGCAATTGACTTTGATTGATGAAAAGCGAATGACCGCAGTTTGTCACGGACAGTTATACCAACGAAGGATGGCCCGTGCTTACAACAAGAAAGTCCGACCCAGGAATTTCGAAGTAGGTCAGCTGGTACTGAGGCGTATTCTGCCGCATCATGAGGAAGCAAAAGGTAAGTTTGCCCCAAATTGGAAAGGCCCATACATCATAAGGAAGATATTGTCGAGAGGAGCATTGTATTTAGGTGATATCGAAGGAAATGACCCCGACACAGCAGTAAATGCGGATGCAGTCAAGAGATACTACGTCTGAATTATACTCCAGTAATCTTGACCCATTCGAAATGACAAAGGTTTTATTCCCCACTACTCCCCAAACACTACCCAATTCTCTCTACAAACCTTTGAGCCGCTCAAAAGAAAAAAAAACATTAATTGAGGCCTGAACTACGTTTGACTTGATTCCGAAAGGATACGTAGGCAGCCTCTTCCTAAGGTTCAGTCACACCAACAATAAAATCCCATTCACCCTGAAATTGAAACCGGGGCACGTCGAGCAGTTGAGAAGTTAGTATTATCTACCTCTCTTTACCAAGCACAAGCCTTCAAATCAATTACCAAAGATGGTGGGGAACCAATAAGCGTCACAAATGGAGACCGGCACACTCTGAATTGAGAGAGATAAAATGAGAGAGTCTCGTCGGTGAAAACCTTCGGGCACCACGAGGCGACGGGAGTAGAGAAACCAAAATGAGAGATCTTGTTTAGTAAAAACTCACAAAGAGTGCTATCAAGCGATGACAGGAAGAGAAATGAGAGAGGTCAGCCGGCGAAAACCCGCAAAGGGCGCTGTTGGCCGAAAAGAATGACTCCACCCCAAGGAGGTCTCGACAAAGTTCCACCGGTTTGGAATCGCATATCCTTTCTGTTTTAGGGAAACGCAAGTTCATGGAAGGTCAGGCGTCCAGTCCAAAGAGCATGTCATGTTATTTAAAGCCAGTGTTATCTTCCCCAGATAAGTCTTTCTCGTCCCAAAAGGGACACTCCCTTCCTGAAATTTGTTTTCTCCTTTCTTTGTTTCTTTTCGAATCTCTTTTATGTTTTAACCCCAAGTTCAGGATACACCGGAGAGGGCAGGTGGCAGGTTTGTTTTCACGGAGTTCCGTTTCATGAAGGAAAACACCCCATTTCGTGGGTACGTCTGTCCAAACTTGATGAATCATGACGTTTGATGGCGTTCGAAGTAAAGAGGAAAAAGAGAAATTTCCCCCAGCAAGTCCGCCTTCGGACGAATCCCCACAGAGTCTCTCCTTGTACAATCCTCCCACAGAGTCTCCCCAATATAAAAAAAAAAGAAAAGAAAAAATCCCCGTTGGAATTTCCCCAGCACATCCCCAGCAAGTCCCTTTGTAAAAATTCCCCAACAAGCTTACCCCAACAAATCCTAGAAAGCCCGCCTTGAAACAAATACCCAGCATGCCCCATTGTACAAAAGTCCACACAAAGAATCCACTTTGTAAATATTCCCCCACAGAGCTTCCTTTTGTACAAATCCCCACAGAATACCTCCAATAAAACCCCGTTGAGAACCTCCAAGCAACACGGGACAAAAAAAGAGGGAAAGAAAAAGAGCCTTACGAGGCAAATCATCACAGAATCTGGAAATACAAGCCTGAGCAATCTAAAAGGTTCCGACATATGAATCAAATCAATGGCGGGACTTCGCAACAGAAATGAAGACGCAATAAAGCAACCGGGAACGATCAAGGTCACCAAACCGACCGTCATTTCCGAACTAACAATTGTTCTTTGTCTGAAGAGTTGAAACAGGTTTAATCCAAGACAATCGTGCAAGAAGCACGTGTCGCCCAAAGAAGAAGGTACACGGGTACAATAAATATTTTGGCAACAAGGAATTCACTCGAAAGGTAAGTTTCCACGAAACTCCCTTTTGTCTTTTACTAAAACAAGAAAATTCAAAAAAAGAGGTCAGTCGTTGTTCTCGAATTTTGTCCCCAGCTAGTCAGCATTAGGGTTTTAAACCCTAAACTGAATTTTTCCTTTTAGTTAGCATTAGGGTTTTAAACCCTAAACTGAGCTTTTCCATGCAGTCAGCATTAGGGTTTTAAACCCTAAACTGAATTTTTTTCCATTCAGCCAGCATTAGGGTTTTAAACCCTAAACTGAGCTTTTCCATGCAATCTGCATTAGGGTTTTAAACTCTAAACTGAATTTTTCCTTTAATCAGCATTAGGGTTTTAAACCCTAAACTGAACTTTTTCCATTCAGCCAGCATTAGGGTTTTAAACCCTAAACAGAACTTTTTTCCATTCAGCCAGCATTAGGGTTTTAAACCCTAAACTGAGTTTTTCCATGCAATCATCATTAGGGTTTTAAACCCTAAACTGAATTTTTCCTTTAGTCAGCATTAGGGTTTTAAACCCTAAACTGAACTTTTTTCCATTCAGCCAGCATTAGGGTTTTAAACCCTAAACTGAGCTTTTCCATGCAATCTGCATTAGGGTTTTAAACTCTAAACTGAATTTTTCCTTTAATCAGCATTAGGGTTTTAAACCCTAAACTGAACTTTTTCCATTCAGCCAGCATTAGGGTTTTAAACCCTAAACTGAGCTTTTCCATGCAGTCAGCATTAGGGTTTTAAACCCTAAACTGAATTTTTCCTTTAGTCAGCATTAGGGTTTTAAAACCCTAAGCTGAACTTTTCCCCAGTTGGTCAGTATTAGAGTTTCAACTCTAAAACTGAACTTCTCCCCAGCTAGTCGGTATTAGGGCTCCAACCCTGAACTGAACATTTTTATCTTCCTTCATCAAATTTTATGAACTTCCTGGCGAATAATTCACGAAATTTTCCTAGTGAAACTGGGGCAGAAAATTTCATTCGTTTGTTTGTTTTCTCCCACAGGTCTAACCTCGAGCCACAAGATTCAAAATGACCCACGAGATGAGTCTCAACTCAGAATCAAAGAAGAAAAAAGACAAAAGAAGATGTCCCGAGAATATCAGAGTAAATGGAAGGCGGATCGGCTCCAACATTTGACTAAGGTCCTGAACTCTGCCAGACACGTTTCACTCAGTATCCCAGAGATTGAACAAGTCGCCGCAACTCGCAAGCATCAAGATTCGGATCAAAGTCTCCAAGCACAATCAGCTAAGACCCAAGATCAAGTCGCAAAGGAATCATAGATAGGAATCTTGTAACTCGCAGTTGACATGCATATAAGTAGTTAGTTCAGTTCCAATTTTCCTTTGGTTGTAATAAGGCGGTCAGTGACGCAGCAGTGACAACAACAACAACAGTAACAGCAAGCATTGCAATCCCATGGTAGTCCCAGTTACCAAAACTTCCTGAACTACATTGACCTGATTCCTGTTTAGCCCAGGATATGTAGGAAATCTTTGAAGCAAGATTCGGTCAGATCTTTCAAAAACATGCTTCACACGGAGTAGTCCGTAGGCAAAAATCGCTCATACACGCTCACTTTATCTTTGCACGAAAACTCTTCGTGTTTCCGAACAAAGAGGGGCAGCTGTGAGCACGTGATTTTTGTTTCGCGCGACAATCGCTCCAAGAGAATTAAAAAAAAATAACAAATGGTCCTGCTATGCAAATTGGGATTTTACATGGCACTTTGTTAATTATTTTTGATTTTTTGCCCATTTTTTATTAAAACAAAATACAAAATGTATGTGTCGTGCGTAATGTGAACCGTAATCCGATTGTTAAATAGGAGATCACAAAAATACGCATTTCTTTTGTCCTGATTTTTTGCTTTGTTTAAGTTTACCTACTTTTAACATTTTTATACGCGTTAAATAAATATGTTAAGTGTTAATTAATGGTGTCTAGTTTTATTTAATTAGGTTGTGTATTTAGGAAATTAGAAATAAAGAAAAAAAGAGGGGAAAATTTGTTTTAAAATGAATTTGGGCCACAAACATTATAAAATCTGAAGCCCAAATGAATGGCCCAATCCACCAGTCCGCACAGCCCACTCCCCAAGCCCCAAAACGATGTAGTTTAACACCAAAGCTACGTCGTTTCAATGCCAATCCATCCCAGCCATTCAAACCAAGCTGATCCAACGGTCCGGATCTCTCACCCATAACCCCATTTGCCCGACCCGTTACCCGAACCAACTTTGACCCCAACACCTGAAACGACACCGTTTCCCTCGAGCTGAAGGATCCTGGCCCTTCATCGTGCCTCATCCAACGGCTGAGATCCATTCACCCACTCCATATATAAGCTTCCCCTCATACCCCACCCCCCTATCCAAATACCCTTGCCTTTCATCATCCTCACAAAGAACCCCGGAACCCTAGAGCCGCCCCCATCTCCCTTCACCAGAAACCCGACGGCATGAACGCCGGTGACCTCCGCCTGAACACCATAGAACCCCCTCACCACCCTGAACATTGATCTGTTGGCCGTTTAGTTCGAATCCCTTCCCACCTTCTCGAATCTTCATTTGAAGATTCGAGTCGGAACCCGATTTACACCAATCGACCTCAACTTCACACCAGACAGTCCCCAGACCCCCTCGTGACCAAACCATGCTTGGTTTGGTCCGAATCTAACCAGGGAAACACGAATCCCAGATCTAATTTTTGAACCCTAGTTTTCTCCGTGCATGTTCCATGTCTGTTCAAGCCGAAGAGATTAAGGTCTAATGGACCTTAATCGAAGTGTTTCTCATCTGAGAAACACTTCGATTAAAGTCCGTTCAGACTTAAGAAAGGTCTGTCCGAGTCCAAGTTAAGGCTTTTGATTTTTCGAGATTTAAGGTGAGTTTTGCTTTTTCTTTTCTTATTTCTGTTAGTCCATGTGATTGATTAAAGGTCTGTTCATGTTTTGTTTTAATTTGTGTCTTTGAATTTTTATCAATTGTTGTTTGTCCACTTTACCTGAACCTCTGTGTTTGTTTGAATCCCTCTCCTATTCTGATAATGCGTATGTATGTATGTGCTGTGCGAATAATTGAGCTTCAAATTTTGACTGATCAACTGATTCCTCGAGTACCACTTTGTTTAGTCAGTATAATTCAAATCATGTGTCGATACTGTTAAATGTCTGATTTTGGCTACGATTGTGCATGTTATGATTAATATAGTCGAGTCGACATGTGTCGTCAATTAGTTTCAACTGCCTGAACAATAACAAATCGATTTGCTTCTGGGCACATTTGTTTGAATCAATTAGGAACTGAGTTTGTTTACTTATAGTTGTTAATCTGAATCAGAAATGAAAAAGGAATGTTTTGTTTGTTTAACTTCTGAATTGGAGGGCATGTGCACTTTCTGCACAACATGTGCATTTGTGCACCACAGGTGCATTTGTGCACAAGCCTGTGCCCTGCATAAGGGCTTTTGAATAAAATAATCGACAGCACATGCTGTCAGATATATATTCTGCTGCCCATCACCCTGCTTTAGTTAAGAAGTATTAAACCTCTTTCAAAAGGGTAAGTCTGCCAGGGAATGTGATGGGTTTCTAATATTAAATAGCTAAGTGGAACTGAAAAGGGACAGCACATGGGAGGGGTATCTGATTAATCTAACAGGCTGTTAAAGGGCAGACTTTAGGCTTATAAAAGAGAGGACTTCCATCAGTTTGAAAAAAAAAAGAAAAAAAAAGAGAGGACATCTGATAATAGAGAGGGACAGAAGGAAATTGTTAAGGAAAAGATAGGGGAGATCAAGAGAGATCTGAGAAGAGAGGTTTGGAGACATACATAGATACACATATATACAGAAATAGAAAGAGAGAAAGAAAGAGATAAAACAGATTAGGAAATCAGAAACTTGGTTTTGTTTGTCTGAAGTTCATCTGTTGTCAATTCGTTAGGTAGTGTTGCTTTTTCTAAGTTTCAATCGAGATTACTGTTAGTGTTTTGTTGCATTTGGTATATCTCGGAATTGGATTGTCTGGAGTTCTGTTTCCACCACACTGTGTGCTGCTTCATTTGGCTACTTTCTCTTCAACTATAGTTCCACCCCTTGCAATAGAATCTGCTCTGCTGTGTTGTTTTGATTTGCTGCTGTTACTCTGATTCCTGCTGCTGCTGATCTTCCATGTTATTCTCTTCTTCCTCTTTGCATTTCAGCATTCCAGGTACACATTTCAAGTCCCATATTGATGTAACTGAAACAGTTTGAAAGCATGAAATGAAAAGGTTGAAGAAGTTCAAGTATTTGTTGTAATATTCATGGTACATTAACGGGTCTGTAAAAATTGATTAGTTTATAATTCAATAGTGTGAAAGTATGTACTGATACTCGTTTGAATTTAGCCCTTTGTGTTAGTTCGTCAGTTGTTTGCTAGTACGGGGTATGTATACTCCGACCTTGTACAATGTTGTTTCTGTTTCATTTAGTTTTTTTGGGTTCCATTAGGCAGTACATAGGGTCACATTCAAAGTCCCATTGGTAACAATATCTAGTAGCTAAATCCTTTAATCTAGCCTAAATAAGTTTAGTTAAGTTCAACATAAGAAATGTTCGGATTAAGTGTTATATTTCGTTAGCTCGTATGTGATTTCTTGTCAGATTAAAGCATTTTTCCATTAAAGTATAAACGTTTTCTTAACTTTGTAAATAATTAATCATAAAAATCCGGATCAGGCCAAAGCATATAATTAAATTAGCATGTACCTTTTCTTCTAATTTTAGGGACAAATGTATTAGAAATGTAGCCACTTTAGGATATCCTTTCTAAAATAGAGACGAGCCTCGCCAAATAAAAATGCAAAATTGCGGGGCCCTCGATAAATAATCATAATAAATATTTAGAATTCAGGCTAGGCCGTTTAGTGAATCTCATGGCCTTCTCAAAAAATAATAACGCGTTAGGCTCTTTAGGCGCGACTTAATTAAATCATATTCTGAAATTCGGGTGCACATTGATGTGACCCAAATCCAAATCTCAACGAAGTCAAAATGTGTTGACAATCATGGGCGCATTGATTGTGACGTGGTTCGAGAGGCATTTTCACGACGTTGCAATTCTATAAAATAAGTGATAATGATACAAGCGGTTTAAACTTAATAAAAGCATGTAAGTCATGACATTGTATTTAAATCAGATATTTAGCCATTATAACAATTTAAGCGACCGTGCTAGAACCACGGGATTCGAGGGTGCCTAACACCTTCCCTCGGGTCAACAGAATTCCTTACTTAGAATTTCTGGTTCGCAGACTTCATTTGGAAAAGTCGAAAATTTCCTCGACTTGGGATTCAAGATAAACCGATGACTTGGGACACCAAAATCTAAACCTTTCCCAAGTGGCGACTCTGAATTAAATAAATAATCCCATTTCGAATATTGTCACTTAAATTGGAAAAACTCCCCTTGCGCATTTAACCCTTCGGGGCCGGCGCGCAAAAAGGAGGTGTGACATTGATAGGTACTCCTTGATTCTGTCGAAGGCCTTTTTGTAGTCATTAGTCCATTCGGTAGCGGCGTTCTTTTTCAACATCTTAAAGATTGGCTCATAGATGACAGTAGATTGTGCTATGAACTGGCTGATGTAGTTGAGTCTCCCCAAGAAGCTCATTACGTCCCTCTTATTCTTTCGCAGTGGCAGTTCTTGATTAGCTTTAACCTTTGATGGATCCAGTTCTATCCCTCGGCGACTCACAATGAACCTAAGTAGTTTTCCAGCATGAACCCCAAATGAACATTTCGCATGATTCAGTTTCAGGTTGTACCTTCTTAGTCTGTTGAATAACTTCCTCAAATCTTCCGTGTGATCAGTGGCTTTCTTGGACTTTATGATGACATCATCTACATACACCTCAATCTCCTTGTGTATCATATCATGGAAAATAGTAGTCATGGCCCTCATGTAGGTGGCCTGTGCATTCTTCAACCCGAATTGAATCATCTTGTAGCAGTACATCCCCCACGGTGTGATGAAAGCCATTTTCTCAGCATCTTATTCGTCCATCCAGATCTGATGATATCTAGCGAACCAATCTTCAAATGATTGCAACTCATGCTTGGCGCAATTGTCGATCAGGATGTGTATGTTCGGCAAGGGGAAGTCGTCTTTTGGACTGGCCCGATTGAGATTCCGGTAGTTGACACAGACTCTGACCTTCCCATCCTTCTTCGGCACCGGCACGATATTGTCTAACCATGTCGGATATTCTACTACCCTGAGAACCTTAGCTTTGACCTGCTTAGTGATTTCTTCTTTGATCTTCAAACTCATATCAGGCTTGAACTTTCTGAGCTTCTACTTTACCGGTGGACATGTCGGATCAGTTGGCAGTTTGTGGGCCACAATAGATGTGCTAAGACCAGTCATGTCATCATATGACCAGGCGAATATGTCCTCGTATTTTCTTAGAAATTCTGTGTACTCTTCCTTTTCTGACGGTGATAAGTGAATGTTTATTCGTGTTTCTTTGACATTTTCTACATCTCCCAGGTTAACAATCTCAGTCACATCCAGGTTGGACTTCGGCCTCTTCTCAAAGTTCTCGACTCCTTTAACAATCTCTTCTGGTATATCATCTTCCTCTGAATCTATGTCTGTTTGTTGCGTTGCCTCATTGCATGTCACAACCATTGGTTCATCAAGATAGGTAATAGTAATGCTGTATAAATAAAGTAATGAGAGAAAATAATAAGAGTAAGATTTGTAAGGAAACCAAAATGCTTTGATAAATTTCATAACTATTTTGAACATTGGAAGATCTTATTACGAAAATTCAAAATGCGAAAGGAAAATCAACTAGTAAAAATAAAAAATAGTGCATGATGCTTTGTTCAGCCTTACTACCCCGAGGCTTTTCGGGCTCTGGTGGTTCTGATGGTGCAATTGTTGAGGCATGCTCCTCGGCTTACGGCCTGTATGGAAGGGCCTTCCTCCCCCTCCTCCTTGAAAATGACACAACAATCCATGCCATCGTCTTCTAGGAACAATTTCCTCACTGCTGCCAGTGCTTCCTCCTCTTCCAACCCATAGATAACATCGACCGGCTGGAAAGTCTGCCCCAAATGTGGTATTGGCTGCTCCAGCGGGTAGTATGGACCGCGCCATGGTGGCGACCAGTTGTTGAATTCCTCCTAAGTATACTCGTATCCCAGACCGAAAATGGTGCCATGTTTCTTCAGTTTGATAGGCTTGGCAATTCCTGGGAGGTTCTTGCCAAGTCCCTTGCCAAGTTCACATCCGCTCTAGTTCAATATGCTTTCAATTTTGTTGTCCCACCATTTTTCTTTGTCAACGGCGTTGACTAGCTCGATGTGGTGATAGGTTTCCTCGCCTATATTTTTTCTTCCTCCGATTGCTGGGATGGTTTGGCGACTGTATATGGGATTGCTACCATCACCGTGAATGATCACCTCTTGGTTATTCCATTCAAACTTCACTGCCTGATGTAGTTTTGACACTACAGCCCTAGCGGCATGAATCCATGGCTGTCCCAATAGCAAGTTGTAAGATGCTGGCACATCTATTACTTGGAAATTGACATCGAACCTAGTAGGCCCCATTTGTAAGCACAGACTAATTTCCCCAATAGTGGAACTTTGGGAACCGTCGAAAGCTTTGACGCTGATGGCCCCATCCTTGATCTCATGCAGACCCTTTCCCAATGTCTGAGTGTTACAAATGAAAAAATATTGAGGCTGGACCCTCCATCAATTAAGATCCTAGTGATAAAATAATCTTCGCATTTTGCACGGTGATGTGCAATGCTTTGTTGTGACTCAACCCTTCTGGTGGCAGCTCATCTTCATGAAAAGTGATCTTGTGACTTTCCAATACCTGCCCTACCATGTTTGCCATTTCTCCTCCAGTGATGTTGCTTGGTACATATGCCTCACTCAGCACCTTCAACAAGGCATTCTTATGTGCATCAGAACTTTACAACAAAGCTAGGATAGATATTTGTGCTGATGTTTTGTTCAGCTGATCAATGACTGAGTATTCCTTGGCTTGTGTCTTTCTCTAGAGATCATCGGGCCCAATATCAGTGATGGTCGACCGAACAAAGGCCTGCTTACTCAACTCAGCTAAATGGTCTGAAGTATAAACCCTGCCGGTTCTTGTCAAACCCTATGCCACAACTGTTTCCCCAAACTTGGCTTTCCCTTTCCTTCTCGCCTCGGCTGTGTAATCCCAAGGTATGGAATTTCGGTGTTATCGTCGACATTGTTACTAGAATGGGCACCTTTACTCCAAACGGAGCATGTGCTTTGGGAGGTAAACCTGCAACTTCAAACAGTGCGGTTGCATTTGCTGGAGTCACGAATTCGACCTCGATTGGTGTTGGTGTCTTTGCAGGGAGTGGTGCTTCAAACGCAAGTGGTACATACATGTTTACCTCGGCATCCCCAGAGGCTAAGTTTGTACTACAATTGGATTAAGGGTAACTATTTGCTTTTTTGGTTCGTCACCTTCTGTGATTAAACCGATCGATCCTTTGGGATCCCAATCATCCTCTATTTCAATCATGTGAACACCTCCACCTATATGATCCGATAGAGGGTTGTTGCGGACCTTTAGAGTAGGCTCCTTTGCCACAATGATCTTGTTATCAATCAGATTCTGGATCTTATCTTTTAGAGATCGACATTCATTAATGGTATGTCCCTTCATGCCGGAATGGTATGCACATGATTTATTTGGATTGACCCCCTGAGAAGGGCTTTTAAGGGTTATAGCAGGGATAAGGGTGACATAACCAGCAGCTTTGAGCCTTTCATACAGCTGGTCAATTGGTTCAGCAATGGCAGTGTACTATTTGGGGGGTCTGCGGTCAAAATTTGGTTGAGGTCTAGGAACGTTTTGATGTGCGGGAGGTGACTAATAGTGGGATGATTTAGTATTGTAGGCTTGATAGACATGTGCAGGTTGGGAGTATCTTCGTGAGTTAGGTTGATATGTGGGAGGTGGAGATGATTGATAAGTGGGTGGTGGAGTTTGGTGAGAGGGTGAGGGTGTTTGGTACTTCGGAGTAGGTTGATATGTGAGTGGAGAAATTGGATATGCTTGGTATTTGATAGGGATTTGGTCCTCTTTGCAACCATTACATCACCTACATCCCTTTTCTTTGACATACCACCAGACTGTAAAGCCTTATTGGTATCTTGCAAGGCTTCAAAGTTCGTAACCATACTACTTTTGATGCCTTCCTCGATCCTCTCCCCTAGCTTGATGATGTCGGAAAATTACTTACTCTCAATCAACATCAGCCTTTCATAGTACTGCTGGTCTTGAGCCCGGACGAAAAACTTGTTCATTTATTCTTCTTCTAAAGCCGATCTAACCTTAGCAGTTTCTGATCTCCAACGAGTAGCGTACTCGCGGAATGTTTCCGTAGGCTTCTTCTTTAAATTCTGGATGTAGAACACATCTGGCGCATTTTTTGTGTTGAACCTGAACCTGCCCATAAAGTCAGACGCCAAACTCACCCAGTTTGACAATTTCTTTGGGCTTGGCTAATGTACCAAGATAGAGCATCTCCTCTCAGACTCCTCATGAAAAGCTTCATGCGAATCCTTTCATCCTTCCCTACTCCGGCCAACTTGTCACAGTATGTTCTGAAGTGGACTCTAGGATCCCCTGTACCATCAAACATCTCGAACGTAGGAGGTTTGTACCCCTCGGGCAGTTCAACATAGTTCAACCCTTCAACATAGGAGGTTTATGCAAAGATCTTCGTAGTTCAACCCTTCAATCCCCTTACTTCCTTCGACGCTCTGAATTCGGCTAGTTAACATCTTAAGCTCTTTAGCCAAACTCCTGATGAGTGAGTCTTTATCATCAGACTCAAGTGTGCTTGAAATGGGTTGGGTGGAGTGTGGCATGGTTTCCACATATATGGGGGTGTTATGATGAGTGTGGGAGTGGTCATTTGTGAAATTCAAAGGCTCAGGGATGAGCAGTGGAGTATTGTTGGATGTGTGGCAAGTATTGCAGTGGTTGTAAGGAGCAGGATGGTTTTGTGGATTTGGGATGTTTTATGGAGGCGTGGGGTTGTAAGCGTTTGGAAAATTGATATCCGGAGTGGTGAGGGAAAATGACACGTTTGCCAGATTCCAGACCTGATCAAGTTCCTCCTGAAATTTTAACAGTTTCTGCTCGAGTTGGGGCGCACTTTCTTTGGAGACCTGAGTACCATGAGTGACCTCTACCCGTTCAGTTGAGTTTTCCTTTCTAGTGTTGTTCAAATCTTCCATCTTTCCTTTGTTCCTGCTTCTGATAGGACTAGGAGGAGGAGTGGGTGGAGGACCCTTTGATCTTGTGGAATATAATGACGATGCCAGAGTGCACGAACTAACCTTTGGGGAGGGGAATAAATAAAACAAACGTAAAAAGGTAACAAGTCAGTGCGAATTATAAGAAAAATGTTGCGATGTTTAAACACATAGTACAAGAATGTAAATCATGTCCCATTTAGGAACTCCTTTGTGCCCGAGGTAGGCCTAGCGACAAATCGATTTGGAGAACTTAGGATGCAAAATACCTCATTTTATTGATAAAAGTAGACAAATCCCAAAACGACACTAAATAACAAGAAATAAAATGTCGCTAGTGGCCATTGGACTTATTACATTTCCTAAAGCAAAAAGAAAAGGACCCTATCTATTTGGTCCCAGAAGAACCTTCCCCAGACTCGGCATCGTCGAATAGCTTTCCCATCTCGTGAAGTCCCAACAATAGGTAGGCTATGGCTAGATGTTCTCCCTCATTTCCCTTAGCATTTTGGCAATCATCGATCCTTTTGAGGAACTTCCTTTCTAGCTCCACTATGCCTCGCTCCAAATATCCCAGTCAATTGTTGGCACTGACAGCCATGTCTTTCCACTCCTTAATCAATTTTTGGGCGGATTCTTGTATCTCACGGTGCTCGCTTTCACATTCCTGGATCCTCTTGCGCAGTTGATTGTATTTGACCTATGCCTCGGCCCTTTCATCTATGATCCTGTGGCCCCTAGTAAGTCCTGGCTGACCTAGACCATCGTGATTAGATTCCAACCAGCCTGAATTGTATGGAGTACAACCAACATGGTATCTATCTTGTTCGATAGTGTCTCTTCCCATGATGATCTTGCAATGCCACATATGCTGAGCTTGACACTTATAAGGACTGTTATCAGCTTAGAAGTCAGCCCGGAAGTGATCATCTTGTCTATCCTTGGTATAACCTGCTTCCTATCAGCCTATCTCATAACTCAGAGAGGGAGATAATGTTAGGTTCCTCTCAGACCGATTAGTATCAGAAACGGCGCATCCCTGGATTGGACGATGAACTCCTCAGTAGGGAACCACTCGAACATCCATTGTACTTGATCCTCAGTTAGATTTTCAAACAACTCTAACCATCCCTTGGCGTCTTCTTGCTGGGAGAACATGTTGGGCATGTAGTTCATTCGTTTCGGATGATGGAAGGGGATATGATCGCCCCAGTCTCTTCGCTGGATTTCCTGTCGGTATTTACCCCTTTGTAGATGCTCCATGAGCCAACGTTGAAGTAGCAAATTGCAGCCTTCGAAGCGTTTGGCTCCTCGTTGACAATTCTCCAAGGCTCGGTATATCTCTGCAATAATCATGGGCACAATGCTGAATGGTTGCCCACCAATTCCCTCCATTAGAGCTTTGGTTACCATAGCTATCCTAGTGTGGATCTTGGCTTTCTTCATTCGAAACACTATTATCGCCAGGAAGAAAAACATGAAGACAAAGACCCTTCGGTGAATATGCCCCAATGACGTGAGGGCGAACTCGTCAGGATAAGTACGGTAAGATTTGTTGTGACCATACCTCTAGTACACATTTTAGGCATTAACAAACCCAGAGTTTCCCATGGTATACCAATTAATCCTCCTATTTCCTCCAGCAGGGGTGTAATCTCAATGTCCCTGAAGCAGAATACAGACCTATCACAATCCCAAAATAGAGTAGCAGCTTCTATGATCTTGTTGTTAGGTTTGATTTCCAAGAGAGAAGGTAGATTTCCTAGGTATTTTAGGACAAGAGTCTGATAACTAGAATGAAGATCCCCCCACTAGCTTAGCAATTTTGGGTGGATGTTGGTGACCATGCCGAATCTGGGGACTTTGTGCCTCATATTTGTGCAAGACAAAAGTGTTAGGTCCTTCCCCCCCCCACCAGACTCGACTATTTAACATCAACAATTAGCATGAAGCATTTAGTTCTCCAAATAAATGCACAGAACGTGGTATTGCCCGTTTGGGTTATAGGAAAACCCAGTGGACTTTGGACAAGGCTATCTTAAAGAGTCATTATACGGAAAACATAACTGACTCTACTGGGTTTGACCATGATGCATGCACAATTAAATAGAGTAAGGTTTTTATGGGGTTTTAGACTAGTACCCTTGAGCGGACAACTCAAGGGGAAAAGGCACGGAACCATCGACTACACCGTTGATTGATTGGTTTTACCGCAAATACGCCTTTTCCGGATTTAGGGGGTGATAATATTGGAAGAGCATAACCACTCATTATAAGCTTTGTTATGGTATTTGTTTGGCACGAGTGTAATATGATGTTGAGCATGATTATGAAATAATTAAAGCAGATTGTCACGTATTTGCACGTTAGGAAAGCGGTAAATACAACAGTTTTTCATAACTTAAAGTGGTAGTAAAGGAAAGTAGTAAAGAAAAGTAATAAAGGGAAGAAACAAAAAGACAAGTCAGTTTTGCAATCGAAAAGGAAATTAAATGCTTAAAAGAAAAAACAAATAATTGCGCATAAAGAAGCATAAATTCACAATGATAGTCTGAAATGGTAAAAGCCTAAAAGTCCCCAACAGAGTCGCCATGTTGTCGTGCCCCTTTTTCTCGTGAATGATAGCATATAAAATCTGATTTAGTTTATAAACTTTCACCCTATGGCTTGCCTAAGTGCTGGACGAAGATCTATAGGCATGATATCTACTAATTCCAAAAACAATGAAGTGAATTGATTACATACTGAAGAAAGAAAGGCAAATTTTTAGCAAAACATCGCTAGTTTGGCAACTGGTAATGCATTATACTGCTGAGTTTAGGCTTATAAATGAGTGAGGCGATTCAGATTTGATTAAAGCTCCTATAGGCATGCTTTCTATGCGGTTGTCGATTTTAGAACAGCTTCATAGACATAGTGAAATGCAGAAATCCTACAAACATGATATCTAGGTACTGTACTATATGAACATGATATCTAATTGCAGTTGGTTATTAAGACCTATAAACATGTTTGCCTAATGAGAAATGGATATGCAAGATTCAGAAAATTTTATAGGCATATTTTCTACATGCATATGCAAAATTCAGATTTCGAGTAATTATAGACATGGTATCTACATGAGAGTGCAGAAATTCCTATAGGCAGGTTATCTAATGTTAGAATGCAGAAATTCTATAGCCATGGTATCTATATGGAAGTGTAGAAAACAGAGATTCCTATAGACATGGTATCTACATAAGAGTGCAGAAATTCAAAAATAAACTATAGGCATGGTATCTATATGGGAATGCAAGATACCTATAGACATGGTGTTCATATTAGAATGCAGGAATCCATATACTCCTATAGGCAGGTTATCTACCCCTTTTTGCATATATAGTTACCCCCCCCCCTTTTAACTAGCCATCCCCGAGAGTTTGCTACAAAGTTGTTACAACCCAGAAAAGTAAAGTAAAAAAAATACATCAAAAATTAAAAAGTACAACCAAGGAGAGCCTGATTCAGACTTCTTGTCTGAAGTATGAAGTAAACCAACTCCAATAGGTCATATTTCAAAGCCTTTCCCCATTTGGGGTGTGTCAAAGATCCCTAAGAGTCTCATATGAACTTCGGGCAGTGCTTACACCCAAATGTATCACCAGATTAGGACATAGTGCAGTGTGGAAGGGCTAGCCCTCAGGTGTCCAAGTTCAGAGGGAACTCAAGGTCCCAAGGCAAGGCTCACAAGAGGGGGGCAGAACTTAGGGACTTAAGAGAGAGTGCAACTGCAGAAGTAGGATTCTGAAAGGGGAAAGGGAAAAGGGAAGCAACTTAAATCAGCACACATAAGGGTATAAGGGAATGAGGAAGTTGCAAGAGGCAAAAGAAAAGAATGTTGAAGGGCATACCCAGCAATGGGAGATGTTGGCACACCCTCCAGTCTGTTTGCTTAGAGGTCAAGACCCCAGTGGTTAAAACATAATTCATGGACAACAACTTACATTGCCATGCCTTAAGTCACAACTCAAAACACATAAGGGTGATAGGGAAATGGGCGTTCATAAAAAAACACACATAAGGAAATTAGCATGCCAATTTAAGCGCTGAGATATACAGAAACAACAGGTGAACATAGATACAAAAGCAGTAAATACACATTGTTGTGGTGCTAAAGATTAAATCCGAACATACAAGTTTCAAATAGACAAATTGAGAAAATCAGTAGGTCTTCCTAACAGGCTACAGTACAGACAGGAAGAGAATACTATTGTGTATAAATGTGAGTTCAGAAAGACTGTGAATGAGTCCTAGCTGTGTGTGAAAGAGTCGTGCATTTATAGTGTGAAAATCAGGCAGAAATAAGGTAAGAAAGCAGTGAAGGAACTGATCATCAATTAGGGATCAATCACACAAGACATCCTTTAATTAAGGAATTAAGATTCAAACGAAAAAACTATTTAAGGGAAGAAGTCAAATAAATATCTTGTGCAAAGCATGCAATTAGTGGCAAATACATAAAAAGTTATTTAAGGACAGAACTTTGAAATACACGGTTGTATAAATAAGGTTAGAAAATCAATTAGTATCCAGTAAATCAAGAGTCAGAGATTTTGTAATTATTGGTCCTTGAATGAACCAAGTCAGAAAAGTTGAGAAAGGTTTTAACTTAAGTCGAATCACAGGGAAATCAACAAACAATGGAAAGAAATCAATCAGACCTATTCAGAAGGAAGTCTGAACTAATCACAAATTTGAAAGCTATTTTAGAAGGAAGTTCATCACATATAAAGAGAATACAAACATGTTAAGTTGAAAGAGGATTTCGTGTCATTGCAAAATCAGTAGATAATAGACTATAGGAGCATGGTTGTCACATAGGTTAGCAATGTAGAAGAGAAGTAGCATCTAGTGGCATACAAAAGATCTAGTGTAAAGGACCTTAGAAGAGTTTAGGAAAAGTCAGAATCATAAGAAAAACAAGGATGTCAAAACTCAGTTCAGAGACTCGAAATAGGTACGAAAGAGTTAGGGTTTTTGAAATAAAACCAGTTTATGCAAATCACATAGCCAATGACTTCCCAACTTGAAAGAAACCCCCAAATTCTAGGGTTTCTATCATCAGAAAGCAACAGAAACTCATGAGAAACATGATAGAAGAGTAACATGCGAAACAGAACAGAAGAGCTCAAAGAAAACATGGTAGAAGAAACTAATACAAAACATACTGGAGATATTGATAAGAACAGCAGGAAAAGCATGTTAAGAAGTATTAGAAGAAACTTAACTAGAACGTAGTATAAGCAACTTAGTAAGAAACACTCAAGAACACAGTAGGGGAAAATACAGTAGAAGAAACACACAAGAACACAGTAGAGGAAAATATAGTAGAAGAAACACTCAAAAGAAAGAGAAATCCGAGAAAACATCTAAATATTTCAGAAAAACCCTAGATCGTAAAAAGAGATGGTTTCGAAAGTATAATTTTTGAAAGAAAATCTACAAAATCATTTAAAAACTTAGGTAAAGCATAGATCTGGAACAGATCTAAAGAGATCAGAAAAACCTACTAGGGTTTTTTTAGAGGAACCCAAACGATGAGAAAGGCTTGGATCTAAGTAAGAGGAGTCGAGACCAGGCTTCGAAATAGACATAGCTTGCTAGAACAGGGCCGGAGATGGCCGTGAACTTGAGTCGACAAAGGTCTGAACCCAACTCTTCGTGGTCGAGTCACGCAGCTTCAGTAACCCAACGCGAGGAGCCATAGGTGGCTTTGTGGTGGTGAAACCACTATGGATTCATGTCAGAAAGTGGCCGGAGAAGGTGAACAGAACTCATCAGAGAGGAGGGGAGGGGGAAGGTTCTAGAGAGAACCAGAGGTAGAGAGACAAAGACGAGTGAGGAATGAGAGGGGTATTGGGGAGGTTGTTATGTTAAATAAGGTAAGGACGGATGAGGGCCGTTGATCTTTTTGATCAACGACCAGATTTAACAAGGTTCTGGGTCGGGTAGGGGTAATTGGGGCCTGGGTCGGGTAATCTGAAATTGGGCTGAAATTGAGGTCCAATTTGGGATTCGGATTTTAGGCTAAAATTGAAACTAATTGGGCTATTATTTAAATAGCCAATTTTCCCCTTTAAAATTATAAAAAAATAGTAAATTAATTTCTGGAAATAAATTGAAAGCATCAAAATGATTTATAATACATAATTATAATTAAAAAGTATAAAATCTCATTTTATGCATATGAAACGAATTTAAACCTAAAAAAGGCTAATATTGCAATTATACTATTCTATCCTTAAAAAATACCAAATAATTTTGTAAAAATGTGTAAAAACTACCTTAGCTATATTTTAATATAAACATGAGACTTCAATAAATGAATCACCAAAATGATATTTGGGGATAATTATTGGGTTTTCTTGATAAAATAGGGCAATAAATTGATTTAAAAATCTTTGAAAAATTAAGAAAAAAATGTAGCCTTGGAAATACTCCTATATACTTATACACGCTATTTTGAAAGGTATTTTACATAAGAAAAATATAGGGAAAAAATTGGTTGTTAACAGTGATGCTGAGCCTTTAGGTGCTTTTTCTGTGGACTAAGTATCTACAATGGCCAAACCAGTAGTAGGAAGTAATGGATTTAAGTTATTGTTTTGACTTTGACTGTTACCTAGTATAATGGGAATGCTACTCGATTGATTGTGAGGATCCTGTAATGGGATAGAAACATCTTAATCACTTTGTACCACAATCAAGTCAGTAGGAGTAGCTTTTGCATTTCCTCGAACAATTGGTGGACCATTAGTTGCAGAGATCGCTTGTTGAAATGTTGTGCCAACTGAGCCATTGAAGTCAGGTGGAGATGGATTAGACACATCTCTTTACCTACCGACACATTTTTGTCTAATTTTTGAATGAATTAGACATCTGTATCACCATGCACGACCAATTGGTGTTCACCGATGTTTAGTTGCTTGGGGGCATCGATTTCGGTGGTAGATTGATCTGAAATTTGGTGGACTTATAGCTCAGTGGAGAAGAATCTCCACTACTTGGAGCTCCAAGATTTGACCCAGAAATTAAGTGGGGGTTTTCAGAAGCTCCCAGGTGATTTTTTTCTACAGTGATATCTCCACTCAAATCTGTAACAGTTGGGTTAGATTTGGTAGTAGAGCCCAGATAGGGTTTGTGTGCATTGTCAAGGCACTTTATATAAGTCTACTTCGGTGGCTTTTCAGCATCGGACGGTGAAGTTGCGGCCATAAGGTGCGACAATGTCACTGTTCACCATAATCGCACAATACAAAGAGATTTCAAAGATTTTTTTATTGCTAGTTTTTTTTTTGATGTAAATAATTACAAAAATATCATTTATGTCCCTGAAATTTACAGGTTTCTTTCAAAAGTTCACAACATCATATCCTCCTCGTTTTAAGGCCAAATTGGGTGATTTAAGAGGCCATCTTGGTTGCAATCTCACAAGGATCATATTGGTCTTATCAAACATAAGTTTCAGGATCATCTAGGACCTGATTCGGGCTGGAACATTTACTATTGTCTTTTACTTGTTTCTAGATTTAGTTATTTTTTCTCACAATTCTTTGAATCTCGGTTTTGGGTGGTTTTGGAAGGGATTTTCACTAACTAGATTGGGGTAAGTATTTTTTAGTTGGATTTTTATTATTTCATGATTCCAACCTCGATTTTACTGTTTGATTAATTATTTGATTTGAAAAAATTAGGGAGTTTAGTAAAAACTTTCTAAAATATAAATTGATGGTTTGAAGGTCGATTTGACATCAGAATTGAATGATTTTGGTATGGTTAGACTCGTATCGAAATGGGTGTTTGGAACTTGTGAGTTTTGTCAGGTTCTGAGGTGCGAACCCAGGGTTGACTTTTTGATTTTAGTTAAAGATCGAATATTTATTATTTGGAATTGTTTTCTATGGCTTTTATTCATGATATAAAGTTATTCTGACTAGATTCGAGCCATTCGGAAGTGGATTTGTGCAGGAAGAGCTTAATAATAGATTAATTTAGCTTGTTTGAGGTAAATATCTTGCCTAACATTGTGTGAGAGAAATACCCCTTAGGATTTAAGTTGATTGTACTATTTGAATTTTGTAGAAGATGTGTGCACGAGGTGATGAGTGTCTATATGGGATTATATGTTATATTTGACCGGTTTAAACTTTTAGGATTCTTTCATGTATTTAATTGAGTATTTAGTTTCATGTTATTCAGATTTCCGAGGATATGGCTCTTGATAGGAACATGTGGAGGTCGAGCATTAGGGTAGTAGGCTAGGGGGTAGTCGAGAGTTCTTCCCTCTTTGTACTGCATAGTCTGATAGAGTTTTATTTAGGTTTTTTAGCGGTCTACGTTGTGTTCACATTGTTATTTTGCTTAGTTTTGTGTTATTGTCCTTTCACTTATTCATTGTTGTTATTTTCTTTCTGACATCTTTTTGTTGTTACATGCCTTTTCTTTTATTTCTTTTCTGATATTATTGTCTCTCCTGTTGAGCTGAGAGTCTCCCAGAAATAGCCTCTCAGGGTAGGTGTAAGGTCTGCGTACACTCTACTCTCCCCAGACCCCACTAGCGGGATTTTACTGGGTATGTTGTTGTTGTTGTTTTTCGTTTCATGTTATATATTCTATTGTTAAGTTTACTCTTACATGGATTAATCTCATATGCTTTAATTGAAGTTTTTATCTCTTTTATTGTCACATGTTTTACCTACTTTTATTGTCCTTATGTACTCGATCCATTCTATTATGTTATTTCGCTTAGTGAGCCATTTAGCTATTCTTGTATTGATGAATCGATAAGGTTTGAAGTTCAAAGTGTTGGATATTTTCTGTTGTACCGGTTGCTCTTAGCTGTTCTATATGTTTCATTTTCTTTTTTGTTGATATTTCGTAAATATTTGAGTTGTCTATGTTAATCATTTGAAATTGTTGGGATCGGGTTGCACGTCGCAACAGATTTGATATGTTATAATTGTTTGTGAGTGTAGACTTATCCTCGGTTTTGATTCTCACAGTAAATTCTATGTTGGAATAATAATGATAATGATGATGATAATAATAACAATAATAATAATAATAATAATAATAATAATAATAATAATAATAATAATAATAATAATAATAATAATAATAATAATAATGATGATGATGATGATGATGATGATGATGATGATGATGATGATGATGATGATGATGATGATGATGATGATGATGATGATGATGATAATAATAATAATAATAATAATAATAATGATGATGATGGTGATGATGGTGATGATGATGATAATAACAATAATAAAGAAGCCACTATGGCCTGCTGCGGCGTGCAGACCGATTCCATAATAACACTCACAACACAGCTCTCAAGCCCACCTCAATCATCAATCTCTCAAGTCTCAAAGGCTCACAGTCTCATACCGTTCAGCCCAAACAATGATGTAACAATTGTAACGACCCAAACAGGTGGGACACAATGGGTGCCCTTGTCCTACCTATCGAACACGCTTAAGCATGCGACTAAGATATAAACATGAATAACATCTGATGAATTACGAGAATAACATGCGTGAGGAAAACCTGTCTAAAAGATATATATACATATACGTGCAAAATATGTAGGGCGAGCCAACAAGGCTGCCAAAGACAAGCATATATTAAAAAATTGGGAGCCAGCAAGGCCACATGCTATCCAACTATGCATATTGTCTACAAATCTCTAATAGAATGTACAAACTGTACAAGGATGGGACTGGGCCCCATCATACCCATATATGTATACAAGCATATCGTACCAAAATCAAAAGTAGCTCCGGATCAAGTAGAGCACGCCAACTCTCACTGATCAAAGATCATAAGAAGGGGGATAGTTAGTTTGCCTACCTGCACTTGTGGGCATGAAATGCAGGCCCCGAAAAATAGGGCGTCAGTATGAATAATGTACTGAGTATGTAAGGCATAAAAATCAGTACATAAAAGACATAGATGAAACATGGAATAAAGAATTCCGCATGTAAGTCTAAATAATTTTGTAAATCCTGAAACATTTATAATGTCATACATATGCATATAAATGTCGTGTCATGCATAGGTATAGATGTTCAGAATATTATCAAGCTCTGAGGGCATCCCATCATATAATTTCGGCCATTGTAGGCAAAATTATCATTATATACCAGCTGATCAGGTGGTGGTGCATATATAACGTCATAACCTTTTTCCATATCCCATATATATATATATAGATACATATATGCGTATATAACGCCATCTGGTCATGCGCCAATGTAAATGAATGCAATGCATGAGAAGTACGTCAATAATAACTTTCGGAGTGTCATAAGACTATTATACCTTTCGCATAACTTTATCAACTATGTATTTTTATGAGACCCATGAACAGGAGATATAATGATAATTCATATGGGAAGTCAAGAATATAGGCATCCTTAGTAATTCTATGAATACAGTTGTTTATGAAAGGTGTACATTTACTCGTTTTGTTTATATCATATGGATCATGCCAAAAAGAAGGAAAGAATAGCCTTAACAAACCTGAGTAGATTCTTTTGACAATCCCTCTAACACTCATTAATTGCGAAAAAACATGTGATGACAAGATCGGAGTAGGAAAAAGCCATATGATATTCTTGAGGAAGATTACACTGTACTCCCTTAGAATCACAAATCCCATGTTATTGTAATATTACTAAATCCTGTTTGAGTGAGAGTTAAGCAAATCACGTTGCTAATGAAGTTTCCTTGTTCTGAAGCTTTTCTTAGCTGTAACATATCTTTGTTTTGACGTAGAGAAAGATTCTAAGTCTTGGTAGTGTGGGCCCCACCTATCAAGACTTGGTGTCACGTTTCTTCCTTAAAATGTGACACCTTTGAATCCTTATTAAGAGTCATTGGATGGGAATGGGATGCTTGCCACGTTGGGAAGGGGGTTTAAGTTATCCAAAATCTTTAATTAAACACCCACTAATCCTTAATTAATTAGGTAATCTCCCATTACCCAATAACTAACCAATTACCCACATAATTAAGAATTATCTCAACTTACTTAAAATATCCTCACTTTTAACATACCTTATATACCTTACTATCATGGTCATGTAGTACCGTGTATGGCACTAGTCTATAAATATCGGGTATTATAGTTTGGACCATATTTTATCCCAAATCGACAACCTTCAACGAAACTCATTTTTTTTATTTGTTTACCTTTTAACCTTCACGACACTTAATTATAGCTTTTTATAAATATCATAAATACTTATAACCTCAAGATAATCTCATTCGCGAGTCTAAGTCGATTAATTGAAGACGAAACTTTAAGGTATGAAATCGCGAGATGTAACATCCTTCTCCCTAGAAACGTTCATCCTCGAATGTTTAACTTCTCAAAATTCATATAAATTTTGGCAGAGTCGCCTTTGTAATAGTACTACTATCAATCCTTCATGTAGAGAACTCAATAATTCAACGCCACATATTGTCACAATTATCACTCACGACAATGGCCTCACATGTCCATTGATAATAATACAAGAGTGCATACCCATACCTTAAGGTTGTGATGTCTTAGTCAGATCCTTCTTTGGAAGAGGAAACAAATGAGGATATCTAGACTTCATCTTTTCTTCGGTTTCCCAAGTCATTTCTTCCACATTATTCTTTCTCCAAAGTACTTTCACCGAAGCTACATCTTTAGTCCTCAACCTCCTAACCTGTCTATCTAGTATAACAATGTGAGCTTCCTCATATGATAGCTGTTCTATGACCTGAACATCGTCCACTGACACAATTCTAGAAGGATCTACGATACATTTATAGAGCATAAACATATGAAAGACTGGATGTACAGATCCCAAGTTAGAAGGCAAGTCTAACTCATATGCTACCTCGCCTACCTTGCGTATGATCTTATATGGTCCAATGTATCGAGGGCTAAGTTTTCCTTTCTTTATGAACCTCATAAAGCCTTTCATTGGTGATACCTTTAGGAATACCCAATCGTCAACCTAAAACTCCAAGTCTCGTCGTCGATATCGGCATAAGACTTCTGACAGCTTTGAGCTGCTAATAACCTTTACTATATAAGTTTAATCTTCTCGATTGCCTGTTGTACCAATTATGGTCCTACTAACATAGTTTTCTGAACATCGAACCACCTTATAGGTGACCTACACTTTCATCCGTAAAGAGCTTCGCATGGAGCTATCTGAATACTAGAATGATAGCTATTATTATACGCGAAATCAATAAGCGGCAGATGATCATCCCAACTGCCCTTGAAGTCTAACACACAAGCCCATAACATATCCTCAAGTGTCTGAATAGTACACTCAGCTTGTTCGCCTGTCTAGGGATGAAATGTTGTACTAAGACTTACCTGAGTCCCCAATCCTTTTTGGAAGGACCTCCAGAAATTAGCTGTAAACTGAGCTTTTCTACCCGAGATAATAGATATAGTGACGCCATGCAGCCGTACTATCTCCTTAATGTAAAGCCTTGCATAATCCTTTGCGGAATATGTAGTCTTAACGGGTAGAAAATGGGCTGATTTTGTAAGTCTATCAATAATTACCCATATAGAATCTCCATAGCCTGCAATAATCCACCGGGTTTTTGATGCTCAATCTTGACCTGCTGACAGTTAGGGCACTGAGCAACAAACTCTGCTATATCCTTTTTCATTCCGTCCCACCAATATATTTCCCTGATATCATGATACATCTTTGTTGCTCCTAGATGAATTGAATAGCAAGAATAGTGATTTTCTCCCATGACCTACAGACGCAGTCCTGCAACATTAGGGACACATAATCGTCCTCAATATTTGAGTACCCTATCTTCTATAACCTAAAATTGTGTCTTCTCTTTTTGAGGGGTTGCATCCTTATAATGAGCTAACAAAGGATCCTCGTATTGGCGTTTCTTTACTTCAGTTACTAAAGAGGATGTTGTCGTGTCCTGAATAGTAATTTTGGTCTCACCTGAATCCAATAATCGAACTCCAAGACTGGCTAGCTGATGAATCTCATGGGCTATTCCCCTCTTCTCGGGCTACCCATAGATCTACAGCTGAGGGCATCGGCTACTATGTTCGCCTTCCTCGGATGGTATAAAATATCAACGTCATAGTCTTTAAGTAGCCCCAACCATTTCCTTTGATGTAGATTGAATTCATTTTTCTTGAAGATATACTGGAAGCTCTTATGATCTATATAGATATCAACATGAAGGTCATACAAGTAGTGCCTCCACATCTTTAGTGCATGAATCACTGCGGCTAACTCTAAATCGTGGGTCGGGTAATTCTTCTCGTGCTTTCTTAGTTGTCTAGAAGCATAAACTACAACCTTACCATGCTACATTAGTACAAAACCCAATCCAATGCCCAAAGCATCATAATAGATAACATAACCATCGGTCCCTTTTGGGAGCGTTAGAACCACTGCTGAAGTTAATCTGCCTTCAATGCCTAGAAACTTCGTTCACAAGCATCAGTCCACTAAAACTTAGTTCCCTTATGAGTCAACTTACCTAGGTATTCTAATCTTTTACAATTCATGAAATCCCCCCTTTCGAAGGCTCAAACGTTATCTTTTATCTATCACAATTACGCCCTTATTCCATTACCAGGGCAACATTCTACCTCTTCTAAATGCTACTAGTCTTAGACTCCTTTGAGTTCATTCAGGCTATACTGAGCTTTCTATAACTTAGAGAAACCATCAGCTCTCTTATTTTTATAGGCTTAATGCCGAGGATTTATCTATTCTTGTCACCTTTTCACTCACCTTTTCTTATCCTTACTCTTGTCTTCCTAAAACCTTGTCACTCTACCATACTTTAGCTTGCGATATATCTATTTATACTTATTCACAACTTCCTTAACTTGCTTGCACAATAAATTTCCTTATGTTATTTTGGAATATCAAGCGAGACATCACATCGTCACACTACTTTTGTCAAAGGTACTGAAAGAGAAGAAGATCCCTTTACAAATTTCCTGTAATAACCTGCCAAACCAAGAAAGCTATGAACCTCTGTTAGTGTCGTGGGTCTAGGTCAAGTATTTATACCTTCACTTGAAATAATATGCCTATGAAAAGCTACATAATTCGCATTTAGAGAATTTTGTATACAACTTCCCATTTTTTAGAACTTTGAGAACAATATGCAAATGATCTGCGTTCTCAGTATCTTAACGAGAGTACAACAATATATCATCAAATAATACAATCACAAATAGATCTTGAAAGGGTCTGAACACTCGGTTTATCAAGTCCATGAATACTGCTAAGACATTAGTCAAATGGAATGCCATGATGCGAAACTAAAGGTTCCTATATCTGGTCTTGAAGGCTGTCTTCAAGATATGTTTCTCTTTAACCCTTACCTGATGGTACCCAGACCTCACGTCTACTTTGAGAAACACTTGGTACCTTGCAACTGATCAAATAAATCATCAACCCTTAGGAATGGGTACTTATTCTTGATTGTCACCTTATTCAACTGTCTATAATCGATACACATCCTCAAGGAACCATATTTGATCTACACTTGATATTGTTAGCATAACAAAAAGACAACCAATCCATACCTATTATAATATCAAGTTCTATCCAACCAAACACCACGTACCTTATCCTTGTTTATTATCAAATCTATCACGGGCCATTACGGGCCATATCCATATATAGAAGTAACAATATTAAGACTTAACTCGCATAACTATTTAGAAAAAGGTTTATATATATAGGGGTCAATAAAGCCGTAGACATGTCATACCCAAAACTATACACGTGATACTATCTGCAAAACCTCTAAGAAAACATAACCATGATATATATAAGTTGGAACAGAGGTCCCTACATCCGCTTAAAACAACCTAAAGTATTCAAAACCCTGACTTGGTAATACTCCAAAAAGAAGTGAAGCTCAACAACCAAAAGATGGCATCTAAAGGAAGTCTACAATAGAGGGTCCTTGCTCGTCCTATATGAGAGCCTCAGTCAGACACACTTCGAAGCGGAATCTTCATATCCTTATCGGATACCTTTCTCCTTTTGGCCTGACTACTATCCTCTTCCTCTGCATATCCCATAATATAAACAGACGAACCCTGATTGATGGACTCCTAAGACTATGGACTATCTGGAACCTTAAAAGAGCTAGTGTCTGCAAATACCTTAACATAGTTTTGGGCCTGAGGGGAACCCGGTTGTGCCAATTCGTGCACCACTCCACTCATACCCTGATCAACAGGCTAAGATAATGAAACTAAGGGCAGTGGTAAGTTCGGAACTCCTCTCACCCCATCTGCTATTGTAGTGATCAAAACAACTCGAACGTATGACTCATATGGATCCTCGGATGCATCCTCCTCAATAGAACCCATGATCTCCGATGGGTTTGACCCCATAGTGTAACTTATATCACCTTCTAATACTTTCGTAGACTTCTGACCCTTGCTAGTGGCTTGCGCCTGTCGTCTAGTAGTAATAGGCTTCACTAAAAACATAAATAAGGTAAAGATTAGGAGTGGATACTTATGACTCAGTTCTATCGCACAATCTGGATTAGAAAGAAAAATAACCATCCTAAATATCTAGTAGCCTCCTCTTTATAAGTGTGGTGCACAACATACCCATAAACAAGACTATACGAGACACGTTCTATAGAAAAATATAGGATAGAACTGCTCTGATATCACTTTTATCACGACTCAAACTGATAGGCTGCGAGGGGTGCCTGAGTCCTACCTGTTGAACACCCTTAAGCATGTGACTAAAATATAAACATGAATAACATCTAATGAATTACAAGAATAACCTGCGTGAGGAAAACCTATCCAAAAGACATATATACATATACATGCGGAATATGTAGGTCAAGTCAACAAGGCTGCCAAAGACAACCATATATTCAAAACTGGGAGCCGGCAAGGCCACATACTATCCAACTATACATACTATCTATAGACCACTAATAGAATGTACAAACTGTACAAGGATGGGAGTGGGCTCCATCATACCCATATATGTATACAAGCATATTGTACCAATATTAAAAGCAACTCCGGAACAAGTGGAGCATGCCAACACTCGTTGATCAAGTATCCTAAGAAGGGGGACCGTCAGATTGCCTACCTGCACCTGCGAGCATGAAATGCAGGCCCCAAGAAATAGGGCATCAGTACGAATAATGTGCTGAGTATGTAAGGCGTAAAAATAAGTACATATAAGACATAGATGAAACATGGAATAAATAATTCCACATGTAAGTCTAAATAATTTTATAAATGCTGAAACATTTATAATGTCATGCACACAGGTATAAATGTCGTGTCATGCATAGGTATAAGTAATATCATCAAACCTCTGAGGGTATCCCATCATATCATCTCCGCCACTATGGGCAAATTCATCAATATATACTAGCTGATCAGATGGTGGTGCGTATATAACATCGTAACCTTTTTCCATATCCCATATACATGTATATATATATATATATATATATATATATATATATATATATATATATATATATATATATATATATATATATATATATTTATATATATATATATATATATGTATATATATATTTATATGTATGTATATATACCCGTATATAACGTCATCTGGTCATGAGTCAATGTAAATGAATGCAATATTTTGGAGTGCCATAAGACCATTATACCTTTCAGATAACTTTATCAACTACGTATATTTATGAGACTCATGAACAGGAGATATAATGATAATTCACATGGGAAGTCAAGAACATAGGCATTCTTAGTAATTCTATAAATAGAGTCGTTTATGAAAGGTATGCATTTACTCGTTTTGTTTGTATCGTATGGATCATGCCAAAAAGAAATAAGAGATAGTCTTAACATACCTGAATCGATTCTTTTGACAATCCCTCTAACACACGTTAATTGCGGCAAAACACGTGACAACAAGATTGGAGTAGGAAAAAAGTCGTATGATATTCTTGAAGAAGATTACACCGTACTCCCTTAGAATCGTAAATCCCACGTTGTTGTAATATTACTAAATCCCGTTTGAGTGAGAGTTAAGCAACTCACGTTGCTAATGAAGTTTCCTTGTTCTGAAGCCTTTCTTAGATGTAACATACCTTTATTTTGACTTCGAGAAAGATTCTAAGTCTTGGTGGTGTGGGCCCCACCTACCATGACTCGGTATCACATTTCTTCCTTAAAATGTGACACCTTTCAATCCTCATTAAGAGTCACTGGATGGAAAGGGGATGCTTGCAACGTTGGGAGGGGGTTTAAGTTATCCAAAATCTTTAATTAAGCATCCACTAATCCTTAATTAATTAGGTAATCTCCCATTACCCAATAATTAACCAATTACTCACATAATTAAGAATTATCTCAACTTACTTAAAATACTATTCACTTTTAACATACCTTATACACCTTACTATCATGGTCATGTAGTACCTTGTATGGCACTAGTCTATAAATACCGGGTATTATAGCTAGGACCGTATTTTATCCCAAATCGACAACCTTCAATGAAACTCATTTTTTTAATTTGTTTATCCTTTAACCTTCACGACACTTACTTATCACTTATTATAAATATCATAAATGCTTATAAACTCAAGATAATATCATTCGCGTGTCTACGTCGATTAACAGAAGATGAAACTTTAACATACGAAATTGCGAGATGTAACAGACCTGACTGGTCGTTTTGAGTTCTAGCGCGCCGTTCAACAGTTTGATGCTGTGAATAGCTTCATTTTAGGCATTATGACTTTCACATATGGCCGAAATTAAATATCGGGAAGTTTGGAGTTGATTTATAAAGAAAATTCTCATTTCGAAAGTTTTAAGCTGAAAGAATTGACTAAGGGTTGATTTTTATAAAAGACCTCAGAATTGGGATTTGAAGGTCCCAACAAGTTCGTTTGATGATTTTGGACTAGGGTGTATGTCCGGATCAGGTTTTGGATGACCCGAGAGCATTTCGACGCCTATTGTAAATGTTAGCATTTTGGGAAGAATTTCATAAATTTTAGTTGTAGTGAATTACAATGTTATCAATGTTCGTTTGGGATACCAAGCATGGGAATAGCTCCGTATGGTGATTCTAGTATTGGGAGCGCGTCCAGAAGTGGATTCGGAGGTCCGTAGGTCATTTTGGGGTCATTTGGCGAATGTTAGAAATTTGAAGGTTTTTGAGAAGTTTGACCGGAAGTGGACTTTTAGTTATCGGGGTCGGATTCCAATTCCGGAAGTTGGAATAGGTCCGTAATGTCGAATGTGACTTGTGTGCAAAATTTGAGGCCAATCGAACATGATTTGATAGGTTTCAGCATTGAATGTAGAAGTTTGAAGTTCTAAAGTTCATTAAGATTGAATTGGGGTGCGATTCATGATTTCAATGATGTTTGATGTGATTTGAGGCCTCCATCAAGTTTGTGTCATGTTTTGGGACATGTTGGTGTGATTGGACGGGGTCCTGGGGTTCTTGGGTGTGTTTCGGATAATTTTGGGCTACTTTGGATGCTGAATTACTGATATCTCATGTTGTTCTTTGCGTTCGCGAGGATCCTCTTGCGTTCGCGAAGAAGGATTTGGCTTTTGGGATTTTGATCTTCGCGTTTGCGAAGAAGGAAATCTCTATTGCACACGTCTGATTTCGGATGCTCATATCTCACAATCTATAGGAAATTTGGAGATAATCAAAAAGTAAAAGTTGTAGCCCTTTGTGTCTAGTTTTCAGAAAGGTAAAACACTTAGCATTTGGATTTGTGTACAAAAAGTTATGGTTGGTACACTACGGGCTGTCTGGAAAGATGAAGAAGAAATTTGTGTTACACAGGGCTGAATTTAGCAGCTTTTATCTCGAAATATATAAGGAATTGGGAGATGACCGAAACATAACAGTTGTAGATCATAGTGTTTAGTTTTCAGAAAGTTAAACGATTTATCATTTGGTGTTCTTTACAAAATGTTATGACCATTATACTAGAAGATATCTGAGAAGAGTTTGGAAATAGCTTTAAAGAATTTTGTTCATTGCGAACGCGAAGAAGGGTTGCCTGGAAGTGTATATGTTTGCAAAAATGGGTTTGTCTCGTTTCATCTCATTTGCTCCGTGGGCGACGACCTAGGAGCGATTTTGGAGCTCCATCTTCATCATCTATATCAAGGTAAGTGATTCCCAATTATTGCAAGTTAAATACTTGGATTATATATAGATTATAACATGTAAATTCACGGGAAAATAGGGGAAATTCGGGGCTTTAGTAGAAAACCTAAAAATTAGTATTTTTGAATTTTGACCACAAAATTGGGCATGGAATTTGAAATAAATTATATATTTGAGTTCGTGGAGTTATGGTTAAAGTTTATCTTAAAATATTTTCGGAATCCGGGCACGTGGGCCCGAGGGTGATTTTATCAACTTTTCGAGCAAAGTTGGGAAATTGTTTAAATCGAATTTTTATGGGTGTGCTATAATGAGTCGGCCGGTCATTTCATGAGTTACCGCTCCGTTTCGCCCATTTTTGCTTCTTTATGTGTTTTTTAGATACATTTCTTCGTATCGCGTTGGTTAGTTTGGGTCTGGAGTGGTTTTGTAGATAGATGAGACACTTAGTCTCTTTTTGGGAAGCTTTAGTTAGAAAAGTGAACCGGAAGTTGACTTGTGAGTAAATGATCTCGGAACTTGGTTTTTACAATTTGGGGGGGGGGGGGGTTGTTTGAGTTCATCTTATTTTTCATAGGATCTTTTTTATGTAGTTGTGGAATTAAATGCTTTTTCATGATTATCTGTAGCTAACGAAATTAACCTTGAAATTTCTTTTATATTATCAAGTGTGTATTCTAAGTATTTAATATCTTTAGTTTTTTGATATTCTTCTATATTTTTTTCTAATATTATTTTTGACATATTTATATGTTTTAGAATTTCTAACCAGTACTTAAAATATTTGTAACTATCAATTTTTGATTTGTTCATATTAATACTGAGATGTATACCTGTTGATACATATATCCATGGTTTCTATATTTCTCAGTGTTATTTCTTTTCTGTGTTGGTAACTTTCAAGTTTATCTTCATAAAATTCAATTTCATTTTCTATAGTTAATAAAGCTTTATTACGTAATTTATTATATCTAATAATATCTTTGCAGGTTTTAATATTGTATTTAACACAATCTATTTTTCTATTTATGTTACTGAGGTTTTTAAGAAGTTTCCATTTCTGGGTATTATAGAATCTTATATAATGAAAAGTGTTATGTTTCATTTATAAAAAGATTTTATTAACTTGATATGTGATCATTAGTCTGAATATAAATCTAGTTCATATAGATCTAATATATCTATTTCATGTGATACAATTAGTTCTGTAAATGCTTGTTCCATTACATATATTATTTCAAAAGTAACTAAAATATCGTAAATTTTTCTTTTAACATCGTTATTAAGTCTCTTAAAGATATATAACATAAGTATTTTATAGTCAATATTTTCTTCTAATAAATATGTGTGGTTGTTCATTTATAATTATTATTTATCATGTGTTTACTAAACATATTCCCTCTAACCTCTTTGTTTATCATAGAGTTTATCATATTTTAATAAGTTATACTGAACAATCTTTTCTAGTCACTACCATGTTTTTCATGCTTCAATCATTTACCCTAACAGCGCCTCAACTCTGTGTACTCCCCTAAACGGCTTCCTTGCCTACTGGTTTCCACTTTAGGATGGCATAGTCTGGGCTTAACTACTCTCAGCATTATTAGACAGACAAACTTTCTCAAGATGTTCTTTATAACAGTACTATAACATGATAAACAATTATGATTTTTAAGAGATTATAAGGAATATAAGAGTTTAGTTAAACATGATTATAAATAAACTTACCTAGTTTTGTAACTCGTTTGAATGCTCCATAGCTGTTTTAGATACTTGTAATTAACTCAGATATTTCTTACAAGAGAGAAGATAAGAGAGAATATTAGAGAGAGAAGGTAAGGGTGAGGATGTCTGAGGATTCTGGTAATGTTGTTTCTGTATATCTCAGCGCTTAAATTGGCATGCTAATTTCCTTATGTGTGTTTTTTTATGAACGCCCATTTCCCTATCACCCTTATGTGTTTTGAGTTGTGACTTAAGGCATGGCAATGTAAGTTGTTATCCATGAATTATGTTTTAACCACTGGGGTCTTGACCTCTAAGCAAACAGACTGGAGGGTGTGCCAGCATCTCCCATTGCTGGGTATGCCCTTCAACATGCTTTTCTTTTGCCTCTTGCAACTTCCTCATTCCCTTATACCCTTATGTGTACTGATTTAAGCTGCTTCCCTTTTCCCTTTCCCCTTTCAGAATCCTACTTCTGCAGTTGCACTCTCTCTTAAGTCCCTAAGTTCTGCCCCCCTCTTGTGAGCCTTGCCTTGGGACCTTGAGTTCCCTCTGAACTTGGACACCTGAGGGCTGGCCCATCCATACTGCACTATGTCCTAATCTGGTGATACATTTGGGTGTAAGCACTGCCCGGAGTTCATATGAGACTCTTAGGGAACTTTGACACACCCCAAATGGGGAAAGGCTTTGAAATATGACCTATTGGAGTTGGTTTACTTCATACTTCAGACAAGAAGTCTGAATCAGGCTCTCCTTGGTTGTACTTTTTAATTTCTGATGTATTTTTTTTACTTTACTTTTCTGGGTTGTAATAACTTTGTAGCAAACTCTCGGGGATGGCTAGTTAAAAGGGGGGGGGTAACTATATATGCAAAAAGGGGTAGATAACTTGCCTATAGGAGTATATGGATTCCAGCATTCTAATATGAACACCATGTCTATAGGTATCTTACATTCCCATATAAATACCATGCCTATAGTTTATTTTTGAATTTCTGCACTCTTATGTAGATACCATGTCTATAGGAATCTCTGTTTTCTACACTTCCATATAGATACCATGGCTATAAGATTTCTGCATTCTAACATTAGATAACCTGCCTATAGGAATTTCTGCACTCTCATGTAGATACCATGTCTATAATTACTCGAAATCTGAATTTTGCATATGCATGTAGAAAATATGCCTATAAAATTTTCTGAATCTTGCATATCCATTTCTCATTAGGCAAACATGTTTATAGGTCTTAATAACCAACTGCAATTAGATATCATGTTCATATAGTACAGTACCTAGATATCATGTTTGTAGGATTTCTGCATTTCACTATGTCTATGAAGGTGTTCTAAAATCGACAAATGCATAGAAAGCATGCCTATAGGAGCTTTAATCAAATCTGAATCGCCTCACTCGTTTATAAGCCTAAACTCAGCAGTATAATGCATTACCAGTTGCTGAACTAGCGATGTTTTGCTAAAAATTTGCCTTTCTTTCTTCAGTATGTAATCAATTCACTTCATTGTTTCTGGAATTAGTAGATATCATGCCTATAGGTCTTCGTCCAGCACTTAGGCAAGCCATAGGGTGAAAGTTTATAAACTAAATCAGATTTTATATGCTATCATTCGCGAGAAAAAGGGGCGCGACAACATGGCGACTTTGCTGGGGACTTTTAGGATTTTACCATTTCAGACTATCATTGTGAATTTATGCTTCTTTATGCGCAATTATTTGTTTTTTCTTTTAAGCATTTAATTTCCTTTTCGATTGCAATTATTACTTTTCTTTACTGCTTTCCTTTACTACAACTTTAAGTTATGAAAAACTGTTGTATTTACCGCTTTCCTAACGTGCAAATACGTGACAATCTGCTTTAATTATTGCATAATCATGCTCAACATCATATTGCACTCGTGCCAAAAAAATACCATAGCAACGCTTATAATGAGTGGTTATTCTCTTCCGATATTATCACCCCCTAAATCCAGAAAAGGCGTATTTGCGGTAAAACCAGTCAATCAACGGTGTAGTCGATGGTTCCGTGCCTTTTCCCCTTGAGTTGTCCGCTCAAGGGTACTAGTCTAAAACCCCATAAAAACCTTACTCTGTTTAATTGTGCATGCATCATGGTCACACCCAGCAGAGTCAATTATGTTTTCCGTATAATGACTCTTTAAGATAGCCTTGTCCAAAGTCCACTGGGTTTTCCTATAACCCAAATGGGCATCACCACGTTCTGTGCATTTATTTGGAGAACTAAATGCTTCATGCTAATTGTTGATGTTAAATAGTCGAGTCTGGTGGGGGGGGGGGGAAGGACCTAGCACTTTTGTCTTGCACAAATATGAGGCACAAAGTCCCCAGATTCGGAATGGTCACCAACATCCACCCAAAATTGCTAAGCTAGTGGGAGGATCTTCATTCTAGTGATCAGATTTTTGTCCTAAAATACCTAGGAAATCTACCTTCTCTCTTGGAAATCCAACCTAACAACAAGATCATAGAAGCTGCTACTCTGTTTTGGGATTGTGATAGGTCTGTATTCTGCTTCAGGGACATTGAGGTTACACCCCTGCTGGAGGAAATAGGAGGATTAGTTGGTATACCATAGGAAACTCTGGGTAGAGGTTTCCTCAAAATGATGGGTCTAAAGAAGAATCCAAATATTACATGCTTGAAAGAGTCGTATATTCCCTTTGATTATTTGTGCTAGAGGTATGGTCACAACAAATCTTACCGTACTTATCCTGACGAGTTCGCCCTCACGTCATTGGGGCATATTCACCGAAGGGTCTTTGTCTTCATGTTTTGCTTCCTGGCGATGATAGTGTTTCGAATGAAGAAAGCCAGGATCCACACCAGGATAGCTATGGTAACCAAAACTCTAATGGAGGGAATTGGTGGGCAACCATTCAGCATTGTGCCCATGATTATTGCAGAGATATACCGAGCCTTGGAGAAGTGTCAACGAGGAGCCAAACGCTTCGAAGGCTGCAATTTGCTACTTCAATGTTGGCTCATGGAGCATCTACAAAGGGGTAAATACCGACAGGAAATCCAGCAAAGAGACTGGGACGATCATATCCCCTTCCATCATCCGAAACGAATAAACTACATGCCCAACATGTTCGCCCAGCAAGAAGACGCCAAGGGATGGTTAGAGTTGTTTGAAAATCTAACTGAGGATCAAGTACAATGGATGTTCGAGTAGTTCCCTACTGAGGAGTTCATCGTCCAATCCAGGGATGCGCCGTTTCTGATACTAATCGGTCTGAGAGGAACCTAACCTTATCTCCCTCTCTGAGTTATGAGATAGGCTGGTAGGAAGCAGGTTATACCAAGGGTAGACAAGATGAGTCACTTCTGGGCTGACTTCCAAGCTGATAACAGTCCTTATAAGTGCCAAGCTTAGCATATGTGGCATTGCAAGATCATCATGGGAAGAGACACTATCGAACAAGATAGATACCATGCTAGTTGTACTCCATACTATTCAGGCTGGTTGGAATCTAATCACGATGGTCTATGTCAGCCAGGACTTACTAGGGGCCACAGGATCATAAATGAAAGGGCCGAGGCATAGGTCAAATACAATCAACTGCGCAAGAGGATCCGGGAATGTGAAAGCGAGCACCGTGAGATACAAGAAGCCACCCAAAAATTGATTAAGGAGTGGAAAGACATGGCTGTCAGTGCCAACAAGTGATTGGGATATTTGAAGCGAGGCATAGTGGAGCTAGAAAGGAAGTTCCTCAAAAGGATCGATGATTGCCAAAATGCTAAGGGAAATGAGGGAGAACATCTAGCCATAGCCTACCTATTGTTAGGACTTCACGAGATGGGAAAGCTATTCGACGATGCCGAGTCTGGGGAAGGTTCTTCTGGGACCAAATAGATAGGGTCCTTTTCTTTTTGCTTTAGGAAATGTAATAAGTCCAATGGCCACTAGCGACATTTTATTTCTTGTTATTTAGTGTCGTTTTGGGATTTGTCTACTTTTATCAATAAAATGAGGTATTTTGCATCCTAAGTTCTCCAAATCAATTTGTTGCTAGGCCTACCTCGGGCACAAAGGGGTTCCCAAATAGGACATGATTTACATTCTTGTACTATGTGTTTAAACATCGCAACATTTTTCTTATAATTCGCACTGACTTGTTACCTTTTTACGTTTGTTTTATTTATTCCCCTCCCCAAAGGTTAGTTCGTGCACTCTGGCATTGTCATTATATTCCACAATATCAAAGGGCCCTCCACCCACTCCTCCTCCTAGTCCTATCAGAAGCAGGAACAAAGGAAAGATGGAAGATTTGAACAACACTAGAAAGGAAAACTCAACTGAACGGGTAGAGGTCACTCATGGTGCTCAGGTCTCCAAAGAAAGTGCGCCCCAACTCGAGCAGAAACTGTTAAAATTTCAGGAGGAACTTGATAAGGTCTAGAATCTGGCAAACGTGTCATTTTCCCTCACCACTCCGGATATCAATTTTCCAAATGCTTAGAACCCCATGCCTCCATAAAACATCCCAAATCCACGAAACCATCCCACTCCTTACAACCACTGCAATACTTGCCACACATCCAACAATACTCCACTGCTCATCCCTGAGCCTTTGAATTTCACAAATGACCACTCCCACACTCATCATAACACCCCCATCTACGTGGAAACCATGCCACACTCCACCCAACCCATTTCAAGCACAGTTGAGTCTGATGATAAAGACTCACTCATCAGGAGTCTGGCTAAAGAGCTTAAGACGTTGACTAGCCGAATTTAGAGCGTCAAAGGAAGTAAGGGGATTGAAGGGTTGAACTACGAAGATCTTTGCATAAAACCGGATGTTGAACTGCCCGAGGGGTACAAACCTCCTACGTTCGAGATGTTTCATGGTACAGGGGATCCGAGAGTCCACTTCAGAACATACTGTGACAAGTTGGCCGGAGTAGGGAAGGATGAAAGGATTCGCATGAAGCTTTTCATGAGGAGTCTGAGAGGAGATGATCTATCTTGGTACATTAACCAAGCCCAAAGAAATTGTCAAACTGGGTGAGTTTGGCGTCTGACTTTATGGGCAGGTTCAGGTTCAACGCAAAAAATGCGCCAGATGTGTTCTACATCCAGAATTTAAAGAAGAAGCCTACGGAAACATTCCGCGAGTACGCTACTCGTTGGAGATCAGAAACTGCTAAGGTCAGACCGGCTTTAGAAGAAGAACAAATGAACAAGTTTTTCGTCCGGGCTCAAGACCAGCAGTACTATGAAAGGCTGATGTTGATTGAGAGTAAGTAATTTTCCGACATCATCAAGCTAGGGGAGAGGATCGAGGAAGGCATCAAAAGTGGATATGGTTACGAACTTTGAAGCCTTGCAAGCTACCAATAAAGCTTTACAGTCTGGTGGTACGTCCAAGAAAAGGGACGTAGGTGCTGTAATGGTTGCACAGAGGACCAAATCCCCTATCAAATACCAAGCATATCCAATTTCTCCACTCACATATCAACCTACTCCGAAGTACCAAACACCCTCACCCTCTCACCAAACTCCACCACCCACTTATCAATCATCTCCACCTCCCACATATCAACCTAACTCACGAAGATACTCCCAACCTGCACATGTCTATCAAGCCTACAATACTCAACCATCCCACTATCAGTCACCTCCCGCACATCAAAACGTTCCTAGACCTCGACCAAATTTTGACCGCAGACCCCCCAAACAGTACACTGCCATTGCTGAACCAATTGACCAGCTGTATGAAAGGCTCAAAGCTGCTGGTTATGTTACCCTTATCCCTGCTATAACCCTTAAAACCCCTTCTCAGTGGGTCAATCCAAATAAATCATGTGCATACCATTCCGACATGAAGGGACATACCATTAATGAATGTCGATCTCTAAAAGATAAGATCCAGACTCTGATTGATATCAAGATCATTATGGCAAAGGAGACTACTCTAAAGGTCCGCAACAACCCTCTGTCGGACCATATGGGTGGAGGTGTTCACATGATTGAAATAGAGGATGATTGGGATCCCAAAGGATCGATCGGTTTAATCACAGAAGGTGAACCAAAAAAGCAAATAGTTACCCTTAATCCAATTGTAGTCCAGACTTAGCCTCTAGGGATGCCGAGGTAAACATGTATGCACCACTTGCGTTTGAAGCACCACTCCCTGCAAAGACACCAACACCAATCGAGGTTGAATTCGTGACTCCAGCAAATGCAATCGCACTGTTTGAAGTTGCAGGTTTACCTCCCAAAGCACATGCTCCGTTTGGAGTAAAGGTGCCCATTCTAGTAACAATGTAGACGATAACACCGTTCCATACAAATTCCATACCTTGGGATTACACAGTCGAGGCGAGAAGGAAAGGGAAAGCCAAGTTTGGGGTAACAGTTGTGGCACAGGATTTGACAAGAAACGCAGGGTTTATACTCCGGACCATTTAGCTGAGTTGAGTAAGCAGGCCTTTGTTCGGTAGACCATCACTGATATTGGGCCCGATGATCTCTAGAGAAAGACAGCCAAGGAATACTCAGTCATTGATCAGCTGAACAAAACATCGGCACAAATATCTATCCTAGCTTTGTTGTAAAGTTCTGATGCACATAAGAATGCCTTGTTGAAGGTGCTGAGTGAGGCATATGTACCAAGCAACATCACTGGAGGAGAAATGGCGAACATGGTAGGGCAGGTATTGGAAAGTCACAAGATCACTTTTCATGAAGATGAGCTGCCACCAGAAGGGTTGAGTCACAACAAAGCATTGCACATCACCGTGCAAAATGCGAAGATTATTTTATCACTAGGATCTTAATTGATGGAGGGTCCAGCCTCAATATTTTTTCGTTTGTAACACTCAGACATTGGGAAAGGGTCTGCATGAGATCAAGGATGGGGCCATCAGCGTCAAAGCTTTCGACGGTTCCCAAAGGTCCACTATTGGGGAAATTAGTTTGTGCTTACAAATAGGGCCTACTAGGTTCGATGTCAATTTCCAAGTAATAGATATGCCAGTATCTTACAACTTGCTATTGGGATAGCCATGGATTCATGCCGCTAGGGCTATAGTGTCAAAACTACATCAGGCAGTGAAGTTTGAATGGAATCACCAAGAGGTGATCATTCACGGTGATGGTAGCAATCCCATATACAGTTGCCAAACCATCCCAGCAATCGGAGGAAGAAAAAATATAGGCGGGGAAACCTATCACCACATCGAGCTAGTCAACGCCGTTGACAAAGACAAATGGTGGGACAACAAAATTGAAAGCATATTGAACTAGAGCGGATGTGAACTTGGCAAGGGACTTGGCAAGACCCTCCAAGGAATTGCCAAGCCTATCAAACTGAAGAAATATGGCACCATTTTTGGTCTGGGATACGAGTATACTTAGGAGAAATTCAACAACTGGTCGCCACCATGGCACGGTCCATACTACCCGCTGGAGCAGCCAATACCACATTTGGGGTAGACTTTCTAGCCGGCCGATGTTATCTATGGGTTGGAAGAGGAGGAAGCACTGGCAGCAGTGAGGAAATTGTTCCTAGAAGAAGATGGCATGGATTGTTGTGTCATTTTCAAGGAGGAGGGGGAGGAAGGCCCTTCCATACAGGCCATAAGCCGAGGAGCATGCCTCAACAATTGCACCATCAGAACCACCAGAGCCCGAAAAGCCTCGGGGTAGCAAGGCTGAACAAAGCATCATGCACTATTTTTTATTTTTACTAGTTGATTTTCCTTTCGCATTTTGAATTTTCGTAATAAGATCTTCCAATGTTCAAAATAGTTATGAAATTTATCAAAGCATTTTGGTTTCCTTACAAATCTTACTCTTATTATTTTCTCTCATTACTTTATTTATACAGCATTACTATTACCTATCTTGATGAACCAATGGTTGTCACATGCAATGAGGCAACGCAACAAACGGACATAGATTCAGAGGAAGATGATATACCAGAAGAGATTGTTAAAGGAGTCGAGAACTTTGAGAAGAGGCCGAAGTCCAACCTGGATGAGACTGAGATTGTTAACCTGTGAGATGTAGAAAATGTCAAAGAAACACGAATAAACATTCACTTATCACCGTCAGAAAAGGAAGAGTACACAAAATTTCTAAGAAAATACGAGGACATATTCGCCTGGTCATATGATGACATGACTGGTCTTAGAACATCTATTGTGGCCCACAAACTGCCAACTGATCCGACATGTCCACCGGTAAAGTAGAAGCTCAGAAAGTTCAAGCCTGATATGAGTTTGAAGATCAAAGAAGAAGTCACTAAGCAGGTCAAAGCTAAGGTTCTCAGGATAGTAGAATATCCGACATGGTTAGCCAGTATCGTGCCGGTGCCGATGAAGGATGGGAAGGTCAGAGTCTGTGTCAACTACCGGAATCTCAATCGGGCCAGTCCAAAGGACGACTTCCCCTTGCCGAACATACACATCCTGATCGACAATTGCGCCAAGCATGAGTTGCAATCATTTGAAGATTGGTTCGCTGGATATCATCAGATCTGGATGGACGAAGAAGATGCTGAGAAAATGGCTTTCATCATACCGTGGGGGATGTACTGCTACAAGATGATTCAATTCGGGTTGAAGAATGCAAGGGACACCTACATGAGGGCCATGACTACTATTTTCCATGATATGATACACAAGGAGATTGAGGTGTATGTAGATGATGTCATCATAAAGTCCAAGAAAGCCACTGATCACACGGAAGATTTGAGGAAGTTATTCAACAGACTAAGAAGGTACAACCTGAAACTGAATCATGTGAAATGTGCATTTGGGGTTCATGCCGAAAAACTACTTAGGTTCATTGTGAGTCGCCGAGGGATAGAACTGGATCCATCAAAGGTCAAAGCTAATCAAGAACTGCCACTGCGAAAGAATAAGAAGGACATAATGAGCTTCTTGGGGAGACTCAACTACATCAGCCAGTTCAAAGCACAATCTACTATCATCTATGAGCCAATCTTTAAGATGTTGAAAAAGGACGTCGCTACCGAATGGACTAATGACTGCCAAAAGGCCTTCGACAGAATCAAGGAGTACCTATCAACACCACCAATTTTGGTCCCGCCCGAGCCAGGTAGACCTCTATTACTCTACCTCGCAGTATTGGATGGAGCGTTCGGTTGTGTTCTGGGAAACATGACGAAATGGGGAGGAAGGAGCAGGCCATCTATTACGTCAGTAAGAAGTTCACCCCGTATGAGGCTCGGTATTCTCTGTTAGAGCGCACCTGTTGTGCTTTGACTTGGGTAGCTCAGAAGTTGAGGCACTACTTCTGTGCCTACACTACATATCTCATATCAAGGATGGATCCTTTGAAGTACATCTTTTAGAAGCCCATGCCCACTGGTAAGCTGGCCAAATGGCAAATCCTGTTGAGCAAATTTGACATCGTCTACGTGACTCAGAAAGCAATCAAAGGACAGGCACTAGCAGATCACCTTGCTAAAAATCCCATGGACGGAGAATACATAGGAGAAGATATTGCAGAGTCCTATGATGGTTGGAGAATATTTTTCAATGGAGCAGCAAATTTCAAAGGAGTTGGCATATGAGCGGTCCTAGTATCAGAAATCGGTCAGCATTATCCAGTGTCTACCAAACTCAGGTTCCCCTGCACATACAATTTTACCGAGTATGAAGCCTGCATCTTAGGGCTCAAGATGGCCACTGACATGAACATTCAAGAGTTGCTAGTAATTAGGGATACAAATTTGCTTATACATCAGGTCTGAGAAGAATGGGCAACTAAGAATTCCAAAATACTCCCTTATCTACATCATGTACAGGAGTTGAGAAAGAGGTTCACAAAGACGGAGTTCCAGCATGTTCCCAGAGTCCAGAATGAGTTCGCCGATGCATTGGCTACCCTATCATCCATGATACAACATCTAGATAAGAACTTCATTGACCCCATTCCAATAGAGGTCCATGATCTGCCAGCCTACTGTACTTATGTCGATGAAGAAGCAGACAGAAAGCCTTGGTTTCATGATATCAAGGAATACTTGGAAAAAGGAGAATACCTAAAGCTCACAAATCCTACTCAGAAATGCACACTTCGGAGGTTGTCCAACAATTTCTTTCACAGCGGAGGAATCCTGTATAGGAGGACTCCGGATTTGGGATTACTGAGGTGTGTCGATGCAAAGGAAACATCAAAACTACTAGAAGAAATCCATGTTGGGACTTGCGGTCCTCATATGAACGGTTTTGCCTTAGCCAAGAAGATACTCTAGGCTGGCTATTTTTGGATGACTATGGAAATGGACTGCATCCAGTATGTCCGAAAGTGCCACCGCTGTCAGATACATACAGACATGATAAAGGTGCCACCAAATGTTCTTAATGCATCAAGCTCGCCATGGCCGTTCGCCACCTGGAGAATGGATGTCATCGGACCAATCGAACCTTCCGCATTAAACGGGCACAGGTTCATCCTAGTAGCAATTGATTATTTCTCCAAATGGGTTGAAGCAGCATCTTACAGAGCAGTGACTAAGAAAGTCGTGACAGACTTCGTCCGCGATCGTATTGTTTGTCGATTCGGGATCCCAGAATCAATCATCACTGATAATGATTGCAATATCAATAGTGATTTGATGAAAGCCATGTGTGAAACCTTCATGATCAAACACAAGAATTCTACAGCCTATAGACCTTAGATGAACGGAGTAGTAGAAGCCGCCAATAAGAATATCAAGAAGATACTAAGGAAAATGATAGAGACGCATAAACAGTGGCACGAGAAGTTATCATTTGCTTTATTGGGGTACCGCACCATAGTCCACACATCATTTGGATGCCCTACATATTGGTTTATGGTACAGAAGCAGTCATTCCCGCCGAAGTAGAAATCCCTTCCTTGAGGATCATACAGGAAACAGAACTCGGCGATGCAGAGTGGGTGAAGAGTCTTTACGAGCAGCTGGCTGTTATAGACGGAAATAGAATGAATACAGTTTTCCATGGTCAGCTTTATCAGAACAGAATGTCCAGAGCCTTCAACAAAAGAGTCAAGCTGAGATAATTCACACCAGGGCAGCTGGTATTAAAGAAGATTTTCCCGTATCAAGATGAAGCCAAAGGGAAATTCTCTCCCAACTGGCAGGGTCCGTACATGGTTCACCGGGTTCTAACAGGAGGAGCCCTCATACTTGTAGAAATGGACGGAGAAGTTTGGCCAAAACCGATCAATTCAGACGCAGTCAAACGATACTATGTGTAATCTTTATACTTTCCTTTATGATGTAATTTGAACTACGCCTGACCTGATTCCCGTTTAAGAGGGGATACGTAAGCATCCCTTTGGTTCGGTCACAAGTCAATAAAATTTTCATTTCCCTCCCGCAATTGGAAAATGGGACAGAATTTTGAGGGGGACCCTCAAAATTTCGAAGTGATTTCAGCCATTCGCCGCAGGCATACATCATAAGCAGCAACCCAGTAAACTGGGGCAGAATTTTGAGAAGGGCCCTCCAAATTCTGGAGCAAGAGAAGTTGCAGACCCTCAAAATTCTGGAGCAAAAGAAGTTGCAATGTCTTGAACCACGTCGCAGTCGTCGATTCATCTAAAGAAAACTATTCTTAATTATGTATTTATGTTACATTTTATTTACTAAAAGCATGCATATTTATTTCTGAAATCACTCTGTTTAGTAACGCTACCCCAATTATATGAGCAGTATCACCAGATCAAAATCGAGCAGGTCAAGCAAAGCCAGCAGGGGACACGAACTAACCTTTCCCCTTTACAAAGCTCACGATTTTTCTTTAGATGCAGGAACTTGAGTTGTAAAATCATCAAATATACCATATGCTCACGAGACAAACATTAGTCTGGAATACAACTCTCAGAACCGTGGCAATCACTCATAGGTTTTATCCGCACACAACAGTGTCCCCAGCAGGCACAATACCCCCAGCAGCCAAAATATCGCAATCAGCTATCAGCTAAGAAAACTCAATGTCTTTCATTTCTTGCATAAGGCTACCATTATGCATTCCAAGACTAAGCTCTATCTCCATCTGCATTCTCTACATTGCATAAGGCTATAATTCTACCTTCTGAGACTAAGCTTTGTCTCCATCTGCATTTTCTGCATTGCATAAGGCTACCATTCTGCCTTCCTAGTTAAGCTCTACCTCCATCTACATTCTCTGCATTGCATAAAGCTACCGTTCTGCCTTTTGAGACTAAGCTCTATCTCCATTTGCATTTTTTGCATTGCATAAGGCTACCATTCTGCCTTCCAAGGTTAAGCTCTACCTCCATCTAGATTTTCTGCATTGCATAAGGCTACCATTCTGCCTTCCGAGACTAAGCTTTGTCTCCATCTGCATTCTTGCATTGCATAAGGCTACCATTCTACCTTCCAAGGTTAAGCTCTACCTCCATGTGCATTTTCTTGCATTGCATAAGGCTACCATTCTGCCTTCCGAGGTTAATCTCTTCCTCCATCTGCATTTTTTGGCATTTCATAAGGCTACCATTCTGCCTTCTGAGGTGAAGCTCTACCTCCATTTGCATGGCTGAAAGATCGCCACCTTTACATTTGCATTGGCTGAAAGATCGCCACCTTACTTACATTTGCATGGCTGAAAGATCGCCACTTTTACATCTTGCATGGCTGAAATATCGCCACTTTATTTACGTCTTGCATCGGCTGAAAGATCACCACTTCATTTACATCTTGCATCGGCAGAAAGATCGCCACATTCTACATCTCATGGGCTGAAAGATCGCTAATCTATCCAAAGGCGTCATTGTTCGGAGGCACCATTTTCATAGCCCGAGAACGCCATGCCATGGCCTGTGGACACCTTTTATCTTTTGCATATCATTATTCAAAGGCGTCATAGTTTGGAGGCATCATTCTCATAGCCCGAGAGTATCATTTCATGGCCTGTGAATCCCTTATCATACGCTTCATGGCCCAGGACGTCATGGTCTGAGGACGTCATCCTAACCGTCCAAAGACAACATTCACGGTCCGACGGGAACTTGCATCATGTTTAAATTTACGCACAATATATGCTTGTATTGCTTATTTGTAGGTAAACCGGTGAGCAACGGCCGTCTCATCAAGAGCAATCTTGCTCCTGTTCTCGTACCCCTATTAGACCTTAACCATTCATCCCATTGCGTCCGTTCTTAAAAGTCTCCATCAGCATACTCCGCAGATGGATCCTGAACTACATATGGCCTGATTCCTATAAGACCAGGGATATGTGGGCAGCTCAGAATCCAGGGCGCGGCCGGCCTCTTCAAACCACTTCGTTCTATCAAAATTGGCCATCATATCTTTACCCAACAACTCTTTCATCCTTCCCGGGTAAAGATGGATAGCTGTTGACAACCAATTTTTTCCCTATATTTTTTCTTATGTAAAATACCTTTCAAAATAGAATGTATAAGCATATATGAGTATTTTCCAAGGCTACATTATTTTTCTTAATTTTTCAAAGATTTTTATATCAATTTACTGCCCTATTTTATCAAGAAAACCCACTAATTATTCCCAAAACTATCATTTTGGTGATTCATTTATTGGAGTCTTATGTTTATAATAAAATATAGCTAAGGTATTGTTTACGCATTTTTACAAAATTATTTGATATTTTTTAAGGATAGAATTGCATAATTGCAATATTAGCCTTTTTAGGTTTAAATTCGTTTCATATGCATAAAATGAGATTTTATATTTTTTAATTGATAATTATGTATTATAAATAATTTTGATGCTTTCAATTTATTTCCAAAAATTAATTTACTATTTTGTTTATAATTTTAAAGGGGAAAATTGGTTATTTAAATAATAGCCCAATTCGTTTCAATTTTAGCCTAAAATCTGAATCCTAAATTGGAACTCAATTTTCAGCCCAATTTTAGATTACCCGACCCAAGCCCCAATTACCCCTACCCGACCCAGAACCTTGTTAAATCCTGGCCGTTGATCAAAAAGATCAATGGCCCTCATCCGTCCTTACCCTTTTTAACATAACGACCCCCCCAATACCCCTCTCATTCCTCACTTGTCTCTATCTCTCTACCTCTGGTTCTCTCTAGAACTTTCCCCCTCCCCTCCTCTACGATGAGTTCTGTTCACCTTCTCCGGCCACTTTCTAACATGAATCCATGGTGGTTTCACCACCACAAAGCCACCTATAGCTCCTCACGTTGGGTTACTGAAGCTGCGTGGATCGACCATGAAGAGTTGGGTTTAGACCTTTGTCGACTCAAGTTCCCGGTCATCTCCAGTCCTGATCCGGCAAGCTATGTCTATTTTGAAGCCTGGTGTCGACTCCTCTTACTTACATCCAAGCCTTTCTCATCGTTTGGGCTCCTCTAAAAACCCTAGTTTTGAGGTTTTTCTGATCTCTTTAAATTTGTTCCAGATTTATGCTTACCCTAAGTTTTTAAACGATTTTCTGGATTTTCTTTCAAAAATTATACTTTCAAAACCATCTCTTTTTCCGATCTAGGGTTTTTCTGAAATATTTAGATGTTTTCTCAGATTTTCTCTTTCTTTTGCATGTTTCTTCTACTGTATTTTCCTCTACTATGTTCTTGTGTGTTTCTTCTACTATATTTTCCCCCACTGTGTTCTTGAGTGTTTCCTACTAAGTTCCTTATACTACGTTCTAGTTTAGTTTCGTCTAATACTTCTTAACATGCTTCTCCTGCTGTTCTTATCAATATCTCCAGTATGTTTCGTATTAGTTTCTTCTACCATGTTTTCTTTGAGATCTTCTGCTGTGTTTCGCATGTTATTCTTCTATCATGTTTCTCATGAGTTTCTGTTGCTTTCTGATGATAGAAACCCTAGAATTTGGGGGTTTCTTCCATGTTGGGAAGCCATTGGCTATGTGATTTGCCTGAACTGGTTTTATTTCAAAAACCCTAACTCTTTCGTACCTATTTCGAGTCTCTGAACTGAGTTTTGACATCTTTGTTTTTCATATAATTCTGACTTTTTCTAAACTCTTCTAAGGTCCTTTACACTGGATCTTTTGTATGCTACTAGATGCTACTTCTCTTCTACATTGCTAACCTATGTGACAACCATGCTCTTGTAGTCTATTATCTACTAATTTTGCAATGACACGAAATCCTCTTTCAACTTAACATGTTCGTATGCTCTTTATATGTGATGAACTTCCTTCTAAAATAGCTTTCAAATTTGTGATTAGTTCAGATTTCCTTCTGAATAGGTCTGATTGATTTCTTTCCATTGTTTGCTGATTTCCCAGTGATTCGACTTAAGTTAAAACCTTTCTCAGCTTTTCTGACTTGGTTCATTCATGGACCAATAATTACAAAATCTCTGACTCTTGATTTACTGGCTACTAATTGATTTTCTTACCTTATTTATACAACCGTGTATTTCAAAGTTCTTTCCTTAAATAACTTTTTATGTATTTGCCCCTAATTGCATGCTTTGCACAAGATATTTATTTGACTTCTTCCCTTAAATAGTTTTCCCCTTTGAATCTTAATTCCTTAATTAAAGGAAGTCTTGTGTGATCGATCCCTAATTAATGATTAGTTCCTTAATTACTTTCTTACCTTATTTCTGCCTGATTTTCACACTATAAATGCACGACTCTTTCACACAAAGTTAGGACTCATTCACAGTCTTTCGGAACTCATATTTATACACAATAGTATTCTCTTCTTGTCTGTACTGTGTCCTGTTTGCAAGATCTACTGCTTTTCTCAATTTGTCTCTGTGAAACTGGTATGTCCGGATTTAATCTTTAGTACCACAACAATGTGTATTTGCTGCTTTTGTATCCATGTTCACCTGCTGTTTCTGTATATCTCAGCACTTCAATTGGCATACTGATTTCCTTATGTGTGTTTTGTTATGAACCCCTATTCCCATATCACCCTTATATGTTTTGAGTTGTGACTTAAGGCATGGAAATGTAAGTTGTTGTCCATGAATTAAGTTTGAACCATTGGGGTCTTGACCTCTAAGCAAACAGACTAGAGGGTATGCCAGCATATCCCATTGCTGGGTATGCCCTTCAGCCTACTTTTCTTTTGCCTCTTGCAAATTCCCCATTCCCTTATACCCTTATGTGTACTGATTTAAGCTGCTTCCCTTTTTCCCTTTCCCCTTTCAAAATCCTACTTCTGCACTTGCACTCTCTCTTAAGTCCCTACCTGTTGCCCCCCTCTTGTGAGCCTTACCTTGGGACCTTGAGTTCCCTCTGAACTTGGACACCTGAGGGCTGGCACTTCCACACTGCACTATATCTTAATCTGGTGATACATTTGGGTGTAAGCACTGCACGGAGTTCATATGAGACTCTTAGGGAACTTTGACACACCCCAAATGGGAGAAAGGCTTTGAAATATGACCTCTTGGAGTTGGTTTACTTCATACTTCAGATAGGAAGTCTGAATCAGGCTCTCCTTGGTTGTACTTTTAATTTCCGATGTATTTTTTTTACTTTACTTTTCTGGGCTGTAATAACTTGGTAGCAAACTCTTGGGGATGGCTAGTGAAAAAGGAGGGGTAACTATGTATGCAAAAGGGGTAGATAACCTGCCTATAGGAGTATATGAATTCCTGTATTCTCATATGAACACCATGTCTATAGGAATCTTGCATTCCCATATAGATACCATGCCTATAATATATTTCTAATTTTCTGCACTCTTATGTAGATACCATGTCTATAGGAATCTCTGATTTCTACACTTCCATATAAATACCATGTCTATAGGATTTCTGCATTCTCACATTAGATAACCTGCCTATAGGAATTTCTGCACTCTCATGTAGATACCATGTCTATAATTACTCGAAATCTGAATTCTGCATATGCATGTAGAAAATATGCCTATCGGATTTTCTGAATCTTTCATATCCATTTCTCATTAGGCAAATATGTTTATAGGTCTTAATAACCAACTACCATTAGATATCATGTTCATATAGTACAGTACCTAGATATCATGTTTGTAGGTTTTCAGCATTTCACTATGTCTATGAAGGTGTTCTAAAATCGACAAACGCATAGAAAGCATGCCTATAGGAGCTTTAATCGAATGTGAATCGCCTCACTCGTTTATAAGCCTAAAATTAGCAGTAATAATGCATTACCAGTTGCAGAACTGGCGATCTTTTGCTAAAAATTCGCCTTTCTTTCTTCAGTATGTAATCTATTCACTTCATTGTTTCTGGAATCAGTAGATATCATGCTTATAGGTCTTCGTCCAGCACTTAGGCAAGCCATAAAATGAAAGTTTATAAACTAAATCAAATTTTATTTGCTACAACCAGCAAGCGGGCCTGATTCGGGATTCTTATCTGAACTATGTAATAAATTAGTCTGCCTCGACCCTTTAAGTTTTAATCATACCTTAAACATTACATGCAAGTTATGCTACATTATGTGCTTTCTTTGGTTTAAAGGAGGTCTGTTTGAGCCCTTTTATTTGTTTATATGCTTCCCCAAACTTGCTATATGTGTTTTGTTTGTCGCCTTAGTATTTTACCTTTTGAAACCACAAATAAGCCCAATACCTCGTCCCTCTAAGATTAGTAGTCCCAAGTGCCTCAGGGGCTGATAGGATTGGAGCGGGTAATAGCATGCAATAAGTAAACGAGATCATTCCGCGGTTTAATACCTTAATGGGGTGGGAAAGGGTAGATATGGATATGATGACCACGCGATAACGTCACGTGTAGCCCCTCATTGAGGAGTGATTACCGGATGTTGTGTGGGGTGATCCATATATTAATAAACCTAGGACCCCCCCCCCCATTTCCCTTTGTTTTCTTTGTTTCTTTTAAATCTTTTAAACCATTTCTTTTATGAAAATCAACTCTTTTAGTTCCTTTTTCTTACTTTTGTTTATTTGTAACCATTACATAAAAATCGCCTCTTATTTGAAGTTTTGTTTGCCTACATGTTGTCTGCACCTAAATTCACAACAATAGTCTAGCCTGGAACCACACTAGTGGATCCTGAGGGGTGCCTAACACCTTCCCCTTGGGATAATTTCAGGCCCTTACCCAATCTCTAGTTACTCAAAACAAACCCTTTTAGTGTCCTAATGCACTTTAACATTAGGTGGCGACTCTTCTATGCAAACCTAGTTCCCAAAAGGGAACGAGTTGTCCTCCCAAATGTTATAAACCCGATTTTGCGAGAAAAATGGGGCGAGACAATCACAACAACCCCAACCAAACCCAAACCATCACAATGTTAACCCTCTTACCACACAATCACAAGTAGAAGAAATAAATGCACCAACACTATACCATGTACTAAAAAACCAGCATAACAACAGCAACAATAACCTTCTTAAAATGTCATCCGACTTTTACAAGCCTAGTCACACCAAAGGCCCCATACCACATCTAACAATCAATCAAACTTATCCCACCACCAACACCAAAAGCCAAACTCAAGATCCTATCCCTAAGGCCAAACAACTAAACAACTCCCCTGCCCCACCACCACCCATAGTCACTCACTCATATGTAACCAAATTGAGAGCAAGACATGAAGCAGAAATTGAACCGATAGAGTTCACACCACCTAGGATCACAACAAAGCAAGGTCAACCAGTTGTGATCTTCAGCAGAAGTGACTACGTGGCCAAGCTTGCAGTTAGGTGCAAATACACAATTGTTGGAAAGTTCTCCAACACCATGCCTAGAATGGAGGTTATCAGAAAAATCTTTTTCACTCAAACTGAATTGAAAGGTGGAGTAAAGATAGCACACATTAATGCTAGGACTGTCTATATAGACCTAGACAATGAGTATTATCATGTCACTGTATGGACCAGGCAATTTATGTACATACAGGGCCAAATTATGAAGCTTCAAGCCTGGACACCTACCTTCAATCCAACTAAAGACTCTCGTGTAATTCCTCTACGGTTTTTCATCCCTGAACTATCTTGGCATTTCTATTATATGGAGATCCTCACAGTGTTACTATCTTCTGTTGGGAAAGCTTTACACTTAGACCTGGTATCATTTCAAAATAAGAGGAAGTGTGGTCAATGTCAAGATGCCGATTGATCTTACAAAACCTAGACCATATCATGTGTTGTTAGGATTTGATGAAAACGAAGATATTAATGGTGATGGACTATATCTGGAAGTGTAATATGAAAACATTCCTGATTACTGTATGTATTGCAAACACTTGAACCATACTCCACCATCCTGTCCAGTTAGAATCAAAGATGAAGAAAATAAAATAAAAAAGGACTCTGTCACATAGGAAAGTATCAGGGAAAGCCAACATCAGCAAAATATATCTGGGCAGCATCAACAAGCCAGAACCAAGGACATCAACAAAAAGAACAACAACATAAAGAAGCCAGTATTGCACCTCAACAAAGCCTTCAGGAACACCAAACACCAGGGGTTATTGCTTCAAAAAAATTAATGGCAAAATAAGAAAAAAAAAATTAATGGAGGACAACAACAGAACAAGAAGCAACATCAAACATATGTACCAAAGCAAACCTCAGATCACCACCAACTGATGCACTCAAATAAAAATTCTCAGATAATTAAGAACTCCAAACAACATAAGGCTAAAAAAGATATGACAACCTCTACCTCTATTAATCCTCCTGTTGTAATGGAGAATGATGTTGATTTCGTGGCTTAGAATGCTACCTCTTCCCTTTCCCTTATTAATGTTGTGAAAGTTGCTGAAATTATTGGAGGAAAGGAGAATTGTCAGGAGAAAACCTTAACCATGCAAGATGAGGATCCAAAAGGGGTGGGTATTCCTCATGATTTGCATGAGTGTGCTTTAACACCTTTGATTGACCATAAGAATGACTCTAGAACCCCTGTTACCATTAGTAATCAATCAGATACAGCTCAGGATCTTGATGATGATCACTGTGAAGCAGAATAACTTGCAGCAAAAATAATGGACAAAGGCAAAGGTCATGTGGCTCCTGATGCTCATAATCAACATACAATATAGAAAAATAAACCAAGTCAGAAAAAGAGAAGAGCTCTCCAAAGGAAAAATGCAAGTATCAGTATAGTTAAACATTCAGAGGAACCTCCTAATAAGGATCCTGAGATCTACTCTCAGACACCATCTTCAATGACAAGGCACCCTCAAAACCAAGAGGAGAATTGTCAACTTGTTAATGAAGATGACACTCACATGAAAGTGGCACACTCTAACAAAGATAAACCTTCAAGCACAAACACACCCACAGAAACTACTGAACCAAACTTGGGGAATCAATCTGCTCTGATGATGTCTTTCAATAGACACTCACCTTCGGGTCAGAATGATGATAGTACAGACTTATACAATCTGAGGATGAGTTAACTAGGGTTTCAGAAGAGGATGATGGGTTCCGTGATGGTATTGATGAAAACTAGCATTGTGACCTCCTATTGGTAGCAGTTAATGGTGCTTCTAAATAGGACAATGTCACACTTTCTCATGAGAATGTTTCCAGAATGAGACCTTCACCCAGACTTACCATAAGCAAAGCTGCCTCAAGCAGTAGCAATCCACCAAAATCAAGAACCCCTACCATTCCTAAATGATTAATACAATCACTTGGAATGGTAGAGGTATCAGAACTTCTGTATCTATTGAGAGACTCAACACACTCAAAGAAATTCACAAACTTTCCTTCGTTGCTTTGTTGGAACCATTCAGAGAACCCTCACCTTGGCTTCTACCTTGATTACTTCAGAATTCAGCTCTCTATGAACCAAGCTGATGCCAATGTCAATAACAAAATTTGGCTCTTCTTTGATCAAGATTTCACTAGCACTCTTCTGGATCAGGATAAACAACAGATGACCATTGAACTGAAGCATGTTGAACTTAGTGAAATTATCCAGCTTACAGTTGTGTATGCCATATGCAAACCAGTATTGAGAGCTCCACTCTAGGAGAATATCAGACATAGGTCTACCATATGCAATATTCTTTGATGTGTCATTAGGGACTCCAATGTAATTGCTTCCATTGGGGAAAAGATTAAGGGAATTCCCTACCAGATGAACAAAAGCATTGACTTTCTAAGCATGATTGAGGACTGTGGTCTGACTGACCTGGGCTTCTATGGACCTCGATACACTTGATCTAATGGAAGGGGTCCATGCTCTATTGTGTGGAAAATATTGGACAGAGGTTTAGTTAATGACAATTGGATAAGATCCTTTCCTACAACTACCATTACTCACTTGGCTTTAACTGGCTCAGATCATTCTCCTCTTCCGATGGAGATAAATGTAAGACAAAACTCAATCAAGAAATACTTTAGATTCCTCAACTGTTGGGTGAAGAACAAATCATTTATGCCTCTAGTTCAGGAAGTGTGGAATGGTCCTAACAATGGAAATGCTATTTGGACCTTTCATCAAAAACTCAAGGCACTTTCTAGTGCTTTGAACAAATGGTGCAGAAAACAATATGGTTACTTCTTTCAGAAACCCAAAGAATTTAAACAAAAGGTCAAAGAAGTAGAAGAAAAATGGGCAGCATCCAATGATCCTGGGAATAGATAGAATCTGCATGGTCTACAGGCTCAATACAGTAGACATTTGAAATTAGAAGAAGATTTCTAAAACAAAACAACTTAGTTGCAATGGTTCAAGGATGGTGATGTCAATTCCAAATATTTTCATAGTTTGATAAAATGTAGAAGAAGAAAGCTTTATATTCACAAAATCAAGGATGAAGATGGGAATTGGATACAGGGGGATAAAGCAATAAGGGAAGCTACTTGCAACTATTTTGAAGATCTTTTTACTGAATAAGGGGGCCACATTAGAGAAGATCTTCTCTCTTGTATCCCTACTATGATCACTCAAACCTTTAGACATAAGAAAACAATAAACTTCAGTCTTCATCAAATCACACTTCCACCTCCAACTCTAATGGATATTGCTGAACATCTGAAATACCTGGGAGCAGACCATACAGTCCAAATACCAAAGTTTTGGGGCAGCAAATTCAACCATACCAACATGCTCAAACTCTTCAGGAAAAAGGATATGATACCCTAGTTTCAACTAACAGCTTCTTCATTTTTGCAGATGAATCTGTTATTATACTGCACTACTTACTGCTTCTTTTTTAGTGTATGGTATCAACTTCTTTGGTACTCCTTATGGAGTAAATCAATCAGGGGATAGGAGTAGGCATGCTCCTAATGACATACACACACCCCTTCCTTACCCTCTATCTGAAGTAACATAAACAGCAACACCACAAACAACCTCATCACCCATATTTGCAACTCAAACCCACACCAAACAACCAGGAATCCAATTATACACCAAACGATCATCACAAAGATTCTACCACAAAGTAATCCAAATCATCTTCAATCCTCCCCAAAACCAAAGCACCACCACCATACCAGCACCTCTTCAGGGACTAGTAAGCACAAGAACCTGGATACCCATCCATATAACAGGAATGTCCTTTTTCTCTCTAACCATTGTTTCTTTTTTGTAGGTACCTACAGTTTAAAACAATTGACATACCCTCAATATGTGGTATTATTACTTATAGTGCTCATCCTATTGGGGATGTACAAATTGACTAAAGCTAGTATATCTACAAGATTAAGCATAAACACCAACATCAACTTCCTGAAATCCATCATAACAGATGGTACCTCCAGAACATATATACCCCAGAAACCATAAGAACCTGGGCACATACATCACTCAGTGTTCAAAGAACAGCAACTCACTGATGCCAATGCCTGCAATTCCCTAATGATAAATATTGACCAACGCAAGCACCTTTTATTTCTAACTATTTGTTGCATTTTGCAGGTACAATAGGCAGTTTCAATTTATTGATGCACTTTCAAATGGTGGTATTACCATCTCATATGCTCAATCCCTTACAAGTGTACCAATCACCTTGGATCTATCATAAGGATTCTACAAATTTGTCACAACAGGCAAACTCTTCTAGCAGGATCCTTCAGAGAACCCTCAGGTTTTTCAACCAACCTACATAGCTTGCTTCAACCAGGACCTCGGAACCTAACCATCAACATCCAATACCTTATTATTCAACTCATCATCAGAAAGTTCCTACTCAAATGGACACTTTCAAAGACCAACACCAACCTACTTCCCCTGTAGGCATTCAGCAAGACACACTTAGAGGCTCAAACCTAGTTATCCTAAAATTCCCTATCAGTTCATAGGAGCAAAAGTTTACAGGATGCAGTAGCTCATCATTTAAACCTGTCTGCTCTAGAGTTTCCTGGATGAAAGAAGCATGAATTTGCTCACTCTCTTTTGTCCAAAATATCATTCAGCAGCAGCAGTTCTGCCTAGTTACATGGGCCAGTTTGATAGCTATATTCAACTTGGCTTTCTTTGTCCTCAATGTCAGAGCCAAGTTGAAGATAGTTAATAGCACACTCCATTGTTTTTTGCCTTACTCCATAGGAGAAATCTACATTTACTCTAGATGTAGGACTTATTGTATATGGAAGATGACCTTCCTACTCATCTATTTAGTTGACTTAGAATCACTTGTGCATTTTTTTATAGTTGACCTAAACTCACTTAACATTGGTTTTGTATACACAATTGTCTATAACCTAAGAATAGGCAATTGGTACATCATCATAGGTCTAACTCATCAAATTTTAGGATTCACTTAGTCATTATGTTTAGAGGACCAAGTGTATATCTATCATATTTTGGAGGTAAGGTTCATGTCCCCCTCCTTTGTTGCACTTTACTTTATATGTATATGAAAATCAACCCTAGGTGTATCGCCTAGTGGAATTCACTAAAAAAAGATCATTCAGAACCACCAGGCACAAATCATATATGCATTTTAATCATAAAACACACTACGAACCTACTCATGATAAAGAGGTTATCTTGACCCGATATTGACATGGTCAAACTTCAAATCCTTAACTTAACTAGTTTCTCAACCAATGATCCAATACACACTCAATCCCATCGGGACCCCATCCATTCATACCAACAAATACAAATACATTATCCAAACTTATCCAAAGCCTCAAAACACCCACAGTAACATCACAACATGAATCGAGACTCAAACCAAATAGAATTTCTCTTAAGTTGTTAAAGCTTCATTCTTTCAAAATAGTGTCCGAATCACATTTACACACTTCGAATTACTTCCAAAGTTTGCAGTTCAGTTCAACTATATAGACCTATCCAAATCTCGAAACACCAATAAGAGTCCAATGATATCAAAGCCATCTTTTGGTCAAACTTATGAACTCTTAAGTTCTTCAAATTGCCAACTTTCAACAAATAGTGTCGAACTCTTCTAAGAACCTCCGAAACCAAATTCGAACATACGTACAAGTTCAAAATCATCATAGGAACCTATTGAAATAATTAAAACTTGATTCTGAGTTTGTTTAAAAAAAAGTCAAACATTGGTCAACTCTTCCTATTAAAAGCTTCTAAAACGAGAATCATTCTTCCAAATAAATCCTGAACCGCAAACCGAAATCAGTCATAATACATAATATGAAGCTTTTCAATGTCTCAAATCACCGAATGAAATGCTAAAGCTCAAAACGACCAGTTGGGTCTTTACAAGTAAGTGGATTAAATTCCTAAAGGAAATACCAATTTTTGCTGGGCTCGGAACTTTTAATTCTTCTACTTCTGTTTTTTTTTTACTTTTTGCTTAATTTATTTTTGATCATAGTCTTTGCAACAATTTGCAAGCTAAATTTGTGAGCATTTACAAAGAAAATAAAAGGACTAAACAATAAAAATTTAAAAAAAGTAAATGGCAGAGAGAAGACGAACCTAAATAGTGTTTTTTTACCCTCAAATCGAATAATAATTGAATTTGTTAGTGGTTTTAATGATATGTAGATTAATTTGACACAAAGCACTAAATTAGATTAGATTGAACAAGTAAAGATAAAAATAAATTCAAACCACACGCATAGGATAGTTTCAGCCTTAGTGAAATGTTCACCCTCGATCCGCACTCACTGTGGCCCGTACTGATGAACAAAAAAAGAGCTAATAACTGAGAAAAAATAATATATTGCCTTGGACTGCGTGATACAATGTGTGTTATGAATCAGTAGACCCCCTTTATATAGTAGGAGAGTCTCACTCTAGGTACAATTCTTATAAGAGGTAAAAATCTTCTAATTAACTGATTACCGGTTCACCTAACCATACGTGCCGAGATCCCTGTCGTGATATCCGGCCGGTCATGGATATCAGTGAATTATATTGGCCATGCTTGATAACCCGACAATGTTCTTCGAAGTTATTCAATTATAGGAACAATCCCGAACCATGACCCCGATATTCTCGAGGGTGGGCGTTATGCCTCCGGACTCTGATTCAATGAGAACTATTCCTCGATTCCGGCCCTTTGTTATCATGTTTCAAGCTTGTCTTATCATGTCGGGGGCCGACATGTATCACGAGCCCCATTTTATCCGTATACAGATAGTCCCCTCATTTTTCGGAGAGTAAACGACGAGAAATGACAAGAGCTCCCGATTCCTACTTCGATATGTCGTGACAGAAATGACATAACATCTGAAATGTCTCGTCAGTCACATCATAGTGGCGTTAAATGCATGTCAGCCGCTAGTCAGCTATCCTTGAATGCGAAATGTCGTCGAGTTCCTATAAATACCACATCCTTAGTTCCTTTTCACTTTACATCAAACTTTCTACCCTCGAATCCTTAGGATTTCAATACTCTTTAGCACTTTTACCCTTGTTATTCAAGGTCCTTTGCAAAAAAAAATTACCCATCTTCTTCTCAAGCTAACAAGTCTACTTTTTCAACATCCTTTCTTTCTTCATCCTTTCCAGATTTTGCTCCATTTTTACTCTCTGAAATAATGGCAAAGACTTCCAAAATCATTGCCCAGAAAGAAGATCTTCTACTTCGCGACCGCCCACTGAGGTTGAAGAGACCGCTCCAGGCATGGCCGCTGATAAACCAGGACCTGAACCCCTTCTGAAAATGTTCATCCCCGGGGGATGCTCGATCAATGATGATTTCAAGGTTGAAAAACCTTCCTCCGTATAGGGTCGGTGTGAGGAGCTCTCGAGATACATTTTCTCGATTACCGAAGAGGTCCTCCCTACGGTTCGAAAGACTACAACTGGGCCGATAAAAACATGGTGGTCCCCGACCCCGAGGAGGCCATTACCACCCAAGTCGAGGGATATCTGAGTGTTTACACTTATCTCTTTACATTGGGACCAGTGGACCTGGTCATAACAGATTTATGTAAGAGATACGAGGTATGCCTTGATCAGATTCATCCTTCATTGTAGAGGAGCGTGATCCTCCTATAGTTTTTTGTGGACAAAGTCGGCTCATGTTGGTTTACTTTGGATCATCTACTCCATTTATACAGTCACCAAATGTTCCGAGGGGTACTGATAAAGTTGGTGCACTGGACCAGTAAGGCCCCGTTCTCAAGTATTGATGAGGGCCGGGATCGAGGTTGGCAAGGCCGTTTTGTCTGACTGAGGACTTCAGACTTGATTCCGGCTGAATGTAGATGATTCCCAAAGAGGTGGAATACATCAGACTTGGATAAAAAGAAAATGCAAACAAGGAAGGTGCGTAAGACAAAAGAGAGCACCAGCTCCCGAGTGCTTGACTCGGACTCACTCTTCCGACTCAGGGATGAGCCCGAGGAGGACGATCCTTTTCTAGACCATGGACCATCTGTGCCCGAGGAACAAGTGACAGATGAGAGGGAAACAACGTAGGCCAATCCCTTTGAATTTCACGAGGCTGATGCATTAATGAGTGTCGAGAACCCTCAAGATGCCATTTCTGCCCCGCCCGGTGTCATCAACATAATGAGATCGCCTTCGTTCACAAAAATGATGTTCGATGAAGCTCGAACCATAAAGGTGTGATTGAATTAGGGGGTCCATTGATCGGATAATCCCCTCCGAAGCTTTTTTGACAACGTGGACTAAACCACTATGGAGGACGCCACCGGATTAGGTGAGCTAGAAGCACTGAGGAAAAGTTCATCCTCAAGGGCAAGTGGGTCTAATTCAAGCCCGAGACTAGTCAACCAATTCCCTGCCCCCGAGTGCGGATCCTAGTCGGAAGTGGTCAATTATCAACACCGTTCCAGAGGATGCCCGTGTTCTTTCTGCCCCTGTTGGGGTAGCTAGTTACCTCTAGTGTTTGATAACCGAATAATACCAAGAAAAAATGAACGAGGTGGATGGCCCATGCATGTTCAACGAAGTACAACAGGCGCTAAACCAGGTAAGGTGTTACCAAACCTTTTCATTTTTCATCTTTGGTTATTAATGATCCTAATATTTCTTATTATATTTGCAGGCCTTGGTGCTTCACCATGAGACCTTCCTATGATATCGAGATAAGTTGAGCCAACTTGAGGCCGAAGTCAAAAAGCTCGCTAAGAAGAGAGACATATACAAACTTCTCAGCGAGCAATGTGAAGGAGAGGCTAAGCGCCTTCGAACCGAGTTGGACGTGTCTCAGAAAGAACACGTCGACCTGTGGAATAGGTAAAAATATTTGAAGTTAGTGATGATGAGCTAGGCACGGTGACTAATAGTTAGAACCCACAAGTCCAACAGAAGATTGATCGGATCGACTAGCTCTAGGCCGAAATGGATGTAATGAAGGCCGAGGCCGAAGAGTGGAAAGGAAAAATGGACCGCTTGGCCTCGAAAAAGGAAACTACCCAGTAACAATTGAACTTAACGGAGGCTCAGCTTCGAGCAATGAGGGAGAAAGCTGAGTCCCGATTCCAAAAAATTGAGGAGCTTCAATCTTAACTAGGCTCGGATGTTGCCGATCGGGATACCCTCATTAAGGAGATTAACGCATCCAAGTCAGTGGCTGAAATAACTAGGGCTGATGCAAATGAAATGGTGGCCTAGTACAAAGCTGAAGTCGAAGCAACCCAGGACCACCTGAAAGACGTTGTTCATTATGTGAAGTGGCAGTCTCGAAGGGAGGCCAACGAGGAGGTCTTTGCCCGAGGTTTTGATCTATCGGGCGAGATCAAAAATGCTAAGGGGCTCGAGGCCAACGCCAAGAAATTGGCATACCCCGAGGAAGAAGAAGACTCCAAGGGTTCCAGTGGATCTGGAGGCGAAGAGGACCCTGATAGTCCTAGTGATGAGGTAGGCTCCGGTAATGACCAAGTCGTTTAGGTTGAGGTCGTTTGGCCTTTTGTATATATATATATAACGCTCTTTTCCCTTCGATAAGATTCGATCTTGTTTCATTTTTTGCTTTTTACGATTGCAAAGATTTTTTTATGCCTTAGCACGTAACAATTAGGTCGTGTTCGAAGGTTCGAACAAGGATTGTTCTTGATATTATTTCACTCGATATTCGTGGTGGCTAGTATGACCGGAAGCTTCTCTTAAAGATTTTACTTAGGATTTTTTACGTTATAATTTTGCCGAATGTGGCCTTTTAACCGGTTTAGAAATTTTGAAGGCCTTATGTTTTGGTTACGGATATCGAACTTCTCCGAGCCATTCTAAGATGGCCGTATCCTTTTGAGTTCAGGTATTGACAAGTAGGATTGCTACTCGAAGCTACCTTTTGAGTTCAAGTATTGACAAGTAGGCTTGCTTCTTGGGCTTTGATACCCGAGTCGTCTGGACTTGCCCAAGATGACAGTCCCCCAATAGGGAGGACGTAGCCTCTATGTTTGGGAATTTCCTGATAGACTTTGTGCCCCCGGGCTTCAATAGACCGGGTCATCCGAACTTGCCTTGGACGATAGTCCCCGAGTGGGAGTGATCCCTTGGACCTGGATAGAGGTGGCCTTTGGACTCGATGACTTAAGTGAACAGAATGTAGCAATTTAGAAACAAAGTATTTATCTGCAAGGTAGAAACTTCCTTTCATTTATGTGTGTAATATACTAGGTTACACATGTGTACAAGCTTTGTGTTAGGGCTCGGGTGGTCTATGCGGGCACAGTTCATTTGGCCGTTTGGCCCTTACAGTAAATCAAATCGACCGAGCCTAGACTGTTCGAGCACAAAGTTTCTCTCCTTGCTAAAAACATTATCTGAGGGTAATGCCCCCTAGTATTCAAGGTCGATCATAAAGAATCCTCAGGTACTATTGATATGATTCTTGGTACCGGTTCATAGTCGGTCTTCAATTCTAAGTTAGCACGATCCACCGTTGTCTCGTTAAAAACATTACCATAAAACCTATTTGGGACAAAATGGGTTTAAGGATAAAAGAATGTAAAGCGTGCTTTCAGGCCTAAAAGTTGCATCATTTCTAGAATATTACCTGCAAATGTTAGTTCAATGTATAAATAAAATAAATGAATGAGGTTGTACCTTAGCAGTAGTATCATTTCGAGTGAATTACGTTCCAGTTGTTCGGTAGTCACTCACCATTCATTGCTCCGAGTTTGTACGATACATTTCCGGTGATCTCGATAATTTGATACTGACATTCTCAGTTCAACCTCAGTTTCCCTTCGTTCGGATTCTGGGTGCTTAGTGTGACCTTCCTTAACACCAAGTCCCCGATGTTGAAGTGTCGAAGGTTGTCTTTACGATTGTAATACCTTTCGAGCTGTTGTTTTTGGGTGGCCAACCAGACGAGGGCGGCCTCGCGCATTTCATCTAGTAGCTCCAGGCTTGTATTTATGGCCTTGTCGTTTGACTCTTCAGTATCATATTGGAACTTGAGACTCGGTTCTCCTACTTTGACAGTTATTCGAGCATTGGTGTCGTAAACCAACGAGAACGGGGTGGCCCCGGTACTAGACTTCAAGATCATACGTTATGCCTATAGGACTTCGGGCAAGATTACTTTCCCATTTTCTTTTGGCGTCGTTCAATCTCTTTCTAAGGTTTGGGAGTATGGTTTTGTTCGTGGACTCCACTTGCCCGTTCCCACTAGGGTGGTAGGGTGTTGATAGGATCCTTTTGATCTTATGGTCTTCGAAAAACTTGCTTATTTTACTGCCAATGAACTGCTTCGTATTATCGCACACGATCTCGGCCGGCATTCTGAACTAGCATATTATGTGGTCCCAGATAAAATTAGTGACTTCCTTCTCCCTGACTTTCTCAAATGCTTGGGCTTCCACCCATTTAGAAAAATAGTCAGTCATAAACAATATAAATAGAGCCTTACCGGGTGCCTGCGAAAGGGGGCCGACGATGCCTATCCCCTATTTCATGAACGGCCAGGGTGACAATATCAAATGGAGCAACTCCCTGGGCTGATGAATCATCGGAGCATGCCTTTGACATTTGTGGCATAAACTCTTTTGCATCCTTTTCCATGTCGATTCAGTAGTAGCCGGCTCTGATTATTTTCTGAACCAATGATTCGGCGCTCGAATGACTTCCGCAGGTGCCTTCGTGGACTTCCCTTAGTACATACTCAGTATCCCCTGGTCCTAGACATATTGCGAGTGGGATATCGAACATTCTCCGGAATAGGGTACCGTCTTCGAACAAGCTTAAACGGGCTACCTTCCTACCTAGAGTCCTTGATTCCTTAGTATCTAATGCCAGTTTTCTAGTCTTCAGATACTCTATATACTTGTTTCTCCAGTCCCAAATTAGTCTTGTTGAGGTTATCTTAGCGTGACCTTCTTCCACTGTAGATATCATGAGTTGTACGTCCCCTCCCGAGTTGAACTCATTGTTGTTGACCGATGATCCCAAGTTAGCGAGAGCATAAGCCTTGCTATTTTGATCCTGAGGCACATGTTGTAGGGTCCACTCCCTGAACTAATGTAATGTTACTTGCAGTTTATCTAGGTACCTCTGCATTCGTTTCTCCCTGACTTCGATCATCCCATTAACTTGGTTCACCACAATGAGGGAGACGTACTTAGCTTCGACCACCTCTGCCCCCGAGCTTTTGGCCAGTTTGAGACCTGCAATCATGGACTCATATTCGGCCTCTTTGTTAACCAATTTTACTATCCTAATGGATTGTCTAACTACACTACCTACTGGTAGCTTCAATACTATGCCATGTTTGGACCCCTTTGCATTGGAGGCACCATCTTTAAAGAGGGTCCAGATTCCTGAAGAAGTCCTCGAGTTCAATAACAACTCTCTTTCGACCTCGGGTATCAAGGCCGGCATAAAGTCGGCCATGAAGTATGCAAAAATTTGAGACTTAATGGCAGTCTTGGGTCGATACTATATATCGTATTCGCTAATCTTCACTGCCCATTTGGCCAATTTCCCCAAGAGTTTGGGTTTAAGCATTATGTTTCTCAGTGGGTAGGTAGTTACAACACATATGGGGTGGCACTGAAAGTACGATTTCAGCTTCTTAGAGGCTCTTAACAAAGCGAGCGCCAATTTTTCTAGGTGAGGATACCTAGTTTCAGCCTCTCCTAGAGTCATGTTAACATAATATATTGGAAATTGCGTACCTTCCTCTTCCCTGACCAGGACTCCACTTACCGCTACTTCGGACACTGTTAAGTACAGGTAAGAATGTTTGTCTATCTTCAGAGTATGAAGCAGAGGTGGGCTCAAGAGATACCGCTTGAGTTCCTCCAAGGCTTTTTGGCAATCCGGGGTCCACGAGAAGTTATTCTTTTTCTTCAACAGTGAAAAGAATAGATGGCTCTTATCGGAGGACCTCGATATGAATCAGCCTAAGGCGGCTATACGACCGGTTAACCTTTGAAAAACTTTGACATTGTCCACAACAGTGATATCTTCAATGGCCTTGATCTTATCAGGGTTGATCTCGATCCCCCGATTGGATACCATAAATCCGAGAAATTTCCTAGACCCGACTCTGAATGCGCATTTCTCCGGGTTCAGATTCATAATGTTATTCTTCTATATGTTGAAGGTTTCCTACAAATCTTTTAAATGCTCCTCTGCTCGCAAGGACTTTACTAACATGTCGTCAATGTAAACTTCCATTGATTTTTCTATTTGTTCATCGAACATCCGATTTACTAAGCGTTGGTAAGTGGCACCGACATTTTTTAGTCTGAATGGCATTGCGTTATAGCAGTAGGTACCATACTTAGTGATGAAGGATGTTTTATCCTGATCGCCCAGGTCCATCAAGATTTGGTTGTACCCCGAAGAGGTGTCGAGAAAACTGAGGATCTCGTGGCCGGTCGTCGCATCGATCATGAGATCGATGATGGGCAAAGGGAAAGAGTTCTTGGGGCATGCCTTATTCAAATCATTATAGTCCACACACATTCTTAATTTGTTCTCTTTTTATGGGCTACCACTACGTTTGCTATCCGGGTATTTAACCTCCAAAATCGACCATATTTTAAGGAGTTTAGATTCCTCGTCTTTGATGAATGCATGTTTGACTTCGGACTGAGGTCTCCTTTTTTGTTTGACCGAATGGAACTTCGGGTTCAGGCTTAGATTGTGAGTAGTTATTTTCAGGGGAATCCCAATCATATCAAGGTGGGACCAAGCGAAACAATCAATGTTAGCTATAAGGAATTGAACAAGTTTTTTCCTATGGTCAGGACTTAACCCCGTGCCCAGGAATACCTTTCGATCGGGCAAATTCTTGATCAATGTATCCTATTCTAGTTCTTTGACGGTCGATTTGGTGGTGTCCGAGTGATCGAGGGCTATAAAGGTCCTGGGAACCCCGTAATCATCATCTTCATCAGTCCGCTACTGCTCCGTTTGGCTCGGGGCCAGTGTTAGTAATTGCTATTTGGCTTCTTCCTTGGCGACCGAACCTAGAATTTTTGTCGTTGTATGTGCGGATATTGGTATCACCTCTTCAACCGCAAACATTTCCTTTATGGCTGGTTGTTCTACGTAGATTGTTTTAGTCCCTCCTAGCATTGGAAATTTTAACATTTGGTGTAGAGTCGAGGGTACTTCCCTCATGTTATGGATCCATGGTCTCTTGAACAGAGCATTGTGCCTCATATCTCCTTCGATTTCATAGAACTTGGCTTCCTGGATGGTCCAGAGGAATTCACTGGCAATGTTATCTCCCCTTTAGTGGTTTTATGTGCCATGTTGAATCCATTTAGGACTCGAACTGCAAGCACGATTTGATCTTGTAGACCGAGTTGTTCCACGACCTTCGATCTGATGATGTTGACTGAGCTACCTAGATCAATTAACATAGGCTTAACTTGAGATTTATTTATGAGTACAGATATAACCAAAGCATCATTGTAGGGCTGCATGATCCATTCTGCATCTTCATCGCTGAAAGACAAGGTTCCTTCTGGCACATAATCCCGAGTCCCTTTTTCCCTTGTGATGGATACTTTGGTGCACTTTAGCATCAACCCCTGGGGAATGTTGACCCCACCGATGATCATGTTAATGACGTGTTGAGGTTCTTCTTGGTTGATCTGTTTATTAGCAGCTTTATTCCTGAAATGATTCTTGGCTCGATCGCTCAAGAACTCTCGGAAATGTTTGTTGTTGAATAGTCGGGCTACTTTCTCTCTTAATTATCGGCAATCCTATGTTATGTGACCGTGAGTGCCATGATATTTGCACATTAGATTAGGATACCTTTGGGTTGGATCGGACTGTAGAGTCCGAGGCCATTTTATGTCTTTAATGCGTCTGATGGCAGATCTGATGGCAGCGGCAGTGACGTTAAAGTTGTACCCCAAAAACCTTGGTGCTTCCTTAGGCCCGATGGTCCTGTCAAAACTAATTACTCATGAGTCCCCAGCTATTTTGACCTTGATCACTCATCCTTTCACTTCTCATGGGGTTTCGCCCAGATCAGTTCCCTCTTCGATCCTCGTTGTATGGTTGATAACGATCCCTTTTTGATCTTGATTCACGATCAATGTCTCTCTTGACTCTATCGACGGCTCTGATGGGATAAAAGGACCTGGAAGGGTCCCCAAGTTTATCATCTTTGACCTTGATTTTTGATAGATACCGGTTATGTACGTCAGCCAAGTAACAGCTGGATATTCTACTAGATTTTGTTTCAGCTACTGTGAAGCCAACGAGCTTCGAACATTGAGTCCCTGGTTGAAGGCTTGAATGGCTCAATCGTCCGCAATTGAAGGTAGGTCCATCCATTCCATTTGAAACCGAGGCACAAATTCTCTAAGAATCTCATTGTCCCTATATTTTACTTTGAAAAGGTCTGACTTCATGGTCTCAACCTTGATAGTCCCGGTGTGCTTTCACAAAGGAATCTCCAAACATAGCAAACGAGTCAATAGAATTAGGAGGTAGGTTGTGATACCATATCACAACTCCTTTTGAATGAGTTTCCCCGAAATTATTTAGTATGACAGACTCAATCTCATCATCTTCCAAGTCATTACCTTTAATGGCGCATGTGTAGGAGGTCACATGCTCATTTGGGTCGGTCGTTCCATTGTACTTAGGATTCTTGGTCATATGGAACTTCTTACGGATAGGCTTCAAAAATGCACTCGGAGGGAAAGGTTTTAGAACAAACTTCTTGGAATCCAGGCCTTTGAATGTTGGTGGTGCTCTTGGTATTTGATCGACCCTGAATTTGTAGGTTTCCACATTTTTGTCATTGGCTTCGATCTTCTTCTCTCCCGATTCTACCCGTTTTTCCAGCTCCTCGATCATTTTTATGATCTCAGGGTTAGTCCCCGATTTATTTTCATTCAGCCTTTATGTGATCGATTCATTTTTATGGGTGACTTCCCGGACGGCTCGAGTTCAATACTTCTCGGGGCGCGACTTTGGTTATGGAGCTAGGCTATTGCTGCCTATAGAGCTTGTGACATTTCGAAGATCACCGCCAGTTGATTCCATCATCTTCGCCGTCGTGCAGATTTTGTGCAACCGATCAGACTTCTCTGCGAATGTTGTTCTCAGGATCGGTAGGCAAATTTGCATTGACGGACTCATGCGAGCTAGCGTCGATCGGGTTTGCAACTAGAGTACTATTGAGGTCGACGGGGGGCACCTCGTCACCGGGTGCTGCAGTGCAGTTCTCGCCATAATGGCCGGATTCAGCATCCACATTTAGAGGGGCAGGCTAGGAGTTCGACATTTCAAACTTTAACCTGAAATCAAAGATACTCCAAATAACAAGTGTAAAATAGGGTGTGTTATAGAAGTTTGTAACAAATAATCACTATTATCCTTAGTCCCACGATGGGCGCCAAATTGTTTACCCTCAAAATCGGATAACAATTGAATTTGTAAGTGGTTTTAAGGATATGCGAATTAATTTGACACAACAAAATAAATTGGATTAGATTGAATAAGTAAAGATAAAAATAAATTCAAACCACACACATAGGATAGTTTCAGCCTTAGCGAAATATTCACTCTCGATCTAGGTTCACTATGGCCAGCACTAATGAACAAGAAAAGAGCTAATAACAGAGAAAAATAATAATACATTGCCTTGAAATGTGTGATACAATTTGTGTTATGAAGCATCAGACCCACTTTATATTGTAGGAGAGTCTCACTCTAGGTACAATTCTTATAAAAGGTAAAAATCTTCTAATTAGCTGATTGTCGGTTCCCTATCGATACGTGCCGAGATCCCCGCCATGATATCTGGCCGGCCAGAGATATCACAGCCTTTTGTTGGCCGTGCTTGATTACCTGAGAATGTTCTTCGAAGTTATGCAAGGCTAGGACCGATTCCGCCATAACCCTGATATTCTCGAGGGTGGGCGATATGCCCCAGGATTCCGACTCGATGAGAACTTTGCTTCGATTTTGACCCCTATTTATCATGTCTCAAGCTAGGCTTATCATGTCAGAGACCGGGGTATATCATGAGCCCAATTTTACCCATATACGGTGTTGCAAGAATTAGAGAAGATGAAATGTAGAACACTTTAGAGAAAGGTAGAAAAGAAAAGCAAGATGGTGCTGGTTGTTCCTTTTGAGTTTGACGACATATTTCTTGCATAATGCAGTGAAAAGCCTAAAATATCCTTGATTTGATAATTATATTGACATTAAGCTAATAGGTCGAAGCCTCTTCTTTTCGGTATAATAAATAAATTTGTATACGGTCAAAATCATATACCAGACTCAAGGTTTAAGACAGAGTGCAATGCCCGGAGATAGGAGTTCGAGCAATACCGAGGCCAAGTGTGCTCGACCCTAAAATGGTACCGTTATGGGTTTGTAATGGAATGAGCTAGATTCATGCCACGTCCCCAGAAACATGGCGCAAATATTGGATTAAGATTATAGGATTCCATACTAGGTGGTCAGACAGTTGTACCAAGAATATTCCTTACATTAAATAGAAATATACCTTTTTTAGGGATTCCCCTATTATATAAAGTGGACCCCAATAATTTGTAACATCATCTAATTATTGAGCAAAGAATATACTCTCTACCTTTTGTCTACTGTTCATCATAATTGTTCTTTAGCTTTATTATTCTTACATAATTGTTCTTATTGCTCTAAGCCCACCTCGAGGTCACTAAGCTCGAGGTCACCGCAGTTAAGTATCATTGGTTTGATTCTCTTGTCTCTTCCATTTCTACTTCATATCTCTTGATTATTACTCCCTCCGTTTCATATTAGGTGAGGTACTTTCCTTTTTAGTTTATTCCAAAACAAATGACACATTTCTAAATTTGGAAATAATTCAACTTTAAACTCTTCATTTTACCCATTTACCCTTAATGAGAAGCTTTTATAGCCACACAAATGTCATGGCCCCACAAACCTTTTACCCCTTAAGCTTTTAAGACCACAAGTTTCAAAATTTTCTTCTTTTTTCGTAAACTCCGTGCCGAGTCAAAATGCCTCATCTAATATGAAACGGAGGGAGTAATTGGTATTGAATTAAATCACATATCTTTAAAGTCAAAATAAGACTCCGAGCGTAGTTGAACATGAAAATACTCGACATGCTGAACCAGAACCGGAGAGGTCAAACGGAAATAACTCGGGGATTGATCCCACCATTATGAGGATGCTCAAAGAGCTTACTAAGAGGACCGAGTCCGGAGAAAAGAAAATTGAAGACAATGATAAGAAGGTGGAAACTGATAACTCCCGTGTAGACCAGATACTGGGGGCACCTCTAGTTTTAAAAGGTTTGGATGTTAAAAAGTTCATACAAAAACCATTCCCTCAGAGTGCAGCTCCGATGCCCATCCCTAAGAAATTTCACATGCCCGATATACCTATGTATAATGGAACAACTGACCCCAACGATCATATTACTTCATACACTTGCGAAATCAAAGGAAATGATTTGAATGATGATGAGATCGAATCAGTCTTGTTGAAATAATTTGGAGAAACGTTGTCAAAAGGAGCTATGATTTGGTATCACAACTTAGCTCCCAACTCTATTGACTCGTTTGCTATGTTAGCGGATGCCTTCATGAAAGCACATGCTGGAGCCATAAAGGTGGCCACGAGAAAATCGGATGTCTTCAAAATAAAACAAAGGAACGACGAGATGCTAAGGGAGTTCGTGTCCAGGTTTTAGATGATTGGGCAGTATATGCCTTTATGCAGGGTTTGAATTAAAGGAGCTCGATTGCGTCTCATGGCACACATGGTCATAAAACAAAAGACTGCAAGCAACTAAGGGGAGATGTGGCTCAGTTGTTCAACGAGGGCCACCTTCGAGAATTTCTAAGTGATCGAGCTAAGAATCGCTCGAGGACGTCTTATCATTCTATGACGAAGAAGCAGAAGGCATATCTCAGCCCCACAATGACGCCCTGGTAATATTTATCCTTTTAAATAAAATTCAAGTTAAACGTGTTTTAGTGGATCTAGGTAGCTTAGCAAACATAATCAGATCGAGGGTCGTGGAACAACTCGGCCTACAAGATCAGATTATACCTGCGTCCTAGGTCCTACATGGCTTCAACATGGCAAGTGAAACAACAAAGGGAGAGATTATCTTGCTAGTAAACATAGTCGGGACCATACAAGACACTAGATTCCATGTCATCAAAGGTGATATGAGGTATAACGCACTCTTCGGGAGACCATGGATACACAACATGAGGGCAGTGCCTTCAAATCTTCACCAGATGATGAAATTCCTGATAGAGGAGGAGTGAAACAGTCCACAGAGAGCAACGTGCTGCAAAAGAGATGTTTGCAATCGAGGAAGTGGTACAGATTCCAGAGCCTTTAACCTCGAAGAAATCAAGCATCGAAGGTAAACATGCGGCCAAATAGCAATCACCGCCTCCAGCCTCGACATAATCGGAGCAACAGGTAATGGAAGACGAAGATAAGGATTTCCTTACTCCTCAAACCTTTGTCGTTCCAAAGAATCTGATGCAGCCAAATCAACTATCGAGGAGCTGGAGCAGATCATTTTGATCGAATATATGCCAGAGGGAAAGGTATACTTGGGAACGAGATTAACCCCCGAACTCAGGAAAAACTCATTCAATGTCTTATTGATAATATGGATTTCTTTGCTTGGTCCCATTTAGATATGACGGGGATTCCACCAAAAATCACCACGCATGGGCTAAGCACTGATCCCAGGTTCAAACCGGTGAAGCAATAAAGGAGGTCTAAGTCCGAGGTAAAGCACACTTTCATAAAGGACGAGGTAACAAGACTTCTTAAAATAGGATCTATTCGGGAAGTAAAATACCCCGAGTGGTTAGCCAACATAGTTGTAGTTCCTAAAACGGAAACAAACTTATAACGTTCATAAATTATAAAGGCATGAACAAATCATGTCCAAAAGATTCTTTCCCTTTGCCAAACATCGATCGTATGATCGATGCCACGGCTGGCCACGAGACCCTAACTTTTCTCGATGCCTACTCCGGGTACAATCAGATTCAGATGAACCCGGAGGACCAAGGAAGGACTTCATTTATTACTAAGTTTGGAACTTATTGTTACAACATAATGCCCTTCGGGCTAAAAAATACAGGAGCTACACCAATTCCTAGTTAACAAAATATTCCAAAAACAAATAGGCAAAACAATGGAAGTTTATATTGATGATATGTTGGTTAAGTCCCTACACGCAGAGGACCATTTAGATCATTTGTAGAAAACATTCAAAATTTTAAGGCAACACAACATGAAGCTTAACTCGGAGAAATGTGCCTTCGGAGTTGGCTCGAGTAAGTTCCTCGGCTTCATGGTGTCAAATCGGGGTATCTAAATCAACCCCGATAAGATCAAGGCTATCAAGGATATCATGATTGTGGATAGTGTGAAGGTCGTGCAAAGGCTAACAGGGCAAATAGTTGCCTTGGGTCGATTCGTTTCGAGGTCGTCCGATCAGAGTCACTGGTTCTTTTCCTTGCTCAAAAGAAAAAGTATTTCGCGTGGACCCCAGAATGTCAGGAAGCCTTAGAAGAATTAAAGCGATATCTGTCCAGCCCGCCTTTGCTTCACACCCCGAAGGTAGATGAAAAACTTTATCTATACTTGGCAGTGTACGAGATAGAGGTAAGTGGGGTACTAGTTCGAGAAGAGCAAGGTATGCAATTTCCTGTTTATTACGTAAGCCGGACTCTAGGAGATGCTGAAACTAGGTACCCCTACTTAGAAAGATTAGCACTTGCATTGATAAGCACATCTAGAAAGCTAAAACCATATTTTCAATGTCAACTAATATGTGTATTAACCACGTTCCCCCTTCAAAATGTTTTGCATATGCCCGAGCTATCGGGCCGATTGGCCAAATGGCTATCGAGCTTAGCGGGTATGATATCGAATATCAACCTCGAATGGGCATCAAGTCTCAAATCCTAGCTGACTTCATGGCCAAATTTATGCCAACCCTCATACCCGAAGTGGAGAACGAACTAATCAAATTGACAATTCGCCAGAATGAAGGGTAGACCTCGCTGAGTGTCACTTGGTATTATTGGCAGAAATCAAGTATAACTGGGTCTATGGGACCCAGGGCTGGAACTACGGAATCCAGCATAAATAGGTAGGTGTACACGCTTAAGTACCCCACTTTATGGGTAGTGATGTCCTCTTCCGAGGAAGGAATAACCACATCTTTGTCATTCCAATTGCGATCCTTCTTTACCTACTCAAGCTCATCCTTGGTTATCAAACAGATGTATCGAGACATGAGCTCACATCGGTCTCGTGTCGATACAGGTTTTTCAATTTTGAAATCGGGTGTTATTTCACATGGTAGGGGAATGCACTCCTCGATGCGAGGTGGCACCACTAGTTTACTTCTGGATGGATGTGATGACGAAGAAGCTTTTTCTTGTTGGTGAATGGTTTTGGATGTTTTAGCCATTGCAGTTCAAGTGAAGAAGAAAAGGTTGTTGATGGAGTAAAGAACAAATTGAGAAAAGTATGGTTTTAGGGAAATTGAAAGAACTAGCAAGATTTGGCAACGAATTAAGAAGTAAAGTTTACAAAATTATGAAGTTAGCGTATTTATAGAAGTCACTTAAGTGTATTGGGGAAGCCAAAAGGCCGACCGTCAGCAGCCTATAATTAATGACCTTGGAAACTGTGCAGACGCGACCTTTCAAACACTCCGGACGGTGACATCATGAGATCGGCATAATGATCGAGACATCGAGGAGATCGAGACTCAAGTCATTTCTTATCATCTTATTTCAAGTTCGAGCAAGTGCTCACTTGACTACTAAGCACAAGGGCTACCCGAGTTAGAGAAAATTCTCACTCGGAGACTTTAAAAAAGCCTAAGGGCTAACTTTATTTTGAGTTCGAGCAAGTTTACACTCGACTACTAAGCCCAAGGGCTACCCGATTTTAAGAAAATTATCATTCAGGGACTGTCTACGAAGCCTAAGGGCTAACTTTATTTCAAATTCGAAACCTTGCTCTCACTCAACTCGGACTGAGGAGTCCCGATGTCCCGAGCTCGCATCAAATCAATTTAAGCTTAGCTCCTGGATAAACAAAAAGATTAAGGGGTATTATATTGATCGATTAAAAACCTATGGGTTTATTATGTTCTGAGTTCGGTATTCAGACTAATCACTAAAGTTATGCAATAAAAAATTTCACAAATAAAGACAGAACGGAATTCAACACGAGCCAAAAATGAGACAAAGAGATCATTTTATATTTCCAATAGATGGTTACAAAATATATTTACAACCAAGAAGGATCCTTACACAAGAACAAAGAAACAAAAAACAAAAGCCAAGAAACTAATCTACTTGTAGGGCCACGTCGAGCGGCATCTTCGGGAACCTCCTTTTCCGAGGACCCAATTTTGATCTTTGGAAATGTTTGTGTGCTTGAAGAAATTTAAGGCAGAAAACCCTCAATAAATGTAACTTTATTTCCAGTAGCGGGGGAGCATTCTGTTGAAATTTTGGTCCATAATCCGTTAAAAAGAGCGGCAAAAGAAAAAGACCAGAAGGGAAGACAAGAAGATGTAGCTTCACCTTCTATCACAAGAAAAACAAAAAAAGGTTGCAAGATGCACGAGTAACGATCCAAAAATATTCATCCTTGGGACGTTGTACCGATATAGGATGCAAAAGTTAGAAGATGATAGTGCCACCTAGTGCTGAACCTAGTGCTAGGGACACTGTTATGACATGGCCTAATTATCATTCCCTTGACGAGTCTTCTCGCAGCTTTAAGTCCAAAGCCACTTTTAATGCGGATTCTGCCTGTCATATTGCTGGCTTGGTGATTTTCTATAGCTGCAACTATACTAGTACTGCTAGCTAGGATTAATTATAATCTCATTTTCTTATTTTGGATATAACTTTTACAATCAAACCTCTCTATAATAATCTCATTTGTTCCAATATTTTTTTCTGCTATAGTGAATTAGTGTTGTTATAGAGGAGATATATATATTATAACATAATGCAATAATCATTTATGAGAAAAACTTATTTTTATAGTGAATGACTATTATATAGAGATGTTGTTATATAGAAGTGTCTGACGGTATATATAAGAATATAATTTTTTTTATATTATTAATGTAGATTTAACATATTGGTAACTATCATTCTTATTAAGTTAGCGATTAATATTTATTATAAGGACTTACCTACGATTACCATATGCAAATAAAAGCCTTTGTGAAGTCAATAGAGTTCATGGACTATTTACATGTAAAAAATATTTGCGGAGTCACTGGAGTTCATCAACTTATTTGCATGGTGTTGCACTGAAAAGTGGGCTGGTATGTGTGGTGTTACTTGTTACTTGTATGGTGTTGTATTGATTTGTTTTTGCTGTGAGCTTTTTCATGAATGTTTAAGTGACAACAATTTATTAAGAGGATTGATATAATCGACCTCAACTTGTTTGGAATTAGGGCTTAGTCTATTATTAATGGCGAGCTCTGTACTAAAGATCTTTCTCGTGTATTTACTATGTAGTATATGACAATTGCTGCAATTAGTGATTTCATCTGCTGATACTTCAAGAAAATAAAGATATGCTATAGCTTCCTCCCCATTGCAATGGTTCTATTTTTTCATGTTTAGCGATACAAGAAACTTCCACAATTGCTGTGATAAGAGCTTTTGATATGTTACCCGCAAGTGCATCATTTCTGCATGAATACCTAGCAAGCTAAATGCATAAAAGCTATCAAACTTCAGTAAAAATAAAATATTTCCTTATAGCTTTACTGCTTGATGTTTCAGATGTGCCTTGTGTACATATACACTATTGTTTATATTTTCATTAAGTACATATAAACTATTGTTTAGATGTTCAACTTAAAACAAAATTTGTAGTTCTTGGTTTAGGATTATCCTTCTAGGTTTTCATAGATGATACGACGTTTATATAACACTGTTTTTCTAATTCATTTTTGTTTATATTCATGCAACCTCATTGACATTGCTATTTTATTTTTGAAGTGTATATATATTACACTTGGTGAATTCGGACACCTTTTCAGGTAAAAGGTCAAATTATTAATAGAGTAAAATTGAAAAAATTATTCAATATAATTTTCTAGTTATCTTTATAATTTCTTATTAAAGGAATTTTTGTTGAATATTTTTACAGGTTTTGGAGGCTATCAAGATGTGAGTTTTGAAGACATACAATCAGTAGACTTTTGCTTTGCTAGGAATGTTGGACAAAATATCATATTAATTTTAGGGATCTTAGCTAGAAGTACTTTTGCTAAAGGGGTGTCCAAAAAATATTTCACCATGATCGTACAATGCTACTAATTTTTTGTCAGTAATTATTATATATGAAACCATATCTTTCTTCATTATATTATCTTTTTATGATTAAATTTTCTATTTGTAGAATCAATATATCTGATTTGAAAATTTATGAAAAATTAGAATTTTGGGCCACCCATGCTTGGTCCTAAATAAGATTAAGGACCAGATCTTCTTGTCCTTCAAAGTGTTTTACGACCGGTAAACTCGTCACTAAATATTTGAAGGCACTAAATATTATATGACATTGATTTGCAATAAAGACCATATTCCTGGTCCCTAAAAGTAGTTAAGGACCACATTCCAACTAGTCGTTAATACCTTTCAAGGACCAGTATTAATCTGGTCGCTAAACACATTAAGGGACCAGATGTCAAACCCATCGTTAATATAACCTTTAACGGCGGAGGATATAGTGACCGGTGACGACCAATTTTAACTGATCGCTATAAATATTTTAGGACCAGAAATAAGCTTTTAGGGACCATTATTCTCGTCCCTAGAAGCCATTTGTCTTGTAGTGGACTAACAAAATCAATTTGAAAACCTATAAGAAGATTGAGCATACAATATGTCTATACAAGGCAGCCTATTTTGTAATAGATGATTTGAATTTCCAGAAGAGTTGGTCAATGATCTTGAGAAAACATAACCTTAAAAAGAAAAAGACACATCAGTTCCCTTCTTTTTGTTTAAATGTAATTTATAATTAACAGCATTCTATTATTAAGTAATACTACTTATATAAATTATATTCATATCCATACTGAAAATTCACAACATCCAAAAATAATTATTTTTTGCTTCTGGACAATGTGTTTTAAAGTTTGGTTCTTGAAACGGTGGCTATTGTTCCAAACGGTGAACATGCTATTAAAATTGCTCCAAACAGGTGGCTTATATCAATTATACACTAATTGACCGCATTTAATTAATTAATTTATTAGTGTATTTAGATTAATTTATTTAAAAGGGTATTATGATAAAGGAAGAACAATCAATAAAACACAATAAATGTAAGCAATAAATCAAAGGAAAGACAATAGAGAGTGTTCAAGTTAGAGTGCAGAGAGTGTTCTTGTTCTTGTATTGAATATCATATGTGCAAAAAATGATAAGGGTCCCCTTTATAAAGAAGGGGGAATCCCAACATAGTACACATGTATTTATTACAAAGATACGCAGCTGGTACAACTATTTAATGTCACGGTACAGACTTATACTATGTTTGCAGGCTTTGTCAGCCTTGAGCACGCGCCTTGGGAACTTTCCGCTTATCCAAGATAGTCATCGATTTACGTTGCCCGGAGGTTGGTCATTGGGAACCATCGGGGTCGAACCTCGAGCTGTGTCTCAGGCCTTATGAAGACAAGCCGTGGAATGTCATAACAATCATAAAATTGGATTCTCCCATTTTAGCCAGATACAGATCGTCCCCGCGTGTGAAATGATAAGAAATGGTCTTGAATCTTTGCCTACTCTATACTCCCATTATGACGTTAGCCCATCAAAGCATTAAATGCCATAATTCAAAGGCTGCGTAAAGGTCATTCTCAACACGATTATCGAGAAGCCCACGAACCACCATTGACTCGACTCTTTCGCTTCCTATACACTGCCTAAATGGCTTCGATAAATACTTCAATTTTTCTTGCCATTCACACTTTTACAACATCTTCAAGTCTTTAGGGCCAAGTTCACAACTTTCCGTATTCAACTTCTTTCTGTGTTTGTTTCTTCATCTTCTTTCTTTGAAATCAAGTTATATCATGGCCAAAACTTCAAAAATGATACCTCAGAAAGAGGGTACAACTTCTTCATCATGCCTATCCAAGGGCAAACTAAAAACTCCCCCAAGTATTGAGCAATGTACCCCTGGCCACTTTGATACGATCTCCGATTTTACCATCGAAAACCCACCTTCTACATCGGGCCGATGCGAGCCCATGTCTCGGTACATCAGTGTGGTGACCGATACGAAAAAGGTAAAGGTAGACTACCGATGTGTCACGACCCGAATTTCCCACCCTCGGGAGCCGTGATGGCGCCTACTAGTGAAAGCTACGCAAGCCAACCAACTGAACTATCTACCTTATTTCCATTTTTAATCCGATAACGGTTAAGAGCCAACAATTAGATAACAACAGAATTGAATAAGCGGAAGACTGCATTGTAGAGATTTAATAATACTGCTAATACCAAACCATAACAAATCTACCCAAGACTGGTGTCACAACTTCACAGACTGTCTATGAGTACTACAAATAAAGGTCTGAAAGAAATAAATACAATACTGTCTCTGGAAATACATGAAAGAAACATGAATAATAGATAGAAGGAGACGCGCCAAGGCCTGCGAACGCCTGCAGAACTACCTTGGATCGCCTGATGAACAAGAAAACAACAATCTCACTGCGGTCCGAAGTCTACAACACTAGGATCTGCACAAAAGAGTGCAGAGTGTAGTATCAGCACAACCGACCCCATGTGCTGGTAAGTGCCTAGCCTAACCTCGGCGAAGTAGTGACGAGTCTAGGACCAGACTACCAAATAAACCTGTGCAATATAGTGTACAAACATAATAGGAAGTAGATAACAATGATGGCAACAATGTCCAACCAGTGATGTAAATAGCAGGCCACAAGAACACCATAAATGTTTCTCAACAAATAATAGATACAAGTGCAATCAATTCATCAAGTCCTTCAAATATAAATCTTTCGCCTATAAATCCTTCAACTAATAATCTCCAAGATAATATTCTTTTCAATGAATATATATCGAATATATTTCCTTCAAATGAAATATATTTCAAATAAGAATCTTTCGAATATAATTCTTTCGAGTAAATGTCACCTTGTGACGCCTCATTCACTTAATATAAAGTAGAGTACAACTTTCAACCCAATTAGGAAATCAACAAGAAAATATGAAGTTATTTTTAGAAATCATTTGATAAAGAAGATACCCTTTTCAATTAAAGTACAATATCGAATGAATCCTTCACCTTTAATATGACAAATCAATAAATCAAAACATAGTAGAATTTTTTTTTTTTTGTAAAGTACAACCTCAAACGGTTTAAGGAAAATTTAGTTGAGAAATCAATTGAGTTAAAAAAAATGTAACAATTGTTGAAATTTGGAGTATTGAACATATATAAAAAAAAGAGTAAAAATAGAATATCAAGAGAATTATAAAGGAAACAAAATCCAATCACCAACAAGAATATGGGAAACAAAAGCATATTTCACTTTCTTTTCACATCTTGTTGCAGGCATGCAACCCGATCCCATTTCATGTATCTCGTGGTAGGAGTACCACCCGCTCCCATTTCATTATGTCTTATGGTAGGCATACCACCCGCTCCCATTTTATTATATCTTGTGGTAGGCGTACCACCCGCTCCCATTTCATTATATCTTGTAGTAGGCGTACCACCCGCTCCCATTTTATTATATCTTGTGGTAGGCGTACCACCCGCTCCTATTTCATTAAATATCTTGTGGTAGGCATACCACCCGCTCCCACTTCATTATATATCTTGTGGTAGGCGTACCACCCGCTCCCATTTCGTTATATATCTTGTGGTAGGCGTACCACCCACTCCCATTTCATTATATATCTTGTGGTATGCGTACCATCCGCTCCCAGTTACAAGCCAAAAATAATCACAAGGAATCCCGGCAAGGGAACAAGAGCAATATAACAACTTTCCGGCAAGCGAACAATAATATTTCAACAACATCCCGGCAAGGGAACAATACTATCAAAACAAACATCCTGGCAAGGCAACAATAATATCAAGCAAACATCCTGGCAAGGGAACAATGATGATAATAATATATGAAGCGCAATAAACCACAACAGAGTCATAACAATTATAATACAAGACTCACGGACATTCTTGACACCAACGTATAGATACTCGTCACCATGCCTATACGTCGTACTCTACAATTAACATGTAGCAATTAAGACACATTTCCTAATCCCTTAAGCTAAGGTTAGACCAAACACTTACCTCGCTTTGCAACCAATTCAAAATTCCAACAAGCCTTTGTCTCGCGAATTCGTTCGAAGCTTCAAATCTGGTAATAATTATTCAATATACTCAATATAAATCGTACGAATTAATTCCATATGAAAATACTAATTTTCCAACAAAATCCGAAATTTAACTCAAAATCGCTCGTGGGGCCCACATCTCGAATTTCGAAAAAACTTACAAAATCCGATAACCCATTCAACCACGAGTTCACCCATACAAATTTTATCAAATTCCGATAACAACTCGACCTCCAAATCTAAAATTTTCATTTTTGAAAGATTTTGCAAAAAACTTGATTTCTTCCATTAAAATCCGAATTAAACGATGAAAATAACCATGGATTTATGTAATATAAATACTTTCGAGTATAGGACACTTACTTGAGTTGAAATCGTGAAGAACACCTCAAAATCGCCCAAAATCCGAGTTTGAAACTCAAAAAAATGAAAAAAAAACGTGCTATTCGTCCTTTAACTGCCCAGAATTTTCGGGGGCACTATTTATGCGTTTTTACTGTTCATAAGATATTGTTCACGGGGTACTGTACAATGGGTACTGTTCATTGGTACTGTTCACGGGGTACTATTTCTGCAAATTTTCTGCTATTTTCCCAAGTCCGAAATCACTCCGAGATACCTCCGAAACACTCCCGAGCCCTCGGGGCTCCTAACCAAACACATGCACTAACTCAACAACATCCTACAAACTTAACCGTGCGATCAAATCGCCAAACTAACATCATATACCACGAATTAAGCTTTAAAATCCAGGAATTCTTTCAAATTTCATAAAACATCAAATTTTCCATTTTGAGTCCGAAACACGTCAAACGACGTCCGTTTTCAACCAAACTTTACAGAAAGTGCTTAAACCATATATAAGACCTGTACCGGACACCAGAACCAAAATACGAGCCCGATACCATAACTTTCTAATCAAATTTCATTTTCATTTTCCTTAAATATGTTCAGAAAATAATTTTACTCAAAAATTCATTTCTCGGGCTGAGACTTCGAAATTCGATTCTGAGCATACGCCCAAGTCCCATATTTTCTTACGGACCTCCTGGGACCGTCAAATCTTGGATCCGGGTTCGTTTGCTCAAAATATTGACCGAAGTCAACTCAGTTGAGTTTTAAAGCTCTAATTCATAATTTAATCCATTATTCATACAAAAACCTTCCAGAAAATTATACGGACTGCGCACACAAGTTGAGAAATTATTGGTAGCTCATTTCAAGTTCTTAAAACATCGAGATAATTATTTAATTTAAAGATGACATTTTGGGTCATCACATTCTCCACCTCTAAAACAAACGTTCGTCCTCGAACGTATTAAGAATTATTCTCAAGTTACCTAATTGATGATTTTACTTTTACACAATTATTTGCGGTTGATCCCACATTATCGCATTCGACATAAGTCCGACAACACCATTTCAATTGAGATCATTTCCTTTATCCATATTCGTAAACTTCAAGACCAAATTTCTTGCACTCCAATCATTTCTAGAAAGGTCCGATTTTTACGTCAACACACGACATTAGTCCCGACTGGCTATAGCAACTCGTGCCTATGCACCCATCAAATACGGGGTATTACATTCTGTCTCTGTACCGATCCCTCAGACATTACTAAGTTTGTCTGTGAATTGTGAGACCCATGTAACCTAGAGCTCTGATACCAACTTGTCACGACCCGAATTTCCCACCCTTGAGAGTCGTGATGGCGCCTACTAGTGAAAGCTACGCAAGCCTACCAACTGAACTATCTACCTTATTTCCATTTTTAATCCGATAACGGTTAAGAGCCAACAATTAGATAACAACAGAATTGAAAAAGCGGAAGACTGCATTGTAGAGATTTAATAATACTGCTAATACCAAACCATAACAAATCTACCCAAGACTGGTGTCACAACTTCACAGACTGTCTAGGAGTACTACAAATAAAGGTCTGAAAGAAATAAATACAATACTATCTCTGGAAATACATGAAAGAAACAGGAATAGTAGATAGAATGAGACGCGCCAAGGCCCGCGGACGCCTGCAGGACTACCTTGGATTGCCTGATGAACAAGAAAACAGCAATCTCACTGCAGTCCGAAGTCTACAACACTAGGATCTGTACAAAAGAGTGCAGAGTGTAGTATCAGCACAACCGACCCCATGTGCTGGTGAGTGCCTAGCCTAACCTCGGCGAAATAGTGACGAGGCTAGGACCAGACTACCAAATAACCTGTGCAATATAGCGTACAAAAATAATAGGAAGAAGATAAAAATAATGGCAACAATGACCAACCAGTGATGTAAATAGCAGGCCACAAGAACACCATAAATGTTTCTCAACAAATAATAGATACAAGCGCAATCAATTCATCAAGTCCTTCAAATATAAATCTTTCGCCTATAAATCCTTCAAGTAATAATCTCCAAGATAATATGCTTTTCAATGAATATATATCGAATATATTTCATTTAAATAAAATATCTTTCAAATAAGCATCTTTCGAATATAATTCTTTCGAGTAAATATCACCTTGTGATGCCTCATTCACTTAACATAAAGTAGAGTACAACTTCCAACCCAATTAGGAAATCAACAAGAAAATATAAAGTTATTTTTACAAATCATTTGATAAAGAAGATACCCTTTTCAATTAAAGTACAATATCGAATGAATCCTTCATCTTTAATACGAGAAATCAATAAATCAAAACATAGTAGAAATTTCTTTTTTTTTGTAAAGTACAACCTCAAACGGTTTAATGAAAATTTAGTTGAGAAATCAATTGAGTTAAAAAAAATGTAACAATTGTTGAAATTTGGAGTATTGAACGTATATAAAAAAAAGTAAAAATAGAATATCAAGAGAATTATAAAGTAATCAAAATCCAATCACTAATAAGAATAAGGGAAACAAAAACATATTTCACTTTCTTTTCACATCTTGTTGCAGGCGTGCAACCCGATCCCATTTCATGTATCTCGTGGCAGGCGTGCCACCCGCTCCCATTTCATGTATCTCGTGGTAGGCGTACCACCCGCTCCCATTTCATTATGTCTTATGGTAGGCGTACCACCCGCTCCCATTTCATTATATCTTATGGTAGGCGTACCACCCGCTCCCATTTCATTATATCTTGTGGTAGGCGTACCACCCGCTCCCATTTCATTATATCTTGTGGTAGGCGTACCACCCGCTCCCATTTCATTATATATCTTGTGGTAGGCAAACCACCCGCTCCCATTTCGTTATATATCTTGTGGTAGGCGTACCACCCACTCTCATTTCATTATATATCTTGTGGTAGGCGTACCACCCGCTCCCATTTCATTATATATCTTATGAAAGGCGTACCACCCGCTCCCAGTTACAAGCCAACAATAATCACAAGGAATCCCGGCAAGGGAACAAGAGCAATATAACAATTTTCCGGCAAGGGAACAATAATATTTCAACAACATTCCGGTAAGGGAACAATACTATCAAAACAAACATCCCGGCAAGGAACAATGGTGATAATAACATATGAAGCGCAATAAACCACAACAGAGTCATAACAATTATAATACAAGACTCACGGACATGCTTGACACCAACGTATAGATACTCGTCACCATGCCTATACGTCGTACTCTACAATTAACATGTAGCAATTGAGACACATTTCCTAAACCCTCAAGCTAAGGGTAGACCAAACACTTACCTCGCTTTGCAACCAATTAAAAATTCCAATAAGCCATTGTCTCGCGAATTCGTTCGAAGCTTCAAATCTGGTCATAATAATTCAATATACTCAATATAAATCGTACGAATTAATTCCATATGAAAATACTAATTTTCCAACATAATCCGAAATTTAACTCAAAATCGCTTGTGGGGCCCACGTCTCGAATTTTGACAAAACTTACAAAATCCGATAACCCATTCAACCACGAGTTCACCCATACAAATTTTATCAAATTCCGATAACAACTCGACCTCCAAATCTAAATTTTTCATTTTTGGAAGATTTTGCAAAAATCTTGATTTCTTCTATTTAAATCTGAATTAAATGATGAAAATAACCATGGATTTATGTAATATAAATACTTTCGAGTATAGGACACTTACTTGAGTTGAAATCGTGAAGAACACCTCAAAATCGCCCAAAATCCGAGTTTGAAACTCAAAAAAGGAAAAAAAACGTGCTATTCGTCCTTTAACTGCCTAGAATTTTCGGGGCACTATTCATGCGTTTTTATTGTTCACGGGATACTGTTCACGGAGTACTGTACAATGGGTACTGTTCATTGGTACTGTTCACGGGGTACTATTTTTGCAAATTTTCTGCTATTTTCCCAAGTCCGAAATCACTCCGAGATACCTCCGAAACACTCCCGAGCCCTCGGGGCTCCTAACCAAACACATGCACTAACTCAACAACATCCTACAAACTTAACCGTGCGATCAAATCGCCAAACTAACATCATATAACACGAATTAAGCTTTAAAATCCAAGAATTCTTTCAAATTTCATAAAACATCAAATTTTCCATTTTGAGTCCGTAACACGTCAAACGACGTCCATTTTCAACCAAACTTTACAGAAAGTGCTTAAACCATATATAAGACCTGTACCAGACACTGGAACCAAAATACAAGCCCGATACCATCACTTTCTAATCAAATTTCATTTCCATTTTCCTTAAATATTTTCAGAAAACAATTTTACTCAAAAATTCATTTCTCGGGCCTGAGACCTCGAAATTCGATTCCGGGCATACGCCCAAGTCCTATATTTTCCTACGGACCTCCTGGGACCGTCAAATCTTGGATCCGGGTTCGTTTGCTCAAAATATTGACCGAAGTCAAGTTAGTTGAGTTTTAAAGCTCTAATTCATAATTTAATCCATTTTTCATACAAAAACCGTACAGAAAATTATACGGACTGCGCACACAAGTTGAGATATTATTGGTAGCTCATTTCAAGTTCTTAAAACACCGAGATAATTATTTAATTTAAAGATGACATTTTGGGTCATCACATTCTCCACCTCTAAAACAAACGTTCGTCCTCGAACGTATTAAGAATTATTCTCAAGTTACCAAATTGATGATTTTACTTTTACACAATTATTCACGGTTGATTCCACATTATCGCATTCGACATAAGTCCGACAACACCATTTCAATTGAGATCATTTCCTTTATCCATATTCGTAAACTTCAAGACCAAATTTCTTACACTCCAATCATTTCTAGAAAGGTCCGATTTTTACGTCAACACACGATATTGGTCCCGACTGGCGATAGCAACTCGTGCCTACGCACCCATCAAATACGGGGTATTACATTCTCCCCCACTTAGGGTCATTAGTCCTTAAATGAGAAGAAGAGTCCGTCTTCAAACACATAATGTAACTTATCTTATTCTTTGCACATCTCAATATCCCAAAATTTTCTAACTCCCAAATTTTTCAGAAATTTCGGCAGAGTCTCCCATGTAATTGGGCCTCTCCACCTATCAGAGTAACACCAAAACAACTCCTAACAACATGTCCACAACCCAACAACGCAACACAAAGTATATATCAATAACACTAATCTCCGCATTACAAGGACGACATTATCACAATGATATCTTGACATAAAACACACCATATGTATGACCATAACCACATCTCTGGTCTTAATGGTTGCTCATAATAGATTACAACATCGCCAATTAACCTCATGTTAATAAAATTTTGTTTCAAACCTCCAGATTACTAATAACAAGGCATGGGGATCTTATAATTACTTACCCGAAGTAACGAATCACAATTTAACACCACCTGGGCTCTCACCTTGTAGGCTAAAACTCAATAGTTACAATACAATTTTGGAAAATTATGCACAGAAATGTTCATACAAGAATTTTCAAATAAGCCTAATAGGCATGACTCCCTACAAGTGCTACAGCACAAATTTTAATTTCACAAAAGGAGAATTTAAACACATAAAATTTTTCACCACCAGGACCTCATTCTTATATAACATCCACCGCAGCTTGTAGCCCGATTTAAATATTTCATATCATATAAAAATGTGAGGATCTTATCCTCAACTTTGAATCACAAGTATTTTCCACATTGTGCCAACTAAAATTTTCCATTTCCTTTCTTCATTCTTTCAAATAATTTCGGTTAAACAAAATCACGACATACAATGATCCTTCTTACCGGTAGGGCATATAATTTACAATGGAAATCAATTATTTAGAAATTAAATCAAACTCATTGAATTAATTCACAAAAGTCACTTTTAACCTCACAACTATTTTTAATGACCAACACATAATGATAGACATGGCTATCTCCATATAATCTCCCAGCAGAAGTATTCACATATGTAGGTTTAAGAATTATGAAGCTCACTCATAAGTGGAGCACAATAGGAGAACTTTCCTCGATACTCAAAACCAAATCAAGTTAAGGAAATTTTGAGTTTATAATAATTCGAGATCGTACTTATAACAATACCGTCTAGTGTAGCAACCTCAGCCATACCATAGAAAACATATCAATGGACTGGGTCTCCACCTCTAGGAGTCTCACCTCCACCTCTAATATCCTGACCCCTACCTATGGTTGGTCATGTAAGTAGAGTAGTAACTGCAATGAGGCACTTAGCCTGAGTGCTTTAACGAAAGATGTCTCTCCCAAGTCTAGGATAATTTTTCATGATGTTCCTAGTATCTCCATTTTCATAACAACCCATCCGCAGTTCGGCTGCTCATACTAGGTCTGTACCGGATAACTTAAATAACCATTGCAAGAAATTTCATGCCATTGGTACATAAAAGATGACTGCCCACGCGAGTGTTGTGATTAACTTAAGCACTACGAGTATACTGAATATGTTTTCATGACCCCGTTGATACTGAAATGTAGAATTATTAAGGACGTGGGAATATCTCAAGTATCATCATCCCATTCAAATCTCAGCTCTTGATCATATACAAGTTTTGGAAAACCTTTCAATAACACATAAATACATCTCAGGCCAAAATCGGGGCAACACACGACCCTTCAATTTGATCGTAGATAGTGGACTCCCCTCACTTGGCACAAAGCCATATGTCACAACATCTGATAATCCACAATATTTGACCTTCACAACTCAAATAAATCAACCAGACATCAAGGTACGTTGAACCCCAACATGATTCATTAGGTGATCTTTTGATACGTCTACATCTTCCGTCGGAACCACAACTGGTCTAGTAAATACATTATCTTTCCGCTACCTCTACTTGTCATCTCCAACACAGCAAAATCAACCCCATCGCTTTCGACTATCTTCACGTTCTGCAATACTTCATAGCAGCGGTCAAGAAAATCCCGCGGGTCCTCAAAAGATGCACCGCTGAAAGTGGTAGAAAAGAGCTTGGTGAGACCTATCCAGCCTCCGCAAAGTCTCCGAAGACGTAATTGATCTATCACCGGTCTGTGACATTGTTTGGCTGAAAAAGCAGCACGTGACCTTGCCATTTGTGAAAGGACAAGAGTAGAGGTTTCAATTTAGCAATGAGAGAACAAAAATTGCACGACAGAAAAGAATGGGAGTGAAACTTTTCCTAACTCTGTAGCCTCTAGGGGATAAATACAAACGTCTCCGTACCAATCCCTTAGACATTACTAAGTTTGTCTGTGAATTGTGAGACCTATGTAACCTAGAGCTCTGATACCAACTTGTCACGACCCGAATTTCCCACCCTCGGGAGTCGTGATGGCGCCTACTAGTGAAAGCTACGCAAGCCAACCAACTGAACTATCTACCTTATTTCCATTTTTAATCCGATAATGGTTAAGAGCCAACAATTAGATAACAACAGAATTGAAAAAGCGGAAGACTGCATTGTAGAGATTTAATAATACTGCTAATACCAAACCATAACAAATCTACCCAAGACTGGTGTCACAACTTCAGAGACTGTCTAGGAGTACTACAAATAAAGGTCTGAAAGAAAAAAATACAATACTGTCTCTGGAAATACATGAAAGAAACATGAATAGTAGATAGAAGGAGACACGCCAAGGCCTGCGGACGCCTGCAGAACTACCTTGGATCGCCTGATAAATAAGAAAATAGCAATCTCACTACGGTCCGAAGTCTACAACACTAGGATCTGCACAAAAGAGTGCAGAGTGTAGTATCAGCACAACCGACCCCAATGTGCTGGTAAGTGCCTAGCCTAACCTCGGTGAAGTAGTAATGAGGCTAGGACCAGACTACCAAATAAACCTGTGCAATATAGCGTACAAAAATAATAGGAAGCAGATAACAATGATGGCAACAATGACCAACCAGTGATGTAAATAGCAGGCCACAAGAACACCATAAATGTTTCTTAACAAATAATAGATACAAGTGCAATCAATTCATCAAGTCCTTCAAATATAAATCTTTCGCCTATAAATCCTTCAAGTAATAATCTACAAGATAATATGCTTTTCAATGAATATATATCGAATATATTTCCTTTAAATAAAATATCTTTCAAATAAGCATCTTTCGAATATAATTCTTTCGAGTAAATGTCACCTTGTGACGCCTCATTCACTTAATATAAAGTAGAGTACAACTTCCAACCCAATTAGGAAATCAACAAGAAAATATGAAGTTACTTTTAAAAATTATTTGATAAAGAAAATACCCTTTTCAATTAAAGTACATTATCGAATGAATCCTTCACCTTTAATACGAGAAATCAATAATTCAAAACATAGTAGAAATTTTTTTTTTTTAATGTAAAGTACAACCTCAAACGGTTTAACGAAAATTTAGTTGAGAAATCAATTGAGTTAAAAAAAATGTAACAATTGTTGAAATTTGGAGTATTGAACATATATAAAAAAAAGTAAAAATAGAATATCAAGAGAATTATAAAGGAATCAAAATCCAATCACTAATAAGAATAATGAAACAAAAGCATATTTCACTTTCTTTTCACATCTTGTTGCAGGCGTGCAACCTGATCCCATTTCATGTATCTCGTGGCAGGCGTGCCACCCGCTCCCATTTCATGTATCTCGTGGTAGGCGTACCACCCACTCCCATTTCATTATATCTTGTGGTAGGCGTACCACCCGCTCCCATTTCATTATATCTTGTGGTAGGCGTACCACCCGCTTCCATTTTATTATATCTTGTGGTAGGCATACCACCCGCTCCCATTTCATTATATCTTGTGGTAGGCGTACCACCCGCTCCCATTTTTATTATATATCTTGTGGTAGGCATACCACCCGCTCCCATTTCATTATATATCTTGTGGTAGGCGTACCACTCGCTCCCATTTCATTATATATCTTGTGGTAGGCGTACCACCCGCCCCTAGTTACAAGCCAACAATAATCACAAGGAATCCCGGCAAGGGAACAAGAGCAATATAACAACTTTCCGGCAAGGGAACAATAATATTTCAACAACATCCCGGCAAGGGAACAATACTATCAAAACAAACATCCTGGCAAGGCAACAATAATATCAAACAAACATCCTGGCAAGGGAACAATGGTGATAATAACATATGAAGCCCAATAAACCACAACGGAGTCATAACAATTATAATACAAGACTCACGGACATGCTTGACACCAACTTATAGATACTCGTCCCCATGCCTATACGTCGTACTCTACCATTAACATGTAGCAATTAAGACACATTTCCTAAACCCTCAAGCTAAGGGTAGACCAAACACTTACCTCGCTTTGCAACCAATTCAAAATTCCAACAAGCCTTTGTCTCGCGAATTCGTTCGAAGCTTCAAATCTGGTCATAATAATTCAATATACTCAATATAAATCGTACGAATTAATTCCATATGAAAATACTAATTTTCCAAAAAAATCCGAAATTTAACTCAAAATCGCTTGTGGGGCCCACGTCTCGAATTCCGACAAAACTTACAAAATCCGATAACCCATTCAACCACGAGTTCACCCATACAAATTTTATCAAATTCCGATAACAACTCGACCTTCAAATCTAAAATTTTCATTTTTGGAAGATTTTGCAAAAATCTTGATTTCTTCTATTTAAATCTGAATTAAATGATGAAAATAACCATGGATTTATGTAATATAAATACTTTCGAGTATAGGACACTTACTTGAGTTGAAATCGTGAATAACACCTCAAAATCGCCCAAAAGCCGAGTTTGAAACTCAAAAAAATGAAAAAAAAAACGTGCTATTCGTCCTTTAACTGCCCAGAATTTTCGGGGGCACTATTCATGCGTTTTTACTGTTCATAAGATATTGTTCACGGGGTACTGTACAATGGGTACTGTTCATTGGTACTGTTCACGGGGTACTATTTCTGCAAATTTTCTGCTATTTTCCCAAGTCCGAAATCACTCCGAGATACCTCCGAAACACTCCCGAGCCCTCGGGGCTCCTAACCAAACACATGCACTAACTCAACAACATCCTACAAACTTAACCGTGCGATCAAATCGCCAAACTAACATCATATAACACGAATTAAGCTTTAAAATCCAAGAATTCTTTCAAATTTCATAAAACATCAAATTTTCCATTTTGAGTCCGAAACACGTCAAACGACGTCCGTTTTCAACCAAACTTTACAGAAAGTGCTTAAACCATATATAAGACCTGTACCGGACACCGGAACCAAAATACAGGCCCGATAACATCACTTTCTAATCAAATTTCATTTCAATTTTCCTTAAATATTTTAAGAAAACAATTTTACTCAAAAATTCATTTCTCGGGCCTAAGATCTCGGAATTCGATTCCGGGCATACGCCCAAGTCCCATATTTTTCTACGGACCTCCTAGGACCGTCAAATCTTGGATCTGGGTTCGTTTGCTCAAAATATTGATCGAAGTCAACTCAGTTGATTTTTAAAGCTCTAATTTATAATTTAATCCATTTTTCATACAAAAACCTTCCAGAAAATTATACGGACTGCGCACGCAAGTTGATAAATTATTGATAGCTCTTTTCAAGTTCTTAAAACACCGGGATGATTATTTAATTTAAAGATGACATTTTGGGTCATCACACGATAGGGGCAGGCAGTACAAGTAGAGATCCCTACGGCTGAGGAAAGCATATTAACACACAAACCTGGCTTTCTCAGCGTACACATATACCCTTTTACCCTAGGCCTCATAGATTCTTCTTCTCTACCGATGGATCCGGTGATTCTGGACCTTTGCCATCAGTACCGAGTTACACTCGGTCAGATCTATCCTTCTTTTTGTAGGATTGTTTATCTGTTCAGATATTTTTCCAACCGAGTCGAGGGGACGATCTTCACCCTCAAACATTTGATCTGATTGTACAACCCCCGTCTTTTCCGAGGGGGTTTAATCAAGCTTCACCATCGGTCTGCCAAGACATTCTTTGCTAAAACCGATGGGGACAAGGACTGGGGGTGGATGAGCCGGTTTGTCAGATTGAGAACCTCGAACATCATCCCTGCCGATAGGATGCCATTCCTAGATGAATGGAACATGAAGCGTAAGTGTTATTACATCGATCACATTTTACTGTGCCTTCTTCTTCTTCTGAATTGATTTTCTTTTGGTTATGTAGCCACCGCTTGGATCCCCATCCCGGTCGAGGACCTCCTGGGGTGGATCAGCAGTTTAGACTCCATTTTTCTATATGATGAGCGCGTTTGGCGTTATTTGGCCAATACGCGGTGGCAAGATAAGAACCATGGTAAACTCTTCTTGCTGATATTGCCAAATTTTATGTAAGTATTCTTTTTGGTGGTAAGTTTAATGCATCATGCCTGTGCAGGCTCGGAGATGGAGTGTTGATGAGGTTGCCTCCTCTTGGGGAAGAACAAATCTCGAAACCCGATAAGGGTAAGAAGAAGAAGACCGAGGCATCGTCAGAGTCCCCAGAATCAAATAAAACCAAGGTCCGCAAGCCTAAGACCGATGCCACGGTCCTGACTTTGACTGTTGCGGCCACCCTTCATGAAAATGATGATGATAATGACCGCCCTTTGGTACAAAGGGCACAATAGAGTGCTGATGCTCCATGAGCTGTTGGTCAGAAGGCCGCTGAGGTGGGGGCGGCGAATATGGATCAGATTTGTGTTGGGGAGACCCTCGAGGAGGGTTTGGACTCAGTCGCCGAGCCTCAAGTCAGACATGGTAGAGTTCGTGTCGTCAGCTCCTCGGCTAGAAAGCTCGGAGAGCCTAAATCCAAAATTGTTCGGGGTCGATAAGAGATCCTTATAGAAATTGATACCGTGGGTGGCTTTGAATCGGGCCCTGCATTTTCTCCGGGGGAAATAAGGGATGACCAGAACCAGGGTGCTATCGGTGCAGGGACCTCTTTTGGAGAGGATGAAACATTCAAGGACTACTTCGTCGGTGTCGACGAGGACACAGATCTCGACGCCCTATTTCTCGTGAAGAGGCTGAGAGGCTTCAGAAGTAGGTGATTTTCTTGACATACCATTTGTGCTTCAGACTTTTCCCCTGCCTTTCTAACATCTTTGTTGTAGGCCAACAAAATATATGACCATGCCTTTTCAAATCTTCAAGATAAGATCTTATGCCATGAGGAGGAGCTCGAGAAGCTCACCTCGAAGCTGAATGAGTTGAAGGCTTACTCCGCCTGAAAAGAAGAGGAGTTGAACGAGCTTCGGGGGGGTCTTGAGGGAGTCCACCAGGAACGAACCAGCTTTGCTGAGCAGGTAGCATGGCATTATCGTGTTCATCTATTTATTCTTGCAACTTGATACTCACTATTTTGTTTCGCCTTTGTAGATTGCACAGAAAGATTCCTTGGTGGGGCAACTTCATGAAGAGGTTGCAACCAAGGACATGGTGATCTTCGAGCTAAAGAGGCAGGATGAAGTCATGATCTCGGAGAGAGATATTTTATGGGGAGAGCTGGCCTCGACCCAGGGTCTTCTTCGAAGTGCCTATGAGGAGATCAGTGCATTATCTGCGGCCAAGGCTGAGGCAGATGAAGATGCATCCTCGTATAAGAGAGATGTTGCCACTGCAAATGATCGAGCTAGGGAGATATTCGAGAAGGCCGAGTAGAAGCTAGCTCGGGCCACTGCTTACACTCGTCTACAAGCTAGGAGGCATGCCTTCGAGGAAGTAAGCGCCGAAGGCGTCGATCTCTCTGCTTAGATTGAGAAATCCAGAACCTTGGAGGAAGAATCAACACCTTTAACTACCTCACATGAGGATTCTGGAAGAGACTCAGATGGTAGTGAAGGTGAGAAAGAGTCTCGCATCGTCCTCTCCCCTTCTTCTTCTCTCCCTTTTGTGTATGGGCTCCTCGGGGGAGTTTTGTAAGGATACATTCTGTAAATATATTTTTGGAAATGAAAAAATATTTCTTCTCCTTATTTCTTCAAATTTTATTTTTTAGTGCTCAAGTAAACTTAATCTTTAAATTTAGACGTCGGCTCTTTGGGGCCCCTACTTGGAGTAACTGAGATCCTCGAGATCAGGTACCATCTTGAGGCTAGATTGTTAGCTCTTTTTTAGAGCCCATATGTAGTGACATAAATTCTCAGGACCGGGCACCATCTCAAGGCCACAGTGATATCAATGGCTCCTTAGAGCCTATAGTTATAGTAATAGAGATCCTCGAGATTGGGCACCATCTCCAGGCTAGATCGATACGAGAATCTTGGCCACTCGAACGCTGTGTGATGGCATCATTCATATGGCAGGGTCATGAAGTGACCGAGGTGGTCTCGCCGGTACACTTCCCTAAAAGTGATAATGGCCTAGTCAAAATTAATTGGCCTTCAGAGTGGGCGAACAGTCACCGCTTGCTCTATATATGAGCTTGTTTTCCTCTCATTTGAGGACTTTGCTATTTTTATCAACTATCCTTCTTGTGGAACTTTTCTTCCTTGTGTCAGGTTTTTTACTATTTTAATTCGAAGATTTCGCCTAAGTTTTCATTTCCCTTTCCTCGTTTCACCATAGTTATGGCTGCTACACAAAAATCCATTCACCAAGAAGAGCAGAGTTCCGCCTCTGCTTCACGCTCGGTCGGTAGCACACCATCGGCATCCGGTGAACTAACCTCGAGATGATTTGTCTCGCGGAGGGACTTTACATTAGATAGATCGTCCAATGTTCAATGCCATCGGGATCATGCATGGAGGTTTATCTCATCATTAGGAGAGGAACACCTCGAGGCAGTTAGGAGAGACTTAGAATGGGGAGAAATGGTGGTACTGCTGGTACCTTCCATGGAAAAAAGCATCATGGCTCATGTAGTTATGCTCTAGTTTTACAGAAGATATCGGTTACCTAGTACAGGTTCACCCGTCATTTTGGAGGATAGTGTTGATGATAAGGTACTTTGCAGATAATGCCAGGCTCGAGTTCACCTTCAGCCATCTTAATAGATTGTACTGGCCCTTGCATTATCGAGGCCTAATTATCCTACGACGTCGATCCACTCGTCCATTTATTGCCAGCAATGAATAAGACAGGGATCGAGGGTGGATGAGTCGATTTGTTCGAGTGCGGATGGTCGATATTATCCGTGCAGAGTTCCTGCCATTTCTTGAGAAATGGAATTTAACACATAAGTGGTACACTTGTGCTTTTATCAATTTTGTTCATGGTGGAGGCAGACTCCATAAAGATGTTTTCCTCCCCTTTCTATAGCAATACCGTGGCTGCCATACGAGGTGCCCGACCTGGCGGGTAGGACTCGAAAACTGGCAGCTTGCTCGACTTACGATGAGCGTAAGTGGCGAGATCTATCCAAAGGCAGATGGGAGGCCAAACACTATGGTACGTGCTATGTGGTTTATTTCCTTTGAAATGTACTTTCTTTTATGTGTATTAACTCCGTCACCACAGGCATTGGAGAATTTTTGGAGATGAGACTGTGCCCCCTCGGAGAGAATGAATGATCGTCGGCTTTAGAGTCGAAGAAAGATAACAAACAAAAGGAATCCTCGAGGGACGAGGGTGCTCATAGCAAGGAAAGCCCCAATTGAAGGTTCAAAAAAGATGTATCAGCTGAGCCTGCGGCACACGAGGCTTCCAACGTCGGAACAATGGTTCCAGTCTTGTCTCCTTATTCTTCTCCCATTGAAGGCACTTTGAGGGATAAAGATTTTCTGCTGCCATCTTCATCTCCCGTCGTAGATACTTCGAGGGATAAAGATATTCTGCCGCCGTATTCTTCTCCCATCGAAGGTACTTCAAGGGATAAAGATTTTCTGCCGCCACATAAATCAAGCGGGGTCTTGAGAGAGCATGTCCCCACCGAGTGCGGTTCGACTGGGGCCGATGAGACTAGGCCAGTAGATGCACGATCAACCTTTGAGGAGGCTCAACGACTCAGTTCTGTGGTGAGTTTTGATTAATTTTGTTGGTTTTTTGGTTTTACATTTTTATTTTCTCACTGAGCTTCTTTTTCATAGGCCCTTGACAAGCTCAAGTCTGAGCTGTTCCGCTGTGAAGCCAGGTTGAGGAAAGCCTTGGACGGGAAGAAATCCCTTAGGCTTCTTTGTGATAAAAGGGGAAAGGTATAAGTTGAATCGAATCCTGAACTACGAAAGCCACCTCGACAAATAGGTAACCTTTGCTCCGAGGGAATGCATAATTCTTTTTCTATCCTCAGAGATTAATATTTTGATACTTTAGTTGGAGAGCATGAATGAGGACCTAAAACGCCTTTGGGGCGAGATTGGCCAGGCCAAGTATGAGTGTAATGAGCTAAAGGTTCAGATAGATGCCCTTACTACGGCCAAAAAGAATGCTTTGGACAAGGCTTCTTCCCTCGGGGTGCAACTCTGGAATGCTCGTGAAAATAGCTCGGTCCAGACGAGCAAAATTGTAAGGCCCGAGTCTGACCTTTTGAAGATGAAGGCTGAGGTTGTGGATGCCCGGTCTGAAGCCGAAGAGATTCAAGCTAAGGCTAATAAGAAAGTGGCCGTCTATTTGAAAGATGTTGCCGACGCTCGAGCTGGGTTGACAAGGGCTTCCGATGGGGAGAGAAAAAGAAATGAGTATGCCTGATGCAAGTTCTGAAGGGAAACCCTTGAGGAAATCTATGTTAGGGGCTTCGATCTCTCGGAAGAGATTGAGCAGGCCAAGGCAGCTAAATACGACACCAACTTCCTCGTATCTGATGCCGAAGATAATGAGGGAGAGGCCAACGGGGCCTCAGTCCATGAGGGTAAAGTAGAATAGGCTATTCTTTTCTAATTCTCTATATAGGGCTCTCAGAGAGCATTGCAAATGTAGCCAAACCTTTCAGGTTTCTCCTTCCATGAATTTCCATTTGCTTGTGTATGTCTTTTTTTGTCTTGAGTTTTGCCATTTGTTAATGATTAGCTAGATGAATTGGCCTTCGAGGTAAAACCATTGGGTTTACAAATTGGCCCTGAGGCTTGTTAGGCTAGCCCATAGGCTCTTATGCATTTGCTCTTGGGCACTTTTTAGTTAACCACTTTCAGGCTCGGTTTTCGAGTCGGGTTTCAACTTTATCTCATCGGCCCTTAGGCTTTTGAATTATAATTTGGCTCTTAAGCTCTTACGTGTTGGGTTGGCACGACCTCTAATATAGGCTAGTGCTAAGCTCTTACGCATTGGGTCGGTACGGCCTCTAATATAGGATGACGCTTAGGCTCTTACGCGTTAGGTTGGTACAACCTCTAATATAGACTGGTGCTTAGGCTCTTACTCATTGAGTCGGTATGACCTCAATATAGGCTTTATTTTTCCCTCGTTAATGACTTTTATGAAGTTTTTGTGTTCGTCTGACTCTTTAACAGTCCGATAAGAACCTCAATTGTGAGTCGTTATGTGATGATAAATGAGCACCTCGGGAGGTTTTGCTCAATGGTTGAATTGTTTAGAAGACTTTTTATTGTTTGGAGCTGATATGATCTAAGCTCTTTTGCTTATGCCGAGGGTAGCCTGATTAACCGGTTCTTTTTGAAGTATTTTTGAAGTAATTGAAGGCCTGTGATTTTTGGACGACAGTCAGACGTCCCCGAGTCGCGTTTGTTTCGGCCGGAGCCTTATGACCGTATTCATTGTGTTTGGCTATAGCCTTTTAGTCCCCGAGTGAGGTAGCCTCGGCATCTATATCGATGGTATGCCTTTTCAGGGGTCTTACAAGTTCGAATATATAGCCTTGACTTTTAGATCGGGATTATGCCTTTTGTAAGGTCTTATAAATTTGAACATGCCTTACTTGAGGTCTTACAGATAAGTTACTTGTCACAAGTATAATTCTTGCGTTGCTTGAGGTCTTACAGATTCTTGGTACAAGTATGATTCATGCCTTGCCTGAGGTTTTATAGATTTGGTATTTCATCATAGAGGTCTTATGAGCTCAAGCTTGCCCGCATGGGGTCTTATGGCCTCGAGTTTTTGACAACTCGAAGGGGCGGTAGTCAGCGATAGTCCATAGGACATAGAGCGCCTTTTGGCTCTGGAGCTGTTCTTTGTAAACTTAACGTTGCCTCGTTGAGAGCTTACGAGTTCGAAGTTTTTGAGTGTTTGGGAAATTTCTTATCCTGGAGTTGTTTATTGCAAGAATAGAAAACTTCTTTGAAGCGCAAAGTGTTTATATGGAAAAATATTCCTTGGTTACTTGGTACAAGTATACATGTCTTCGTTGTGAAGGATTCAGTTGTTCTATGCGGACACAGTTCAATCGACTGTTTGGCCCGATTCATCGTTTTCCTATCGAGACCCTCTTTGACTCATATTGACTTCTCTAGGGGGGTGATCTCCAAGGGGGATGCCACAGTATTCGAATTTGATTGAAGATGAGCCTTCACTTGTTAAGTTCTCCTTAGGTAGCACATAGATGTTGCCTCATTAAAAACCATGCCAGTAAAACCCTTTTTGGGATAAAATCCGATCGAAGGAAAAGAGTATAACACATGGTTTAAAATCCAAGTCCTTCAAGCTGGAAGTTGCTTCGATTTTTCCAATCAGACACCTACATATAGGTTAGTGTAAGGCATAAATGAAAAAAGGGAGACGATTATACATTAGTAGTGATGGAGCGCCGAGCCTCGATATTCTTTAAATGTTTGATCTGGGGACATGGTATGGTCCTTTTCTGATTGACTTGGGTGTAGCCGAGAATGTGGCTTGTGATTACAACTTTGCTATTTGGTTATCGTTTAGCTCCTTTGATGTTGAAGGTGTCGATGCCGGTGCCATATCGTGCACCACAAACATCTCTCTTGCTACATGTTGTTTCCTGTATACAGTTTTTATTCCGTCCTTCATCGGAAACTTCATCATTTCATGAAGTGTTGATGGTAATTCTCTCATGCAGTGTATCCATGGCCTTCCGAGCAAGGCATTGTACTTCATGTCTCCTTCGATGACATGAAATTTGACATCTTGGGTTGTGTCGGCCATGTTGACTTGAGAGAGTGATTTCCCTTTTTGTTGTCTCGCTCGCCATGTTGAATCTATTGTGGATTCGAGAGGCGGGCACGATCCAGTCCAGCAGTCCGAGCTGCTCCACCACCCTCGACCTGATAATGTTGGCCGAGCTACCTGGATACACAAGCACACGCTTAATTTGAAATGTATTTACAAGAAAAGAAATTGCCAACGTGTCGGCATGAGGCTGAGATAGGGCCTCGATTTCCTCGTCACTGAATATGAGAGCGTCCTCGAGTACGTATCCTCGAATTTTCTTCTCCCTGGTGATGGATAATTTTTGTTCTTTTGATAATGGGTTCCTGCGGGATGTCGATTTCTCCAAAGATCATGTGGACGACATTTTGTGGCTAATCTATTTCATTTTTCCTATTTGTTTCTCTTTCCCGAAATTGGTTCTTGGCTCGATCGCTGAGGAATTCTCGAAGGTACCCTGTTGATTAGGTGGGCCACTTCTTCTCGGAGTTGTCTATAATCTTCGGTCCTATGACCGTGTGTGCTGTGAAATTCGCACACCAAGTTTGGGTTCCTTTGCAATGGATCTGATAGTACAGGTTTTGGCCACATGGTGTCTCTGATTTTGCAGATGGCGGATACGATGTCCGAAATATCAATGTTGAAGTTGTATTCGGACAATCTGGGTGCCTACGTTAGTCCTGTATGTCTGTTGAATCTGGCTCTGCTCCTAAGTCCCTGAGGAGTCTGACCTCGATCTGCCCTTCGATCATTTTGGGGTATGTTATGCCTTGGGGCGTTTCTTCGATCTTTAGTATATGGTTGATACCTCTCCTTGTTTGGCTTTGGTTCCTTCATCAGGAGCCTGCTAGGATATACTGAGCCCTAGGGAGCTCCAAGTTGGTCGTCCTCGACACTAATCTTCGACTAATATTGGTTGTGGACATCTGACCAATTCACGGTGAGATATTCAACTAAGTTCTGCTTTAGTTGCTTTGAAGCTACAGAGCTTCATTCATTCAAACCTTGGGTGAAGGCCTGCACTGCCTAGTCATCAGATACAGGTGGTAATTCCATTTGCTCCATTTGGAAGCGACATACAAACTACCACAACATCTCATTTACTCTTTGTTAGATTTTGAAGACGTCAGATTTTCTTATAGCAACCTTGATGGCGCCGACATTTGCCTTTATAAAAGAATCCGCCAGCATGGCAAATGAGTCTATCGAGTTTGGGGATAGGTTGTGATACCATATCATGCCCCTTTTGAAAGTGTTTCTTCGAATTTCTTTAACAGGATTGATTCGATCTTTTCATCCTTTAGGTCATTTCCCTTTAGAGAACAAGTGTAAGCAGTGATGTGCTCGTTGGGGTCCGAGGTTCCATTGTACTTTGGGAGATCGGGCATTCTAAATTTCTTTGGGATGGACTACGGAGCTGCACTCAATGGGAATGGATTTTGTACGAACTTCTTGGAATCTACACCCTTCAGAATCGGGGGTGGGCCCAACATCTGGTCGACCCTTGAATTGTAGGTCTCCACCTTTTTATCATTAGCTTCTATCTTCTTTTTGCCGATTCAATCCTCTTTTTGAGGGCCACGAGCATCTTCATAATAGCGAGGTCAGTTGCTGACCCATTGTCGCTCGATCTTTCCGGCACCTGTTCGACTTGAGGGGTCGTTTCTGGTGCTGTTGTGCTTGGAGTTTTTTGGTGGCTTTGCAGTTGAGCAATCGCTAGCTATTATGCCTACAACATCTCAAAAATGACGTGAAGGCTAACCTCTTGTTCCTCCCGAGCTAGGGATTTCTGAGCTTCTTGTTGGTTTTCTTGGCGTATACTCTTGTTAGTGTGGGAGCCTATATCGACATGTTGGGCACTGCGTGAGACCACATCCACGGGGATTGGCTCTGGTGCGTCCTCAATGTTTCTCTCAATGGTCTTCAAGACCGTTGTTTTCATGTGCATTCACTAAGTTAGACATTTTGACCTGAAATTAATGATTCTTGGGCAAGAAAAAGTGTAAATAATAACTTGTGTTTTCAGTAAACCAGCACGAAAATAATCACTATTATTTTTAGCCTCACGGTGGGCACCAAACTCTTTACCTCGAAAATGGTAATTACAATTAGATTTCATTTTGTGGTTCTAAAAATATGTGATTTATTTTTATGCTAGTTGTTACATAACAGATGCTAAGTGTATGTTAGGAAAGTAAAGTAAGAGTAGAGAGCATCGTTATTATCCAGACCAAATGGCTTTTGATCGGGGCCTCGGGATGGCCTAAGCAGGGCCTCGGGGTCGAGTAAATGCTTGACTTTTCAGTTAAGGGTTTCCCACTTTTATTATAATATAGATGATCACACATACACTGAATTTATACCAATTATAAAAGGGACTTCCAGTTCTATTATCACACACGAATTCCATCGAGGACGTTTGGCCCGATCCAACATAAATTTAAAATGTGCACTGCCGAGGGTCGAACGACGTGAACCATATATGCATCTTTTACCCTGCTCGTAAATCATACATGTGACACGGTCATATATAAATTTAAGGAATTACCCCACTCGCCGATCATACTTGCGACGCGGTCTCACATAGACTTCTTAAGTTATTATAGTATTCTTCCATTCTTTTCAAAATACGAAGTTCAAATAAAAACTTTTAAGATCCCAACTTTTTCTCAATTTCAACTCCTTTAAAAATATTTAATGAGGAAACTCAATCTCGCTCCCTCTCAAGGCAAACAATAAATATAAATCAATAACAATTTCAACAAAGGATGATGTAAGCCTAAAACTACTCGGACATAGGCATAGCTAGTAGCTACGTACGGACTCTCGTCACCTCGTGCGTATGTAACCCCCACAAATAAAGTACATAATAATTTAGTTTGCCTATGGGGTTAATTCCCTCTTACATGGTTATAAAGGAGACTTACCTCGCTCCGAAGTTCCATAACTGGTTCCCACGTCCTTTCGATGACTCAAATCGGTGCCCAACGCTCCAAAACTAGTCAATTAATGTGCAAATGTCACGACCCCAAAATCGACCCGGTTGTGATGGCACCTATCGTGAAACTAGGCCAGCCAACTCATTTCCAAAACAATCCATATTTTATTTAAAAGCTTAAGTAAAACCATTTTTTCAACTGAAATCCGATAAAGATATAAAGTTAAAAACAAAACAAAGCGGAAAAATACAAGCCCGACCTCGGGTGTCACTAAGTCGTGAGCAACGCTATAATAGTTCTGAAACAAGACAAGACCAAAATAGTCTGGAAATAACAACAAGAACTAATAGGTAGATACAGAAGGAGAAAAACGGAACTGCGGTCGCCAGGCAGCTACCTCGCTATCTCCGTGAAGTCTGCGGCTGGAATAGTCAATAACCGCTACCATGCCCTGAGATACATGGATCTGCACACAAGGTGCATGGGGTAACACGAGTACACCAACTCAATAAGTAACAAGTCCAAATTATTGACTGACAGGTGCTTACGAACCAAACCTTAACAGGTAATACAATTTAACTGTACAGAAAAGTAGACATGCTTGCAGTTCAAGTAGAAATTCAGCAGTAAATAAGTAAAGTCTGAACAGTACGGAATATAAAGCTCAGGAATCTCTATGTACCAATGCACAGATATCATGACCAATGTTTCGTGTACCTCCACTCACAAGTGCTCAACTACTCGGTACTGTATATGTCCATCCGACCCAGGGAAGATACTTCCCAGAATATATACACATCACTGACCGCAGTCATCCAGTACCGAGGAAAGCCATTCCAGCCCTATGGAGAAGATAAATCTCCAGGTATAATTAGTTCAGACAAGATCCATGTCCAGGGAAGATCCATCCCTCATTATCATCAACTGCACTCACTGAGGTGTAAGACTCCGGAAGGGCTCCTTTCAGCCCAAGCGCTATAACAAGCCAACAAAGGCATAATCAATATCTCGCTGCGGCGTGCAGCCCGATCCCATACTGTCACTCAATATTAGGCTCTCAGCCTCTCTCAGTCATCACTCTCTATACTCACACACACATAGGCTCAAAATGTCCTGATACTAGCCCGAACAATGATATGATGTGTCAAATAACAATAATCGAGACTGAGACATGATATAATATGCTTGAACAGGACTGAGTATAGAATATCATTGAAGCAAATGATATGACAACAAGAAACGACCTCACGGGTCTCAACAGTATTGGCATGAAGCCTTAACATGATAATTAGCATGATTTACAGCTCGTTAACTTAATCACTTAATTGCAACAATGATATCAGCAAGACAGAGTCATTAAGCGGTGCCATGGAATGATCCAGGCCGCGATTCTCAAGATGCACACCCACACGCCCATCACTTAGCTTCTGCATCACCTCAATAGTAATCATAGAACACATAGTATGGGGTTTCAAACCCTCAGAACCAAGTTTGGAAGTGTTACTTACTCAAATCAAGCCAAACTCTAGCCCGCGATGCCCTTTCCTCTCAATTCGGCCTCCAAATGCCCCAAATCTAACAAAAATTAGTATATATCATTAATACACTATTTGCGGTGAAATCTGGGGTACCAATTTCCCTTGACATAATGCTTCGAAGAGTGACCCCGGAAACACGGGATCTCGAGTCAGTCGCTTCCGTCAAAACCCATCGATGCCTGCCAAGAATAACATCAACTGAAGCCCCGACGAACGCAGGAATCCCCTCGAGGAATGCACCCGGGGTCGATCAAATCTACTCAAGCAGCTTGACGTCAGCCCACATACGAGGTAAGGCTAACAGGCTGTCACATCTCATTCTCTTTTGTCATACTACACATCTTGTACTTAGTTTGGGCGTCCCCTTCCTATAAAAGGGGGGTCACCAACATCTTCTAGAGCAGCTCCAATCATCCTACTCAAGGGCAATAATATCTTCTCTCTTCCTCTCTTCTCTAATTTGCTTATTCCCCTTGGCTCAAAGCCATTTATCTCGGTCATTATTCATTTTTATCACTTGGTATTGGCTCGAGGCCGTCTCCGTATTCATCGCCTATTAACTTTTTCTTCATTATATAACTTAATATCGACCAAAAGAGCCTTGTCTAATTATATCTTTAACTGCTATCCTATCCCCGACTATCCCCAATAGTTCGAGATCGATACTAACGCCGACCCCGAGGTCCCATCGACCATCTCTGCATCCGAGCAACAGCCCCCACCTTCGGTTTGGTTACTGCCTCTTTTTACCCCGCATTTCATTATTAAACTTAGCATTCTTAGCATTAGCTGCTCTAAAAACTAGCTCGAGAATAGATCACGTATTTTTAGAATCTCATTTACAAATTTAATTGTTGTTACCATTTTTATGGTAAACAGTTTGGCGCCCACCGTGGGACTAAAATAAATCGTGATTTTTTTCTTGATGGTTTTCATTACACAAATACACATCAACTTTCACACTTTTTATTGTCCAAGATCCTTTGACTTTAGGCCAAAATGTTCGGCTCGGTGAACGGAGTTGAGAACGACAACCTCGAAAATCACGGGGAAAATGGCGTGGCTGTCCCAGCCGTTGGAGCACCTCCGCAGAACCCCAATAATGCATCTCGACTGATTCTAGCAGACGCGGGTTCACAAGGCGCGCAACAGGTCGACGAAACCTCGTGCACCGGTGGTAGCATATAGCATATCGACCAACAGGAAGCTCAAAAAATCCTGGCCCGGGAAGAACAGGAAGTTAGTCTTCATGTTATTTTTGAAATGTTGCAAGCACAAGAACTAGCCATTGCTCAGCTGTAAAGCTGTCCAAGAACCCCCAGCACAGCGCCAGAGACGGCTCCCCCCGCCGAGCGAGCAATTGAAAGGTCAAGCAACAACGGGTCAGTGGCTTACCCCACCATCATTAAAATGCTCGAGGACCTCACCAAAAGGATCAAATCTGGTGAGAGAATGATTGCAGCCAGCAACAAAAAAGTCGAGACCTACAACTCCATGGTCGATCAGATCCCAGGCGCACCCCCGGTCCTCAAAGGTTTGGATTCAAAGAAGTTCATTCTGAGGCCGTTCCCTGAAGAAGCAGCCCCGAAGCTTATCTCGAAAAAATTTAGAATGTCGGAACTCCCCAAGTACAACGACACCTCCGACCCTAACGAACATGTTACTGCTTACACCTGTGCAGTAAAAAGCAATGACATAAAAAATGATGAGATTGAGTCCGTGTATCTGAAAAACTTCAGAGAAACGCTTTCAAAGGAGGCCATGATGTGGTACCATAACTTGGCTCCCAACTACATATATTCATTAGCTATGCTAGCAGACTCCTTCATAAAAGCATATGCCGGAGCTATCAATGTAGCAATGAGGACATCCGACGTTTTCAAAATCAAGCAGAGAGAGAATGAGATGTTGCGAGAATTCGTATCCTGCTTCCAGATGGAACGGATGGAGCTGCCACCATTCTCTGACGACTGGGCGGTGCAGGCCTTCACCTAAGGCCTAAACGAACGAAGCTCGATGGCTTCAAATCGAATCCTGTCGTAACCTGGTCGGACGTTCGCAAACGATACCAGTCAAAGATCAGGGCTGAGGATGACCAGCTGGGAGCCCCTTCGAGCTTAGTATACCCAACCAGACTCCTGGAAAAAGAGTCGAAACCAAGCAAAGAAAGGTACCAACCATACCATGAAGACAGAAGGAACGCCCCGAGGTGCAACCTACCCTTCAACGATCGGAGGATAGATCGAGGAAAGGATCCTCGAGGGCTCATCAACAGAACCAGGTTCGATCGGAACATGGTGCTGACAAACGTGCCCCACTTATCGGAATACAACTTCAGCGTTGACATATCAGACATCGTGTTCGCTAACGGCAAAATCAGGGACACAAAGTGGCCCAAACCAATACAGTCGGACCCTTCACAGAGAAATTACAACTTAGTGTGTGAGTTCCACAACACACACGGTCCCAGGACCGAGGATTGCCATCAACTACAAGAAGAAGTGACTTGGCTACTCAACAAAGGGAACCTTCGGGAATTCCTTAGCGATCGGGCCAAAATAACTTTCGAGACAGGGAGGCAACCAAGAAGAACGAGGCAAATGAACCACAACACGTCATCCACATGATCATGGGGGTGCCTATGCCCCGTAGGAACCCGTGATGACGAGAACAAAAATATCCATCACCAGGGAAAAATGGACTCGAGGATATATCCGCGAAGACGCCCTCATGTTCAGCGAAGAAGATACCGAGGCCGTATCTCAACCCCATAATGATACCCTGGTAATCCCTTTTTTTGTAAATTCTTTTCAGATAAAACGTGTACTTGTGGATCCAGGTAGATCGGCTAATATTATTAGGTCGAGGGTGATAGAACAGCTCAGACTACTCGAACAGATCGTGCCCGCCACTCGGGTCCTTAATGGGTTCAACATGGCGAGCAAAACAATGAAAGGAGAAACTGTCCTTCCGATATCCATGGCTAGCACAACCCAAGATACCAAATTCCATGTCATCAAGGGAGATATGAGGTATAAAGCCTTGTTAGGGTAGCCGTGGATACACTGCATATGAGCAGTACCATCCACCCTCCACCAGATGATAAAATTCCCGACGAAGGACGGGGTCAAAACCATCTATGGAGAACAACACGCTGCAAGGGAAATGTTTGCAATACACGACATGCTATCAGCGCCCATACCCCCGCTCCCGAATAAGCCATCGAGCGAATTAGTTATCAACCCCGGTCGGGTTTGACAACACGAAGTAGAAATCTGCAGCGCATGTCCGCCCTCGTGCGGTCATAATAAGCCAATCTCAAGGTGCCACCATCATATCTCGTTTCAAGGCACAACCATTCCTTTTGTTTCATTTTGGATTAAGAACTAACCCTCGTGCAGGCACTCGACCAGAGATACCAGAACGCTAACACTATTAGGAGGCCTCGAGACCCCCAAAAGCGCATCGGTTGCACTCTTTTCCTTCAACAAAGTTTTTATCCCAAAAAAGAAGGGTTTTTACCAGTAAGGTTTTTAACGAGGCAACGTCTGCGAAGCTGCCTAATGGGGAAACTCCACAAATTTCTCAAAGCCACCCTTACGACCAACTTTCAAGCGGCAAGGGGCATTCCCCCTGGAAGCTACCCGATTCGAAGTAGGTGGGGAAATGCCAAGCAAAGGTTCCTACAGGGAGACGATTTATCGGGTAAAACGGTCAATGTACGCAGACTCCGCCAAAGCGGTAGCATGTACTATTATATCGGGCAATCAAAAAATACCCCTTTTTCCATGAAAAAAGAGAAAGGCTCCTTCTCAGACTACAGCAACGTGAAAATCATCGGAGCAACCAAACTCGACCTAAAAATAGATCGACTCAACACAATAATACGTGTATTGTGCTAATGGATTAGAGAATATCTTCCAAACATCTCATTCTCCAAAAGAGAAAATCACAGTATACTCTCGACAGAAGCCTCTCCGCCAAATACGTCCCGAGATACTCGGAGACTTGAACGATTCAGTGCCCACACGACCCCAAGGTCGGAACCCCGAGCTCACAAAGCCCTCACAATGAAACTCTTAGTTCGGAAGAAGCGGTCTTTAAGCTTAAACAAACTCGATGACTCGGAAACTATTGCCAATCGCCGTACACTAGAAAATCCAAAACTGTAAGACCTTAGCGGGAAGACTCGACATAACTAGATCTATTCTACATCACACAAACTGTAAGACCTCAATTAGCATGATAAATTGTAATATCTCAATAGGCATGGAAAACTATAAGACCTCAACAGGCATGAAAATCCCGATGTTTAGGCTATACACCACATTTGCAAGAATCCCTAAAGGGCGTCCCTAGAGGAAGTAAAAAACACTAAAATAACAGAATTAGAAAAAGAATTAGAGATGCTAAAACAGATGTATGCAAATAAACTAAAAGAAAAGGAAAAACGTAAAGAAGAAGAAGAAGAACTAAAACTAACAAATGAGATAGAAAGATTCAAATTACAGTTAGAAGAAGTACAGGAGAGTCCATCAAAAATAAGTATAAACGAAATAAATGACCAAAGTGATAAAGACACAGAACTAGGAGAAAACTATTCAGAAACAAGTGAAACATACACAGAACTTATAGAAAAAACAGAAAAGATAAAAATAAACCCAGAAATAAATACAGGAGATATGAACGAAGATAAACCAAGCATATCAGGAATAAAAAATCCAAAACAATTAAACCCAACCTATTACAGAGTAAGTTATGATGCATATGACAGAAACAAAACATTATGGGATAAAAGGTTAAATAAGAAATGGGCACCAAGACAGATAACTAAACAATATAATTTTTTAGATCTAGATTGTGTAGCAGATATAAATAAAACAATACAATTATGGATAGGATATATCTCAAAACAACTAATAGATAATAAAATAACAATAACGGAAACACCAGGATATATAGAAAGAACATTAATAGGAACTGTAAAATTATGGTTACAAAATTTATCAAGTGAAAGCTTAGACACATTAAGGAGTAATAAAAAACTTGACGGTACAACTACAACAACAGTTACAGATATATTAAATAAATATGAAATAGCAATAAGAAATGAATTTAGTAGTATGACAACAGAAGTAGAAGAACAAAATAAAGAAAAAATTACAAATAGAAATTTAATGACAAAATTAGCAATATGTAATATGTGTTATATAGATGAATATACTTGTGCATTTAGAGACTATTATTATAAAGGAACATATAGTCCAGATGAAAGTAAAGAGATAAGAAAATTATATTTTACAAAATTACCAGAACCCTTTAGCTCAAAAATAATAAAAAGTTGGAACGAAGCAGGACTAGCAGATACATTAGGAGTAAGGATAAAATTTCTACAAAACTGGTTTATAGAATTATGTGAAAAATATAAAGAAAACATGAAAATGGAAAAAATATTAGTAAAAAATTTGGCATGTTGCAAAAGTAGAATAGCACCCCAATTTGGCTGCACAGATAAATATTACAAAAAAGAAGGAAAGAAAAAGAAATTTAAATCAAAATATTCAAAGTATAAATATAGGAAACCAAGAAGAAGATATTATGTAAAAAATTATAAACATAAAAAACCATATAGGAAAAAGAAAAAACTAACAGAATGTACTTGCTATAATTGTGGAAAGCTAGGACACTTAGCCAAAGATTGTAAATTACCAAAAAACCCAAAGAAGAAACAAATTACCGAAATATTGATAGATAATGATAAATATACACAAGTAGAATATGTAGATTATGAATTAAGCAGTGAAGACAGCATATATGAGATATCAGAAAACGAGTTCTCTGAAAATGAAATAAACAAGGATATAGAAGAGTCAGATGAAGAAAATTATGACTGAAAAAGATATACAAATTATACAACAAGAAGAACACCAAGATGAACAATCTTCAGAACAAAAAATAATATTTGACATTAATATATTTGAACAAATAAAAGGAAAAGAATTGGATCTAAGTATAGACAAAATATTAGAAGTACCAACAATAAAGAATTGGTTTAAAAGACAGAAAGAAGAATACTATGTAGTAAGCCAAAGAGAACATATAATAGATTGTAAATACATCAAAGGAAAAGCACAAATACCAATTTTAAATAAAAGACTACTAAATAAAGAAATACAAGATATAAAAGCAAAAAATCCAATAAAATATGTACACTTAGGAGGAACGGAGATCCTAATAAAAGCATGTTTTAGGGAAGGAATAGATACCCCTATAGAAATATACTTGGCAGATGATAGGATTGTACAACCTATAGAAAAGAGTATAATAAGTGCTGTAAGAGGTAACTTAATATACCAAAAATTTAAATTTATAGTAAGTGCTAACTATTCAGTAGCAGTAGATGATAAAAATATAGATAAATCATTAGTATTATACTGGAAAATGTCTGGAATAGAATTAGCACCAGGAAGTAAAATATTCACAGCAAAATGTAAAAATCTATATGTCTTAACAACAAAACATAAGATAACAGCTAAAAATAAAATAAATAAAATAAAAATAGAAAATCCATTCGAAAGAATAGTATCAGTTATAGACAACAATGATTACAGTTATACAGAAATAGACATGGATGAAGATTTAGAAATAGTAAAAGAAAGATTAAGCACATCAAAACGAATAAATAATGAAATGCCAGAAACATCATCAAGAAGTACATCAAGAAGTACATCAAAAAGAATAAATTATACCACTCCACAAAAATTAATAGAACAAAAAATAGAAGAAATAAACCCACATCATTATTATATAACAGGAATAATGGACCAAAGAAAATATTTAATACTAATAAATACAGGGCAGGAAGAGAATTATGTTATAAGAGAACTAATACCAGAACAAGAGATAGTAACAATAGAACAACAAAATTCAGAACTACCAAAAGCGTTAAGAAAAAACGAAGAAACAACTGAAAAAGAATTAATTATTGGAGGAATACCAATATTAATAAATTTTAAAATATATCAAGGAGATAAAAATATTACACTAGGGATAAAATGGTTAGAAAAAGTCAAACCATATAAATTAGAAGATAGGCAATTAACAATAAGTTATGAAAATAAGAAAATAATAATAAAAAGAACTTTGATATAATGCCAAAGATATACATACTTTCCAAAATAATAGTAGAAGGATATTATAATAGATATTATACACCTATGGTGGATACAGGAGCAGAAGCTAATATGTGTAGACATAATTGTTTACCAGAAAGTAAATGGGAAAAGCTAAAAACCCCCATAGTAGTAACAGGATTTAATAATGAAGGAAGTATGATAACATATAAAGCAAGAAATATAAAAATACAAATATGGGATAAAATATTAACCATAGAAGAAATATATAGTTACGAATTCACAAATAAAGATATATTATTAGGAATGCCATTTTTAGATAAATTATACCCACATATTATAACAAAAACACATTGGTGGTTTACTACCCCGTGTAAACAAAAATTAGGAGCAAAAAGAGTAAATAATAAAGTAAGAAAAACAACACCCTGGATTAAAGGAAGTGAAAAGATTACCCAAAAATTAGAAAATGTAATACAAAGTAACCATAATATAGAGATAATCATTTTCTCCATAAATAAGATAAAACCACTACAAGATAAACTAGAATTACTATATAATGATAATCCACTCCAAGGATGGGAAAAACATCAAACAAAAATAAAGATTGAACTAATAGATGAAAATAGCATAATAACACAAAAACCTTTAAAATACAATTTTAATGATTTAACAGAATTTAAAATGCATATAAAAGAATTATTAGATAATAACTACATACAAGAAAGTAATAGTAAACATACTAGCCCAACATTTATAGTAAATAAGCATAGTGAACAAAAAAGAGGAAAAAGCCGTATGGTTATAGATTATAGAAATTTAAATGCAAAAACAAAAACATATAATTATCCGATACCAAATAAAATACTAAAAATTAGACAAATACAAGGATATAACTATTTTAGTAAATTTGACTGTAAATCAGGATTTTACCATTTAAAACTAGAAGATGAATCTAAAAAGTTAACAGCATTCACAGTACCACAAGGATTTTACGAATGGAACGTATTACCTTTTGGATATAAAAATGCACCAGGTAGGTATCAACATTTTATGGATAATTACTTCAACAAATTAGAAAATTGTATAATATATATAGATGATATATTGCTATATTCTAGAACAGAGAACGAACATATAAAACTACTAGAAAAATTCATACACATAGTAGAAATATCAGGAATAAGTTTAAGTAAAAAGAAAGCAGAAGTAATGAAAAATCAAATAGAATTTTTAGGTATACAAATAGATAAAAACGGAATAAAAATGCAAACCCATGTAGTACAAAAAATAATTAACTTGAATGAAACACTTGATACAAAAAAGAAGTTACAATCATTTTTAGGATTGGTTAACCAAGTAAGAGAATATATTCCTAAATTAGCAGAAAACTTAAAACCATTACAGAAAAAATTAAAAAAGGACATAGAATATCATTTTGACGAAAAAGATAAAATACATATACAGAAGATAAAAAATATGTGTAAAAAATTACCAAAACTATATTTTCCAGATGAAAAGAAACAATTTACATATATTGTAGAAACTGATTCTAGTGATCACAGCTACGGAGGAGTTCTAAAATATAAATATGATAATGAAAAAATTGAACACCATTGTAGATATTATTCCGGATCATACACTGAACCACAATTAAAATGGGAAATAAATAGGAAAGAACTATTTGGATTATATAAATGTTTGTTAGCATTTGAGCCATATATTGTTTATAACAAATTTATAGTAAGAACAGATAATACACAAGTAAAATGGTGGATAACTCGGAAAGTACAAGATTCAGTAACTACAAAGGAAATAAGGAGACTTGTATTAAATATACAAAATTTTACATTTACAATTGAAGTAATACGAACTGACAAGAATGTTATTGCAGACTACCTATCAAGACAAAGGTACCCAAACAGATGAAAGCCAAGAATCAAAAGACATATTTACAATCCTTACTACTCTATCCTTACAGATGGAGAGTATGGGAAAAAGATTACAACAGCTAGAAAGTCAGCAGCATGACTATAAAAATGCGGAGCTAAGTCAATCGGAAGACTCTAAACTTCCAGAGGTAGAAGGAGACGTTGGGAAACTCCAAAAAACCCATAACACAGTTGCTTTATATACAGCTGCAGGTACAAGCAAACAAGTTAGCAAAAAGTCACATATCAATGTAAACCTAAATACCGTATTTGATAAGCCATTTACATCAAAAAAGCCAAGAGAAGCAATAGTTATAGCCCCACAAACTTCAACCTATGCTAATAGCCTACACCACAACAAAAAGGTATATAACCATATTACTCAAACATATATTGAGAATATATATAAAATCCAGACATTTCTGAACCTAAACCCTAGATCAACAACTACTACAGATCCAACACAAGATTATGTAACCCAAAAACTACAGGGATATAATAGGCTTATAGCCCAGCCAAAAACAAAAGCAAACCTAGTAAAAACATGTTACAACTACGGACTACTCAGCACAGTATATACCCATGACGGAGAAGAAATAATTGGAATACCAGAGCTATACAAAGCATTTGTCACCTTCAAGAGAATTACAAAAGGCAACCTATTCTTCATCAAATTCTATACAGCACCAGCGGAAATACTATATGATGAAATAAAACCCATAATACAGGTGATAAAAATAGGACTAACACGAGATATGATAATACCGGAAGAGATAGAGAAACAACCGGAGATACAGAAAATGGAGATACCAAGTTTCTATGCTAATAAAAGAATAATTGGTATAGCAACTATTATTCAAGAACTAGCTAACAATTATCTACAAGGAAATGCTATCTGGAGCTACTATTCCAGAGACCAATTGATGATATATGCCAACTCGAAGGAACTACGACAAGGAGATATGGATGAAGTCTAGAAATGGATTTTATCATTATTAAAGCCAGAAATGCAACCAACTACCAGAGCATTGAAAAAAGAATTTATTTCAAACGAGTTATTAACAAGATACTGCAAACTAGTAGGACACAAATATCCAGACCACATATGTTCAAAGTGCAACGGAGATGATAACTATGTACCAGAAGTCCAACTAGAATGAAAGTATCAACAAAGAAGACAAAAGAAGAAGACAACTACTGGAAACATATAATGTAAAGTAAATAGTACTAGTCGCATTCATGAACAGTAAAGGTCGTTCATGAATAGTAAGAGTCATAAAGTAAATAGTATATGTCATAATCATGAACAGTAAAGGTCGTTCATGAATAGTAAGAGTCATAAAGTAAATAGTATATGTCATAATCATGAACAGTAAAGGTCGTTCATGAATAGTAGGAGTCATTTGTAAACAGTAAGAGTCGTTTTAATTTTCTTTATATAGAATGTAAATCTGAGGAAGGAGGACATCCTCAGACATCCTCACCCTTACCTTCTCTCTCTAATATTCTCTCTTATCTTCTCTCTTGTAAGAAATATCTGAGTTATTTACAAGTATCTAAAACAGCTATGGAGCATTCAAACGAGTTACAAAACCAGGTAAGTTTATTTATAATCATGTTTAACTAAACTCTTATATTCCTTATAATCTCTTAAAAATCATAATTGTTTATCATGTTATAGTACTGTTATAAAGAACATCTTGAGAAAGTTTGCCTGTCTAATAATGCTGAGAGTAGTTAAGCCCAGACTATGCCATCCTAAAGTGGAAACCAGTAGGCAAGGAAGCCGTTTAGGGGAGTACACAGAGTTGAGGCGTTGTTAGGGTAAATGATTGAAGCATGAAAAACATGGTAGTGACCAGAAAAGATTGTTCAGTATAACTTATTAAAATATGATAAACTCTATGATAAACAAAGAGGTTAGAGGGAATATGTTTAGTAAACACATGATAAATAATAATTATAAATGAACAACCACACATATTTATTAGAAGAAAATATTGACTATAAAATACTTATGTTATATATCTTTAAGAGACTTAATAACGATGTTAAAAGAAAAATTTACGATATTTTAGTTACTTTTGAAATAATATATGTAATGGAACAAGCATTTACAGAACTAATTGTATCACATGAAATAGATATATTAGATCTATATGAACTAGATTTATATTCAGACTAATGATCACATATCAAGTTAATAAAATCTTTTTATAAATGAAACATAACACTTTTCATTATATAAGATTCTATAATACCCAGAAATGGAAACTTCTTAAAAACCTCAGTAACATAAATAGAAAAATAGATTGTGTTAAATACAATATTAAAACCTGCAAAGATATTATTAGATATAATAAATTACGTAATAAAGCTTTATTAACTATAGAAAATGAAATTGAATTTTATGAAGATAAACTTGAAAGTTATCAACATAGAAAAGAAATAACACTGAGAAATATAGAAACCATGGATATATGTATCAACAGGTATACATCTCAGTATTAATATGAACAAATCAAAAATTGATAGTTACAAATATTTTAAGTACTGGTTAGAAATTCTAAAACATATAAATATGTCAAAAATAATATTAGAAAAAATATAGAAGAATATCAAAAAACTAAAGATATTAAATACTTAGAATACACACTTGAAAATATAAAGAATTAAAAACCCTAATTTTTAGGGTAAAAATTAGTGAGAAATATCAAGGAAAAATCATGATAAAGATTCACATAGATAGATATACGAAAACATTAAAGTAAAATATATTTTTTTTTTAAAATTAGAGAACCATAACATATTTAGAAAGATCTGAACCCTAGTTTTAGGGTAAGTAAAGAATCAAGAAAATCTCAGAGATTCACATCATAAAGAGACGAAAATGAACATAGATGGAAAGAAGCTAAGGTCCAAACAAGATTTGGTTCAGAATAAAAGAAGTCGGCTTGCCATGTTAGGCAAGCAATTATGTGATACCATAAACGGGTAGCCAATAGCGAGAAGGGGTCGATAAGGTAAGGGAATCAATGATTGATTCCATATTTGGGTTGGAATCGAAGGGGAAATGGGTGACGGCGCTAGGGTTTCAAAGATGAAGAGAGGAGAAGGTTCGAGAGAGTATAGAGGAATATGGCTTATCAAAATGGTCGCTAGGGTTAAGGGTGGGGATATAAGGAGAAATGTGTGGAGTATTGTGAGTCGTTGATCACTTTTGGCTGTGATTAGGTCGGGTCCTGTACTGGGTTAGAAATTAGGGGGGTTTGGATTGGGCTTAAAGATTGAGCCAAGGGTCTGGGTAGGTAATTTAGGTAATTGGGCTAGGGGTTGGGCCAAATTTAAATAAAAATGAGCCAAATTTTAAATACCTAATTTTAACGAATAAGTAATTTATAAAAATAATAAATGAATACCAAAAAATATCCTTTGTGCACTAAAACGATTTAATATATTTATTTAAAATTTTAAAAATATAAAAGATCATTTTCTGAATAAATAATGTAATTATACACCAATATGGGCTATTGTTGCGAAGATGTGCAATTTAACCTAAACAATACAAATGTAATTATAAAAATGTGCTAAAAATATTTAAACACTATGTTGGGCATAAATGGTGAATTTAAATGATTAAGTCATCATAAAAATAATATGAAGGATAATTATTGGATATTTATACAATAAAAATGCAGAAATAAATTGACTTAAAGCCTTTAAAATTATAAAACAATTATGAAAAATACTTGTGCATGCTTGTAAATCAAATGATGATGCATGTGCACTATTTTGAAAGTATATATATATATATATATATATATGAGGCAAAAAATTTGGTATCAACAGGTGGAGCTTAGTCAGCTAGGGATTGCCCTAGAGGGGGAGGCCGATCATATGACGATCAGGAACCCTGTCCTGACTTATATATATTATGGTCATGTTTTCTTAGAGGTTTTGCATATAGTGTCCTGTGTATAGCTTTAGGTATGACATGTCAATGGCCTTGTCGGCCCCTATGTATCTATATAAATCTTTTTGAATTAGTTATGTGAGTTAAGTTCTAATATTGTTAATTACATATATAGATGTGGCCTATCATGGCCCATGATGAGTCTTATAGAGAGAGAGAGAGAGAGAGAGAGATAAGATAGATGTGGCCTATCATGGCCGGTGACAAGTATTATAGTAAAGAAGGATAAGGTACGTGGCGCTAGGTTGAGTAGGCACCGGGTTCCAGTCGTGGCCCTCCGATTTAGGTCGTGACAAACTTGGTATTAAAGCGGGTCTGTCCTAGGGTTGTCTACAAGCCGTGTCTAGTAGAGTCTTGTTTATAAATGTGTTGTGCACCACATTGTATAAACAGGAAACTACAGGGCATTTAGGGATCGGCTACCCTTCCTTCTTGATATTATATCATGAAATAGAACAGAGTCGAACGAAATAAAGCCCTTGACCTTTGACTTGTTATATATATATATATATATATATCGACGACCAGGATAGCTACATCTAGTCAGAAGGGTAAAGCAGTGGCAGCTGAAGGCATGAGCAGAGTACCAATGTCTAGTGAGGGCCAGAGTGATGCCCCGAGGGGAAGTGTGACACCCTCGCATAGTTCTCCAATTTCGCCAGCACCCGAAGGAGATGAGGAGAAACCCAGTACCTCCACCTATTGCTCATAATGAGGATATGGATCTACGGAATGCAGTACGGTTGTTGACTAGATTGGTAGCCGCTCAAGCTCATCGCTAGGTAGGTACAGGTGTTTGTTACGTTGACAGGGTTATTTGTGTGAGAGTTCAAGACTTCATCAACCTGGACCCTCCAGTGTTTAGACCAACAAGGATGAGGACCCCGCAAAACATTATTGATAGGATGCAGAGGACTTTGAGGGTAATATATGATAAGAAACTGAGTCAGTAGAGTTGGCCTCTTACCGATTGTTGGATGTTGCAGTTCAGTGGTATGAAACTTGGGAATTGTCTAGAGGGACAAATGCACCTCCAGTGGTATGGGAAGAGTTCTCGGGGTCTTTCTTGCATCATTATTTGCACGTAGTGATCCGTCAAGCAATGGTAGATATGTTCTTGCCTATTAAATAAGGGAATATTAGTGTGCAAAAGTATAGTCTCCAGTTTGATTCCTTGGCGAGCTATGCCCTCTAGATTGTGGATGTGATAAGTGACCGGGTGCATCGGTTTGTGGTAGGACTTGGACCGCACCTGATTAATGAGTGTTTCACAGTCGCTCTACTGGATTGTATGGACATTTCCTGCATACATGCTTATGCTCAGAATTTGGAGGATCGAAAATGGCAGCAATACGATAATCGTGATGAGGGTCAGCGTAAGAAGTCTGGTTCAGCTAGACGACCTATGGATTTTCTGGTGGATCCTATGTCACCATATCCCATTGATAGTGTTTAACAGTTGTAGAAGCCGCAATTTGAGGGATTTGTCTCTTTTGAATCAGGTCAGGGCTCGAGAATTTCGGGTTTTCAGAATCGGAGGGATTCAGCGTAGATGAGGGTGCCTCCTCCACGGTGCAGTAAATACGGTAGAGCTCATTCTGGACAATGTTGTCAGGGATCTAATGTATGCTACACCTATGGAGACCCTAGTCATTACATGAGGGATTGCCTTATGAAGGATAGAGGCGGGATGGTTTAGCCTACCAGATCTATAACAGTATCCTCCTCTCCAATACGTCCTCTAGAGCGATGCCCTCAGGCATCAGATGGTAGAGGTAGAGGTAGGGGTTGAGCATCTAGCTCCGGAGGTAGTCAGCACTGCATGTATGCTTTGGCAGGTCATCAAGACTCAGGGGCTACACCATATGAGGTGTTAGGTATTGTGACTATGGGTAATGTTCAATCATATTAACACAAATTGCTCAGTTAATATGATTCATATACGAGTGAGTTAGCATTACGTCTGAAGGGTTGAGGGAAACCAAGGCTAGCTTGAAAGCAAAGTAAGAACCCAAGGATAGTGGACTAAGGGAGGAAAGAGGAGTAACATAGGACATTAAGAAGTTACAAATTTGATAGCTCTAATGCCCAAGGGAGGAAACAACATATGGTATAATGGAATAGAAAGTAATGAACCCGATTATTAAGATTACAACTAGTAGGTGTCAGCGCCTAGAAGATAGATTAACATAATCGTAGATTACGAATGAATTAGGAAGTAGTTTTATGGAGGAACGATGTCCTGACCCCCTGAGAGCCTAATTTATTTTTTTCATTGGAGTATAGCCCGAGAAGGTATATACATTCATAATTGATGAGTATGTTATATACATTTTGCAAGTTTAAACATTCGAGGACGAATATTTCTAAGGGGGGATGGATGTTACATTTTGCATTTTCGTACGTTAAAGTTTCGTCGTAAGTTAATTAATGTAGACTCAGAAATGAGATTACTTTGAGGATATAAACATTTGTACCATTTGTAACAGGCGATAAGTAAGTGCCGTGAATGTTAAAGGGTAAACGAATCAAAGAAAATGAATTTCGTTGAAGGTTGTCAAGTTGGGATAAAATACGGTCCGAGCTATAATACCTGGTATTTATGGATTAGTGTACCACATGACAATGATAGTAAGGTACATAAAGTGTGTTAAAAGTGATTAGTATTTTAAGCAATTTGAGATAATTCTTAATTATGTGGATAATTGGGTAATTAATAATTTTTAGTGGGAGATTAACTAATTAATTCAAATCTTTGGATAAATTTGGTTGAACCTTAACGTGGCAGCCAAGGGTCTTAGATAATGGTGACTCTTTGGCTCATGAGATAGGTGGCAAAATTAGGGAATTCTTTGGACAACTAAGCTACATACGTGGGGCCCGCACCCAAAGGTTAAAGACCTCTCTAATTCATCACATTATCTTTATAATATAATATAAATTGCTTCAGCAAACTAATACAAAATGATAGCAACATGATTTGCTACAAAATTCATACAAGACTACTTAGGAACGTGAGAATTTGTGATTCTAAGGGAATACGATGCAATCTTTCTCAAGAATATCATACTGATATTTCCCTACCCCGATCTTGATGTCACGTGTTTTGTCGCGATTGTCGTGTGTTAGAGAGATTGTCAAGAGAATCGGTTCAGGTATGTTAAGGCTATCCCTTCTTTCCGTTGGGTATGATCGAAGTAACGATACGTAAATAATATGTTATTTAATAAATGGTTCTACTCTTAGTAACTAAGAAGGTCTACGTTGTTCATTCCTGTAAAATAATATTTAAAGCATGCTTAAGTATGTTGCTAACTCTCTATTAAGTCAATAAAGATGTTAATATTCATAATGGTATTATATGCATCATCATTTACCATCGAGCTATGGTTGGCCGGGCACTCATGCATTTACGACCGAACTACAGTCGGTTGGACAGTTACACATTTACCACCAAGCTACGGCCGATCGGGCAGCCATGCATTTACCACCGAGCAACGACCGGTTGGGCAGTTACACATTTACCATCGAATTACGGCTGGTCGAGCAGTCATGCATTTACCACCACGCTACGGTCGGTCGGGCAGTTACCACTGATCAGTTGGGTAGTTAATGTCATGAGAATGATGTAATCAGAACTATTATATTGTAGTTTTATTTATATATATAAGATATGTCTCATTCTATATGTTATGGCCCTCAGCGGCAAGTTAGAGGTTATAAGTTAACTCTTATCCCTCCCCGAGATAGTATCTTATTATTACATTTTATTTCTGTCTTACATACTCGGTACATTTTTCGTACTAATATCCATTTTCTTGGGGTGCTGTCTTTTGTTCCACACAGGTCTAGATCGGCGAGGTGAGGACCCTCCACTATAGGTTGCCTCTAGATATCAACTTTTGGTTGGTGAGATCCACTTCTTCCTGGAGTAATGCCGAGTCACGTTGTATATATGTTATTTTGTTTTATGTGGATGTTGGGAACCCTGTCCCGACTTATATACACATTGCGGTCATGTTTTCTTAGAGGTTTTGCAGACAGTGTCCTGTATATAGTTTTATGTATGACATGCCAACGGCCTTGTCCACCCCTATGTATCTACATAAACATTTTGGAATTAGTTATGTGAGTTAACTTCTAATATTGTTACTTATTGTTTACCTTGAAAATGGTAATTACAATTAGATATGATTTTGTGGTTCTAAAAATACATGATTTATTTGTATGCTAGTTGTTACGCAATAGATGCTAAATATGAGCTAAGAAAGTAAAGTAAGAGTAAGAGGCAGTGTGGTTATTCAAACCGAACGGCTGCAAGTCGGGGCCTCGAGATGGACTACTCTAGTCTCGAGGTCGAGCTAGAGTGCTTGACTGGGGATGACCTATGAAGGTCTAATAGTTCCAAGGGCCACAATAATGGCTCATTATGATCAATGATGAGTACTAAATGAAGAACAATCAGTGAAATACAATAAATGTAAGCAATAAATCAAAGGAAAGACAATGGAGAGTGTTTAAGTTAGAGAGCAGAGAATGTTCTTGTTCTTGTATTGAATATCATGTGTGCAAGAAATAACTAGGGTCCCCTTTATATAGGATGGTGAATCCCAACATAGTACATATGCATTTATTACAAAAATGTGCAGCTGGTACAACTCTTTAACGCCACGGTACAGACTTATACTATTCTTGTACACTTTGTTAGCTTTAATCACATGACTTTTGGGAATTTCCCACTTGTCTAAGATAGCCGCTGATTTGCACTGCCCCGGGGTCGAGCATTGGGAACCCTCGGGGTTAAATCTTGAGCTTTGCTTCGAGGCTTCTGAAAACAGGCTGTAAAATGCCATAATGATCACAAAATCGGACTCTCCGATTTTAGCCATGTACACTTATATATATGGATATGGCCTTTCATGACCCATGACAAGTCTTATAGTAAAGAAGGATAAAGTACGTGGCGCTCGGTAGAGAAGGCACCGGGTGCCAGTTGTGGCCCTCTGATTTGGGTCATGACAATTTTACTTGAGATTGTCCCTAATTTGATCATATACATATTCGATACTTTTTTGAAATATTGAACTGCACAGGTGTTAGTGAGTGTCGACGCCCCCTTTTTCTACGCATAGGTCGAAATAGGGTGTACGACATTGGGAGGACAACTCTATTTCCTTTCGCGAATTGGGTTTAGAAGTTGAAGAGTCGTCACCTAATGATTATAGTGCATTAGGACATTTTTAAGAAAGGTTTGAGTTGGAAAACTAGAGTTCGGGTAAGGGCTAGAAATTATCTCGAGGGGAAGGTGTTAGGCAACCCTCAAGATCCACTAGTGTGGTCCCGGCCATGTTACAATTGTGACTTTACAAGTAAACAATCAAGGCTCAAATAAGGACTCACATATAACATTGCAATTAGGTTGAAAACTTTTGAAGGCAAGTAGAGAGGGCAGAAATTTATGAAAAAGGATTTGAATAATTTTACAAGAAAAGATGAAAGAAAATAAAGGGAAGGGGGTCCTATGTTTATGTTAATATGGATCACTTCAATGCAATATCCAGCAATCACTCCTCAGAAGAGGGGTCGCACGTGATATTAGTGCACCGATCATCATATCCATATTCTACCCATCCCACCCCGTTAAGGTATTAAAGCGCGGAAAGTTTCGTTACTTATTGCATGCTAGTACCCGTCCCAATCCTATCAGTCTCGGAGGCATTTAGGACTACCAATACTACAGGGAAAGAGATTTGGGGCCTTTTGAGGGCTTTCAAAGGACAAAACACTAGGCGTCAATCAAAACACATAATGCAAGTAAAAAGGGGAAGCAGATAAGCAAGTAAGGCTTAAGTAAACCTCCTTAAGTCAGATAAGATATAGAGTTTAGCATGTCTTGCATGTAGTGGTTTGGTCTTTAAAATTAAAGCGATAAGCGGACTGGTTCAACACATACTTTTAGACAGGAAGTGTGCATTAGGCTCGCTCGAATGCAGTTTTTAAGGACTAGTCTACTTCCAGCTATGTGTTGGATAGAACTAACGATTTTGAAAAGCGAACTGGTTATGAAGAGTTACCAGTTTTTTATCAGAGTGAAACGAGTTTCAGAAAAAAGAATGTACTGTTTTGAAAAAGATTTAAAAGAAAATAAAGGAGTTTCCGAAGACATGTAGACTAGTTGGAAAAAAAGAGTTTCACGAACCTTATCAGAAAATAATGAGTTTCAGAAAATGCAAGTTTGGTTTAGAAAATGTTTGTTAACTTACGAGGTTCAGAAAATCGCAAAAGACTGCCAGTATATATTAATTTAGACGGTTGGTGTTGTTTTGAACAAATGAGACAGTTCCGACTCGAAGTTCCTATAGGCATGCTTTCTATACGTTACTGATTTTAACACTTTTTTAACAGGAGTCTTACAAACATGGCATCTATATGCAACTTTATAATTAAGCCTACAGTTTGCCTAATGGTATCATTATGTGCAGAAATGTAAACCCCTATGAGCACGATATCTATATGCACAGATGCAAAAAGTTTAGAAGTTAAATCCTATAGGCATGGTCTCTACGTGTGAAATTGCGTAGTGTAGAAATTAAACCTATAGACATGATTTCTACCCTTTTGTGCATGAAAAGTAACCCCCTCCCTTTTTCACTAAAATCCCATGAGTTTATACAAATTATTATAGACCAGTAAAAAATAAGACAGAAATAAAAAATACATCAGAAATTACAGCTACATCCGAGCAGCATAACTCAGACTTAGTATCTAACAATATGAGATTGAACCACTTCCGAGATCCAGATTTCTAAAGCCTTCTCTTATCTAGAGTGTTTCAGAGATCTAAGGAGTTTCAAGAACTCCAGGCAGTCCTTACACCCAAGATGTTAATTAGAAAGAGTTACAGTGCAGTGTGGAAGAGCCAGCCCTCAGGTGTCCAAGTTCAGAAGGAGCTCATGGATCCCAAAGCAAGGCTCACAAGAGAGGGGCAGAACTTAGGTTCTAAGAATGAGTGTAAGTGCAAGAGAGGGGGGTGGAGAATGCCATGACAGGCTGGTGGTCATGCCTAGCCACAAGGTAGGCTGGCACACCCCTAACCAAGCCTGTTCAGCCAACAAATAAGAGCATAGACCTATTGAAGGTCAGACTATGGTCTGGGCAGTGATTAGGACACTGCCAGACCAAGGTCTCAAGCTCAGAATACATATAAAGGGGAAAATGAATGGGAATTGAAAGAGTTTAGGACTCAGGGAGTCCAGTCCATATATATTAACAACAATGTCAAGGGTTGTCATATTTTCAGAACCATAACTCAACAGACAAAGGGTTCAGGGATGGGGATTCATATAGGAGCAGGAATAACAAGCTTGCAGAAAGCAGTAAAATAAAAAAAGAAAAGATTGAAACATAAACACATAATAGAGAGGTCAGAATTTAAACAAGAAGAGACATACCAGTTACAGAAATTTTAGCACAAAGAAAAGCAGGATACTTACAGCCAAAACACAATCCGTGAAGAGAGCTTATGAGTTCAGAGAAAACTCGAATGCTTTTTTAGAAAACCTCGAATAGGCTAGGGTTTCTAAGAACCCTAGAAATGAGAAAGGCTTGGAAGAAACAAGATCAGATCTGGAGTCAATGAGGTCGGAATCAGGCTCAAGAGGCTAAGACATGCCGGAGCAAGGCCGGAGATGGCTGAAAACCTCGAATAGTCGAAGGTCTGGGCAAAGACCCTTGAAGTTTGGCCTTAAAACTTCAGGTATCAAGCACGTGAGAGTAGTAGGGGGTGAGTATAGGTCGTCCATGGTCAGAACAACCATGGATTCCGGTGGATTTTGAGGTGAGGATGATGGGAGGCTGCTAGGGTTTGGGGAATGTTCGAGAAAGTTTAAGAGATGAGAGTATCCAAAGGCGTCTATCAGAATGAAATGGGGGGATTAGGGTAGCGTTAGGTGAATTAAAATGGTAAGGGAGGATCATGGTCGTTGATCAAAACGATCAACGGCCTAGATTAAAAGAAAGGCTGGGCGGGTTAGTGAATGGGTTAAGGGGTTGTTTGGAATTAAAAAGGAAAGAAGAGATTTGGGTCGTTGATAAAAAATGATCAGCGGCTCAGATTTTTTTAAAAAACGAAATGGGCGGGTTTGGGCAATTGGATCAAGTAATTGGGTTGAAATTGATTTGGGGGTTGGGATTGGGTTGAATTGGGATGCAAATTGGGCTATAATTGAAATGTAATTGGGGCTAAATTTTAAATAGCCATTTTTCCCATTTTATTTTATAAAAAATAGTAAAAGGTTTTTTCTGAAACCAATTGAAAGTACTAAATTAATAAATAATATAAAAATATTAAATTAAAAATGCTGGAAGTAATTTTATAATTATAAAATGTTGTAAATCATAAAATAGGCTATAATTGCAATTACATACAATTTAGCTTTAAAAATGCAAAATAAATTTGTAAAATATGCAAAAATTACCTTATTTATATTTTGGCGTAAACGTGAGAACGAAATGAGTTATTCACCAAAATGATAATTTTGGGAATAATTATTGCATTTTTGTGGTGTAAAAATAGGCAGTAGGTAGGTTTAAAAATCATTATACCAAAACTGTTGGGTGTGCTTACATATGCATGTATATGCTATTTTGGAAATATTTTGCATGTAAAAGAAATACATAGGGAAAAATTGGGTATCAACAGCTGCCCCTCTTTACCCGGGAAGGATGAAAGAGTTGTCGGGTAAAGATATGATGGCCAATTTTGACCGAAAGAGACGATTTGCAAAGAATTCTGACCAAGATCTGGCTCTTGAGCTACCTACATATCCCTGGTCTTACAGGAATTAGGCCATATGTAGTTCAGGAACCATTGACGGAATATGCCGATGGAGATTTGAAACGGACGAACGCGATGTTTAGATTGAGAGAGGTTTCTGAAAATTGATAGGTTGCGGGAACCGGAGCGAGATCGCTCCTGATGAGACGGACGTTGCTAGCCGGTTTACCTGCAAATGAGCAATACGAACATATATTGTGCATAAATTTAAACGTGATGCAAATTCCCATTGGACCATGAATGTTGTCTTTGGACGACTAGGATGATGTCCTTGGACCATGACGTCCCGGGCTATGAAGAGCATAAATAAAAATTTCGCAGGCCATGAAATGATGTTCTCGGGCCATGTAGATGATGCCTCCGAACTATGATGCCTTTGAATAATGATATGCAAAAGATAAAATGGGGTCCTCAGGCCATGGCATGGCGTTCTCGGGCTATGCAAATGGTGCCTCCGAACAATGACGCCTTTGGACAATTTAGCGATCTTTCAGCCAATGAAATGCGGAAGGTGGCAATCTTTCAGCCCATGAAATGTAGTATTTGGTGATATTTCAGCCGATGCAAGACGTAAATAAAAGGTGGCGATATTTCAGCCATGCGAGAGAGATAAGGTGGCGATCTTTCAGCCAATGCAAGAAAATAAAGTGGCGATATTTCAGCCATGCGGGATGGAGATAGAGCTTAATTTTGGTTGGCATAAAGGTAGCCTTATGCAATGCAGGAAATGCAGATGGAGGTAGAGCTTAACCTCGAAAGGTAGAAAGGTAGCCTTATGCAAAATGCAGATGGAGACAGAGATTAGTCTCGAAAGGCAGAAAAGTAGCCTTATGCAGATGATGATGGAGGTAGAGCTTAACCTCGGAAGGCAGAAAATTAGCCTTATGCAAAATGCAGATGGAGACATGGTTTAGTCTCGAAAGGCAGATAAGGTAGCCTTATGCAATGCAAGGAAATGCAAGATGAAGACAATGCTTAGTCTCAGAAGGCTGAAAGGTAGCCTTATGCAATGCAGAGAAATGCAGGATGGAGACAATGCTTAGTCTCGGAAGGCAGAAAGGTAGCCTTATGCAATGTAGAGAAATGCAGGATGGAGACAATGATTAGTCTCGGAAGGAAGAAAGGTAGCCTTATGCAAATGATGAGAAATGCAGGATGGAGACAATGCTTAGTCTCGGAAGGCAGAAAGGTAGCCTTATGCAATGCAAAGATATGCAGATGGAGGTAGAGCTTAACCTCATAAGGGAGAAAAGTAACCTTATGCAGTGCAAGAATGTAAAAGGATGATTAGTAATAAGATATCTTAGCTGATAGCCGATTATGACAATATGACTGCTGGGGAGATTGTGTATGGATAGCAATTGCGGGCACGTGAAGGTTCTGAGAAGTTGCATTCTTGGGAAAGTGTGAGTGAATAAATATATCTAATGATATTGCGAATTGAGTGCCTGCATCCAAAGAAAAATCATGATTTTTGTAAGGGGAAAAGGTTAGTTCGTCTTCCCCGGGCTCTTGACGTTGTGTGTCATTGGGGTAGCGTCGCTAAACAATAGCAATTCGGATAATAGTTATGCATGATTTAGTAAATATAACGTAAGTATATAATCAAAAATAGTTTTCTTTAGATGAACCAATGACTGCGACGTGGTTCCATACATTGAAACCTCTTTCGCTCCGGAATTTTGAGGGTCCTCCTCAAAATTCTGCCCCAGTTTGTCGAGCGGACATTTCTGACGGCTGTGCTGAATGACTAAAAAAAATCATCTTCAGAATTTTGAGGGTCCTCCTCAAACTTCTGCCCCAGTTTATTGGGCTGGCGCTTCTGGCGATGCATGGACTAAAATAAACTTCGGAATTTTGAGGGTCCTCCTCAAAATTCTGCCCCAGTTTCTAATAGCGAGGGGAAATGAAAATTTTATTGAATTGTGACCGAACCCATAAGGCTGCCTATGTATCCCCTCTTAAACGGGAATCAGGTCAGGCGTAGTTCAAATTACATCATAAAGGAAATCATAAGTCGTTACACAAAATATCATTTCACTGCATCTGAATTGATTGGCTTCGGCCGGATTTCTCCATCCATTTCTGCAAGAATAAGGGCTCCTCCAGTTAGAACCCGGTGAACCATGTACGGACCCTGCCAATTGGGAGAGAACTTCCCCTTAGCTTCATCTTGATGTGGGAATATTTTCTTCAACACCAGCTGCCCCGGTGTAAATTTCCTTGGTTTAACTCTTTTGTTGAAGGCTCTGGACATTCTGTTCTGATACAACTGGCCGTGGCAAACTGCTTTCATCCTTTTCCCATCTATAAGGGCTAACTGCTCGTATCGACCTTTTACCCATTCTGCATCATCCAACTCTGCTTCTTGTATGATCCTTAAAGAGGGAATTTCTACCTCGGCGGGGATGACCGCCTCTGTACCATAAACCAGCATGTAGGGAGTTGCTCCGGTCGATGTGCGAACTGTGGTGTGGTATCCCAATAAGGCGAATGATAACTTCGCATGCCATTGTTTGTGCCTTTCGACCATCTTCCTTAGTATCTTCTTGATATTCTTGTTGGTTGCCTCCACAGCTCCATTCATCTGAGGCCTGTAGGCTATAAAGTTCTTGTGTTTGATCTTGATTGTTTCACGCATTGCTTTCATCAAGTCACTATTGAGATTGGAACCATTATCGGTGATGATTGATTCCGAAATTCCGAACCGACAAACAATGCGGTCGCGGACGAAATCTGCCACAACCTTCTTAGTGACCGCCTTGTATGATGTTGTTTCGACCCATTTTGTAAAATAATCGATTGCCACTAAGATGAACCTGTGCCCATTTGATGCGGCAGGCTCGATAGGTCCGATAACATCTATTCCCCAAGCGGCGAATGGCCATGGTGAGCTTGTTGCAGTAAGCTCGTTTGGAGGCACCTTTATCATATCTGCATGTATCTGATAGCGATGGCATTTGAGAACATACCGGATTCAGTATGTTTCCATAGTCATCCAAAAATACCCTACTCAGAGTATCTTCTTTGCTAAGAAAAAACCATTCATGTGCGGCCCGCGGGTCCCTGCATGCACTTCGTCCAATAGCATGAATGCTTCTTTTGCTTCAACACACCTTAGTAAACCTAAATCGGGAGTCCTCCTGTACAAGATTCCTCCACTGTGGAAGAAGTTGCTGGATAACCTATGAAGTGTGCGCTTCTGAGTAGCGTTGGAAAGTTTTGGATATTCCCCTGTTGTTAGGTACTCCTTGATGTCATGGAACCATGGTTTTCCATCCGCTTATTCCTCAATGTGGGCGCAATAAGCTGGCTGATCATGAATCTTTACTGGGATGGGATCAATGAAATTTGTATCTAGATGCTGGATCATGGACGATAACGTAGCTAATGCATCAGCAAGCTCGTTCTGGACTCTAGGGACGTGCTGAAATTCTGTCTTTGTGAACCTTTTCCTCAACTCCTGTGTGTGATGCAAGTAGGGAAGTATCTTAGAGTTTTTGGTTTCCCACTCTTCTCGAACCTAATGTATGACCAAGTCTGAATCCCCGATCACTAGAAACTCCTGAACGTTCATGTCAATGGCCATTTTGAGCCCCAAGATGCAGGCTTCATTGGGTAGTGTTGGCCGATTTCTGATACTAGGACTGCTCCTATGCCAACTCCTTTGAAATTTTCAGCTCTGTTGAAAAACAACCTCCAACCATCATAGGATTCTGCAATATCTTCTCCTATGAAAGATACCTCTTCATCGGGAAAATACGTTTTTAGGGGCTCGTATTCCTCATCGAAGGGATTCTCAGCGAGATGATCCGCCAAGGCTTGCCTTTTGACTGCTTTCTGGATCACATAAACAATGTCGAATTCGCTTAGTAGGATTTGCCACTTGGCGAGCTTGCCAGTGGGATGGATTTCTGGAAGATATACTTCAAAGGGTCCATTCTGGATATGAGATAATTAGTGTAAGCACAGAAGTAATGCCTCAACTTCTGCACGACCCAAGTCAGAGCACAACAAGTGCATTCAAAAAGAGAATATCGGGCCTTGTATGATGTGAACTTCTTATTGAGATAGTAGATGGCTTGCTCCTTTCTCCCTGTTTCATCATGTTGTCCCAGAACACAACCGAATGCTCCATCCAATACCGCAAGGTAAAGCAATAGGGGTCTTCCTGGCTCAGGCGGAACCAAGACCGATGGCGTTGACAGGTATTCCTTAATTCTGTCAAAAGCTTTCTGACAATCATCAGTCCACTTGGTGGTAGCATCCTTTTTCAACATTTTAAAGATAGGTTCACAAATGATCGTGGACTGAGCTATGAACCGGCTGATATAGTTGAGTCTCCCCAGGAAACTCATCACATCCTTCTTGTTCTTTGGCGGCGGCAATTTTTGGATAGCTTTGACCTTTTACGGATCCAATTCTACTCCTCGACGACTTACGATGAAACCCAATAATTTACCAGCAGGAACCCTGAATGCACACTTGGCGGGATTCAGTTTCAGATTGTACCTCCTCAGTCTGCTGAAGAACTTTCTTAGGTCTTCCATGTGATTCCTGGCTTTCTTGGATTTGATGATGACATCATCACATATACCTCGATCTCCTTGTGTATCATGTCATGAAAGATGGTAGTCATGGCTCTTATGTAGGTGGCACCAGGATTCTTCAAACCAAATGGCATCATTTTGTAACAGTACATTCCCCATGGCGTGATGAAAGCCGTTTTCTCTGCATCTTCCTCGTCCATCCATATCTGATGATACCCAGTGAAACAGTCAATGAAAGACTGTAACTCATGCTTGGCACAGTTGTCAATTAGAATGTGTATGTTTGGCAAGGGGATGCCGTCTTTAGGATTGGCCCGGTTAAGATCCCGGTAGTCAACACAAACTCTAACTTTCCCATCCTTTTTTGGCACTGGAACGATGTTGGCTAACCATGTCGGATACTCTACTACCCTGAGAACCTTGGCTTTGACTTGCTTGGTAACCTCTTCTTTGATTTTCAAACTCATATCGGGTTTGAATTTCCTGAGCTTCTGCTTTACCAGTGGACATGTTGGATCTGTTGGCAGTTTGTGAGCTACAATAGATGTACTGAGACCAGTCATATCATCATACGACCAGGCGAATATGCCTTCATATTCCTTTAGGAATTCCGTGTACTCTTTCTTTTCTGATGGTGACAGTTGAATATTGATGCGCGTTTCTTTAACATTCTGTGTATCTCCCAGATTAATGACCTCAGTTTCGTCCAAGTTAGACTTAGGCCTATTCACAAAATTCTCAACCTCTCTGATGACCTCTTCTGGTATATCATCCTCTTCTGAATCCATATCCGTTTGTTGCATTGTCTCATTGCAAGTCACAATCGTTGGTTCATTGTCAAGGCAAGTAATAGTAATGCTGTGTAAAATAAAGTGAATGATAGAAAAAATAATAAGAGCGAGATATATAATAAACTGAAATGCTTCGATTGAATTCATAATTGTTTTGAATATCAGAGCTCTTTTCAAAATTAAAGACAATGCGGAAATAAAATTAGCTAGTAAAAAGTAAAAATGTGATTCATGGTGCTTTTGTTTACCCTTGCTACCCCGAAGCATTCCGGGCCCTGGTGGTTCTGATTGACCAATTACTGAGGAGTTCTCCTCGGTTCACAGCTTGTATAGAAGGGCCTTTTGATCTTGTGGAATATGATAATGATGCTAGAGTGCACGAACTAACCTTTGGAGAGGGGAATAAATAAAACAAAAGTAAAAACAAAAAGGTAACAAGTCAATGCGGATCATGAAGAAAAAATGTTGCAGTATTAAAACACATTGTGCAAGAATATAAATCGCGTCCTAATTTGGGTGCCTCGTTGTGCCCGAGGTAGGTCTAACGACAAAATAATTTGGAGAACTTATAATGCTAAATGCCTCATTTTATTGATAAAAATAAGACGAATCCAAAACGACACTAAATAACGGAAAGTAAAAATGTCACTAGTGGCCATTGGCCTTATTACATTAAAAGCGAAAAGAAAGACTCCTAACTACTTGGTCCCAGAAGGACCTTCTTCAGGTTTAATGTTCTCATTGATCAAGTTCTCTAGCTCGCGCAGATTTTCCAGTAAAAATGCTATCGTCAGACGTTCTCGTTTGTCTTCCTAAGCATTTTTCCAGTCGATGACTCTTTTCCTCACTTTCCCTTCCAATTCCAGCAAGTTGTACTCCATGTATTCTAGCTTCTCACTAGCCTTGGTGACTCTCTCTTTCCATTGGTTGATTCTGTTGCTCGATGGGAGGTTTCTCCACCAAGTCTGCAAGAGTGAAGGTATGTTTACCATACCGAAGTCAGGAACTTTGTCATTAATTTTCTGCAAAACAAAAGGGTTAAGACCTCACCCCCACCGGACTCGATTATTTAATACCAATAATCAGCATAACAAGCATATAGTTCTCCAAATAAATGCACAGAACATGTAGGTGTCCATTTGGGTTTCAGGGAAATCCGATGGACTTTGGACAAGGCTATCTTAATGAGTCATTATGCGGACAACATAACTGATCGGCTAGGTTTGACCATGATGCATGTACAATTGAACAGAGTAAGGTTTCTATTGGGGTATTAGACAGGTAACCTTGAGCAGACAACTCAAGAGGGAAAGGCACGGAACCGTCGACTGCACCACTGATCGACTGGTTTTACCGCAAATACGCCTTTGCCAAATTTAAAGGGTGATAATATTGGAAGAGCGCAACCACTCATTATAAGCGTTGCTATGGTATTTGTTTGGCACGAGTGGAATATGATGTTGAAGATGCAGTGTACAAGAATGAAACAAATTGACATGTATTTCCACGTTCATAAGATAAATGATTACAATAATTGCAGTAATTACAACAGTATTGAAATAAAGCAGTAAAGGAAAGCAGTTAAAGGAAAGAAAAGACATGAAGAGCCAAGTCAGTTTCGTAGTGAAAGAATAAAATATAGTAAATAAAGCAATTAATGAGATAGTAAAGTCACAAGAAACATGCAATGATAAAAGCCTAAAGAATCCCCAGCAGAGTCGCCATGCTATCGACGTCCCCTTTTTCTACGCGTGGGTCGAAATCGGGTATATGACATTGGGAGGACAACTCTATTCCCGTTCGAGAATTGGGTTTAGAAGTTGAAGAGTCGCTACCTAATGATTATAGTGCATTAAGACACTTTTAAGAAAGGTTTGAGTTGGAAAACCAGAGTTCGGGTAAGGGCTAGAAATTATCTCGAAGGAAAGGTGTTAGGCATCCCTCAAGATCCACTAGTGTGCTCCCGGCCATGTTACAATTGTGACTTTACAAGTAAACAATCAAGGATCAAATAAGGACTCGCATATAACATTGCAATTAGGTTGAAAACCTTTGAAGGCAAGTAGAGAGGGCAGAAATTTATGAAAAAGGATTTGAATAGTTTTACAAGAAGAGATGAAAGCAAATAAAGGGAAGGGGGGTCATATGTTTATGATTAATATGGATCACTTCAATGCAATATCCAGCAATCACTCCTCAGAAGAGGGGTCTCACGTGATATTAGCGCACCGGTCATCGTATCCATATTCTACCCATTCCACCCCGTTAAGGTATTAAAGCGCGGAAAGGTTCATTACTTAATGCATGCTAGTACCCATCCTAATCCTATCAGTCCCGAAGGCATTTAGGACTACTAATCCTAAAGGGAAAGGGATTTGGGGCCTTTTAAGGGCTTTAAAAGGACAAAACACTAGGCGTCAATCAAAACACATAATGCAAGTAAAAAGGGGAAGCAGATAAACAAGTAAGGCTTAAGTAAACATCCTTAAGTCAGATAAGCCATAAAGTTTAGCATGTCTTGCATCTACTAGTTTGGTCTTTAAAATTAAAGCAATAAGCGGACTGGTTCAACACATACTTTTAGACAGGAAGTCCGCATTAGGCTCGCTCGAATGCAGTTCTTAAGGACTAGTCTACTTTCAGCTATGTGTTGGATAGAACTAACGATTTCGAAAAGCGAACTGGTTATGAAGAGTTACCAGTTTTTTATCAGAGTGAAACAAGTTTAAGAAAAAAGAATGTACTGTTTTGAAAAAGATTTAAAAGAAAAGAAAGGAGCTTCCGAAGACATGCAGACTAGTTGGATAAAAAGAGTTTCACGAACCTTATCAGAAAAAAGTGAGTTTCAGAAAATGCCAGTTTGTTTTAGAAAATGTTTGTTAACTTACGAGGTTCAGAAAATCGCAGAAGACTGCCAGTATATATTAATTTAGACGGTTGGTGCTATTTTGAACAAATGAGACAGATCCGACTCAAACTTCCTATAGGCATGCTTTCTATACGTTACATATTTTAACACTTTTTTAATAGGAGTCTTACAAACATGGAATCTATATGCAACTTTATAATTAAGCCTACAGTTTGCCTAATGGTATCATTATGTGCAGAAATGTAAACCCCTATGAGCACGATATCTATATGCATAGATGCAGAAAGTTTAGAAGTTAAATCCTATAGGCATGGTCTCTACGTGTGAGATTGCGCAATGTAGAAATTAAACCCATAGACATGATTTCTACCCTTTTGTGCATGAAAAGTAACCCCCCTCCCTTTTTCACTAAAATCCCATGAGTTTATACAAATTATTACAGACTAGTAAAAAATAAGATAGAAATAAAAATACATCAGAAATTATAGCTACACCCGAGCAGCATAACTCAGACTTAGTATCTAACAATATGAGATTGAACCACTTTTGAGATCCATATTTCCAAATCCTTCTCTTATCTAGGGTGTTTCAGAAATTCAAGGAGTTTCAGGAACTCCAGGCAGTGCTTACACCCAAGATGTTAATTAGAAAGAGTTACAGTGCAGTGTGGAAGAGCCAGCCCTCAGGTGTCCAAGTTCAGAGGGAGCTCATGGATCCCAAAGCAAGGCTCACAAGAGAGGGGCAGAACTTAGGTTCTAAGAATGAGTGAAGTGCAAGAGAGGGGGTTGGAGAATGCCATGGCAGGCTGGTGGTCATGCCTAGCCACAAGGTAGGCTCGCACACCCCTGACCAACCTGTTCAGCCAACAAATAAGAGCATAGACCTATTGAAGGTCAGACTATGGTTTGGGCAGTGATAGGACACTGCCAGACCAAGGTCTCAAGCTCAGAATACATATAAAGGGGAAAAGGAATGGGAATTGAAAGAGTTTAGGACTTAGGGAGTCCAGTCCATATACATGAACAACAAATATCAATGGTTGTCATGTTTTCTGAACCATAACTCAGCAGACAAAGGGTTCAGGGATGGGGATTCATATAGGAGCAGGAATAACAAGCTTGCAGAAAGCAGTAAAATAAACAAAGAAAAGACTAAAGCATAAACACATAAGAGAGGGGGCATAATTTAAACAAGAAGAGACATGCCAGTTGCAGAAAAGTAAGCACAAAGAAAAGCAGGATACTTGCAGCCAAAAGACAATCCGAGAAGAAAGCTTATGAGTTAAGAGAAAACTCGAATGCTTTTGTAGAAAACCTCAAATAGGCTAGGGTTTCTGAGAACCCTAGAAATGAGAAAGGCTTGGAAGAAACAAGATCAGATCTGGAGTCGATGAGGTCGGAATCAGGCTCAAGAGGCTAAGACACGCCGGAGCAAGGCCGGAGATGGCTGAAAACCTCGAATCGTCGAAGGTCTTGGCAAAGACCCTTGAAGTTTGGCCTTGAAACTTCAAGTATCAAGCACGTGAGAGTAGTAGGGGTGAGTATAGGTCGTCCATGGTCAGAACAACCATGGATTCCGGTGGATTTTGAGGTGAGGAGGATGTGAGGTTGCTAGGGTTAGGGGAAGGTTCGAGAGAGTTTGAGAGATGAGAGTATCCAAAGGCGGCTATCAGAATGAAATGGGGGGATTAGGGTAGGGTTAGGTGAATAAAAATGGTAAGGGAGGATCATGGTCGTTGATCTAAATGATCAACGGCCTGGATTAAAAGAAAGGTCGGGCGGGTTAGTGAATGGGTTAAGGGGTCGTTTGAAACGGGCGGGTTTGGGCAATTGGATCAAGTAATTGGGTTGAAATTGATTTGGGGGTTGGGATTGGGTTGAATTGGGATGCAAATTGGGTTGTAATTGAAATGTAATTGGGGCTAAATTTTAAATAGCCATTTTTCCCATTTTATTGTATAAAAATAGTAAAAGGTTTTTTCTGAAACCAATGGAAGGTACTAAATTAATAAATAATATACAAATATTAAATTAAAAACACTGGAAGTAATTTTATAATTATAAAATGTTGTAAATCATAAAATAGGCTATAATTGCAATTACATACAATTTAGCTTTAAAAATGCCAAATAAATTTGTAAAATATGCAAAAATTACCATAATATTTTGGCATAAACGTTAGAACGAAATAAGTTATTTACCAAAATGATAATTTTGGTAATAATTATTGCATTTTTGTGGTGTAAAAATAGGCAGTAGGTAGGTTTAAAAATCATTAAAAATACCAAAATTGGTGGGTGTGCTTACATATGCACGTTTATGCTATTTTGGAAATATTTTGGGTATAAAATTACCTAGGGAAAAATTAGGTGTCAACAGTGAGTTTCATCTATAGCTCTTGCTTCTTTTATCTCGCTGAGGTTTGTTAGGATTCTTATTGAGTACATGGGGTCGGTCGTACTCAAACTACACTTCTGCACTTTGCGTGCAGATACTTGTGTTGATGCTGCTGTGTTCCGCGAGTGTTGACATTGAAGATGTACCTACTTTCCAGTTATGTCTATCACTAGTCCTTGTAGCATTGGGTACGAATTCTGTTCATTTGTATTACCAGTCCTTAGGAAATTCCTTGTATAAAAGCACTTGTATTATCGTTTCTTCTCTTAATAAATCTCATTAAATGGATAGTTGTTAATTGGCTTACCTAGCGGGTTGGGTTACGTGTTATCACGGCTGGTTGGATTTTGGGTCGTGACAAGTTGGTATCAGAGCTCTAAGTTCATAGGTTTTACGAGTCATGATCAAGTGTTTAGTAGAGTCTTGCGTATCAGTACAATGACGTCCATATCTTTCTTCTAGAGGCTACAAAATATTTAGGATAAACTTCCCATCTTTCTTTCCTTATCATGCAGAATTACTTCAGCTTAAAGCATAACTCTTTGAAGACATTGATACTATAGCACGTGAATTGTCCGTGCAGCACGTGAGTTGTCCGTGTGGATCCAGATATTGATACTATAGCACGTGAGTTGTCCATGCGGCACGTGATTTGTCCGTGCGGATCCAGATATTGGTACTATAGCACGTGAGATGTCCATACGGTTGATATTGATGTGAGTTATGGGAGAGCTAGTCACATTTCATGATTTCATACTTATTTATATCATTAAATTAGTTAATTTAATGGAAGAAAATGATAATTTTTTGTAAAAAAAAACTTTCATCTTTGCTTGTATATCTTCCTTATATGCTGGATTGTTGACTGAGCAAAACACTTTAAGACCAAGAATTGTTAGCATCAAAAATATTTTGCCTGAGATTGTCCCTGATTTGATCATATACTTGTTCTATACTTGTTAGAAATATTGAACTCACAGGTGTTAGTGAGTATCATCTATCGTTCTTGCTTGTTTTATCTCGCTGAGGTTAGTTAGGTTTCTTATTGAGTACATGGGGTAGGTTGTACTCATACTACACTTCTGCATCTTGCGTGCAGATACTTGTGTTGATGCTGCTGTGTACGGCGAGGGGTGACATTGAAGATGGGCCTGCATTCCAGTTATAGCTATCACTATTCCTTGGTAGCATTGGATACGAATTCTGTTCATTTACATATCTAACAGATGTTGTAACTATTTCAATTAAGTTTTGTAAAGAAATCTAAATCTTAGACGCTCATGATTTGTACTACTAGTCCTTGGAAAATTTCTTGAATAAAAGCAATTGTATTATCATTTCTTCTCTTAATAAATCTCATTAAAGTGGATAGATGTTAATTATCTTACATATCAGGTTGGGTTAGGTGCCATCACAGCTTTTGGGTCGTGACAAGCTATCATTGGTTCCCCAATAGGTGTTGACTCCTCAAAAGGTTCAATCAACTCAGGTTCTATCCCAAACTTAATAGCAACCAATAGAATGATGTACGATAAGGTGGAATCTGGATCGATCAATGCATATACATCATATGAGGAGACTGATAATATACATGTAACAACATCAGGTGACATCTCCTGATCATGTTGACCCGCTTATGCATAAATGCAGTTTTGAGGACCGCTCGAGCTAGATGCTCCATTTCTACCTCTACCACGACCGATTGGTGCATGTCAACCTTGCTTAGGGGGCGTACTGATGATGACGAACCAGCTATAGATCCCGCTGGCTGAACTATACCTGCACCACCTCTCATCGGACAATCTCTCATAATGTGGCCTGGATAACCACAAGAATAACAAACAGGCAACCCCACAAGGCATTGTAACATGGCATGCTGCTTGCCATACTAAGCACATCATGGCAAGGGTGGCCTCATCTGACTTGACTCAACCCTATGCTGAGAACTGGAGGCCCTGGAACTCTGACCGGGCCCTGAATATGTGGAATAATAAAATCTCCTATTGAAAAACTGAGGGGGTGCACTAGCCAATGGCTGGGTTAGATACATCGGGTAATGCTGTCTCTAACCACCTCGAAACTCACCAGAAGGAGTTGAAGACCTTACTCTCTCACTCTGTCCCCTATCATGGTCATGATCGGCCATCTGCTTCTGCCTACGTGGCTCTACACCCTAAGCTTTCCGTTAGGTACGGATAGTAATTTTGGACTTGGACTTATGCCCGGATTTGCATTTAGAGATTTCTAGAAGGTTTCGGCGCTAATTCACAAAAGTTGGCAATTTTAAGGCTTGGAATATTCATAAGTTTGATCAGGAGTTGACTTTTATGATATCGGGTTCATATTGTTGTTCCGGGAGTTGAAATAGATTTGTTATGACATTTGGCACTTGTGTGCAAAATTTGAGGTCATTCTGAGTTAGACATGATTCAACACAAGTTTTGGAAGTTGAAAGTTCAAAACTTCATTAAGTACGATTTGAGGTGCAATTCATGGTTTTGATGTTGTTAGGAGTGATTTGAGGCCTCGTGTAAGTCTGTGTTATGTTTTGGAATTTGTTGGTATGTTCAAACGGGGTCTCGAGGAGCTCGGATGAGTTTCGTGCGAGGTTCAATGGTTGATGAAATTTCTAGTGGTGGTGTACCCGCATTTGTGGAAGCTTGGTCGCAGAAACGAGTCCGCAGATGTGGGCTCTTCATTGCAGAAACAAATTCGAACTAGAGGGCTAGAAGGCATAGGTACGGGGAGCTGAGCGCATCTACTAAATCGCAGGTGCGGTGCCTGTTGATACCCAATTTTTCCCTACAAATTTTTCAAATGCATATATACCTTCAAAATTATGCATTAGCATCAATTGATATTTTTCCATAATTTGTACATTTTTAAATTAATTTATCCCAATATTTCATTTATATAAATAATTACAAATTGCATTACAAAGGACTTTATAACAATTTTACGGTTTAATTTTGCTATCTATATTCATATTGAGCCCAAAGTATTTCGCAAATAACCACATCTACATTTTTGGGTTACAATTGCAAACTTTGCAATTATAGCCCATGCATGCATTATTGCATTATTTTACCAGAAAATAGCTTATTGTATTTTTAAAATTATTGAGTAATTATTTTAAAGCATTTCCATGCATGTAAATTATCTTTTATAATCAGTTAATTATTTAATAAAATATATTTTATCAATTATTTGAGTATTTAACAAATAACCCTTTTTATTTCAAGACCTAACCATTTTTACCATACCAAAACCCCTTTAATATTAACCCAAAAAGCAAGCACAAATCCCTTAGGTCCAATCTGCCTACCTGACCCGATAAACCCCCTTCAATCGTGGCCATTGATCTTTTAGATCAACGGTCCACGTTCACCCTTGCCTTAATTAACCTCTAACCTACCCCAAACCCTTTTCATTCTCTCAAAACCCGCTGTCATCGTCTCCCCTCATCTCTCAACTCTCTCTCAACCTAACCCTAACCCTAGTCACCATCACCGGCGTAAACCTCCCTCCTATGGTGCTTCTATGTCTTCTCCGACCACCCCTGGCCTTCTATACTCCATGGCTCTTCGACTTCATGAGTCCTTGAGAAGATCACAAGGAACTCCAACTGGTTCTGGTTTGAAACTTTGTTTACCATCCTGTCTCATGCCATTTTCCGTTCGTAAGTAAGGATCCCTCCTTGTTATATTACGAATCTATGGGTTCTTGACCTATTCTCTTCACCTCTGCTATTTTTCTGAAAACAGTTCGATACTGTCGATTCTTCTCAGATCTTTATTGATCTGAGGTGATTCGAATTTTATTAAGTGTTTTCCTTCAAAACATCTCTTATTTAAATTGATTATTTCGATTTTTAATCACTCTTTCTAAACTACAATTCGTATCAAACTTTTCTTCAACGATTTTCTAGGTTCTCAGTGTTTCGTTAATTGTTTCTTCATCATCTTAACTAATTTTCGCATGAATGTTCAAACCCTAGTTGATTATGTGCGATATACTGGTTTCTTCAGTTTTGTTTCGATACTTTGTTATTTCTGTGATACCAGTCGTATTAGTTTACTCCATTATTGGGCTTAGATGTTTTCCTTGATTAAAATCCCGTATTTCTTTGGGATTTTACCCTAATTAATCTCTATTTATGGTTCGAACCTGTTTTTCTTGCTGAATTCTATATTTCTGTGAAGCTTTACTTATTTAATTTCTATTTATGGAATCTAAGTAATTCTTTCCAAAAAATCTGTATTCTTTTGAAGGTTTTAGTAATTATTTCCGAATTTTTGCCCTTTTAAGATCTGTGTGCACAGATCTTATTTGTTCACTTATTTGTGACTTTAATTGATCACATTTGCCTTAATAAGTTATCCACAAGGTTTTGGGATTCTTACTGATTCCCTATTTGGTATGATTTGGATTCCATACCCTAATTAACCTCCTATTGATGTGATCGTTAAGTGATTGGCCTTAATTAAGGGGTCTATTTCGGACTCCCTTACATGAATTGATTCTGTGATTATTTGATTGACCCCTAATTTACTGAATTCTGATTATTTTTACCTTATTTGCTCTACTCCCTAAATGTTATATATACACTCTTGTTTTACCTCTCAAAAACACGGACAGTAGTTCAAAAATACACACACACTAAAACTTTCTCTCATCTCTCTTTCTGCTACTTGTGCTCATTGCTCGTCTAGCTGGCTGAAAGCCAAGGCTAGACTGTGGAACTCTAGCTGCTTTACTTTTTGCACTATGCTTCCTTAACTGGTATGTTCTTATTTCAATATCATTCTGAAATTAAAATCTATGTGGTCCATAGTTGCTAAATCCATTCCTATTTACGCACTAGTTTAACTGATTATGTATTTACTTGTTCAACATGTTTACTACTTTGATCAGTATGCTTAAGTTTTACCCTATAACGACCCGACCGGTTGTTTTGAGCTTTTTTACTTCGCTCGCCAGCTTTCAGGCATGACTAGTCCCGTGTGATGTATTATGACTATGTAAATCATCGATTTTGGTTTTCAGGATAATCACAACAGATTTGGAAGAACAATTCTCAGTTTGAAGCTTTACGTTTCAAAGATTTGACCAAGTTTTGACTTTTTAGTATTCGATCTCGGATTTGGATTCATTTGATTTGGTTAGCTCCATTAGGTAATTTTGGACTTGGGAGTGCGTCCGGAATGTATTTTTGAGGTCCGTGTTAGATTTAGGCTCGAATTGGCGAAATTAGAAATTTGGTATTTTTCGGTCGGCAGTGGAAATTTTGATATCGGGGTTGGAATGGAATTCCAAAAATTGGATTAGTTCCATTGTGTCATTTGTGACATGTGTGCAAAATTTTAGGTCATTCGGACGAGGTTTGATAAACTTTTTGATCGAATTCGAAATTCGGATGTTTTTGGAATTCTTAGGCTTGAATCTGAGGGTAATTCGATGCTTTGATGTTGTTTTGAGCGTTCCAAAAGTTGGAACAAGTTTGACTGATGTTATGAGGTGTGTTGGCATGTTTGGTTAGGGTCCCATGAGGCTCGGATAAGTTTTAGAAGAGTTTTTTTAAGATTTTGGCATTTTGAGCATAAGCATTTAATGATCCAAAGGTCCACTTTTTAGTTCTAGAGATTGAAATTTGATTTCGAGACTTCCAAAATTTTGATAATGAATTATAGGAGTGATCTGGAAAGTTTGGTCTAATTTCATAAAGTCGCAATTGGGTTTTTGACGCGAATCATGAATTAACTGTTTAACGAGAAAAATGGGTATCGCACTGAGCAAATGAGCTCCGAATTGAGTTTTGATTGAAGGAGTATGTTCATATTATTATTTGTCACTCATAGGAACAAGAATCATCGAATTCTGAATTCGTATGATGGAGTTAGAATATTTTTAGTAAAATTAAAGACTACCGGTGCATCAGATCTGGTGTGCAGCTTTAGCGATAGATTGGACCACTTTAAGCGACCGGAATTAGGTCTTAGCGACTAGAATCTGGTTTATTAATGCTGCTCTGTTTTTAGCTCATTTTGACTTTTTTTTGTGAAAGAACACAGCTTAGGGCGATTTTTGAGCAAGAAATCATCAAAAATCTTGAGGTAAGTCACTTGTGATCATTTATACTCCATAATATTGAATTATCATCGAATAATCCGACTAGATTACATGTTTTTTAGGTGCAATTTAGGGATTTGGACATAGGAATTTGAAAATAAGATTTGAAGATTTGGAGGCCGAATTGTTATTGGAATTTAGTAATTTTGGTATGGTTGGACTAGTGGTTGAATGGGTTGTTGAGTTTCGTCGAATCCCGAAGCATGGGCCTCGAGGCCAGGTTTGAGCCAAATTCTCGATTTTTGATCTAATTTGATAATTTTCATAGGGAATTCATTCCTTTAGCGTATATTGATGATAATATGCTGATTTTGGTTAGATTCAGAGCATTTGGAGGCTGAGTCAAGCGGCAAAGGCATTATGGAGTAGAATTTCATCCGGATTGAGGTAAGTAATGATTGTATTGTCCTGAGGGTATGAAACCCCAGATTTCACATCGTTGTACTACTTTGAGGTGACACGTACGCTAGATGGAGAGCATGTGGTCGTGCACCATTGGAGATTGTGCCTTGGTCCGTCCCTTATGACTATTAAGTCGCTTATTTGATTGAAAATTATTTGATATCATTGTGTTTTGGAAAGTATTACCATGTTTTGGGCTGAATGCCATATTTGGGCCTTGTGCCAACTGTTTTGGACCCTTAGGGTCTTTTTACTACTATTCCTCACTATTTTTATTAATATCTATACTCGGTCAGTCATGTTGTGCTTTACTATTTTCACAACTCAGCTGTATTTACTTTGTTTTGATATTTTAAATGATATTTTGGGCTGAGTATCATGTTTTATTGTTGCCCGAGTGGCTTGATAAATTTCTGACTGAGTGAGGGCGAGGGCCTGTGTTGTGAGGATATTATTGGATCGAGCTGCACACCGCAACAAGTTGTTACTAATTCATGTACTGTTTTGGAAATGTATTGTATTTGCTATAGTGCTATGACGTGGTTTACGTGTTTTCTTACTACTCAGCATTCAATTACTTTTATTACTTACTGAGTTGGCGTACCCACATTACTCCATGCACCTCATATGCAGATTCAGGTATTTCTGAACCCGGTAGCGGGTGTTGATTGCTCAGTGGCAGAGTCATCGGAGTTGGCAAGATAGCTGACCAACGTTCGCAGCCCTATCTTCTCCCTCTTGTATTTCTTAGACTGTTTTTAGTATATTTTTACTCTTCGTTGTATTCAGACCTTAGTAGATGCTCGTGACTTGTCACACCCCAATGTTGGGCTTGTGTTATATTTCTGCACTGGTCATTTAGACCTTTATTATGAGATTTCTTATTGAATTAATGGCTTAAAATGACCTTTATAGAAAAATGGTTGACTTGTGAATTGTGTCGGCTGGCCTAGTTTCACGATAGGCGCCATTACGACCGGGTCGATTTTAGGGTCGTGACAAGTTGGTATCAGAGCCTAGGTTAAATAGGTCTCACGAGTCATGAGCAGGTTTAGTAAAGTCTCGCGGATTGGTACGGAGACGTCTATTCTTATCCTCGGGAGGCTGCAAAACCTTTAGGAAATCCTGCATTCTTGAATTCTTATCGTGCGTCCTTGTGCATCGACGACTTGTGATTTTCTGGTTGAGGAGCGATATGTGATCTTGGCATGTTGATGATGGGCTAATCTGGAGGACTTGAGGCCGGATTTCGCCTGTAGTTTGAGCACTGAGGCGTTGATTGTATGAGCACATGCTTTTGGATTTATATGTTTAGTAGTGTCCCTATTAGTAGAAGTGATGGCTGGATGGCTACGTGATGAGGATGATGTGACTGCGAGATATGTTCATATTATTTGGATGTGACGAGAAGGGTATACTTAAGCGCAAAAAGAACTATTTGGTGCTTCAATTCCTTCTTTATTTGATGTGTAGCCCCAAGTTATGGGTATGTTGAAGGATCTTTCCATGTTTTCTAGTTGGGGAATGAAGTAGATTTCATATTGTGATATGAGTTCAGACTCGGGAAGATTAAGTGATTGCATGATGTTTGTGACGGTGGAAGGGTATAAAGAGATATAAGTTTAAGGCGAATCAGGTGGGTTATCTCCTGCGGGGTGTTCTGAGGTTTGTGTGATCCTTATATTGTTGGTTGGGAGTCCTCTTTTACTAGTGAATTTTACGTGTTGCAGTTTGATTTTGGATCGCATAAGAGAGTTGTCTTGACTATTACGAGGGTGAATGCGAGATTTTTGTAGATGATTAGAAGTACTAAATGGTTTGTATTGCATGAGCTTATAAAGGGTTTAGTTGAGTTTCACTATGGTATTATGGCAGTAATAGAGTATGGGCATTATGAGATTGTATGTTTTGATCCATGGCTTTGAGCCAAGTGGGGGAGTGTGCTATTGATCAGTTGATTGCACAGTTATGTTCTGCCTTTGTTCCAATCTATGGTATGCTCGTGAATCAGTTATGGCTTACGGAGGTTGAGATCGAGGATGCTTGAGTAAAGAAAATTTTGGACAAGGGTTGTGTTATGATTTATGGGTATATGAGGAACATTGGATGATTTAGTTGTTGTTTGTGAGGAATGTAATATGTATGGAGTAGGGAAAATTGTTCCGTGGCTTAGAAGAATGGGTTACTTCCTTGGGTGTTAGAGTGCTAACGGGGCACAGATCGTTCAGTCCATTTGGTCAGTCTAATTGAGATTTGAGTAGAATGGACGACTCTCAAGAATGGTTCCATTGGATTACGATTTATATGTATTAATCGGGGATCTTCAGGATGTGTAATTAGCTAGAAACTGAGAATTATATGGGACGATGCCAAAACTTGTGGCATTTATATATCATTATGGATTCTACATATCAATATCAGGAAGGTAAAGGAAAAGGCTTTATAGGACACTTGCATATAGGTTAGTGTAAGGCGTAAATGAATAAAGGGAGACGATTATACCTTAGTAGTGATGGAGCGTCGAGCCTCGATATTCTTCAAATGTTTGATATGGGGACACGGTACGGTCCTTTTCTAATTGACTTGGGTGCAATCGAGAATGTGGCTTGTGATTACTACTTTGCTGTTTGGTTATCATTTAGCTCCTTTGATGTTGAAGGTGTCGATGTCGGTGCTACATCATGCACCACAAATATCTCTCTTGCTGCATGTTGTTCCCCGTATACAGTTTTTATTCCGTACTTCGTCGGAAACTTCATCATTTCATGAAGGGTTGATGGTAATTCTCTCATGCAGTGTATCCATGGCCTTCCGAGCAAAGCATTGTACTTCATGTCCCCTTCGATGACATGAAATTTGACATCTTGAGAGGGTGATTTCCCCTTTTGTTGTCTCGCTCGCCATATTGAATCCATTGTGGACTCGAGAGGCGGGCACAATCCAGTCGAGCAGTTCGAGCTGCTCCACCACCCTCGACCTAATAATATTGGTCGAGCTACCTGGATACACAAGCACACGCTTAATTTGAAATGTATTTACAAGAACGAAATTGCCAATGCGTCGTCATGAGGCTGAGATATGGTCTCGATGTCCTCGTCGCTGAATGTGAGAGCGTCCTCGAGTACGTATCCTCGAATTTTCTTCTCCCTGGTGATGGATAATTTTTTTTCTTTTGATAATGGGTTCCTGCGGGATGTATATTCCTCCAACGATCATGTGGACGACATATTGTGGCTCATCTATTTCATTTTTCCTATTTGTTTCTCTTTCCCGAAATTGATTCTTAGCTCGGTCGCTGAAGAATTCTCGGAGGTACCCTGTTGATTAGTTGGGCCACTTCTTCTCGGAGTTGTCTGTAATCTTCGGTCCTATGACCATGTGTGCCGTGAAATTCGCACACCAAGTTAGGGTTCCTTTGCGACGGATCTGATAGTGCGAGTTTTTGCCACCTGGTGTCTCTGATTTTGCAGATGGCGGATACGATGTCCAAAATGTCAATGTTGAAGTTGTATTCAGACAATCTGGGTGCCTTCGTTGGTCCTGTATGTCTGTCGAATCCGGCTCTACTCAAGAGTCCCCGAGGAGTCTGACCTCGATCTGCCCTTCAATCATTTTGGGGTATGTTACGCCTTGGGGCGTTTCTTTGATCTTAAGTATATGGTTGGTACCTCTCCTTGTTTGTTTGGCTTTGGTTCCTTCACCAGGAGCCTTCTAGGATATACTGAGCCCTAGGGGTCTCCAAGTTGGTCATCCTCGACACTAATCTTCGACTAATATTGGTTGTGTACATCTGACCAATTCACGGCGGGATATTCAACTAAGTTCTGCTTTAGTTGCTTTGCAGCTACAAAGCTTCGTTCATTCAAACCTTGGTTGAAGGCTTGCACTACCCATTCATCGGATACTGGTAGTAATTCCATTCGCTCCATTTGGAAGCGACATACAAACTACCGCAACATCTTGTTTTCTCTTTGTTTGATTTTGAAGACATCGGATTTTCTTGTAGCAACCTTGATGGCGCCAACATTTGCCTTTATAAAAGAATCTGCCAGCATGGCAAATGAGTCTATCGAGTCAATCATGGCCCCTTTTGAAAGTGATTCTTCGAATTTCTTTAACAGGACAGATTCGATCTTGTCATCCTTCAGGTCATTTCCCTTTAGAGATCAAGTGTAAGCAGTGATGTGCTCGTTGGGGTTCGAGGTTCCGTTGTACTTTGGGAGATCGGGCATTCTGAAATTCTTTGGGATGGGCTTCGGAGCTGCACTCGATGGGAATGGCTTTTGTACGAACTTCTTGGAATCTAGACCCTTCAGAATCGGGGGTGGGCCCGACATCTGGTCGACCCTTGAATTGTATATATCCACCTTTTTATCATTAGCTTCTATCTTCTTTTCACCCGATTCAATCCTCTTTGTGAGGGCCTCGAGCATCTTCATAATAGCGGGGTTGGTTGCTGACCCACTGTCCCTCGATCTTTCCGGCACCTGTTCTGCTTGAGGGGCCGTTTCCGGTGCTGCTGTGCTTGGAGTTTTTTGGTAGCTTTGGAGTTGAGCAATCGCCAGCTATTGTGCCTACAACATCTCAAAAATGACGTGAAGGCTAACCTCTTGTTCCTCCCGAGCTAGGGATTTCTGAGCTTCTTGTTGGTTTTCTTGGTGTATACTCTTGTTAGTGTGGGAGCCTATATCGACATGTTGGGCACTACGTGAGACCACATCAACGGGGATTAGCTCTGGTGCATCCTCAAAGTTTCTCTCAATGGTCTTCAAGACCGTTGTTTTCATGTGCATTCACTAAGTTAGACATTTTGACCTGAAATTAATGATTCTTGGGCAAGAAAAAGTGTAAAGAATAACTTGTGTTTTCAGTAAACCAGCACAAAAACAATCACTATTATTTTTAGCCTTACGGTGGGCACCAAACTCTTTACCTCGAAAATGGTATTTACAATTAGATTTGATTTTGTGGTTCTAAAAATATGTGATTTATTTTATGCTAGTTGTTACACAATAGATGCTAAGTGTATGTTAGGAAAGTAAAGTAAGAGTAGAGAGCATCGTTATTATCCAAACCAAATAGTTGTTGATCGGGGCCTCGGACTGGCCTAAGTAGGGCCTCGGGGTCGAGTAAATGCTTGACTTTTCAATTAAGGGTTTCCCACTTTTATAATAATATAGATGATCACACATATACTGAATTTATACCAATTATAAAAGGGACTTCCAGTTCTATTATCACACACGAATTCCATCGAGGAAGTTTGGCCCGATCCAACATAAATGTAAAATGTGCACTACCGAGGGTCGAATGACGCGAACCATATATACATCTTCTACCCTGCTCGTGAATCATACATGGGACACGGTCATATATAAATTTAAGGAATTACCCCACTCGCCGATCATACTTGCGACACGGTTTCACATAGACTTCTTAAGTTATTATAGTATTCTTCCATTCTTTTCAAAATACAAAGTTCAAATGAAAACTGTTTAGATCCCAACTTTTTCTCAACTTCAACTACTTTCAAAATATTTAATGAGCAAACTCAATTTCGCTCCCTCTCAAGGCAAACAATAAATATAAATCAATAACAGTATCAACAAAGGATGATGTAAGCCTAAAACTACTCGGACATAGGCATAGCTAGTAGCTACGTACGGACTCTCGTCACCTCGTGCGTATGTAGCCCCCCCACAAATAAAGTACATAATAATTTAGTTTGCCTATGGGGTTAATTCCCTCTTACAAGGTTATAAAGGAGACTTACCTCGCTCTGAAGATCCATAACTGGTTCCCACGTCCTTCCGATGACTCAAACCGGTGCCCAGCGCTCCAAAACTAGTCAATAAATGTGTAAATATCACGACCCCAAAATCGACCCGGTTGTGAGGGCGCCTATCGTGAAACTAGGCCAGCCAACTCATTTACAAAATAAATTAATTCTTTTTCAGTTGTTTCTTCGTTTTTTCTTAACGCTTTTGGTAGTTCTGAATTTTGTTGTTCTATTGTTACTATCTCTTGTTCTGGTATTAGTTCTCTTATAACATAATTCTCTTCCTGCCCTGTATTTATTAGTATTAAATATTTTCTTTGGTCCATTATTCCTGTTATATAATAATGATGTGGGTTTATTTCTTCTATTTTTTGTTCTATTAATTTTTTTGGAGTGGTATAATTTATTCTTTTTGATGTACTTCTTGATGTACTTCTTGATGATGTTTCTGGCATTTCATTATTTATTCGTTTTGATGTGCTTAATCTTTCTTTTACTATTTCTAAATCTTCATCCATGTCTATTTCTGTATAACTGTAATCATTGTTGTCTATAACTGATACTATTCTTTCGAATGGATTTTCTATTTTTATTTTATTTATTTTATTTTTAGCTGTTATCTTATGTTTTGTTGTTAAGACATATAGATTTTTACATCTTGCTGTGAATATTTTACTTCCTGGTGCTAATTCTATTCCAGACATTTTCCAGTATAATACTAATGATTTACCTATATTTTTATCATCTACTGCTACTGAATAGTTAGCACTTACTATAAATTTAAATTTTTGGTATATTAAGTTACCTCTTACAACACGTATTATACTCTTTTCTATAGGTTGTACAATCCTATCATCTGCCAAGTATATTTCTATAGGGGTATCTATTCCTTCCCTAAAACATGCTTTTATTAGGATCTCCGTTCCTCCTAAGTGTACATATTTTATTGGATTTTTTGCTTTTATATCTTGTATTTCTTTATTTAGTAGTCTTTTATTTAAAATTGGTATTTGTGCTTTTCCTTTGATGTATTTACAATCTATTATATGTTCTCTTTGGCTTACTACATAGTATTCTTCTTTCTGTCTTTTAAACCAATTCTTTATTGTTGGTACTTCTAATATTTTGTCTATACTTAGATCCAATTCTTTTCCTTTTATTTGTTCAAATATATTAGTGTCAAATATTATTTTTTGTTCTGAAGATTGTTCATCTTGGTGTTCTTCTTGTTGTATAATTTGTATATCTTTTTCAGTCATAATTTTCTTCATCTGACTCTTCTATATCCTTGTTTATTTCATTTTCAGAGAACTCGTTTTCTGATATCTCATATATGTTGTCTTCACTGCTTAATTCATAATCTACATATTCTACTTGTGTATATTTATCATTATCTATCAATATTTCGGTAATTTGTTTCTTCTTTGGGTTTTTGGTAATTTACAATCTTTGGCTAAGTGTCCTAGCTTTCCACAATTATAGCAAGTACATTCTGTTAGTTTTTTCTTTTTCCTATATGGTTTTTTATGTTTATAATTTTTTACATAATATCTTCTTCTTGGTTTCCTATATTTATACTTTGAATATTTTGATTTAAATTTCTTTTTCTTTCCTTCTTTTTTGTAATATTTATCTGTGCAGCCAAATTGGGGTGCTATTCTACTTTTGCAACATGCCAAATTTTTTACTAATATTTTTTCCATTTTCATGTTTTCTTTATATTTTTCACATAATTCTATAAACCAGTTTTGTAGAAATTTTATCCTTACTCCTAATGTATCTGCTAGTCCTGCTTCGTTCCAACTTTTTATTATTTTTGAGCTAAAGGGTTCTGGTAATTTTGTAAAATATAATTTTCTTATCTCTTTACTTTCATCTGGACTATATGTTCCTTTATAATAATAGTCTCTAAATGCACAAGTATATTCATCTATATAACACATATTACATATTGCTAATTTTGTCATTAAATTTCTATTTGTAATTTTTTCTTTATTTTGTTCTTCTACTTCTGTTGTCATACTACTAAATTCATTTCTTATTGCTATTTCATATTTATTTAATATATCTGTAACTGTTGTTGTAGTTGTACCGTCAAGTTTTTTATTACTCCTTAATGTGTCTAAGCTTTCACTTGATAAATTTTGTAACCATAATTTTACAGTTCCTATTAATGTTCTTTCTATATATCCTGGTGTTTCCGTTATTGTTATTTTATTATCTATTAGTTGTTTTGAGATATATCCTATCCATAATTGTATTGTTTTATTTATATCTGCTACACAATCTAGATCTAAAAAATTATATTGTTCAGTTATCTGTCTTGGTGCCCATTTCTTATTTAACCTTTTATCCCATAATGTTTTGTTTCTGTCATATGCATCATAACTTACTCTGTAATAGGTTGGGTTTAATTGTTTTGGATTTTTTATTCCTGATATGCTTGGTTTATCTTCGTTCATATCTCCTGTATTTATTTCTGGGTTTATTTTTATCTTTTCTGTTTTTTCTATAAGTTCTGTGTATGTTTCACTTGTTTCTGAATAGTTTTCTCCTAGTTCTGTGTCTTTATCACTTTGGTCATTTATTTCGTTTATACTTATTTTTGATGGACTCTCCTGTACTTCTTCTAACTGTAATTTGAATCTTTCTATCTCATTTGTTAGTTTTAGTTCTTCTTCTTCTTCTTTACGTTTTTCCTTTTCTTTTAGTTTATTTGCATACATCTGTTTTAGCATCTCTAATTCTTTTTCTAATTCTGTTATTTTAGTGTTTTTTACTTCCTCTATCTGTTGTATTTTTTCTTTAGCTTGCTGTTGTATTTCTTTAATCTCTCGTTTTCTATCTATTTCTTCGTTTTCTTTTGTTATTCTAACCATGGCGGTTAAACTATCCTCTAGTTTTACAGTTTCTTTTTCTAACATTAAGTTTAGGTTATTTCCTATTTTTTTATATCTTCTTCCTAAGTTAGAAAATATTATTGTTATTTTTAATCCTTCTGGATTCTCATATGTTTTCTCTTCTAATGCGAATTCTTCTTTATTCATCTTTTATCCTTTAGATAACAAACATATTTATATTCTGTTTTAGATATTATATCGATTAATTTGGACAGCCTAGCTTTGTTTATTTTTGTGATACTTAAGTATTCATATTCTATATATAGTTTCTTTAGTTTCTTCCTAATTTTCTGCGATTTCTTTGGGGGGGGGGGGTTGTTTGAGTTCATCTTATTTTTCATAGGATCTTTTTTATGTAGTTGTGGAATTAAATGCTTTTTCATGATTATCTGTAGCTAATGAAATTAACCTTGAAATTTCTTTTATATTTTCAAGTGTGTATTCTAAGTATTTAATATCTTTAGTTTTTTGATATTCTTCTATATTTTTTTCTAATATTATTTTTGACATATTTATATGTTTTAGAATTTCTAACCAGTACTTAAAATATTTGTAAGTATCAATTTTTGATTTGTTCATATTAATACTGAGATGTATACCTGTTGATACATATATCCATGGTTTCTATATTTCTCAGTGTTATTTCTTTTCTGTGTTGATAACTTTCAAGTTTATCTTCATAAAATTCAATTTCATTTTCTATAGTTAATAAAGCTTTATTACGTAATTTATTATATCTAATAATATCTTTGCAGGTTTTAATATTGTATTTAACACAATCTATTTTTCTATTTATGTTACTGAGGTTTTTAAGAAGTTTCCATTTCTGGGTATTATAGAATCTTATATAATGAAAAGTGTTATGTTTCATTTATAAAAAGATTTTATTAACTTGATATGTGATCATTAGTCTGAATATAAATCTAGTTCATATAGATCTAATATATCTATTTCATGTGATACAATTAGTTCTGTAAATGCTTGTTCCATTACATATATTATTTCAAAAGTAACTAAAATATCGTAAATTTTTCTTTTAACATCGTTATTAAGTCTCTTAAAGATATATAACATAAGTATTTTATAGTCAATATTTTCTTCTAATAAATATGTGTGGTTGTTCATTTATAATTATTATTTATCATGTGTTTACTAAACATATTCCCTCTAACCTCTTTGTTTATCATAGAGTTTATCATATTTTAATAAGTTATACTGAACAATCTTTTCTGGTCACTACCATGTTTTTCATGCTTCAATCATTTACCCTAACAGCGCCTCAACTCTGTGTACTCCCCTAAACGGCTTCCTTGCCTACTGGTTTCCACTTTAGGATGGCATAGTCTGGGCTTAACTACTCTCAGCATTATTAGACAGGCAAACTTTCTCAAGATGTTCTTTATAACAATACTATAACATGATAAACAATTATGATTTTTAAGAGATTATAAGGAATATAAGAGTTTAGTTAAACATGATTATAAATAAACTTACCTGGTTTTGTAACTCGTTTGAATGCTCCATAGCTGTTTTAGATACTTGTAAATAACTCAGATATTTCTTACAAGAGAGAAGATAAGAGAGAATATTAGAGAGAGAAGGTAAGGGTGAGGATGTCTGAGGATGTCCTCCTTCCTCAGATTTACATTCTATATAAAGAAAATTAAAACGACTCTTACTGTTTACAAATGACTCCTACTATTCATGAACGACCTTTACTGTTCATGATTATGACATATACTATTTACTTTATGACTCTTACTATTCATGAACGACCTTTACTGTTCATGATTATGACATATACTATTTACTTTATGACTCTTACTATTCATGAACGACCTTTACTGTTCATGAATGCGACTAGTACTATTTACTTTACATTATATGTTTCCAGTAGTTGTCTTCTTCTTTTGTCTTCTTTGTTGATACCTTCATTCTAGTTGGACTTCTGGTACATAGTTATCATCTCCGTTGCACTTTGAACATATGTGGTCTGGATATTTGTGTCCTACTAGTTTGCAGTATCTTGTTAATAACTCGTTTGAAATAAATTCTTTTTTCAATGCTCTGGTAGTTGGTTGCATTTCTGGCTTTAATAATGATAAAATCCATTTCTGGACTTCATCCATATCTCCTTGTCGTAGTTCCTTCGAGTTGGCATATATCATCAATTGGTCTCTGGAATAGTAGCTCCAGATAGCATTTCCTTGTAGATAATTGTTAGCTAGTTCTTGAATAATAGTTGTTATACCAATTATTCTTTTATTAGCATAGAAACTTGGTATCTCCATTTTCTGTATCTCCGGTTGTTTCTCTATCTCTTCCGGTATTATCATATCTCGTGTTAGTCCTATTTTTATCACCTGTATTATGGGTTTTATTTCATCATATAGTATTTCCGCTGGTGCTGTATAGAATTTGATGAAGAATAGGTTGCCTTTTGTAATTCTCTTGAAGGTGACAAATGTTTGTATAGCTCTGGTATTCCAATTATTTCTTCTCCGTCATGGGTATATACTGTGCTGAGTAGTCCGTAGTTGTAACATGTTTTTACTAGGTTTGCTTTTGTTTTTGGCTGGGCTATAAGCCTATTATATCCCTGTAGTTTTTGGGTTACATAATCTTGTGTTGGATCTGTAGTAGTTGTTGATCTAGGGTTTAGGTTCAGAAATGTCTGGATTTTATATATATTCTCAATATATGTTTGAGTAATATGGTTATATACCTTTTTGTTGTGGTGTAGGCTATTAGCATAGGTTGAAGTTTGTGGGGCTATAACTATTGCTTCTCTTGGCTTTTTTGATGTAAATGGCTTATCAAATACGGTATTTAGGTTTACATTGATATGTGGCTTTTTGCTAACTTGTTTGTTTGTACCTGCAGCTGTATATAAAGCAACTGTGTTATGGGTTTTTTGGAGTTTCCCAACGTCTCCTTCTACCTCTGGAAGTTTAGAGTCTTCCGATTGACTTAGCTCCGCATTTTTATAGTCATGCTGCTGACTTTCTAGCTGTTGTAATCTTTTTCCCATACTCTCCATCTGTAAGGATAGAGTAGTAAGGATTGTAAATATGTCTTTTGATTCTTGGCTTTCATCTGTTTGGGTACCTTTGTCTTGATAGGTAGTCTGCAATAACATTCTTGTCAGTTCGTATTACTTCAATTGTAAATGTAAAATTTTGTATATTTAATACAAGTCTCCTTATTTCCTTTGTAGTTACTGAATCCTGTACTTTCCGAATTATCCACCATTTTACTTGTGTATTATCTGTTCTTACTATAAATTTGTTATAAACAATATATGGCTCAAATGCTAACAAACATTTATATAATCCAAATAGTTCTTTCCTATTTATTTCCCATTTTAATTGTGGTTCCGTGTATGATCCGGAATAATATCTACAATGGTGTTCAATTTTTTCATTATCATATTTATATTTTAGAACTCCTCCGTAGCTGTGATCACCAGAATCAGTTTCTACAATATATGTAAATTGTTTCTTTTCATCTGGAAAATATAGTTTTGGTAAATTTTTACACATATTTTTTATCTTCTGTATATGTATTTTATCTTTTTCGTCAAAATGATATTCTATGTCCTTTTTTAATTTTTTCTGTAATGGTTTTAAGTTTTCTGCTAATTTAGGAATATATTCTCTTACTTGGTTAACCAATCCTAAAAATGATTGTAACTTCTTTTTTGTATCAAGTGTTTCATTCAAGTTAATTATTTTTTGTTCTACATGGGTTTGCATTTTTATTCCGTTTTTATCTATTTGTATACCTAAAAATTCTATTTGATTTTTCATTACTTCTGCTTTCTTTTTACTTAAACTTATTCCTGATATTTCTACAATGTGTATGAATTTTTCTAGTAGTTTTATATGTTCGTTCTCTGTTCTAGAATATAGCAATATATCATCTATATATATTATACAATTTTCTAATTGGTTGAAGTAATTATCCATAAAATGTTGATACCTACCTGGTGCATTTTTATATCCAAAAGGTAATACGTTCCATTCGTAAAATCCTTGTGGTACTGTGAATGCTGTTAACTTTTTAGATTCATCTTCTAGTTTTAAATGGTAAAATCCTGATTTACAGTCAAATTTACTAAAATAGTTATATCCTTGTATTTGTCTAATTTTTAGTATTTTATTTGGTATCGGATAATTATATGTTTTTGTTTTTGCATTTAAATTTCTATAATCTATAACCATACGGCTTTTTCCTCTTTTTTGTTCACTATGCTTATTTACTATAAATGCTGGGCTAGTATGTTTACTATTACTTTCTTGTATGTAGTTATTATCTAATAATTCTTTTATATGCATTTTAAATTCTGTTAAATCATTAAAATTGTATTTTAAAGGTTTTTGTGTTATTATGCTATTTTCATCTATTAGTTCAATCTTTATTTTTGTTTGATGTTTTTCCCATCCTTGGAGTGGATTATCATTATATAGTAATTCTAGTTTATCTTGTAGTGGTTTTATCTTATTTATGGAGAAAATGATTATCTCTATATTATGGTTACTTTGTATTACATTTTCTAATTTTTGGGTAATCTTTTCACTTCCTTTAATCCAGGGTGTTGTTTTTCTTACTTTATTATTTACTCTTTTTGCTCCTAATTTTTGTTTACACGGGGTAGTAAACCACCAATGTGTTTTTGTTATAATATGTGGGTATAATTTATCTAAAAATGGCATTCCTAATAATATATCTTTATTTGTGAATTCGTAACTATATATTTCTTCTATGGTTAATATTTTATCCCATATTTGTATTTTTATATTTCTTGCTTTATATGTTATCATACTTCCTTCATTATTAAATCCTGTTACTACTATGGGGGTGTCCGTCTCTATGTATCTTTATTATAGCTTTTCCTTTGATTATATCCTCTAATTTTACTTACCCTAAACTTAGGGGTTTTCGATTCTTCAAATCTGTTGATTATTTAATTGCTTGTTAAAATTTTTGTCTACATGCTTATACACGTCTCTTTACCTATGGCTTAACTTAAATAGAGTTCTGAGTTTTCTTTCCTTAAGTTAACTGTTATATGCTTTACTTGATTGATTATTGCCTTATTTGTGTGCCCTAGTCCAGTTCTATTTAAAACCCTTCCCCATTCCCCTTTAACAGGCGAAGAACTTGAATACTCTCACTACTACAAAACTATACATGTTTAAATAAGAAGACTAATTGATGAAATTTGCTTAATTATGTGTAACTTAAGACTGTCTTTTAATATTAGATATGTTTTGATACCTTTCCTAAAAAACTAGTTCATCATGTATACCTTAATTTGTTGTTAAATTTGTTAATATGTTATTTATCTAATTCTGCGCTCACCATTCTATTAGTTCTAACTGATAACTAATGTGCTTCTTGACTCATTATTAATCAATGAATTGCCTTTCTATGACTTATCCTAGTCTGAATTCCTTACAGTCTTCTGTGAAATATGTTTAGGAATTGGTCCTTAACAGTTTACGACTTTGTTTATTTTCAAACTTGTTTATTTCAAGTCTACTTAGTTTCAAAATGTTTGTCTATGTTCTATGTGTGATTCTATCCCGAAGTATAATTCCTAATCCTGTCCTACACTCTTCTGAATTCTAATTCTTTGCTGCCTGAAAGCTAAAGTAATCTAATTATTTTCCCTTGGATATTCTGGTGTAAGCACTGCTCAAGGTTTATATGAGACCCTTATGAACTCTGACATACCAGGATTTGGCCCCTAGGTTTCCTTGAATTGCTCTAATCATTCTTATCTAGTGTGAGCACTCCCTTGAGTTCTTGAAGCCCTTGGGAACTCTGACACACTAGAGATTTGGTTTTTGTATGCTTATCTTTGAAGTATGGGTGAATGATTCACCAGTGGTCATGTTGTACCTATGAACATTGGGCTTTGGAGTTATTGTGAATTGCAGGTCTGGCCGATCCAGGTGTATTTGGGCCTGCTGCAGGATTCCTATAGTCTATATACTTTGTAACTTATTCATTCGATTATGGTCTATAATAATTATTTTTAAATACAATTAGAGCAATAATAAAATTGGGAAATGGTTTTATCTTGATATTCTATATGAAATGGGTAGATAACATGCTTATATATCTTTCTGCTATTATATGTTGATGATATGCCTATAGATGTTCACTATTATTGTTAGATAAACTTCCTGTAGGTAACACTTTACGCGATGAAATGTTCTGCTAATTGTGTGTTGAAAACTTGTCTAGATGTTTACTATGTTGCGTGTTAGATAACCTGTCTATAGGGATTTTATTTTTGCTCAAGTAGGTTCTGTGAACATCCTATCTACTTTGCTATTACGTGATTAGATACCATGCCTATAGGAAATACAATAACAAAGTTCAACTTACATTATAGCATAGTCAAATCTGCTTCTTTAGAAATCTTGTCTATAGGTTTTAATTAATTGTCACACTCGCTTAGTTAATATGCATGCCTATAAGAGCTAATGGCAGTTTCAATCACCAATGGTAGAACTCATGCCTACAGGGATAGTTATCATTTGTGCCAAATACTAAAACTGGACTCTACATAGTATCTTGCTAAATATCACTAGAAAGCATACCTATAGGAACAACTATGTAATTCTGAGTATTCTTCGTTGTTATTACTGTCAACTGATGAATAAGTCTCCTAGATAATATGTCTATAGGTTTAAATGCTTCTAATTATAATCAGTAGGCAATTACGCGATAACCTAGAAATTACCTTGCACAAACTGCCAGTGTGATTAAAATCTAGAATCACATAGAAATCATGTGTATAGGACCTAACAACCTTAACTATTAAAACTGCAATACGCCAATATGTTTGCGTGCAGTTGCTGCCTAATGTGTGGAGGCTAATCTTAGCCATTATTTGCTTTTTTAATGAAAAGTCCAACTTGTTTTATATGTCGCCTAGTTTTACCATTTTGAGCAACCTAAGTTGAGTCTGGAACCATCCAAAATAGAGGTCCCAATACCTCTAGTACCATAGGTAATGGACGAGTAGTGCACACATATGGTACGATTTAGAATCATCTAGTGCGCTTTAGGTAACAACTTAAAGATAGTAATCAGGTGTCAGGAGATGATAGTCTGTGCCCGCTGAATAATATGAGTAACACCCATCTTTAGGGAGTTACGAAGTAATATTTATATTGCACGGGGTGATCCTTTAGGCTAAAACATTTAGGAGCCCCCCCCACCTTGTCTTTTATCAATTATTTGTGTATAATGATGGACCCCCTAGAGCCTTTTGTTTTCTTATGTTTGATCACATAGACTAATTCATATAATTGAGTTCGGTTGGGACCCACAGTTGTGTACATGGAAGAGTGCCTAACACCTTCTCTTCGAGGTAATTTCGAGCCCTTACCCGATCTTTGAATACGCAAACTGGTTAAACAGAGTTATGTGCAAATAGGTACTCTAGCGTACCTTAATTCATTAGGTGGCAACTCTTCTTTTTTAAAACCCTTCCTTAAAAGAGTTGTCAATGTCGAAACCCAATTTCACAAGAAAAAAGTGGCATGACAACATGGCGACTCTGCTGGAGATTTTTAGGCTCTTACCATTACAAACTTGATCTTTGTGAATTAGACTTCCTTGATAAGCGTGTCTTTGTTATTTTGCTGTTACCTGAATCTCCCGCTCCCAATACTACGAAAGGTTAATGGTTATTGAGAATCACAAGTTCTCTGACATCATTAAATTGGGGAAAAGAATTGAAGAAGGAATCAAGAGTGGAATGGTAACTAATTTTGATGCATTACAGGCTATGAATAACGCTTTGCAGTTAAGGGGTATATCCAAAAAGAAAGAAGTAGGAGCCATGATGGTGGACCAAGGGCCAAAATCTCCCCTCACATACCAAACTCCATCACCCACATATCAGCCTTCACCTCCTAGATACCGGCAACCTACCACCACCTACGATACTTATAACACACAACCTACATATTACCACTCACCATCACTAGCCCGCCAAAACTACCAAAAACCCAAACCAAATTTTGACAGTAGACCACCGAGACAATACACTCCTATTGTTGAACCCATTGATCAGCTCTATAAAAGTCTAAAGGCTTCCATCTTACAGTTATGTCACCCACATTCCCGCTGTTGCTATGGAAAACTCTTCCCTTTCGGTCAATCTGAACAAGACATGTGCCTATCACTCGGGCATAAGGGACACACTATTGATGAATGTCGCACTTTGAAAGATAAGATCCAGACTTTGATTGACACCAAGGTTATACAAGAAAAAAAGGTTGCACCTAATGTCCGCAACAATCCCCTCCCGGATCACAGGGGCGAGGGAGTATGTGCCGACCCAAAGGGCCATCACCGTAATTCTTCCTTGTTCCGTGCTTCCGAGGCCTTTAAAACCTCGTTGTTAGTTGCCTCGATTTGTGTGCACATTCCGGGCGCGTAGCCGAAAAGCTTTTATGTTGAAATATGCGAATTATGTGAAACATTTAATGAATTTTGATATTAATATGCATAATATTGACTTCGGTCAACATTTTGGGTAAACGGACCCGGACCTGTGATTCGACTGTCCCGGAGGGTCCGCAGAAAAATATGGGACTTGGGAGTGTGCCCGGAATCAAATTCCGAGGTCCCAAGCCTGAGAAATGAATTTTTGTGTGAAATTGTTTTCTGAAATTAATTAAGGAAAAGGAAGAAGAAAATTGATCAGAAAACTGTGGTATCGGGCTCGTATTTTGGTTCCGACGCCCAGTACGAGTCTTAAATATGTTTTAAGCACTATCTGTAAAGTTTGGCTAAAAACGGACGTCATATGACGTGTTTCGGACTTAAAATGGGGAATTTAAGTTTTATGAAAGTTGAAAGAAAATCATGTGTTTTGAGGCTTGATCCTATGTATATGATGTCGTTTTAGGCGATTTGATCGCACGAGTAAGTCCGTAAGGTGTTTTTGAGATCATATGAATGTTTGGTTTGGAGCCCCGAGGGCTCGGGTGAGTTTTGAGTGGGGCCCAGGAGGTCTTAGGCTTAAAAAAATGCAGGTTCAGATGTTGCAGGCCCTAGTGTGGCCGCAGTCATTTTCGCGCGGTCCGCTCTGGCAGCCACACGGCCGCGGTGCTTTTCTGTGCGGTCCGCGTGGTGGACTTTAGAGGTTCGACCAGCGTGGCCGCGCACCAAATCAGTGCGGTCCACGCTGGGTGGGTTCAAATAAAGCCCACTTCTTCCCTATCTCTGCGCGACCGCGGTGCATTTCTGCGCGGTCCGCGCCAGCCCCCAGCAAAAGTATATATATATTCGGGACTTCAGTCATTTTTTCCACTTTTCAAAAACCCAAAACCTAAGAGGCGATTTTCCAAACAACATGTCTTCTCCAAAACCATTGGTAAGTGATTTCTAACTTAATTTCTTCACTTCTTAACATCTTTTAACATGATTTCAACTTCAAATCAAAGATTTTCATGGGGAAATTGGGTGTTTTGGGTAGAACCTAGGTTTTCTACAAATTGAGAAGTTGGACCTCAATTTGGGGTCCGATTTCAAAACAAAACATATATTTGGATTCGTGGGAGAATGGGTAACCGGGTTTTGGTCCGAACCTCGAGTTTCGACCACGTGGGTCCGGGGGTATTTTTGACCTTTTTGGGAAAAACCTTGTAAAAACTATTTTTATGCATTGGGGTTAGTTCCAATAGTAATTATTAATGCATTCAAGCAATTTGTGACTAGATTCGAGCGGTTGGGTGGTGAATTCGAGGGGTAAAGCTATTCTATAAGCGATAGTTGAGTTGGTAGCATTCGAGGTAGGTGACTTGTCTAAACTTTTGTGGGGGACCTTTTCCCTTAGGACGTGCTATATTTGATAATTGAAATGCCCTGTATGTGAGGTGACGAGCGGTACTTGAGCTAATTGTTGAAAATACGGTTTTTCCTTAAGTATTTCAATTGAGTTCTTTTCTTGTTTTATTCTACTTGTAAATTTAGCATGTTGCTAGTCTAGAAAGGCATGTTTAGTTGACTTAATTGCCTATTTGCTTAAATTGCCTGAATTGCATTAGGTGAAGCATGTTAGGCTAGAAGTAAATGTTTACTGTAGGTTCTCAATTGCACTGCTTATCTTATCCTGTCATCTTTATATTTTTTTAACCTTAGTAGGGCCCTGACCTTCCTCGTGACTACCCAACCGAGGTTAGGCTTGGCACTTACTGAGAACCGTTGTGGTGTACTCACACCTCTTCTGCGCATGTTTTTTTTTCAAGTACAGATCCAGTTACCTCTACTCAGGCGCACTATCAGTGAGGCAGGGGGACTACGGAGACTTCGAGGTAGATCTGCTACGTCCGCAGACCGACGAGTTTCCCTCTTTATTCTATCTTTAGTACTTAGTTCTCTTTCCTTCCGTTTGTTAGATATTCTAGAGTTTGGAGCCTTACTTTACATTTCTGTAGCCTGTGTTTTCCCGTGAGTTTCCGGGTTTTGGGATTTGTTTTAGTCTTGAAATATTGAGTCGTATATGCCGAGCGGCATTCAGTACAATTTCCTTTTTAGATAATTAAATATGGTATTCTATTTTTCCGCGATTATTATGTTTTCGCAAGTGTTAGGCTTACCTGGTCACGGAAACTAGGTGCCATCATGACATGTTCACGGTTGGTGAACTAGGGTCGTGACAAGTTGGTATCAGAGCTCTAGGTTCATAGGAGTCACAGAACACAGGCCGGTTTATTAGAGTCTCGCTGATCGGTACGGAGACGTCTGTACTTATCTACGAGAGGCTATGTAACTGTTTAGGAAAAATTCTTCACTTCATTGATCTCCTCGTCGTGCGTTATTTTTGACATCAATTCTAAACTTTTGTCTTCTATTCTCTCACAAATGGTGAGGACACGTGCTACTCGGGACGATCAGGCACCCGCACCCCCTCCTGCAGCCGTCAGAGGTAGGGGTCGGGGCAGAGGCCGTGGATGCACATGAGGTGCAGCCAGAGCACCTGCGCGAGCTGCCGCTGAGGTACCGCCAGCAGATCCAGCCGGAGTTCAGGCACCCGACACGCCTACAACCACTACTACTCCAGCCCTTCAGGAGACATTGGCACAGTTTATGAGTATGTACACCATGGTGGCTCAGGCAGGGTTCATTCCCCTTGCTGCAGCCACATCCCAGGCCGGGGGAGGGGCACAGACTCCCGCCGCCCGCACTCCTAAGCAGCGAGTGCACGTTGAGCAGGTCCTAGAGATCATTCTTGTACAGACTGCAGTACCAGTTCAGCCTGAGTATGGGGCAGCTACTTCTGAGGATGAGCAGCTGAGACTCGAGAGGTTCAAGAAGTATGATCCTCCGGTTTTCAGTGGACTAGCGACAGATGATGCCTTGGGATTTCTGGAGGATTTCCACCGTATTCTTCGTACTTTAGGTATTATCGGATCGAGCGGGGTTTCCTTCACTGCTTTCCAACTTTGGGGAGCCGCCTATGAGTGGTGGCGCACCTATGAGTTAGACAGTCCAGACGAGGCTGCTTCACTGACTTGGACCTAGTTCTCAGACATGTTTTTGAGAGAGTTCGTCACTCAGAGCCTCAAGGACGCATGGCGTGCAGGGTTTGAGCATTTGCGCCAGGGTGCTATGACTGTTTTAGAGTATGCTATCTGTTACACCAGATTAGCTAGGCATGCACCAGCCTTGGTTGCTACTGTCCGCGAGAGGGTTCGCCGGTTCATTGAGGGGCTTATTCCTCCCATCAGATCTAGCATGGCTCGTGAGTTAGAGATGGACATTTCTTATCAGCAGGTGGTGAGCATTGCTAGGAGGATTGAGGGTATGCATGCTAGGGAGAGAGAGGAGAGGGAGGCCAAGAGGTCTCGTGAGTCGGGCCATTATTCTGGTGCCCGTACCCCAGCTGTAGGTCATCATGGTAGGGGCTATATGAGTCGCCCCATTCATTCAGCTCTCTCAGCATCTAGCAATGCTCGAACTCCTCCCAGATCTTAGGAGCCATACTATGCATCTCCGGTTTCTAGCGCCCCTCCTGCGTGGGGTGCTTTTAGAGGCCAGTCTAGCAGACCTGGCCCTAGCCAGTCACAGCCACTGCGTCCTCCCAGAGCTTGTTTCGAGTGTGGTGACACACGCCACGTGGTGAGGGATTGCCGTAGACTTGGGAGGGGTGCACCTCCACACACTTCTCAGCCACAGCGTGCCCCGCAGAGCTCTCAAGCTATGGTTATAGCTCCAGTTGCTACCCCACCTACTCAGCCAGCTAGAGGTGGAGGTCGGGGAGGTAGAGTTCGCCCTAGAGGGGGAGGCCAGGCCAGATATTATGCCATTCCTGCTCGTATCGAGGCTGTTGCCTCCGATTCCATCATCACAGGTATTATACTAGTCTGTCACAGAGATGCATCGGTTCTATTCGATCCAGGCTCCACTTATTCTTATGTGTCTTCTTATTTCGCTTCGCATTTGGGTGTAGCCCGAGATTCGTTGAGTTCTCCTGTTTATGTATCTAGTCCTGTGGGAGATTCTATTGTTGTGGACCGCGTTTATCGGTCGTGTTTGGTCACTATTCATGGTTTTGATACCAGAGCAGATCTATTGTTACTCAGCATGGTTGATTTTGATATTATTCTAGGCATGGACTAGTTGTCACCCCATTATGCTATTCTTAATTGTCATGCCAAGACCGTGACGTTGGCTATGCCAGCTATTCCGCGTGTTGAGTGGAGTGGTACTTTAGATCACACTCCCAGTAGAGTTATCTCTTTTCTTAAAGCTCAGCGTATGGTTGGAAAGGGGTGTGCCGCGTATTTAGCTAATGTGAGAGACGTCAGTATTGATACTCCTTCAGTTGATTCAGTTCTAGTAGTACGGGATTTTCCCGATGTGTTTCTAGCTGATCTTCCAGGCATGCCGCCTGATAGAGATATTGATTTTGGCATTGATCTGTTGCCGGGCACTCAGCCCATTTCTATTCCCCCATATCGTATGGCTCCTCCTGAGTTGAAGGAGTTGAAGGATCAGTTGCAAGAATTGCTTGATAAGGGTTTTATTTGGCCTAGTGTATCGCCTTGGGGTGCTCATGTCTTGTTTGTAAAGAAAAAAGATGATTCTATGCGTATGTGTATTGATTATCGCCAGTTGAACAAAGTTACAGTTAAGAACCGTTATCCTTTGCCTCGTATCGATGATCTGTTTGACCAGATTCAGGGCGTACGGGTATTTTCTAAGATTGATTTGCGCTCAGGTTACCATTAGTTGAAGATTCGTGAACCAGATATCTGGAAGACTGCTTTCAGGACTCGGTATGGCCATTACAAGTTCCTTGTTATGTCATTTGGGCTGACCAATGCCCCAGCACCCTTTATGCATTTGATGCACAGTGTGTTCCGCCCATATCTTGACTCGTCGTTGTCTTTATTGATGATATTCTGGTGTATTCCCGGAGTGGGGAAGATCATGAGCAGCACTTGGGAACTGTGCTTCAGACTCTGAGAGAGAAGAAGTTATATGATAAGTTCTCGAAATGTGAGTTTTGGTTGGATTCAGTGGCATTCTTAGGCCACGTGATTTCGAGTGAAGGTATTCAGGTGGATCCAAAGAAGGTAGAGGTCGTGCAGAGTTGGCCCAGACCATCCTCAGCTACCGAGATCCGCAGTTTCCTTGGTTTGTCTGGCTACTACCGTCGTTTTGTGGAGGGGTTTTCATCAATTGCAGCCATTATGACTAGGTTGACCTAGAAGGGTGCTCCATTTCAGTGGACGGAGGAGTGTAAGGCGAGCTTTCAGAAGCTCAAGACAGCCTTGACCACAGCCCCAATTTTGATACTGCCTACAGGTTCGGGGCCTTATACAGTCTATTGCGATGCCTTGAGGGTTGGCCTCGGAGTGGTGTTGATGCAGGATAGTAGGGTGATTGCCTACGCGTCCAGACAGTTGAAGATACATGAGAAGAACTACCCTGTTCACGACCTTGAGCTAGCTGCCATTGTTCACGCTCTAAAGATTTGGCGCCATTACTTATATGGTGTGACGTGTGAGGTGTTCACGGATCATAAGAGTCTTCAGTATTTGTTCAAGCAAAAGGAGTTGAATTTGAGGTAGAGGAGGTGGTTGGAATTGTTGAAAGATTATGACATCACTATCTTATATCACCCGAGAAAGGCCAATGTGGTGGTCGATGCCTTGAGTAGGAAGTCAGCCAGTATGGCAGTCTTGCTTATATCCCGGTCGGTGAGAGACCTCTTGCTTTGGACGTTCAGGCTTTGGCAAATCAGTTTGTAAGGTTGGACATTTCTGAGCCTAGTCGAGTATTAGCTTGCACGGTCGCTCGTTCTTCATTATTGGAGCATATCTGTGATCGGCAGTTCGATGATACCCATTTGTGTGACGTGAGAGACACGGTACAACATGGAGGTGCCAAGAAAGTAACCTTGGGAGATGATGGTGTATTGAGATTGCAGGGTCGAGTTTGTGTGCCTAACGTGGATGGGCTTCGGGAATTGATTTTAAAGGAGGCCCATAGCTCCCGGTACTGTATTTATCCGGGCGCCGCGAAGATGTATCTGGATTTGTGGCAACATTATTGGTGGTGTAGAATGAAGAAAGATATTGTGGCATATGTGGCACAATGTTTGAATTGTCAGCAGGTTAAGTATGAGCATCAGAGACCTGGTGGGTCGTTTTAGAGGATTGAGCTTCCCGAGTGGAAGTGGGAGCGAATCACTATGGACTTCGTTACTGGACTTCCGTTGACTCAGAAGAAGTTTGATGAGGTTTGGGTTATTGTTGATAGGCTGACCAAGTCAGCGCATTTTATTCCCGTTGCAGCCACCTATTCATCCGAGAGATTAGCTGAGATTTACATCAGGGAGATCGTCCGCCTTCATGGGGTGCCCATATCTATCATTTCAGACCAGGGTCGGCAGTTTACCTCGCATTTCTAGAGAGCAGTTCAGCGAGAGTTAGGCACCCAGGTGCAGTTGAGCACAACATTTCATCCCCAGACGGACGGTCAGTCCGAGAGGACTATTCAGATTCTTAAAGCTATGCTCCGAGCCTGTGTTATTGAATTTGGAGGCTCGTGGGACCAGTTTTTGTCTTTAGCGGAGTTTGCTTACAACAACAGCTATCAGTCCAGTATTCAGATGGCACCGTATGAGGCTTTATATGGGAGACGGTGTAGATCTCCAGTTGGATGGTCTGAGCCGGGAGAGGCTCGATTATTGGGTATTGATTTGGTTTAGGAGGCCTTGGATAAAGTCCGGATTATTCAGGATAGACTTCGTACAGCTCAGTCCAGATAGAAGTGTTATGCAGACCGTAAGGTCAGAGATGTTGCTTTCATGGTTGGTGAGCGGGTATTGCTCCGTGTATCGCCTATGAAGGGCGTGATGAGATTTGGGAAGAAGGGCAAGCTCAGCCCTAGGTTCATCGGTCTATTTGAGATTCTTGATCGTGTGGGAGAGGTGTCTTATAGACTTGCCTTGCCACCTAGCTTGTCAGCTGTGCATCCCGCGTTTCATGTATCTATGCTCCGGAAGTATCACGTCGATCCATCGCATGTGTTGGATTTCAGCACTATCAATTGGACAAGGATCTGTCATATGAGGAGGAGCCGGTGGCTATTCTAGACCGACAGGTTCGACAGTTGAGGTCGAAGAGTTTTCCTTCAGTGCGTGTTCAGTGGAGAGGTCAGCCTCCTGAGGCATCGACCTGGGAGTCCGAGTCTGATATGCGAAGCCGTTATCCTCATTTATTTCCCAACTCAGGTACTTCTTTCTTTTGCTCGTTCGAGGACGAATGGTTGTTTTAGAGGTGGAGAATGTGACGACCCAAAGGGTCATCACCGTAATTCTTCCTTGTTCCATGCTTTCGAGGCCTTGAAAAACTCACTGTTAGTTACCTCGATTTGCATGCGTAGTCCGGGCGCATAGCCAAAAAGCTTTTATGTTGAAATATGCGAATTATGTGAAACATTTGATGAATTTTGATATTAATATGCATAATATTGACTTCGGTCAACATTTTGGGTAAATGGACCCGGACCTGTGATTCGACGGTCCTGGAGGGTCCATAGAAAAATATGGAACTTGGGAGTGTGCCCAGAATCAAATTCCGAGGTCCCAAGACCGAGAAATGAATTTTTGTGTGAAATTGTTTTATGAAATTAATTAAGGAAAAGGAAGAAGAAAATTGATCAGAAAACTGTGGTATCGGGCTCGTATTTTGGTTCCGACACCCGGTACGAGTCTTAAATATGTTTTAAGCACTATCTGTAAAGTTTGGCTAAAAACAGACGTCATATGACGTGTTTCGGACTTAAAATGGGGAATTTTAGTTTTATGAAAGTTGAAAGAAAATCATGTGTTTCGAGGCTTGATCCTATGTATATGATGTCGTTTTTGGCGATTTGATCGCACGAGTAAGTCCGTAAGGTGTTTTTGAGATCATATGAATATTTGGTTTGGAGCCCCGAGGGTTCGGGTGAGTTTTGAGTGGGGCCCGGGAGGTCTTAGGCTTAAAAAAAATCAGAAGTTGTAGGCCCCAGTGCGGCCGCGGTCATTTCCGCGCGGTCCGCGCTGGCAGCCACGCGACCGCGGTGATTTTCTGTGTGGTCCGCGTGGTGGAGTTCAGAGGGTCGACCAGCGCGGCCGCACACTAAATCAGTGCGGTCCGCACTGGGTGGGTACAGGGAAAGGCCACTTCTTCCCTCCCTCGGCGCGACCACGGTGCATTTCTGCGCGGTCCGCGCCAGCCCCCAGCAAAAGTATATATTCGGGACTGCAGTCATTTTTTCCACTTTTCAAAAACCCAAAACCTAAGAGTCGATTTTCCAAACAGCTTTTCTTCTCCAAAACCATTGGTAAGTGATTTCTAACTTAATTTCTTCACTTCTTAACATCTTTTAACATGATTTCAACTTCAAATCAAAGATTTTCATGGGGAAATTGGGTGTTTTGGTAGAACCTAGGTTTTCTACAAATTGAGAAGTTGGAACTCAATTTGGGGTCCGATTTCAAAACAAAACATATATTTGGACTCGTGGGAGAATGGGTAACCGGGTTTTGGTCCGAACCTCGAGTTTCAACCACGTGGGTCCGGGGGTATTTTTGACCTTTTTGGGAAAAACCTTGTAAAAACTATTTTTATGCATTGGTGTTAGTTCCAATAGTATTTATTAATGCATTCAAGAAATTGGTGACTAGATTCTAGCGGTTGGGTGCTGAATTCGAGGGGTAAAGCTATTCTAGAAGCGTGAGTTGAGTTTGGAGAATTCGAGGAAAGTGGCTTGTCTAACCTTGTGTGGGGGACCTTTCCCCTTAGGATGTGCTCTATTTGATAATTGAAATGCCCTGTACGTGAAGTGACGAGCGCGTACCTTGAGCTAATTGTTGAAAATCCGGTTTTTCCTTAAGTATTTCAATTGAGTTCTTTTCTTGTTTTATTCTACTTGTGAATTTAGCATGTTGCTAGTCTAGAAAGGCATGTTTAATTGACTTAATTGCCCATTTGCTTAAATTGCCTGAATTGCATTAGGTGAAGCATGTTAGGCTAGAAGTAAATGTTTACTTGGTACAAAATTATCGTTTAATTTAATATTCTTGTGTTGCTGCTCTGTGTTTTAAATTGGGACTACGGGTGATATTCTTGGGAGATTCCCCCTGCACATTTACTTTGGGACTATGGGTTAGATTCCCGGGAGATTCCCCCTACACATTTACTTTGGGACTACAGGTTAGATTCCCGGGAGATCCCCGACACATATATTGAGGATACCGAGAGATCCTCGGGATACCAAGAGATCCCTAGCACATATTGAGGATACCAAGAGATCCTCGGTATACCAAGAGATCCCTGGCTTATATTGAGGATACCGAGAGATCCTCGGGATACCAAGAGGTCCCTAGTACATGTCGAGGATACTAAGAGATCCTCGGGATACTTAGTGATCCCCGGTTACTTTCCTTATGGTTTGCTTTCATCATTGTTTCTGTTATTGTACTCTTATTATCCTGCATAGATTCTTACTGTAAGTTCTCAATTGCACTGCTTATCTTATCCTGTCATCTTTATATTTTATTTAACCTCAGTAGGGCCCTGACCTTCCTCATCACTACACAACCGAGTTTAGGCTTGGCACTTACTGAGTACCACTATGGTGTACTCACGCCTCTTCTGCGCATGTTTTTTTTCATGTGCAGATCCAGGTACCTCTACTCAGGCGCACTATCAGTGAGGCAGGAGGACTACGGAGATTTCGAGGTAGATCTGCCGCGTCCGCAGACCGACGAGTCTCCCTCTTTATTCTATCTTTAGTACTTAGTTCTCTTTCCTTCCGTTTGTTAGATATTCTAGAGTTTGGAGCCTCACTATACATTTCTGTAGCCTGTGTTTTCCCGTGAGTTTCCGGGTTTTGGGATTTGTTTTAGTCTTAAGATATTGAGTCGTATATGCCGAGCGGCATTCAGTACAATTTCCTTTTTATATAATTAACTATGGTATTCTATTTTTCCGCAATTATTATGTTTCCGCAAGTGTTAGGCTTACCTGGTCACAGAGACTAGGTGCCGTCATGACATGTTCACGGTTGGTGAACTAGGGTCGTGACAGGGTAAATGTAATAGAAACTGATGAAGAATGGGATCCCTTCGGATCAATTGGACTCATTCGTGAAGGAGATGAAACCACAATACATTCAGTCACCAATTGAGGTTGAAATAGCCGCGCCAACTCCGTTTGAGTTTAAAACAACAACACCATCAGCCGTATAAGCTCCGTTTAAGGTGAAAATGACCATACCCTTCACTGTGACGGTAGCACCCACACTGTCCTTTAATTCTAATGCTATATCATGGGACTATGATGTAGAGGTGAGAAGGAAATAAAAAGGGAATATGGAAGAAACAGGTGCCGCACAAGGCATGACCATGACCGATTGAGTTTAGACACTCGTGCATTTGGGAGGAACAAGTAAAGAAGCCGCTCCTAAACAACCTATCATCGAAACCAACCCAAATGATATTTGGAGGAAAGTGCAAGCAATGAAGTACTCTGTGGTGGATCACTTGAACAAAACCCCTGCTCAGATTTCCATTCTGTCACTGCTTCAGAATTCTGAGACGCATAGAAATGCATTAACGGAAGTATTGAATGAAGCATACGTGACCAACGACACTAGAGAGATGGCCAACATGGTTGAGCAAGTATCGGAGAGCCACAAGATCACCTTTCACGAAGATGAACTACCACCTGAAGGACTGAGTCACAATAGGTCACTACATATCACAATACAGTTCGAGGACATATTCATCGCCAGAGTCCTAATAGATAGGGGTTCGAGCCTCAACATTTGTCCATTGACTACTTTGAAATGGTTGGGTAAAGATTTCCATGAGATATAAGTAGGGAGTATGAATGTGAAAGCATTTGATGGGTTTCAAAGGGCCACAATTGAAGAAATCAACCTTTGTTTGCAGATGGGCCTGACTTGGTTTGATGTTGAGTTTCAAGTATTGGACATATCTTCTATGTACAATATTTTGTTGGGACGACCTTGGATACATGCTGGTGGAGCTATAGCTTCTACGCTACACCAGGCCGTGAAGTTCGAATGGAACCATCAGAAGGTGATCATTCATGGAGGCAGAAGTAATCCCATCTGCACCAATCAAACTGTTTCGGTTGTTGAGAATAGAAGAAAGTTGGGTGTATAAATGTACCATCGCATCAAGTGTGTCAATGCAATAGAGAAAGACAAGTGGTGGAGTAATAAGATCGAAAGCATACTGTTATGGATAAGGTATGAACCCGATAATGGTCTCGGTAAGAATCTCCAAGGTATCACTAAGCCAATACAACCAAAACATCACGGTACCACCTTCGGACTTGGGTATCAGTACACCTGGCAGGAGTACGATGATTGTCGCCGCCATGGCATGGCCCATATTACCCTCTTGAATAGCCAATACCGCATCTACATCGGACATTTCAACAGATTGACGTGATTTGGGGATATGAAGAATATGAGGCTTTAGCTAGTCTAAGGTATCTATTTCTGGATGATGAGTACATGGACTACAATGCAATAGTTGAGGAGGAGGAGGAAGAAGACCTCACCATTCAGACTGTGGAGAAGGGAGTTTTTCTCAAGAATTGGACTGGTGCACCATCCCGGGCCCGTTGAATTCATGGGTATCCTGGCAATTAGAATGATCTGTTTTAATGCCATTTTAAGAATTTAAGATATTTTTGATATTTTGTTTTAAGACATTTTGTTTTGAAATTATTTCTCGAGTCATCGAGCCGTACCCATTTGGATGTTTTCAAGATTTAATTAATGCATTGTTATTTTAGTATTTATTATTATCTTTTTCATTTTTCCTCTACAGCATTATTATAACTTATTCTGATGATCCAACGACTGTGACATGTAATGAGACAACACAACATAAGGATAGTGATTCAGCAGAAGTAGAAGAAGAAGATATAATCCCTGAGGAAATTGTCAGAGAAGTTGAGAATTTTTAGAATAAGCCTATGTCTAACCTGGACAAAACTGAGATAGTCAACTTGGCAGATTCTGAAACAGTCAAAGAAACCCGCATAAGTATCCATTTGTCACCATCAAAAAAAGAAAAATACACCCGTGTATATGGTGAAATTGGAGGGTCCAATTTCTCATTATCAAATCACCTCGGAAGACCATCTCGAAGTCCCCAGGCTACAAGGCTACGATCAAGACTCCTCCCTCGAGGTTCGTCAACACTCGGTGTTGTGATAATGTTAACCACGGCCACGGTGGAAATGGGGAGTTCCCAAGGCATGTGGCTAGGACTGACAGAGCCTAGAGAGCTACTCTAAGACCCGAGTCAGCGTGTTATCTAGTGGTCACATCTCCATATCTTTGTAATTAATGCTTGTTGTACTATGATGTGATTTCCCTCCTATATAAAGGGGATCCCTATCACTTTGTAAGGGTTGGTCACTTCAGTTGCTCCACACGAAAATATACAAGATCTCCCTATTTCACACTCTTAACATATTCTCTTGATGTTATAGCTTTCATTTATTATCTCCATATTTGTTCATCATTTATTACTTATCATTGGCCGGCCATAAAGAGCCCTCTTTAATTGCCTCATAACTGTTAGACCTACCCAGATTACCCTTAATAGCTCATAGCCGAGCCCTGAGATTGACCTCGAGGCCCGAAATCGACAAGCCCGAGACCCCGAGTAACCAACCTATCGGTTTGATTATAGGTCTCTCCTCTACTTTATTTCGTCTCTAAATTTCATATACTTAGCATCAACTGCTTAACAAACTAGCATAAAAATAGATCACGTATTTTTAGAGTGCCATCAACAAATTTAATTGTTATTACCATTTTTATTCTAAATAGTTTGGCGACCACCGTGGGGCTTAAAATAATAGTGATTATTTTCTTCCTAGTTTTACTATATAGCACAAGTTATCTTTCACGCCTTTCTTGTCCAAGATCTTCGATTTCAGGTCAAAATGTCTAACTCGGTAAACGAAGATGAAAACAACAATCTTGAGGACCATGGAGAAAACGATGTGGTTGTTCCAGGCGTTGTTGTGCCCCCACAAAACCCTGAGAATGCACCAAAGCCGGTCACTATGGACGCGGTCTCACGTGACACCCAGCGCATCGACATAAGCTTCCACACTGACAGGAGTGTGCGATAAGGGGATCAACAAGAAGCACATAAAACACCAACTAGGGAAGAATGTGAGGTTAGACTTCATGTTATTTTTGAAATGTTGCAGGCATAACAACTGGCTATTGCTCAGCTGCAAAGTCACCAGAAACTCCTAGCACGATAGCTCTGCGGACAGCTTCCCTAGCCGAACAGTTACTGGAGAGATCGAGCAATAACGGGTCGATGACCGACACTTGTCATAGTAAAAATGCTCGAGGACCTCACCAAAAGGATTGAGTCGGCGAGAAAATGATAGAAGCCAACGATAAGAAGGTCGAGACCTACAACTCCAAGGTCGACCAGATTTCGAGTGCACCCCTAGTCCTGAAAGGTATGGATCCGAAGAAGTTCATACAAAGGTCGTTCCCCGAAGAACTGGCCTGATACCCTTTCCAAAGAAGTCCAAAATGTCGGAACTCCCAAAGTACAACGGGACCTCAAACCCTAATGAACACGTTACTGCCTACACTTGCACGATAAAGGGCAACGATATAAAGAACGACGAGATCGAGTCCATATTACTAAAAAAGTTTGGGGAAACACTCTCGAAGGGGGCCATGATGTGGTATCACAACTTAGCTCCTAACTACATAGATTTATTCACAGTAGTGACGAGGAAGTCCGACATTTTCAAAATTAAGCATAGGGAGAATAAGATGCTGCGAGAATTCATATATCACTTTTAAATGGAACGGATGAAGCTACCGCAAGTCTTCGATGACTGGGAAGTGCAGGCTTTCACTCAAGGCCTGAATGAACGAAGCTCGGTGGCTTAAAAACAATTAAAATAGAATCTGATCGAGTATCCAGCTGTGACCTGGTTGGACATCCACAACTGGTACCAGTCGAAAATCAGGGCCGAAGATGACTAGTTGGGAGCCCCCTCGGGCTCAGTATACCCAAGTAGGCTCTTGATAAAGGAGCCAAAACCAAACAAAGAAAGATATCAGCCGTACATCGAAGACAGGAAAACGCCCCGAGGCGCAATCGACATCGCAATGATCGAAGTATAGATCGAGGACAAGATCCTCGGGGACACCTTACTTATTAAAATACAACTTCAACGTCGATGTATCAAACATCGTGTTCTCCATTAGTAAAATCAGAGACGCCAGGTGGCACAGGCCTGTACAATCGGACCCTTCACAAAGGAATCATAACTTAGTGTGTGAATTTCACAACATGCATGGCCACAGGACCGAGGATTACCACCAACTCCGAGAGGAGGTAGCTCGACTAATTAATAAAGGTTACCTCCAGGAATTCCTCAGTGACCGAGCCAAAAATCAGTTCCGAGAAATAGAGGCGGACAAGAAAAATGAAATAAATGAGCCACAACATGTCATCCACATGATCTTGAGAGGCGTCGATGCCCCGTAGGAACCCATAATGAGAAGGACAAAAATATCCATCACCAGAGAAAAGTGAACCCGAGGGTACATACACGAGGATGCCCTCACTTTTAGCGAAGAGGACACCGAGACCTTGTCATAGCCTCACAATGACGCACTAGTAATCTCTTTTCTTGTTTCTTTTCAAATAAAATATGTACTCGTGGATCCAGGTTGCTCGGCCAACATTATCAGGTCAAGGGTGATAAAGTAGCTTGGACTGCTTGACCAAATCGTGCCCACCACTCGAGTCCTCAACAAATTCAACATGGCAAGTGAAACAACAAAAGGAGAAATCACACTGCCAGTCACCGTGTCCGGCACGACCCAAAATGCCAAATTCCATGTCATCGAAGGAGACATGAGGTATAACGCCTTGTTTGGACGGCCGTGGATACAATGCATGAGAGCAGTACCATCCATTCTTCACCAAATGATGAAATTCCCAAAAAAAGATTGAATTAAAACCATCTACGGGGAACATCTTGCGGCAAGGGTAATGTTCGCGATGCATGGCATGGTACCGCCGCCCGTACCTCCGCTCGCAAAAGAGACAAAAGGGTAGTCTAGCCACACCCTCGATCAAGACCGATTAAATGAAATAAAGGACCGTACCGCATCCGCATTTCGAGTGATTAGGACATATCGGTCCTCAAAACACCACCGACGCATCTCACAATAAGGTATAACCATCTCACTTTTCATTTCTTATTTCAAACTAACCCTTATGCAGGCGCCTTATCGAAGCAGTCAGAATGTTAACCCAGCTCGAAAACCTTAAGGTTGTAAAGCATTCGTTGCACTCTTTTCCTTCGACTGAGTTTCTGTCCCGAAAAGGGTTTTATCGGCAAGGTTTTTAACGAGGCAACATTTGCATGTTGCCTAAGGGAGACTCAACAAGTATCCGAGGCTTCTTTTGCAATCAACCTCGAACGCTGAGGGGTATAGGCATCCTCCCCCGAAGGTCATCCGCTCAAAAAAGCCAAGAGACGCCGAATCGGGTCCTTATAGGAAAATAATGTACCGGGCCAAACGGTCGAACAAGCTGTGTCCATATAGCCGGGCCCCGACGGATAAAACGTGCACACTTATACCAAATAATTGAAGAATATTTGTTATCAAAGCATTTCACGCTCCAAAAGAGGCTCAACACCTTCGCAAAAACAACTCCTCCGCCGAAAACATCCTGAACACTCGGGGACTGGTGTCAACAATTCAACACCTAAACGACCTCCAGGGCAGGACTCCAAAATCATAAGCCCTCAGATGAGGCAACGCAGAAATTGCGAAACATCTCCAACGCCAAAAGTACCCTGAATACTCGGGGACTGGCATCAAAATCTCAAAAGAAAAACGCACGACCTCAGGGTAGGGATCTCCAAAATCGTATGCCCTCGACAAGGCAATGCAAAGTTTGAAAAAAATGGCTCCCGAGTCAAGAAACTCTCGATGACTCAGGGACTTCCATCAAGCACCACCTCCATCAACTTATCAAAACCCGAGGCCATAAGACCCCGAGCGGGTAGACTCGGTCTCGTAAGGCCTACATAAGGCAGCGATCATATTTGTAAGACCTCAAGCAAGGCATGAACAATACTTGTAGCAAGTATCTAAAACTATAAGACCTCAATGGCATGTAAAAATTGTAAGACCTTAACGGCATGCAAAAACTGTAAGACCTCAACAGCATGCAAAAACTATAAGACCTCAATGGCATGTAAAAGCTGTAAGACCTCAACGACATGAAAAAACTGTAAGACCTCAATGGCATATAAAACTTGTAAAACCTCACTAAAGGCATATATCTGATCCCAAAGTTTCGGCTATATATCGAACTTGTAAGACCCTTAAAAAGGCATACCCTCGATATAGATGCTGAAACTATTTTACTCGAGACTCAAAGGCTCCAGCCAAATACAAAAGACTCCAGTCATACGGCTGTACCAGCTGAACTAACGTGACTCGGGGACGCCCGAATGTCGCTACAAGGCATAAGAGCCATTATCGCCAGCCCACACAGGCCTTCAAATTACTCCGAATCTACTTCGAAAAAAAAACAGTTAAATAGGCTACCCTCGGCATAGGCACAAGCGCTTCGACCATGTCAGCTCCAAATCACAGGCTTCGAGCTACTTAGCCTTCGAACCAAAACTCCCGAGGTGCTCAAACATCGCCGTAAGTTACTCGAAATCGAGGTTGTTCCTGAACCGACGATGAGCCAGGCAAAAATTACTTCAAAAGTCCTTAATGAGAGGAAAATAAAGCCAACATAAATGGTCGCATCGACCAAGCATGTAAGAGCTATTGTCGCCAGCCTAATGAGCCTCAGGGCCATACACAAAAAAGGTCGCATCGACCTAAAGCATAAGAGCCACTGTCGCCAACTTGAAATCTAAAAACTTGAGGGTTAAAATGAGCTCGAGTCGTAACCCGATTCGGAGACTGGACCCAAAACAGTTATCTAAATACGCTTGAAAGCAAGGCGTAAGAGCCATTGTCGCCAACCCACATACAATAGAAGGTCACATCGGCCCACGACGTAAGAGACATTGTTGCCAGCCCTCATAAAAAGGTCACATCGACCAAAAGTGTAAGAGCCACTTTTGCTAGCTTAAAGTTCTGCCATTAGAAGGCTAAATAATCTCGAGTCGATGCCCGACTCAAGGACTTTACCCAAAGCAGATGGCCTAATTATGCCTAAGAGCGAAAATGCGTCAGAACCTACGTGCTAGTCCAACGAGCCCCAAGGCCATATTATGACTCTAAGGATTCCTACCAACTCGAAGACCAGTCCGATGGCCAAATTCAAGACAGTAAGAGATACAAAGGAAATAAAGCTGCAAGGTTTCTTTCATACACATGTGCGAGAAAGCGCAATCTCCATCTACAAACATGCTTAAAAAATGCTTCATACAGATGGCAAAATGTATGCCACCCCGGGGGCTATGGCCTGCCGGCCTCATCTTCGCTTTCTTCGGCGTCGAGCAAAAGCAATCGAGCATCACCCTCGTCTTCCCTTGCTAGCGCCAATTCCTCCGAGAGGGTGAAGCCCCTAGGATAGATCTCTTTGAGGGTCTTTCTTCAAGATTTGCAGCGAGCATATTCTTCAATCCTCCTTTCGCGGTCGAGGATACTTCTCAGCTCATCTTGAGCATCGGCAGCATCCTTTGAATAGATCACCATCTTCTGGTCAGCCTTAGTCCGGCTCGCTGCAGCTTCTGCTCGGCCATCAACGATCTCAGCCCTGACTTTTGAAAGCTCGGACTCGAGCTTCGCAATCTTTTTTTTATGAACCAAAGCACTGTCACAAGGAGGTGGGGTGCACACTGACCTAGGACAGAAAATTACTTGCTCCTTAAGATGGTTTTCATAATTCAAGATCCGGCCCGCCTCATACTGCAAATGTACCAACTTGATTTTTTTTTCATCACAAAGGAGCCTCAGGGATCTCTCCTCTTCCAGAGCTTTCCATCGCTTGGCTTTACAACGAAGTATCCCGGACTTAAGCTTGTTGAATGCCTTCAAAAGAAAGCACGATAAGGAAGGGAATGCGCAAAGCTCGAAACACCTATGTCGAAACTCACCGCAAAGTGAAGTCATTGGGCTTCCTCGAAGGCCAAACATACACCTTCCAATCTAGTCCCTTTGGCCCTGGAAGAGCCTACTCCGGTCGAAGCATGGTCACTCGGTGTATGCGACCCCGGTTTATTGTATCTCTCAAAATGCTATCGATGGAATAAAAAGGTGAAAACAATGGAGAAACCCTCTTTCCTGTACTGGGAGCCGCGTACATGACAGGCTCGGATGATGCTTCCGCTCCAAAGCCCCGGTCCTGCTCTGCCTTACTTTAAGCGCCATCACCCTGTGAAAGCACCTCTCGTTCATTGTTACCGTTCTTTAGCCTGGAAGTTGGTAACCCTTCCCCCTCTACGAATGAGCATGACCTCGCCTCAAAAGAATTTCTAATGCCTACAACAGTAAGATTAATACACGTATAGGGAATATGTTTCCCCACATGAAAGAAGGGAAAGGAAAGAATAGCACAGCACTCACCATGGTATTTTGCTTCCCATCTTCCCCTGGACAAAGCTCGCCACTTGCGCTCCTCATAGGTCGAGTAGGTTTCTAATTCTCATACCTAATTCGACAGATCAGGAACATCACTCGGTGCCCATAAAACCGCTGCAGAGGAAGAAAGGAAGTCACGGTTACGAAACCAGTTCTCGCTATAAGCAAAATTGAGAAAGCGCAGAATGCACCACTTACATGTATAATTTCATTCCTCAGGGAATGGCATAAGCTCTATAGGGATAATGTCAGCGGTCCGTACTCGGACAAAATAACTCATCCATCCTCGATATCCATCTTCCTCATCATCAACGATGAAGGGTGTGGTCGACCAACATCGTAACGTTAGCAGACCTCAAGGGTGAAAGGGCCGGTACAACCTAATAAGATGACTGAGCAAAAATTCAAGCCCCGCTTTCTCCGAAAAAAATCTCACCATCAACACCATTCACAAAAACGACGGGTGGACCTACGCCACGGTAACCTGGTACTCTAAGCAGAAGACGAGCACGACCCTATCAAGGGGGCCTAGTGTGAAAGGGTATGTGTACACATTCAAGAACCCATCGGCATGATCTATGATGCCCTCACCTAGGGAAAATGCCTGTAACATCACTTTCTCCCCCCATCCGTAATCTTTTCTCACTAACTCAAGATTCTCTTCTCCTATCAATGAAGTAGTCTTTAAGGCATACTCTCGTTGGTCCTGAAGGCCGGAGGCGGAGCTCTCCCCTCCGTATCGAGCAGACCGCAACATAGCGGCCGTGGCGGTGGCAAAAATTAGAGAACTAAAAAGCAGGAATATGTGCAGACGCGTTAGTACTGAAGTGCCGAAAGGCTGGCACAGAAAAAGAAGGGCAACTGCTTAAAATGGTGGAACCCCCGAAAATGCAGAAACAACTCTATTTATATATGGGAAAAACGACAACGATTCGCCTGCCGCAAATCCGGTTAAGAACATTGACCAATAACACCTTCTCCAGTCCCGAGGTGGTACCTGACATCGAGGACCTCCATTAGAACAATGTTAGACTCCAGAAAGCCAATGACACCTTCTCCAGTCCTGAGGTGGTAACCAAACTCGAGGACCTCCATCATAACAAGGTTAGACTCCAAGAAGCCAGTAACACCTTCTCCAATACCGAGATGGTACCTGACCCCGAGGACCTTCATCAAGAAGAAGTTAGGCTCCAAGAAGCCGATGATGCCTTCGCCAGCACCGAGGTGGTACCCAACCTCGAGGATCTCTATGAAAGGAAAGTTATGCTCTAGGGAGTCGACAATATTGCTAGTCCCGAGGTGGTAACTGACCTCGAGGACCTCCATCAGGAGACGGCTAGGCTCCAGTAAGGTGATGGCGCCTTCGCCAGCACAAAGGTTGTACCCGACCTTAAGGATCTCCATTAAAGTGAAGGTTTAGCTCCAGGAAGCCAATGGCATCATTACTAGACCTGAGGTGGTACCCGACCTTGGGGGTTTATTGTCAAAAGGGAATCAGGCTCCAAGGAAATAAGCATTTAAACTCCACCCGTATGGGCTTGGCCCCCGGGTACTGTCTGAGATCGGACAAACCCTCTTTCAAGATCTATCTACAGCGCCCTAAGGCTATTTACACTAAGCCCAATGCGAGTTTCTAGATGGTCCGAATTTGAACGAAACTCCACTCGGGGACTGCCCTCGAGAGATCAAAGGCAGTCCCTATCCACAGGCCTCCGAGCAAATTTCTTCTCTAAGGATACCATGGAGTTTATGTAATAAATCATGGTTTCAAGGCCTAAAAACGTCACTTTCATTCTACCCGAAGTCATGGTCCCGGCGACCCGAGTTCATCGGCCCGATCCAGGTTCGATCCAGGGGATTGCAATAGATTCTACGCAAGGCCATACAAATCGACCGAAGGCCAGAAAGAATACTCACACCTGGGTTTGATATTGGCAACAACAAACAGAGCCATGCATTCAGAGTCTCCACAAACATAAAAAAATATAGCAAGCATCGAAGACAAATTGGAGAAATATCTTTGTATTCACGAAACATTCAATTACAAAAGCCCATGAGGGGTCCTTACATATGATTACAAAAGACCACGAGGGACCCTTACACAGAAACAAAGAAGCAAAAGGGTACACATTTAGTGAAAGCTTGGGACCTAATCTAATCTCGAAGGTTCATCTCCGGTATCAGCATCTCCGAGATCCACCCCCTCGAGCATGCACCCTCAACGGTGATACCTTCGACCGCCACCTCCTCTAGGTTCCCAGATCAATCCCACGGAGCAATATCTCCAAGGGCGAAGATGAAGAAGAGGAAAGCGAGAAGGCAAAGAAGAGGAAGGTAATGCAGAGGAGGCAGAAAAAGAGACATAGCCCGCCGAAGCCAAATGTTGATGATTCGGCGGGCCTCAACCCTACTCGCACGGCTGCTCCGAGTCCACCTTCCGGGACATCGTGCTGTGCAAGCTTAACTTCCAGTGCACCATTTTATCCCTTGGAAAAAGACACGAGGGATGAAGTGCAGCACCAGGCTAGAGTAGGAGAGTAAGCAGTGGTGTATAGTCCGAACACTCTCCCGAGCTGCGGTGTAGAGTCCAACTATTCCCCCAAGTCAGAACAAGCCGACCCCCTTCATCTCGTCACCTCAGTCTAATGACGACATCAGTGATAGCCGTAACAATAACAACAACAACAACGAGACAGTGTAATCTCGCTCGACACAGCAAAGCCCAGGTGAAGGGCCATGGCATGGCTGGTAAGAACACCACCTTAAGATCTTAAGGTCAGAAACCCCAGACATGGCGGGTAGCAATAAGAGAAGGATAATGAGAATGAGAAGCAAGGAATGAAAAGATGTTGAGAAATGCTTGAAAAGAAAGTTAGCATGGAAATGCCCAATTTATAGGGGATGATAGTGTGGCCTACAATGCCATCAATGCATTTAGAATACGTATCGACAGGCGCAATCAATGTGCCATTGGAAACTGGATCGACGGCGATACGGTCGCCTTGAAGAACATTAATTGGCAGCACATTGAATAACGCTGAAAAGACAAGTCCATGGGATGTACCGGTTATTGCGGAGACTTACATCGTAAGTATGATATCGTTAGCGTGACATCACTATTGGAAGTCCGAAGAGTTGATTGTCAAAATAATTTCTTATCACTCCTATCTAAGAAACGCGGGGACTATCTGTATACAGTGGAATCAGAGGGTCCAATTTCTCATTATCAAAGCACCTCAGAAAACCGTCTCGAAGTCCCGAGGCTACAAGGCTACGATCGAGACTCCTCCCTCAAGGTTCGTCAATACTCGGTCTTTTGATAATGTCTACCACAGCCACGGCGGAAATGGGGAGTTCCCAAGGCACGTGGCTAGGACTGACAGAGCCTAGAGAGCTACTCTAAAACCTGAGTCAGTGTGTCATCTAGTGATCACATCTCTATATCTTTGTAATTAATGCTTATTGTACTATGATGAAATTTCCCTCCTATATAAAAGGGATTCCTATCACTTTGTAAGGGTTGGTAACTTCAGTTTCTCCACACAAAAATATACAAGATCTCCCTATTTCACACTCTTAACATATTCTCTTGATGTTATAGCTTTCATTTATTATCTTCATATTTGTTCATCATTTATTGCTTATCATTGGCCAAAAAGAGCCTTCTTTAATTGCCTCATAATTGTTAGCCCTACCCCGATTACCCTCAATAGGTTGTAGCCGAGCCCTGAGATCGACTTCGAGGCCCAGAATCGACAAGCCCGAGGCCCCTAGTAACCAACCTATCGGTTTGATTATAGCTCTCTCCTTTACTTTATTTCATCTCTAAATCTCATATACTTAGCATTAATTGCTTAACAAACTATCATAAAAATAGATCACGTATTTTTAGAGTCCCATCAACAAATTTAATTGTTATTACCATTTTCACGGTAAACAACCTGTTTCTTGAAGGAGTATGAGGACATTCTCGCATGGTCTTATGATGATATGACTAGTTTGAGCACATCTATAATGGCTCATAAACTACCTACCGATCCAAGGTGTCCGCCCGTAAAATAGAAACTCAGAAAGTTCAAACCTGCTATGAGTATGAAAATAAAAGAAGAAGTCACCAAGCAAATCAAACCCAAAGTTCTCAAAGTGGCCGAATATCCTACTTGGTTGGCCAATAACGTGTCAGTTCCAAAGAAGGATGGGAAGGTTAGAGTATGTGTAACTATCGAGATTTAAATAAATCAAGTCCCAAAGATGATTTTCCGTTACCTAATAATCACATACTAATTGACAAATGTGCCAAGCATGAAATACAATCCTTTGTGGATTGCTTCATGGGATACCATCAAATCTGGATGGATAAGGAAGACTCCGAGAAAACCGCCTTTATCACTCCGTGGGGAATGTATTGTTACAAAATGATGCCGTTTGGCTTGAAGAATGTTGGGGCCACTTATATGAGAGCCATGACGATCATTTTCCATGACATGATTACAAAGAAATAGAGGTATATGTGGATGACGTCATCATCAAATCCAGAAAAAGCGTAGATCATATAGAATATTTAAGAAAATTTTGTCATCGGCTTCAAAGGTACAATCTAAAACTAAATCCTGCAAAGTGTGCCTTCGGAGTCCCTACTGGAAAATTGCTAGGTTTCATTGTCAGTCGCCAAGCGATTGAATTAGACCCCTTAAAGGTCAAAGCCATACAAGATTTTCCACCCCCAAAGAGCAAGAAAGATGTGATGAGTTTCTTAGGGTGTCTCAATTACATTTGTCGATTCATATCACAGTCGACCATGATCTGTGCGCCAATTTTCAAAATGTTGAAGAAAGATGCTGCTACAAAATGGACTAAATAATGTCAGAAAACTATCGACAGAATCAAGGAATACCTATACACGCCATCGATCTTGGTCTAGTCGAAACCTAGTAAACCTCTGCTACTCTATTTTTCCGTACTAGATGGAGCCTTCGGTTGTGTTTTAGGACAACATGACAAGACAGAAAGAAAAGGGCAGGCCATATATTTCTCGAGTAAGAAGTTCACACCCTATGAAGTATGGTATTCTTTCCTATAACATACCTGCTACACCTTGACTTGGATAGCTCAAAAATTGAGGCACTACTTCTGTGCCTACACTACATACCTCATATCAAGGATGGATCCCCTAAAATACATCTTTCAGAAACCAATGCCTATAGGAAAAATAGCCAAATGGCAGATATTGTTGAGTGAGTTTGATATCGTTTATGTGACCTAGAAGGCGGTCAAGGGACATGTTTTAGCAGATAACCTTGCAGAAAATCCCATGGGAGGGGAATAAGAACAATTGAAAACGTATTTCCCCGATGAAGAAGTGTCGTTTGTAGGGTGGTATCAGAGCAGTTCTGTCCTAGGGAGTCTACAAGTCGTGTCTAGTAGAGTCTTGTTTATGGGTGTGGCGTGCACCACACTTATAAGTAGGAGGCTACAGGGCATTTAGGATTGTCACTCTTTCTTCTTGCTCTAGATCGTGTGGTAGAGCTCACTTATAAGAATTCACAGTCCTATATTCTATTTTATTTGTAATACAATGATACGTACATCCAGAAGGACAGTTGGTAATGGATTGAATATGGCTATGGAAGAGTTGAGTTGGAGGAACTCGAATTTGCATCATGCTTATAATGAGTAAGTGTAGGGTCTCCAGCAGATCATGTGTGTACTAAGACATGTGAGCTTCTGGAAAAGGAGACATAAGGCATGAATATCTATCCGCCCATATGGTAAAAAGCAACGAGAGATTTAGAAGGTAGATACAAGCTTCAACAAGTAAAAGGAGCATGATGAGAAGGGTACGAGGTACCCAGTTAATGAATATTATCGATGTTTACAACTCAGGCAGAAAACTGTAAGCATTATGAGTTGCCTTTAATAGTAACAGATGTATGTATAATTGGCCACACCCATCTCAGTTATACCCTATGGGGGCTAATTGGTGTAGTTTAAGAAACAGATGGGAAATCAGGATCCGGCTGGGGTTAGAGTAACCCAAAATGGTAGATGGATTGTTTGTGTTAGTTGACATTTTCGAAGGATATTACAAAGGTGCTAATAAATCTCCTTGTGAGATACCCAGATGGTGCACTCTAGAATAGTATAGCTGGATATGAGTACTAGAATGTTCAAAAAAAAAACACTGGAAGCCTGGAAGGGATAAATATTATCTTAGTGTGGCTCCCGTCCCTAGTAAATAAAGAATGTTAGACAACCCGAAGAGCCAGTAGATGGAGAAAGGGAGCTAAAAGCAAAAGAATGTCCTGTTGAAATTTTCAAACTAAAGTGATTGACAGAAATGTTAGCAGGAAATGAGAAGAGAATTAATGAAGCACTATGAGTAAGATGTGATGCATGGATGGTAACGGTAGAAAAAAAAATGACAGTATTAAAGAGTATATAGTCAAGTGAAGGAAAAGATGAGAGGAGCCAGGCCTTAAGACAACAAAAGATTATAAGCCATAAAGTCATATCCTCATTTTGAGAAATAAGTTCGTGACTCTAACGTGATTACCAGTAGGAAAAGTAAGACCCAGAGTAATAGAAATTAGTATGGACTGGTGAACAAGATAAACTAAGCATGAATTAGGGACTGAGTGTTTTGATAATGGTCGGCATCGTGAAAATTTCAGAGATTGCATTCCGGCGATAATATAATGGACGACAGAAGAATAACCTTTAAAGGTCATTCAGGAAGACGCTTCCCTGAAGCAAGTAATGTGAGCAAAGTTAAGATTAAGGAAATCTATGATGCAAGCAAGTTAAAGGAAGGTTGCGAATAGTATAAACAGATACCTATAGGTCGCAAGCTAAAGCATAACAAAGCGACAAGGTTTTATGACAGGAGTAAGGACGAGATAGGGAAAGCAAGAAGGGGACAAAAATGGATAAGTCTTCGTGATTAACCCACCAAAACAAGAGAGCTAATGGTTTCTCTAAGTTATAGAAAGTTCAGTGTAGCTTGAATGAACTCAAAAGAATCTATGACTAATAGCATCTAGAAAAAATGGAATGCTGCCCTGGTAGTAAAGTGAGGGTGTGATTGTGATAGATAAAGGATGACGTTTGAGCCTTCGATTGAGTAATAACTTGAAGAGGATTTCATGAATTGTACAGGATTAAAATACCCTTGTAAGGTGAGTCATATTGGGATGGTATAAATTACAGTTATGGAAGTATGGTATCGCCTCTAGATGGATCAGTCTAATTAATCCAGATGCCCCCGATGAGACGTGAGCCCTAGCGGATGTCTTACATAAGAGATCAAGTTAGCAGTGGTAGATGATAGATCAACATTAAGGTGAATCAACACTGGATGGACAAAAGTCACAAAGTATAAGGTGATATTAGGCCGTCATTCTTAAGATGAACAGTAATGAGGAAGAACTAAAAGACATAGATTTATATATATGGGACGAACATCGAACGTAAGTTGGAGTTTGGTAGCTGAACTCAGTAACAATAAATCGAGGTAAGAGTTATGGTATATTATGACCTACTTAGATGCAGTAAAGTCATGCAACTCGATACTCGGGCCTATGAAATAAGATACAGCAATATTCTTAAGTTCGACAAAGTACCAAGCGAAGAACTTCAATATACCTATAGATACCCAAAGGGACATTTTGTCAAGCTCTGTATATATTTACAAAGTGAGGCCTAGAAATTGGCTAAAAGCTGGAGGGGAGAGTCACATAGGCGCACATATAAGGAAAAATTCGTACATGTTGCATGACAGAAGTAGCAAGAGTTACAAAATTGGAAGAATTCCGACCACATGTCGTGTTGTGAGAAAGGGTCCTACTGGTGGGAATACCCTGGACATTGGATTTATTCACAGAACAATTGCCTAGATGGAAAGAAGAGTATTAAAATATTCGCAAGAGCTATAGGTTATGATAATGATAAGTGCATCAGTCAACATTCGAGGACGAATGTTCCAAAGGGGAAAATAATGTTACACCCCATATTTTCGTATGTGAAAGTACACCATAAGTAAATTGATGGAAGCTGGGAATGAGATGTTACATCCCGCATTTTCGTATGTTATAGTTTCGTCATAAATCGACGTACGTTCGGGAATGGGATTATTGTGAGATTATAAGAATTATTCTATTTCAAAAAAGTGATGAGTAAATTCGTGAAGGTGAGAGGGTTAGTGGATCGAAGAAAATGAGTATCGTCGATGTTTTTTCATTTTGAGATAAAATACGGTCCAAGTATAAAACCCGGTATTTATGGACTAATGCCATACAAGGTACCACATGACCATAATAGTAAGGTGTACAAAGTGTATTAAAAGTGAGTAGAATTTTAAGTAATTCGAGATAATTCTTAATTATGTGGGTAATTGAATAATTATTGGATTAGTGAGGAATTACCAAGTTAATTAAGGAATTGGTAGTTAATTAAAATATTTTGGATATGCCTAATTGAGATTAACGTGGCATCCAAATACCTTACATAAACATGACTCTTGAATTCAAATAAAAGGCAGCAAAACTTGGAGATGTCTTTGGGCAACTAAGCCACAAGTGGGGCCCACACCCACTAACACAAAATCTTCTCTAAAATCACCAAATAAAGAAGTATCAAACTTACAATGATCATATTTTTCAATAAGTAATGTGAATTACTTCATCAAGTTCATACAACACTACAAAAAGTAAAGGATGAATGCTCAACAAATTCATATGAAAATGTAGCAACGAGATTTTGAAATTCTAAGGGAGTAAGGTGCAATCCTTCTCAAGAATATCGTATGGATTTTCTCCTACTTCGATCCGCCGTTACGTGTTGTCGCAATTGACGTGTGTTAGAGGGATTGTAAGGAGAATCGACTCAGGTATGTTAAGGCTAAGCCTTTCTTCATTTTGGCATGATCCAATAACTACATGTGTTTGATAACGAGACATAAAGAGAAGTTCATATTCCTGAATTTATGTATATTTTCCTAGTCCCATAAGTTACAGTATTCTCCCTTATTAGGACTTTATATTCGATGGAGTATTGTCTTCTTCAAGTCAAGATAGCAGAGGGTCTATATATACACAGTATTATGATATTTTTACCATCATCGAGCTATACTTGATGGGCAGGACCCTATTGGTCGACCTCTGATCAGATGGTAAGTTATATACTGAGCCTACTGTGGACTAGCGCCTATAAGCAAGCCCAGTTGGCCAAGATACAGAGCCTTGTATGGTCGAGTGCCTATGAGCGAGCCTATAACGGGCAGAGCAGTTATATATATATCAAGCCTTATAAGGCCGGACAGCTATTCTACTTACTATATTGACAGAGTTGTGTCAGTATCAGCAAGTGAACATATTTTTAGATTATCTTTGACTCTGAGTTATTTTCAGTTATTATATTATCGGTTCAGTTTCGACTTTTAGTATATTTCCTTACATACTCGATATATTATTTTGTACTGGCATTCCTTTTCTGGGGGCGTTGCATTTCGTGCATGCAGGTTTAGACAAATAGACGGGTAGATCTCCTCATTAGGTGCTGCCCTAGTTCAGCTTGATCGGTAAGCTCCATTCCCTTCGGAGTTGCCATGTCTAGAGCTTAATGTACATCTTGTGTATATATGTATATATATTATGAGTAGGTTGGGGCCCCATTCCGATCACAGTATGTCCAACAGTAGAGGCTTGTAGACATATCCTGTCAGTTAGTGTCATATGTTGGGCTTTTAGGCCTTTTCTGTATATTTTGTTGGTTTGCCAGCCGTAGTAGTTATGACAGCCTTGTCGGCCCAACTTTATAGTGATGTATAGTCAGCATTCACAATTGTCTTGCAATGTGGCCCATGGGCAAAGTATGATATTGTCGCGCCCCTTTTTCTCCATCCTCGTGGAGAGAGGTCCGGGTTTCGACATTACATGGGGTGTGATAACTCATTTCCTTTTGGGAACTAGGTATTTGAAGAGTCGCCACCTAACGGGTTATGGTGTGTTAGGGCACCTAGAGTGATTAACTCTTGGATTAGTTTGCATTACCAGAGATTTAGGGTAAGGGCTCGAAATAACCTCGAGGGAAAGGTGTTAGGCACCCCTCTTGGTCCACAACTGTGGGTCCTACCCGAAAATATATTTACAAATTAGTCCATTACAAATAAATAGTTGAATCAAATAGGTTGCAAGTAAGCATGTTGGATAACTCAAATAATAAGAGAAAGATTTTTGAACAAAGTTTTAAACAGGAAAAAGAATTTTGGAAAGAGAGGAGTCCTAGGTTAGTTAGCTTATAAGATCACCCCACAAAATGTCCGGTAAACACTCCTCGATGAGGGGCTACACGTGATATTAGGGCGTAGTCATCATATCCCATGTCTACCCTTCCCATCCCCTTAATGGTCATACAAAGCGAGTGTATAGAAACAGTTTGAAAGAGAGTGGAGCAGTCAACAACAGTCCAAACACAACACCCTTAAGACATGTTCTTACATAGTCAGGGGTCATAGAACCAAAGCAAGTTCAGTACTCACAAACAGGGGTCAAGAGATTTAGGATACATAGAACACTTGATTGTAAACACATAATCAATCAATGGTCTGGGAATTGTTACAAACATGCACAGAAACAGCTAACTAGACATAGTCACAAAACCAGTCATAAGGAACAAACTTACATACATGGGTGATCAGGGTTTGGGGATTCATGGAGCATATGATGGTAAGCACATAACAAGTAGGGATAATTGGTATAGACATGCTCAGAAATAACACAAAGGGGTAATACAATGATCCTAAAGAATGGGAATACATAACATGCTAATAATGTAAACATATCAACTATAAGTTTCACAAAAAAACCATAAATAGAAGCAAACTAGAAACAGAATGAACTGAAGCAATAAAAGAATCATATTGTTGCTGGAACTTTGAATTGAAACTAGAACATACCAGTAAAGAAGACAATAAACAAAGTGAAAGAGCAGGAGAACACAATGGTTAGCCTTGGCTTGCAGCCGGCTAACTTAGAGTAGTAGCAAGTAGCACAAAAAGGGAGAAGAAAGTTTTAAGTGTGAGGGAGAGGGAGTTCTGAACCAATAGTGTTCATGTTTGTGCTGAAAAGAGAGTGTGTATATATGTTTGACAGTAGGCAGCAAATAAGGTATGAATCAAAGTCAAGCAGTAATTATGGGGATTCAGAATCAATCAGTCATGAAATCAAGGTAAGTGCTCCCTTTAATTAAGGAAATTAACTCAAACGGTAAGAAAAAGTAATAAATAAGGGAAGAAATAAGTGTATGACTAATAAAGAAGGATTCAAATTCAGTAAGTATAGGGTAGACAATTAGGGCTAAGTTCAGAAAACTCCCGTTAGGAAATAGTTTAGTAAGAATAAAGTACCAAAGCAAACAAGGTAGGTGAATCAGTTAATTTTGAACAGATGAGATAGAAATTTAGGGTTTAAAGGAAGATCTTTCAATCAAACAATAAAATAAAGAATCCAGAATCAATCAAGAGGAAGTCATGATTCAGTACTCAGTATATAAATAGAGTAAGAGAAACCAAACATGCAGGTTATACAATATCGATAGAAAGAGGCAAGTCTTGAACAATCAAGATGAACATAATCGCATGGAGGTGGTATAAGTTAGGCTAAGAACTCAGTAAGAATATATTCAAGGCAAAGTAACCACAAAAACTTAAACAAGAATCTAGTAGTCATGCTAATACACAGAATCAAACAAAGAAAGTCTGGAAAAAATTACGGCTTTTAACATAGGCGAGTTGTAAAAGCAGTAAAATCATAGAATCAGTCGACATATGAAAGAAAGAGAATTTTAACATAAATAATCAGTTTAAACAAGGTTTTAGAAGAAGTTATGAAAACCCTATCTTTAGAAGAAGGTGAAAACAACTTGAAATCAACGATTCTTGTAGAAGAGATTCAAGACCAATGTAAAACATCAAAGGACAGACTCAAATCGTTTAAAAACCGTAAATATCTAGGAGACATAAGCAAAAATTAGGGTTTCAAAAGCAACCGAAGTAGAGATGAAAGAACCTATTTGAAAACCCAAAGATCGTAACAAATATAGTGCGATTTTGCTCAAAATCACACCGGAGTAGTCAAGAACAGCCAAATAGAAAACCCCTAGATATAAGTCGGCATGGCCCAGGGGCCTTGAAGGCCTCATAGAAGGTGAGCATGGCAATAGAGGAACCATTGGAGGCTTGAGAGTTGAAGGGAGATCACCAGAGAAGACCAGAGAAGGGAATCGGCGATTGAGGGGAGCTAGGGTTAGGTTGAGTGGTTAAGAGATGAGAGAATACAGAGGCGGCGGAATTTGGAAATGAGATAGGGTTAGGGGGTCGTTGGAATTAAAAAGGAAAGGATTAATACGGGCCGTTGATCTGGGAGATCAACGGCCAGGATTTAATTGGTGTTGGGTCAGGTAGGCGGGTTCAAGGTTTGGGTCGGGTAATCTAATATGAAATTGGGTTGAGGTTGGGTTCAATTTAGGCTACAATTGAAATGTTAATCTGGCTATATTTTAAATAGCCAATTTTCCCTATATCATTTATTAATAAATAATAAATAATTTCTGGAAAATAATTTCATGTACCAAAATGATTTAAAAATATATATTTAATATTTTAATAAATATAGGAAATCAATTTTACGCATATAAATGTAATTATACACTAATGGGGCTAACATTGCAATTATATGCAATTTAGCTTTAAAAATACAAAATGAAATTATAAAATGCATACAGATTATTTTAACCATATTTTGGCATAAATATAGAAATTAAATGACTAAATTATCACAACAATTATTTGGCAGATAATTATTGGGGATTTTATGAATAAAAGGGAAGGAAATAAATCAGGTAAATCCTTAAAATTATGAAAAAAATTATAAAAATGTTGTGACTGCTTATATGTGCATATACATGCTATTTTGAAAGTATTTATGCATATATAAAAAATATAGGGAAAAATTGGGTATCAACAAATATTATATGTTCAGAGTCCCTTAGTCGCAAGGTATGCAAGGATAGGTGAGGTATTGGGTGCCGGTCTCTCCCCCAGGTTCGGGGCATGACAAAGATATTACCAAAGCCTATGATGGCTAGAGAATAGTTTTCGAGGGAGCCGCAAATTTCAAAGGAGTGGGTATTGGAGCAGTTTTGGTGTCAGAGACAAGCCAACATTATCTAGTATCCGCGAAGCTTAGGTTTCCGTGCACCAACAATATGGCGGAATATGAGGCTTGTATCATGGGGCTCAATTTGGCTATCGACATGAATATACAAGAGTTGTCGGTATTTGGTGATTCGGATCTTCTAGTACATCGGGTTCAAGGAGAATGGGCTACAAAGAATACTAAGATACTACTATATATATTATATGTGCAAGAGTTGATGAAGAGGTTCACGAATATAGAATTTAAACATGTTCCAAGAATCCAGAACAAGTTCGCAGACGCATTGGCTACTTTGTCTTCGATTATACAGCATCCGGATAAGAATTTCATCGATCCTATTTCAATAAGGATCCATAGTCAGCTAGCTTATTGTGCTCATGTTGAAGAAGAAATATATGGGAATCCATGGTACTATGATATCAAGGAATACTTGGAAAAAGGAGATTACCTGGAGCATGCAAATCATACTCAGAAACGCATGCTTCAGAGATTATCCAATCATTTCTTCCAAAGTAGAGGAATTCTGTACAGAAGGACTCTAGACTTAGGATTATTACGGTGTGTTGATGCCAAAGAAGCTTCCATATTGCTTGAGGAAATATATGCCGGAATTTGCGGGCTGCACATGAATGGTTTTGTTCTAGACAAGAAGATATTAAGAATAGGATACTTTTGGATGACTATAGAAACAAACTGCATCAGGTTTGTTTATAAGTGCCACCAGTGTCAGGTACATGCAGATATGATACGGGTACCACCAAATGAACTCAATGCAACAAGTGCACCTTGGCCTTCTGTTGCTTGGGGAATGTACATCTTCGGTCCAATCGAGCCCGCCGCTTCAAACAGGCACATGTTTATTTTAGTGGCATAGACTACTTCACAAAATGGGTTGAGGCTAGATCTTACAAGGTTGTAACCAAGAAAGTCATCGCAAATTTTGTCAGGGATCGTATTGTTTGCCAATTGGGGGTACCGGAATCCATCATTACCGACAATGCCGCCAACCTCAATAACGACTTAATGAAAGCTATGTGTGAAACCTTCAAGATCAAACATAAGAATTCCATAGCAGACAGACTGCAAATGAATGGAGCCATAAAAGCCGCCAACAAAAATATTAAGAAAATTCTAAGGAATATGGTAGACAACCACAAGAAATGGCACGAGAAATTACCATTTGCTTTATTGGGGTATTGTACTATAGTTCGCACATCAACCGGAGCAACCCCCTACATGCTGGTTTACGGAACTAAAGTTGTCATCCTCGCCGAGGTCGAGATTCCTTCTTTGAGAATTATACAAGATGCAGAACTTAGTGATGCAGGAGTCGCTACGAACAATCGGCTCTTATCGATGGAGAAAGAATGAATGCAGTATGTCATGGTCAACTTTATCATAACAGAATCTCCCGAGCTTTCAACAAAAGGGTCAAACTTAGATAATTCACACGGGGGCGGTTGGTGCTGAAACGAATCTTCCCACATCAAGATGAAGCCAAAGGAAATTTTTCGCCCAATTGGCAAGGGCCCTACATGGTTCACAGGTTACTAATAGGAGGAGCACTCATACTTGCAGAAATGGACGGAGAAGTTTGGCCAAAACCTATCAATTTGGAAGCAGTCAAAAGATGCTATATTTAAATTTCTTCATTTGATGTAACTGAACTACGCTTGACCTGATTCCCATTTAAGAGGGGATACGTAAGCAGCCCTATAGGTTCGGTCACATCTCAATAAAATTTTCATTCCCACAACCAGACATTGGGGCAGAATTTTGAGGAGGACACTCAAAATTCCGAAGCAAGTCCAGCTGATGTCATCACATGCAAGACAGTCAGAAAATCGGTTGAGTGACTGGGGAAAAATGTTGAGTAGGATTCTCAAAATTTCGGAGCAAGTCCAACAAACTTCGTCAAATGCAAAACGGTCGGCGAATCACTTACTAAACTGGGGCAGAATTTTGAGGAGGACCCTCAAAATTCTAATACAAAGAAGTCGCATTGTCTTTAAAAGTGTTGCAGTCATTGGTTCATCTAATTTACTTGATATTACATACCACTATGTTTCTTAAATAACCCTATTTCATCAAATACACACATATTTTTCGAAAACTTTATTTCTATGGCAGCCAGATGTTACCAGGTAACTCAAATAGGTGTAACACCCCATATTTTCGTATGTAAATGTACGTCATAACTAAATTGATGGAAGCTTGGAATGAGATGTTACATCCCGTATTTTCGTATATTAAAGTTTCGTCGCAAATCGACGTATGTTCGGGAATTGGATTGTTGTGAGATTATAAGCATTATGCTATTTAAAAAATGTGATGAGTAAATTCGTGAAGGTGAAAGGGTATGCGGGTCGAAGAAAATGAGTTTTGTGGAAGTTTATCATTTTGGGATAAAATACAGTCCAAGTATAATAAACGATATTTATGGACTAGTGCGATACAAGGTACCACATGACCATAATAGTAAAGTGTACAAAGTGTATTAAAAGTGAGTAGTATTTTAAGTAATTTGAGATAATTCTTAATTATGTGATTAATTGGTTAATTATTGAATTAGTGAGTAATTACCAAGTTAATTAAGGAATTGGTAATTAATTAAAATATTTTGGATAAGCCTAATGGAGATTAACGTGGCAGCCAAACACCTTACATAAAAACGACTCATGAATTCAAATAAAAGGTGGCAAAACTTGTAGATGTCTTTGGCCAACTAAGCCACAAGTGGGTCCCACACCCACTAATACAAAATATTCTCTAAAATCACCAAATAAAGAAGGGTCACATTTACAATAATCATATTTTTCAATAAGTAATGTGAATTACTTCATCAAGTTCATACAACACTACAAAAAGTGACGAATGAATGTTCAACAAATTCGTATGAAAATGTAGCAACGAGATTTTGCCATTCTAAGGGAGTACGGTGCAATCCTTTTGAAGAATATCATATGGATTTTCCCCTACTTCGATCTATCGTAACGTGTTATCGCAATTGACGTTTGTTAGAGGATTGTCAAGATAATCGGCTTAGGTATGTTAAGGCTAAACTTTTCTCCATTTTGGTATGATCCAATAACTACATGTGTTTGATAACGAGACATAAAGAGAAGTTCATATTCAAGAATTTATGTACATTTTTCCTAGTTCCATAAGTTACAGTATTCTCCCTTATTAGGACTTTATATTCTATTGAGTATTGTCTTCTTCCATTCAAGAGAGCAGAGGGTCTATATATATATATATATATATATACAGTATTACATTATTTTCACCATCATCGAGCTATAATCGATGGGTAGGCCCCTATTGGGTAACCTCTGATTAGATGGTAAGTTATATACCGAACCTACTGTGGACGAGCGCCTATAAGAGAGCCCAGTTGGCCGAGATACAGAGACTGGTATGACCGAGCACCTATGAGTGAGCCTACTACGGGCAGAGCAGTTATATATATACCGAGCCTTATAAGGACGGACAACTATTTTACTTACTATATTGAGAGAGTTTAGTTAGTATCAGCAAGTGAGCATATCTTCAGATTATCTTTGAATCCAAGTTATTGGGGGCGCTGCATTTCATGCGTGCAGGTTCAGACAAATAGACGGGTAGACCTCTTCATTAGGTGTTTCCCTAGTTCAGCTTGATCGGTAAGCTCCATGCCCTTCAGAGTTGTCGTGTCTAGAGCATCTTGTATATATATGTATATATGTTATGAGTAGGTCGGGGAGCTATTCCGATCACAATATATCCATCACTAGAGGCTTGTAGACATATCATATCAGTTAGTGCAGTATGTTGGGCTTGTAAGCCTTTTATGTATATTTTGTTGGTTTGCCAGCCGTAGTAGTTATGACAGCCTTGTCGGCCCAACCTTATAGTGATGTTTAGTTAGCATTCTCAATTGTTCTGCAATGTGTCCCATGTCCAAAGTATGACATTATATGTTCAGAGTCCCTTAGTTGCAAGTTGGTACGCAAGGATAGGTGAGGCACTAGGTGTCGGTCTCGCCCCCAGGTTCAGGGCGTGACAACAGGATCCCCAGAGCAAAGCTAAGAAAAGCAAGCAGGCAAACATACGAACCAACCTTCCCCACGAAACTCATGATTTTTCTTTGGATGCAGGCGCAATGAACATGACAGGAGCATTCACAAGTATACACATACCAAAATCACTATCTTCATAATGGCAAGGACGCCAAATGCAAGTATATCTCCAGCTAAGAAATATTCTGCTCCTACTTGCTATTTGTCCATTGCATGAGACTAAGCACTGTCTAAAACCTTGCATGAGGCTAAGCCCTGCCTCCCTATTTGCATAAGGCTAAGCACTGCCTTCCACTGCATGAGACTAAGCATTGTCTCCTCTCCTTGTATGAGGCTAAGCCCTACCTCCCTATTTGCATAAGGCTAAGCACTGCCTTCCACTGCATGAGACTAAGCATTGTCTCCTCTCCTTGTATGAGGCTAAGCCCTACCTCCCTAACTGCATAAGGCTAAGCTCTGCCTTTCCTTGTCTAATGTCTGAATGCTACACTATCTAAAACTTAGAATTATTTTGCTTCTCCCGAGGCTAAGCTCTGTCCCGATCCTATGCAAGACTATGCTCAATATTTTTTTGCTCATATGATCCATCATCATGTCTCTATCCAAAGGCATCATCCTCATAGCCTGAAGACACCATGTCATGGACTAAGGATCTCTAAATACTGCACAACATTATTCAAAGGCACCATTCTCATGGCCTGAGAATATCATTTCATGTCCTGCGAATCCCTAATCTCACGAATCATGGCCCAGGACGTCATGGTGTAAAGACACCATCATCACCGCATGAAGACAATCTTCATGGTGCAAAGGGAATTTGCATCATGTTTAAATTGTCGTAATAATATATATATATATATATATATATATATATATATATATATATTTGCGACAAATAATGAAAGACTTTTATATATATTCAGCTGTCAACCGTTCTTCAAACAGGAGCAACCTTCGCTCCGGTTTCCGCTCATACCATTCACACCCTGCCATTATTTCAAATGTAACTGACTCTCATCAATTACTTGCTTTACCCAATGACCGTTCAGATATCTACCCTATGATACATCCATAACATCTCAAATTCACATTCGTGATTTCTTATAAATTCATCTGATACTATCCTACTCAAAAGAACCTTGCCAAAATACACGACCATCCCTATAAAATTTCCATCGGTTCCGTTCACCGTTGGATCCAAAACTACACATGCCCTGATTCCTATAAAATCAGGGATATGTAGGCAGCTCATAGACCAGGGTGGGGCCTATATTTTTTCAAAATACCCCATTCGGTCAAAATCGGACATCATTTCTTTACCTGACTACTCTTTCATCCTTCCCGGGTAAAGAAGGCAGCTATTGATACCCAATTTTCCCTCATATTTTCCATATATATATATATATATACTTTCAAAATAGTGCACATGCATCATCATTTGAGTTACAAGCATGCACAAGTATTTTTCATAATTTTTCTATAATTTTAAAGACTTTAAATCAATTTATTTCTGCATTTTTATTATATAAATATCCAATAATTATCCTTCATATTATTTTTGTGATGATTAAATCATCTGAATTCAACATTTATACCAACACAGTGTTTAAATATTTTTAGTGCATTTTTATAATTATACTTGCATTTTTTAGGCTAAATTGCACATCTTCGAAATAATAGCTCATATTAGTGTATAATTACATTATTTATGCAGAAAATGATCTTTTATATTTTTAAAATGTTAAATAACTATTTTAAATTTTTTTAGTGCACAAAGGATATTTTTTGGTATTCACTTATGATTTTTATAAATTATTTTTTCGTTAAAATTGGATATTTAAAATCTTGCCCATTTTTATTCAAATTCGGACCAACCCCTAGACCAATTGCCTAAAATACCTACCCAGGCTCTTTTCCCAATATTTAAGCCCAATCCAAACCCCCATTAATTCCTAACCAAGTCCAGGACCCAACCTAATCCCAAGCGTTGATCAAAAGTGATCAACGACTCGTAATACTCCACCCATTTCTCCTTATATCCCCATCCTTAACCCTAGAGACCATTTTGGTTAGCCAGTCGCCTTTATGCTCTCTCGAACCTTCTCCTCTATTCTCTAAAACCCTAGCGTCGTCACCCATTTCCCTATGATTCCAACTCAGATATGGAATCAATCATTGATTCCCTTACCTTATCGACCCCTTCTCGCTATTGTCAACCTGTTTGTGGTATCACATAATTGCTTGCCTAACATGGCAAGCCAATTTCTTTCATTCTAAACGAAATCTAGTTAGGACCTTTTCTTCTTTCCATCTTTGTTCATTTTCGTCTCTTTATCGTATGAATCTCTGAGATTTTTCTCAATTCTTTACTTACCCTAAAATTAGGGTTCATATCTTTCTAGATCTGTTATAGTTCTCTATTTTTTTAAAAAATATATTTTCCTTTAATGTTTCCATATATCAATATATGTGCATCTTTATCATGATTTTTCATTGATATTTCTGACTAATCTTTACCCTAAAAATTAGGGTTTTTGATTCTTCAAAATAAAACCAAATCTGGTTCAATCTTTAATATTTCCGTTTATCCATCCGTATGCATCTTTATTATAGCTTTTCCTTTGATTATTTTCGCTAATTTTACTTACCCTAAACATAGGGGTTTTTGATTCTTCAAATTTGTTTGATTCTTTAATTGCTTGTTAAAATCTCTATCTACATGCTTATACGTGTCTCTTTACCTATGGCTTACCATAGATAGAGTTCCGAGTTTTCTTTCCTTAAGTTAACTGTTAGATGCTTTCCTTGATTGATTATTACCATATTTGTGTGCCCTAGTCCAGTGCTTTTTAAAACTCTTCCCCATTCCCCTTTACACAGACAAAGAACTCGAATACTCTCACTGCTACAAAACTATACACTGCTATTCTTGTTCTTTGTTTGATTCCTGGTCGGCTGGAAGACAATGCCAGAAATCCTCTATTGCTTGCTCCTATTGGTGATGATTGCAACACTATTAAATTTCTTTCTGTTTCATCTGAACTAGTAAGTTGTTGAAGCCCTTTTCTAATTTATTACCCACTCAATATGTTACTGTTAATTGATTGGTTAATTATTGTATTCTAGACATATTTAACTCAGTAGACTAAATGATGAAATCTGCTTAATTATGTGTAACTTAAGACTGTCTTTAAATATTAGATATGTTTTGATACCTTTCCTAAAAAACTAGTTCATCATGTATACCTTAGTTTGTTGTTAAATCTATTAGCATGTTATTTATCTGATTCTGTGCTCACCATGTTATTGGTTCTTAGTGATAACTAATGTGCTTCTTGACTTATTATTGTTCAATGAATTGCCTTTCTATGACTTATCCTAGTCTGAATTCCTTATTGCCTTTTGTGAAATATGTTTAGGAATTGGTCCTTATCAATTTATGACTTTGTTTATTTTCAAACTTGTTAGTTCCAAGTCTGCTTAGTTTCAAAGTGTTTGTCTCTGTTCTATATGTGATTCTATCCCTAAGTATACTTCCCAATCTTGTCCTGCACTCTTCTGAATTCTAATTCTTTGTTGGCTGAAAGCCAATGTAATCTAAGTATTGTCTCTTGGTGTTCCTGGTGTGAGATCTGCTTAGGGTTAATATGAGACTGTCGTGAACTCTAACATACAAGGATTTGTCCCCTTAGTTTTCCTTGAACTAATCTGATCATTCTTCTCTAGTGTGAGCACTTCCTTGGGTTCTTGAAACCCTTGGGAACTCTGAGACACTAGAGATTAGGGTTCTGTATGCTTATCTTTGAAATATAGGTGAATCACTCACCACTGGTCATGTTGTACCTAGGAACATTAGACTTTGGAGTTATTGTGAATTGAAGGCCTGGCCCGTCCACATGTATTTGGGCGTGCTGCAGGCTTCCTATAGTCTATATACTTTATAATTCATTCATTCGATTCTAGTCTGTAATAATTATTTGTAAATACAATTGGGGAAATAATAAAATTGGGAAATGGGCTTATCTTGATATTCTATATGAAATGGGTAGATAACATACCTATAGGTCTTTCTGCTATTATATGTTAGATGACATGCCTATAGGTGTTCACTGTTATTGCTAGATAACATTCATGTAGGTTTTACTTTATAAGAAGAAATGTTCTGCTAATTGTTTGCTTAAAACTTGTCTAGATGTTTACTATGTTGCGTGTTAGATAACCTGTCTATAGGGATTTTATTTTTTCTCAAGTAGGTTTTGTGAACATCCTGTCTACTTCGCTTTTACATGATTAGATACCATGCCTATAGGAAATATAATAACTAAGTTCAACTTACATTATATCATATTCAAATCGACTTCTTTAGAAATCATGTCTATAGGTTTTAATTAATTGTCACACTCGCTTAGTTAATATGCATGTCTATATGAGCTAATGGCAGTTTCAATCACCAAAGGTAGAAATCATGCCTATAGGGATAATTATCATTTGTGCCAAATACTAAAAATGGACTCTATATAGTGTCTTGCTAAATGTCACTAAAAAGCATGCCTATAGGAACAACTAAGTAATTCTGAGTATGCTTCGTTGTCATTACTGTCAACTACTGAATAAGTCGCCTAGATAACATGTCTATAAGTTTAAATGCTTATAATTATAATCAGTAGGCAATTATGCGATCACCTTGAAATTACCTTGCACAAACTACTAGTGTGATTAAAATCCATAATCACATAGAAGTCATGTCTATAGGACTTAACAACCTTAACTATTAAAATTGTCAATACGCCAATCTGTTTGGGTGCATTTGCTGCCTAATGTGTGGAGGCTAATCTGAGCCCTTATCTGCTTTTTGTATGAAAAGTCAAACTTGTTTTGTATGTCGCCTAGTTTTATCATTTTGAGAAAACTGAGTTGGGTCTAGAACCATCCAAAATAGAGGTCCCAATGCCTCCAGGACCATAGGTAAGGGACGGGTAGTGAACGCATAGGGTATGGTTTAGAATCAACTAGTGTGCTTTAGGTAACAACTTAAAGATAGTAATTAGGTAGCAGGAGATGATAATTTGTGCCCGCAAAATAATATGAGTAATACCCCATCTTGAGAGAGTTACAAAATATTATTTATGTTGTACGGGGTGATCCTTAAGGCTAAAAAAATTTAGGGGCCCCCCCCCCCCCCCCCCCCACTTTGTCTTTCATAGATTATTTGTGTTTAAGAATAGACCTCCAGATTCTTTTGTTTCCTTATCTTTTGACACATGGACTAATTTATATAATTGAGTTTGACTAGGACCCACGGTTTTGGACCTAGAAGAGTGCCAAACACCTTCTCTTCGAGATAATTTTGAGCTCTTACCCGATCTTTGGTGACGCAAACTGGTTAAATAGAGTTATCTGCAAATAGGTGCCTTAACGCACCTTAATACATTACGTGATGACTCTTCTCTTTTAAACCCTTCCTTAAAAGAGTTGTCAATATCAAAACCTTATTTCGCAAGAAAATAGGGCGCGACAGCATGGCAACTGGTCGTAGTTTGGTGGTAAATGCATGTCTGCTGGACCGGCCATAATTCGGTGGTAAATGATGATGCATATAATACCATTATTAACATCGTTATTGAATTACTTAATAGAGAGTTAAGAACATAATTAGTCATGCTTTGAATATCATTTTAGAGGAATAAACAATGTAAACCTTCTTAGTTACTAAGAGTAGAACCATTTATTAAATAACATTACGTTTACGCATCGTTACTTGGATCATGCCAAAAGGAAAAAAAGAATTGCCTTAACATACCTGAGCTGGTTCTCTTGACAATCCCTCTAACACACGATAATCGCGACAAAACACGTGACGGCAAGATCGGAGTAGGGAAAAACCAGTATGATATTCTTGAGAAAGATTGCACCGTACTCCTTTAGAATTACAAATTCTCACGTTTCTAATTAGTCTTGTATGAATTTTTTAGCAAATCATATTGCTTTCATTTTGTATGAGTTTGCTGAAGTGATTTACATTATATTGTAGAGATAGTGTAATGAATTAGAGAGGTCTTTAACCTTTGGGTGTGGGCCCCACATATGTGGCTTGGTTGGCCAAAGAATTCTCTAATTATGCCACCTATCTCATGAACCAAAGAGTCATCATTAGCTAAGACCCTTGGCTGCCACGTTAAGGTTCACCAAACTTTATCCAAAGGTTTGAATAAATTATTTAATCTCCCGCTAAAAATTAGATATTACCCAATTATTCACATAATTAAAAATTATCTCTAATTACTTAAAATACTAATCACTTTTAACACACTTTATGTCCCTTACTATCATGGTCATATGGTACCTTGTTTGTCACTAGGCTATAAATACCGGGTATTATAGCTCAGACCATATCTTATCCCAATTTGACAACCTTCAACAAAACTCATTTTCTTTGATTCGTTTACCCTTTAACTTTCATGGCACTTACTTATCGCCTGTTATAAATGACAAAAATGCTTATAACCTCAATATCATTTCCGAGTCTACGTTAATTAACTTATGACGAAACTTTAACGTACGAAAATGCGAAATGTAACAAAGACCATTTTTTATGCTCATAAAGATGAAAGGTGAAAGTTTTTTTACAATAGTTTCTCATTTTCTTCCATTCAATTCACTAATTTAATGATATAAATAAGCATGAAATAATCAAATGTGACCAGATCTCCCAAAGCTCACATCAATATAAATAGCATGGACAACTTACATGCTGCATGTACAACTCATGTGCTATAGTATCAATATGTGGATCCGCACGGACAACTGACGTGTTGCACAGACAACTCACGTGCTATAGTATCAATATCTGAATTCACATGCAGGTGTTGCACGAACAACTCACGTGTTATGGTAACAATATCTTGATCTGTACATACAACTCACGTGCTATAGTATCAATGTCTGGATCTGCACGGACAACTCACGGGCACTTTGAGGTTTGTGTTATTTCATTCGGTTTGACCTATGCCCCAACAGTGTTGATACCCAATTTTTCCCATAATATTTTCAAAACTATGCTTTGGCATCAATTAGTATTTTTATACAAATTCTGCATTTTAAAAATATTTTAACTAATTTCTTTCAGCACTTTATTTATAAAACAATCACTAATTGCATCACAAATAGTTTTATAATAATTTTTGTGGTTTAATTTTATCATTTGCATTTGTACTAAGTTTCAATTATTGCACAAATAGCCACTTTTATATTTTTAGGTTGCAATTGTAATTACTTTGCAATTATAGCCCACACATGTATTGCTACATTATTTTACCAGAAAATGGCCTTTTATATTTTCAAAATATAAAGTAATTATTTTAAAATATTTTCAGGCATGAAAATCATTTTTATAGCCTAATGGTTATTTTCAAAAAATGTTTTATCAATTAAATAGGGTATTTAACAAATGGCCCTCTTATTTCAGATTTAGCCTAATTATCTAGCCCAATTTTAACCCCCCAATTCAATTGAATCAGCCCAAATATACCCAACCAAAACCTATAATGTCCATCCCGGCCCAAATCCTTTCAATCTCGACATTCTCACCAAACAGCCGCCGTGAAACCCTCTCCGCTCCATTCTCTCTAAGACCTAAACATAATCCTAGTAGCCGCCACCCAAAATCAGCCCTAATCCCTTTAATCCATGCCTGATCTATGGCTTCCCATGGCTGTACGAGGCCTCTACTTGTCTCTTATCTCCCTTGGTCGCTCGATTGTGTGATTTTCGTGGAAGGATTTCGAAGAGATCTGATCTTCAAAAGTTCGTCTATGGTCCGTGAATGATTTCTATCAAAGTGTCACGGTTCAAATCCTTGATTCAAAGGCCAGATTCTCTTACCTTTTCTCTTTTCTTCAAGAAACCCAACGTTCGGACTTGAATCGGTTCAGATCTCCGTAGATCTGGAGCGATCCTGGTTTCAACGTTGATTTTCCTAAAAGGTTCCTTACTTCGTTACTGGTTAATCGATGTATGAACGATTTTGTTATAATAAGGGTTTGTTTTCTTGTTGTTTGTTGGTCGAACCTCTGGGTATCTAATACATTTTCAAACTTTATTGGCTATTCTTTTTGGTTCTTTTACTTCTTTATTATTAACCGATCTTTGTTTTTTCTAAAACCAGGGTTTCATCCCTTTAAGTTTTCTGTAAAAATTCTAAATTTCTTAAGTGTTTGACTGTGTTTCTCTTTACTTGTTCAACTGATTTTTCACATCTATGTTTTAATCCCTAGGGTTTCTTCTTGTTTCACTGATTATTTCAATATTTTGCTTGTTATTCTTTAGTTCTGTCAATTAAAAAGAGATTGACTAATTTTATTTTCCTAACTAGGGTTCAAATTATATTTTTTTGCCGAGATTGGTACTTCTCTATGATTTTTTTCTTATTCGTGACTCATGATTGGTACTACTTGCCTTAATTGGTTAATTAGCTTGTTTTATGGGATTTAATTGCTTTAACCGACTCCTAGATGTTCTTTGATTGATTTTGTTTACATTATTGAACCTCTAACTTGGTTGTTAATTGATTCTCCCTAATATTAGGGGTTGCTTTCCGGATTCTGTTGAATTACTTTGATTGAGTTTAGCCCCAATTTACTATTTAATTTTACCTGCATACCTTATTTATTCTTTGCCTTATTTGTTTTACTCTGCTAAGTGTTATATAATCTCCCCATTCTGATTTTGAAAACACGAACATTAGTTCATCAATACTCTCACACTCTCAAAAGCTCTCTTTTATTACTTGCAATTCTCACTAACCTAGTCGGCTGTAAGCCAAGGCTGGCTATTTGTACCATTTCTGCTCTATACTCTGTATTCTCTCCTTAACTGGTATGTCCTGATTCAATTCAAATTCCAACACTATGTGTTTCTTTGTTGTTCAGTTCATTAGCTGTAACTTCCAATCCTATCTATTATTTCTATCATGATTGCTCAATGTGTAACTAGCATGCCAAATACTGCCTTATTCAAATATGTAACTAGATGTCTCCTCTTTGCTTGCCTGTTTACTATCTTATTTAACATGTCTTACACTATCCTATTCAACTTGTGACTGGCCTGTTTGCCTGACTACTACTTATCTAGCATGCCTAAACTTTGTTTTTACCAGTATGTGATTAGCATGTCTACACTTGTTAATACTTGTCTAGCATGGCCATTTAAGCCCTTGCCCGTTCTGCTTTACTTCTGCTATGTTATCTAGTCTCCCTAGGGTAACTCTAGCTGTTTTCTTTATATGTCCTCAACATGTTTCTGTTGTGATCTCTATTTCATGTTTGAATGACCTGTATTATATCTAACCTATTAGTTCTGTAGAACCCCTTGAGAACTCTATGCACCATGTTGTTTATGTGCTCCATTAAGGTGTATTCTATGTGTCCCCAACCACTCTTTCCTTGTGTGAAATTGTTTGCCCAAAGTATTTTCTAAAGCTTTGTTTTGTGACTTGTGTTCTGATTGCAAATTATTTTTTATACTTTCCTCAAACTGTTTTTACCACTAAATTAGTACTGATTTTCAGAAAATCATTTCACTCATAAGACTTTCTTTATACTGTTTACAAAAACTCTTTCAAATCATGTCAAGAACTCTCACTTATTCTTAGGTTATTAAGTTCTGCCCCTCTGGTATGTGTACTGCATAGAGGTCCTAAGATCTCTCTGAACTCTGGCATATCAGGACTAGCTCTTCCACACCGCACATAATCAGTCATTATTTGAGGAAAGTCTGTGTGTGAGCGCTACTCGGGATCCTTGAGGTTCTTACGGAACTTTGACACACCTGGACATGAACTAGGATATGGAATCTTTACCATTTGAGACTTATGAAGGCTTGGTACACTATGATTTGCTTTGGGCCTACTTCAGGCTCCCTATAGCTTAACTTCTATTCTATTTATGTAATTTTTATTCAATTATCGATCTGTAATAATTAATTGTAAACAAATAATGGGGTGACTAATGAAAACGAAGTGTAGTTGTATATTGTGGGAAAGTTGGGTAGATAACATGCCTATAGGGTTCATTTTGGTTCAAATATATTTTGTTAGATAATATGCCTATAGGATTTTTCTTTGGTTCAAATAAATTCTGCTTTCTTTACTTTGCATGGTTAGACACCATGCCTATAGGATCTAAAAAATCAGTTTTAATTAGAAACCATGTCTATAGGATCTAAAATCAGTTTTAATTACAGAAATCATGCTTGTAGGTTCTGAATCAGTTTAATTGACTAACCTACTCATTTCTTCAACGTTGTGTTAATTAGTATCACTAGAAAGCGTTCTTATAGGATCCAAATTGCCCATTTAAAATTGTTTACTATTTTACTGCATTCCTAATCAATGATAGATGCCATACTCATAGGACATCACTATTATATGCCTAGGAAAGCTTGTAGTGCGACTAAAACTCTGCAAACTGTAAAACCACGCCTTGTTATTTGTGACTGCTCATATTCAACATGTCTAAAATCATTAGGCAAACTGAATGGGTCTTTGACACTTTGGTCATAACTCAATGCTGCATATTCTCTGCTCACCTAGATATCCTGTTCTAAGGCTTCTTTTAAATACTTGAAACTGTGTTTAAGACGTGCACTTGTTTGCTCTGTTTGTGGAGGTAAAACTTGAGCCTTTAATTGTTCCATCTTTGGTCCAGTCCTAATTGTTTTTGGTTGTTGCCTAGATTTTTCTCCTTTAAGTACCTTAGGATAGTCTAGAACTACCCAAATTAGAGGTCCTAAATACCTCAGGGCCACAAGGAAGGGACGTGTAGAGCATGCATAGGATATATTTTAAGGTTGCTAGAACGCTTTAGGCTATGACCAAGGGGAGGGAATTGGGTAGTAAGGATATGATGACTGCGCGCTAATGTCACGTGTAGCCCCTCATTAAGGAGTGATTACCGGGCATTGCATGGGTATGATCCTATAGGCTAACCAACCTAGGACGCCATCTTTCCCAATTCCTATGTGTTTAAATGAACTTCCTTTTCTTTACATATATGCAAGTTGTTCAAACCTTTCCCTTGCTTCCATTACTTGAATCATACATGTATATGCAAGTTGTTCAAACCTCTCCCTTGCTTCCATTACCTGAATCGTACATGTGTTTTGAATGTGAAAATATGCCTTTATTTGAAAATATGTGTTGAATTTGTTTACTTATAAAATGACTAATTCATATAGTTTAAGTTCGGCCGGGACCCACCGCTGTGGACCGCGAGGGGTACATAACACCTTCATCTCAAGGTTATTTCGAGCCTTTAACCTAATCTCTGATAATGCAAACTAGTCACATGAGTTAATTACTCTAGGTTCCCTAACGCACCTCAATCCATTACGTGGTGACTCTTCAAGATACCGAATTCCCAAAAAGGTAATGAGTTGTTCCTCCATGAATGTCGAAACTTGGGCTTCCCCATCAAAAAGGGAAAAAGGGGGTGCGACACACAGTATTCATGGACTTGATGAACCATGTATTCAGACCCTTTCTAGATCTTTTTTTGATTGTATTTATAGATGATATCTTTGTTTACTCCCATTAATAGATTGAGGATGCATATCATATGCGTAAGATGCTCAGAGTTCTACAAGAAAGGATGTTGTACACAAATTCTCTAAATGTGAATTTTAGTTGAATTTTGTAGCTTTCCTTGGGCATATTATTTCAGGTGAGGGTATTCGGGTTGATACACACCAGATTGGGGTAGTGAAGACATAGACTAGACCCACGACACCGACGGAGTTTCGTAGCTTCCTGGGTTTAGCAGGTTATTACATGATATTTGTAGAGGGCTTTTCTTCTCTTTCGGCACCATTAATAGAGTTGACTCATAAGGCAACTAAGTTTTAGTGGACTGATACTTGTGAGAGTTGACAGGCATTAAAGGACATATTGACTTCAGCACCGGTTCGGACATTCCTATAAGGGATTGAAGATTATGCTATCTATTTTGATGCTTTAGGTTTTGGATTGGGTTGGGTTGTGTATTGATTCAACATGGTAAGGTTGTCATTTATGCTTCTAGACAATTAAGAAAGCACGATAAGAATTACCCGACCCATGATTTAGAGTTAGTCGCGGTGATTCATGCACTAAAGATGTGGAAGCACTATTTCTATGGAATTCATATTGATATCTATACGGATTATAAGAGCCTTCAGTATATCTTCAAGAAAGGAATTGAATTTACATCAGAGGCGATGGATGGAGATACTGAAAGACTATGATGCTAATATTTTATACCATCCAGGGAAGGTGAATATAGCAGTCGATGCCCTGAGTCGTAGATCTATGGGTAGCCTATCATATTTCTAGCTAGAGAAGAGTGAGATAACCCATGAGATTCATCACCTAGCTAATCTTGGAGTTTGAGAAATGGATTCAGGTGATACCGGAGTTGCTATTCAGAACACGACAACATCCTCTTTAGTAACTGAAGTGAAGGAACGCCAATATGAGGATCATGTGCTAGCTCATTATAGAGATACATCCCCTCAAAAGGAGAATACATCATTTGAGATTATAGGAGATGGAGTCCTCAAATATCGAGGTCGATTATGTGTTCTAATGTGGCAGGGTTGCGTCAGCATGTTATGAGAGAAACTCACTATTCTCGTTATTATGTTCATCCAGGAGCAATGAAGAAGTATCATGATATCAGGGAAATATACTGGTTGGATGAAATGAAGAAGGATATAGAAGAGTTTGTTGCTCAGTTCCCTACTAGTCAGTAGGTTAATATTGAGCATCAAAAACTCAGTGGATTATTGCAGGCTCTAGAGATTCCGACTTAGAAATAGGAAGTAATTAATAGAAAAGTAAAAAAAAATGTTTACCGTAAAAATGGTAATAACAATTAAATTTGATTATGGGACTCTAAAAATACGTGATCTATTTTTATGCTAGTTGTTAAGCAGTTGATGCTATGTGTGTGAGGCTTAGAAACGAAATGAGAGTTAAGGATGAGGTGATAATCAAACTGATAGGCTAACAATCGGGGCCTCGAGCTTGTAAATTTGGGGGCCTCGAGGTCGATTCTGGAACTCGGCTGGGAGCTATCGAAGGCAGTTGAAGTATGACTAACAGTTATAATAAAATCAACGAAGGCTCTTTAAGGCCAATGATAAGAAATAAATGATGAACAATAATGAAGCTAATAAATAAAAGCAATAATATCAAGAGAATATGTTAGAGAGCAATGAGAATGTTCTTGTATATTTCGTGTGGAGCAACTGAAGCAACCAGAGAGCCTTACAAAATGACAAGGATCCCCTTTATATAGAAGGGGAATCCCAACATAGTACAAAATACATCAATGATAAAGAAACGGAGATGGGACAACTAGATGACATCCTGATCCGTGTTTAGAGTAGCCCACTAGGCTCTGTTAGTCCTTTCCGTGTATCTTGGCAACTCCCCATTTCTACCCTTATCATAGTCATCACTGCCACAAGGCCGAGTGTCGACGACCTTCGGGAGGATACCCAGCCGTGGCCTCGATCCTTCAAGGTGATCTTCCGAAGTGTCTTAATGGCGAGAAATTGGACCTCCGATTTCACCGTATACAGATAGCCCCCGCATTTTCTAGAAGAAAGCAATAGGAAACAAATACGAGCTTCTATTCTGAGGGCATCATCGCTGTGACATCATCCTATCAGAGCATTAAATGCCATGCCCAAAAAACCACGTAAGGGTCGCCGTCAAATGCGACTATCGAGAAGCCCATGAACCACTACTAGTTCGTCCCTTCCGCTTCCCATACGGCTCCTATAAATGCATCAATTGTTGGATAATTCTTACTTTCCCAACCACTTCAAATTTGCAAAGCCAGATCCATCCCTACTTTCATCCTTTCTTATTACTTTTTTAGAGAAATTTCGCCATCATCATGGCTAGAACCTCCAGGATGGTTCTTCGAAAAGACGAGACTGCCTCTTCATCTCGAACCTCAAAAGGGAAATCAAAAGTGGTACCCACCACGGGACAATGTACTCCCACCAATCTTGATATGTCAAAGGAGTTTACTATCGAAGAAACCTCGTCTACACCGGGCCTATGTAAACACTTTTCCCGATACATTTGTGTTGTGACCAACATAGGAATGGTGGAGAAAGATTGCCGATGGAGGGAGGCAATGAAGGTGGAGATTCCCAGCCCTGATGAGAATATAACGGATTACAAGGCTGGCTTCTTTCATGTATATACTTACCCTTTCATCTTGGGTCCTGTCGATCCTTCTAAATCCCCTCTCCCGGAGATAGATCTGGTTATCCTCAATTTTTGCGACAAATATCAAGTGACGCTTAGTCAAATATATCCTTCTGTATGGAGGATAATCTTGATGCTCCGCCATTTCTCTGATGGGGTTGAGGGTGATACCTTTACCCTCGACCATTTGATTAGGTTGTACACCCCTCGATTTTATCAAGGTTTGATTAGGCTTCATCACCGATCCAAAAAATCATTATTCTCAAGCACCGACGAGGAGAATGATCGAGGGTGGTTGAGTAGGTTCGTCTGGGTGAAGACCTCAGACATCATTCTGGCCGGGAGGATGCCTTTCCCAGAGAAGTGGAACATACAACGTAAGCATTTCTTCCCTCAGACATGTTTTGTATTTTTTTTCCTTTCTTCTGGAGAAATGATCTCTTTTTGGTTTCTGCAGCTAACGCTTGGTATCCCGAAGTAGTCTCAGATCTGTCGGGATGGATCGAGTAGTTGGACACCGCGTTCCCATATCTTATTCGGTGTTGGCTTGACCTGGATAAGAAGCGGTGGGTGGCCAAAAATCATGGTAAATATTCTTTGGCGCTTATGTCTTATATTTATGTTTTTCCTCATACCTCTTGTGCTGATAAGTTACGGTAACTGCGCTCGTGTAGGCCTTGGTGAGAATATGCGGATGAGGCCGCCCCCTAGTGGCGAGATGGAGACTCTGGTGCCCGCCAAGGGGTAAGAAAAAGAAAGGTAAGGCGCTTGCCGATCCTCCTATGGCAAAGAAAACTAAGTCACGCAAGCCATGAGCCTCTACAAGGACCTTGGATTCAACTCCCGAAGCAAGCCTTGATGCTGAGGATGAGGATGATGATGATGATGAGGGTAAGTGTCGGTTGGCACAAAGGATGAGGTCAGGCACGGGAGCTTCGCAGGTGCCTCGATCAGAGGCTACTGAATCAGGAACGACCGACTCAGGTTGGTCTCGGGAATTGAAGACCATCGAGGAGGCTGTCAATGTAGTCCCGGATCCCATGACCGGATTTGGTGCAGTTTTCGCTGGGGGGAGTGTTGCCGCTGATCCTTAAGGGTAGGGCCCCAAAGCTTTTTAAGGGCAGGAGTTGCCCATCGGAGACATCGATGACATAGATGGTTTCAGTTTGGGCCCTCAATTCTCGTCAGTGGAGCTAAAGGATGCTGAGGCTGTGAATACCGCCAAAGCCGGGGGTCCTCTCAATGGGAGAGGCGCACTTGGACACATCCTTGATGATGTTAGCGAGAACGTCGATCTTGACGCTCCTGGCTCTTCAAGGAGGTGGAGAGGTTCATGCAGTAGGTGATAGCTGTTTTACGTATATTTCTTTTAGTCTCGAGCATTTTTCTTCATTCTTCTAACTCTTCTATTTTACTGTAGTGTAAGGAGATATATGATCATGCCCTCTCCAGGATTAATGAGGAGCTTTCGTGCTGTGAAAAAGAGCTTGAAAGGCTAGCCTTGGGATTGCGAGAGTCAGAGGCTTAGCCAGAAAGGAGAAAGAGTTAGGAGAGCTCTGGGCTACTTTGGAGAGAGCACTCCGAGAGAAGGCTTCTCTTCCTGAGCAGGTATTTTATTATGCATGAGTCTGCCCTCTATTCTCATAATCTGATACTAACTACTTTACCTTTTCCCTCGCACTTTAAGCAAATGGATTCGCTGATCGGGCAAAAGGATGTGAAGATCCTCGAGCTAAGGGAATGAAACGGGATGGCGGCCTCAAAGGTGGCATCGACCCATGACATTTTTCAAAATGCTCAAGAGTAGGTTGTTGCGCTGACTTCGGCCAAGTTCGAGATCAAAGGGAAGGTTGCTACTTATCTGCAGGATGCAACTACATCGCATCAAATAGACCGTAACATGTCGATAGGGGCCAAGCTGAAACTGGCTCGGGCTATCGAGCATGCTAGGGAGAAGGTGAGGAGAGAAGCCTTTGAGAGGGTTGGAACCAGAAGTGTCAATCTTTCAGTCGAGATTGAGGAGGCCTGAGAGTTGGAGAGAAAATTGGCGCTCTTGGTCGCTCCAGATGACGATTCTGGAGATGGTTCGAAGGATAGTGGCAACGAAGGGTAGGCCTTGTGTCACTTTTGCTTTTTTTTTCTTTTTCTTTATGTGCTTGTACTCCCGAGGGAATGAGTCTTGTAAAGACGTCCCTTGTAAATATATTTTTGGCAATGCAAAAGGTTTTTTTTACCCCAAGTCTTTCCATTCTTTATATCTTCTTGCTCTTGCTGAGTTATTCTTTGAATGTTAATATTAACTCTTTGGAGCCCATTCTTGGAGTAATCGGGACCCCTAAAATCGGGTCCTGTATTAAAGTTGGGTTGATAGCTTTTTTGGGGACGATGCTTGTGACAGCAAGAAACCCCCGAGGTATCGATACCTCTCGACTTTCGTGGGGTAGAAGCATTCATACGATCTGATAGAGGGAGCCCCAGGGCGATCTCGAGTGGTCACGCTGGTACATTTCCCAAGGAAAAAGTGATGTTACAATGGTCAAAATTAATTGTCCCTCTAAGTATGCGAGTAGCCGCTGCTTTGCCCCTATATATTCATTCACTTGCTTCTCCAGTGGAGATTTTGCTACTCTGAGTAACTATTTATTTCATAGAACTTGGTGCTTTATGCTAATTTTCCCGTCGTTTCAACTCAAAATCTTTGCCCAAATCTATATTCTCCTTCTCCTATTTTATCGTAGCCATGACTGCTACGTCGACATCCACCCATCAAGGAGAAGGGAGTTCTGCCTCTATTCCGCGTCAGGTTGGTGGTACACTGTCGGTGCCCGATTAGCGGGCCTCGAGGTGCTTTGTCTCGAGGAGAGACTTTATATTGGAGAGACCTCCCAATGTTCAAGGACATCGGGAGCACAAGTCGAGGTTCATCTCATCAGTAGAGGAGGAACACCTTAAAATGATCAAAAAAAACTGTGGATAGGGAGAAGGAGTGCTGCTACAAGTACCTTCCTCTGAGGAGAGCATCATGACCTATGTCAAGGGGTTTTTGAGCATGTACACGCATAATTTTATAACGGGTCCCCCTAAACGGATCATGCTTGAGTTCTATCAGAGATATCAAATTACCTTGGCACAGGCTCACTCACCCCTTTGGAAGATAGTGCAGATGGTAAGATACTTTGCAGATAAGGCCCGGCTCGAATTTACCCTCAGTCATCTCGTGAGGTTATATTGGCGGCTGCGTTATCGGGTTTTGATTACTCTGTGGCGTCAATCCACCCGGTCTCCTGCCGTTGACGGTGATGAGGACAAGGACTGAGGATAGATGAGCTGATTCATTCAAGTACGGATGATCGATATCATTCTGGGAGAGTTTCTGCCCTTTCCTAAGAAATGGAATTTCACACGTAAGTGCCATGCCTGTATTTTTATCACTCGTCTGGAGGTGGGCTCCATAACAACATTTCTTTGTTCTATTTTTTGTAGTGACTCCTTGGTTGCCGAATGAGGTCCCTGATTTGGCCGAGTGGTCTCGTAACCTTGCAGCTTGTTCGACCTATGATAAGCGCAGGTGGAGAGACCTGTCCAAGGGAAGATGGGAGGCAAAACTTCATGGTAGGCGCTTGGTGGCACATTTCCCTAGAATTGTACTTTTCTTTTTAGTGTTCTAATTTAGCCGCTGCAGGTATTGGAGATTTTTCCGAGATGAGGCCATGCCCTCTAGGGGAGGAGGAGAGACTACCGACCTCGGGGTTGAAGGTCGATGATAAATGGAAAGGGTCTCCGGGGTGCGAGGAGGCTCACAGCGGGATGATCCCTTCTCAGCGGTTCAAAAGAGGCTATTTGACCGATCATCCGGTTTCGGAAGTCTCCATTTTTGGAAGAGCATTACCCGTTTCCACTGACGGTACTTCGAAGGGCGAGGAGCATGTGGTGCCCCCTTCTTTTCATACCAATGGTTCTTCGGGGGGCACTAAGCCATAGGACATTGGCGAGGCTCAGTGGATCGGCTTTATGGTAAGCTTCGGTGGCCGGCATAGGATTATTCCGGTTTCATACTCTCCCTTTCTTATTGATTTCTCTTTTGCAGGCCTTTGACAGGCTTAAGTTCGAGCTGCTTTACTATGAGGCTATGTTGCGGAAAGCTTCGGATAGGGAGAAATCCCTTAAGCTTCTTTGCGCGAGAAAGGAAAGCGAGTAGGTGTCCCTGCGGTGTGAGGCGGATCGAAACCGGAGTCGCGAGAGTCGCCTCGAGAGACAAGTATCTTGTATTTCATGTTGACGTATACTCCTCCTTTCATTTTCGGAGATTAATGTTTCGATATTACAGTTGTAGAGCAAAACAGAGGAGCTGGAACGACTTTGGGGCGAAGTTAGCTGGGCCAAACGTGAGTTTAACGGGCTGCCGGCCCATGTAAATGCCTAAGTTGAGGCCAAGGAGAGTGCTTTGGATAAAGCTTACATCCTTGAGATGCAAATCTGGACCGCTCGTGCGAGTGATTCTACACGAGCGAACATGATCGCAAGGCTCAAGTCCGAGCTTTCGAAGGCGAAGGACGAGGTGGTGAATGCACGAGTCGAGGCTGTGATGAGCAGCACTAGGGCAGACCAAAAAGTGGCGGCCTGTTTGAAGAGCGTTGCCACTGCTAGAGCTGAGATGAGGAGAGCTCTTGGTTGTGCGAGCAACAGTGAAGCGTATGCAAAATGCAAATCTCGAAGGGAAACTCTCTAGTAAATTCACGGCAGGGGTTTCAATCTTTCGGAGGAGATCGAGCAAGCCAAGGCAGAGGAGTATGATTTCAAGTTCCTTTTGTTCGATGCCGAAGATGGCGAGGATGGGGCCATCAGGCCATAGTCCCCAAGGGGGACGTTTACTTTCTTTGTCTTTGTATATAGTGCTTTCACAGTATGCTGTAAATAGAGTTTGTATTTATTACATGTATGTATAAGGAGGAAACTTTGCGATTTTTGCATCTTTCGTGTTTCTTTTTGTCGAGTTTTTGGCCAGATCAATTGACCTTTGAGTTGGTAGGAATCCTTAGATTCGTGATATGGCCCTGGGGCTCATTAGGCTGGCCCGTAGGCTTTTACGGGCTTGGTCGATGTGACCATTTATGTGGGTTGGCGACAATGGCTCTTATGCCTTGGGCAGATGCTACCTTTTTTAGTGTGGGCTGACGACAATGGATCTTACTCCTTGCTCTTAGGCACATTTAGTTAACTATTTTGGGTTCAGTCTCCAAATCGGGTTATGATTCGAGCTCATTCGACCCTCAAGTTTTGTATTTGTGCGGGCTGGCGACAATGGCTCTTGCGCCTTAGGTTGAAGCGACCTTTTAGTGTGGGCTGGTGACAATGGCTCTTACACCTTGGGACGAAACGACCTTTTATGCGGGCTTTATTTTTCGCTCGATAAGGATTTAAAAATAGTGTTTGTCTGACTCTTCGATGGCATAAAAAGCCTCGATTGCGTGTCGTCCTTTGGCGATGATCGAGCACCTGGGGAGGTTTGGCTCGGAGGCTGAGAATCTTGAAGCCGATCTTTAGGAGCTGTCATGGTCGAAGCTTTTTTGCCTATATCAAGGGTAGCCTATTTTACCGGTTCTTTTCAAAGTAGATTCGAAGTAATTGAAGGCCTGTAATTTTATAGCGACGACCGAGCGTCCCCGAGTCGCGTTAGTTTTACTGGTACAACCTCGTGACCGGAGTCATTTGGGTTAGGTCGAAGCCTTCAAGTCCCGAGAGAATAGTTTTGCATCTATATCGAGGGTATGCCTTTTTAGGGGTCATACAAGTTCGATATATAACCGAAACTTTGATATCGGGTTTATGCCTTTAGTAAGGTCTTTCATGTTTTACATGTCTATGAGGTCTTATAGCATTGGATACTTGGTACAAGTATTGTTCATGCCTTGCTTGAGGTCTTACAATTTTTTATACTTGGTACAAGTATTGTTCTTGCCTTGCTTGAGGTCTTATAGATATTGTTGTTGCCTTATGTAGGTCTTACAAGACCTAGTCTGCCCACTCGAGGTCTTATGGCCTCGAGTTTTTTAATGAATGGTGATTGGCGACCGCCCCCGAGTCATTGAGGGTATCTTGGCTCGGAAGCTGTTACTTGTAAACTTCGTATTGCCTCATTGATGGCTTACGATTTTGGAGATCCCGACCCTGAGGCTGTGCGCTCTTTGAGATTTTAACGCCAGTCCTCGAGTATTCGGGGCACTTTTGGCCTTGGGGATGTTTCGTGGTTTTCAAGTTGCCTCATTGAGGGCTTATGAGCTTGAAGTCCTGACCCAGAGGTCATTCAGGTGTTGAATTGTTGACACCAGTCCCCGAGTGTTCGGGACGTTTTCGGCGGAGGAGTCATTTTTGCGAAGGTGCCAAACTTTTTTTGGAGTGTGAGATGCTTCGGTACAAGTGTACATGTTTTCGCCATCGGGGGGCCCGGCTATACGGAAACGGTTCGTTCGAGCGTTTGGCGTGGTACATCATATTCCTATTGGGACCCCATTTGGCATTTTTTGGCTTTTATGAGCGGATGGCCTTCTGGAGGGACGCCCCCAGTGTTCGAGGTTGATTGTAAAATAAACCTTGAATACTTGTTGAGTCTTCCTTAGGTAGCATGTGGATGCTGCCTCATTAAAAACCTTGCTGGTAAAACCCTTTTCGGGATAAAAACTCAGTTCGAAGGAAAAGAGTGCAACAGATGCTTTAAAACCTTAAGGTCTTCGTGTTAGGTTAGCACTTTGACTACTTCAGTTGGGCGGCTACATAAGGGTTAGTGTGAAATATAAAATGAAAAGGGAGATGGTTATACCTTAGTGGTGATAGCACTTTCGAACCTTGGTATTCGTTTGGAGGATGCGGTACAGTCCTTTATACGGATACAGTCGAGGGCGTATCTCGTGGTCGCCAACTAATCGTTGTCTTATTTTTAAGTCCCCCTGCTGATGGAGACTTTGGTGGAGCCTAGTGGCGGCTACCTCAAAAGATTGTGTAGATGACATATTGCGGCTCGTCCGCTTTGTTCTATTTGGTTGTTTCTTTTTCTCGAAACTGATTTTTCGCTCAGTCGCTAAGGAATTCTCGAAGGTGACCATTATCGAGTAATCAGGCCATTTCCTGCCAGAGTTTCCGGCAATCCTCAGTCATGTGTCTGTGCGTGTTGTGGAATTCGCACACCAAGTTATGGTTCCTTTGCGAAGGATATGATTGTACAGGCCTGGGCCATATGGCATCTCTGATTTTACTGATGGCAAACATGATGTCTGATATATCGACATTGAAGTTGTATTATGATAAGCGATGTGCCTCCGTTGGCCTTACATTTCTATCGAATCTGACTCTGTTGATGAGTCCCCAAGGATTCTGTCCTCAGTCTATCCTTCGATTGTTGCAAGGTGGGTTGCACCTCGGGGCATTCCTCTGTCTTCGGTGTACGGCTGATATTTTTCTTTGTTTGGATTTGGCATCTTCACCGGAAACCTGCTTGGGTATACTAAGCCCGAGGGGGCTCCTAGCTGGTCATCTTTGACCCTGATCTTTGATTGGACGTCCGACCAGGTCATGGTGGGATACTCGACCAAATTCTATTTCAACTGCTTTGAAGCCATCGAGCTTCGTTCATTCAAACCTTGAGTAAAGGCCTGCACTTCCTAGTCATCGGACACCGGTGATAGTTCCATTTGTTCCGTTTGGAAGAGAAATACGAACTCTCGTAGCATTTCGTTCTCCCTCTGTCTAATCTTGAACACGTAAGATTTCCTTGTTGCTACATTGATAGCACCGGCATGTGCCTTTATGAAGGAGTCTGCCAGCACAGAAAATGAGTTTATGGAGTTAGGAGATAGGTTGCGATACCACATCATGGCCCTCTTCGGGAGTGTTTCCCCGAACTTATTTAGTAAGACGGACTCGATCTCGTCGTCCTTTATGTCGTTTCCCTTCACTGCCCAAGTGTAAGTAATAATGTGCTCATTGGGGTCTAAAGTCCTGTTGTATTTTGCGAGGTCTGCCATTCTGAACTTCTTTGGAATGGGTTTCGGGGCTTCTTCCTTTGGGAACGGCCTTTGTATAAACTTCTTCAAATCCACGCCTTTCAGGACGGGGGTGCGCACGGAATTTGGTCAACCCTGGAGTTGTAGGTCTCAATCTTCTTTTTATTGGCTTCTATCATTTTCTCGCCTGATTCGATCCTTCTAGTGAGGTCCTCAAGCATCTTTACGATGACAGGGTCGACTATCGACCCGTTATTGCTTGATCTCTTCGATACCTGCTCGACTGGGGAGCTGTCCCCGGTACTACTGTGCTAGGAGTTTTCTGGTGACTTTGCAGCTGAGCAATAGCCAGTTGTTGTGCCTGCTACATTTCAAAAAATAACAAGAAGGGTAACCTCACGTTCTTCCCTGGTTGGGGTTTTCTGAGCTTCTTGTGGATCCCCTTGGCGTACGCTCCTATCAGTGTGGGAGCTTACGTCGATGCATTGGATGTCGTGTGAACCGCATCTACAAGGATTAGTTCTGGCGCATTCCTAGGGTTTTGTGGCGGAAAATCAACTCCCGGAACACCCACACCATTTTCTTTGTAGTCCTCAAGATTGTTGTTTTCACCTCCATTCACTGAGTTAGACATTTTCGACCTGAAATCGAAGATCTTGGACAAGAGAAAGCGTGAAAGATTGTAAGCACATGATTTTTGACCCTCCCTGGGAATTTTTACATTCTTAGCTTAAATATTTAATTTAGGACTAATATAGCTATTTTGACTATTTTTACTTTATTTTTCTCGCAAAAGAAAAATTACAAAAAATATATATATAAATTTTAGTTTATGTATCCCTCATAAACTTGAAAAAAAATCAAAAATTGCACTTTATTTTTGTACTTTATATAATTTCGAAAATTACAAAAAAAATATAGTTCTATTAATGTTTTATAGTCATTTTAACTTTGAAAAATACAAAAATATTACCTCATATTTTATCTTAATATTTAAAAAAAAACGAAAATTACACAAAATAGTTTTATTAATATTTTGTAGCTATTTTAAATCTTGAAAAATATTTAAAAAAAAAAAGGATATAGTTTTGTTTAAATACTAGTCTTATTTTTGGTAGTTATTTTGTTTACATAGGACTAGTTAAGCAACGTTTCCCTATTTCTCGGGGCCGGGCAAAAGAATAATATTCGGGTTCAAACTACCCGGTTTTAGGCCTAATTTCGGACCTAACCCATAATAAACCGTGTCCAGGACACATGGGGAACCCCACCACGCGTGGGGGACATAAGTCTCGAACCCCACCACGCGTGGGGCTCATTTTTCTGGGCAAACCCATACAAATGCACGGGGAAAGACTTGGAAAGGGGGACTTAAAAAATTTTGGAATGGATTTTTTGAAAAAAAAGAAGGGGGCAACGGACTGTTGCTCATCTTCTCCAAAAGGAGAAGACCAAAAACCCTAGGAAAAAACCCAACACCCCCACGCACCATCCCTTTCGCCGGAACATCACCAAACGCCCACCTCCATTAACGCCGGCACCCCCACTGTCGAAAACCACCAGCCTCACGTCCAAAACCATCAACAAACCACCATTGTTGTCCACCCCGGCTCCTCCCAACTCCGTTGACCACCCCGTCTCCTCCCAAACTCCATCACAAACCAGTCGCACCCCCGTCGACAACCAGCCCACCAAACCTTCGACCAGCCTCACCAGTCGACGACCAAACGACCCACCATTGTTACCTATCCAGCAACGCCCCAGCTGACCCCTCGTCGTCAACCACCAGCCCCGTCGAGCAGCAGCTGTCGCTGCTGTTGTTGCGTCACCTTCCCGACTGCCCAAAACCAACACCATAACCATCGTCACCATAGCACCTCCATAGCCCTCGACCCTACTGTCGCTACCTGCTACCCAGCTCGTCATCCCTCCCTGTCGACCCAACAGTTCCCCAGTCTCATCGTCCCATATTATCACTCACCCCCGGACAACGGCGAACACCATAGCCAGCCATAGCAACAAGCTTAACCCCGCTGCCCGTCGTCAAACACCACCAGTCGACGGCCAATCAGCCCAGTTATCGTTGGTCGTTCACTATCGTCGTGCAGTCCATCGAGGTCGACTTTGGTTCTTCGAGGTCCGGTACGTCGAGGTGTTCGTCCGAGGTTTCATCATTGTTCCTCGTCGAGTGAAGTCCGGTTCGAGTTCTGTAGGAGGCACTGTTTGTTGTTCTAGAATTGTCGAGGTTCGAAGGTTGGTGTTCTTCGTCCTTTGTTTCATTTGTTCGTTTCGCATGTTATGATTCAACGCGAATGAGAGTATTTGATATTGATGAATGTCGAATGCAATTTTTTGTTGTTTTGTTAAAAATGTTTATTTTATGGATAGTTACCGCATGCTTAAAGTAAATGTGAGAACGTATGAACGGTTTGTGAGTCTTCTTGGTTGAATCGTTTTTTTTTTTTTTCATTTTACCATGGATATTATTACTTATTAGAATCGTTGTTTTCATTCAACCTCAGATGACGTCATGGGTAGAAAATCATAATTGTTTTTAGGCTTGCCTTTAATAAAAATGAGACGAGCCTCGAAAAATGCACAAGCTGCGGGGCCCTCTAAATGCATATATTAAATGCTTAGATTCCGGGACGGGCCGTTTAGCAAATTTCACGGCCCTACCCAAAATAATAACGCGCTAGTTGCTTTAGGCGCGCCTTCAATAATTTATTTTTCCTAAACTCGGGTGCGCATTTATGTGACCCAAATCCAAGTCTCAACGAAATCGAAATATGTCTCTAATCACGGGTATATTGATTATGGCGTGGCCCGAGATGCATTTCCATGACGTTGTAAATTCCTTTTAATAATAAATGAGACGAGCCTCGACAAACAAAAATGTAGAAGCTGCGGGGCCCTCTAAATGTATATATATATTAAAAATACTTAGAATCCGGGACATGCCGTTTAGCAAATTTTACGGCCTTTCCCAAAATAACAATGCGTTAGTTGCTTTAGGCGCGTCTTAATAATTTATTTTTCTTAATTCGGGTGCACATTTATGTGACCCAAATCTAAACCTCAACGGAGTCGAGATATGTCAATAACCACGGGTGCACCGATGTAACGTGGTTCGAGATATATTTTTACGACGTTGCAATTCTCGTAAAAATAATAATAAAAGCAGTCAAGAGTTTAAAACTTGCATATAGGCTCAACATGTACAAAATCAGATAATCAAGCCAAATATAACAGTTGAGCGACCGTGCTAGAAACACGGAACTCGGGAATGCCTAACACCTTCTCCCGGGTTAACAGAATTCCTTATCCAGATTTCTGGTACGCAGACCATAATATAGAGTCATTCTTTTCCTCGATTCGGGATTAAAACTGGTGACTTGGGACACCCTAAATCTCCCAAGTGGCGACTCTGAAATAAATAAACAAATCCCGTTTCGATTGTCCTTTAATTGGAAAAAACTCCCCTGCGCCCCATGGCGCGGAAAAAGGAGGTGTGACAAAGATAACTAGAGTTATGGAGTAAAACTAGCAAGAAAATAATCACTATTATTTTTAGCTCCACGGTGGGCTCCAAACTGTTTACCATAAAAATGGCAATAACAATTAAATTTGATTATGGGACTCTAAAAATACGTGATCTATTTATATGCTAGTTGTTAAGAAGATGGTGCTATGTATGTGAGACTTAGAAATGAAATGAGAATTAAAGATAGGGTGATAATCAAACCCATAGGCTAACAATCGGGGCCTCGAGCTTGTCAATTCGGGGACCTCGAGGTCGATTCAGGAACTCGACTGGGAGCTATCGAAGGCTGTCGAAGTATGACTAATAGTTACAATAAAATCAACGAAGGCTCTTTAAGGCCAATGATAAGCAATAAATGATGAACAATAATGAAGATAATAAATGAAGTCAATAATATCAAGAGAATATGTTAAACAGCAAAGGGAATGTTCTTGTATATTTCGTGTGGAGAAACTAAAGCAACCAGAGAGCCTTGCAAAATGACAAGCATTGCCTTTATATAGAAAGGGAATCCCAACATAGTACAAAATACATCAATGACAAAGAAACGTAGATGGGGCAGCAAGATGACATCCTGATACAAATTTAGAGTAGCCCACTAGGCTATGTCAGTCCTTGCCGTGTACCTTGTCAACTCCCCATTTCTACCCTTATCGTAATCATCACTTCCCCAAGGCCGAGTGTCGACGACCTTCGAGGGAGAATACTCCACCGTGGCCTCAATCCTTCGAGGTGATCTTCCGAAGTGCCTTAATGGCGAGAAATTGGACCCTTCGATTTCACCATATACAACTTACATCATATCCAGAATAGGTTTGATTCTATATGGGTGATTGTTGATAGACTTACAAAGCCATCCTATTTCCTGCCTGTCAGGACTACGTAGTCAGCTAAGGATTATGCAAGGCTTTAGTTTAAGGAGATAGTACGATTTCATGGTACCCCTGTATCTATTATCTCATATAGAGGTGCTTAGTTTACTGCTAAATTCTGGCAGTCCTTCCAAAAAGGATTGGGGACTCATGTAAGTCGTAGTACATCATGTCATCCCACATAGATGGTCAGGCTGAGCGTACTATTCAGACCCTTGAGGAAATTCCACGGGCTTCTGTGAGAGACGTCAGGGGTAGCATCCATATGGCTCCATACTAAGATCTTTACGGACAAAAGTGAAGGTCACCTATCGGATGGTTTGATGTTGGGGAAACTAAGTTAGTAGGACAAGAGTTGGTATAACAGGAAGTTGAGATGATTAAGCCTATACATGAAAGTCTATTAGCAGCTTAGAGTCGTTAGAAGTCCTATGCAAATAATCGACAATGAAACTTGGAGTTTCAAGTAGACAACTGGTATTCCTAAAAGTATCATCGATAAAAGGCATTATGAGATTCGGTAAGAAAGTAAAGCTTCGCCCTCGGTACATTGGACCTTATAAGATCATACGTAGACTAGGACAGGTAGTATATGAGTTAGACTTGCCTTCCAACTTGGAGTCTTTACATCCAGTCTTTCTTGTGTCTATGCTCCGTAATTGTATCAGAGATCCTTCTAGAGTCATTCCACTTGATGATGTTCAGGTCATAGAACAGCTAACATATGAGGAAGCTCCCATCTTTATGCTAGATAGACAAGTTCAGAGATTAAGAACTAAGGGCGTAGCTTTGATTAAAGTACTTTGGAGAAAAAATAATGTTGAGAAGATGACTCGGGAAGCTAAATAAGACATTAAGTCTAGGTATCTTCTCTTGTTTCTGCTTCCGGAGGAGGATCGGACTAAGACATCACAACTTTTAGGTGCATATATGATACTAGATTCTTATGTATGTTACTGTCATTGGTCGTGTGAGGCCATTGGTGTTATTGATGATTGTGTCCCCTTGTGAATTTGTATTATTTGGGTTTTCTACATGACATTTTGGTAGTAATATCATTATAGAGGAGACTCTGCAAAAATTTCGATAGATCTCTAGGAGTATAACATTCGAGGACGAATGTTTCTAGGGGGAGAAGATTGTTACACCCTGTGCATCCCAATGTGATATGTAATGAATATGAGACTTGTTAATCATGATTTAAATGAGTGTAAAATCATAAATCGAATTTAAGTCGTTGAAAAACCGACTAAGAATTTGCCATGTAATGAAGCTTTTTCAACAGTACATTTTGTGTGCTATATGAGGTCTTTTTGGGACATGTTATATACCAAATTGAAGGTCTTGGAATGTAGTTTCCAAAACTTATAACTGTCCATTCATACAATATGGGGATAAAAAGATATATGCTTCTGAAGATGGGCCAATGCTAGGGTGCCGAGCTAGCACCTCTTTGACTTTTCAAAAGTTGATATTTATAGGCCTCAAGTCTTCTTTTTCTTCATTTTTCCATAGACCATGAATAGAGAAGATCCATAAACTTATCCTTAAGCCTTCTACAAGGGTTTAAAAAAAATAACATCCCAGGTACGAAATCACAGAGCGATATTATAAGAACGATCCCTACGACGTAAGTATCATTATACTGCATCCCTTTTTCATTATACATTGAGTTTTGGAAGGTACTTTATGGTAAAGAAAACACCTACATGCTGTATTTAAGCTTTTTAGTTATCAACAAAGGTTGATAAATTGGTTTCCTAATAGTTGGAACTCACAGGACGGTGATCAGAAGCCGCGAGTTCAATTTATTCCACTTGTAGTGGATTGTTTTGTATTCCACTCGTGTTGGCCTTTTGTTCTACTGATTTATGGAGTTTCGAAGGATAAAAGGCGTGGTGAAACACCACATGTGGGAGGGTAGTGGGATGGTTGCTCGTCGTTGCGATTTCAGGCTAGTTGATGAGTTGTTGATTTGGTGTGTTATAGTATATTTGGGTTTTTTATTGTATTAAAGGTCCCGAATAGTAGTTAGGTTGTTTTTGAGTTGCTTACTATATTTTTTTGTTGTCTCGCCTATAGTAGGCTTGAGGAAGCAGTAAAATCATGGGAAATGCTACCTGTTTTGTTACAGATTAGTTACTTTCGTTATTTAAATGAGAGAGTCATTCATTGCTTGACAAAAGCTTCACTGTCGTTGTTGTAGATTAAGGTGATGAGTTTAGCATTGTTTTTAGACAGATTTCTATAAAGTATGTTAAAATTATCCCTTCTTTCCTTTTGACATGATCTATATGATACAATGAAACGAGCAAACATGCAACTTTCACAAATGGTTGTATACTTAGAAGTACTAGGGTTTCCTATGTTCTTGATACCCATATGTCCTCTAATTATATCTTCTGTTCATGGGTCTCAGAAAATACGTAAGTGATAAAGTTTATTTCATGATATTAACCGAAGACATTTTGATATTATGACATCCCGAGAGATTTTAGTTACTTACTTCTTATGCATTGTATTCATTTATACATATATGTTGACCCATAACCAGATGGCATTATATGCATGTATATTATTTGTATATGGGGTATGGGGAAAGGTTACGACGTTATATACACACCACTACTTGATCAGTTTGTATACGTTGATGATTTTACCCACTGAGTCGAGATGATATGATGGGATGCCTTTAGAGTCTTGATGATGTTATGCACGCATATATCTATGTATGATATGATACCCTTCCCTCATTGAAAAAACGGAGTCCATACGGTTTTACCTATATGCATGGCGTTATAAATATTTCTTGATTCATAGAGCTATTTAGACTTAGAGTCATTTACTTCATATTTCTTTCATGTCCTTTTATACTGATTTTTATGCCTTACATACTCAGTTCATTATTCGTACTATAGCCCTTATTGACTGGGGGCTGTATTTCATGCTCGCAGGTGCACGTAGACAAGTGGACAGTCCCCCTTCTTAGGATCCTTGCTCAGTGAGAGTTGGTGTGATCCATTTATTCTGAAGCTTCTATTTGTTTTTGGTATGATACTTTTGTATATATATATGAGTATAACAGGGCCCAATCCCATCCTTTATACAATTGTACACTCTATTAGAGATTTGTAGACAGTCATGTCTTGTTGGATAGTATGTGGCCTTATTAGCTTCTATTTTGATATATAGTTGTGCATAGCAACCTTGTCGGCTCGCCCTACCATATTTCGCATATATATGTATATATGTCTTTTGGGCATGTTTCCTCACGTATGCTATTCACATGATTCAGAGGTTTATTGACAGATATTATGCATGACCTACCTCTATTTCATGTTTATATATTAGACGTATGCTTATGAGTATTCGACAGGTAGGACTCGGGCACATTTCATGGGCCATCGGTTTGGGTCATGACATAATTGGTAATTGACCTGCTTTATCTGTGTGGGGTTTTAACTACTAAACTTGAAAGCGTGCCTAAATTCCTAAAATGAGAACGAGTTGTACTTGATATCATTGATTTAGTGTTTCCATGATTTATCCTGGATTTTCTGAACTGTTATCAGTTATTGAATGTTAGTGTTTGATTTATGGTATTGAGAACATTTTGGATATTCTCCTTTCCTCATTTAGTATATTGGGTTGTTTGTACTCATACTACACTCTGCACTTCGTGTGTAGATCCAGGTATATCCGACCAAGGTAATTTTCAGGCTAGAGTCGTGCCAACTATTTGGGAGACTACAAGGTAGCTTACATACCGTCTGTAGTCCTTGAAGATCTCCTTCTGCTATCTTTATCTTTACCATTTCTCATGTTCATAAAGTTGTATTAGAGGATTTATTTTGTACCTTGTTATTCAGTAGTGCTTGTGTACGCTGTGACACCAGGAGTTTGGGATCGTTGTAGTTGAGTAGTAGTTGTTTTTATCAGTCGTTTATGAGACTTCCACTGTTGAACTTATTAAATCATGTTCCTAATTCAAATGTATAGTTGTTATGTGATTGTCGGCTTGCATAGTAATGTGTTAAGCACCATCACAAAAAATTGGAATTTTGGGTCGTGACAAGTTGGTATCAAAGCACTAGGTTACTTAGGTGTCACGCGTCATGAGAAAGTTTATTAGAGTCTTGCGTATCATTACAGAGATGTATGTACTTATCTTCAAGAGGGTACCGACCATTAGGAAACTTCACTTTCTTGTACTCTTGTAGTGCAAATTTATTGATTATGAACTTAACTTCCATTGTTCCATTATCTCAAAGATAGTGAGTATAAGAGCGATCGGATCAGGCATATGGCCATGTCACGATCCCGGTTCGCGCTCCGTGAACCATCGTGACGGCACTTAGTCTCTACAACTAGGTAATCTTAACAAATGTGGAAAATAACAAAACATGCGTAAGAAATAATTAAAAGCCAAAATAACTGAATGGAACATTATTTAAAAATGTCGCTCGGCATATACAATACAACTTCTCAAAAACTAACAACATTTTCCAAAACCCGGAATCTCAAGAAACCACAAGCCTTGGAATGTCTACCAGTGTCTAACTCTAGAATATCTAAGAAGGAAAAGAAAATACAAAAGGGCTAATACAATACGGAGAGTATAAAGGGACTCCTCGGTCTGCGGACGCGGCAGATATACCTCGAAATCTCTGGAACAGTCTCCTCGCCTCAAGGGTGATAGGACCGAGTCAAAGTACCTGGATCTGCACATGAAAAACATGCACAGAAGTGGCATGAGTACACCACAGTGGTACTCAGTAAGTGCCAAGCCTAACCTCGATCGGGTAGTGACGAGGAAGGTCAGGGCCCTACTGAGGTTAAATAAAATATAAAGTTCGACAGTGTAGAGCAGATCAGTATAAATAAGTACAACAGTAAAAGTAACACAAGATATAAAAAGGCAACAACAACTATTACAGAGGCAAGGTAAACACAGAAAGAAAAAAGGCTCAACACCAAAATAGCAATCGGGAATCTCCCAGGATACCGTCCTATAGTCCCAATTATATATATCCAATGGATCTCCCGGGATCCTATCCCATAGTCCAACTCATAGTGTGTGGGGATCAACCAAAATCTCGTTCCGTAGTCCCAAATGTAAATAACCAATACTGGGAGAATCTACTGGGTGCAATCCCGTAGTTCCATATAATTATGTAGGGGGATCTACCGGAATCCCAAATCCGTAGTCCCAAATAAATAGATAAGGGGGAGCTATCGGAACCCACATCCGTAGTCCCAAATGTAATTACACAGCAGCATCAGAAAAATATTCAGAAATGACAATTTCATATAAAGGCAAGCAAATAATTCTAGCCTAGCTAGCTGCACGGAATTCAGGTAAAGCAGTTTTAGCAAATAAGGCAATTAAAACACTTAGACATGCTGTCCTAAGCTAACAACAGTCTTTAAATGCAGGTAATATAAATAGGAAAAGAAACATTACTTAATGGAAATCACATTTTCAACAATTAGCACAAGTACGCACTCGTCACCTGACGTACAAGGCTTTTCAATTAACAGTAATACCTGTGAGCATGTGATTTTTGCCCTATATATGAAATTATTCCCAAAAATTCAAACAAAATGATGTTTCCCTTATTTTTACAATTTTTGTGAATTTTTTTGTCATTTTCTGTTAATTGTTTGCATTTTTATTTGTGTGTGTTAATTCACATGAAAATACAAAAATATGCATTTACATATAGGATATAGTTTCATATTTTTAGGATTAATTAGGGATTAATTTGTTTTTAAACATAACATGGAAATTACAAAATAGCTCACTTTAGCATTTTATTGTTTTAATTGTGAAATTGTCACAAATTAGTTTTAAAAGTTTTTAGACATTAATTAGCTTCGTTTAGTTTTTAACTTCTTGCAATCTTTGCAAATTAGATAATTAGTAACAAAAATGACGTGGAAAATAAGGATGAATTAATTTGGAAAATCAAAATTCAAAGAGAAGAACAATTTAAAATGAGGAATAAAAGGGTTGTCTCAAGCAAAGAAACAATTGGGCCTCTTCTGAATTGAGCATCAGCCCAAACCATCATGCCAAACAGCCCAGAACCCTCTCCCCATCCGGTCCAATACGCTAAAATCAAAACGACGCCGTTTGGCGTCGATCAATCCAAACCGTCGAGGTTAACAAGATCAACGGCTTAGAGGCGGGGTAGGCATACTATAAAACTGTCCGAAGGTCCCCCCCACCCCATTCCCCATCATCTTCCTCACCCCCCACAAACCCTAGCTGTGCCGCCCTGAAACCCCTAGATCGCCGGTGGCGGCGCGGATGCTAATCACCCCCAAATTTCCATTCCTACCATTGATTTCCCTCGAATATTGCCGGAGCTCGTCGAATCTCCAATTGAAGTTTTCCGACCAAGTCGCAAATTCATCCTAATTGGACCAAAATCATACCACACCATCCCCGGACTTCCATCAACCCAAATCCATGACCATCTTCCTTCGAATCTCAGTGAAGCGGCTTGAATTTCAAATCTAAGAATTTATGGCCAAAACCCTAACCCAAAATCTTTGTGATTTTGGACCGTAATATCCTTAACCATGTGTTCTCTTGTAAAAACACATGGTTAGGGATGTTGCGTGTCAAAAACTGGAGAGATTCGAATGGCAGTGGTTGACCGGAGTTTTCTCTCCGTCGGTGAGTCTCTCTCCAACTTTCTAAGCTCGATTTCCATCAGTGTAGCCTAACAGTCTCTTCTTCTTCTCTATTTGATTTGATCGATTGTGGAAATTGTCCATGGTTAATTCTGATTTTACTTGTTTTAAGTCTAATTTTATTAGGTTAAATTAGTTCGTGTTTCTATGCTTTTGAGATTAGCTGTAGATATGGGTGTACAGGAAGTCTTGGTCATAGGTGACTCGGACCTACTGGTACACCAAATTCAAGGAGAATGGGAAACATGGGATTTAAAGCTTATACCGTACCAGCAGTGTCTGCATAAGCTTTGTCAGTGGTTTCAGGCTATGGAATTCAGGCACATTCCAAGGATTCATAATGAGGTTGCCGACGCTTTGGCTACTTTGGCGTCGATGTTGCATCATCCAGACAAGGCTTATGTTGATCCATTGCAGATTCAGGTCTGTGATCAGCATGTTTACTGTAATATGATAGAAGAGGAAATTGACGGTGAGCCGTGGTTCCATGATATCAAAGAGTAAATCAGGACAGGAGTATATCCGGTATAGGCCACCGGTGATCAGAAAAGAATGATTCGGCGATTGGCAAGCGGACTTTTCTTTAGTGGAGGAGTGTTGTACAAAAGAACTCCAGACCTCGGGTTGTTGAGATGCATGGACGCAAGACAGGCCACATCTATCATGACTAAGGTACATTCCGGAGTTTGTGGACCACATATGAGTGGATACGTTCTAGCACAAAAGATTCTCCGAGCAGGTTATTATTGGCTCACTATGGAGCGGGATTGTATCAGTTTTGTGCGTAAATGTCATCAGTGCCAAGTGCATGGAGATTTGATTCATTCTCCACCATCAAAACTACATACGATGTCCGCACCATGGTATTTTGTTGCATGGGGCATGGATGTTATTGGGCCAATTGATCCAGCAGCGTCAAATGGGCACAGGTTTATTCTGGTAGCTATAGATTATTTTACCAAATGGGTGGAAGCTAAGACGTTCAAGTCTGTGACTAAGAAAGTTGTGGTCGACTTTGTGCATTCAAATATCATCTGTCGGTTTGGGATTCTGAAGGTAATCATCACGGATAATGGGGCTAATCTTAATAGTCATTTGATGAAGGAGACATGTGAGCAGTTTAAGATTACCCATAGGCATTCTACTCCATACCATCCCAAGGCAAATGGTGCAGTTGAAGCAGCCAATAAGAATATAAAAAAATACTCCGAAAGATGGTTGAAGGGTCTAGACAGTGGCATGAGAAGTTACCTTTTGCATTGTTAGGGTACCGCACCACCGTTCGTACCTCGGTGGGGGTGACTCCTTATTCATTGGTGTATGGCATCGAGGCAGTAATACCTGCAGAGGTGGAAATCCCGTCTCTGCGAATCATTGCGGAGGCTGAGATCGGTGATGATGAATGGGTGAAAAGCTGCCTTGAGCAGTTGAGTTTGATTGACGAGAAGAGATTGGCATTAGTGTGTCATGGTCAACTGTACCAACGAAGAATGGCCAGAGCATACAACAAGAAAGTGCGTCCAAAGAAATTCGAAGTCGGACAGTTAGTACTGAGGCGGATTTTGCCTCATTGGGCTGAAGTAAAAGGAAAATTTGCCCCAAACTGGCAGGGACCATTTGTAGTAACCAGAGTGTTGTCTAACGGGGCATTGTATTTGACAAATGTAGAATCAAAATGTATAGAAATGGCCATCAATTCCGATGCAGTCAAGAGATATTATGTATGATTTCTTTATTTCTGAATGTATCTGTTTATATTTGGCATATCTTAAATATTGAAATGACGAAGGCGTTTTGTCCTGCTATCCAAACACTTTTATCCCTTGTCATCCCCTTCGAGCCTTACTTATTTTTCATACCCCTCTTTCGGAATTAATGACACTATCAAGGAACACAGGTGCCGAACATAAACGAAAGAAAAGAAAAGCAAAGGAAGTAGAAAAGAAGAAAAAAAAGAAAGAATAAGGGAAAAAGAAGAAAAAAAATGAAAAGTGAAGGAAAAAGAAAGAGAAGAAAGGAAAAAGAAGAAAAGAAAAGGAGAAAAGAGGGGAAAAGAAAGAAAAAAAAAAGAAAGAAAAGGAAAGAAAAAAAAACACACAACAACAAAGGTAATTATGATACCGTGAACTACGTTTGACTTGATACCGAAAGGGTACATAGGCAGCCTTACTCCGAAGTTCAGTCATACCAAAATAAAAATCCAAAAATCCCCAAGCAAGAAACTGGGGCAGAAGTTGTGATTGTTGTGAACAGTTGGATTCCGAAAGTTGTAATTTGAACCCATTTGAATTGTTTTGAGCCTTTTATACCTTTTTTTCTAACCCAATCCAAAAGCCTATATTACGGTCCAAAGAAAGACCTTCTGATCAGTTTTGAGAAGTGCCAAGTTGAACAGGTAGGAATAACTCACGATAGGGGCAACACTCTGGTTCAAGCAAGAAGAACAAAAGATAGAAATGAGAGTGTCTTATGGGTGAAAACCCTCACGGGCACCGTAAGGCGACGGGAGCTGAGAGAAAAATAAATGAGAGAGTCTTGTTGGTGAAAACCTTCACAGGCACCTTGAGGCGAAGGTGAGATGAGAAATGGCAAACTGAGAAATGTCTGTTGATGGAAACCATTTCGTCATACCGCAGGAAAACAAGGTTAAGGTCTGGGTAAATAAAACAAGTGATGGAAGTTCTGGGCAATGAGGCATGGCAATTGAGAGTTGTTTAGTTAGATCGGTTGGGCCGATTAGTCCGAAATGCATGTCATGACCATTGGTGCCAGCTATTCCGGTCAGATAAGTTTCTTTTCTTTACTTCATTTTTAGTAGTCATCCGGTTTTGGATTCTTCTTATCCCTAACCCGTAAAACCATTGCATTTCATTTTCTTTTGGGGGTTTTGTTTGTCTAAATGTTCTAATGTCAGTTATGTTCAAAAGCAAGTGGGAAAGGATTTCAAGGCTCATTACCAACTTCCGAGATCGTAAAAGCACAACGTGGTCAGAACATGTCAAAAACAACATGATGACAAGCGGAATACAGGGAATTAACGAAAATTTCATCGGTAGAATGATTAGGGAATGTTGTGGGAAATGAAATGGTTCAAACAAAAGGGTCAGAAAAGTGAAATAACAGCACGGGTGTAAAACATTTAGGTCGCCAGAGGTTGGGGAATTTAAAAGTTGGTCAGAAAATCAAACGGTTCAGGGTAAGTGCGTGGAAGTCAGTCAACATAAAGCAATGCAGGGGAAGGATTTTTCAGCAAAAATGCCACCAACTAACCACCATCTTAAACTAACGGAATTTTCTTTGATTGGAACAGGGGCAAAAAGTTGGTGGTTCAGGAGGAATTCTCCATAAAAGGGAAAGCAAGCAGTAATCAGGTTTGACCGCAAAGTGCGGTTTGATTAAATACAAGATAATCATGAATAGCGTAGGGGAATATAATTTGGTTGCAAAGTTTGCATGTTTAGGATAAAATGCAAGTTGTCAGGACCTTCCTGGATAATAGGACATAATTCAAATACCCGGATAAGATAACATGGTATAGTGAGAAGTAACACCTTAGGTTCATAATTGTTTGGAGTTGACAGGATCTTCCTGGATAAAGGGATGTAGTTTAAACCCTTGTAGATAACATGATGTAGTTGTCAGAACCTCCCTGGATAATAGGATTTAGCTTTCAATTCTTAGTAATATGTGATAATATGATTCAGTTTAACACTCACCCATACACCCAGCTTCCAAACTGGGGCAGAAAAATTTCCGTTGGTTGATTATTTTGTTGAAGTCAGGAGTCCGCCTGGAGAACAGAGACATACTTTTTAAGTTTGGTGTCAGGAGTCCTCCTGAAGAACGGAGACATACAGTTTAAATTTTAAAAGTCAGGAGTCCACCTAGAGAACAGAGACATACTTTTTAAGTTTGGTGTCAGGAGTCCGCTTGAAGAACGGAGACATACAGTTTAAATTTTAAAAGTCAGGAGTCCGCCTGGAGAATAGAGACAGGCATTTCAAATTTCGGCAATCAGGAGTCCGCCTGGAGAATAGAGACATACAATTCAATTTTAGCAATCAGGAGCCCGCCTAAAGAACAGAGGTGACACAATTCAGATTTTAGTTTTCAATCAATTTCTTTGTCTATTTTGAAGTCAGGAGCCCGCCTGGAGAATAGAGGTATTAAATTTTTAAGTAGTCGAAGTCAGGAGCCCGCCTGGAGAATGGAGGTGTTAAATTTTTTAAGTGGTCGAAGTCAGGAGCCTGCCTAGAGAATGGAGGTGTTAAATTTTTAAGTAGTCGAAGTCAGGAGCCCGCCTGGAGAATGGAGGTGTTAAATTTTTTAAGTAGTCGAAGTCAGGAGCCCGCCTGAAAAATGGAGGTGTTAAATTTTTAAGTAGTCGAAGTCAGGAGCCAGCTGGGAGAATGGAAGTGCTAAATTTTTAGGTAGTCGCAATCAGGAGCCCTCCTGGAGAACAGAGGTATACAATTCAAGTTTCGGAAAGCAGGAGCTCGCCTGTACAGCAGAGGTATTTCAAGTCTAGCTTTAGTCAAATTCCTATTAATATCCGGTAACATGTGCCCAGTTTCCAAACTGGTTCGTTTTGTCTATTTCTGTAAAGTCAGGAGCCCGCCTGGATAATAGAGGAGTATTTTCAATTTCAAGTTCAGCAGTCAGGATCCCGCCTAGATAACAGAGGAATACATTCGAGTTAAAGTTTATTCAAGTTCAGCAGTTTGGAGAGAGGGAACAGCATCTCAGTTGACCAGTTGAAGTAGCAACAAGGAATTTTATCTAGAAAACACAAGACAATGAGGCAACAAGAAAACACAAGACAACAAGGCAACAAGGAAGTACAAGAGCAAGTTTGAAGAATCTAGATAGGACTTTTGTAATTCATAGAGCATAGTTAGTTTAGCTTCTTTTATCTTTGACGTGGTGTAATAAGGGAGGTCAGCAAGCAGTAACAGCAGCAAGCACGGTGAAATTACAGTACCTGGTAGTCCCAGCTACCATACACTCCCAAACTACACTGACTTGATTCCTGTTTAGCCCAGGATATGTAGGCAACCTCTGAAACAAGGTGCGGTCAAAACTTTTCAAAATGCTTCACAACGGGATATTTGAACGGGCAAAAATCGCTTGTATTTGCTCACTTATCTTTGCACGAAAACTTTTCATGTTTCCGAGCAAAGAGGGGCAGTTGTGAGCATGTGATTTTTGCCCTATATATGAAATTATTCCCAAAAATTCAAGCAAAATGATGTTTCCCTTATTTTTACAATTTTTGTGAATTTTTTTGTCATTTTCTGTTAATTGTTTGCAATTTTATTTGTGCGTGTTAATTCACATGAAAATACAAAAATATGCATTTACATTTAGGATATAGTTTCATATTTTTAGGATTAATTAGGAATTAATTTGTTTTTAAACAAAACATGAAAATTACAAAATAGTTCACTTTAGCATTTTATTGTTTTAATTGTGAAATTGTCACAAATTAGTTTTAAAAGTTTTTAGACATTAATTAGCTTAGTTTAGTTTTTAACTTCTTGCAATCTTTGCAAATTAGATAATTAGTAACAAAAATGAGGTGGAAAATAAGGATGAATTAATTTGGAAAATCAAAATTCAAATAAAAGAACAATTTAAAAGAGGAATAAAAGGGCTGTCTTCTCAAGCAAAGAAACAATTGGGCCTCTTCTGAATTGAGCATCAGCCCAAACCATTACGCCAAACAGCCCAGAACCCTCTCCCAATCCGTTCCAATACGCTAAAATCAAAACGACGCCGTTTGGCTTCGATCAATCCAAACCGTCGAGGTTAACTAGATCAATGGCTCAGAGGCGGGGTAGGCGTACTATGAAAATGTCCGAAGGTCCCCCCCCCCCCACCCCATTCCCCATCGTCTTCCTCACCCCCACAAACCCTAGCCACACCGCCCTGAAACCCCTAGATCGCCGGTGGCGGCGCCGATGTTAATCACCCCCAAATTTACACCCCTCGTCCTCCTCACTCTCCTCTTTCCATTCCTACCACTGGTTTCCCTCGAATATTGTCGGAGCTCGTCAAATCTCCGATTGAAGTTTTCCGGCCAAGTCGCAAATTCATCCAAACTGGACCAAAATCATACCACACCATCCCCGGACTTCCCTCAACCCAAATCCATGACCATCTTCCTTCGAATCTCGGTGAAGCGGCTCGAATTTCAAATCTAAGAATTTATGGCCAAAACTCTAACCCAAAATCTTTGTGATTTTGGACCGTAATATCCTTAACCATGTGTTTTCTTGTAAAAACACATGGTTAGGGATGTTGAGTGTCAAAAATCTGGAGAGATTCGAATGGCAGTGGTTGACCGGAGTTTTCTCTCCGTCGGTGAGTCTCTCTCCAACTTTCTAAGCTCGATTTCCATCAGTGTAGCCTAACAGTCTCTTCTTCTTCTCTATTTGATTTGATCGATTGTGGAAATTGTCCATGGTTAATTCTGATTTTTACTTGTTTTAAGTCTAATTTTATTAGGTTAAATTAGTTCGTGTTTCTATGCTTTATCAGTTAGCCGTTTCAATGAACAGTAGGACTTAGGCTCTGAATTATCATTAATTAGTCAGTTAGATTAGTAGTTTATTGATCTGATTTTTCCAGGCCTTTGTTCTTGCTCTTCTCTTTTGTTTGTTTCTTGCTAATGGGTGATGATTCCGTGATTAGTTGTTAGCTTAGTCTATTCTCATATTGATGATTACTTTCGGATGTTTATTGGCTTGGTAGAGTGTGCATTAGGATTAATTGGTAGTATGATTCAGGTTGAATATTTTGCATTAGAGGTGAACCTGGTTGGTTATAGCTGAACAAAATCTTTTGTTTTAGCTAACTTTAATTAAATTCTAGCCAGGGTAAGGGACTGGGATCAGTTGACCTTAGTCTGTAGTTTTCAGACTATTAGAAGGACATTTTAGGCATAGAAAAGGGCAGTTTCTTTAGGAATAGTAATTTCAAAGTAGGGGTAAGGGTAGTATAGGTATTTTAGGGGTAGAAGAGCATCCTAGGGCCTTCTAGAAGGGTACTTTAGTATATATGTTAGCACAAAAGAGGGATTTACTTGTTGAGCAAGTCAAAAATAAAGGGACTAAACTGAAAATAAGGGAGGGACTAAAAAGAAACCTAAAATCTGATTCATCCTTTGGTGTCACCTATAAAAGGGCATCAAGTGCCTTGAGGAAGGGATTCAACTTCTCAGCTATTGAAGCTCCCTAAAAACTCTTTCCAGATTTGAAGTAGAAACCTGAAATTCAAAAAAAAAAAAAATATTACTGTTGCATTAAGATTCTGGGTGAACAACAGCTGGTAACTAATTGATTGGATTTTCATGGCTTAAGCTTTGGTAATTGAAATGCAAAAGTGTTTCTGGTTGGTGTTCGAGTAAATTTTGATTTCAATTGGAGGCATTTAGGATCGATTTGGGGTGCTGTGTTGGTTTGATTTGAAGTTGAGTCCATTTGGGAGTCATATGATCTCATTTCAAACTAGCCCTGGGTTAAATTGTGGGTTCACTGCACTTGTTTGCTTATCTGATTGTGTGCTAAGTCTTATAAATCATCATTGGTCTTTGAGGAACTATTTTGGATCAAAATTCACTCCATTTGCTGTTGGTTGTAATCCTGTTGAGTTTCTGCTGTTGCTGCGAATTGTTTCATCTGCTGATTTCTCATTCTTCACTGTACTTTCAAACCCAGGTACATATTTCAAGCTTGACTCAATGTAGCATATCCTGCTGGGAAACACAGAATAAATATGAGCCAAGTTTTCTGCTGCGAAATTGTAGTTTAAAAAGTTCTGTTACATGCTTGGCTTTTGTTTATGATTGTGCTGATTGGAACGTGAAACTCATCTCCAGTTTATGTGTTAAACTAGATTGGGTCGATTTGATTTGGATTTTTACAATATACAAATTGAATAAACATTGGGTTGTTGAACTCGAACTAAGACTGCCCCGATTCTATAATATTTGAGGACTGTTAACTGATTAGCTTACAAACGTGTGAACTCTTCTGATAGTAGTCATTTTCTAATTTGATTGGATTCATGTGATTACTATAAGGTGAGCACTAGTGTTAGTTGATTACATGATAGGTTGATAGCAATGTTGGCGTGAATTAATTCAGAAGTAGTTAGTCTGCTTTATGCTGTTGAAATCGTGTTTACAGCTTGGTTCTCACCTTAATGATGTCTAAGGACTCACCGGAATATCAGTAGATAAATTAGTCTGTGCATAAACCTGGAATTCAATTGACTAATATCCCTCTAATTCGAGTAGATGCGTATTGTTTCCCCTTTGCTATAATTATTGAACACTTAAAATAATTTAGGGGTAATTTCAGGGGCCGTTTGGTTGAACTAGGTCGAGGCCTCGCTGGGTTCAGCGATAAGCCATCTCAGGCTGTCACATGGACTGCCTTCATGAGTTTGGGCTTTCCTAGGGGATTCGATCCCAGGTGCTGTCACCTATCATCTGGGCTTCCCTTTCTCCTGCCTAACCAAATTTGTGGGCCGTTTCTGAAGCCCATCAGTGGTCCAGCTCATTGTTGAGGTTGGACTACTAAATTTTAGTGCATAATCTCAGTTCAGTTTTTACGTAATTAAGTTTTTCTTTCTTCTTTTAGGGACAATTGATCAATAGAAAATTGTAGTCACTTTCAAATGGGAATTGTTTTAATAAAAGTGTTTGAGACGAACTTCGTCAAACAAAATCATGTACGCGGGGCCCTCAACGAATGGTTATTAAAATAACTAAATTTGGAAGGGTTGTTTAGTAACTTCACGGCCTTCCCCAAAATAATATTACGTTAGAATCTTTAGGCGCGATTTTAATTAAATTACCTTCTTAAACTCGGGTGCGCATTGATGCGATCCAAATCCAAATCTCGACGAAGTCGAAATGTGTTGACAACCACGGGTGCATTGATTGCGACGTGGTTCAAAACGCGTTTTCACGACATCGCAATTCTTTTAAAATAAATAATGTTAAAAAGAGGTTTACGAATAAAAGGCACCTAAGCTAATAGGTATTAAAATCAAATAAAAGCAAATGCAACAGTTAAGAGACCGTGCTAAAATCACGGGACTCGGGAATGCCTAACACCTTTTTCCGGGTTAACAGAATTCCTTACTCGGATTTCTGGTTCGCAGACTGTTAACAGAGTCATATGTTTCCTCGGTTCGGGATACAACCGATGACTTGGGACACTATTAATCTCTCAAGTGGCGACTCTGAATAATCAATAATTAAAGCCCGTTTCGATTGTCCTTTAAATAGAAAAACTCCTTTATACCCTTCTGTGGGTGTAATTGAAAAAGGAGGTGTGACAATACCAAATCCTAAGCGGAAGGTCCCCCACACAAGGTTAGGCAAGCCACTTACCTCGAACCAACTCAAATCAATCCGAAACCACGCGCTTTCCACGAGTACTAGACTCCAAATGGCCCAATTCTATTCAATTCAATTTCATAATGTAAATAACACTTCAAGTAACTGATTCTACAAATATATTCTAAGCTAATACGCGAGACTAGGTAAAATGACCCAAATTCCCCTCGGGCCTGCATCTCGGAATTGGGTAAAATTTACATTTCCAAAATCCTCACACTCTCACGAGTTCAGTCATACCAAAAGTACAAAAATCAGACCTCAAAGGGTCCCTCAAATCATCACTCAAAGGTCTCTAATTAGTCAAGCCCTAACCCCCAATTTACCACTGATTTTCCTTAATTTTTCATGCTTAAATTGATAAAAAAATCATTCCAATAACGAGTTTAGGGACCAAAGACCTTACCCCAATGAACTCCTCTAAAAATTCCTCTTGAAAAGTGCTCCCCAAGCTTCTTCCCGTTTGAAAAGAGGTGAAAAATGGCTAAAATTCGCGAAGGCAAGTATTTATATTTTGCCCAGCGATTTCTGCATCTGCGGTCCCGCTTTTGCAGACCAATGGTCGCATCTGCGACAATCGCTAACTCAGCCTGATTCCGCATGTATGTCTCCCCATCCACAGATGCGGTACCACTCTTGCAGAAATTCTATCGCTTCTGCGGCTCCTGCTGAACCTCCCCATTTCCGCTTTTGCGATGCCAAATGCCTCTTCTGCGGCTCCGCACCTGCGGTCCCACACTCACAGGTGCAGTTATGATAGAAAACTAGCTGAAGCTGCAACTCCGAACTCTAAAATCCTTCCGTCATACATCCTAAATCATCCCGTGGCCCCCGGAACCTCAACCAAAGGCACCAACAAGTCTAATACTACTGTCCAAACTTATACCAATCCTTAAAACACCTAAAAAAATATCGAAACGACGAATCAACCACAGATTCAAGCCTAAAAATTCCAAAACTCTAAAAATACGCTATCGATCAAAAAGTCTATCAGACCTCGTCCGAATGACCTGAAATTTTGCACACACATCACATTCAACACTACGGAGTTACTCCAACTTCCGGAATTCCATTCCAATCCTCGAATCAAAATCTCACTATCGAACCGGAAACTTCAAAATTCGACCTTTTGGCATTTCAAGCCTAAATTAGCTACAGACCTCCAAAACACAATCCGATCATGCTTCTAAGCCCAAAATCACCCCACGGAGCTAACGGAACCATCAAAATTCCATTCTTAGGCCGTCTTCACACTATTGCGACTACAGTCAAATTTCCAACACTTAAGCTCTCATTTAGGGACTAAGTGTCCCAGAACTCTCCGAAACTTAAAACTGAATGTCCCGGCAAATCAAAATAGCAAAAATAAACACGGGGAAAGCAGTTAATAGGGGATTAGGGCTTTAATTCTTAAGACGACCAGCCGGGTCATCACATCCTCCTACACTTAAACATTCATTCGTTCTCGAACGATCATAGAGACATACCTGAAGTAGTGAAAAGATGAGGGTAACGAATGTACATATCCTGCTCAGTGTCCTAGGTCGCCTCCTCGACTGGCTGACCCCGCCACTAAACCTTCAATGATGCAATGTTCTTTGACCTCAGCTTTCGAACCTGCCTGACCAGTATCACCATTGGCTCCTCATCATAAGATAGATCCTTGTCCAACTAGACTGAACTGAAATCCAACATGTGCGACGGATCACTGTGATACCTCCAGAGCATAGAAATATGAAATACCGGATAGACTCCTACCAAGCTGGGAGGTAAGGCAAGCTCATAAGCAACCTCTCCAACATGCCTCAATATCTCAAAAGGGCCAATAAACCTCAAACTCAACTTCCCCTTCTTCCCAAATCTCATATAGCCCTTCATAGGCAAAGCCCGAAGCAGAACCCCCTCTTCAACCATATAGGAAACATCACGAACCTTCCGGTTCGTATAACTCTTCTGTCTAGACTGGGCTATACGAAGTCTATCCTGAATCACCTTAACCTTCTCCAAAGCATCTTGAACCAAGTCTGTGCCCAACAATCTAGCCTCACCCGGCTCCAACCAACCCACCGGGGATCTACCCTGCCTCCCATATAAAGCTTTATACGGTGCCATCTGAATGTTGGGCTAATAGTTGTTGTTGCAAGAAAACTCCGCCAATGGCAAGAACTGATCCAAAGACCCTCCAAAATCAATCACACACGCACGAAGCATATCCTCAAGAATATGAATAGTGCGCTCGGACTGTCCATCCTTCTGAGGGTGAAATGCTGTACTCAACTCCACCCGAGTACCCAACTCATGCTGAACGTCTCTCCAGAACCGTGATGTGAACTGAGTACCTCTATCTGAAATGATAGAAACTAAAATACCATGCAGGCGAACAACCTCCTGGATATAAATCTCCGCCAACCGCTCCAAAGAATACGTAGTACACACAGGAATAAAGTGAGCGGACTTGGTCAGCCGATCCACAGTCACCCAAACAGCATCGAACTTTCTCAAAGTCCGTGGGAGCCCAACTACAAAGTCCATGGTGATCCGCTCCCACTTCCACTCCAGAATCTCTATCTGCTGAAGCAATCCACCCGGTCTCTGGTGCTCATACTTCACCTGCTGACAGTTGAGGCACCGAGCTACAAACCCGACTATATCTTTCTTCATCTGCCTCCACCAATGGTACTGTCTCAAATCTTGATACATCTTCGCAACACCTGGATGGATGGAATACCGCGAATTATGGGCCTCCTCTAGAATCAACTCTCGAAGCCCATCAACATTAGGTAAATAAATCTGAACCTACATCCTCAATACCACATCATCACCAATAATCACATCTCTAGCATCATCGTGCTGAACCTTGTCCTTGAGGACAAGCAAATGAGGGTCATCATACTAAGGCTCCCTGATATGATCAAATAAGGAAGACCGAGAAACCACGCAAGCTAGAACCCGACTAGGCTCCGAAAGATCCAATCTCACAAACTGGCTGGCTAAGGCCTGAACATCCATCGCCATAGGCCTCTCCGATGCTGGTAAATAAGCCAAACTCCCCAAACTCTCTGTCGGCCGACTCAAAGCATCGGTCACCTCATTGGCCTTATCCGGGTGATACAAAATAGTGATATCATAGTCCTTCAGCAACTCTAACCACCTCCTCTATTGCAAATTTAGATCCTTTTCCTTGAACAGGTGCTGCAAGCGCCGATGATCAGTATAAATCTCACAGGGAACACCATATAAATAATGATGCCAGATCTTCAAGGCGTGAATAATGGAAGCTAACTCAAGGTCGTGGACCGGATAATTTTTCTCATGTACCTTCAACTGTCTGGATACCTAGGCAATCACCCTACCGTCCTGCATCAACACCGCTCCAAGGCTAATCCTCGAAGCATCACAATAGACCGTATAAGACCCCGAACCTATAGGTAGTATCAAAATTGGGGCTGTAGTCAAAGCTGTCTTGAGCTTTTGAAAACTCGCCTCATACTCTTTCGTCCACTAGAACGGAGCAGCCTTCTGGGTCAGTATGGTCATAGGGGCTGCCATCGATGAAAACCCCTCAACAAAACGGCGGTAATAACCCACCATGCCAAGGAAACTGTGGATCTCTATAGCTGAGAATGGTCTGGGCCAACTCTGTACGGCCTCTACTTTCTTCGGATCCACCTGAATACCCTCACTCGATACCATGTGGCCTAAGAATGCCACGGAATCCAACAAAAACACATATTTCGAGAACTTAGCATATAACTTCTTCTCTCTCAGAGTCTGAAGCACAGTCCTTAGGTGCTGCTTATGATCTTCCCGACTCCGGGAATACACTAGAATATCATCAATAAAGATAATGATGAATGAGTCAAGATATGGCCGGAACACGCTGTGCATCAAATGCATAAGGGCTGTTGGGGCATTGGTCACCCCAAATGACATAAGGAAATCGTAATGACCATACCGGGTCCTGAAAGCAGTCTTCGGGATATCTAGCTCCCGAATCTTCAACTGATGGTAACCTGAGCGTAAGTCAATCTTAGAAAACACCCATGTGCCCTGAAGCTGGTCAAAAAGATCATCAATACGAGACAAAGGATAATGGTTCTTCACTGTAACTTTGTTCAACTGGCGATAATCGATACACATATGCATAGAAGCATCATTTTTCTTCACAAACAAGTTAGGAGCACCCCGAGGTGATACACTGGGCCGAATAAAACCCTTATCAAGTAATTCCTATAACTGTTCCTTCAACTTTTTCAGCTCAAGAGGAGTCATACGGTACAGAGGAATAGAAATGGGCTAAGTGCCCGGCAACATATCAATGCCAAAATCAATATCTCTATTGGGCAGCATACTTGGAAGATCAGCTGGAAACACATCGGGAAAATCCCGTACGGTTGGAATTGAATCAACTGAAAGGTTATCAATACTAACATCTCTCACATAAGCTAAATACGCGGCACACCCCTTCTCAACCATACGCTGATCTTTAAGAAAAGAAATAACTCTACTGGGAGTGTGATCTAAAATACCCCTCCACTTAACACGCGGTATACCTGGCATAGCCAACATCACGGTTTTGGCGTGACAATCAAGAATAGCATAATGGGGCAACAACAATTCCATGCCCATGATAATATCAAAATCTACCATGCTAAGCAACAATAAATTGGCTCTAGTCTCAAAACCACTAAGAGGAACCAAACACGACCAATAAATATAGTCCACAACAAGAGAATCTCCCACATGAGCAGAAATGTAAATAGGGGAACTCAGAGAATCCCGAGGAACACCCAAATGCAGAGCAAAATAAGAAGACACATAAGAGTAAGTGGAGCCTGGATCGAATAGAGCCGATGCATCTTTGTGACAAACTAGTATAATACATGTGATGATAGAATCGAAGGCAACGACCTCGGTATGGGTAGGAAGGGCATAGTATCTGGCCTGGCCTCCCCCTTTAAGGTGACCTCTACCTCCCCGACCTCTACCTCTAGCTGGCTAAGCAAGTGGGGTAGCAACTGGAGCTGTAAGCATAGCTTGAGAACTCTGCAGGGCGCGCTGTGGTTGAGAAGTTTGTAGAGGTTCACTCCTCCCAAGTCTAGGGAATACCTCACTACATGGCATGTGTCAACACACTCAAGACAAGCTTTTGGAGGACGTGGCAGTGGGAACTGTGTGGTACGGGTACTCCAAGACCCCTGAACACCTGAAACACTGTGTGAAATTTGAGATGAAAACTGAGCTGGCTGACCCACAATACCTCTACCATGCCGTACTCTTCCTCCAAAATAAGGACCAGTGGGTCTCTCTAGTCTACGAGGTCTCCTCACTTCCCAGTAATCTCTCTCCTGACCTTGTCTATCCTCTCTCTCCTGGACCCACCTGTCCTCTACTTGGTGAGAGGTCCTCACCACCCGCTGAACTGGGACCACAGGCTATGTCGCTATGACACCTAGAACCCGACCAATGAGAACTCGCTGCTCTGGAGTGGGGGTGGCGGAATTCTGGGTCCCTTCCCAGGTATATGAAGTAGTTGGTACAACCTAAATCAACCCCGCCTGAACTAATGTACCAAACATGCTCAGGAACTGTGCTAATATCTCCTGAAGTGCTGGAGTAGTAGTAGTAGTAGGCGTATCCGGTACCTGGGCTCTGGTTGGAACTGTTGGTCACTCCTCGGTGGCAGCTCGCGCAGGTGATTTGGCTGCACCACGTGCGCATCCTTTGCCTCTACGCTGGCCACGACCTCTAACGGCTCTCATAGGGGCGCGAGTGTTTGATCATCTCTGGTATCACGTGTCCTCACCATCTGTGAGAGAATGGAAGATAGAGGTTTAGGATTGTGATGTCAAAAACCTCGCGGGTCAGGGAAATAAAATGAAGTGGTATTTTTACTAATGGTTACATAGCCTCCCATAGATAAGTACAGACGTCTCTGTACCGTTCCATGAAACTCTAATAAATCGGCTTGTGATTCATGACTCCTATGAACCTAGAGCTCTGATACCAACTTGTCACAACCCTAGTTCGCCCTCCGCGAACCATTGTGACGGCACCTAGTCTCTACTATTAGGTAAGCCTAACAAATGTGAAAAATAACAAAACATGCGGAAGAAATAATTAAAAACCAAAATAACCGAATGGAACAGTATTTAAAAATGCCGCTCGGCATATACAATACAACTTCTCGAAATCTTACAGCATTTCCCAAAACCCGTAATCTGAAGAAACCACAAGCCTTGAAAAGCCTTGGAATATCTAACAAGGAAAAGAAAATACAGAAGGGCTAATACAATATGGAGAGTAGAAAAGGAATCCTCGGTCTGTGGACGAGGCAGATATACCTCGAAGTCTCTAGAATAGTCGCTTCGCCTCAAGGGTGATAGGACTGAGTCAAAGTACCTGGATCTACACATGAAAAACATGCGCAGAAAGGGCATGAGTACACCATAACGGTATTTATTAAATGCCAAGCCTAACCTCGGTCGGGTAGTGACGAGGAAGGTCAGGGCCCTACTGAGGTTAAATAAAATATAAAGTTCGACAATGTAGAATAGATCAGTATAAATATGTACAGTAGTAAAAGTAACACAAGATATAAAAGGGCAACAACAACTATTACAGAGGCAAGGTAAACACAGAAAGAAATAAGGCTCAGCACCAAAATAGCAATCGGGGATCTCCCAGGATACCGTCCCGTAGTCCAACTCATAGTGCGCGCGGATCTACCGGAATCCCGTTCCGTAGTCCCAAATGTAAATTCCCAGTACTGGGGGAATCTACCGGGTGTAGTCTCGTAGTTCCATATAACTGTGCAGGGGGATCTGCCGGAATCCCACATCCATAGTCCCAAATAAATAGACAAGGGGGAGCTACCGAAATTCCACATCCGTAGTCCCAAATGTAATTACACATCAGCATCGGGAAAATATTTAGAAATGTCAATTTCATATCAAGGCAAACAAGTAATTCTAGCCTAGCATGCTGCACGGAATTCAGGTAAAGCAGTTTGAGCAAATAAGGCAATTAAAACACTTAGACATGCTTTCCTAAGCTAACAACAGGCTTTAAATGCATGTGATATAAACAGGAAAAGAAACTTACTAGTAATCACTTAATGAAAACCGGATATTCAACAATTAGCACAAGTACGCACTCGTCACCTCACGTACAAGGCTTTTCAATTAACAGTAATACCAAATGCTAAGGGTAAGGTCCCCCACACAAGGTTAGGCAAGCCACTAACCTCGAACCAGCTCAAATCAATCTGAAATCACGCGCTTGCCACGAGTACTTGACTCCAAATGGCCCAATCTATTCAATTTAATTTTATAATGTAAATAACATTTCAAGTAACTGATTCTACAAAGAAGTTGTAAGCTAATATGCGAGATTAGGAAAAATGACCAAAATGCTCCTCGAGCCCATGTCTCGGAATCGGGTAATATTTATATTTACAAAATCCTCACACGCTCACGAGTTCAGTCATACCAAAAGTACCACAATCGGACCTCAAAAGGTCCCTCAAATCATCACTCAAAGGTCTCTAATTAGTCAAGCCCTAACCCCTAATTTACCTCTGATTTTCCTTAATTTTTCATGATTCAATTGATGAAAATCATTCCAATAACGAGTTTAGGGACCAAAGACCTTACCCCAATGAACTCCTCTGAAAATCCCTCTTGAAAAGTGCTCCCCAAGCTTCTTCCCGTTTGAAAAGAGGTGAAAAATGGCTAAAATTCGCGAAGGCAAGTATTTATATGTTTTGCCCAGCGATTTCCGCATCTACGGCTCTGGGACCGCATCTATGGTCCCGCTTTTGCGGACCAACAGTCTCATCTGTGACAATCACTAACTCAGTCTGATTTCGCATCTGCGACTCCCCATCCATAGATGCGGTACCGCTCCAGCAGAAATTCTATCGCTTCTACGTCTCCTGCCGAACCTCCCCATTTCCACTTCTGTGATGCCAAATGCCTCTTCTACGGCTCCGCACCTACGGTCCCACACTCGCAGGTGCGGTTATGATAGAAAACTAGCTAAAGCTGCAACTCCAAACTCCAAAATCTTTCCATCAACCATCCGAAATTATCCCGAGGCCCTCGGGACCTCAACTAAAGTCACCAGCAAGTCTAATACCACTGCCCAAACTTATATTAATCCTTAAAACACCTAAAACAACATTGAAATGATGAATCAACCGCGGATTCAAGCCTAAAAATTTCAAAACTCTAAATATACACTTTCGATCAAAAAGTTTATCAAACCTCGTCCGAATGACCTGAAATTTTGCACACATGCCACATTCAACTCTACGGAGCTACCCCAACTTCCTGAATTCTATTCTGACCCTCGAATCAAAATTTCACTACCGAACCGGAAACTTCAAAATTTGACCTTTCAGCATTTCAAGCCTAAATTAGCTACGGGCCTCTAAAATACAATTTGATCACGCCTCTAAACTCGAAATCACCCACAGAGCTAACGGAATGATCAGAATTCCATTCCGAGGCTGTCTTCACATTGTTCAGACTACGGTCAAATTTCCAAAACTCAAAACCGAACGTCCTATCAAATCAAAATAGAAAATAAATACGGGAAAAACAGTTAATAGGGGATCGGGGAATTAATTCTTAAGACGACCGGCCGGGTCATCACAAGCCACCAGTAACACTAGCTAGATCTGCAAAAGGTCGGGGTCGCGGTAGAGACCAAGGTGCAGCTCGTACCATAACTAGAGAAGTACCTGTAGAGCCACCAGTTGCTATAGTTGAGGAGCAGGTACCAGATACTATTGAGCCGGTGGGACCTGCTTATGCACCAACTGTGCCCATTGTGATTTCAGGCCTTCAGGAGGCTTTGGCCCAGATTTTGACGATATGCACTAGCCTTGCTCAGGTGTTTTCAGTTTCTTGGAGGTGCTTAGAATCCTGCTGCCTGTACTTTAGAGCAGGTAGCTCAAAGACTCCAGATACCGGGGGTACCACCAGCCCGACCTGTTACAACTTCTTGGGCAGAGGATGGCCCACCTAGGAGTGATGAGGAGAAAATGAGACTAGAGAGGTTCTGGTAGGTTTAAGCCTCCAGAGTTTAGCGGGGAAGAGTCAAAGAATGCTCAAGATTTCCTAGATCGGTGTCAGCGGATTCTTCGCCCAACATGCATTTTGGAGACTAGGGGAGTTGCATTAGCCACTTTCTATTTGACTAGGTAGCCTACCGATGGTTGGACTTCTATGAGTTGAGCAGGCCAGTTGGTGTAGCGCAACTTTCATGGCATGAGCTATCCATTCCCTTTTTAGAGAAGTTTGTTCCATAGACCTGCACAGAGGAGTTGGATAGAGATTTTGAGTAGCTATGTCAGAGAGATATAACTATTGTTAATGGCTAATATTGACCCTCCGTTTTTAAAACAAAATTTATTAACGCTTAACAATTTACAATAAATCCTTTAAAAAAAAATTCTATGAATATCTATTTGATAAATTAATTAAGTATTAGTTTCAAAATAAACACATAATACTAATATTATGTATTTAAAATATATTTATTATTATAAAATAACCTTTGTATATACATTATTGTCACGACCCGAATTTTTTACCCTCGGGAGTCATGATGGTGCCTACTCATGAAAGCTAGGCAAGCCAATTATTAGGGTTCTACACAGTAACAATCAATCCCAAACAGTTAGAAACAAAAACTAAAGTTAAACAACTGATAAATTCGGAAGAGTTATAACATGATAAAATAATCCAATACAAGTCTACCCACGAATCTGGTGTCATAACTTCACGAACATCTACGGTTACTACAAATACTGGTCCAAAAAGAAAGTACAACTTTTCTTGGAAAAGAAAAGAGACAGCAGAAAGCTAAATAGGGAAGGGGGACTTTAGGCTCTGTGGACGCCAGCAAATCTACCTTGCTCTCCCTGGACTGAAGGCAGCTACCTCAGCTACCCACTAGGTCCGATACCGAAATCTGCACAAAAGAGTGCAGAGTATAGTATCATTACAACCGACCCCATGTACTGAGTAAGTGTCAAGCCTAACCTCGGCGAAGTAGTGACGAGGCTAGGACACGACAATCATATATACCTGTGCAGTTAAATCATATACAAATAGAATCATAATAACTGGAATCAGTAGAATAAAGTGGTAAGGGGACATGCTGCGGGAATAACAGGTTCTAACAATAAGCCAGTAAAGAAGAATCAATAAAGAAGCATAGTGAACATCATATCTACATCGACAAGAATAATGAAACAGTAACACGTGCACGACATCACCCTTCGTTCTTTTACCATCGTCCTCACCATATGAAACAACAGAAATGGCACGACATCACCCTTCATGCATTATTCCTCACAATATCGACACAACATCACCCTTCGTACATTAACTCTCAAATCATGACACGACATCATTCTTTGGGCATTAACACTCATAATATTGGTACGGCATCACCCTTCGTGCTTTACACTCTCTCACAATATCATGCACGGCACCACCTTTCGTGATTCACACTCTGCCTCACCCAAACAATAGAAAACAATAAGCCCCGGCAAGGGAATCAACAATATTAACAATAACATCTCGGCAAGGGATCCAACTATAACCAATCGCGTTTTCAACAATTAATTTACAAAATGGAACTCAACATGAGTCAATGCTCAACAATAGTCAATTACCATGAAACTTTCATAAATTTGGTTCATCAACTTTCATAAGCTTTGTTCAACATTAATAATCATCAATTTGAGCATGATCAGTACATAATAGATTCACAAAAATCATGATATAAGATTCACGGACATGCTTGATACCAACGTATAGATACTTGTCACCACACCTATATGTGTACACGATACAAACACATAGCAAATAAACCATAACTCCTATTCCCTCAAGCTAAGGTTAAGCCAAACACTTACCTCGATTCCACGGACAAGATTAAGCCTCAACTACCGCTTTACCTCTCGGTTCCACTTCCAATCCGCTTGTATCTAGTCACAATGTACTTAATAACATTAATATATAGGGTAAATAAACCAATTCTAATGCATAAAAATAAGTTTCTATTGTTTTCTCAAAAAGTGAAAAATCGACCCCAGGCCCGCTTGCTCAACACCCGAGGTTCGAACCAAAATCCGATCACCCATTCACTCACAAACTCAAATATGTAATTAGTTTTGAAATCGGACCTCAAATTGAGGTTCAAATCCAAAAAATATGAAAATCCTAACTTCTACCCAAAAACACCCAATTTCCCATGAAAACCCTTGATGCCCAGCCGTCTCATCTCCATACTTTATAATTAATGCCCATGTACTAGTAGCCGAGTTTCCCTCCTATATAAAGGGAACTCGCACTACCTTGTAAAAGGCTGATGTTGCTCCATTTCTCTACAAGATCAATAATATCTCTCTCTTTCTCTCTCTCTTCTTTCTAATCTGCTCGTTCTCACTGGCCCGGGGCCACTTTAATATTTATCGCTTTCCTATTTGTTCTTCATTTTATCGCTTGGTATTGGATATAAAGAGCCTTGTTTGATCATATCTTAACTATTATCCCATTCCTGACTGCCCCCTATACCTCGAGCTCAACCCTGACTTCGACCCCGAGGTCCCCCATCAACCAGTCCTGCGTCCGGGCAACAGGCCCCTCGGTTCGATTACGGTCTCATTTTAGCCTACATTTCATTATTAAACTCCACATTCTTAGCATCATCTTCTCTAACAACTAGCTCGAGAATAGATCACGTATTTTTAGAATCCCACTTACAAATTTAATTGTTGTTACCATTTTCACTGTAAACAGTTTGGCGCCCACCGTGGGGCTAAAAATAATAATGATTATTTTCTTGCTGGTTCCATTGCACAAACGCACGTTACCGTTCACACTTTTTCTTGTCCAAAGATATCTTGATTTCAGGTAAAAATGTCAAGCTCAGAAAATAGAGTCGAGAACGACTACCCCGAAAATCACAGCGGAAACGGTGTGGCTGTTCCAGTGGTTGGCGCGATGCCGCAGAAACCCGATAATGCATCTGGGCCGATTATAGCGGACGCGGGTTCGCAAGGCGCACAGCGGGTCAACGAAGCCTCGCATACCGATGGGATCATACAACATATCAACCGACAGGAAGCCCAACAAACCCCGATTCAGGAAACATAGGAAGTTAGTCTTCACAATATTTTTGAAATGTTGCAGGAACAATAGTTGGCTATCGCTCAGTTGCAAAGCCATCCGATGATTCTCGGCATAGTAGCGCCGGAAACAGCTCCCCCCGCCGAACGAGTACCCAAGAGATCAAACAACAATGGATAGATAACAGGCCCTGCCATAACGAAGATGCTTGGGGATCTCTCCAAGAGGATCGAGTCAGGTTCGTGGAATTTCATACAACAATTGTCCCCCGATGAAGCTCTCATGGAACCCGTTTCACGGAAATTCGAGATTCCGGCACTCCCTACATATGACAGGACCTCGGATCCCAACGAGCGCACCACCGCTTACAAGCGCAGGAAAAGACAACGACTTTCAAGATGATGAGTTCGAGCCCACCTCGTTGAAGAAGTTCGGGGAAACACTCTCAAAAGGACCCATGATGTGGCGTCACAGCCTAGTGCCTGACCTCACAAACTCGCTTACCATACTAGCAGATTCCTCCGCAGAGGCATGCGCCGATGCCATCGAAGCAGTAACGGGAGAGCCCGACACATCTGATACTGAACAAAGAGAGAATGAAATGCCATAGGAAGTCGCACCTCATTCCCTAATAGAACAAACGAGATCGCCCCCAGTTTCAGATGACTGGGCAACAGAGGCCTTTGCCCTAAGCCTAAACGAACCGTGCCCGATGACTTTAGGATATTTCAAATGAAGCTTGACCAGATACCCAACCGAGACCATCCAGAAGACTCCTCATGCTCGGTGTACCCAAGCAGGCTCCCAGCAAAGACATTAATGCCAAACAGGTGGAGGTACCACCCGTGCACCGCAGATACGAGGAATGCCACAAGATGCAACCTAACTCGTAATGATCGGGAAATAGCTCAAGGGCAACATCCTCGAGGAATCTCCAGTAGAACCAGATTCGACAAGGCACGATCGATAGGGGGACCCCGTCTAGCGGAGTACAATTTTAGCATTGTTATACCAAACACCATGATCACCATAAGCAAAACCAAGGATACCGAATGACTCAGGCCTACTCGACCAAGACCCCTTCAAATGAACCACAACCTAGCGCGAGAACTGCAGGGTGCACGCGGCCATAGGGTCAAAAATGGCCATCAGCTCAGGAGAACAACGGTCATGCTACTCAATAAAAATCGCCACCGGGTACTGCCGAGTGATCAGGCTCGAATCCAACCCCAAGGGAGGAAGGCAACCAGGAAGAACGATGCAAAAAATCCGTGGCGTATTACGACGACAGTGGAGGAGCAGCTACACCGTCCGAGGACTCATAAATAGGAAAGTAAAAATGTTCGCCGCCAGGGAAGAACAGGTCCAGGGATATGTTCCAGAGGACACCCTTACATCCAGAGAAAAGGACACCGAGACTTCGCCTCGGCCTCACGCTGACGCATTGGTAACCCTCTCCCTCATTTGATATATTCCAAATAAAACATGTGTTCATGAATATAGGTGGTTCGATCAAGCACACCAACGATGTCGTACAAAGGTCAATGGGGCGGTTCGGACTGACGAACCAAATCGCTCCCGCACCCCGAATCTTTGACGGGTTCCAAACGATGATCACCACAACAAGCAGGAAGATCGTTCTCTCAATACTGCCCATCTAAGCTCGAGCTGGGACGTTGGGCTCTGTACCATCAAAGAAGGTGCAAGGTACAGACGTCTTATTCATATGGCCATGGGCACACCGCCCGGAGATAGCATCTGCCCCATTTCACCAAAAGAATGAAATCCCACGCAAAGGGCGGAATTAAAATAAGTTAACAAGGAGCAGTGCGCGATGAGGGGAAATTCCCCACCATATGGCACATTGCTGGCATCAATGCCTCCACCCTCAGAAGAATCAAAGGGTAAACCAATCACATCTTCGTCCAAGCCTGATTAAACACAGCGGAGGGCTATATTAGGGCTCGCACCTCGAGAGGGCAGGAACGTACCAAATCTCGAAACGTTGCCTACACATCCCGCAGTGAGGAAGAACTGCTTCACTCCTTTGTTATTTTTTCACTAACTTGTATGCAGATAGCCATCCGAGACATTCGGAAGTTCTAACTCCGCCCGAAAAATCATAAGGCCTTAGCAGCGCCCACCGCGCTCTCTTTCCTCAATCAAATTTCCGCCCTAAAGAGGGTCTCACCAGCAAGATTATTAGCGGAGCAGCGTACCCCCAGAGGAGGATCTGACAAGATCATAGGCTTTCTCCTACAGTCAAATGACGAGCGATGATCTTCTTTTAAGGGCACCATCCCCTCGGAAGGATCGAGAAACATCACACTAAGTTTCAATAGTCAATCATGTACCTGATCGAATGGTCCGAGGAGCCGCGCCCGCGCGGGCCGAGCTCATGACAATGAAATAATGTGTGTTTATGCCAAGCAATAAAAGAAGATCTTTTCAGCATCTTATTCTCCAAACAAGGAAATCGCAGTGTACTCTCGGCACGAACCCCTCTATCAAATGCATCCCGCAAAACTCGAAGACTTAATGTCAATAATTTGGAACCCGCACAACCCTAAGGTCGGAACTCCGGGCTCATAAAGCCCCCTACAAGGCAACTCCATGCTCACAAAAAGCGGCCTTCGAGCTTAAACAAACTCGATGACTTGGAGACTGCCATTAATTGCCATGCACTGGAAAACCCGAAACTGTAAAACCCCTAGCGGGCAGACTCGGCATAACCAGATCTATTATACATTACAAAAACAATTATAAGACCTCAATAGGCATGACAAAAACTGTAAGACCTCAACAGGCATGACAAACTGTAAGACCTCAATAAGCATGAAAATCTCGAAGTTTAGGCTATACGTCGCACTTGTAAGAATCCTGAAAGGGCATACCCTCGGTGTAAACGCCTAAACTATTACTCGGGATAAAAAAACGGCTCTGGCCAAAACACATATGGCTACGGTCAAAACGGCTGATACAGCCAAATTAACGCGACTCGGGGACTCCCAACTATTGCTAAACAAAAATCGTAGGCCACTACTTCGAATATACTTCAGAAAGAACTAGTTAAAACAGGCTTCCCTCAACAGGCAAAAAACGAGCTTCAACCATGTCAGCTTCAAATCACAAGGTTTTTACCTACTCAGCCTACGAGCTATGAACCTTCCGAGGTGCTCGAACATCGCCGATAATGACTTGAAATCGATGTTCCTCCGGAACCAACGACGGGTCAGGCAAAATTATTTCAAAAGACCTTAACGAGCGGAAAACAAAGCCTACAAAAGACCACAGTCAAAACAGCGTAAGAGCCATTATCGCCAGCCAAACGAGCCTCCGGGCCGCATACTAAAAAGTCTCTACGACCAAACAGCACATGAGTCATTGTCGCCAGCTTGAAAATTGACAACTTGAGGATTAAAATGAGCTCGAATCGTAACCCGATTCAGAGACCGGATACAAAATAGTTAACTATGCAAACCTCCGGGCCACATATTAAAAGGTCTCTACGGCCAAAACAGCGTAAGAGGCACTATCGCCGGTCTGAAAATCGAAAGTATTTAAGGGTCAATTAAAGCTCGAGTCGCAATGCGACTCGGATACTGGACCCGAAATAGTTAAACTGCAATATTCCTAAGGGCATTGCCTAAATGCTACTGTCGCTAGCCGAGTGAGCCTTCGGTCCACGCGCCTGTAAGGTCACTTCGACCTGAAGCACAGAAGCCCATCGCCGTCCGCCCATGCAGGCAGGAAAGAACTTGAGGGTCAATTAAAGCTCGAATCGCAATGCGACTCGGAGATTGGACCCAAAATACTTGAAACGGCAAATGCCCAAGGGAAAGAAATAAGAACAAGCACTATCTACCCGCACAAGCACAAAAGATTGAAGGTCGGGCAAGCTCGAGTCAATGCTTGACTCGGAGACTAAGCCTAAATAGGTGGGCAAAACATGGAGGCCCCAACGCTTCTTCACGTCAAGGATCGTATTTAATAGCCTCCGGGCCTGCTTGATCAATTCCAGACCTACGAGGATCCCACCAAACACTGAAACCAGCCTGCCTGGTCAAAAGGGCTACAACTTGTCAGATTCGCTCTCTGTGACGTTAAGAAGAAGTGACTGAGCGTCACGCTCGTCCGCCCTTGCTCGAGCCAATTCCTCTGAGAGAAAAAAGCCCCTTGCACCGATCTCCTTGAGTACCTCTCTTCGGGATCTACGATGAACATATTCCTCGATCCTTTTATGCCGGTCGAGGGCTCACTTCAGCTCGGCTTTGGCATCAGCAGCATCCTTCATACGAATCACCATCTCTTGATCAGCCTTGGTTTGGCTTATTGCTGCTTCAGCCCGGGCATCGATTATCTCAGCCCTGAACTTCGAGAGATCAGATTCATGTTTCCCGATCATATCTGCTTGAACTTTGGCATTGTCACGAGCCAAGCAGAATTGGACTTAGAAGGCAAGGACCTTGGCCGAGGTGCTTGTCTCCTCTAAAGCTTGAGCTTGCACTTGAGCCCTTAGCTCACCACAAGCAGTTCTGACACGGTTGATGTCTCCCTTGAGGTACTCTAAGGCCTCCATCTTTTTCTGCAGCTAATATAACAAAAAGTGGTTAAACTTTAAGGTCCAAAAGGAGTGAAGCACATGCCACAAAAGGTTACCTGCTCCATCAAATAGCTCTCATAATTTGAGCTCCAGTATGCCTCATATCGCCAATGCAGCAACTCAACCTCCTTCTCCTTGCTAAGGAGCCTAAGGGACTTGCCCTCGTCCATAATTTTCCGAAGCCTGGCCCTTGACGGAGCATCTCAGACATAAGCCTATCACAAGCCTACACAAGGAAAACTCAATAAAGGGAGGAGGACGCGGAATACAGGAAAATTGCACCTAAGCTCACTACGATGTGAAGCTGACAGACTTCCTCGAAGTCAGAGCACACTCCTGTTGATCCTGCCTCTTCGGCCCCAGGAGAACCAACCTCGGGCAAAGCATATACGCTCAAGAATCCATCAGTGGAATCCATAATACTCTCATCCTGGGAAAGCACCTATAACGTTATCCCCTTGCTCCATCCACAGTATCTCCTCTCCATCTCCAAATGTTCCTCTCTTATCAAAGACACGGTCTTCTGAGCGAACTCCCTGTCAGGCCGGCCCCGAAGTGGTTGCCATGACTATGGAATAACTAACAAATCAGAGCAAGGATGTGCGCCAATGTTTTTTGTTCCTGAAGAAATGAAGAACCCTATGCCAAAGCAGAAGGATAGCTATCTCAAATAGTGAGGTCTTTCGAAGAAGCCGAAGTCGCCCCACATATATGTGAGAAGCAGCGACGACTCACATACCCAGAATGAGCCCCGGGAAGCCAATAGCCTCGATACAGATCGATGGGATGATACCCTATCCCAGAAGCATCCTTCGACGAGGAGCTAGGACTCAAGGAGTAGGTCGTATTATCTCCAATTTCGAGGCAGCATTTTACCTGGAGGATCCCCACCAAAAAGAATTCAGACTTCGGAAGATTTCAACGCCATCACTCGACTCAAGGTAGTACCCGGTCTCATGGTTCCCTTTTCTAAAAAGAGAAATGAGCACGGGAAGCTCCAATCACGAAAAGCTCCACGAAGGCTTGGGGTAGCGCCTGAGTATAGGCAACTCCTCAACAGAAGTCTATCCTATACGCTTTAAAAAGCTATCTGCATCAGGAATAACATATTATCTCCTTACAACTCGGAGAGCCCGACAGCCCGAACCTATTAGATCTATTCAGGCTTGGTCCAAGGTATGACGAGGGGATCGAAAAAAATCCACGTCGATCAGTAGAGGATCGGAAAGAACACTCGCACCAGAGTTAGATATCAGCGGTCAGCAATAAAGAAAGACATTCAAAAGGCCTCGAAGGGCATGAAAGCATACAAAAATAAGGCAAGAATAGAAAGCAAAAGTCAATAAAGTATATTCATATTCATAAAAATCCATGTACAACAGCCCTCGAGGGGTCCTTACATACAATTACAAAAGCTACGGAGGTTCTCTACACCTAAAACGGAGGAACGGAAGGATGTACATGCAATGAAACTCGAGGGCCCGGTCCACCCTCAAAAATCCATCTCCGGTATTAGCAACCTCGAGCCCCGCCCCCTCGAGCACGCATCCTCGAGAGCGACTCCTTCGACCGCCCCTGATCTAGGTTTCTAGCTCAATCCATCGAGGAATTCTCGCCAGAGAAGATGAAGAAATGGAAAAGGAGGGGATGCAGAGGAGGCAGAGAAATGAGACATGGCCCTCCGAAGCCAAAGGTTGAAGATTCGGCGGGCCCCGACCTCAACGGCCGGTAGTGCCACTTTGTCCCTTGGGAAAGAAAAAACCCAAGGGATGAAGTGCCACACCAGGGCCCGGTAGGAGAGTGAGCAGCGGTGCATAGTCCGAACGGCTGTCTACATAAGGGGAAAACCGACTCCCTGTCCGTCACCACCTCGTGCCAATAGCAATAGCAATAGCCACAGCAAACATGTCAACGACCACAGCAGCAACAGGACAACATGATTGTGCTCGACAAGGGGAAGCCCCGACAAAATACCACAATACAATCCAAGGGAGCTCCGCCAAACGACCTTGAGGCCATGAGCCCCAAGCATGATGATTTAGAAGAAGATGATAAGAAAGAATGGAAAAATGAGCCAGCGAAGGCACTGGGATAGGAAAAACAACGCCAAGGCACCCCCATTTATAGGGGGTTACTACACGGTCATCGAGGATTTGGAAGATTGACATACGGACACAGTTATTGCATTCTTGAAAAACTGAATCGATGGTGGTACAGTCACCTTGGAGAACAGGAAACGATAGTGCATCGAATGAAGTCAAAATACACAGATCCATAGGATGCCCCGGTTGCCACAGAGCTCGCGCCACAGGTTGCATCACTAGTGTGACATCGTTGAAAGAAGCTCGAGAAATCAAGTGTCAGAATCATTTCCCTTCGCTTCGTTCTGGGAAATGAGGAGACTATCTGTATGCGGTGAAAATCAGAGGACTTAATTTCTCACTATCAAGACATTTCGGTAGAATACCTCAAGACCCCGATGGTGTGGAGCCACGACCGAATCCCCTCCCTCGGGGCTCGTTAAGGCCCGACTCAGGGAAGATGGAGATTGAAGCCAAGACAGAGTGGGAAGCTCCCAAGGCACACAACTAAGTCTGACAGGGCTGGCCTATCCACAGCCTATGCTAAGTCGTCGCGTCAAGCCGTCCCATCTCCATACGTTATAATTAATACCCATGTACTAGTAGCCGAGTTCCCCTCCTATATAAAGGGAACTCGCACTACCTTGTAAAAGGCTGATGTGCTCTATTTCTCTATAAGATCAATAATATCTATATCTCTCTCTTTCTCTCTCTCTCTCTCTCTCTCTCTTTTCTTTCTAATCTGCTCGTTCTCACTGGCCTGAGGCCACTTTAATATTTATCGCTTTCCTACTTGTTCTTCTTTTTATCGCATGGTATTGAATATAAAGAGCCTTGTTTGATCATATCTTAATTGTTATCCCATTCCCGACTACCCCCGATACCTCGAGATCGACCCTGGCTTCGACCCCGAGGTCCCCCATCAACCAGTCCTACGTTCGGGCAACATGCCCCTTGGTTCGATTACTTCCTCGTTTTAGCCTGCATTTCATTATTAAACTCCACATTCTTAGCATCATCTTCTCTAACAACTAGCTCAAGAATAGATCACGTATTTCTAGAATCCCATTTACAAATTTAATTGTTGTTACCATTTTCACGGTAAACAACCTTTCTTTGGAAAATTGCCCAAGTGAGCTTAGGGTTTGAGGGAGTTTGAAAAATGTTTAAAATCCCGTCTAAGTTGGAATTTACACAGGCGCAGTTATCGCATTTGCGATGACAAGTTTGCAAATGCGGCCCAGGCTTCGCAATTGCAAAGGTAGGCCTGCTCGGCTCCCTGATGACTTCGCAATTGCGAATGTGAAGACCGCAAATGCGATCAAATACTCGCTAGACTTCCTCGCAATTGCGATGAAGTCCTCGCAATTCCCAGGCCTGATAGGCTCGCAATTGCGACATCTAACCTCGCAATTGCAGGATCAAAGCCTGCAACACATACCAGATGAAAATCTAAAACTTCCTAACTCCAATTGACCCCATAGCCTATCCAAAACTCATCCAAGTCCTCAGGGCTCCAAACCAAACATGCACGCAAGTCTAAAAACATCATACGGACTTGCTCGCGTGATCAAATCATCAAAATAACATCAACAACTACGAATTTAACCTCAAATTCATGAAATTACTCAAGAACATTGAAATTTCCATTTTCTCAACTATAGGTCTGATTTATACCAAACCAATTTCGATTCTTACCAAATTTCACAGATTCAACTTAATTATTATTTTAAACTTGTACCGGGCTCCAGAACCAGGATATTGTCCCGATACCATCAAGAAAATGCATCATTTTATTTCAAAAAACCTTTATATTTTCTAGCAAATAATTTTTACTAAAAATTCTTTTCTCGAGCTAGGGACCTCGGTATTTGATTCTGGGCATACGCCCAAGTCCCATATTTTACTTCTAACCCTACGGGACTGTCCGATCACGGGTCTGGGTCTGTTTACTAGAAATGTTGACCAAAGTCAACTTTAACCAATTTTAAAGGCTAAATTCATTATTTTTCTAAAATTTCACATAAATGCTTTGCAAAAATGCACCCAGACTGTGCATACAAATTGACGTAAGACAAAAAGAGGTTTTCAAGGCCTCGGAACACAGTATGACTTCTAAAACAAGAGGTACCTTTAGGGTCATCACATTTTTCACCTCTAAAACACTCGTTCGTCCTCGAACGAACATAAAAAGTACCTGAGTCGCTGAAAAGATGAGGATAACGGCTACGCATATCAGACTCGGATTCCCAGGTCGCTGCCTCAATAGGCTGACCTCTCTACTACACACGAACTGAAGGGAACATCTTCGATCTCAACTGACGAACCTTCCGGTCTAGAATCGCTACCGGATCCTGCTCATAGGTCAACTCTTTGTCCAACTGGACAGTGCTGAAGTCTAACACGTGGGATGGATCGTCGTGATACTTCCGAAGCGTGGACACATGAAACACTAGGTGCACTGCTTATGAACTCGGCGGTAACGTAAGTCTATAAGCCACCTCTCCCACTCGATCAAGAATCTCGAAAGGACCAATGAATCTAGGTCTTATCTTGCGCTTCTTCTCAAATCTCATGACGCCCTTTATGGGTGACACTCAAAGCAACACTCGCTCTCCGACCATGAATGTCACATCGCAAACCTTACAGTCGACATAACTCTTTTTCCTTGACTGAGCTGTACAAAGCCTATCCTGAATGATCTTAGCCTTATCCAAGGCATCCTGTACTAGATCTGTACCTAACAACCGAGCCTCTCCTGGCTCAAAACATCCAACCGGAGACCGATACCGCCTACCATATAAAGCCTCATAGGGAGCTATCTGGATGCTTGACTGGTAACTGTTGTTGTAGGCAAGCTCTGCTAATGGCAAGAACTGATCCCACGAACCTGCAAAATCAATAATACATGCTCGGAGCATATCCTCCAAAATCTGAATGGTACGCTCAGACTATCCGATCATCTGAGGATGAAATGATGTGATCAACTTAACCCGTGTGCCCAACTCATGCTGAACTGCTCTCCAGAAATTCGAGGTAAACTGCGTACCTCGATCAGAAATGATAGACACGGGCACACCATAAAGACGAACGATATCCCGGATATAAATCTCTGCCAACCGCTCAGAACAATAGGAGACCGCCACATGAATAAAATGTGCTGACTTGGTCAGCCTATCAATAATAACCCACACAGCGTCGAACTTCCTCTGAGTCCGTGTGAGTCCAACAATGAAGTCCATAGTGATACGCTCCCACTTCCACTCAGGAATCTCAATCTTCTGGAACAAACCACCAGTCTCTGATGTTTGTACTTTAACTACTGACAATTCAAATACTGAGCTACATATGCAACAATATCCTTCTTCATCCTCCTTCACCAATAATGCTGCCACAAATCCTAATACATCTTGGCGGCGCCCGGATAAATAGAGTACCGAGAACTATGGGCATCCTCTAGAATCAACTCACGAAGTCCATCTACATCAGGCACACAAATACGACCCTGCATCCTCAAAACTCTATCATCTCCGACTGTAACCTACTTGGCACCTACGTGTCGCACTATGTCTCGAAGGACAAGCAAATGAGGATCATTATACTACCGATCTCGGATACGCTCAAATAATGAAGAACGAGCGACTATGCAAGCTAGCACACGGTTGGGCTCAGAAACATCCAACATCATGAACTGATTGGCTAAAGCCTGATCATCAAAAGTAAGCGGTCTCTCAACGAATGGAATATATGCAAGACTACCCATACTGGCTGACTTGCTACTCAAAGTATCGGCTACTACATTGGCCTTTGCCGGATGATACAAGATGGTGATATCATAGTCTTTCAATAGCTCCAACCACATCCTCTGCCTCAAATTGAGCTCCTTTTTCATGAACAAATATTGTAAACTCTTGTGATCCATGAACATCTCACATGACACGCCATACAAAATAATGCCTCCAAATCTTTAGCGCATGAACAATGGTTGCTAGCTCCAACTAGGACAGGATACCGGCCTACCCATAAGTCTGTAGCAAAACTCTGACATGATAACTTATAGACTTGGCTGCACTCCGAATGAAGTGGAGTATTACCGATCCTTCGATGAATGCTAACCTCGTCTACTATGAGGGCTCGTCAAACTGATTACCTATACCTGTATGCATGAATGCTGCGTGCACAACAAAAGGACGTCAGTACGAATAATGTATATGTTCATAACATCATCAAGCCTCTGAGGGCATCCCATCATATCATCTTGGCCACTGTGGGCAAAATCATCAACGTATACCAGCTGATCAGGTGGTGATGCGTATATAACGCCATAACCTTTCCCATACCTCATATTATACGCATATATAACGTCGTCTAAGTCATGGGTAAATGAATATGTATAAATGCATGAAATGAATATGAAATACGTTAATAAAATGTTTCGGTACGTCATAAGATAATTATGCCTCTAATTAATATCATGAAATAAACTTTACCAAATTGCGTATTATTGCGATCCATGAATAGAATATATAATAATAATCCACACGGGGAATCAAGAATATAGACACCCCTAGTATTTCTATGAATGGAGTCATTTATGAAAGTTGCGTATTTTGCTCGTTTCATTTGTATTATTTGAATCATGCCAAAAAGATAGAAGAGATAGCCTTAACATACCTGAGTCGATTCTCTTGAGAACGATTACACCGTACTCCCTTAAAATTATAAAATCTCACGTTAATTTGAATTAGCTTTCAAACAAACCAAGCCCATAGTTATAACTGAACCTTTTTGTTTTACCTTCAGCCCTCAACAATCCACCCATTGAAAAGATGTGAAGCACAAAGATTTGTAGCATACGCATCTATAACATTCCATTTTAGAACAGCATAATGAGCAGGTGTAGTGGAAAGTGATCGTAAAGGCACAGACAAACGTCCAGCAAGAATTAGTTTCTTCAAAATGTGGACATAAATGCATCGTGATATAATGAAGTTTATAAGCCACCTAGTCATGCATCCACCATATAGTCCATAATAATTTAAATCTTGCCACCTATTCTTCAATGACTTAAGAGTCGTAAGATTTGGGGGCTGCCACGTGGGGATGGAATGGGTAAGTTTAATCTTTATCCAATTATTAGATAATTAGGAAATGTTCCATTACCCGATAATTAACCAAGTATCCACATAATTAAAAATTATCCTAAATTACTTAAACTACTAATCACTTTTAATATACTTTATACACCTTACTATAATATACTTTACTATTGTGGTCATGTGGTACCATATAAAATTAGTACATACATTATTATTTTATTAAAATATCCATGTAAAAAATGCACATAACTTATAATTTTCCTAATCTCATAAAAAAGTACAAATTTTCGTACGCTTAATTCTTAAAATGGTAAAAAGGTAACCTTCTTTTCATGTGAGAAAATAATTTCTATCTTTAAAATAAAGAAAATCTCATAAACTTTCTTATTTTATATTTATAATTTAAAACATATTTGAAAGTAGTAATATTAATATCTATATAAAATCATATTTTTCAAATCATCATTTTTTTCTTTACAAAAGTGTTCCATTCAAATCTTCTTTTACAAAAATATTTCACTCAAAATACCATATCAAATGTATATAACGGTATCAAAGTTGTTAAACTTACGGGGTCTTACAATAACATAGTCACAAATCTTGTTCGTGAATATGATTAAAGAATATTGTGAAAGAACTGACATCAAGACACTGACTATCAGGGATGCTAAACTAGGGGAAGAGCTGCAGAATTACACAGCTAGTCCATCTTTGGTTCGCCGGAACTCTTTGCAGTATTGAACTGTAAAAGTTTTGTTTTGAAAGAACACAATCAATTGAGGCTTGTATCGTGTATGTACCTTTTTGCCATTTTTCTTCTTGTGAACGCTTAAGACGTTCCATTTTTAATGAAATAAAAACAATATTTTCCTATAAATCACAATTTATTTTACTGCTTTATGTATACCTACTTTTCTTTTCAGTAATCAAATCGATAAAAAACTGCGTTCCGCGATTATGACATGTAACAAAACTGTTGAGCGCAATGACCCATATTATGAGGAATATGAAAAGAGTATAATGCCAGACAATCTCCCGTAGCAGATTGAGCAGCTGGAGAGTCAGAAGAAGCCCAACCTCGAAGAAATAGATGTAGTCAATCTTTGAAGTGAAGAAGACGTGAAACAAACTAGAATCAGCATTCACCTAGAAGCCGAGCAGAAGAAAAAAATAATTGAGCTCCTTCAACAGTACGTTGACGTGTTTGAGTGGCCCTATGATCACATGCTGGTATTAAACACCGACATTGTCTCACATCGACTACCCACTGACCCTACTAGACCGCCGGTCAAGCAGAAGCCCAGGAAGTTCAAACCTAATTTATGTCTGAGGATAGAAGGAGAGGTGACCAAACAGATAGAAGCAAATGTGGTAGGGGTCACAAAATATTCATGTGGGTTCGCAAACATCGTCCTAGTGCCAAGAAAGGATGGAAAGATCAAAATATGTGTGCATTACTATGATCTCAAAAACGCTAGCACAAAGGACAATTTCCCCTTGACGAATATCGACATCCTCATCGACTACTGTGCGAAGCATGAACTGCAGTATTTTGTGGATTGTTTTGCTGGTTACCATCAAATTCTAATGCATGAGAAGACGCAGAAAAGACGATGTTTATCACTCACAGGTAGTCTACTGTTATAGGGTTATTCCATTCGTTCTCAAGAATGTTGGTGCCACCTACATGAGGGCCATGCTGACCCTTTTTCATGACATGATTCATAAGGGGATTGATGTGTATATGGATGATGTCATCATAAAATATCAAAAGAGTTTGGGGCACTTGGACGACTTGAGAAAAAATTTTGAACTCCTGCAAAGGTATGATTTGAAGTTGAATCCAGCAAAGTGCGCATTCGGAGTCCCGGTTGGAAAACTGTTAAGTTTTATTATAAGTAGGAAATGGATAGAACTAGATCAATCAAAGATCAAGGCTCTCTAGGAATTACCACCACCAAAGAGCAAGAAAGATGTCTTGAGTTTCTTGGAAAGATTGAATTACATTTGTCTCTTCACAGCCCAGTCCATAGTAATCTGTAGACCCATCTTCAAACTATTAAAGAAGAATGTTGCCACGAAATGGATAGAGGAATGCTAGAAAGCCTTCGACAGAATAAAAGAGTAAATTTCAAACCCGCCAATGATGGTTCCCCCAAACCAGGGAAACCATTTTTTCTCTATTTTTCAGTCTTGGACAATGCCTTTGGCTGTGTGTTGGGACAACACGACAAAACTAGGAGAAAGGAGAAGGCCATCAACTGCTTAATCAAGAAGTTCACACCATGCGATAACAAGTATACTTTGATAGAACGCACTTGTTGCGCTCTGACTTGGATTGCTCAGAAGCTAAGGCATTACATGTATACATACATGACGCACCTAATATCTCAACTCGACCCACTCAAGTACATTTTTTAGAAGCCAATGCCTATCGGGAAACTAGCTAAGTGGAAAATTCTCCTCAGCAAATTTGGCATTGTGTACATAACTCAGAAGGCTATCAAAGGGTAAGCTTTAGCCGAGCACCTCGCCGAGAATCCAGTAGATGGGGATTACGAACCACATACCATGTATTTCCCCAATAAAGAAGTACTATTTGCCAGGGAAGACATCACAGAATCATACCCTGGATGGAGGATGTTTTTCGATTGAGCATCAAACTTCAAAGGAGTCGAGATTGAGGCAGTCCTGATTTTAGAATCTGGACAACACTATCCTCCATCGGCAAATATATGATTCTCTTGTACCAATAATATGGCTGAATACGAGGCATGCATCCTTGGAATCAGAATGGAAGTCGACATGAACATCAAAGAACTTTTGGTCATAGGAGATTCTGATTTGTTGATACACTAATTCTAAGGAGAATGGTCAGCTAAGAATGTCAAGATATTGCCATACATGCACTTTGTAAAGAAGTTGTGCAAGAAATTTACAAAGATTGAGTTCAAACATGTCCCCATGATTAAGAACGAGTTCGCCAACGCCCTTGTGACCTTATTATCCATGATTCAGCATCCACACAAGAACTACATCAATCTCATCGAGATAGAAATCAAGGATCAACATGCCTATTGTTTCCATGTGAATGAAGACCAGATGCTGAATCTTGGTATCACGACATCAAGAAGTTCCTTGTGACCCATAAGTCTACATAAAATCCTACTAATGGTCAAAAGCGAGCCATCAGGAGGTTGGAAAACCACTTTTTCTTCAACGGGGTAGTCATGTACAGAAGGAACATAGTGTTAGGTTTGCTGAGATATGTAGACGCCACCAAAGCAACCAAACTGTTGGAAGAAATATACGCAGGGACATGCGAACCCAACATGAATAGGTCCATGTTATCCAAGAAGATTTTGAGAGCTAGATACTTTTGGATGATTATGGAGGGCGACAGCACGATATGTGCAGAAGTGTTACCATTACCAGATTCATGGAGATTTCATCTAGGTTCTACCAAATAAATAAAATGTAATGGGTTTTCCCTAGCCTTTCACTGTATGGGGCATGTACGTGATAGGACCCGTAGAGCCAATAGCGTCAAACAAACATCGTTTCATATTTGTAGCCATCGACTATTTCACCAAATGGGTCGAAGCATCTACTTATAAGGCCGTCATAAAGAAGGTGGTGGTAGATTTTGTCCGGAATAACATCATTTGTAGATTTGGGATACCAGAGTTTATCATCACTGACAATGCCGCCAACCTCAATAGCAACCTTACGAGGGAAATCTGTGAGATGTTCAGAATCATCCATCGCAATTCCAAAGCTTATAGACCATAAATGAATAGGGCAGTCGTGGCAGCTAACAAGAATATCAAGAGGATTCTGTGAAAGATAGTGGACAATCGCAGAAAATGGCACGAATAGTTACCGTTCGCTTTATTACTACCATGAGAACATCTACTGGGGCAACACCGTACATGTTTGTATATGGAACTGAAGCAGTGATACCCATAAAAGTTGAAATTCCTTCCTCAAGAGTCATTCAAGAAGTAAAATGGGATGACGCATAGTGGATACGGGTCAGGAAAGAACAATGCATGCTCATTGATGAGAAAATAATAGATGCAGTATGTCATGGACAACTATACCAGAGCAGGATGGCTAATGCATTTATCAAAAGAGTGAAGCCTCACAAATTCACACCGGGGCAGTTGGTTCTGAAGAAAATATTTTCCATCAAGAAGAAGCTAAAGAAAGGTTTGCACCAAATTGGCAAGGTTACGTGGTACATGAAGCATTGTTTGGTGGAGCTCTAACATTAGCAGAAATGGATGGCAGAGTCAGCACAAAGCCAATGAACTAGGGCACAATCAAGAGATATTACATCTAAGGACAGATAGAGTTAGGATTTTGATGTAACATAACTACGTTCAACCTGACTTCCCACGGAAGGATACATCGGCAACCAACGTATGGTCCGACCCCCCTATCTTGTAATAGAAAAACCAAATATCATTTTGTATGTTATTCAAGAACTATGCCGACTTGATTTCCTCAGATAGGCAATACCATGGTTGATGCAAACCAACTCCCCCCCCTCTCCTACTAAGAAGTTTTTTGTGAGTGCAGGGTCAACAAGGAGTAAGGAATCGATGGGACCACACTAGGTCAAATGACTCACCCACCACTTGCCTAAGATTATCTCTTCTTTCTCTTACTTAAAATTTTCGAACGCAGCTAAAGCTAATTCTTGAATTCTTTGCAGGTGCTTCGGAATCAAACAGCTGACACAGAAATATGTAAATAGAAAACCGTCTACTCAATCAATCGGAGCACCTTGTACAAATCACATGATGGCTTCACTCATTGAAGTCATGTCAATAGCAAACTATCAGCTCAATTAATCAGAGCGCATTGTACAAATCGAACGTCAGCTTTGTTAACTGGAGCCTTGTATATAGCATACTACAAACTTCACTAACGATAACTAATCCTCAGCACTGCTCCGTCAATCACAAATGCCGAAATCGACAATCGTGAAGCTCATCACCAACATTCTGCCAATCGATTGCCACAAGTTAGCTTCGCAGTCAAGAGTGTCTATTGGGCATGAAAATATTTTGTTTTGCTATTACCTTTGAATGTTTTGATGTTTTGTTCGTGCAGCTTTAGGCATGATTTTGATCGCTCCCAAGTGGAGACTACTTCACATTTCAGTGAAAATCTCTCCCAACAAACGGAGATGCACTCTGCAATCAAGCTCTCCTAACAAGCGGAGACATTTATCAGTGTAAAGCTCTCCCAGCAAGCGGAGACGCACTTTACCAATCAAGCTTTCCCAACAAGCGGAGATAATTTTCAAATGCTCCGATAGCTGCGGAACGGTACACAGCCCGGCTAACAAATCGAGTCAGGATCTAGTATCCCATCATCCCAATCCCAAATAACGGCTTGCCAACATCTAAGATCATTATTCCTGCATCGTTTACATCGCATCTTAATATATTTTTCATTACAATATATTGATATACGTGTATATCATCTTGTTTTGTAGGAACAAACACCGCAGTGTGGAACTACTTTTTAGTAGAAGACCGAAATACAACGCTATGGGGACATCCAACCCAGTAGCGGGCTCAAGATCCCAACTCAAGATAAGCAACAAGCTCAAAATTTTGAATCATTCAAATCAGGCCGCAAAATTCAAGCCATCATGAGTGACCAATCTTCCGTCTGGCCGTATCGTCACAATACGATACTAGGACCATACCAGCGAGTGTCGCTTCCCAAAAGTCCTTACTCTAGAACTACATGAGGCCTAATCCTTATCAAGCTTGAGGTATGTAAGCAATTCAAAGCTAGAAATTCGGCCCAATATTCCTAAATCTTTCCATATTCTTCTTCTATTCAATCTTGCAATTCACTATCCTCATTTCTTGCAATACATGCCTAAAAGCTGGGATAAATTGGTTTTCGTTCAATTTCTTTGCCCAAAAACTCTTTCATCATCTCCGGTCAAATAGGGGCAGCTACGGACGACCAATTTAGACCCTCCCTTTTTAAAATTAATTTATTCACGCTTAACAATTTACAATAAGTACTTTAAAAGTTTTTTTCTATAAATATCTATTTTATAAATTAATTAAGTATTAGTTTCGAAATTAATCACATAATACTAATATCGTATAATTACAAATATAATTAGTATTATAAAATAACTTTTGTATATACATTACATAGGCTTTATAATTTGACAAAAATTACTCCTTAATTTCCAGTAAATTAGGTTACAATATTAATATTTTTCAAATTAGTGCAATAATTCGAAATATGTGTCATTATAGAAAACGAATTAATTATTAGTACATATAACAATTATAGATTTCTTTTACATTTATTGGAAATTGTTAAGTCTATTTAAATTAATTCAAAAAAGGGATTAAAGACAAAAAGGCTACCATTGCAATTCTCAACCAAATAGAAATTGGCTATTAGTTCAATCATTTGGCCAAATGTGCAATCCCAAATAGAAAACAACCTAATCTAAACACACCATCTCTTTCCAACATGGCAATACATGCCATTCTCATTGAACCAATGAGAACACGCCACGTCACCCGCTAATCACTTACAAAACAAACACAAGCAATCTGAACCGTTAATCATTTCTCATACCACTCAGTTGCCTCTCCCTTTCCTCTTCTTCTCACTTGAGTATACAAACCCGTCAATCACCTAAGCCTTGCACAAATTCGTGCAAGGCCATGAATCCACCAAGAAGTCATCCATCATGTCTTCCTTATCCGCGATTCTAGCTTAACTTTCCCTTTTTCAATCACAAATTCAAACCAACTAAATTCTGAAACCCTAAGCTCAAAGGTGAAAGCTCAAATCACCTGAGCTCTGTTACAATACTTCAAATCAAAGCCTGAAATCACCTTTTGCCTCCTGAACTCCACGATTCCTACTAAAAATTCCTTTTTCAATAATAAAGTTTAAAAACTATCGAGTTTGGGAACCCTATCTTGAAGATGTAACTTCAAATCGGCTAAATCCTCTCTCGCACTGTCAAATAGAAGCATGCATGGAGATTTTAGAGGGGTTCATCATGAGGATTCTTTACTTAGAGGTCAAATGCAGTGACCTCTGGTCTTAATCTTAACCGATGGTTTCTTGTGCTTCAACTTTTAACGGCTCACTCCACTCCAGTACTCAGGTAAAAACACTATCGGACCCCTCCCCCATCCCCCCCAATCTTCTGATTTTCACTCGATTGGCTATCATGGCAAAAGTTAGCAATTTGAAAATTTGGAATATTCATAAGTTTGACCGTGAGTTAAGTTGATGATATCGGATTCGAATTGTGGTTCCGGAATTTAGAATAGCTTCTTTATGTCATTTGGGACTTGTTTTCAAAATTTGAGGTCATTCCGAGTTGATTTGATACGGTTCAGCACAAGTTTAGGAAATGAAAAGTTCATTTAGTTCGAGGTGTGGTTCATGGTTTTGATGTTGTTATGCGTGATTTGAGACCTCGAGTAAGTCTGTATTATGTTATGAGACTTGTTGGTATGTTCACATGGGGTCCGTAGGGGCGCGGACGAGTTTTGGATCATTTCCATGTTCTTTGGCACTACTGATTTCTGGAGTTTCAGACATTCTTTGCGATCACGAAAATTGGGTCGCGATCACGTAGTGTATTATGGAAGATGGGTATTCCCTTCATTGACTTTGTGACCGGGTACTCACGTTCGCGTACCTTTATGAGGCATGAGCAACGCGTTCGTGCCTGTCAGCTCGCGATCGCATAGAGTTGAGTTGAGAAGCTCGGAGCTGGAGGAAATGTCTTCACATTCGCGAAGTGGCTGCCGCATTCGCTAAGGTTTGGATCTGTTGTGCATCACATTCGCGATGTATATGCCGCAAACGTGTAGGGTCTTTTTGTGGCGGTGAGGTTTTGTTCATCACGAACGTGTGGGTCCTTCCGCGTTCACGAAGAGTATACTTGCACCAGACGTTTAAGTACAATATTTCGAAGGTTTCGGGAGTTTATCATATTTTGAGCTATGGAGCTCGGATTTGGGCGATTTTGGAGGCGATTTTCACTATATGGATTGGGGTAAATATTTTCTACTCGGTTTTTGATTATATTTTATGAATCTACCTTCTTTTTTGGCATTTGATTGATGTTTTCAAAAGACAAATTGAGGGTTTTGTCTAAATTTTCCTCAAGTGAATTTTTGAGTTTTGAACATCAATTGGGAGTCGGATTTGAGTGAAATTAGAATGGTTGGACTCGTAATTGAATGTGTTGTGAAATTTCATAAGTTTTGTTGGGTTCCAAGATGCGGGCTTGAGTTTGACTTTTTGGTTGACTTTAAGATTTTGATGAAAGATTCAACTTTTATCGATTAGGATTGATTCCTTTGGCATTATTTGATATTTTGGAGTTGCTTTTGGCTAGTTTCGAGCCATTCAGAGGTCGATACGCGCGGAATGGCATTTCTAGAGTATTGTTTGGCTTTCTTGGTATCTAATTTGGCTTGTTTGAGATAAGTAAATATCTAAAATTGGATTTGAGGGTATTTAACCCTAGGGACTATGTTGTACAAGATGCATTGAGGTGACACACATACTAGGTGATGAGCGTGCGGGCGTGCGCCAGAGAATGCATGATTCTAGTTGACTATTAGACTGTGACTAGACTTTTTTCATTGTTATACCTTGTTACATCCATGTCCTCCCTGCCAGTTTGACTGTATAAGCTCTGAATCATGTTAGAAATCATGTTTAAGCTATGTGCTTATTCGGTTGAGACGTAATGAGGCAACTTTTGTTGTTTTGAGTCATCTTCTCTAACTGTAATTATGTACTCAGTCATGATTCTTCATTTGCATATCATATCTCAGTCTCTATTTATCATTCATTGTTGTCGCGACCCAAAATCCATTTAAGGTCATGATGGTGTCGGACACCGCTGTCAGGCAAGCCAAAAATAAATATTTAATTTGGTTATCTTTTTCAGTATTTTCGAAATCATAGTTTTTCTACAATTAAATAGTAGAAGATGGAAATTTTAGAGTAAAAATAATAATTTTTTCACAATCTCAATACTGAATAACCCATAATCATCCCAGAACCCGGTGTTACAAGTGCATGTAGTATCAACTAGGAAAAATAAAGTAAAATACATCATCTGTCCGGAATACAACTTTGGACAAGAGAGAAAACAAATATAAATACTCTAAAGGAGACTCTGCCGGCTACATATTGTAACATAAGATGCAGCTCACCTAAGTCCCCGTATCAACCGTGCCACTGCGCCCACAAGGTCACTAGACATACATGTGCCTATACAACAAAATGTACAGCAAGTGTAGTATGAGTACAACAACAACGCGTACCCAGTAAGTATCCAGTCTAACTTCAAAAAAGCAGTGACGAGAGGTCGACTACGACACTTACTAGTGGTCCAATAATATGATAATATGAAATTCTAATTAAGCATAATATACAACAATAAGATTCAAAATAAGAAATAACTGAACAGGTCTTCCATATATTTAAGAATCTAAATCACTTCCTTCCTTTAAACTATACTAGATTCTCGGCACGTGTATACCAAGTTATATAGTACATAATTTTTTAAAATAATATTAATATTATTAAAATAAATATTTGAGTAAATAATTATATACATAAAAGAAAGTACAACAAAGAGAAGGAGTTATAAAATTAGAGGAAAGAATATAAAGAAAGAGGAATACTAATACTTCTTCAACGTCGAAGAATTGGTCGAACAATGATTTGTTCTTAAGAATGTTGGAGAATTCCCTTTGTGTAAAATGTGGCTTTTGATTTAAAGCCACCAATAGTTAAAGTATAATCCAAACGATTAGTTAGTAAAGAAGGGTAAGAGAAGACAGTACTCAGTCTTCTTCTTTTATTTTAAAATATATTTAATTAATATAATTTTTTAGTTATGATCTCAAATTTGAAGTATATATATGATCCATCCAAATAAATTACCTTATAGATATCATTTTTATGATCTTAAGATATTTTCAAATATTAATATAAGCTTAATTTATATTTTATTGCTGTGAAAATAATCTTTTACATTTATTCGTGCATGCTATATAATTATAACAAAGTTAATTAATACTCATCTGATAATAAATTTAAAAAATTACCATTAATCATATGCTATTTTCAATCATCACATACATGTAAGTGGAATAACATATATTTTTAGATCAGCGCATCATGAACATCTACTAAGGATAAGAAATAATAAATAAATTATAAAATGAGATAGAAATATGTTTTAATTTGTCGTCATCAAACTTGCCAAACTGTGACAATTCCAAATCAACGACACTTCAGTCAGGCCTTTGTTTGGCATATCCATATGTTTTTCTGAACCAATAACTAACCCGAATTTTTAGGAGTCCGGAACCAAAATGTGGTTCTTTTGGACTAAAACTACACAAATAGGTGGTAAAAAAAATGACCTTTTTATATATAGCGCCATAATACCTAGCGCTATATACTAACAGTAACGGCACCGTTAAGGTATAGCGCCAGGTATTGTGGCGCTATACTGTAAAAGCTGACATGGCCAGGTATAGCGCCACAATACCTGGCGCTATATATACATCATTAATGTATAGCGCCAGGTATAGTGGCACTATACATAGATTTTCCTGGCCCCACCAATAATTCGTGACTTCAATAATTCAAAAGCGTATAGTGCCAAATTTTTGGGCGTTATACCTATATAAAAAAAAATTCTCGGCTAGCTATTTCCTATTTAAAGAGGTTAGGATTGTATAGAAATTCATTCAAAAATTTTGTTACCTCTTGATGAAACGTTTATTATTCTTAAATTCTCCAGCATTTTTTCATTATGTCTGAAGAGCGTAGAATAAGAGTTTCATTATATTGGGGGTGAGGTTGTGATGGAGAATAACTCCGTGGGCTACAGTTTACCTGCTCAGTGTCATGTTAAATTTCCACTTACTATAGAGTACGATAAATTGATATCGTTGTTATGCAAAAAACTGAGTGTGAGGAAACGTTCAGTGATACTTAAAGTAACCGGAAGATATCCGTATTCCGTAACTCCGCAAGGGGTTACTTTTTACTCGGAGTTTAACATCGACGATGATGAAACTTTGAGTAATTTTCTGAGGACTCCGGACGAATGTCGGGAATTTCTTGTAATCACAATGTTGGAGATGTACGTGATGGTCGAAGACGTTCCAAAACACGAGGTTGTGCGTAGCAGAGATAACCCCCAGTCATCGGGTGGTTATTATGGAGCAGTTTTTGCCGGACAGGTTTCGGATGAAAGGGTTTTCCTTGATTTAAACTTATCACCGTCGGCGAATGAGCAGCGAGAAAATAATTTATACCCTGCTTTCCATAATTCACAAGACGAGTGGTAAACTTCAATTTTCATTTGTGTTAATTATGTATATTTTTGGCGTATTGAATTTGTATTAACGCTCATATATTTAATAGGGGTACCGGCCGGATATGAATTTTACAAGTGGCCCATCCGGTAGTCATCACTTAATTGAAAATGCCTATCATGAAATTTCATCACATTACGACTTGTAAGTGAAGTGATATAGCCATATGGAAATCATTTATTAATTCAGTAGCTTATATTTTTGTTGGTTATGCAGTGAAAACGAGCAAGTTGAACCACCCGTACTCACTCAATTGACCGAAAACGACGTATTACATCGGGATCTGGCAGATGCACAGAGTGAGTAGCAGAACGTGCGACCAAGAAGAAGACAGGTATGTGGAAAGTGGGTAAATACATTCCCACCCACACATGCGAAATGGACACATTCAACGGGAATCACTTCAACTTGGATATTGACTTGATTTCTCTTGTACTTATTCCGCATATCGAAGCGTCCATAAGGTATACAATCAAAGAGTGCATTACATCGGTCCATCAGGAATATGGCCATACCATTACGAAAAGAAAGGCATTTCGCGGGCGCAAACGAGCGATTGAAATTGTCTACGGTAATTGGGATAAGTCATTTGCATCTCTGCCAAAGTACATGGCCGCACTGCAGCACTTTAATCCCGGGACAGTTGTTGAATGGAAGCTTGAGCAGAGTCCGGGAACACCAGAATACATATTCAATTACGTGTTCTGGGCGTTTAAGCCAACAATTGATGGTTTTTCGCATTGCCAGCCAGTAATATCCATAGACGGAACTCATGTCTATGGAAAGTACGATATCAAGCTGTTGATAGCTGTGGCAGTGGATGCTAATGGACAGATATTTTCTCTAGCTTTTGTTGTTTGTTCCAATGAAAGCACAGAGACGTGGACATTGTTTTTGAACCACATGAAAGAGCACGTTGTCAAACAGCATTCAGGTATTTGTCTAATATCTGATCGGCACGGTGGTATATTAAGTTCTGTGGAGAACTTGCCTGCATGGCAAGAACCTTATGCATACCACCGTTACTGTGTGAGGCACTTTAAGGCCAATTTCCAGAAGGCACATCCCAACAAGGATCTACATGATTTGATGTGGATGGCAGCAACAGACCACCAACACCATAAATTCCGGAGGCATATGGATTCTATCAGGCAAGAAGATGAGGCAGTCTATCATTGGTTAATGCAAAATGACCCTGAAAAGTAGACGTTGCATGTGGATGGTGGCAGACGATGGGGAATTCTTACTACAAACGTGTCAGAATCCTTCAATGGGTTATTAAAGTTGGCAAGAGGATTGCCCGTCACAGCCACGGTGCGGATGTCGTTCAAGCAGATGGCGTAGAGGTTTGTTCAACAGTCTGCAGTTGCAATAGAATTGACGGAGAGGGGTGTTGAATTTATGCCAGTGCCTATGAAGAGATTTGAGAAATACAGATGGTGAGCACATTGGCATTCATTTTTGCAGTATGATAACGAAAGAGGTGTTTTTGAAGTTCGCACCGCTATCCATAATAATCGGGGTAATAATGTACATGCTGTAAATGAATTTGTAAGGTTATGCTCCTGTGGGAAATGGTCCATCTACCACATGCCTTGCTCACATGCCATCAATTCATAATAATCGGGGTAATAATGTACATACTGTAAATGAATCTGTAAGGTTATGCTCCTGTGGGAAATGGTCCATCTACCACATGCCTTGCTCACATGCCATCAAGTGTTTTCAACGTGTTGGTTATGCGGAGACCAACTATGTTGATCAACAATATAGTGTTTCCAAGTACCTAAACACATATAGTGGTCAGTTGCAGCCAGTGGGTGCTGAGCATTATTGGCCTCCGGAACCATTTAAAATGGTGTGTAACAAGTCCTATTTGCGTAAAAGACAGGTGCAGAAGAGAACACGTATACGGAACCAAATGGATGTTAGTGACACCGTTTATGCGCGCAAATGTGGTATAAGCTCTCAAACAGGACACGACCGTCGTAAATGTCCTTCAGCTGGTTTGGGTGGCAAAACTAATCAAGCTCGTAGTGGGTGTTCTTCTAGTGTACCTAACTACCCATGAGTTGATGTTGTAATAATTAGTTGTTATATCTATGTTGCAAGATTTATGAAATAAAATTATGCTTGTTAACTATTAGTTGCACTTTCCTATTTTACCTATTTAAATAATAATTTAATAAAATTATCTGTATATTTATTATGTGTGCGTTGTCTTTTCGAACTGAAAAAGCTGACCAGCTAACATAAAGTTGTCTTGTCAACATCATGATATTTAACACGCAAAGTATAGCGCCATTAGATAATCCGTTATGTGTGTTTTGTCTTGTCGAACTAAAAAAGCTGACCAGCTGACATAAAGTTGTCTTGTCAACATCATGATATTTAACACGCAAATATAGCGTCATTAGATAGTACGTTATGTGGGTGTTGTCTTGCCTATAAATAACAGGATCATTGTAGTTATGTTGTGTGCTCAAAATTTACTAAAAGCAAATATTTATTAAAGGTAAGGTTTTTTTTACTAAAAGAAAATATTACACAAATGGCTCAACCTCTTCGCCCACTAAAGTGTAATTATGGAAAAGCATGCTTGATGCAGAATTGTTGGGAAGGTGGTGAAGTTGGACGCCGCTACTGGCACTGTATGAACCAGTTTTACAAGGTTCCCGGCGAACCTATTTGTGATTTTCAAGAATGGGTTGATGAACCATGTTATCAGGAATGTTACAGAGAATAACTACAGTTTCTTCATAATATGTGTTTAAGACAACAGGAACATGAAAAATAAAGCAATTGAATTATTGCAGACTTGAGGGCGAACCTGAAGGAGGTGGGAGAAGAAAAATGGAAAACACAATGGAATTGTGAAGCACAAAAGGATCGAAAATAAATATAAACTAGAACTTGCGGAGGTGAAAGCGAAACTGAAAGAGGTAGAAGAAGAAAAAGAACAACTAGAAGAACGATTTAAGTGGTTGGAGTGGAGAATAAATAGCAACCGGGGCTAAACATTGGCATGTATGTGTTTAGTGTATTTTTCATATTTCATGTATTTTTATTATGTTGGCCTGCTATGTTTGTGTTTGTGATTGTGTTTGTGCTGTAGTAATATTTTCCTTATGTGTTGTACTAAATTTTATTTTAATTGAAGTAGAAGTTAAGTTTAAGTGTTTGTGTTGTACTACATTTTATTTTAATTTAAATGGAAGTTAAGTTTAAGTGCTTGTGTTGTACTAAATTTTATTTTAATTGAAATAGAAGTTAAGTTTAAGTGCTTGTGTTGTACTAAATTTTGTTTTATGAAACTATCAAAGGAATGGAGAACTAAAAAAAGTAATGCGCATATTCGATTAAATAATATTGTTAATATATACAAAAATATTATTTACACCATGTCAATGTGTCCCGCATCCGGTGTGTCTCAATGCAGCCGCTGGCCTGAGGCGCATCCCCTCCCGCCCGGGTACGCTATCAGGATCATCATTATCAAGTCGTCTCCTTATAGCCGGATGCGGCACAGGATGACATGTATCGGTGGTGCTGTCAGCTCCAGTAGAAGGCTACATAATAATATGAAACTTAGTATAGAAAACTACATAACAATTTACAACAATTTATATTGTCTTACCATCATCGTCTCTAGATCCTGAATGTAGTCATCTGTCGCTGCATCGCATGAAGCCTTAAAAAGGAAATTAATAAAGTTAAAGAAAATAAATAAGTTACAATTAACACAAATTCCAATTCAATACTAATAAACTCATACATGCGCATGTGATGTGGAGCCATAACTCAGTCGGCGCCCACTATAAAAATCTCAGGTTGGTCAATCCTCAACAGTGGTAGACGGGCCTGGGAAGTATCTACCCCAATCCACTCCTTGAATATCCGAGCCCGTGATCAATAACTGACCCGATGGGGTCACCTGCGATGGCACTCGAGTGCGATAAATTCCAAAGCTGTAAGTCGGCATGTCCGTTTCATGCATGCCACCTGCCATATCAGCAGCAACATCATCAGCAGGAGCGTCAACGCCCCCTTACTGGGGACCACCTCCTCTCTGCCCACGACCACGTCGTCCGACACCACCAGCTCGTCGGCCACCACCAGCTCGTGGGATACCACGACCCCGATGGTACTGCGCTGGGTCCATATAATCAACCTCATGTGCCAAACGCTGATCCGATCGGGCTCGCTGCAGTGTCTGGGCAGCCACATCCATGAATCGATGACTATACTCCTGCATGGCCACAGGATCGTGGACATAACTCTGCATCTGCTGCCCCATATGATAGACGGTATGCAATCCAATCGCCTGCACAAAGTAAAAAATATAAGCTATATATTTGGCACTAAATTATAGCTATATAACTAATAATAACAAAAAACATACCAGGGCCTCGTATCTCCCGGCTTTTGGGACATACCGACCGTGTGCCTGATGAACCGGGTTCCCGATAAAAAGTCGGGAAACAGTGCGGTACCATGCCATATAACGTGGAATAGGAAAGTGCTGTGGAGGTGGGGTCAAGTCCCCTCGCCTGTCCCAGGTACCCAACTGCTCGTTAAGCCATGCCATAAATGTGTCGTCCGCCCTGGACCGATCATCCCTCTCATAATGTAAAGCATGCCATGCAGGCGGAGTCGGTATAGGTTGCGGCAGGACAAACTAACGAAATACCCGCTCGGAGGCATGGTGCTCAACAATATCGAGGCATATGAGCGGGACAGAAGCCCTCCAAATATGTCGGTCGAACGTGCAATATGCTGGCAGGGTACCTATCACCTCATCGCTGTACGACGTCCAGATGAACTATCAAATAAGAACACAAACCGTTAGTATGCACAACACTAAGTTAATCTATAACAAGTAAGTTTAGTTAGATATTTACCTGTGCGTCTTCCAGCAGATCCAACACATCCCTGCAGAGGGGGAGATTATGATGGGCATTATACTCTCGTGCAAGAGTACGACGCATAACTCACCTACAGGCTAGAGGGAGTTGTGGAATTTCTACATTAGCCGGTAGCTGTGGTAGAGGAGGCTGAAGCTACAGAAATCGCTCACAGACCCAAACCTAACATACAAAGTTGACGTAAAGTATAAGATTAACTATAACTAGGTAGAATTGTAACTAATGGACATATTATTTGAATATGTTGTCACCTGTAGAAGCGGTAGAAAGCCACCAACGTCTCTTTGTGTGCCGATGCAGGCCCAGCACATCTGCCTGTACAGATATGAGATGACAGCACCACCCCAGCTATACAAAGATGTATCCTCGAACCGGGCAATATGATGCAGAAAACGGAGGCTCACTAGGTTCCCCGAAGTGTTCGGGAACAAGACCCCCCCGAATAGAAGGAGCAACAACAGCCTTGTATATCGCTGTACATCCACCTCCGCAGACTCATCGGTGATAGTATGGTGGATCTGCACCAGGTGGTCTCTAATGGGGACCAACTGTATACGACTGGACCCAAACGCTACCGCCTCGTCCTCCAACATGAAACCCGTGAGCATGTGCAGCATATCCCAATATGCCTGCCGCGAATAATATCTCATGGTCGCAGGCAGTAAAACTGGCAAGCCATCAGAGGACATGCCATATAAAATCTCAGCGTCTTGGAGTGTGATGGTGGCCTCGCTGATGGGCAAATGGAAAGTGTGCGTTTCCGGTCGCCACCGCTCAATCAAGGTCGTGATCAAAGCATAGTCAAGCTGTATCCGACCGATCCTAATAATCCTATATAATCCCATCTCCTCTAAGTAATGGACCACGTGGGGATGCAGAACGCGGGGAGGACTCAAAAACTCCCACAATAGATCCACTCTCCTAGCCCGGAAAGTCTGCGTAAGCAACTGTCCGTTCCATATATACTCGGATCTATGCTGGGGCTGTAGGGCTAATAGATCCAACGTCCGGGGGCCGGGATGTATAGTCGCGTCCATGTCGTCAACTGTAAATTCATATTTTTTAATAACTTAATTGTACAAATTATATATATATATATATATATATATATATATATATATATATATATATATATATATATATATATATATTTATGGGTTCAGGGCTCGATATTTTGAGGACCAGTGACACTAAACTATCATTAATAATTATGTGTTTTTATTATAATTTAAATTCATATTTTTAATAACTTAATTGTACAAATTATATATATATATATATAATAATGTATTTTTATTATAATTTAAATTCATATTTTATAATAACTTAATTGTACAAATTATATATATATAATTATGTGTTTTTATTATAATTTAAATTCATATTTTTTAATAACTTAATTGTACAAATTACTAATTATGTGTGTTGATACAATTATTAAGTTAATTATACAAAGTTTGCATTTTCAACTACTAGTATAAGATACTTAAACAAAAGGAATTCTAAGCTAAAATACTACACATTACTACGCTACAAGGCTCTAAATTTTACTACGCTATAAGGGTCTACATTTTACTACGCTAAAAAGGTCTGAATTTTACTACGCTAAAAAATAATCTAAACTAACCATAACTAACAAATAAATTTAATTGCAAATAAAATACAAAACGGCATGAAAACACACATATATAAATCAGGATATTAAGAGACAAATTTATTTTACTAATTTATATTTTTTTAGAAACACTATTATTAAATCCGGATAAATTTAACATGCTAGTTTCGAGAAAAAAAAACACAAACCGAAATAGAACACATACAAATCAAATAATATACATTATTATAAATGTTTCAACTTAAAATAAATCGAAATACCTCGATTTAGAATTTTGGCAGAGCAAAAAAGATTGAAATTTTGACTCCGGAATTGTGAATCAACAATAGCACGAAACTCTACTCGAATGTGGGACCCTTTTTCTTCGAGTTTTATATGTCGGGGGGACACAAAAAAAAATTATAAAAAAAATGGCAGAAACAGGGTATTTGGTGGGGGACCAAGAAAGATGGGGGTTTAAAAATGGAGGCCGATGAATCGAGTGAAAGACGGAGTGTTATAAAATATCTATGTATAGCGCCACTATACCTGGCGCTATACATTAATGATGTATATATAGCGCCAGGTATTGTGGCGCTATACCTGGCCATGTCAGCTTTTACAGTATAGCGCCACAATACCTGACACTATACTTTAACGGTGCCGTTACTGTTAGTATATAGCGCCAGGTATTATGGCGCTATATATAAAAAGGTCATTTTTTTATCACCTATTTGTGTAGTTTGAGTCCAAAAGAACCACATTTTGGTTCCGGACTCGAATTTTTAGTCTCCCGTATTTCGTAAGTTAACCATTGCAGAATTGATAAAAGATCAAACAAGAAGATAAAATACATTCCTTCTCTGTCTTGGAAAATGTGATCTTTTAGTTAATTTTCCAACATTAGCTTCTAAATTTGATAATACAACGATTCCATCCTCGATCAAGCAGTGATGCGGCTCATTTCGTTATCAATCATTGAAGTCCCATTTTGTTGTTTTCTTCCCCTTTTCGAAACTGCCAATTGTGTATTGTTTGCATTCTTCAAATACCAGGTTTCATTAGTTGGAACCACATTATAGTTCTAAGTTCTAACAGTTAGATGTTGTAGAACGTTCAACGACCAAAACAGAGATTGTATACTTGAAAGTAATTAATAAATTTTGTATGGAGTATATATTTTTGGTTTCCCATCCGGTGTCCGATATCCGCATTGAAATCCGATTATATTCGGATTCGCATAGGGTAAGGCCCCATTTGGAAGTAGCGTTTCCTATCAAGGATTTTTCCACACCCAAGGCTCGAACTCGAAACCTCTGGTTAAAGGAGGAGCCTGCACTACATCCATTGGTGGTATATGAAGTATATCTTAAAAGATCTTCCAAATCTTCTGAAGAAAGCTTTTCATGGAAAAGGTTTTGTTCTCACTTAAAAAAGTTAGGCAACGGTTCATCTCTTCTTATTTGAAAAGCCACCAACGGTTGAGACTAATATGACATCCCTTCAAATAAACTTGTTATTTTTTTATTTTTATAATTAATATATTTAAATTAATAATAAGGGTATTTGTAAAATACTATCAAAATAAATTTTCAAATAAATAATTTTACATAAAAAAATAAAGTACAAGTTTATATATTGAATGATCAATATGAATTATCATACGGTGACTTGTTTGTTAAGGTTAGTATGTTTTGACTTTGTCTTAGACCAAAATTGCAGCATCAAATATTTGATAAACATGATTCCTAGAAGAAGAATCAGATTTTATATCTCATGAACAATACAATGGATTTTTCCTAACCTCCCATGAGCATCAAAACTTGGTCTATTAGAATCTTGATTCTAAATTCTCTGTCTTTTATTACAATATTTCTTGATTTTTCGTAAGATTCCTTTTTATATTATGTGGTGAAGTTGTTCTGCAAGTAAACACTCAATTCCTCCTCCCCCCCATGTGTACCCCTGTGTATTTATCAATACAGGTGGTTTATGTTATAATGTGAATAGAATTACCCGCTTTTTCAAATAAGATGCAGATAAGTAAATTGAAATTGTGATGACTTCAGCTTCTCGCTTGATTCGACCATTAGATTTCTTTATTTTCACTCCGTTCTTTAACATACAAAAATATCTAACTTGGACTTCACTGAAACAACGAAAGGACTAACAGAATCAATTTGAAAACATATAAGAAGATTGAGCATACAATATGTCTATACAAGGCAGCCTATTTTGTAATAGATATTTGAATTTCCAGAAGAGTTGGTCAATGATCTTGAGAAAACATAACCTTAAAAAGAAAAAGACACACCAGTTCCCCTCTTTTTGTTTAAATGTAATTTATAATTAATAGTATTATTTTTAAGTAATACTCCCTCCGTTTCAATTTATGTGAACCCATTTGATTAGGCACGGAGTTTAAGAAAAGAGAGAAGACTTTTAAACTTGTGGTGTAAAATAAGGCACATATATTTTGTGTGGCTATAAATCATTGCATAAAGGTAAATTGTTTCCAAATAAGGAAAGGAGTCATTCTTTTTGGCACGGACCAAAAAGGAAATAGGTTCACATAGATTGAAACGGAGGGAGTACTAATATAAATTATACTCATATCCATGCTGAAAATTGACGACATCCAAAAATAATTATTTTGCTTCTGGACAATGTGTTTTAAAGATTGGTTCTTGAAACGGTGGCTATTGTTCCAAACGGTGAACATGCTAGTAAAATTGCTCCAAACAGGTGGCTTTTATCAATTATACACTAATTGACCGCATTTAATTAATTAATTTAATTAAAAGGGTATTATGATAAATGAATAACAATCAATGAAACACAATAAATGTAAGTAATAAATCAAAGGAAATACAATAGAGAGTGTTCAAGTTAGTGAGCAGAGAATGTTCTTGTTCTTGTATTGAATATCATGTGTGCAAAAAATGATAAGGGTCCCCTTTATATAGGAGGGGAATCCCAACATAGTACACATGTATTTATTACAAAGATACGCGGTTGGTACAGCTATTTAATATCACGGTACGGACTTATACTATGTTTGCAGGCAATGTCAGCTTTGAGAACGCGCCTTGGGAACTTTCCGCTTATCCAAGATATTCATCGATTTAATTTGACCCGAGGTTAGGCATTGGGAATCCTCGGGGTCGAACCTCAAGCTGTGTCTCGAGCCTTATAAAGACGAGCCATGGAATGTCATAACAATCATAAAATCGGACACTCCGATTTTAGCTGTATACAGATAGTCCCCGCGTTTCTTAGAGTGAAATGATAAGAAACGGTCGTGAATCGTTGCCTCCTCGATACTCCCATTATGACATCAACCCATCAGAGCATTAAATGCCATAACTCAAAGGCTGCGCAGAAGTCGCCATCAACACGATTATCGAGAAGCCCATGAACCGCCATTGACCCGACTCTTCCGCTTCCCAAACACTGCGTAAATGGCTTCTATAAATACTTCAATTTTTCTTGCTATTCACACTTTTACAACACCTTCAAGTTTTTAGGGCCAAGTTCACAACTTTCTGCATTCAACTTCTTTCTATACTCATTTATTCATTTTTTTCTTTGAAATCAAGTTATAATCAAGGCCAAAACTTCAAAAATGGTACCTCAGAAAGAGGGTACAACTTCTTCATCACGCCTATCCAAGGGCAAACCAAAAACTCCCCCAAGTATTGAGAAATGTACCCCTGGCCACTTTGATACAATCTCCGATTTTACCATCGAAAATCCACCTTCTACATCGGACCGATGCGAGCCCATGTCTCGATACATCAATGTGGTGACCGATATGAAAAGAGTAAAGGTAGACTAACGATGGAGGGAGGCAGTACAAGTAGAGATCCCCACGGCTGAGGAAAGCATAGTAACACACAAACCTAGCTTCCTCAGCGTATATACATACCCTTTCACCCTAGGCCCCATAGATTCTTCTTCTCCACTGGTGGATCCGGTGATTCTGTACTTTTTCCATCAGTACGGAGTTACACTAGGTCAGATCTATACTTCTTTCTGGAGGATTGTTTATATGCTCAGATATTTTTCCAATCGGGTCGAGGGGACGACCTTCACCCTCGAACATTTGATCTAATTGTACAGCCCCCATCTCTTCCGAGGGGGTTTAATCAGGCTTCACCATCGGTCTGCCAAGACATTCTTTGCTAATACTGATGAGGACAAGGATAGGGGGTGGATGAGCCGGTTTTTCAGAGTGAGAACCTCGGACATCATCCCTGCCGATAGGATGCCATTCCCAGAGGAATGGAACATTAAGCGTAAGTGTTATTACATCGAGCACATTTTACTGTCCCTTCTCCTTCTTCTGAATTGATTTTCTTTTGATTATGTAGCCACCGCTTGGTTCCCGGCGCGTTCCAAGACCTCTAGGGGTGGATCAGCAGTTTAGACTCCATTTTCCATATGGTGAGCGCGTTTGGCGTGATTTGGCCAAGACGCAGTGGAAAGCTAAGAACCATGGAAAGCTCTTCTTGCTGTTGTTTCCAAATTTCATATTAGTATTCTTTGTGGTGGTAAGTTTAATGTATCATGCCTATGCAGGCCTCTGAGATGGCATGTTGATGAGGCTGCATCCTTCTGGGGAAGAACAAACCTCGAAACCCAACAAGGGTAAGAAGAAGAAGAAGGAGGCATCGTCCGAGTCCCCAGAATCAAAGAAAACCAAGGTCCGCAAGCCTAAGACCGATGACACGGTCTTGACTTTGATTGCTGCGGCCACCCTTCGTGAAGATGATGATACCAAAGGGCAAGACGGAATGCTGATGCACCACGGGCTGTTGTTCAAAAGGCCACTGAGGCGGGGGCGGCCGGTATGGACCAGATTCATGTTGGGGAGACGCAGTCCCCGAGCCTCAAGTCAGACATGGTACAGTCCGTGTTGGTGACTCCTCGGTTGGCGAGCTCGGAGAGCCTGAATCAAAAATTGTTCGGGGTCGATAAGAGACCCTTATAGAAATTGATACCGTGGACGGCTTTGAATTGGGCCCTTCATTTACTCCAGGGGAAATAAGGGATGCCCAGAACCAGGGTGTTGCCGATGCGGGGACCTCTTTGGGAAAGGATGAAACATTCAAGGACTACTTAGTCGGTGTCGACAAGGACACATATCTCGATGCCCCCGTTGCTCCCGAACAGGCTGAGAGTCTTCAGAAGCAGGTGATTTTCTTGACATACCATTTGTGCTTCAGACTTTTCCCCTGCCTTTCTAACTTCTTTGTTGTAGGTCAAGAAAATGTATGACCACCCCTTTTCAAAGCTCCAAGATAAGCTCTTATGCCGTGAGGAGGAGCTCAAGAAGCTCACCTTGATGCTGAATGAGTTGAAGGCTTCCTCTGCCTTAAAAGAAGAGGAGTTTAACGAGCTTCAGGCGGGTCTTGAGGGAGTCCACCAGGAACGGACCAGCTTTGCTGAGCAGGTAGCACGACATTCTCGTGTTCATCTCTTTAGTCTTGCAACTTGATGCTCACTATTTTGTTTCGCCTTTGTAGATTGCGCAAAAGGATTCCTTGGTGGGGAAACTTCAAGAAGAGATTGTAGCCAAGGACACGGGGATCCTCGAGCCGAAGAGGCAGGATGAAGTCGTGACCTCAGAGAGAGATCTTTTATGGGGAGAGCTGGCCTCGACCTAGGGTCTTCTTCGAAGTGACAAGGAGGAGGTCACAGTATTGTCTGTGGCCAAGGTTGAAGAAGATGAAGATGCGTCCTTGTATAAGAGAGATGCCGCCACTGCAAATGATCAAGCCAGGAAGATATCCGAGAAGGCCGAGCATAAGCTGATTCGAGCCGTTGCTTACACCCGTCTACAAGCTAGGAGGCAGGCCTTCGAGGAAGTAAGTGCCAAAGGCGTCGATCTCTCTGCAAAGATCCAGAAAGCCAGAACCTTGGAGGAAGAATCAACACCTTCAACTACTTCAAATGAGGATTCTAGAAGTGAATTAGATGGTAGTGAAGGTGAGGAATAGTCTCCCGTCGTCCTCTCTGCTTCGTCTTCTCTTCCTTTTATGTATGGGCTCCTCGGGGGAGTTTTATAAGGGATACATTCGGTAAGTATATTTTTTCAAATACAAAAAGATTTCTTTGCCTTATGTCTTCAAATTTTATTTTCCAGTGCTCATGCAAACTTAATCTTTGAATTTTGATGTCGGCTCTTTGGGGTCTATAGTTGGAGTAACCGAGATCCTCAAGATCGGGTACCATCTCGAGGCTAGATTGCTAGCTCTCTTTTAGATCCCATATGCAGTGATAGAAATCCTCGAGATCGAGCACCATCTCAAGGCCAGAGTGATATCGATGGCTCCTTAGAGCCCATAGTTTTAGTAATAGAGATCCTCGAAATCGGGCACCATCCCGAGGCTAGATCGATACGGGAATCTTGGCCCCTCGAACACTGTGTGACGGCGTCATTCATATGGTAGGGTCATGAAGTGAATGAGGTGGTCCCATCGGTACAATTCCCTAAAAGTTATAGTGGCCTAGTCAGAATTAATTTGCCTTCATAGTGGGTGAACAGTCGTTGCTTGCTCTATATATGAGCTTGCTTTCCTCTCATTTGCGGACTTTGCTTTTTTTATCAACTATCCTTCTTGTGGAGCTTTTCTTCCTTGTGTCAGTTCTTTCACTATTTTAATTCAAAGCTTTTGCCTAAGTTTTCATTTCCCTTACCTCGTTTTACCATAGTTATGGCTGCTACACCAAAATCCATTCAACAAGAAGAGGAGAGTTCTGCCTCTACTTCTCGCTCGGTTGGTGGTACACCGTCGGCGTCCGGTGAACTAACCTCGAGATGCTTTGTCTCGAGGAGATACTTTACATTAGAGAGACCGTTTAACTTTCAAGGCCATCGGGAGCATGCATGGAGGTTTATCTTATCAATAGGAGAGGAACACCTCGAGACGGTTAGGAGAGACTGCGGATGGGGAGAAAAGGTGGTACTCTAGGTAGCTTCCATGGAAGAGAGCATCATGGCTCATATAGAGGGGTTTTTGAACGTATACATGTACCCCTTTACACTGGGCCCTCTCGATAGAGTTATGCTCGAGACTTGCAGAAGATATCGGGTTACCCTAGCACCGGTTCACCCATCATTTTGGAGGATAGTGTTGATGATAAGGTACTTTGCAGATAAAGTCGGGCTCGAGTTCACCCTCAGCCATCTTATTAGATTGTACCGGCCCTTGCATTATCGAGGCCTGATTACCCTACAACGTCAATCCACTCGGCCCTTTGTTGTCAACAATGAAGAAGACATGGATCGAGGATGGAAGAGTCGATTTTTCTGAGTGCGGACGATCGATATTATCCCTGCAGATAGGGGTGGCAAAATGGTTCAAAGAAAAAAGTAAACCACCCATATTATCCACTAAAAAATGGGTTGGATAATGAACTTTTTAAAAACAGGTCAAATATGGATAAGAACCATATTATCCATTTAGAAAATGGATAACCAATGAGTAACTAATGGATAACCAATAAGTCAAATTTTTACATTTGTAAAGCATCAAATTGGGGGTTCCTCAAGTTAGAGAGACTAAGAATTCTCCCAAAAGTGATCATATACAAGAAGTCATGGATAATATGGGTAACCCATTTTTTATCCGTATTAAATATGGGTCGAGTCAGATAATTGATCCATTTTTTCATTACCTATTTTCAACCCGAACCATATCCGACCCGACCCGCCCATTTGCCACTCCTACCTGCAGAGTTCCTGCCATTTCTGGAGAAATGGAATTTAACACGTAAATGGTACACTTGTGCTTTTATCGATATTGTTCATGGTGGAGGTAGACTCCGTAAAGATGTTTTCCTCCCCTTCTCTATAGCAATTCTGTGGCTGCCATACGAGGTCCCCGACCTGGCAGATTAGACTCAGAAACTGGCAGTTTGCTCGACTTACGATGAGCGTAAGTGGCGAGATCTGTCCAAAGGCAGATGGGAGGCCAAACACCATGGTACGTGCTGTGTGGTTTATTTCTTTTGAAAGGTACTTTCTTTTATGTGTATTAACTCCATCACCACAGGAATTGGAGAATTTTCTGAGATGAGACCATGCCCCCTCGGAGAGAAGGAAGGCTCGTCGGCTTCGGAGTCAAAGAAAGATAACAAACAGAAGGAATCCTTGAGGGACGAGGGCACTCATAGCGAGACAAGCCCCGCTCGGAGGTTCAAAGAAGATGTATTAGCTGATCCTACGGCACACAAGGCTTCTAGCATCGGAACAATGGTTCCTCCCTTGTCTCCTTCTTCTTCTCCCATTGAAGGTACTTCGAGGGATAAAGATTTTATACTGCCATCTTCTTCTCCCGTCGAAGGTACTTCGAGGGATAAAGATTTTCTGCCGCCATCTTTTTTTCCCGTCGAAGGTACTTTGAGGGATAAATATTTTCTGCCACCTCATAAATCAAGCGAGGTCTCGAGCGATCATGTTCCCACCGAGTGAGGTTTGACTGGGGCCGATAAGACCAGGCCAGTAGATGCACGATCAACTTTTGAGGAAGAGGCTCTGTTCTATAGTGAGTTTTGATTAATTTTGTTGGTTTTTTGGTTTTACATTTTCATTTTCTCATTGAGCTTCTTTTTCATAGGCCCTTGACAAGCTCAAGTCCGAGCTGCTCTGCTGTGAAGCTAGGTTGAGGAAAGCCTTAGACGGAAAGAAATTCCTCAGGCTTCTTTGTGATAAAAGGGGAAAGGAATTGAGACTCCTTCGGTACGAGGCGAATCGAATCCTGAACTACGAAAGCCGCCTCGAGAAACAAGTAACCTTTGCTCCGAGGGAATGCATGCTTCTTCTTCTATCCTTAGAGATTAATATTTTGATACATCAGTTGCAGAGCAAGACAGAGGACCTAGAATGCCTTTTGGGCAAGGTTGGCCAGGCCAAGTATGAGTGTAATGAGCTAAAGGCTCGGATAGATGCCCATATTGCGGCCAAAAAGAATGTTTTGGCCAAGGCTTCTGCCCTCGGGGTGCAACTCTGGAATGCTCGTAAAAATAGCTCGGTCCAGACGAGAAGGATTGCAAGGCTCGAGTCCGACCTTTTGAAGATGAAGGCCAAAGTTGTGGATGCCCGGGCTGAAGTCGAAGAGATTCGAGCTAAGTCTAATAAGAAAGTGGCCATCTATTTAAAAGATGCTATCGACGCTCGAGCTGAGTTGAGAGGGGCTTCTGATGGGGAGAGTTGAAGCAATAAGTGTGCCCGGTGCAAGTCCCGGAGGGAAACCCTTGAGGAAATCCATGCTAGGGGCTTCGATCTCTCGGAAGAGATTTAGCAGGCCAAGGCGGATATATACAACACCAAGTTCCTCGTATCTGACGCCGAAGATAATTAGGAAGAGGCCGATGGGGCCGCAATCCTCGAGGGGAAAGTAGAATAGGCTATTCTTTTCTAATTCTATGTATAGGGCTCTTAGAGAGCATTGCAAATGTAGCCAGACCTTTTGGTTTTCTCCTTCCATGAATTTCCATTTACTTGTGTATGTCTTTCCTTGTCTTGAGTTTTGACGTTTGTCAATGATTAACTAGATAAGTTGGCCTTCGAGGTAAAACCCTTGGGTTTACAAATTGGCCCTGAGGCTTGTTAGGCTAGCCCGTAGGATCTTATGCATTTGCCCTTAGGCGCTTTTTAGTTAACCGCTTTCGGGCTTGGTTTTCGAGTCGGGTTTCGTCTCTAGCTCATCGGCCTTTAGATTTTTGAATATTAAGCTTGCTCTTAGGCTCTTACGTGTTGGGTCGACATGACCTCTAATATGGGCTGGCGCTAAGCTCTTATGCATTGGGTTAGTACGACCTTTAATATAGGTTGGCGCTTAGGCTCTTACGCGTTGGGTCGGTACGATCTCTAATATAGGCTGGCGCTTAGGCTCTTACGCATTGAGTCAGTATGACCTCTATATAGGCTTTATTCTTCCCTCGTTAAAGACTTTTTTTGAAGTTTTTGTGTTCATCCGACTCGTCAACGGTTCGATAAGAACCTCGATTATGAGTCATTATGTGACAATAAATGAGCACCTCGGGAGGTTTCGCTCAATGGATGAATTGTTTCGAAGCTCTTTTTCTTATGCCGAGGGTAGCCTGATTAACCGATTCTTTTCGAAGTATTTTCGAAGTAATTGAAGGCCTGCAATTTTATGACGACGGTCGAGCGTCCCCGAGTCGTGTTAGTTTAGCTAGTATAGCCTTGTGACCGTAGTCACTATATTTGGTTGTAGCCTTTTAGTCCCCGAGTGAGGTAGCCTCGGCGTCTATATCGAGGGTATGAATTTTCAAGGGTCTTACAAGTTCGAATATATAGCCTTGACTTTTAGATCGGTATTATGCCTTTTGTAAGGTCTTATAAATTTTAACATGCCTTACTTGAAGTCTTACAGATAGGTTACTTGACACAAGTATAATTCATGCCTTGCATGAGGTCTTACAAATTCTTGGTACAAGTATGATTTATGTGTTGCCTGAGGTCTTACAGATTTGGTATTGCCTCATAGAGGTCTTATGAGCTCGAGGTTGCCCACATGGGGTCTTATAACCTCAAGTTTTTGACAACTCGAAGGGGCGGCCGTCGGCGATAGTCCCCGAGACATCGAGCATTTTTTTGGCTCTGAAGCCGTTCTTTGTAAACTTAATGTTGCCTCGTTGAGGTCTTACGAGTTCGAAGTTTCCGGGTGTTCGGGAAATTTTTGGTCTTGGAGCCGTTTCTTGTAGGAATAGTAAACTTCTTTGAAGCGCAAAATGTTTACATGGAAAAATATTCCTTAGTTACTTGGTACAATTATACATATCTTCATTGTCAAGGATTCAATTGTTCTATGCGGACACAGTTCAATCGACCGTTTGGCCCGATAGATCGTTTTCCTATCGAGACCCTTTTTGACTCAACTTGACTTTTTTGGGGAGGTGATCTCCTAGGGGGATGCCCCCCAGTATTCGAGGTAGATTAAAGAGAAGCCTTGAATACTTGTTAAGTTCTCCTTAGGTAGCATATAGTTATTGCCTCGTTAAAAACCTTGCCGGTAAAATCCTTCTTAGGATAAAATCCGATCAAAGGAAAAGAGTGCAACGGATGCTTTAAAACCCAAGTCCTTCAAGCTGGAAGGTGCTTCGATTTTTCCAATCGGACACTTGCATATAGGTTAATGTAAGGTGTAAATGAAAAAAGGGAGATGATTATACCTTAGTAGTGATGGCTCTTTGAACCTCAATATTCTTCAAATGTTTGATCCGGGGATACGGTACGGTCCTTTGCTAATTGACTTGGGTGCAGCGAAGAATGTGGCTCGTGATTACTACTTTGCTGTTTGCTTATCGTTTGGCTCCTTTGATGTTGAAGGTGTCAATACCGGTTCCACAACGTGCACCGCAAACATCTCTCTTGCTGCATGTTGTTCCCCGTATACAATGTTTATTCCATCCTTCATCGAAAACTTCATCATTTGACGAAGGGTTGATGGTACTGCTCTCATGTAGTGTATCCATAGCCTTCCGAGTAAGGCATTGTACCTCATGTCCCCTTCGATGACATGAAATTTAACCTCTTGGGTTGTGCCGGCCACATTGACCAGGAGGGTGATTTCCCCTTTCGTTGTCTCTCTCGCCATGTTAAATCTATTGAGGACTCGGGAGGAAGGCACGATCCGGTCGAGCAGTCTGAGCTTCTCCACCACCCCTCGACCTGATAATGTTGGTCGAGATACCTGGATCCACAAGCACACACTTAATTTGAAATGTATTTACAAGAAAAGAAATTACCAATGCGTCATTATGAGGCTGAGACAGGGTCTCGATGTCCTTGTTGCTGAATGCGAGAGCGTCCTTGGGTACGTAACCTCGAGTTCGCTTCTCTTTGGTGATGGATATTTTTGTTCTTTTGATAATGGGTTCCTGCGGGATGTCGATTCCTCCTACGATCATGTGGATGACATATTGTGGCTCATCTGTTTCATTTTTCCTGTTTGTTTCTCTTTCCCGAAATTGATTCTTGGCTCGGTTGTTGAGGAATTCTCGAAGGTGCCATGTTGATTAGTCGGGCCACTTCTTCTCGAAGCTGTCTGCAATCTTCGGTCCTATGACCGTGTGTGCCGTGAAATTCGCACACCAAGTTAGGGTTCCTTTGCGACGGATCTGATAGTACGGGTTTTGGCCACCTAGTGTCTCTGATTTTGACGATGGAAGATACGATGTCTGAAACATCAATGTTGAAGTTGTATTCAGACAATCGGGTTGCTTCCATTGGTCCTATATGTCTGTCGAATCCGGCTCTGGTCACGAGTTCCTGAGGAGTCTGACCTCGATCTGCCCTTCGATCATTTCAGGGTATGTTACACCTTGTGGCATTTCTTTGATCTACAGTATATGGTTGGTACCTTTCCTTGTTTGGCTTTGGTTCCTTTGCCAGGAGCCTGCTAAGATATACTGAGCCCGAGGGGGCTCCTAGTTGGTCGTCCTCGACCCTAATCTTCGACTAATATTGGTTGTGGACATCCGACCAAGCCACGATGGGATATTCAATCAAGTTCTTCGACTAATATTGGTTGTTCATTCAAACCTTGGGTGAAGGCCTGCACTGCCCAGTCATAGGAGACTGGTGGTAATTCCATTCGCTCCATTTGGAAGCGAGATACAAACTACCGCAACATCTCATTTTCTCTTTGTTTGATTTTGAAGATGTCAGATTTTTTTGTAGCAACCTTGATGGCGCCGACATTTGCCTTTATAAAAGAATCTGCCAGCATGGAAAATGAGTCTATCGAGTTTGGGGATAGGTTGTGATACCACATCATGACCCCTTTTGAAAGTGTTTCTCCAAATTTCTTTAACAGGACGGATTCGATCTCGTCGTCCATAAGGTCATTTCCCTTTACAGCACAAGTGTAAGCAGTGATGTGCTCGTTGGGGTCCGAGGTTCCGCTGTACTTCGGGAGATCGGGCATTCTGAATATCTATGGGATGGACTTCGGAGCTGCACTCATTGGGAATGGCTTTTGTACAAAAATTCTTGGAATCTACACCCTTCAGAATCGGGGGTGGGCTCGAGATCTGGTCGACCTTTTAATTGTAGGTCTCCACCTTTTTATCATTAGCTTCTATCTTCTTTTCGCCTGATTCAATCCTCTTTGTGAGGGCCTCGAGCATTTTCATAAATAGCGGGGTCGGTTGCATTGTCGCTCGATCTTTCCGGCACCTGTTCGGCTTGAGGGGCCGTTTCTGGTGCTGCTGTGTTTGGAGTTTTTGGTGGCTTTGCAGTTGAGCAATCGCCATCTGTTGTGCCTGCAACATCTCAAAAATGACGTGAAGGCTAACCTCTTGTTCCTCCCGAGCTAGGGTTTTCTGAGCTTCTTGTTGGTTTTCTTGGCGTATACTCTTGTTAGCGTGGGAGCCTATATCGACATGTTGGGCATTGCATGAGACCACATCCATGGGGATTGGCTCTGATGCATCCTCAGGGTTTTGCAGTGGTACACCGACGCCTGGAACAACTACACCATTCTCTCAATGGTCTTCAAGACCGTTGTTTTCATGTGCATTTACTCAGTTAGAGATTTTGACCTGAAATTAGAGATTCATGGGAAAGAAAAAGTGTAAAGAATAACTTGTGCTTTCAGTAAACCAACACGAAAACAATCACTATTATTTTTAGCCCCACGGTGGGCGCCAAACTGTTTACCTTGAAAATGCTAATTACAATTAGATTTGATTTTGTGGTTCTTAAAATATGTGATTTATTTTTATGCTAGTTGTTACATAATAGGTGCTAAGTGTGAGTTAGGAAAATAAAGTAAGCGTAGAGAGCATCGTTATTATCCAAACCAAATAGTTGTTGATCAGGGCCTCGGGGTCGATCTAAATGCTTGACTGGGGCCGATCGATGGGGGACTAACAATCCTAAGGGCCTTGATGATGATTCCTTATCATCAATGATGAGTAATAAATGAAGAAAATCAATGAAACATAATAAATGTAAGCAATAAATCAAAGAAAAGACAATAGAGAGTGTTTAAGTTAGAGAACAGAGAATGATAAGGGTACTCTTTATATAGGAGGGGGAATCCCAACATAGTACACATACATTTATTACGATGATACGCAGCTGGTACAACTATTTAATGTCACGGTACAGACTTATACTATGTTTGCAGGCGTTGTCATCTTTGAGCACGCGCCTTGGGAACTTCCCGCTTATCCAAGATAGTCATCGATTTACGTTGCCCCGAGGTTGGACATTGGGAACCTTCGGGGTCGAACCTCGAGCTGTGTCTCGAGCCTTCTGAAGATAAGTCGTGGACTGTCATAACGATCATAAAATCGGACTCTCCAATTTTAGCCGTATACAGTGTATGGAGTATATCTGAAAAGATCTTCCAAGTCTTCTGTAGAAAGGTTTTCATAGAAAAGGCTTTGTTCTCATTTAAAAAAGTTAGGCAACGGTTCATCTGTTCTTATTTGAAAAGCCACCAACGGTTGATACTAATATGACAACCCTTACAATAAACTTGTTATTTGTTATTTTTATAATTAATATATTTAAATTAATAATAAGGGTATTTGTAAAATACCATCAAAATAAAATTTCAAATAAATAATTTTACATCAAAAAATAAAGCACAAGTTTATATATTGAATGATCAATATGAATTATCATTCAGTGACTTGTTTGTTAAGGTTAGAATGGTTTGACTTTGTCTTAGACCAAAATTGCAGCATCACATATTTGCTAAACATGATTCGTAGAAGAAGAAATCAGATTTTATATCTCATGAACAATACAATGGATTTTTCCTAACCTCCCATGAGCATCAAAACTTGGTCTATTAGAATCTTGATTCTAAAATTCTCTGTCTTTTATTATAATATTTCTTGATTTTTCGTAAGATTCCTTTTTATATTATGTGGTGAAGTTGTTCTGCAAGTAAACACTCAATTCCTCCTAATGTGGTGAAGTTGTTCTGCAAGTAAACACTCAATTCCTCCTCCCCCCATGTGTATCCCTGTGTGTTTTATCAATACAGGTGGTTTATGTTATAATGTGAATAGAATTACCCGCTTTTTCAAATAAGATGCAGATAAGTAAATTGAAATTGTGATGACTCCAGCTTCTCGCTTGATTCGACCATTAGATTTCTTTATTTTCACTTCGTTCTTTAACATACAAAACTATCTAACTTGGACTTGACTGAAACAACGAAAGGACCACTACAAGAAAAAGACTTTTTAGGGACCAACATTTAGCGACGAGGTATGAATCTGGTCCCTAGAAGTACATTAGTAAAGACGAGAAAGTACTGGTCCTTAATTCTCTAGTTTTTTAATTAAAATATTAAATAGCAATAAATTTTTTTATAATGTACGATCCTTAATTATAAAAATTTACCGGGAGAAAGTGGTGCCATACCCAAATTGGAATAAAACATAATAAAATTAACCTAAAAAACTCTTAACTTTTATCAAACCTAAATCTACCGTCAAGTCTCATCTCCCTCACTCCTCATAGAAGTAAAAACCCTAAATCCCTTAAATTTTCATACTTCTCTCAAAGGCATTTTCTTGGTATGTTAAAAAACATTTTTCTTGGTATGTTAAGGAATATTTTTCTTTTATTTGTCTTACGATAGGTTTGCTAATCTCATATTTTGCAGGTTTGGAGAAAATATCAAGTTGAAAAATTGCTACCCATCTCACCACAAGTAAGCATACTTTCTTTTTCTATATACCTTCTGGGCTAACCTTTTATTATTATTTCTCAACAACCCATTTTTGCAGGTTTGTAAAATATTTATTTTTTAATTTTTTTTTGTTGGTAGAAATTGATTGCTAGTCAGCAAATATTTTTACAATCAATTTCTTTTCTAGATTATATTTGCTTGGGTGTCCCTTTGTGAATTGTTTATAAAAGCCTATGCTTTGTTTGTTTTTTTTCCTTCAAATTTGTTCTTCCTCTGCTATATTCTCTGTTCTTATATTTGAAACTTACGCTTAGAAGAATTTTTGATTTTATTCAAGTTGGAGTAAGGATTTGTCTACAATTGTTTATGTTCCATAAAAATTCTGATCTTTACTTCATTTTATTTAGATTTTTTGTGAGTGTATTTCTATGTTTCAGTCCCTTTTTAGTAGGAATTTAATATTAGATTTTAGCGAATTTTTTCCTTTAGCAGTAAATATTCAAATACAGCACCTGATGCCTGGTGTTGTGCTTCTCTTTTAAGTGGAATGATGTATTCTATCTTGTTGTAAAACTATCCTAGATGAAAAGTTTTATTGTTGTGCAAATGACATTGTTGGTACTCTTGCAACTAGTGCGTTACTTGGCTTAAAAGTTGTGTTTTAGCTGCAACTAATAGTGAGACTGTTGCAACTAGTCTCAACTAGTAAATATCACTATTACAACCTGTAAGACTTCTCTCAATGGGCGAACATCTAATAATTAGACTACGACAACTAGTAAGATCATCTTAATGTAATTTGCAGTTGATGGCTTACATTTTGTTTTAGCTTTTCACTGTAAGTGCTATATTAAATTTTTGGTCTTTATTGGATTGAAGAGGTACAAATTGCTTAATGTGTTAGTAAGTTTAAAAAACTTGTTTAATGTAATATTTAGCTAGTTTTTCTCAGACTTCTCTAACTTTTAGTGAACTAGTCTAGAATGCATTTGCTTACTTTTAGAATTCTTTACTGTTACTTTTTATTGTTTTCAACTTCTGGAGTATTTGTGGATAAACAAACAAAGTGAGAACTAGGAACTTTATCTTCTATCAACCCTATTTTAGTTTTAATTTTGTAAATTCAGTTAATAATTGTTAACTCTAGCTAAATGTTCTGATAGGAATGTACTCCTAATGGACCAAAGAAATTGTTAAGGGGTAATAAGTACACTAGTTGATGAGTGTTAAATAGAAGAATTGTGTGTTATGTCTATTTTGACAACTAATTTGTATCTTATCTCACTAGTGATATACTTTTAGTTTCTTAAATGTATCAATTTTTCCAGATAATTAATCTTAACTTCTTGTGGCTCATGACACTTTGTTTCTTACAGAAATCTATATTACAGTTATCTAGAAAAACTCATTTATTCCTAGGAAAGAGCAGATGCAAATTGAGACTCCATTTTCTCTATCCACTGATCAAGTTATGCAAACAGTTGAAACATGTATGGTTTGACAATTTTATGATTGTAAGTTTACTTGAGACATACAATATATTTAGATATTACTAAATCGTGCAATGTAGGTTTAGGTACTACTGAAAAAGTCTAAAAAAGTTCGAGGAAGGAACAAGTGCAAAGAAGTCGCATCACTTGAAGTTGGAGATAAGTTGAAAGTAATATTTTGTAATAATCGAACTGTTGGAAAGAATAGCACTCTATTTTCGAGGCACTTAGGAATAATAGTTCGTGATCGTAATATGTGTCCATTGGGAGTATCATCATGGGATGATATTAAAGAGGAAAAGCTAAATCACATGTAGGCAGCTATTGAAGTAACAAATGTGTCCAATTTGCTTATAAGCTATTTGCTACAACTCAAAATACATTTCCAGAACCTTACAATATTTTATGCTAATGTAGTTTTATGATTTTATTTTCTATGTTTTATCAAACCTGAAGGTTTTATCATTTCTTTGCTAAAGTTCTTATGATATGTTTAATTTATTGTAGGATAAATTTGAGAGCGATGACCTAGATATTCATCGCAATCATATTTTGGGATGGATGAAAGAATTGTGGAACAAATGGATAGGACAATTGCATGCAAAGTACGTGAGGGATAAATCAATCTAAGAGGCTCTTAACAATATACCAAAGGGGATATACAAGAAACAATGGGAGTGGTTGGTAAAAGAATATTTTTGTACAGAAAGTTTTCAGGCAAAAAGCAACAAAAATGCAGCAAACAGAGCTAAGTTGAAGGTGCCTCATCATATCGGCAGCAAGCCTATTAGAGAAATTATTTATCAAAAGGTATTATAATATCTGCTCTTTTTGTTTTCAAATATTGAGGAGGCATTATTTGACATTTTTACTTTAATGTAAAGGGCGGAAAGAATGGCAATCCACCAGATTTGGCAACTATTTTTTTGAGACTCGCAAGAAGAACAACGAGCTTGTTGATCTGAGACAATTATAAAACATGTGCGTTTCATCAATTAAACATGTAAAAACTTCTAGTTATTGGTTCTAATGGGAGTTTTTCTTTATATATTTTGAAGGCTCAAATTCAAGAATTGGTGCAGTCCGAACCATCTCTTCCCAATATAGAGATAATGGAAAAATGCTTTGGACCTCAAACTCGTAGTCATGTATTTGGTTTTGGGGGTGAAGTAAAAGCAAAAGACTTAAAAGATGGCGGTTCCTCGAAGGCCGAATTAAGATTCGAGTTACGTTCTGCGCTAGAGCAAAACGAGTCATTGAAGGATCGGTTGTCCACTATAGAAAATGAGGTGAAAGAACTGAAGGAACTAAAAGATTTTTTCTTTAGCCAACAGTCTAATGTCCACCCTCCGGTGGCTCAACACGCTAATGTCCAGCCTTCAGCATCACCATATCAGGAGAATGACCATTGATAAACATACCAAGTTAGTAACAACTTACTCATTTCAAATATCATTTAGTTAGTAAATATTTGAATGCAATACCTGATGTCTAGCATCGTGCTTCTCTTTTAAGTAGACTGATGTGTTCTATCTTGTTGTAACTGTCCTAGAGGAAATGTTATATTGCTGCAACTAGTAAAATCCCTCTTGTCTTTTAGATTTTCACTGTAAGTGCTATATTGAATTTTTGGTCTTTTTTGGATTGAAGAGGTATAAATTGCTTAATGTGTTAGTAAGTTTCATGCTACTATAACAGTTAAAGGAGAGCTTTTTAAAGCTGAAAAATCTCCCAGTAGTATTCTATTTAACTTGTTGATCAATGAGCTGAATCAACAAGGAATACCATTGACAATAAAATGTAGCTCAAACCCTATCCATGATGCTTCTTAAATCCTGCACCAATTGATTTTTCTTAATTTCAATTTTCCCTATGCTCACCTAGCGTGTGTTACCAGAGAGTTCCACCTAATTGACGTGGAATGAAATAGGTCAATTCCACCATATGCAAATAATATAGATGGAGACAATCTACTTCACAGAAGATGAGTCCAATACATATATTTAAGAATGCTTGTTTTACTAAAGGGAAGTGATAAAAATAAGGCAAACATCAATACTGAGAATATTGTGAAGCAAGAAACGATAGGTGGAGTGGCAAAAAAGAGGATGAGATCAAATTCTGACCCCAATTATATGGGACTAGTGGAAGATTAGTAGGAGAATTTCATAAGAATATTTTTGATCAGAATGCTGAACCTAGTGCTAGGGACACTGTTATGACATGGCCTAATTATCATTCCCTTGACGAATCTTCTCGCAGCTTTAAGTCCAAAGCCACTTTTAATGCGGATTCTGCCTGTCATATTGCTGGCTTGGTGATTTTCTATAGCTGCAACTATACTAGTACTGCTAGCTAGGATTAATTATAATCTCATTTTCTTATTTTGGATATAACTTTTACAATCAAACCTCTCTATAATAATCTCATTTGTTCCAATATTTTTTTCTGCTATAGTGAATTAGTATTGTTATAGAGGAGATATATATATTATAACATAATGCAATAATCATTTATGAGAAAAACTTGTTTTTATAGTGAATGACTATTATATAGAGATGTTGTTATATAGAAGTGTCTGACGGTATATATAAGAATATAATTTTTTTTTATATTATTAATGTAGATTTAACTTATTAGTAACTATCATTTTTATTAAGTTAGCGATTAATATTTATTATAAGGACTTACCTACGATTACCATATGCAAATAAAAGCCTTTGTGAAGTCAATAGAGTTCATGGACTATTTACATGTAAAAAATATTTGCGGAGTCACTGGAGTTCATCAACTTATTTGCATGGTGTTGCACTGAAAACTGGGCTGGTATGTGTGGTGTTACTTGTTACTTGTATGGTGTTGTATTGATTTTATTTTTGTTGTGAGCTTTTTCATGAATGTCTGAGTGACAACAATTTATTTAGAGGATTGATATAATCGACCTCAACTTGTTTGGAATTAGGGCTTAGTCTATTATTAATGGCGAGCTATGTACTAAAGATCTTTCTCGTGTATTTACTATGTAGTATATGACAATTGCTACAATTAGTGATTTCATCTGCTGATACTTCAAGAAAATAAAGATATACTATAGCTTCTTCCCCATTGCAATGGTTCTATTTTTTCATGTTTAGCGATACAAGAAACTTCCACAATTGTTGTGATAAGAGCTTTTGATATGTTACCCGCAAGTGCATCATTTCTGCATGAATACCTAGCAAGCTAAATGCATAAAAGCTATCAAACTTCAGTAAAAATAAAATATTTCCTTATAGCTTTACTGCTTGATGTTTCAGATGTGCCTTGTGTACATATACACTATTGTTTATATTTTCATTAAGTACATATAAACTATTGTTTAGATGTTCAACTTAAAACAAAATTTGTAGTTCTTGGTTGAGGATTATCCTTCTAGGTTTTCATAAATGCTACGATGTTTATATAACACCGTTTTTCTAATTTATTTTTGTTTATATTCATGCAACCTCGTTGACATTGCTATTTTATTTTCGAAGTGTATATATATTACACTTGGTGAATTCAGACACCTTTTCAAGTAAAAGGTCAAATTATTAATAGAGTAAAATTGAAAAAATTATTCAATATAATTTTCTAGTTATCTTTATAATTTCTTATTAAAGGAATTTTTGTTGAATATTTTTACAGGTTTTGGAGGCTATCAAGATGTGAGTTTTGAAGACATACAATCAGTAGACTTTTGCTTTGCTAGGAATGTTGGACAAAATATCCTATTAATTTTAGTGATCTTAGCTAGAAGTACTTTTGCTAAAGGGTGTCCAAAAAATATTTCACCATGGTCGTACAATGCTACTAATTTTTTGTTAGTAATTATTATATATGAAACCATATCTTTCTTCATTATATTATCTTTTTATGATTAAATTTTCTATTTGTAGAATCAATATATCTGATTTGAAAATTTATGAAAAATTAGAATTTTGGGCCACCCATGCTTGGTCCTAAATAAGATTAAGGACCAGATCTTCTTGTCTTTCAAAGTGTTTTACGACCGGAAAACTCGTCACTAAATATTATATGACATTGATTTGCAATAAAGACCATATTCCTGGTCCCTAAAAATATTTAAGGACCACATTCCAACTAGTCGTTAATACCTTTCAAGGACCAGTATTAATCTGGTCGCTAAACATATTAAGGGACCAGATGTCAAACCCCGTTAATATAACCTTTAACGGCGGAGGATCTAGCGACCGGTGATGACCAATTTTAACTGATCGCTATAGATATTTTAGGACCAGAAATAAGCTTTTAGGGACCATTATTCTCGTCCCTAGAAGCCATTTGTCTTGTAGTGGACTAACAGAATCAATTTGAAAACCTATAAGAAGATTGAGCATACAATATGTCTATACAAGGCAGCCTATTTTGTAATAGATGATTTGAATTTCCAGAAGAGTTGGTCAATGATCTTGAGAAAACATAACCTTAAAAAGAAAAAGACACACCAGTTCCCTTCTTTTTGTTTAAATGTAATTTATAATTAACAGTATTCTATTATTAAGTAATACTACTTATATAAATTATATTCATATCCATACTGAAAATTCACGACATCCAAAAATAATTATTTTTTGGTTCTGGACAATGTCTTTTAAAGTTTGGTTCTTGAAACGGTGGCTATTGTTCCAAACGGTGAACATGCTATTAAAATTGCTCCAAACAGGTGGCTTATATCAATTATACACTAATTGACCGCATTTAATTAATTAATTTACTAGTGCATTTAGGTTAATTTATTTAAAAGGGCATTATGATAAAGGAAGAACAATCAATAAAACACAATAAATGTAAGCAATAAATCAAAGGAAAGACAATAGAGAGTGTTCAAGTTAGAGTGTAGAGAGTGTTCTTGTTCTTGTATTGAATATCATGTGTGCAAAAAATGATAAGGGTCCCCTTTATAAAGGAGGGGGAATCCCAACATAGTACACATGTATTTATTACAAAGATACGCAGCTGGTACAACTATTTAATGTCACGGTACAGACTTATACTATGTTTGCAGGCTTTGTCAGCCTTGAGCACGCGCCTTGGGAACTTTCCGCTTATCCAAGATAGTCATCGATTTACGTTGCCCGGAGGTTGGTCATTGGGAACCATCGGGGTCTAACCTCGAGCTGTGTCTCAGGCCTTATGAAGACAAGCCGTGGAATGTCATAACAATCATAAAATCGGATTCTCCCATTTTAGCCGTATACAGATCGTCCCCGCGTGTGAAATGATAAGAAATGGTCTTGAATCTTTGCCTCCTCTATACTCCCATTATGACGTTAGCCCATCAAAACATTAAATGCCATAACTCAAAGGCTGCGTAGAGGTCATCCTCAACACGATTATCGAGAAGCCCACGAACCTCCATTGACTCGACTCATCCGCTTCCCAAACACTGCCTAAATGTCTTCGATAGATACTTCAATTTTTCTTGCCATTCACACTTTTACAACATCTTTAAGTCTTTAGGGCCAAGTTCACAACTTTCCGTATTCAACTTCTTTCTGTGCTTGTTTCTTCATCTTCTTTCTTTGAAATCAAGTTATAATCATGGCCAAAACTTCAAAAATGATACCTCAGAAAGAGGGTACAACTTCTTCATCTTGCCCATCCAAGGGCAAACCAAAAACTCCCCCAAGTATTGAGCAATGTACCCCTGGCCACTTTGATACGATCTCCGATTTTACCATCGAAAACCCACCTTCTACATCGGGCCGATGCGAGCCCATGTCTCGGTACATCAGTGTGGTGACCGATACGAAAAAGGTAAAGGTAGACTACCGATGTGTCACGACCCGAATTTCCCACCCTCGGGAGCCGTGATGGCGCCTACTAGTGAAAGCTACGCAAGCCAACCAACTGAACTATCTACCTTATTTCCATTTTTAATCCGATAACGGTTAAGAGCCAACAATTAGATAACAACAGAATTGAATAAGCGGAAGACTGCATTGTAGAGATTTAATAATACTGCTAATACCAAACCATAACAAATCTACCCAAGACTGGTGTCACAACTTCACAGACTGTCTAGGAGTACTACAAATAAAGGTCTGAAAGAAAAAAATACAATACTGTCTTTGGAAATACATGAAAGAAACATGAATAGTAGATAGAAGGAGACGCGCCAAGGCCTGCGAACGCCTGCAGAACTACCTTGGATCGCCTGATGAACAAGAAAACAACAATCTCACTGCGGTCCGAAGTCTACAACACTAGGATCTGCACAAAAGAGTGCAGAGTGTAGTATCAGCACAACCGACCCCATGTGCTGGTAAGTGCCTAGCCTAACCTCGGCGAAGTAGTGACGAGGCTAGGACCAGACTACCAAATAAACCTGTGCAATATAGCGTACAAAAATAATAGGAAGCAGATAACAATGATGACAACAATGACCAACCAGTGATGTAAATAGCAGGCCACAAGAACACTATAAATGTTTCTCAACAAATAATAGATACAAGTGCAATCAATTCATCAAGTCCTTCAAATATAAATCTTTCGCCTATAAATCCTTCAAGTAATAATCTCCAAGATAATATGCTTTTCAATGAATATATATCGAATATATTTCCTTTAAATAAAATATCTTTCAAATAAGCATCTTTCGAATATAATTCTTTCGAGTAAATGTCACTTTGTGACGCCTCATTCACTTAATATAAAGTAGAGTACAACTTCCAACCCAATTAGGAAATCAACAAGAAAATATGAAGTTATTTTTAGAAATCATTTGATAAAGAAGATACCCTTTTCAATTAAAGTACAATATCGAATGAATCCTTCACCTTTAATACGAGAAATCAATAAATCAAAACATAGTAGAAATTTCTTTTTTTTTGTAAAGTACAACCTCAAACGGTTTAATGAAAATTTAGTTGAGAAATCAATTGAGTTAAAAAAAATGTAACAATTGTTGAAATTTGGAGTATTGAACGTATATAAAAAAAAGTAAAAATAGAATATCAAGAGAATTATAAAGGAAACAAAATCCAATCACCAACAAGAATAAGGGAAACAAAAGCATATTTCACGTTCTTTTCACATCTTGTTGCAGGCGTGCAACCCGATCCCATTTCATGTATCTCGTGGCAGGCGTGCCACCTGCTCCCATTTCATGTATCTCGTGGTAGGAGTACCACCCGCTCCCATTTCATTATGTCTTATGGTAGGCATACCACCCGCTCCTATTTTATTATATCTTGTGGTAGGCGTACCACCCGCTCCCATTTTATTATATCTTGTGGTAGGCGTACCACCCGCTCCCATTTCATTATATATCTTGTGGTAGGCGTACCACCCGCTCCCATTTCATTATATATCTTGTGGTAGGCGTACCACCCGCTCCCATTTCATTATATATCTTGTGGTAGGCGTACCACCCGCTCCCAGTTACAAGCCAACAATAATCACAAGGAATCCCGGCAAGGGAACAAAAGCAATATAACAACTTTCCGGCAAGGGAACAATAATATTTCAACAACATCCCGGAAAGGGAACAATACTATCAAAACAAACATCCTGGCAAGGCAACAATAATATCAAACAAACATCCTGGCAAGGGAACAATGATGATAATAACATATGAAGCACAATAAACCACAACAGAGTCATAACAATTATAATACAAGACTCACAGACATGCTTGACACCAACGTATAGATACTCGTCACCATACCTATACGTCGTACTCTATAATTAACATGTAGCAATTAAGACACATTTCCTAATCCCTTAAGCTAAGGTTAGACCAAACACTTACCTCGCTTTGCAACCAATTCAAAATTCCAACAAGCCTTTGTCTCGCGAATTCGTTCGAAGCTTCAAATCTGGTAATAATTATTCAATATACTCAATATAAATCGTACGAATTAATTCCATATGAAAATACTAATTTTCCAACAAAATCCGAAATTTAACTCAAAATCGCTCGTGGGGCCCACATCTCGAATTTCGACAAAACATACAAAATCCGATAACCCATTCAACCACGAGTTCACCCATACAAATTTTATCAAATTCCGATAACAACTCGACCTCCAAATCTAAAATTTTCATTTTTGAAAGATTTTGCAAAAATCTTGATTTCTTCCATATAAATCCGAATTAAACGATGAAAATAACCATGGATTTATGTAATATAAATACTTTCGAGTATAGGATACTTACTTGAGTTGAAATCGTGAAGAACACCTCAAAATCGCCCAAAATCCGAGTTTGAAACTCAAAAAAATGAAAAAAAAACGTGCTATTCGTCCTTTAACTGCCCATAATTTTCGGGGGCACTATCCATGCGTTTTTACTGTTCACGGGATACTGTTCATGGGGTACTATACAATGGGTACTGTTCATTGATACTATTCACGGGGTACTATTTCTGCAAATTTTCTGCTATTTTCCCAAGTCCGAAATCACTCCGAGATACCTCCGAAAGACTCCCGAGCCCTCGGGGCTCCTAACAAAACACATGCACTAACTCAACAACATCCTACAATCTTAACCGTGCGATCAAATCGCCAAACTAACATCATAAAACACGAATTAAGCTTTAAAATCCAAGAATTCTTTCAAATTTCATAAAACATCAAATTTTCCATTTTGAGTCCGAAACACGTCAAACGATGTCCGTTTTCAACCAAACTTTACAGAAAGTGCTTAAACCATATATAAGACCTGTACCGGACACCAGAACCAAAATACGAGCCCGATACCATCACTTTCTAATCAAATTTCATTTCCAATTTCCTTAAATATTTTCAGAAAATAATTTTACTCAAAAATTCATTTCTCGGGTCTGAGACCTCGAAATTCGATTCCGGGTATACGCCCAAGTCCTATATTTTCCTACGGACCTCCTGGGACCGTCAAATCTTGGATCCAGGTTCGTGTGCGCAAAATATTGACCGAAGTCAACTCAGTTGAGTTTTAAAGCTCTAATTCATAATTTAATCCATTTTTCATACATAAACCTTCCAGAAAATTATACGGACTGCGCACACAAGTTGAGAAATTATTGGTAGCTCATTTCAAGTTCTTAAAACACCGAGATAATTATTTAATTTAAAGATGATATTTTGGGTCATCACATTCTCCACCTCTAAAACAAACGTTCGTCCTCGAACGTATTAAGAAATATTCTCAAGTTATCAAATTGATGATTTTACTTTTACACAATTATTCGCGGTTGATTCCACATTATCGCATTCGACATAAGTCCGACAACACCATTTCAATTGAGATCATTTCCTTTATCCATATTCGTAAACTTCAAGACCAAATTTCTTACACTCCAATCATTTCTAGAAAGGTCCAATTTTTACGTCAACATACGATATTAGTCCCGACTGGCTATAGCAACTCGTGCCTACGCACCCATCAAATATGGGGTATTACATTCTCCCCCACTTAGGGTCATTCGTCCTTAAATGAGAAGTAGAGTCCGTCTTCAAACACATAATGTAACTTATCTCTTTCTTTGCACATCTCAATATCCCAAAATTTTCTAACTCCCAAATTTTTCAGAAATTTCGGCAGAGTCTCCCCTGTAATTGGGCCTCTCCACCTATCAGAGTAACACCAAAACAACTCCTAACAACATGTCCATGACCCAACAACGCAACACAAAGTATATATCAATAACACTAATCTCCGCATTACAAGCACGACAGTATCACAATGATATCTTGACATAAAACACACCATATGTATGACCATAACCACATCTCTGGTCTTAATGGTTGCTCATAATAGATTACAACATCGCCAATTAACCTCATGTTAACAAAATTTTGTTTCAAACCTCCAGATTACTAATAACAAGGCATGGGGATCTTATAATTACTTACCCGAAGTAACGAATCACAATTTAACACCACCTGGGCTCTCACCTTGTAGGCTAAAACTCAATAGTTACAATACAATTTTGGCAAATTATGCACAGAAATGGTCATACAAGAATTTTCAAATAAGCCTAATAGGCATGACTCCCTACAAGTGCTACAACACAAATTTTAATTTCAAAAAAGGAGAATTTAAACACATAAAATTTTCACCATCAGGACCTCGTCCTTATATAGCATCCACCGCAGCTTGTAGCCCGATTTAAATATTTCATATCATATAAAAATGTGAGGATCTCATCCTCAACTCTGAATCACAAGTATTTTGCACATTGTGCCAACTAAAATTTTCCATTTCCTTTCTTCCTTCTTTCAAATAATTTCGGTTAAACAAAATCACAACATACAATGATCCCTCTTACCGGTAGGGCATATAATTTACAATGGAAATCAAATATTTAGAAATTAAATCAAACTCATCGAATTAATTCACAAAAGTCACTTTTAGCCTCACAACTATTTTTAATGACCAACACATAATGATAGACATGACTATCTCCATATAATATCCCAGCAGAAGTATTCACATATGTTGGTTTAAGAATTATGAAGCTCACTCATAAGTGGAGCACAATAGGAGAACTTTCCTCGATAATCAAAACCAAATCAAGTTAAGGAAATTTTGAGTTTATAATAATTCGATATCGTACTTATAACAATACCATCTGGTGTAGCAACCTCAACCATACCATAGAAAACATATCAATGGACTGGGTCTCCACCTCTAGGAGTCTCACCTCCACCTCTAATATCCCGACCCCTACCTATGGTTGGTCATGTAAGTGGAGTAGTAACTGCAATGAGGCACGTAGCCTGAGTGCTTTAACAAAATATGTCTCTCCCAAGTCTAGGATAATTTTTCAAGATGTTCCTAGTATCTCCATTTTCATAACAACCAATCCGCAGTTCGGCTGCTCATACTAGGTCTGTACCGGATAACTTAAAACACCATTGCAAGAAATTTCATGCCATTGGTACATTAAAAGATGACTGCCCCACGCGAGTGTTGTGATTAACTTAAGCACTACGAGTATACTGAATATGTTTTCATGACCCCATTGATACTGAAATGTAGAATTATTAATGACGCGGGAATATCTCAAGTCTCATCATCATCCCATTCAAATCTCAGCTCTTGATCATATACAAGTTTTGGAAAAACCTTTCAATACCACATAAATAAATCTCAGGCCAAAATCGGTATAACACACGACCCTTCAATTTGATCGTAGATAGTGGACTCCCCTCACTTGGCACAAAGCCATTTGTCACAACATCCGATAATCCACAATATTTGACCTTCACAACTCAAATAAATCAACCAGACGTCAAAGTACGTTGAACCCCAACATGATTCATTAGGTGATCTTTTGATACGTCTACATCTTCCGTCGGAACCAGAACTGGTCTAGTAAATACATTATCTTTCCACTACCTCTACTTGTCATCTCCAACACAGCAAAATCAACCCCATCGCTTTCGACTATCTTCACGTTCTGCAATACTTCATAGCAGCGGTCAAGAAAATCCAGCGGGTCCTCAAAAGATGCACCGCTGAAAGTGGTAGCGAAGAGCTTGGTGAGACCTATCCAGCCTCCGCAAAGTCTCCGAAGACGTAATTGATCTATCACTGGTCTGTGACATTATTTGGCTGAAAAAGCAGCACGTGACCTTGCCATTTGTGAAAGGACAAGAGTAGAAGTTTCAATTTAGCAATGAGAGAACAAAATTGCACGACAAAAAAGAATGGGAGTGAAACTTTTCCTAACTCTGTAGCCTCTAGGGGATAAATACAAATGTCTCCGTACCGATCCCTCAGACATTACTAAGTTTGTCTATGAATTGTGATACCTATGTAACCTAGAGCTCTGATACCAACTTGTCACGACCTGAATTTCCCACCCTCGAGAGTCGTGATGGCGCCTACTAGTGAAAGCTATGCAAGCCAACCAACTGAACTATCTACCTTATTTCCATTTTTAATCCGATAAAGGTTAAGAGACAACAATTAGATAACAACAGAATTGAATAAGCGGAAGACTGCATTGTAGAGATTTAATAATACTGCTAATACCAAACCATAACAAATCTACCCAAGACTGGTGTCACAACTTCACAGACTGTCTAGGAGTACTACAAATAAAGGTCTGAAAGAAAAAAATACAATACTGTCTTTGGAAATACATGAAAGAAACATGAATAGTAGATAGAAGGAGACGCGCCAAGGCCTGCGGACGCCTGCAGAACTACCTTGGATCGCCTGATGAACAAGAAAACAACAATCTCACTGCGGTCCGAAGTCTACAACACTAGGATCTGCACAAAAGAGTGCAGAGTGTAGTATCAGCACAACCGACCCCATGTGCTGGTAAGTGCCTAGCCTAACCTCGGCGAAGTAGTGACGAGGCTAGGACCAGACTACCAAATAAACCTGTGCAATATAGCGTACAAAAATAATAGGAAGCAGATAACAATGATGGCAACAATGACCAACCAGTGATGTAAATAGCAGGCCACAAGAACACCATAAATATTTCTCAACAAATAATAGATACACGTGCAATCAATTCATCAAGTCCTTCAAATATAAATCTTTTGCCTACAAATCCTTCAAGTAATAATCTCCAAGATAATATGCTTTTCAATGAATATATATCGAATATATTTTCTTTAAATAAAATATCTTTCAAATAAGCATCTTTCGAATATAATTCTTTCGAGTAAATGTCACCTTGTGACGCCTCATTCACTTAATATAAAGTAGAGTACAACTTCCAACCCAATTAGGAAATCAACAAGAAAATATGAAGTTATTTTTAGAAATCATTTGATAAAGAAGATACCCTTTTCAATTAAAGTACAATATCGAATGAATCCTTCACCTTTGATGATAAGGTACTTTGCAGATAATGCCAGGCTCGAGTTCACCCTCAGCCATCTTATTAGATTGTACTTGCCCTTGCATTATCGAGGCCTAATTAGCCTACGACGTCAATCCACTCGTCCATTTGTTGCCAGCAATGAATAAGACAGGGATCGAGGGTGGATGAGTCGATTTGTTCGAGTGCGGATGGTCGATATTATCCGTGCAGAGTTTCTGCCATTTCTTGAGAAATGGAATTTAACACGTAAGTGGTACACTTGTGCTTTTATCAATTTTGTTCATGGTGGAGGCAGACTCCATAAAGATGTTTTCCTCCCCTTTCTATAGCAATACTGTGGCTTCCATACGAGGTGCCCGACCTGGCGGGTAGGACTCGGAAACTGGCAGCTTGCTCGACTTACGATGAGCGTAAGTGGCGAGATCTGTCCAAAGGCAGATAGGAGGCCAAACACTGTGGTTTATTTCCTTTGAAATGTACTTTCTTTTATGTGTATTAACTCTGTCACCACAGGCATTGGAGAATTTTTTGAGATGAGACTGTGCCCTCTCGGAGAGGATGAATGATCGTCGGCTTTAGAGTCGAAGAAAGATAACAAACAAAAGGAATCCTCGAGGGACGAGGGCGCTCATAGCAAGGAAAGCCCCAATTGAAGTTTCAAAAAAGATGTATCAGCTGAGCCTGCGGCACACGAGGCTTCCAACGTCGGAACAATGGTTCCTCTCTTATCTCCTTCTTCTTCTCCCATTGAAGGCACTTTGAGGGATAAAGATTTTTTGCTGCCATCTTCATCTCCTGTCGTAGATACTTCGAGGGATAAAGATTTTTTGCCGCCATATTCTTCTCCCGTCGAAGGTACTTCAAGGGATAAAGATTTTCTGCCGCCACATAAATCAAGCGGGGTCTTGAGAGAGCATGTCCCCACCGAGTGCGGTTCGACTGGGGCCGATGAGACCAGGCCAGTAGATGCACGATCAAACTTTGAGGAGGCTCAACGACTCAGTTCTGTGGTGAGTTTTGATTAATTTTGTTGGTTTTTTGGTTTTACATTTTTATTTTCTCACTGAGCTTCTTTTTCATAGGCCCTTGACAAGCTCAAGTCTGAGCTGCTCCGCTATGAAGCCATGTTGAGGAAAGCCTTGGACGGGAAGAAATCCCTTAGGCTTCTTTGTGATAAAAGGGGAAAGGAATTGAGGCACCTTCGGTATAAGGTGAATCGAATCCTGAACTACGAAAGCCACCTCGACAAATAGGTAACCTTTGCTCCGAGGGAATGCATAATTCTTTTTCTATCCTCAGAGATTAATATTTTGATACTTCAGTTGGAGAGCATGAATAAGGACTTAGAACGCCTTTGGGGCGAGATTGGCCAGGCCAAGTATGAGTGTAATGAGCTAAAGGCTCAGATAGATGCCCTTACTATGGCCAAAAAGAATGCTTTGGCCAAGGCTTCTTCCCTCGGGGTGCAACTCTGGAATGCTCATGAAAATAGCTCGGTCCAGACGAGCAAAATTGTAAGGCTCGAGTCTGACCTTTTGAAGATGAAGGCTGAGGTTGTGGATGCCCGGGCTGAAGCCGAAGAGATTCAAGCTAAGGCTAATAAGAAAGTGGCCATCTATTTGAAAGATGTTGCCGACGCTCGAGCTGGGTAGACAAGGGCTTCCGATGGGGAGAGAAGAAGAAATGAGTATGCCCGATGCAAGTCCTGAAGGGAAACCCTTGAGGAAATCTATGCTAGGGGCTTCGATCTCTCGGAAGAGATTGAGCAGGCCAAGGTAGATAAATACAACGCCAACTTCCTCGTATCTGATGCCGAAGATAATGAGGGAGAGGCCAACGAGGTCTCAGTCCATGAGGGTAAAGTAGAATAGGCTATTCTTTTCTAATTCTCTGTATAGGGTTCTCAGAGAGCATTGCAAATGTAGCCAAACCTTTCAGTTTTCTCCTTCCATGAATTTCCATTTGCTTGTGTATGTCTTTTTTTGTCTTGAGTTTTGACATTTGTTAATGATTAGCTAGATGAATTGGCCTTCGAGGTAAAACCCTTGGGTTTACAAATTGGCCCTGAGGCTTGTTAGGCTAGCCCATAGGCTCTTACGCATTTGCTCTTGGGCGCTTTTTAGATAACCAGTTTCAGGCTCGGTTTTCGAGTCGGGTTTCAACTTTATCTCATCGGCCCTTAGGCTTTTGAATTATAATTTGGCTCTTAAGCTCTTACGTGTTGGGTTGGCACGACCTCTAATATAGGCTAGTGCTAAGCTCTTACGCATTGGGTCGGTACGGCCTCTAATATAGGTTGACGCTTAGGCTCTTACGCGTTAGGTTGGTACGACCTCTAATATAGGATGGTGCTTAGGCTCTTACTCATTGAGTCGGTATGACCTCAATATAGGCTTTATTTTTCCCTCGTTAAGGACTTTTATGAGGTTTTTGTGTTCGTCTAACTCTTTAACAGTCCGATAAGAACCTCAATTGTGAGTCGTTATGTGATGATAAATGAGCACCTCGGGAGGTTTTGCTCAATGGTTGAATTGTTTAGAAGCCTTTTTATTGTTTGGAGCTGATATGATCTAAGCTCTTTTGCTTATGTCGAGGGTAGCCTGATTAACCGGTTCTTTTTGAAGTATTTTTGAAGTAATTGAAGGCCTGTGATTTTTTGACGATGGTCAGACGTCCCCGAGTCGCGTTAGTTTGGCTGGTATAGCCTTGTGACCGTAGTCCCTATATTTAGCTGTAGCCTTTTAGTCCCCGAGTGAGGTAGCCTCGGCATCTATATCGAGGGTATGCCTTTTCAGGGGTCTTACAAGTTCGAATATATAGCCTTGACTTTTAGATCGGGATTATGCCTTTTGTAAGGTCTTATAAATTTGAACATGCCTTGCTTGAGGTCTTACAGATAAGTTACTTGGCACAAGTATAATTCTTGCCTTGCTTGAGGTCTTACAGATTCTTGGTACAAGTATGATTCGTGCCTTGCCTGAGGTTTTACAGATTTGGTATTTCATCATAGAGGTCTTATGCGCTCAAGCTTGCCCGCATGGGGTCTTATGGCCTCGAGTTTTTGACAACTCGAAGGGGCGGCAATCAGCGATAGTCCATAGGACATAGAGCACCTTTTGGCTCTGGAGCCGTTCTTTGTAAACTTAACGTTGCCTCGTTGAGGGCTTACAAGTTCGAAGTTTTCGAGTGTTTGGGAAATTTCTTATCCTGGAGTTGTTTATTGCAGGAATAGCAAACTTCTTTGAAGCGCAAAGTGTTTATATGGAAAAATATTCCTTGGTTACTTGGTACAAGTATACATGTCTTCGTTGTGAAGGATTCAGTTGTTCTATGCGAACACAGTTCAATCAACTGTTTGGCCCGATACATCATTTTCCTATCAAGACCCTCTTTGACTCATATTGACTTCTCTAGGGGGGTGATCTCCCAGGGGGATGCCACAATATTCGAGGTTGATTGAAGAAGAGCCTTCAATACTTGTTAAGTTCTCCTTAGGTAGCATATAGATGTTGCCTCATTAAAAACCTTGCCAGTAAAACCCTTCAAGGGATAAAATCCGATCGAAGGAAAAGAGTATAACACATGGTTTAAAATCCAAGTCCTTCAAGCTGGAAGTTGCTTCGATTTTTCCAATCAGACACCTACATATAGGTTAGTGTAAGGCATAAATGAAAAAAGGGAGACGATTATACATTAGTAGTGATGGAGCGCCGAGCCTCGATATTCTTTAAATGTTTGATCTGGGGACACGGTATGGTCCTTTTCTTATTAACTTAGGTGCAGCCGAGAATGTGGCTTGTCATTACTACTTTGCTATTTGGTTATCGTTTAGCTCCTTTGATGTTGAAGGTGTCGATGTCGGTGCCACATCGTGCACCACAAACATCTCTCTTGCTGCATGTTGTTCCCTGTATACAGTTTTTATTCCATCCTTCATCGGAAACTTCATCATTTCATGAAGGGTTGATGGTAATTCTCTCATGCAGTGTATCCATGGCCTTCCGAGCAAGGCATTGTACTTCATGTCTCCTTCGATGACATGAAATTTGACATATTGGGTTGTGCCGGCCATGTTGACTTGAGAGGGTGATTTCCCTTTTTGTTGTCTCGCTCGCCATGTTGAATCTGTTGTGGACTCGAGAGGCGGGCACGATCCAGTCGAGCAGTCCGAGATGATCCACCACCCTCGACCTGTTAATGTTGGCCGAGCTACCTGGATACACAAGCACACGCTTAATTTGAAATGTATTTACAAGAAAAGAAATTGCCAACGCGTCGGCATGAGGCTGAGATAGGGTCTCGATGTCCTCGTCGCTGAATGTTAGAGCGTCCTTGAGTACGTATCCTCAAATTCACTTCTCCCTGGTGATGGATAATTTTTGTTCTTTTGATAATGGGTTCCTGCGGGATGTCGATTTCTCCAACGATCACGTGGACGACATATTGTGGATAATCTATTTCATTTTTCCTATTTGTTTCTGTTTCCCGAAATTGGTTCTTGGCTCGGTCGCTGAGGAATTCTCGAAGGTACCCTGTTGATTAGGTGGGCCACTTCTTCTCGGAGTTGTCTATAATATTCGGTCCTATGACCGTGTGTGCTGTGAAATTCGCACACCAAGTTAGGGTTCCTTTGCAACGGATCTAATAGTACAGGTTTTGGCCACATGGTGTCTCTGATTTTGCAGATGGCGGATACGATGTCCGAAATATCAATGTTGAAGTTGTATTCAGACAATCTGGGTGCCTACGTTAGTCCTGTATGTCTGTCGAATTTGGCTCTGCTCACAAGTCCCTGAGGAGTCTGACCTCGATCTGCCCTTCGATCATTTTGGGGTATGTTATGCCTTGGGGCGTTTCTTCGATCTTCAGTATATGGTTGATACCTCTCCTTGTTTGGCTTTGGTTCCTTCACCAGGAGCCTGCTAGGATATACTGAGCCCTAGGGGGCTCCAAGTTGGTCGTCCTCGACACTAATCTTCGACTAATATTGGTTGTGGATATCTGACCAATTCACGGTGAGATATTCAACTAAGTTCTGCTTTAGTTGCTTTGAAGCTACGGAGCTTCATTCATTCAAACCTTGGGTGAAGGCCTGCACTGCCTAGTCAGCAGATACTGGTGGTAATTCCATTTGCTCCATTTGGAAGCGACATACAAACTACCACAACATCTCATTTTCTCTTTGTTTGATTTTGAAGACGTCAGATTTTCTTGTAGCAACCTTGATGGCGCCGACATTTGCCTTTATAAAAGAATCTGCCAGCATGGCAAATGAGTATATCGAGTTTGGGGATAGGTTGTGATACCACATCATGCCCCTTTTGAAAGTGTTTCTTCGAATTTCTTTTAACAGGATGGATTCGATCTTTTCATCCTTTAGGTCATTTCCCTTTAGAGAACGAGTGTAAGCAGTGATGTGCTCGTTGGGGTCTGAGGTTCCATTGTACTTTGGGAGATTGGGCATTCTAAATTTCTTTGGGATGGACTACGGAGCTGCACTCAATGGGAATGGATTTTGTATGAACTTCTTGGAATCTACACCCTTCAGAATCGGGGGTGGGCCCGACATCTGGTCGACCCTTGAATTGTAGGTCTCCACCTTTTTATCATTAGCTTCTATCTTCTTTTTGCCTATTCAATCCTCTTTTTGAGGGCCACGAGCATCTTCATAATAGCGAGGTCAGTTGCTGACCCATTGTCGCTCGATCTTTCCGGCACCTATTCGACTTGAGGGGCCGTTTCTGGTGCTGATGTGCTTGGAGTTTTTTGGTGGCTTTGCAGTTGAGCAATCACCAGCTATTGTGCCTACAACATCTCAAAAATGACGTGAAGGCGAACCTTTTGTTCCTCCCGAGCTAGGGATTTATGAGCTTCTTGTTGGTTTTCTTGGCGTATACTCTTGTTAGTGTGGGAGCCTATATCAACATGTTGGGCACTGCGTGAGACCACATCCACAGGGATTGGCTCTGGTGGGTCCTCAATGTTTCTCTCAATGGTCTTCAAGACCGTTGTTTTCATGTGCATTCACTAAGTTAGACATTTTGACCTGAAATTAATGATTCTTGGGCAAGAAAAAGTGTAAAGAATAACTTGTGTTTTCAGTAAACCAACACGAAAATAATCACTATTATTTTTAGCCTCACGGTGGGCACCAAACTCTTTACCTCGAAAATGGTAATTACAATTAGATTTCATTTTGTGGTTCTAAAAATATGTGATTTATTTTTATGCTAGTTGTTACGTAACAGATGCTAAGTGTATGTTAGGAAAGTAAAGTAAGAGTAGAGAGCATCGTTATTATCCAAACCAAATGACTATTGATCGGGGCCTTGGGATGGCCTAAGCAGGGCCTCGGGGTCGAGTAAATGCTTGACTTTTCAATTAAGGGTTTCCCACTTTTATTATAATATAGATGATCACACATACACTGAATTTATACCAATTATAAAAGGGACTTCCAGTTCTATTATCACACACGAATTCCATCGAGGACGTTTTGCCCGATCCAACATAAATTTAAAATGTGCACTGCCGAGGGTCGAATGACGCGAACCATATATGCATCTTTTACCCTGCTCGTGAATCATACATGTGACACGGTCATATATAAATTTAAGGAATTACCCCACTCGCCGATCATACTTGCGACGCAGTCTCACATAGACTTCTTAAGTTATTATAGTATTCTTCCATTCTTTTCAAAATACGAAGTTCAAATAAAAACTTTTAAGATCCCAACTTTTTCTCAATTTCAACTCCTTTAAAAATATTTAATGAGCAAACTCAATCTCGCTCCCTCTCAAGGCAAACAATAAATATAAATCAATAACAATTTCAACAAAGGATGATGTAAGCCTAAAACTACTCGGACATAGGCATAGCTAGTAGCTACGTACGGACTCTCGTCACCTCGTGCGTATGTAACCCCCACAAATAAAGTACATAATAATTTAGTTTGCGTATGGGGTTAATTCCCTCTTACATGGTTATAAAGGAGACTTATCTCGCTCCGAAGTTCCATAACTGGTTCCCACGTCCTTCCGATGACTCAAATCGGTGCCCAACGCTCCAAAACTAGTCAATTAATGTGCAAATGTCACGACCCCAAAATCGACCCGGTTGTGATGGCACCTATCGTGAAACTAGGCCAGCCAACTCATTTCCAAAACAATCCATATTTTATTTAAAAGCTTAAGTAAAACCATTTTTTCAACTGAAATCCGATAAAGATATAAAGTTAAAAACAAAACAAAGCGGAAAAATACAAGCCCGACCTCGGGTGTCACTAAGTCGTGAGCAACGCTATAATAGTTCTGAAACAAGACAAGACCAAAATAGTCTGGAAATAACAACAAGAACTAATAGGTAGATACAGAAGGAGAAAAACGGAACTGCGGTCGCCAGGCAGCTACCTCGCTATCTCCGTGAAGTCTGCGGCTGGAATAGTCAATAACCGCTACCATGCCCTGAGATACATGGATCTGCACACAAGGTGCAGGGGGTAACGCGAGTACACCAACTCAATAAGTAACAAGTCCAAATTATTGACTGACAGGTGCTTACGAACCAAACCTTAACAGGTAATACAATTTAACTGTACAAAAAAGTAGACATGCTTGCAGTTCAAGTAGAAATTCAGCAGTAAATAAGTAAAGTCTGAACAGTACGGAATATAAAGCTTAGGAATCTCTATGTACCAATGAACAGATATCATGACCAATGTTTCGTGTACCTCCACTCACAAGTGCTCAACTACTCGGTACTGTATATGTCCATCCGACCCAGGGAAGATACTTCCCAGAATATATACACATCACTGACCGCAGTCATCCAGTACCGAGGAAAGCCATTCCAGCCCTATGGAGAAGATAAATCTCCAGGTATAATTAGTTCAGACAAGATCCATGTCCAGGGAAGATCCATCCCTCATTATCATCAACTGCACTCACTGGGGTGTAAGACTCCGGAAGGGCTCCTTTCAGCCCAAGCGCTATAACAAGCCAACAAAGGCATAATCAATATCTCGCTGCGGCGTGTAGCCCGATCCCATACTGTCACTCAATATTAGGCTCTCAGCCTCTCTCAGTCATCACTCTCTAGACTCACACACACATAGGCTCAAAATGTCCTGATACTAGCCCGAACAATGATATGATGTGTCAAATAACAATAATCGAGACTGAGACATGATATAATATGCTTGAACAGGACTAAGTACAGAATATCATTGAAGCAAATGATATGACAACAAGAAACGACCTCTCGGGTCTCAACAGTATTGGCATGAAGCCTTAACATGATAATTAGCATGATTTACAGCTCGTTAACTTAATCACATAATTGCAACAATGATATCAGCAAGAAAGAGTCATTAAGCGGTGCCATGGAATGATCCAGGCCGCGATTCTCAAGATGCACACCCACACGCCCATCACTTAGCTTCTGCATCACCTCAATAGTAATCATAGAACACATAGTATGGGGTTTCAAACCCTCAGAACCAAGTTTGGAAGTGTTACTTACTTCAAATCAAGCCAAACTCTAGCCCGTGATGCCCTTGCCTCTTAATTCATCCTCCAAATGCCCCAAATCTAATAAAAATCAGTATATATCATTAATACACTATTTGCGGTGAAATCTGGGGGATCGATTTCCCCTTGACATAATGCTTCGAAGAGTGACCCCGGAAACACGGGATCTCGGGTCAGTCGCTTCCGTCAAAACCCGTCGATTCCTGCCAAGAATAACATCAACTGAAGCCCCGACGAACGCAGGAACCCCCCCGAGGAATGCACCCGGGGTCGATCAAATCTACTCAAGCAGCTTGACGTCAGCCCACATACGAGGTAAGGATAACAGGCTGTCACATCTCATTCTCTTTTGTCATACTACACATCTTGTACTTAGTTTGGGCGTCCCCTTCCTATAAAAGGGGGGTCACCAACATCTTGTAGAGCAGCTCCAATCATCCTACTCAAGGGCAATAATATCTTCTCTCTTCCTCTCTTCTCTAATTTACTTATTCCCCTTGGCTCAAAGCCATTTATCTCGGTCATTATTCATTTTTATCACTTGGTATTGGCTCGAGGCTGTCTCCGTATTCATCGCCTATTAACTTGTTCTTCATTATATAACTTAATATCGACCAAAAGAGCCTTGTCTAATTATATCTTTAACTGCTATCCTATCCCCGACTATCCCCAATAGTTTGAGATCGATACTAACGCCGACCCCGAGGTCCCATCGACCATCTCTACATCCGAGCAACAGCCCCCACCTTCGGTTTGGTTACTACCACTTTTTACCTCGCATTTCATCATTAAACTTAGCATTCTTAGCATTAGCTGTTCTAAAAACTAGCTCGAGAATAGATCACGTATTTTTAGAATCTCATTTACAAATTTAATTGTTGTTACCATTTTTATGGTAAACAGTTTGGCGCCCACCGTGGGGCTAAAATTAATAGTGATTTTTTTCTTGATGGTTTTCATTACACAAATACACATCAACTTTCACACTTTTTCTTGTCCAAGATCCTTTGACTTCAGGCCAAAATGTTCGGCTCGGTGAATGGAGTTGAGAACGACAACCTCGAAAATCATGGGGAAAATGGCGTGGCTGTCCCAGCCGCTGGAGCACCTCCGCAGAACCCCAATAATGCATCTCGACTGATTCTAGCAGACGCGGGTTCGCAAGGCGCGCAACAGGTCGACAAAACCTCGTGCACCGGTGGTAGCATATAGCATATCGACCAACAGGAAGCTCAAAAAATCCTGGCCCGGGAAGAACATGAAGTTAGTCTTCATGTTATTTTTGAAATGTTGCAAGCACAAGAACTAGCCATTGCTCAGTTGTAAAGCTGTCCAAGAACCCCTAGCACAGCGCCAGAGACGGCTCCCCCCGCCGAGCGAGCACTTGAAAGGTCAAGCAACAACGGGTCAGTGGCTGACCCCGCCATCATTAAAATGCTCGAGGACCTCACCAAAAGGATCAAATCTGGTAAGAGAATGATTGCAGCCAGCAACAAAAAAGTCGAGACCTACAACTCCATGGTCGATCAGATCCCAGGCGCATCCCCAGTCCTCAAAGGTTTGGATTCAAAGAAGTTCATTCTGAGGCCGTTCCCTGAAGAAGCAGCCCCGAAGCTTATCTCGAAAAAATTTAGAATGTCGGAACTCCCCAAGTACAACGACACCTCCGACCCTAACGATCATGTTACTGCTTACAACTGTGCAGTAAAAAGCAATGACATAAAAAATGATGAGATTGAGTCCGTGTATCTGAAAAAATTTGGAGAAACGCTTTCAAAGGAGACCATGATGTGGTACCATAACTTGGCTCCCAACTCCATATATTTATTAGCTATGCTAGCAGAATCCTTCATAAAAGCATATGCCGAAGCTATCAATGTAGCAATGAGGACATCCGACGTTTTCAAAATCAAGCAGAGAGAGAATGAGATGTTGCGAGAATTCGTATCCTGCTTCCAGATGGAACGGATGGAGCTGCCACCATTCTCCGACGACTGGGCGGTGCAGGACTTCACCTAAGGCCTAAACGAACGAAGCTCGATGGCTTTAAATCGAATCCTACCGTGACCTGGTCGGACGTTCGCAACCGATACCAGTCAAAGATCAGGGCCGAGGATGACCAGCTGGGAGCCCCTTCGAGCTTAGTATACCTAACCAGACTCCTGAAAAAAGAGTCGAAACCAAGAAAAGAAAGGTACCAACCGTACCATGAAGACAAAAGGAACGCCCCGAGGCGCAACCTACCCTTCAACGATCGGAGGATAGATCGAGGAAAGGATCCTCGAGGGCTCATCAATAGAACCAGGTTCGATCGGAACATGGTGCCGACAAACGTGCCCCACTTATCGGAATACAACTTCAGCGTTGACATATCAGACATCATGTTCGCTAACGGCAAAATCAGGGACACAAAGTGGCCCAAACCAATACAGTTGGACCCTTCACATAGAAATTACAACTTAGTGTGTGAGTTCCACAACACACACGGTCCCAGGACCGAGGATTGCCATCAACTACAAGAAGAAGTGACTTGGCTACTCAACAAAGGGAACCTTCGAGAATTCCTTAGCGATCGGGCCAAAATAACTTTCGAGACAGGGAGGCAACCAAGAAGAACGAGGCAAACGAACCACAACACGTCATCCACATGATCATGGGGGTGCCTATGCCCTGCAGGAACCCGTGATGACGAGAACAAAAATATCCATCACCAGGGAAAAATGGACTCGAGGATATATCCGCGAAGATGCCCTCATGTTCAGCAAAGAAGATACCGAGGCCGTATCTCAACCCCATAATGATACCCTGGTAATCCCCTTTCTTGTAAATTCTTTTTAGATAAAACGTGTACTTGTGGATCCAGGTAGCTCAGCCAATATTATTAGGTCGAGGGTGATAGAACAGCTCAGACTACTCGAACAGATTGTGCCCACCACTCGGGTCCTTAATGGGTTCAACATGGTGAGCAAAACAATAAAAGGAGAAACTGTCCTTCCGATATCCACGGCTAGCACAACCCAAGATACCAAATTCCATGTCATCGAGGGAGATATGAGGTATAAAGCCTTGTTAGGGTAACCGTGGATACACTGCATATGAGCAGTACCATCCACCCTCCACCAGATGATAAAATTCCCGACGAAGGACGGGGTCAAAACCATCTATGGGTTTGACAACACGAATAATCCATCGGGCGAATCAGTTATCAACCCCGGTCGGGTTTGACAACACGAAGTAGAAATCTGCATCGCATGTCCGCCCTCGTGCGGTCATAATAAGCCAATCTCAAGGTGCCACCATCATATCTCGTTTCAAGGTACAACCATTCCTTTTGTTTCATTTCAGATTAAGAACTAACCCTCGTGCAGGCACTCGACCAGAGATACCAGAACGCTAACACTATTAGGAGGCCTCTAGACCCCCAAAAGCGCATCCATTGCACTTTTTTCCTTCAACAAAGTTTTTATCCCAAAAAAGAAAGGTTTTTACCAGCAAGGTTTTTAATGAGGCAACGTCTGCGAAGATGCCTAATGGGGAAACTCCACAAACTTCTCAAAGCCACCCTTACGACCAACTTTCAAGCGGCAAGGGGCATTCCCCCTGGAAGCTACCCGATTCGAAGGAGGTGGGGAAATGCCAAGCAAAGGTTCCTACAGGGAGACGATTTATCGGGTCAAACGGTCAATGTACTCAGACCCCGCCAAAGCGGTAGCATGTACTATTATATCGGGCAATCAAAAAATACCCCTTTTTCCATGAAAAAAGAGAAAGGCTCCCTCTCAGACTACATCAACGTGAAAATCATCGGAGCAACCAAACTCGACCTAAAAATAGATCGACTCAACACAATAATACGTGTATTGTGCTAATGGATTAGAGAATATCTTCCAAACATCTCATTCTCCAAAAGGGAAAATCACAGTATACTCTCGACAGAAGCCTCTCCGCCAAATACGTCCCGAGATACTCGGAGACTTGAACGATTCAGCACCCACACGACCCCAAGGTCGGAACCCCGAGCTCACAAAGCCCTCACAATGAAACTCTGAGTTCGGAAGAAGCGGTCTTTAAGCTTAAACAAACTCGATGACTCAGAAACTATCACCAATCGCCGTACACTGGAAAATCCAAAACTGTAAGACCTTAGCGGGAAGACTCGACATAACTAGATCTATTCTACATCACACAAACTGTAAGACCTCAATAAGCATGATAAACTGTAATATCTCAATAGGCATGGAAAACTATAAGACCTCAACAGGCATGAAAATCCCGAAGTTTAGGCTATACACCACATTTGCAAGAATCCCTAAAGGGCACACCCTCAGTGTAGACGCCTAAACTATCACTTGGGATCAAAAAAGGCTACGGCCAAATGCACATGACTACAATCAAAACGGCTAATACAACCAAACTAATGCGACTCGGGGACTCCCGATTGTCGCTAAAAATCGCAGGCCACTACTTCGAATATACTTCGGAAAGGACCGGTTAAAATAGGCTTCCCTCAACAGGCAAAAATGAGCTCCGACCATGTCGGCTCCATATCACAAGAGCGTTGATATACTCGACCTATGAGCTATCAACCTTACGAGGTGCTCAAAACATCACCAAGAACGACTTGAAATTGAGGTTCCTCTGGAACCGACAACGTGTCAGGCAAAAATACTCTAAAAGACCTTAACGAGCGGAAACAAAGCCTACAAAAAAGCACACGGGCAAAAATAGCGTAAGAACTATTATCTCCAGCTAAGCAAGCCTACGGGCCTCATATTGAAAGGTCTCTATGACCAAACAACGTAAGAGCCATTGTCGCCAACTAATTTTTTTTTTGACAACTTGAGGATTAAAATGAGCTCGAATCGTAACCCGATTCAGAGACCGGATCCCAAAAAGTTAACTATGCAAGCCTCCGGGCCACATACTGAAAGGTCTCAATGACCAAGCGACATAAGTGCCACTGTCGCCGGCCAGAAACTCAAAGAAATTTAAGGGTCGATTACAACTTGAATCATAAAGCGACTCAGAGACTGGAACCGAAAACTGTAATGTGCCTAAGGGAACGGCATAAGTGCCACCATCGTCGGCCAGAAACTCAATAAAATATAAGGGTCGATTACAGCTCGATCCCACTGCGACTTGGAGACTGGACCCGAAAACTGTAATGTGCCTAAGGTCACGGCATAAGTGCCACCATCGCCGGCCAGAAACTCAAAAAAATATTAAGGGTCGATTACAGCTCAAATCGCAATGTGACTCGGAGACTGGACCCGAAAACTGTAATGTGCCTAAGGGCACGACATAAGTGCAACTGTCGACGGCTAAGTAAACCTCCGGGCCGCACGCCCGTAAGGTCACTTCAACCCAAAACACAAAGGGCCATCATTATCCACCCATGTAGGAAGGAAAGAGCTTGAGGGTCAATTGAAGCTCGAGTCACAATGCGACTCGGATACTGGACCCAAAATGATTGGAACGGCAAATGTCCTGGGGCAGGAGATAAAAGCAAATACTACCTACCCGCACGGGCACAAAAAATGCAAGGGTGAGGAGGCTCGAGCCGAAGCCCGACCCGAAGACTAAGCCTAAACAACCAGGCCAAGTACGGTGGCCCCAGCACCTACTCACGTCAAGGATAACACTTAAGAGCCCCCGGACCTGTCCGATTAATCCTGGACCTAAAAGGATCCCACCAAACATCAAAACCAACACGTCCAGTCGAAAGCAATAACAAAGAAAAAGGTACAGAAGAGATAAAGCTTCAAATTCCTTCTTATATATTACATGCGCAAAAAAGGAACATTCTCCATCTACATGCATATTCTGCATATATCAGAAACAAAATGACAAAGTGACAAAATCTACACTCCACACTAAAAGGGCTACAGCTAATTGAGTATTGGGTTCAAAAATCTTACCTCCAAGCGTTATCCCTTGAATCCCTCTTCAAATCCTCTCAAAACGCTCTCAACCCGTCTCAATAATGGTGAAACAAAGCTGAAATTCGCGAAGGCAGGTTTATATAGTTTCTGCCCAGGCATTTCCGCACCGGTGGACAAATTATTGCATTTGCGGTCCGCACCTGCGGACAAATCTCCGCTTCTACATATTTTCACGTAAAAGCCCTCATCCGCACCTGCGGTCAATCCACCGCACATGCGGGCTCGCAAGTGCGCCTCAACTCCCGCTTCTACGCTGCCCAACCGCATCTGCGTCCCTTCCTCGCTTCTACGATCATCACACTTGTGGTCCCCTAACAGCATGTGCGGTTATGACAGAACCAACAGCTTTAGTTGCTTTCTCCAACTTCCAAACTTTCCGATAACCATCCGAAATCATCCCGAGGTCCCCAAGACCTCATCCAAAAATACGAATAAGTCACATACCAATATTCAAACTTGTACCAAACCTCGAAACACTCAAAACAACGCCGAAACACTGAATCACCCTCGGATTCAAGCCTAAGGATTCCAAAACTTCTGATTTTCGCAAACGATCAAAAAGTCTATCAAACTTCACCCGAATGACCTGAAATTTTGCACACATGTCCCAAATGACACAACAAAGCTACTCTAATTTCCCGAATTCCATTCCGATCCCAATATCAAAATTTTCACTACCAACCAGAAAAAGCCAAAATTCCAATTTCACCAATTCAAGCCTAAATCTACCACGGACCTCTAAAATACATTCCGATCGTGCTCTTAAGTCCCAAATAACCTAAGAAGCTATTTGAACTGTAAAAACCAAGTTCCGAGATCATTTACTCACAAGTCAACTTCGTGTTTGACTTTTCCAACTAAAGCTTCCCAAAAAGAGACTAAGTGTTTCATCTCTCTACAAAACCACTCTGAACCCAAACCACTAATGTGATACGATGAAATGTAGCCTAACGACACATAAAGAAGCAGAAATAGGGGAAACGGAGCAGTAACTCATGAAACAACCAGCCGAGTCGTTACATCCTTCCCCTCTTAAACAAACGTTCGTCCTCGAACGAGTCAAGAAACATACCTGAAGCCTCAAACAGGTGAGAATATCTGCTCTGCATCTCTCGCTCGGTCTCCCAGGTAGCCTCCTCCATGGGCCGACCTCTCCACTACACTTTCACTAAGCTATATCCTTTGATCTCAACTTTCAGACCTGCCACTCCATAATAGCCACTGGCTCCACATCATAAGTCAAATCATTGTCTAACTGAACTGTGTTGAAATCCAAAACATGAGACGGATCGTCGATATACTTCCGAAGCATAGAAACACGAAATACCGGATGCACACTCGACAAGCTGGGTGGCAAAGCAAGCTTATAAGCCACCTCCCCAATCCTTTGAAGCACCTCAAAAGGCGCAATGAACCGAGGACTCAATTTACCCTTCTTCCCAAATCTCATAACACCCTTCATGTGTGAAAACTTCCATAGAACCTTCTCCCCAACCATGTAGAACACATCACGAACCTTTCTATCATCATAACTCTTTTGTCTTGACTGCACTGTATGAAGCCGCTCTTGAATCACCTTCACCTTGTCCAAAGCATCCTGTACCAAATCTGTACCCAAAAGCTTAGCCTCACCCGACTCAAAACATCCAACTAGAGACCTACAATGTCTCCAATATATAGCCTCATATAGAGCCATCTGAATAATCGACTGATAATTGTTGTTATAAGCAAACTCTGCGAGCGGTAGATACTGATCCCACGAACCACCAAAATCAATGACACAAGAGCGCAACATGTCCTCCAATATTTGAATAGTGTACTCGGACTTCCCGTCCGTCTGAGGGTGAAAAGTTGTTCTCAACTCAACCTGAGTACGCAACTCACGCTGCATGGCAACCAAAACTGCGAAGTGAAATAAGTACCTCTATCTGAACTAATGGAAACTGGGACACCATGCAAGAGAACAATCTCTCAGATATAAATCTCTGCTAACCACTACGAAGAATAGGTAGTACACATACGAATGAAGTGCGCAGACTTGGTCAGCCGATCCACAGTCACCCAAATAGCATCAAACATCTTCAAAGTCCGCGGGAGCCCAACTACAAAATCCATGGTGATCCGCTCCCACTTCCACTCTGGTGTCACTAAGTCATGATCAATGCTACAATAGTTCTAAAATAAGACAAGACCAAAACAATCTAGAAATAACAACAAGAACTAATAGGTAGATAGAGAAGGTGAAAAACAGAACTGCGGTCGCCAGGCAACCATCTCACTATCTCTGTGAAATCCGTGACTGGAATAGTCAAAAGTCGCTATTGTGCCTTGAGATACTTGGATCTGCACACAAGGTGCAGGGGGTAATGTGAGTACACCAACTCAGTAAGTAACAAGTCAAAACTATGGACTGTCAGGTAGTGACGAACCAAACCTCAACAGATAATACAATTAAACTGTACAAAAAAGTAGACATGCTTGCAGTTCAAGTAAAAATTCAGCCATAAATAAATACAATCTAAATAGTACGGAATATAAAGCTCGGGAATCTCTAGACCGAATGTCATGATACTAGCCCGAACAATGAGATGATGTGTCAAATAACAATAATCAAGACTGAGGCATGATATAATATGCATGAACAAGACTGAGTACAGAATATCAATGAAGCAAATGATATGACAACAAGAAACAACCTCTCGGGTCTCAACAATATTGGCGTGAAGCCTTACCATGATAATTAGCATGATTTTTAGCTCGTTAACTTAATCACAAAATTGCAACACAAATATCAGCAAGAAAGAGTCACTAAGTAGTGCCATGGAATGATCCAGGCTGTGATTCTCACGGTGCACGCCCACACGCCCATCTCTTGGCATTCGCGTAACCTCAATAGTAATCATAGAACACATAGTTCGGGTTTCGAACCCTCAGAACCAAGTTTGGAAGCGTTACTTAACTCAAATCAAGCCAAACTCTAGCCCGCGATGCCCTTACCTCTCGATTCGGCCTCCAAATGCCCCAAAATCTAACCAAAATCAGTATATATCATTAATACACGCTAAAGGAACAAAGCCGAAGCGAAAATAATCAAATTAACTCAAAAATTCCGAAATTGGCCAAACCCGACCCCCGGACCCATGTCTCGAATTTCTATAAAAATCACATCACTAGAACTTTATCATCCCACGAGTCTATACATACCAAGAACATCAAAATCAGACCCCAAATAGCCCCTCAAATCTCAAGTGGAAACTCTCCAATACCAATCCTAATTCTCCAATTTTAACCCTTAATTTCAAATAATTTCAAGTCTAATCAGTAAGATAATGCCATAGAATCAAGTATTGGGTTCAAATATCTTACCTCCAAGTATTATCCCTTGAATCTCTCTTCAAATCCTCTCAAAAAGCTCTCAACCCATCTAAAAAATGGTGGAACAAAGCTGAAATTCGCGAAGGCAAGTTTATATAGTTCTTGCCCAGGCATTCCGCACCTGCGGACAAATTATCGCATTTACGGTCTGCACCTGAGGACAAATCTCTGCTTCTGTAGATTTTTACTTAAAAGCCCTCATTCACTCCAGCGGTCAATCCACCACACCTGCGGGCTCGCAGGTGCGCCTCAACTCCCGCTTCCGCCCTGCCCAACTGCATCTACGACCCTTCATCGCTTCTGCGGTCATTGCACATGTGGTCCCCTAACCGCAGGTGTGGTTATGACAGAACCAGCAACTTCAGTTACATTCTCCAACTTCCAAACTTTCCGATAACCGTACGAAATCATCCTGAGGTCCCCGGGTCCTCATGCAAAAATGCGAACAAATCACATACCACTATTCGAATTTGTACCCATCCTTAGAACACACAAAACAATTCCGAAACATCGAATCACCCTCGGATTCAAACCTAAGGATTCCAAAACATCCAAATTCGGCAAATGATTAAAAAGTCTATCAAACCTCACCTGAATGACCTAAAATTTAGCACACACGTCCCAAATGATACAAAGAACCTACTCCAATTTTCGGAATTCCATTTCGACCACGATATCAAAATTTCCACTACCAACTGGAAAATGCCAAAATTCCTATTTCGCCAATTCAAGCCTAAATCTACCACGGACCTCCAAAATACATTCCGATCATACTCCTAAGTCCCAAATCACCTCAGGAAGCTATCCGAACCGTAAAAACCAAGTTCCGAGATCATTTACTCACAAGTCAACTTCCAGTTTACTTTTCCAACTAAAGCTTCCCAAAAAGAGACTAAGTGTCTCATCTCTCTACAAAACCACTTTGGACCCAAACCAACCAACACAATACGATGAAATGTATCTGAACAACACATAAAGAAGTAGAAATGGGCGAAACGGAGCGGTAACTCATGAAATGACCGGCCGACTCATTATAGCAAACCCATAAAAAATTCGATTTAAACAATTTCTCAACTTTGCTAGAAAAGTTGTTAAAATCACCCTTGGGCCCACACGCCCGGATTTCGAAAATATTTGAAGATAAATCTTATCCATAACTTCACGAACTCAAATATATAATTTATATCAAATTCCATGCCCAATTTTGTGGTCAAAATTTAAAAATACTAATTTTTAGGTTTTCTACTAAAACCCCGAATTTCCCCTAATTTCCCCTATTTTCCCGTGAATTTCCATGTTAGAATCTATATATAATCCAAGTATTTAACTTGCAATAGCTAGGATTCACTTACCTTGACATAGATGATGAAGATGGAGCTCCAAAATTGCTCCTAAGTCGTCGCCCATGGAGGAAATGAGATGAAATGGGCCAAACCCATTTTTGCAAACATATACACTTCCAGGCAACCCTTCTTCGCGTTCGCAGGCCTCCCATCGCTTTTGCAATGAACAAAATTCTTGAAAGCTATTTCCAAACTCTTCTCAGATATCTTCTAGTATAATGGTCATAACATTTTGTAAAAACCTCCAAATGATAAATCTTTTAACTTTCTAAAAACTAAACACTAAGATCTACAACTTTCATGTTTTGGTCATCTCCCAATTTCTTATAGATTTCGAGATATAAGCTACTAAATTCAGCCCTGTGCAACACATATTTCTTCTTCATCTCTCCAGACAGCCCGTAGTGTACCAGCCATAACTGTTTGTACACAAATCCAAATGCTAAGTGTTTTACTTTTCTGAAAACTAGACACAAAGGCCTACAACTTTTATTTTTTTATTATCTCCAAATTTCCTATAAATTGTGAGATATGAGCATCCGAAATCAGACGTCTGCAACAGAGATTTCCTTCTTCGCGAATGCGAAAATCAAAATCCCAGAAGCCAAATCCTTCTTCGCAAACGCGAGAGGATCCTCGCAAAAGCAAAGAACAACACCAGATATCAGTAATTCAGCATCTAAAGTAGCCCAAAATTATCTGAAACACACCCAAGGCCCCAGGACCCCGTCCAATCACACCAACATGTCCCAAAACATGACACAAACTTGCTCGAGGCCTCAAATCACATCAAACAACATCGAAATCATGAATTACACCCCAATTAAAGCTTAATGAACTTTAGAACTTCAAACTTCTACATTCGATGTTGAAACCTATCAAATCACGTCCGATTGGCCTCAAAATTTGCACACAAACGGACCTACTCCAACTTTCGAAATCGGAATCCGACCTCGATAACTAAAAGTACACTTCCAGTCAAACTTCTCAAAAACCTTCAAATTTCTAACATTCGCCAAATGACCACAAAATGACCTACGGACCTCCGAATCCACTTTTGGATGCGCTCCCAATATTAGAATCACCATACGGAGCTATTCCCAGGCTCGGTATCCTAAATGGATATCGATAACATTGAAATGCACTGCAACCCAAATTTATGAAATTCTTCCCAAAATGCTAACATCCACAATAGGCGTCGAAATGCTCCTGGGTCATCCAAAACCCGATACGGACATACACCCAAGTACAAAATCATCATACGAACATGTTGGGACCTTCAAATCCCAATTCTGAGGTCTTTTATAAAAATCAACCCTTAGTCAATTCTTTCAGCTTAAAGCTTTCAAAATGAGAATTTTCTTTATAAATCAACTCCAAACTTCCCGATATTTAACTCCGACCATATGTGAAAGTCATAATGCCTAAAGTGAAGCTACTCATAGCCTCAAACTGTTGAACGACGCGCTAGAGCTCAAAACAACAGGTCAGGTCTGTTACATCTCCCGATTTCATATGTTAAAGTTTTTTCTTCTGTTAATCGACGTAGACACGCGAATGAGATTATCTTGAGGTTATAAGCATTTGTGCTATTTATAATAAGTGATAAGTAAGTGTCGTGAAGGTTAAAGGGTAAACAAATCAAAGAAAATGAGTTTCATTGAAGGTTGTACATTCGGTCCTAGCTATACCCGGTATTTATAGACTAGTGCCATACAAGGTACTACATGACCATGATAGTAAGGTGTATAAGGTATGTTAAAAGTGAATTGTATTTTAAGTAAGTTGAGATAATTCTTAATTATATGAGTAATTGGTTAATTATTGGGTAATGGGAGATTACCTAATTAATTAAGGATTAGTGGGTGCTTAATTAAAGATTTAGATAACTTAAACCCCCTCCCAATGTGGCAAGCATCCCCTTTCCATCCAGTGACTCATAATGAGGATTGAAAGGTGTCACATTTTAAGGAAGTAATGTGACACCAAGTCATGGTAGGTAGGGCCCACACCACCAAGACTTAGAATCTTTCTCTCAGTCAAAACAAAGGTATGTTACATCTAAGAAAGGCTTCAGAACAAGGAAACTTCATTAGCAACGTGAGTTGCTTAACTCTCACTCAAACGGGATTTAGTAATATTACAACAATGTAGGATTTACGATTCTAAGGGAGTACGGTGTAACCTTTCTCAAGAATATCATACGGCTTTTTTTCCTACTCCAATCTTGTCGTTACGTGTTTTGCCGCAATTAACGTGTGTTAGAGGGATTGTCAAAAGAATCGATTCAGGTATGTTAAGGCTATCTCTTCTTTCTTTTTGGCATGATCCATACGATACAAACAAAATGAGTAAATGCACACCTTTCATAAACGACTCTATTTATAGAATTACTAAGAATGCCTGTGTTCTTGACTTCCCATGTGAATTATCATTATATCTCCTGGTTATGAGTCTCAGAAATATACGTAGTTGATAAAGTTATCTGAAAGGTATAATGGTCTTATGACACTCCAAAATATTTTATTGACGTACTTCTCATGTATTGCATTCATTTACATTGACTCATGACCAGATGATTTTATATACGGGTATATATACATATATACCCGTATTTTATTGACTCCGAAATATTTTATTGGCGTTATATATGGGTACTTCTCATGGCTCATGTAGAGGGGTTTTTGAACATATACACTAATCCCTTTACACTTGGCCCTCTCGATAGAGTTATGCTCGAGTTTTGCAGAAGATATCGGGTTACCCTGGTACAGGTTCACTCGTCATTTTGGAGGATAGTATTGATGATAAGGTACTTTGTAGATAAAGCCGGGCTTGAGTTCACCCTCAGCCATCTTATTAGATTATACTGGCCCTTGCATTATCGAGGCCTGATTACCCTACGACATCAATCCACTCATCCCTTTGTTCCCAGCAATGAATAAGACAGGGATCGAGAGTGGATAAGTCGATTTGTCCGAGTGCGGAGGGTCGATATTATCCCTGAAGAGTTCCTGCCATTTCTTGAGAAATGGAATTTAACACGTAAGTGGTACACTTGTGCTTTTATCAATTTTGTTCTTGGTGGAGGCAGACTCCATAAAGATATTTTCCTCCTCTTTCTATAGCAATACCGTGGCTGCCATACGAGGTCCCCGGCCTGGCGGGTTGGACTTAGAAACTGGCAGCTTGCTCGACTTACGATGAGCATAAGTGGCGAGATCTATCCAAAGGCAGATGGGAAGCCAAACACTATGGTACATGCTGTGTGGTTTATTTACTTTGAAATGTACTTTCCTTTATGTGTATTAACTCCGTCACCACAGGCATTGGAGAATTTTTTGAGATAAGACCGTGCCCCCTCGGAGAGGATGAATGATCGTTGGCTTCAGAGTCGAAGAAAGATAACAAATAGAAGGAATCCTCGAGGGACAAGGGCGCTCATAGATGGGCAAGCCCTGCTCGAAGGTTCAAAAACGATGTATCAGCTGAGCATGCAGCATACGAGGCTTCCAACATCGGAACAATGGTTCCTCTCTTGTCTCCTTCTTCTTCTCCCATTGAAGGCACTTCGAGGGATAAAGATTTTCTGCTTCCACCTTCATCTCCCGTCGAAGATACTTCGAGGGATAAAGATTTTCTGCTGCCATATTCTTCTCCCGTCGAAGTTACTTCAAGGGATAAAGATTTTCTGCCGCCACATAAATCAAGCGGGGTCTTGAGAGAGCATGTCCCCACCGAGTGCGGTTCGACTGGGGCCGATGAGACCAGGCCAGTAGATGCACGATCAACCTTTAAGGAGGCTCAACGACTCAGTTTTGTGGTGAGTTTTGATTAATTTTGTTGGTTTTTTGGTTTTACATTTTTATTTTCTCATTGAGCTTCTTTTTCATAGGCCCTTGACAAGCTCAAGTCTGATATGCTTCACTGTGAAGCTAGGTTGAGGAAAGCCTTGGACGGGATGAAATCCCTCAGGCTTCTTTGTGATAAAAGGGGAAAGAAATTGAGGCACCTTCGGTATAAGGTGCATCGAATCCTGAACTACGTAAGCCACCTCGAGAAACAGGTAACCTTTGCTCCGAGGGAATGCATGCTTCTTTTTCTATCCTCAGAGATTAATATTTTGATACTTCAGTTGGAGAGCAAGAATGAGGACCTGGAACGCGTTTGGGGTGAGATTGGCCAGGCCAAGTATGAGTAATGATCTAAAGGCTCAGATAGATGCCCATACTACGACCAAAAAGAATGCTTTGGCCAAGGCTTCTTCCCTTGGGGTACAACTCTGGAATGCTCGTGAAAATAGCTCGGTCCAGACGAGCAAAATTGCAAGGCTCGAGTCTGACCTTTTGAAGATGAAGGTTGAGGTTGTGGATGCCCGGGCTGAAGCCAAAGAGATTCAAGCTAAGGCTAATAAGAAAGTGGTCGTCTATTTGAAAGATGTTGCCGACGCTCGAGCTGGGTTGAGAGGGGCTTCCGATGGGGAGAGAAGAAGCAATGAGTATGCCCGGTGTAAGTCCCGAAGGGAAACCCTTGAGGAAATCTATGCTAGGGTCTTCGATCTCTCGGAAGAGATTGAGCAGGCCAAAGCGGATAAATACGATGCCAATTTCTTTGTATTTGATGCCGAAGATAATGAGAGAGAGGCCGACGGGGCCTCAGTCCACGAGGGTAAAGTAGAATATGCTATTCTTTTCTGAATCTCTGTATAGGGCTCTCAGAGAGCTTTGAAAATGTACCCACGACTTTTGGTTTTCTCCTTCCATGAATTTCCATTTGCTTGTGTATGTCTTTTTTTGTCTTGAGTTTTGACGTTTGTCAATGATTAGCTAGATGAATTGGCCTTCGAGGTAAAACCCTTGGGTTTACAAATTGGCCTTGAGGCTTGTTAGGCTAGCCCATAGGCTCTTACGCATTTGCTCTTGGGCGCTTTTTAGTTAACCACTTTTAGGCTCGGTTTTCGTGTCGAGTTTCATCTTTATCTCATCGGCCCTTAGGTTTTTGAATTTTAATATGGCTCTTAAGCTCTTATGTGTTGGGTCGGCACGACCTCTAATATAGGCTAGCGCTAAGGTCTTACGCATTGGGTCGGTACGACCTCTAATATAGGCTGGCGCTTAGGCTCTTACGCGTTGGGTTGGTACGACCTCTAATATAGGCTAGTGCTTAGGCTCTTACTCATTGAGTTGGTATGACCTCTATATAGGCTTTATTTTTCCCTCGTTAAGGACTTTTTTGATGTTTTTGTGTTCGTCTGACTCTTCAACGGTCCGATAAGAACCTCGATTGTGAGTCGTTATGTGATGATAAATGAGCACCTCGGGAGGTTTCGCTCAATGGATGAATTGTCTTGAAGCCTTTTTATTGTTTGGAGCTGATATGATCAAAGCTCTTTTGCTTATGCCGAGGGTAGCCTGATTAACCAGTTCTTTTGAAGTATTTTTGAAGTAATTGAAGGCCTATGATTTTTTGACGACGGTCAGGCATCCTCGAGTCGCGTTAGTTTGGCTGGTATAGCCTTGTGACCGTAGTCACTGTATTTAGATGTAGCCTTTTAGTCCCTGAGTGAGGTAGCCTCGGCATCTATATCGAGAGTATGCCTTTTCAGGGGTCTTACATGTTCGAATATATAGCCTTGACTTTTAGATCGGGATTATGCCTTTTGTAAGGTCTTATAAATTTGAACATGCCTTACTTGAGGTCTTACAGATAAGTTACTTGGCACAAGTATAATTCTTGCCTTGCTTGAGGTCTTACAGATTCTTGGTACAAGTATGATTCATGCCATGCTTGAGGTCTTACAAATTTGGTATTTCATCATAGAGGTCTTATGAGCTCTAGCTTGCCCGCATGAGGTCTTATGGCCTCGAGTTTTTGACAGCTCGAAGGGGCGGCAGCCAGCGATAGTCCCCGAGACATCGAGCGCCTTTTGGCTCTGGATCCGTTCTTTGTAAACTTAACGTTGCCTCGTTGAGGGCTTACGAGTTGGAAGTTTCCAAGTGTTTGGGAAATTTCTTATCCTGGAGCTGTTTATTGCAGGAATAGCAAACTTCTTTGAAGCGCAAAGTGTTTATATGGAAAAATATTCCTTGGTTACTTGGTACAAGTATGCATGTCTTCGTTGTGAAGGATTCAGTTGTTCTATGCGGACACAGTTCAATCGACCGTTTGGCCCGATACATCGTTTTCCTATCGAGACCCTTTTTGACTCATCTTGACTTCTCTAGGGAGGTGATCTCCCGGGGGGATGCCACAGTATTTGAGGTTGATTGAAGAGGAGCCTTGAATACTTGTTAAGTTCTCCTTAGGTAGCACATAGATGTTGCCTCATTAAAAACCTTGCCAGTAAAACCCTTCTTGGGATAAAATTCGATCAAAGGAAAAGAGTATAACGCATGCTTTAAAATCCAAGTCCTTCAAGCTGGAAGTTGCTTCGATTTTTCCAATAGGACACTTGCATATAGGTTAGTGTAAGGCGTAAATGAATAAAGGGAGACGATTATACCTTAGTAGTGATGGAGCGTCGAGCCTCGATATTCTTCAAATGTTTGATATGGGGACACGGTACTGTCCTTTTCTAATTGACTTGGGTGCAATCGAGAATGTGGCTTGTGATTACTACTTTGCTGTTTGGTTATCATTTAGCTCCTTTGATGTTGAAGGTGTCGATGTCGGTGCCACATCATGCACCACAAATATCTCTCTTGCTGTATGTTGTTCCCCGTATACAGTTTTTATTCCGTACTTCGTCGGAAACTTCATCATTTCATGAAGGGTTGATGATAATTCTCTCATGCAGTGTATCCATGGCCTTCCGAGCAAAGCATTGCACTTCATGTCCCCTTCGATGACATGAAATTTGACATCTTGGGTTATGCCGTCCATGTTGACTTGAGAAGGTGATTTCCCCTTTTGTTGTCTCGCTCGCCATATTGAATCCATTGTGGACTCGAGAGGCGGGCACAATCCAGTCGAGCAGTTCGAGCTGCTCCACCACCCTCGACCTAATAATATTGGCCGAGCTACCTGGATACACAAGCACATGCTTAATTTGAAATGTATTTACAAGAACGAAATTGCCAATGCGTCGTCATAAGGCTGAGATAGGGTCTCGATGTCCTCGTCGCTGAATGTGAGAGCGTCCTCGAGTACGTATCCTCGAATTTGCTTCTCCCTGGTGATGGATAATTTTTTTTCTTTTGATAATGGGTTCCTGCGGGATGTATATTCCTCCAACGATCATGTGGACGACATATTGTGGCTCATCTATTTCATTTTTCCTATTTTTTTCTCTTTCCCGAAATTGATTCTTGGCTCGGTCGCTGAGGAATTCTCGAAGGTACCCTGTTGATTAGTTGGGCCACTTCTTCTCGAAGTTGTCTGTAATCTTCGGTCCTATGACCATATGTGCCGTGAAATTCGCACACCAAGTTAGGGTTCCTTTGCGACGGATCTGATAGTGCGAGTTTTTGCCACCTGGTGTCTCTGATTTTGCAGATGGCGGATACGATGTCCAAAATGTCAATGTTGAAGTTGTATTCAGAAAATTTGGGTGCCTTCGTTGGTGCTGTATGTCTGTCGAATCCGGCTCTGCTCAAGAGTCCCCGAGGAGTCTGACCTCGATCTGCCCTTCGATCATTTTGGGGTATGTTACGCCTTGGGGTGTTTCTTTGATCTTAAGTATATGGTTGGTACCTATCCTTGTTTGTTTGGCTTTGGTTCCTTCACCAGGAGCCTTCTAAGATATACTGAGCCCTAGGGGGCTCCAAGTTGGTCATCCTCGACACTAATCTTCGACTAATATTGGTTGTGGACATCTGACCAATTCACGGCGGGATATTCAACTAAGTTCTGCTTTAGTTGCTTTGAAGCTACAAAGCTTCGTTCATTTAAACCTTGGTTGAAGGCCTGCACTACCCAGTCATCGGATACTGGTAGTAATTCCATTCGCTCCATTTGGAAGCGACATACAAACTACCGCAACATCTCGTTTTCTCTTTGTTTGATTTTGAAGACATCGGATTTTTTTGTAGCAACCTTGATAGCACCAACATTTGCCTTTATAAAAGAATCTGCCAGCATGGCAAATGAGTCTATCGAGTCTATCATGGCCCCTTTTGAAAGTGCTTCTTCGAATTTCTTTAACAGGACAGATTCGATCTTGTCATCCTTCAGGTCATTTCCCTTTAGAGAACAAGAGTAAGAAGTGATGTGCTCGTTGGGGTCCGAGGTTCCGTTGTACTTTGGGAGATCGGGCATTCTGAAATTCTTTGGGATGGGCTTCGGAGCTGCACTCGATGGGAATGGATTTTGTACGAACTTCTTTGAATCTACACCCTTCAGAATCGGGGGTGGGCCCGACATCTGGTCGACCCTTGAATTTTAGATCTCCACCTTTTTATCATTAGCTTCTATCTTCTTTTCACCCGATTCAATCCTCTTTGTGAGGGCCTCGAGTATCTTTATAATAGCAGGGTCGATTGCTGACCCACTGTCCCTCGATCTTTCCGGCACCTGTTCTGCTTGAGGGGCCGTTTCCGGTGCTGCTGTGCTTGGAGTTTTTTGGTAGCTTTGGAGTTGAGCAATCGCCAACTATTGTGCCTACAACATCTCAAAAATGACGTGAAGGCTAACCTCTTGTTCCTCCCGAGCTAGGGATTTCTGAGCTTCTTGTTGGTTTTCTTGGCGTATACTCTTGTTAGTGTGGGAGCCTATATCGACATGTTGGGCACTACGTGAGACCACATCAACGGGGATTAGCTCTGGTGCATCCTCAAAGTTTCTCTCAATGGTCTTCAAGACCGTTGTTTTCATGTGCATTCACTAAGTTAGACATTTTGACCTGAAATTAATGATTCTTGGGCAAGAAAAAGTGTAAAGAATAACTTGTGTTTTCAGTAAACCAGCACGAAAACAATCACTATTATTTTTAGCCTCATGGTGGGCACCAAACTCTTTACCTCGAAAATGGTATTTACAATTAGATTTGATTTTGTGGTTCTAAAAATATGTGATTTATTTTATGATAGTTGTTACACAATAGATGCTAAGTGTATGTTAGGAAAGTAAAGTAAGAGTAGAGAGCATCGTTATTATCCAAACCAAATAGCTGTTGATCGGGGCCTCGGACTGGCCTAAGTAGGGCCTCGGGGTCGAGTAAATGCTTGACTTTTCAATTAAGGGTTTCCCACTTTTATAATAATATAGATGATCACACATATACTGAATTTATACCAATTATAAAAGGGACTTCCAGTTCTATTATCACACACGAATTCCATCGAGGAAGTTCGGCCCGATCCAACATAAATGTAAAATGTGCACTACCGAGGGTCGAATGACGCGAACCATATATGCATCTTTTACCCTGCTTGCGAATCATACATGGGACACGGTCATATATAAATTTAAGGAATTACCCCACTCGCCGATCATACTTGTGACACGGTTTCACATAGACTTCTTAAGTTATTATAGTATTCTTCCATACTTTTCAAAATACGAAGTTCAAATGAAAACTGTTTAGATCCCAATTTTTTCTCAACTTCAACTCCTTTCAAAATATTTAATGTGCAAACTCAATTTTGCTCCCTCTCAAGGCAAACAATAAATATAAATCAATAACAATATCAACAAAGGATGATGTAAGCCTAAAACTACTCAGACATAGGCATAGCTAGTAGCTACGTACGGACTCTCGTCACCTCGTGCATATGTAGCCCCCCCACAAATAAAGTACATAATAATTTAGTTTGCCTATGGGGTTAATTCCCTCTTACAAGGTTATAAAGGAGACTTACCTCGCTCTGAAGATCCATAACCGGTTCCCACGTCCTTCCGATAACTCAAACCGGTGCCCAGCGCTCCAAAACTAGTCAATAAATGTGCAAATATCACGACCCCAAAATCGACCCGGTTGTGAGGGCACCTATCGTGAAACTAGGCCAGCCAACTCATTTCCAAAATAATCCATATTTCATTTAAAATCTTAAGTAAAACCATTTTTTTCCAACTGAAATCCGATAAAGATATAAAGTTAAAAACCAAACAAAGCGGAAAAATACAAGCCCGACCTCGAGTGTCACTAAGTCGTTTGCAACGCTATTATAGTTCTGAAACAAGGCAAGACCAAAATAATTTGTAAATAACAACAAGAACTATTAGGTAGATACAGAAGGAGAAAAACGGAACTGCGGTCGCTAGGTAGCTACCTCGCTATCTCCGTGAAGTCCACGACTGGAATAGTTAATAGCCGCTACCGTGCCCTGAGATACATGGATCTGCACACAAGGTGCAGGGGGTAACGTGAGTACACCAACTCAATAAGTAACAAGTCCAAATTATTGACTGACATGTGCTTACAAACCAAACCTTAACAGGTAATACAATTAAAATGTACAGAAAAGTGGACATGTTTGCAGTTCAAGTAGAAATTCTGCAGTAAATAAGTTAAGTCTGAACAGTACGGAATATAAAGCTTAGGAATCTCTATGTACCAATGCACAGATATCATGACCAATGTTTCGTGTACCTCCACTCACAAGTGCTCAACCACTCGGTACTATATATGGCCATCCGACCCAGGGAAGATACATCCCGAAATATATACACATCACTGACCGCAGTCATCCAGTACCGAGGAAAGCCATTCCAGCCCTATGGAGAAGATCCATCTCCAGGTATAATTAGTTCGGGCAAGATCCATGTATAGGGAAGATCCATCCCTCAATATCATCAACTGCGCTCACTGGGGGTGTAAGACTCCAGAAGGGCTCCTTGCAGCCCAAACGCTATAACAAGCCAAAGAAGGCATAATCAATATCTCGCTGCGGCGTGCAGCCCGATCCCATACTGTCACTCAATATCAGGCTCTCAGCCTCACTCAGTCATCACTCTCCAGTCTCACACACACATGGGCTCAAAATGTCATGATACTAGCTCGAACAATGATATGATGTGTCAAATAACAATAATCGAGACTGAGGCATGATATAATATGCTTGAACAAGACTGAGTGCAGAATATCAGTGAAGCAAATGATATGACAACAAGAAACGACCTCTCGGGTCGCAACAGTATTGGCGTGAAGCCTTAACATGATAATTAGCATGATTTATAGCTTGTTAACTTAATCACATAATTGCAACAATGATATCAGCAAGAAAGAGTCACTAAGCGGTGCCATGGAATGATCCAGGCCGCGATTCTCAAGATGCACGCCCACACGCCCGTCACTTAGCTTCTACATCACCTCAATAGTAATCATAGAACACATAATATGGGGTTTTGAACCCTCAGAACCAAGTTTGGAAGCGTTACTTACCTCAAATCAAGCCAAACTCTGCCCCGTGATGCCCTTTCCTCTCGATTCAGCCTCCAAATGCCCCAAATCTAACAAAAATCAGTATTATATCATTAATACACTATGTGCGGTGAAATCTGGGGGACCGATTTCCCCTTGACATAATGCTTCGAAGAGTTACCCCGGAAACATGGGATCTCGAGTCAGTCGCTTCCGTCAAAACCTGTCGATACCTGCCAAGAATAACATCGACTGAAGCCCCGACAAACGCAGGAATCCCCCCGAGGAATGCACCCGGGGTCGATCAAATCTACTCAAGTGGCTCGACGTCAGCCCACATGCGAGGTAAGGCTAACAGGCTGTCACATCTCATTCTCTTTTGTCATACTACACATCTTGTACTTAGTTTGGGCATCCCCTTCATATAAAAGGGGGGTCACCAACATATTGTAGAGCAGCTCCAATCATCCTACTCAAGGGCAATAATATCTTCTCTCTTCCTCTCTTCACTAATTTGCTTATTACCCTTTGCTCAAATCCATTTATCTTCGGTCATTCTTCTTGTATATCACTTGGTACTGGCTCGAGGCCGTCTCCGTATTCATCGCCTCTTAACTTGTTCTTCATTATATAACTTAATATCGACTGAAAGAGCTTTGTCTAATTATATCTTTAACTATTATCCCATCCCCAGCTATTCCCGATAGTTCAAGATCGATACTAATGCCAACCAAGAGGTCCCATCAACCATCTCTGCATCCGGGCAACAGCCCCCACCTTCGGTTTGGTTACTGCCTCTTTTTACCTCGTATTCATCGTTAAACTTAGCATTCTTAGCATTAACTGCTCTAACAAATAGCTCGAGAATAGATCACGTATTTTTAGAATCTCATTTATAAATTTAATTGTATTTACCAATTTCACGGTAAACATACACGCTAAATGAACAAATCCCAAGCGAAATAATCAAATTAACTTAAAAATTCTGAAATTGGCCAAACCCGGCCCCCGATCCCAGGTCTCGAATTTCGATAAAAATCACTAAAATCCTTATCCTCCCACGAGTCTATACATACAAAGAACATCAAAATTGGACCCCAAATGGCCCCTCAAATCCCCAATGGAAACTCTCCAATACCATGCCTTAATTCACCAATTTTAACCCTTAATTTCCAATAATTTAAAGCCTAATCAGTAAGATAATGCCATAGAATCGAGTATTGGGTTCAAAAATCTTACCTCCAAGCGTTATCCCTTGAATCCCTCTTCAAATCCTCTCAAAAAGCTCTCAAACTGTCTCAATAATGGTGAAACAAAGCTGAAATTCACGAAGGCAGGTTTATATAGTTTCTGCCCAGGCATTTGCGCAGCTGTGGACAAATTATCGCATTTGCGGTCCGCACCTGTGGACAAATCTCCGCTTCTACAGATTTTCACGTAAAAGCCCTCATCCGCACCTGCGGTTAATCCACCGCACATGCGGGCTCGCAAGTGCGCCTCAACTCCCGCTTCTGCGCAACCCAACCGCATTTGCGGCCCTTCCTCGCTTCTGCGAGCATCACACTTGTGGTCCCCTAACAGCATGTGCGGTTATGACAGAACCAGCAGCTTCAGCTGCTTTCTCCAACTTCCAAACTTTCCGATAACCATCCGAAATCATCCCGAGGTCCCCGGGAGCTCATCCAAAAATACGAATAAGTCACATACCACTATTCAAACTTGTACCAGAAACACTCGGATTCAAACCTAAGGATTCCAAAACTTCTGATTTTCGCAAACGATCAAAAAGTCTATCAAACCTCACCCGAATGACCTGGAATTTTGCATACACGTCCCAAATGACACAACAAACCTACTCTAATTTCCCGAATTCCATTCCGATCCCGATATCAAAATTTTCACTACCAACCGGAAAAAGCCAAAATTCCAATTTCACCAATTCAAGCCTAAATCTACCACGGACCTCCAAAATACATTCCGATCGCGCTCCTAAGTCCCAAATAACCTCAGGAAGCTATCTGAACCGTAAAAACCAAGTTCCGAGATCATTTACTCACAAGTCAACTTCCGGTTCACTTTTCTAACTATAGCTTCCCAAAAAGAGACTAAGTGTCTCATCTATCTACAAAACCACTCCAGACCCAAACCAACCAACGCGATATGATGAAATGTATCTAAAAAACACATAAAGAAGCAGAAATGGGCGAAACGGAGCGGTAACTCATGAAATGACCGGCCGACTCATTATAGCACACCCATAAAATTTCGATTTAAACAATTTCCCAACTTTGCTCGAAAAGTTGATAAAATCACCCTCGGGTCCACATGCCCGGATTCCGAAAATATTTTAAGATAAACTTTAACCATAACTCCACGAACTCAAATATATAATTTATTTCAAATTCCATGCCCAATTTTGTGGTCAAAATTCAAAAATAATAATTTTTTGGTTTTCTACTAAAGCCCCGAATTTCCCCTATTTTCCCATGAATTTACATGTTATAATCTATATATAATCCAAGTATTTAACTTGCAATAGTTGGGAATCACTTACCTTGATATAGATGATGAAGATGGAGCTCCAAAATCGCTCCTAGGTCGTCGCCCACGGAGCAAATGAGATGAAATGAGACAAACCCATTTTTGCAAACATATACACTTCCAGGCAACCCTTCTTCGCGTTCGGAATGAACAAAATTCTTTAAAGCTATTTCCAAACTCTTCTCAGATATCTTCTAGTATAATGGTCATAACATTTTGTAAAGACACCAAATTATAAATCGTTTAACTTTCTGAAAACTAAACACTAAGATCTACAACTTTTATGTTTAGGTCATCTCCCAATTCCTTATATATTTCGAGATATAAGCTGCTAAATTCAGCCCTGTGTAACACAAATTTCTTCTTCATCTCTCCAGACAGCCCGTAGTGTACCAACCATAACTTTTTGTACACAAATCCAAATGCTAAGTGTTTTACTTTTCTGAAATCTAGACACAAAGGGCTACAACTTTTACTTTTTGATTATCTCCAAATTTCCTATAGATTGTGAGATATGAGCATCCGAAATCAGACATGTGCAATAGAGATTTCCTTCTTCGCGAACGCGAAGATCAAAATCCCAAAAGCCAAATCCTTCTTCGCGAACGCAAGAGGATCCTCGCGAACGCAAAGAACACGAGATATCAGTAATTCAGCATCCAAAGTAGCCCAAAATTATCCGAAACACACCCAAGGCCCCCAGGACCCCGTCCAATCACACCAACATGTCCCAAAACATGACACAAACTTGTTGGAGGCCTCAAATCACATCAAACAGCATCGAAATCATGAATCGCACCCCAATTCAATCTTAATGAACTTTAGAACTTCAAACTTCTACATTCGATGTTGAAACCTATCAAATCACGTTAGATTGGCCTCAAATTTTGCACACAAGTCACATTCGACATTACGGACCTATTCCAACTTCCAGAATCGGAATCCGACCCCGATAACTAAAAGTCCACTTCCGGTCAAAGTTCTCAAAAACCTTCAAATTTCTAACATTCGCCAAATGACCCCAAAATGACCTACGGACCTCCGAATCCACTTCTGGACGCGCTCCTAATACTAGAATCACCATACAGAGCTATTCCCATGCTTGGTATCCCAAACGGACATTGATAACATTGTAATACACTACAACTAAAATTTATGAAATTCTTCCCAAAATGCTAACATCTACAATAGGCGTCGAAATGCTCCCGGGTCATCCAAAACCTGATCCGGACATACACCCAAGTCCAAAATCATCAAACGAACTTGTTGGGACCTTCAAATCCCAATTCTGAGGTCTTTTATAAAAATCAACCCTTAGTCAATTCTTTCAGCTTAAAACTTTCGAAATGAGAATTTTCTTTATAAATCAACTCCAAACTTCCCGATATTTAATTTCGGCCATATGTGAAAGTCATAATGCCTAAAATGAAGCTATTCACAGCATCAAACTGTTGAACGGCGCGCTAGAACTCAAAACGACCAGTCAGGTCTGTTACATCTCGCAATTTCATATGTTAAAGTTTCATCTTCTGTTAATCGACGTAGACACACGAATGAGATTATCTTGAGGTTATAAGCATTTATGCTATTTATAATAAGTGATAAGTAAGTGTCGTGAAGGTTAAAGGATAAAAAATTGAAAAAAATGAGTTTCAGTGAAGGTTGTCGGTTTGGGATAAAATACGGTCCTAGCTATAATACCCGGTATTTATAGACTAGTGCCATACAAGGTACTACATGACCATGATAGTAAGGTGTATAAGGTATGTTAAAAGTGAATAGTATTTTAAGTAAGTTGAGATAATTCTTAATTATGTAAGTAATTGGTTAATTATTGGGTAATGGGAGATTACCTAATTAATTAAGGATTAGTGGATGCTTAATTAAAGATTTTGGATAACTTAAACCCCCTCCCAACGTTGCAAGCATCCCCTTTCCATCCAGTGACTCTTAATGAGGATTGAAAGGTGTCACATTTTAAGGAAGAAATGTGATACCGAGTCATGGTAGGTGGGGCCCACACCACCAAGACTTAGAATCTTTCTCGTAGTCAAAATAAAGGTATGTTACATCTAAGAAAGGCTTCAGAACAAGGAAACATCATTAGCAACGTGAGTTGCTTAACTCTCACTCAAACGGGATTTAGTAATATTACAACAACGTGGGATTTACGATTCTAAGGGAGTACGGTGTAATCTTCTTCAAGAATATCATACGACTTTTTTCCTACTCCAATCTTGTTGTCACATGTTTTGCCACAATTAACGTGTGTTAGAGGGATTGTCAAAAGAATCGATTCAGGTATGTTAAGACTATCTCTTATTTCTTTTTGGCATGATCCATACGATACAAACAAAATGAGTAAATGCATACCTTTCATAAACGACTCTATTTATAGAATTACTAAGAATGCCTATGTTCTTGACGTCCCATGTGAATTATCATTATATCTCCTGTTCATGAGTCTCAGAAATATACGTAGTTGATAAAGTTATCTGAAAGGTATAATGGTCTTATGGCACTCCGAAATATTGCATTCATTTACATTGACTCATGACCAGATGACGTTATATACGGGTATATATACATACATATAAATATATATATATATATATACATATATACATATATATATATATATATACATGTATATGGGATATGGAAAAAGGTTACGATGTTATATACGCACCACCATCTGATCAGCTAGTATATATTGATGATTTTGCCCATAGTGGCGGAGATGATATGATGGGATGCCCTCAGAGGTTTGATGATATTACTTACACCTATGCATGACACGACATTTATACCTGTGTGCATGACATTATAAATGTTTCAACATTTATAAAATTATTTAGACTTACATGTGGAATTATTTATTCTATGTTTCATCTATGTCTTATATGTACTGATTTTTATGCCTTACATACTCAGCACATTATTCATACTGATGCCCTATTTCCTAGGGCCTGCATTTCATGCTCGTAGGTGCAGGTAGGCAATCTGACGGTCCCCCTTCTTAGGATACTTGTTCAACGAGTGTTGGCATGCTCCACTTGTTCCGGAGTTGCTTTTAATATTGGTACAATATGCTTGTATACATATATGGGTATGATGGAGCCCACTCCCATCCTTGTACAGTTTGTACATTCTATTAGTGGTCTATAGATAGTATGTATAGTTGGATAGTATGTGGCCTTGCCGGCTCCCAGTTTTGAATATATGGTTGTCTTTGGCAGCCTTGTTGACTTGACCTACATATTCCGCATGTATATGTATATATGTCTTTTGGATAGGTTTTCCTCACGCAGGTTATTCTTGTAATTCATTAGATGTTATTCATGTTTATATTTTAGTCACATGCTTAAGGGTGTTCAACAGGTAGGACTCAGGCACCCCTCGCAGCCCATCAGTTTGGGTCGTGATAAAAGTGATATCAGAGCAGTTCTATCCTATATTTTTCTATAAAACGTGTCTCGTAGAGTCTTGTTTATGAGTATGTTGTGCACCACACTTATAAAGAGGAGGATACTAGATATTTAGGATGGTTATTTTTCTTTCTAATCCAGATTGTGCGATAGAACTGAGTCATAAGTATCCACTCCTAATATTTACCTTATTTATGTTTTTAGTGAAGCCTATTACTACTAGACGACAGGCGCAAGCCACTAGCAAGGGTCAGAAGGCTACGAAAGTATTAGAAGGTGATATAAGTTACACTATGGGGTCAAACCCATCGGAGATCATGGGTTCTATTGAGGAGGATGCATCCGAGGATCCATATGAGTCATACGTTCGAGTTGTTTTGATCACTACAATAGCAGATGGGGTGAGAGGAGTTCCGAACTTACCACTGCCCTTAGTTTCATTATCTTAGCCTGTTGATCAGGGTATGAGTGGAGTGGTGCACGAATTGGCACAACCGGGTTCCCCTCAGGCCCAAAACTATGTTAAGGTATTTGCAGACACTAGCTCTTTTAAGGTTCCAGATAGTCCATAGTCTTAGGAGTCCATCAATCAGGGTTCGTCTGTTTATATTATGGGATATGCAGAGGAAGAGGATAGTAGTCAGGCCAAAAGGAGAAAGGTATCCGATAAGGATATGAAGATTCCGCTTCGAAGTGTGTCTGACCGAGGCTCTCATATAGGACGAGAAAGGACCCTCTATTGTAGACTTCCTTTAGATGCCATCTTTTGGTTGTTGAGCTTCACTTCTTTTTGGAGTATTACCAAGTCAGGGTTTTGAATATTTTAGGTTGTTTTAAGAGGATGTAGGGAGCTCCGTTCCAACTTATATATATCATGGTTATGTTTTCTTAGAGGTTTTATAGATAGTATCACGTGTATAGTTTTGGGTATGACATGTCTACGGCCTTATCGACACCTATATATAAAAACCTTTTTCTAAATTATTTATGCGAGTTAAGTCTTAATATTGTTACTTCTATATATGTATATGGCCCGTAATGGACCGTGATAGATTTGATAATAAACAAGGATAAGGTACGTGGTGTTTGGTTGGATAGAACTTGATATTATAATAGGTATGGATTGGTTGTCTTTTTGTTATGCTAACAACATCAAGTGTAGATCAAAGATGGTTCCTTGAGGATGTGTATCGATTATAGACAGTTGAATAAGGTGACAATCAAGAATAAGTACCCATTCCTAAGGGTTGATGATTTATTTGATCACTTGCAAGGTACCAAGTGTTTCTCAAAGTAGACGTGAGGTCTGGGTACCATCAGGTAAGGGTTAAAGAGAAACATATCTTGAAGACAGCCTTCAAGACCAGATATAGGAACCTATAGTTTCGAATCATGTCATTCCGTTTGACTAATGCCTTAGCAGTATTCATGGACTTGATAAACCGAGTGTTCAGACCCTTTCAAGATCTATTTGTGATTGTATTATTTGATGATATATTTTTGTACTCTCGTTAAGATACTGAGAACGCAGATCATTTGCATATTGTTCTCAAAGTTCTAAAAAATGGGAAGTTGTATACAAAATTCTCTAAATGGGAATTATGTAGCTTTTCTTAAGCATATTATTTCAAGTGAAGGTATAAAGACTTGACCTAGACCCACGACACTGACAGAGGTTCATAGCTTTCTTGGTTTGGCAGGTTATTACATGAAATTTGTAAAGGGATTTTCTTCTCTTTCAGTACCTTTGACAAAAGTAGTGTGACGATGTGATGTCTCTCTTGATATTCCAAAATAACATAAGGAAATTAATTGTGCAAGCAAGTTAAGGAAGTTGTGAATAAGTATAAATAGATATATCGCAAGCTAAAGTATGGTAGAGTGACAAGGTTTTAGGAAGACAAGAGTAAGGATAAGAAAAGGTGAGTGTAAAGGTGACAAGAATAGATAAGTCCTCGACATTAAGCCTATAAAAATAAGAGAGCTGATGGTTTCTCTAAGTTATAGAAAACTCAGTATAGCCTGAATGAACTCAAAGGAGTCTAAGACTAGTAGCATTTAGAAGTGGTAGAATTTTGCCCTGGTAATGGAATAAGGGCGTAATTGTGATAGATAAAGGATAACGTTTGAGCCTTCGAAAGGGGGGATTTCATGAATTGTAAAAGATTAGAATACCTAGGTAAGTTGACTCGGAAGGGAACTAAGTTTTAGTGGACTGATGCTTGTGAACAAAGTTTCCAGGCATTGAAGGCAGATTAACTTCAGCAGTGGTTCTAACGCTCCCAAAAGGGACCGATGGTTATGTTATCTATTATGATGCTTTGGGCGTTGGATTGGGTTTTGTACTAATGTAGCATGGTAAGGTTGTAGTTTATGCTTCTAGATAACTAAGAAAGCACGAGAAGAATTACCCGACCCACGATTTAGAGTTAGCCGCAGTGATTCATGCACTAAAGATGTGGAGGCACTACTTGTATGACCTTCATGTTGATATCTATACAGATCATAAGAGCTTCCAGTATATCTTCAAGAAAAATGAATTCAATCTACATCAAAGGAAATGGTTGGGGCTACTTAAAGACTATGACGTTGATATTTTATACCATCCAAGGAAGGCGAACATAGTAGCCGATGCCCTCAGCTGTAGATCTATGGGTAGCCCGAGACGAGGGGAATAGCCCATGAGATTCATCAGCTAGCCAGTCTTGGAGTTCGATTATTGGATTCAGGTGAGACCAAAATTACTATTCAGGACACGACAACATCCTCTTTAGTAACTGAAGTAAAGAAACGCCAATACGAGGATCCTTTGTTAGCTCATTATAAGGATACAACCCCTCAAAAGGAGAAGACACAATTTGAGGTTATAGAAGATAGGGTACTCAAATATTGAGGACGATTATGTGTCCCTAATGTTGCAGGACTGCGTCGGTAGGTCATGGGAGAAACTCACTATTCTTGCTATTCAATTCATCTAGGAGCAACAAAGATGTATCATGATATCAGGGAAATATATTGGTGGGACTGAATGAAAAAGGATATAGCAGAGTTTGTTGCTCAGTGTCCTAACTGTGAGCAGGTCAAGATTGAGCATCAAAAACCCGGTGGATTATTGCAGGCTATGGAGATTCTATATGGGTAATTGTTGATAGACTTACAAAATCAGCCCATTTTCTACCCGTTAAGACTACATATTCCGCAAAGGATTATGCAAGGCTTTACATTAAGGAGATAGTACGGCTGCATGGCGTCACTATATCTATTATCTCGGGTAGAAAAGCTCAGTTTACAGCTAATTTCTGGAGGTCCTTCCAAAAAGGATTGGGGACTCAGGTAAGTCTTAGTACAACATTTCATCCTTAGACAGGCGAACAAGCTGAGTGTACTATTTAGACACTTGAGGATATGTTATGGGCTTGTTTGTTAGACTTCAAGGGCAGTTGGGATGATCATCTGCCGCTTATTGATTTCGCGTATAATAATAGCTATCATTCTAGTATTCAGATAGCTCCATGCGAAGCTCTTTACGGATGAAAGTGTAGGTCACCTATAGGGTGGTTCGATGTTCAGAAAACTATGTTAGTAGGACCAGAATTGGTACAACAGGCAATCGAGAAGATTAAACTTATACAGTAAAGGTTATTAGCAGCTCAAAGCTGTCAGAAGTCTTATGCCGATAATCGACGACGAGACTTGGAGTTTTAGGTTGACAATTGGGTATTCCTAAAGGTATCACCAATGAAAGGCGTTATGAGGTTTATAAAGAAAGGAAAACTTAGCCCTCGGTACATTGGACCATATAAGATCATACGTAAGGTAGGCGAGGTAGCATATGAGTTAGACTTGCCTTCTAACTTGGGATCTGTACCTCCAGTCTTTCATATGTTTATGCTCTATAAATGTATCGTAGATCCTTCCAGAATTGTGTCAGTGGACGATTTTCAGGTCATAGAACAGCTATCATATGAGGAAGCTCCCATTGTTATACTAGATAGACAGGTTAGGAGGTTGAGGACTAAAGATGTAGCCTCGGTGAAAGTACTTTGGAGAAACAATAATGTGGAAGAAATGACTTGGGAAACCGAAGAAAAGATGAAGTCTAGATATCCTCATTTGTTTCCTCTTCCAAAGAAGGATCTGACTAAGACATCACAACCTTAAGGTATGAGTATGCACTCTTGTATTATTATCAATGGACATGTGAGGCCATTGTTGTGAGTGATAATTGTGACAATATGTGGCGTGGAATTATTGAGTTCTCTACATGAAGGATTGATAGTAGTACTATTACAAAGGCGACTCTGCCAAAATTTATATGAATTTTGAGAAGTTAAACATTCGAGGATGAACGTTTCTAGGGAGAAGGATGTTACATCTCGCGATTTCATACCTTAAAGTTTCGTCTTCAATTAATCGACTTAGACTCGCGAATGAGATTATCTTGAGGTTATAAGTATTTATGATATTTATAAAAAGCTATAATTAAGTGTCGTGAAGGTTAAAAGGTAAACAAATAAAAAAAATGAGTTTCGTTGAAGGTTGTTGATTTGGGATAAAATATGGTCCAAACTATAATACCCGGTATTTATAGACTAGTGCCATACACGGTACTACATGACCATGATAGTAAGGTATATAAGGTATGTTAAAAGTGAGGATATTTTAAGTAAGTTGAGATAATTCTTAATTATGTGGGTAATTGGTTAGTTATTGGGTAATGGGAGATTACCTAATTAATTAAGGATTAGTGGGTGTTTAATTAAAGATTTTGGATAACTTAAACCCCCTTCCCAACGTGGCAAGCATCCCATTCCCATCCAATGACTCTTAATAAGGATTGAAAGGTGTCACATTTTAAGGAAGAAACGTGACACCAAGTCTTAATAGGTGGGGCCCACACTACCAAGACTTAGAATCTTTCTATAAGTCAAAAAAAGATATGTTACAGCTAAGAAAAGCTTCAGAACAAGGAAACTTCATTAGCAACGTGATTTGCTTAACTCTCACTCAAACAGGATTTAGTAATATTACAATAACATGGGATTTGTGATTCTAAGGGAGTACAGTGTAATCTTCCTCAAGAATATCATATGGCTTTTTCCTACTCCGATCTTGTCATCACATGTTTTTTCGCAATTAATGAGTGTTAGAAGGATTGTCAAAAGAATCTACTCAGGTTTGTTAAGGCTATTCTTTCTTTCTTTTTGGCATGATCCATATGATATAAACAAAACGAGTAAATGTACACCTTTCATAAACAACTGTATTCATAGAATTACTAAGGATGCCTATATTCTTGACTTCCCATATGAATTATCATTATATCTCCTGTTCATGGGTCTCATAAAAATACATAGTTGATAAAGTTATGCGAAAGGTATAATAGACTTATGACACTCCGAAAGTTATTATTGACGTACTTCTCATGCATTGCATTCATTTACATTGGCTCATGACCAGATGACGTTATATACGCATATATGTATCTATGTATATATATATATGGGATATGGAAAAAGGTTATGACGTTATATATGCACCACCACCTGATCAGCTGGTATATAATGATAATTTTGCCTACAGTGGCCGAGATTATATGATGGGATGCCCTTAGAGCTTGATAATATTCTAAACACCTATACCTATGCATGACACGATATTTATACGCATGTGTATGACATTATAAATGTTTCAGGATTTACAAAATTATTTAGACTTACATGCGGAATTCTTTATTCCATGTTTCATCTATGTCTTTTATGTACTGATTTTTATGCCTTACATACTCAGTACATTATTCGTACTGACGCCCTATTTTTCGGGGCCTGCGTTTCATGCCCACAAGTGCAGGTAGGCAAACTAACTATCCCCCTTCTTATGATCTTTGATTAGTGAGAATTGGCGTGTTCTACTTGATCCGGAGCTGCTTTTGATTTTGGTACGATATGTTTGTATACATATATGGGTATGATGGGGCCCAGTCCCATCCTTGTACAGTTTGTACATTCTATTAGAGATTTGTAGACAATATGCATAGTTGGATAGCAAGTGGCCTTGCTGGCTCCCAATTTTGAATATATGCTTGTCTTTGGCAACCTTGTTGGCGCGCCCTACATATTTCGCACGTATATGTATATATATATATATATATCTTTCAGACAGGTTTTCCTCACGCAGGTTATTCTCGTAATTCATCAGATGTTATTCATGTTTATATCTTAGTCGCATGCTTAAGCGTGTTCGACAGGTAGGACTAGGGCACCCATTGTGTCCCACCTGTTTGGGTCGTTACAATTGTTACATCATTGTTTGGGCTGAACGGTATGAGACTGTGAGCCTTTGAGACTTGAGAGATTGATGATTGAGGTGGGCTTGAGAGCTGTGTTGTGAGTGTTATTATGGAATCGGTCTGCACGCCGCAGCAGGCCATAATGGCTTCTTTATTATTGTTATTATCATCATCATCACCATCATCATCATCATCATTATCATCATCACCGTCATTATCATCATCATCATCATCATTATCACCATCATTATCATTATCAGGATCATTATCATCATCATCATCATCATCATCATCATCATTATTATTATTATTATTACTATTATTATTATTATTATCATTGTTATTATTATCATCATCATTATCATTATTATTCCAACATAGAATTTACTGTGAGAATCAAAATCGAGGATAAGTCTACACTCACAAACAATTATAACATATCAAATCCGTTGTGACGTGCAACCCGATCACAACAATTTCAAATGATTAACATAGACAACTCAAATATTTACGAAATATCAACAAAAAAGAAAATGAAACATATACAACAACTAAGAGCAACCGGTACAACGGAAAATATCCAACACTTTGAACTTCAAACCTTATCGATTCATCAATACAAGAATAGCTAAATGGCTCACTAAGCGAAATAACATAATAGAATGGATCGAGTACATAAGGACAATAAAAGTAGGTAAAACATGTGACAATAAAAGAGATAAAAACTTCAATTAAAGCATATGAGATTAATCCATGTAAGAGTAAACTTAACAATAGAATATATAACATGAAACGAAAAACAACAACAACAACATACCCAGTAAAATCCCGCTAGTGGGGTCTGGGGAGAGTAGAGTGTACGCAGACCTTACACCTACCCTGAGAGGCTATTTCTGGGAGACTCTCAGCTCAACAGGAGAGACAATAATATCAGAAAAGAAATAAAAGAAAAGGCATGTAACAACAAAAAGATGTCAGAAAGAAAATAACAACAATGAATAAGTGAAAGGACAATAACACAAAACTAAGCAAAATAACAATGTGAACACAACGTAGACCACTAAAAACCTAAATAAAACTCTATCAGACTATGCAGTACAAAGAGAGAAGAACTCTCGACTACCCCTAGCCTACTACCCTAATGCTCGACCTCCACATATTCCTATCAAGAGCCATATCCTCGGAAATCTGAATAACATGAAACTAAATCCTCAATTAAATACATGAAAGAATCCTAAAAGTTTAAACTGGTCAAATATCACATATAAGCCCATATACACACTCATCACCTCGTGCACACATCTTCTACACAATTCAAATAGTACAATCAACTTAAATCCTAAGGGGTATTTCTCTCACACAATGTTAGGCAAGATATTTACCTCAAACAAGCTAAATTAATCTATTATTAAGCTCTTCCTGCACAAATCCACTTCCGAACGGCTCGAATCTAGTCAGAATAACTTTATATCATGAATAAAAGTCATAGAAAACAATTCCAAATAATAAATATTCGATCTTTAACTAAAATCAAAAAGTCAACCCTGGGTTCGCACCTTAGAACCTGACAAAACTCACAAGTTCCAAATACCCATTTTGATACGAGTCTAACCATACCAAAATCATTCAATTCTGATGTCAAATCGACCTTCAAACCATCAATTTATGTTTTAGAAAGTTTTTACTAAACTCCCTAATTTTTTCAAATCAAATAATTAATCAAACAGTAAAATCGAGGTTGGAATCATGAAATAATAAAAATCCAACTAAAAAATACTTACCCCAATCTAGTTAGTGAAAATCCCTTCCAAAACCACCCAAAACCGAGCTTCAAAGAATTGTGAGAAAAAATAACTAAATCTAGAAACAAGTAAAAGACAATAGTAAATGTTCCAGCCCGAATCAGGTCCTAGATGATCATGAAACTAACGTTTGATAAGACCAATATGATCCTTGTGAGATTGCAACCAAGATGGCCTCTTGAATCACCCAATTTGGCCTTAAAACGAGGAGGATATGATGTTGTGAACTTTTGAAAGAAACCTGTAAATTTCAGGGACATAAATGATATTTTCGTAATTATTTACATAAAAAAAAACTACCAATAAAAAAATCTTTGAAATCTCTTTGTATTGTGCGATTATGGTGAACAGTGACATTGTCGCACCTTATGGCCGCAACTTCACCGTCCGATGGTGAAAAGCCACCGAAGTAGACTTATATAAAGTGCCTTGACAATGCACACAAACCCTATCTGGGCTCTGCTACCAAATCTAACCCAACTGTTACAGATTTGAGTGGAGATATCACTGTAGAAAAAATACACCTGGGAGCTTCTGAAAACCCCCACTTAATTTCTGGGTCAAATCTTGGAGCTCCAAGCAGTGGAGATTCTTCTCCATTGAGCTATAAGTCCACCAAATTTCAGATCAATCTACCACCGAAATCGATGCCCCCAAGCAACTAAACTTCGGTGAACACCAATTGGTCGTGCATGGTGATACAGATGTCTAATTCATTAAAAAATTAGACAAAAATGTGTCAGTAGGTAAAAAGATGTGTCTAATCCATCTCCACCTGACTTCAATGGCTCAGTTGGCACAACATTTCAACAAGCGATCTCTGCAACTAATGGTCCACCAATTGTTCGAGGAAATGCAAAAGCTACTCCTACTGACTTGATTGTGGTACAAAGTGATTAAGATGTTTCTATCCCATTACAGGATCCTCACAATCAATCGAGTAGCATTCCTATTATACTAGGTAACAGTCAAAGTCAAAACAATAACTTAAATCCATTACTTCCTACTACTGGTTTGGCCATTGTAGATACTTAGTCCACAGAAAAAGCACCTAAAGGCTCAGCATCACTGTTAACAACCAATTTTTTCCCTATATTTTTCTTATGTAAAATACCTTTCAAAATAGCATGTATAAGCAAATAGGAGTATTTTCCAAGGCTACATTTTTTTTCTTAATTTTTCAAATATTTTTAAATCAATTTATTGCCCTATTTTATCAAGAAAACCCAATAATTATCCCCAAATATCATTTTGGTGATTCATTTATTGAAGTCTCATGTTTATATTAAAATATAGCTAAGGTATTTTTTACACATTTTTACAAAATTATTTGGTATTTTTTAAGGATAGAATAGTATAATTGCAATATTAGCCTTTTAGGTTTAAATTCGTTTCATATGCATAAAATGAGATTTTATACTTTTTAATTATAATTATGTATTATAAATCATTTTGATGCTTTCAATTTATTTCCAGAAATTAATTTACTATTTTTTATAATTTTAAAGGGGAAAATTGGCTATTTAAATAATAGCCCAATTCGTTTCAATTTTAGATTAAAATCTGAATCCCAAATTGGACCTCAATTTCATCCCAATTTAAGATTACCCGACTCAGGCCCCAATTACCCCTACCCGACCCAGAACCTTGTTAAATCTGGTCGTTGATCAAAAATATCAACGGCCCTCATCCGTCCTTACCTTTTTTAACATAACAACCTCCCCAATACCCCTCTCATTCCTCACTCGTCTCTATCTCTCTACCTCTGGTTCTCTCTAGAACCTTCCCCCTCCCCTCCTCTCCGATGAGTTCTGTTCACCTTCTCTGGCCACTTTCTGACATGAATCCATAGTGGTTTCACCACCACAAAGCCACCTATGGCTCCTCGCGTTGGGTTACTGAAGCTACGTGACTCGACCACGAAGAGTTGGGTTCAGACCTTTGTCGACTCAAGTTCACGGCCATCTCCGGCCCTGTTCTGGCAAGCTATGTCTATTTCGAAGCCTAGTCTCGACTCCTCTTACTTAGATCCAAGCCTTTCTCATCGTTTGGGTTCCACTGAAAAAACCCTAGTAGGTTTTTCTGATCTCTTTAGATCTGTTCCAGATACCAAAACTATATTTT